>NC_073357.2:21278000-22699500 GCF_027580225.2 Misgurnus anguillicaudatus | reverse complement strand
GTAAATATCGGACAGAACACACCGCTGGGTTAAATTTGACCAAATGCCTGGTTGTTTTAACCCAACTGCTGGGTTATATTATACCCCATGGTTGCATAACAACAACCCAACATTGGGTAATTTTTAACCCAACACATGTTTTGTCTAATATTTACCCATTATGGGTCAAAAATAACCTAGCCATTTTTTAAGTGCAAATCTTGATTTAAAACTTTTTTATATTTGTTCTAAAAACAAGACAAAAATACTAAGTAAAAGTAATTTTTTTGCAGTGTGTGTGTTAAATACATGGATTAAGTAAATTGTACTACTGTAATTGTACAAAAAGTAGATGTAAGAAACACAATGAGTAAGGTAAACAAATGATATGAGTTTGTTAACTCTATTATGGAAATCGTATTCTTCTATTAAACTGAATAGGCTGAACTTACAGTGAAATAGGTCTAAACATTGTAAAGCGGATGAGCAGTCAGATGTCTGAGTAAAGAATGACTGAAGCAGCGATTACAGTCTTAATTTTTTCTAAAATTATTGCGATTATCTAAATATGTTTGAATTTTAAAGAAACCTATGGAGCACTGGCAGCTGGTCAATAGCTGGGGCGCCGCCCCCCTAAAAGTGGCCAGAGAAGAAAGCTACTTTAACATGTTACCAAAAAGTTAAATATATAATGCAAATTAATACAAAATAAAATTGTTTAGTTGTACTATTTCACTGTTAGTCATGTTATCATTTATTTAAAAATTTTTAAATCAAAACTGTTTGTTGTGTGTGTGTCATGTTTGTGTGTCTGGGGCGCACCCCTAACGAGTGTCTATATAGGCAGGGCTCCAGACTGCCACCAAATGGTGGCATTTTGCCACCAAAATTTGAGAGTGTGCCACTGAATTTTACATCCAGTCGTGCATGTTTGACCAGTAAATTTGACCTTTTTTTGTGATGTGATACTGAATTTAAAACAGCACATTGTACTTTCTGCATCTATCATTAAAGTATTTATTAGCAATACAGTGGAAATTAGTAGAAATGTGAATATTTGGTTAGCATGTTGATTTACAGTGTGTGCCCCTAAATTTTCTGGTTGCGCCCCTAAAATTTTCAGTTGGGGCAATTGTGCTCCTAGTGAAAAAAGTTAGTCTGGAGCTCTGTATATAGGTCAGTAAAAAGGGTAAAAACTGGTGAGCTGAGCTCTAATTGGCTGGTTTTGGATCCACCCTGGGGCGCAGGACTGTGCGCCCCAAACCCTCCCACTTAAGCGAATCAATATAGTTTTTTATGACTTTGACCTCATGTGATTGGATCATTCTCAGAGTCTCATAACCGCGTTGCAGATTGCCATGTATCTTGCTGGCTACACTGATCAGTAAAAGCAAGTGAAATACCTTGAGATTAAAGAAAATATGATTTTTACAAGACGTTTTGTTGAAGAATAAATAAAGGAAATTAAGGTGCTTGGACCAGATTGAGCAGCAGGTCGAGCTTACACTGTGTGCTTTTCCAGCACTTATGGCAAACAGAGTTGGCTAACGTTAGCTGGATGCTATGTAAGTCATGTCTTTTATTGTTTTCCCTGTTTGCTCTTTCAAAGTCTGCGTGATATACTGGGTGGAATTTTGTGGCGCATTTGAGCTGGTTTTGACATGATAATACGATATTTTCCGTGGTTTGGTCAACTTTGTTGCAACATGCTGGTCTGTAATTAGGCAACTTTAGTGTGTGTGGGGGTGTGCGTGCGTGCGTGCGTGAGATCGCGTTATACCAGCCGCCACTGCTATTGAGGACTATTTACCATTGCGTGAGTTTGTATGCTTACAGGAGACTGTTTAAAGACTCTGTGAATGTGCACTTATCAAAAGCATGCAGTAAATCTTAAGCTCCAGAAGAATGTTATCAAAAAAGTTCCCCTTGGTGCCAGTGAGACTGGTTTAACCACATACACTTACTATATAAAACTTCGCCATTATTAACATTATTGTCTCATGTGTCTTTGGCACGACACTAATCTGTACACCATTTTTACCGAATGCAAAGCTATCTTTTCTTTTTTTGACCTGTAGTCACAATTTCAATTAAATTTAACACACCTTTTAGAAAATTCCCAATTTGTTTAGCCCCAAAATGGCACTTTGTTTACAGTTTTGGTTGGTGGATTCCTATAGAGATTGGTAATGTTTCTGGAATGCTGCTTTTACATTCTGCCGCTTTGTCCCGCCCTTCTAACAGATAATCATTGCTGTGAGCCAACTTATAGCTGATGTGGCACTCACAGGCAGTTCACGTTTCCAGGAATCGCTGTCCATCATCAACAACTTTGCCAACAGCGACAAGGTCATGAAGGTGCAGTATGAAAGATCAGCAGTCATTTTTCAAAGTTACATACTGTAATAATCACTTGGTTCAGTAAATGAAATGTTTTATAAAGCAACAGTTGTGAAGCAAGACAAAAAGGAAAACAGAATAACCCAGTGCGTGCAACATTAAAGGTGTTTGTCTAGTGCATATTTACATAGACAAAACATAACACAGTTGAACGTTGAAACATTTGCTATGTAAACACATTTTGACATTTACAATTTGTCAAAATGGCTGCCCAATTTCTTTACCTCTCTCTTGGTAAATATTGTAATTAAACCTTTAAAACTTGTTTGAGTAGAGAAACATTCAGTAGACAATTTGTTTGTTTGCATGTTCATACAGTTGAATGTTTACAGTATGTAGAGTATGCGTATGAGCGGCCTGTTGCCTTTCTTCTGTGCACACAAATCTCCAGGTCACAACGTTTCCCTCTGAAGTGAAAGGGCTCACGATGCGTATCCGTACGGTTCTGATGGCCACCGCTCAGATGCGTGAGCATGAAAAAGACCCAGAAATGCTGCTTGACCTTCAGTACAGTCTCGCCCGCTCATACGCCAGCACTCCAGAACTCAGACGCACTTGGCTAGACAGCATGGCACGAGCTCACGGCAAGAATGGAGACTATTCTGAGGTATATCTCAATGCACATAGTTTTTTGATGATGCTGATACCGATGCCACGTGTCTTTTTAAAACGCAAGCTGTGTTCCAATTTGAAAGCTACGACCTTCTTTGAAGATCACTAATTTTCTTGAGTTTTAATTACACAGAATATTTAATAAATTAATGTATTTTATAAAACTAGGGCCCCCTTGCACCATCTCGTGCTGCCTACTCAGACCCCACCCCATTTGCGAACAATTGAAGTAATTAGTAGGATTTGGTGATTCATGTAAGTTTAAATTAGGGCTATCAAAAGATTACTTGTGATTAATTGCATCCAAAATAAAAGTTTGGGTTTACAACATGTGTGTGTGTACTGTGTGTAAATATTATGTATATATAAATACACACACATTCAGGTATATATGTAAGAAATACTTTCATTTAAATACTGTATATACATTTTATATAATTTATATTATAATTTATATATATATATATATATATATATATATATATATATATATATATATATATATATATATATATATATATATATATATAAATTAGGGCTGGGAAAAGATTAATCGCGATTAATTGCATCCAAAATAAAAGAATTTTTTTGGCATAATATATGAGTGTGCTGTGTGTAATTATTGTACATGTACATATAAATACACACACATTCATGTATGTATTAAATAAACATTTACATTGGTGTATATATATTTAATTATATTTTTATATATTCTATATTATATATAAATTAAAAAACAATCTGACATGAATATATGTATGTGTGTGTGGTTAAATATACACAATAATTACACACAGTGCACACACGCAAAACTAACTTTTATTTTGTATGCGATTAATCGTGATTAATCTTTTCCCAGCCCTAATATAAATATAACCAATTTTTCTTAAATATATACATGATTGGGTGTGTTTGTTTTTATATATAAATAATAATTATACACAGTTCCCACACATATGTAATGCAAACACAAACTTTTATTTTGGATGTGATTAATCGCGATTAATCTTTTGACAGCCCTAGTTTAAATATGTCCTTAAAATTAAAGGCTCCACATAATGGAAAAACAGGAACTAAGCAGGAGATGTTTTGGACTAAAGGTCACTTCCTGGATGATATCTATTATTTTGTTGTCATGTACAGGGAGTCTTTCTAACAAAGTAGGAGACTAGCTTTAAACATAGCTATATTTGTCTATATTTTATGCTAAATAAACTCACGTTTTGCTTTGTGAACTTTTAATTAAATTGTAAAAAAAATATATTAAAAGGCAGAATTTTTCAGGTGTCTTCAAAATTGGCAACTGTATTATTTTAGTAATGTGAATCTCATTTTCTCTGGTTTGCTTCACAGGCTGCTATGTGTAACGTTCATGTTGCTGCATTAGTTGCAGAGTATTTGTACAGGAGAAGTAAGTTTACCAAAGGCCTTATTACTTTTCATACGTTTTATGCATAGTGTATTTATTTAAAACTAATTTATTATCATTATCTAAATGTTTTATTGTCATATGTCTCATTTTACACTGATTATATTTCCTCTCTTATAATTAAAACAAAACAATAAATACATGTGGCCCATGTCATTTTCTCAAATGACTTTGGAAGCTATTACTGATATTTAGATAGATAAGACCTGCAGTAAAAGAAAAATACTGTGCTCAAGAAGTTAAATATAGTTTGAAGGTTTTTGATTGGAACCAAAGAACCAAAGTAATGCATTATTTTTGTAGCATTATTTTACATTCATTTTATATTAGTTATTTATATTATTGTAACACATCTAAAACCTATTTCTCTATTTTTAGCTGTTACGACAATATGCAAGAATTATCCCTAAAATATTTTTAATTAGTAAACAATAGATGTATATCTCTCAAGTTTTTTTTCTAAGCTTATGTCTATAGAGTGGCATTATTCTGCTATTATATTATTTTAGAGCTGTTCCCGAGTGGACTGGCGGCGTTTAAGAAAATTACTCAGAACATTGATGAAGAAGCTGCCATGAAAGAAGATGCTGGGATGCAAGATGTGTACTACACAGAGGCAAGTACACACCAGGAGGGGTTAGCATGATTAGGAAGAACACCTTTAATCGACAGATCAAATGTCATATCTGTGATGCTGCTGACATCAGGTGTAATTGTGTGTCAGGATGTCCTGGTCGAGCAGTTGGAGGTATGTGTCGAAAGCCTGTGGAAAGCTGAGAGATATGAACTCATAACACACATCGCCAGACTTACCATTCCTGTTTATGAGAAACGTCACGAGTTTGAGGTAAGCCGAAAAAGATTTGGCTAAAATGATGGTATGTACCTTCAAGAAATGTGCTCATTTCCCTTTTGGAAATGGTAGTTGCCCAACTTCAGTGACAAGAATAGTGTTTCCCAATGCTGTGACAAAAGGCTCGAGCTCTTACCGAAATGGCAGAGCAATTTCGCAAGTTGTAATGTCTACAATGTGGCTTCTACCATTGCCGAGCAACCTTAGCATGGCGTAACGTTGTGCCAAGCACCCACCGGCAGAAAGAGAAATCAGCGTCTGTAGACGGTTTCATTGGACAAACGTGCAGTCAAGCGATTGTGTGTTGTCTGGTCGGAACTTTACTTCAGGTTTCTGTTTGGTTATTGGTCTGACTAGTTGCTAAACTGAACGCTTAAACAAATACCTTGTTGAGAATAACAAATGTTTTGGTTTCCTAGGTAATCTACATGTTGTTTACTTTGCTTGTTATATATATAACAACTACTTTAAAAGGACTTTGTTGTTATTTATTCTTAGCAGAGTTTACCGGAAGTTACGTGATGACCACGGAAGCCTCTTGTTTATGTTGTTACTGCTGAAACCGTCTATACAAGGCGTGCGCTTTAATGTTTGTGAACTACATGAGACAAATTAGGGATGCACCGAAATGAAAATTCTCGGCCGAAACCGAAAAATAGGAAACCAAGGCCGAAAACCCGAAACACCTAAATAAATTATTATGCCAATTATTAGTACAATTGCATTTATGGCTATCACTGTTTACCAACTTTACTATGGGTGTGTGACGGATCACAAAACTCACGGTTCGGATCACATTACAGTTTTTGAGGCACGGATCGGATTATTTTTTGGATCAGCAAAAAGGGGGTGGGGAAATTCTAATAACAAATAAAGAAATTGCAAACATTTACAAAAAAAACAAAGTTGTACATTAATAAGGTCTGAAATTAGCATTAGGTTCAGAAATCGAATTAAATGAATCATAACACTGTCTTTATTGTATAAGTTAAATATATTATTATTTTTAGAGCTACAGAAGTGATTTTCTCTTTGTCTTGGGTTGTTTGATTAACATTAATATGACACAGACTTAAGTTGGTTAATTGAGGTTACTGTCTCTTTAAGACCAAATAAGCACAGACTGGTTTCTAACTGTAATCTATCCAAACACTTAAGACATAAACAAATGTTTTTTATTAGAAAAAAGAATACTGTGGAGATTATTTTGTTTATATGTGCCCTGTCAATAACAGAAAGAATTAGTTTTTTAAACGTGTCTTTCTCGTGTGTGCACCATTGAGGGCACTTAAACGTGCGTGCACAGAGACAAAGGGCGAATCCCAAACAGCGCAGCATAAACAGTCGATCCACATAAAAAAGTTATGTTGTTTTTCATTGCTTTATTCGCCACATGTATGTTAATGGACTACAGTATGAGAGACATTAGCGCAACTCTCTTTAAAGTTTACACATGAAGAGTTCTGATCTTTGAAGGGCATAGTGATGATCACGTTTGGACCGGACACATTCAACAGCATGTGCCTCTGAAAAATAAAACAGAAAGCTGCTCACTCTAGCGCCTTTTTGTGGTTTAATACGTCCACACCGCAGACATGTTGCTTTAGACAAGCACGTGCGGGTCGCGGTTTCTGTTTGCGTCATCACAACATTTCGGCCATATTGTTACGGTGATAAAAGTCTTTCGCCCTTTTCGGACAAAAATGTTCGGTGGCCGAATATTCGGTGCATCCCTAAGACTAATACATAATTGGTTATTTATTTACTAAGGAAAATACTCCAGATTTACATTCTGTGTGTTTGAGTGGCAAAAGTATGTGAACCTTTGGTTTTAGTACAGTATGTGATTGTGTCGCAATAACTGCAGCCACAGTACAGGTACTGCACAATTGCACAAGCATATTTCCAATTGCACACATCATGTTTCCTGTTGAAATCTTTCAGTTCCCTCCAGAACTAAAGCCAACTCTTACTGTTTAGAAAACAAATATATCACAGTCAGCTGTATTAAAACTTTAGCCCAGTGCCAAAACTTTCATGATGTGTTTACACTTTTCCAGAGGCCCGGACTTCATTTAAAACGCTTGTCTTAACAAAGCTCCAAGTGCTTACACATTCAGTAAAGTAAGAAGCTGCTAGCAGCCTGGGAACTTAAAGCTGTGGTTACAGCGTATCTCATTGCAGTTGTTTGGTTTCAGATAACCGTTCCTGGTCATGAATAAGGCCTGCAACTTACAAATCTTTTGAAAAATCTAAAGATATGACTAGTCATATATTTTTATTATTTTCTAAATATCTCAGTTTGACAGAATTTTCATATGGTTTTATTAGAATTCCCACAATAATATCTAAAGATCTCAGGAATTTTGTGTGTGTGGAAATGACCTGGCTACCAATAGAGTGCTGCAGGGATGACATATTTTTGTATTGTGACCTGAAAGTTTGTTATAAAACATACAAATATTGGGAATATGTTATCCCAAGATCTTTTTAACCAAAATCCCCATTCAAAAAGCCCACTGAATTCTGAACCCTGGAATCAGCTTCAATCTACTAACTCGCCAATAAGCCCATTCATTTGTCTAGACTTTTGAATTATCTCAAATTAAATTTTTCTTTTAAAAGGATCTCTTGACAGAAATGCAAAATAACTATATTATCAGGGGTGTATAAAGACCTTTTTATAATGAACCGTTATGTTTTTATTACCTTAGAATGAGGTTTTTATCTACATACACAGAGGGTCCCCTTAATCCCTTAACGGACAAACTTTTTTACTAAGTTGTCTCTGACGATGAGATGTTTTTCCGGTGGCGGCTACCGTACCTTCTCTATGCGTTTCAAAAGCAAGGGGTGAGCAGTGGACTGAGCCGTTGGTTGCAATTCGCAACCTCACCACTAGATGCTGCTAAAATGTACACACTGCACCTTTAATGTTTTAATTATCTTAAAGGCGTAGTGCACAATGTTTGAAAAACGATTTGGAAAAGGGAGTCGGGCCGATTACCAAAAAACACTTGTAGCCAATCAGCAGTAAGGGGTGTGTCTACTAACTGACACTGATGTCTGGGTCGCATATGTGTGGGCAGGTATATCAAAAGAGGTCCAGATTCTATTGGGGTAGGGGCGTGTATGTTTAGGTGATTTCAAATATCAACACTGGCTTTCAAACATTATGCACTCCGCCTTTAAAGGTTCTCTAAGCGAATCTGTGTGTTGATTTTTGAAATATGTTTTCAAACAAACTGAGCGTAGTTAACTCCTCCCCCTCCCTTCCGTGCTTTCATGAACGCGCCCAAATCCTACTTGGCGTTTATTGGTTAGAACACTTTGTTATGGTTTCTGGTGTAGGTTTGGCCAGTTTGTTATTATTGCAGTTTGTGGAGGCTGGGCTGTCTACAGAGATGGCGTTTTTTTTACAGTTTGATCAGTGGACAGGAAGCAAGCAGATAGTGAGGAGATGGTTGCTGTATGTAACAAAAAATGTTTTATGGTCTAAAACGCGTGAATTCGCTTAGAGAACCTTTAATTGGCATAAAATGAAGCTATTTTAAAAGTGAGAAAATGTAAGTTGAAAGTTTTGATCCAACTTTTACTTTTTACTGTGTGCGTGCGTGCGTGCATGTGTTTAACAAAAGTTTATGATACTTACACGTTTTGTCCAACACAATAACCTTCATAGATGAACATACAACTTTTATGAATTCTGCGTCTAAGAGCTAGCCTTAGGGTACAAGTGAGCTACAGCACGTTCGTTTGACTCCAACGTCATCACCACCAAGCTTTCAACAGCTCTTTCAAACTTTATATCCTAGCTTTATATAACAATAAGGAAATACTCTGTGCAGAGAATTGTGCCTGTTGCGTTGTTTTTGAGATCTTTATGTTTGAAGTCCCCAACATCAGTCCCATGTAGCAACTTGTTAGCAACTACGCTTTAAAAGACACTTTAAAGCTTTAAAAAGTCACGTTTGGGGGTATTATTGGTCTGTTTTATGACGTAGAATACAACGTAAAAATATTGGGCTAATGTTAACCCAAGATCTTATTTTAACATTTAACCAAAACCCTCATTCAAAAAACCCATTGAAATCTGGACCATGGAATCGGACGTAATAAAATGATAACTCGCTTCTGGGTTTGCCGCACTGCGGCACTGCATTTAATATATCACTGTAAAGACAAACCTATAGGATCTACTCAATAAAATTGAGGTAACAATTTGCAAAAAAATATATAAATTAATGTAGATTTTATGATTTTTTTGAGTAAAGAATACATTTGTTGAGTCTATATAATAAATTACACAAATGATTAACTTAATAAATAAAATTGAGTAATATTAACCATCAGATATTAGATAACAGTTTATCTACGTAATTATTATTAATAATAAATAATCAATATAAGTAATTAAACTTTATAAATAGTTATATAAATTATATAGATAATTAATATAATTTGTATAATTTTTTATTTTATATAATTAAACAATATAAATAATTAAACACATACGGGTATTACTTATTTAGGGAAAGTTGAATTAACCTTAAAATGGTCAGACACAGGAGATCAAATCAATTAATCTTTATTGAGCAAACAAATAACACACCTACAAGATTCCTTTGCTTAAAGGAATAGTCCATTTTCTCAAAAGAAAAATCCAGACAATCCACTCACCACCACGTCATCCAAAATGTTGATGTCTTTCTTTGTTCAATCGAGAAGAAATTATGTGTTTTGAGGAAAACATTGCAGGATTTTTCTCATTTTAATGGACCCCAACACTTAATACTTAACTCAACACATAACAGTTTTTTTCAACGGAGTTTCAAAGGACTATAAACGATCCCAAACGAGGCATAAGGGTCTTATCTAGTAGATATGCACGGTTGGCGGTTACAGCCGCGGACTCCGCGGATAAACCGCGGACGGGCGGATGACGTGACAAAAAATAATATTTTAATTAAATTCGGGCAGGTGGCGGATCGACTGCTTGTTATTAGCTGTGTCCTTCTAAGCATGCGACCTTAAAAGGTGAGCACTCTGTCTTTCAAGGTGGCAGCCTCAGAAGTTCGAAGAAGAAATATACACAACATAAACAGAATAATATTAACACAAAACATAACTTATAATACTAAAACAGTGACAAGACAAAGTTTTCTAATACACTTTTATTTAATAAAGGTTTTAATTGTTTGGGATAGCCTCGGCTGTTAAGGATCCATTCGTTCTATCATTAACAGCGCGGAGAAATGAGGACGCATTTTGACACAGCTCTTATCAATGCCGGCGAAGGAGGTACATGGCAAACTCAAAAAATCATTAAAAACAAAGGAAATAGAAGGTCAGAAAAGGGTTGCCTGGAATAAGTTTTACAAAGTGGTAAATCAGGATGACACCAGTGCAGACTATGTAATTTGTGCGTTTAATTTAGGCTATTTATTTATTTATTTTTGTCCCATGTGCGTTGATCGGAGACTGAGTTCACTGCTGATATTCTAGAGCTTTCTAGTCTTGCGGCTGTCATCAGCAGCGCCTTGCATCGCCCAGTCAGCAGATGGCGGGCGGGTGCGGTTTTGAAAACTGGTCAGAAACGTTGGTGCGGACGGATGATGAGTTTTGTGATGCGGTTGCGGATGAAATAATAGCCCATCCGCGCATCTCTATTATCTAGCGAAACGATTGTCATTTTTGACCATAAAAATAACAAATATACACTTTTAAACCACAATTTCTCGTCTAGGTCCGGTCCTGAAAGCGTCAGCGTGACCTCACGCAATACGTCATGGCGTCAAGAGGTCACAGAGGACGAATGCGAAACTACGCCCCAGTGTTTACAAGTGTGTTGAAAGAGGACCGTTCCGATGTTGTTGTATGTGGAATGATACTAATTAATGTCTTTGTGTCAGTTTATTGTTTAAAATGGTCCGCAAAGGTGCGTTTTGTATATGTAACACTTGACCTCCCTACGTCACTACGCATTTACGTTAGGTCGCGCTGGACCGGACCTAGACGAAAAGTTGTGGTTTAAAAGTGCATATTTTTTATTTTTCTTGTCAAAAATGAGAATTGTTTTGCTAGGTAAGACCCTAATGCCTCGTTTGGGATCGTTTATAGTCCTTTGAAACTCTGTTGAAAAAACTGTTAAGTGTTGAGTTAAGTATTAATTGTTGGTGTCTATTGAAGCCAATTAGGGTGGGAAGAATCCTGCAGTGTTTTCCTCGGGAAGCATAATTTCTTCTGGACTGAACGGAAGGGGACATCGGCATTTTGGATGACATGGTGGTGAGTGGATTATCTGGATTTTTCTTTTAAAAAAATGGAATATTCCTTTAAGTGAAACCATTTAGTATTATTTTTTATGTATATTTTATTTTATGTTGCGATTATTACTCTAAACAAATAGTTAGTGTATGTAAAATGTATCCTTTTTCATATATTAAACTTACTAACTAACATGCTTAAGTACTATAAAATCTATCTTTCCATGGGTTGTATTAACCACCCCTCGAAATATCTTTTTATAGGTAAAATCAAGCAAGGTTAAGGTTGACTAATCATTCTGTTAAGAATATCACACTCATAACCTGTTTTCTTATAGAAATGTGCTAATTTCCCTTCCCTTTAAATGTTGGTTGCCCAACTTCAATGACCAGAATAGTGTTTTACAACACTGACAAAAGATGGCAGGTTCCTTGACCTTCACATATCTTAACTTTTTAGAATTTTTACGATATACACCTACAAACATTTACTCACCCACTGATTACATATTTAAGGTGACATACTGTACACAATAGCAAAGAGTCAGACATGTGTGGCGTAGAGTAGCAGTTGGCGTTTGTTCTGTTAATATCTGATAATATCTGAATAGAGTCTGATACTGTTTATACATATTTTAGTTTTTTTTTAACACAGAACTCCTGGAATTATAGCAGCTTTTAGTGTTCCTGTACTCAACTGGTAAAGCATTATATTTTGTTGTTAGCACAGCAAAAGATCATAGATTTGATTCAAGGGGACCATACATCTGTCTGACAAATGCCTAAATGTACATGTAAACTTGTAAAGGATTAGAGGTGTAAGCTTTAGCTTCACACAGATTCTCAGAAAAATGTAACATGTTTCTTTTCTAGAAACTAAGGAGGTTGTATGACACATTGCAGCGAGCTTATGCCAAAATACTAGAAGTTATGCAGTCTGGGAGACGTCTGCTGGGGACCTACTTTAGAGTTGCCTTTTATGGACAGGTGAGTTCATAAGATAAGATTAATCTTACAATTTGTTCTTTTTTTATTGGCACTTCCTATAATGACTTCTGTTTGTATAAACCACTGATATCGCCTGAAATTGTATATTTAAGTAAATGTTTACTTTGACTTCTACAACAGATGTGTTAAAAACAACACACTAGTGTTGATTCTGGGACAACACACTAAATGCTTCGTCCCAGAATCCACCCATCTCTGTGTCACGGTGATCCGTGTCATGTTTTGTTTGTGTCTCCGATTACGTCACCTGGACAATTCATGAACTGATACATCACACCTGTTCCGTGTTAAGTACTGTGTATTTATACTGCTGTCTGTTTCTCACCTGTGGCCGGATCATTGTCATTGTCATTGTGTTCATGTCTGTTCCTGTTCCTTCTGTTAGATGTTCCTGAGTTTACCCGCCTGTTGTTTTATTTTACGTTCTGTTAATAAATGTTATTTATTTCATGGTGAACCCAGCACTTGCGTCCTCACTCCTGTTACCAGTCGTGACAGAATGATCCGGCCAGACTGGACGCAGCGGGTTCACGGAGGGCGGCTCCCCCAGGAGTTTCGTCGAGGGGGAGTAGTGACATCGGGGTTCATTCTCCACCAGCCCCGATGTCTCTTGGGGACCACCGTGAGCGATCGCTCGCTCCTGCGGGCCTGCGGGAGGAGGATCGGCCCAGGCGGTCCCCCAACGGTTGAGTCGTCGTCGTCGACGGTCCCTCGGAGGACCACCGTCCCGCTCGTAGGGGGATCCGGAACGGACCACGCCCGATCTTTTCCCCGGGGTGGCTACCGAAGTGAGGGTCCCCATTTCCGCGAGGGGACGGGAGATGACTTCCGGGGGGCATCGGATCGTCGGCGATTCCCAGGAGGGGGGTAATTCGTCTGCCTCGGTTCTCGGAGCGATCGCTCCGGTTCTCCTGGCGCAGTCCGGCCCACCGTCCTGTTGGTTTCGTCCCGGCGGCTGCCGGCAGCGCCAGGGTCCTCAAGCCCTCCACCCCTCCCTTGGACTCTTGCTACCAGACTTTTTGTGTTTGTTTTGTTCATGTGAGTGTCTGGTAGCCACTCGTAGAGGGAAGGGTCATGTCACGGTGATCCGTGTCATGTTTTGTTTGTGTCTCCGATTACGTCACCTGGAAAATTCACGAACTGATTCATCACACCTGTTCCGTGTTTAGTGCTGTGTATTTATACTGCTGTCTGTTTCTCACCTGTCGCCGGATCATTGTCATTGTCATTGTGTTCATGTCTGTTCCTGTTCCTTCTGTTAGATGTTCCTGAGTTTACCCGCCTGTTGTTTTATTTTACGTTCTGTTAATAAATGTTATTTATTTCATGGTGAACCCTGCACTTGCGTCCTCACTCCTGTTACCAGTCGTGACACTCTGTGTTATTATTGAAACAACACATTTTGTGTTACTTTAACACACAACACAAAATTAACATAAAAGACACATAATGTGTTAAAAGCTTAACACAAAAAGATGTGTAAAAAACAACACATCTTTTCTAATGCTGCTTTTACACCAACCGCGGTAGAGGCGGCAAGCGCGGGTGATGTACATGTTAAGTCAATGCAAAGACGCGTTTAGGGGCCAGTCACACCAAAAGCGCTTTAAACGCTTGCAAACGCAAGGCTTTTCATATTGCTAATCAACCACCGAGTCAGCTGTCTTGTCAATCAAATATTGAAGCGTGAGCGCTCTTTTGCTGTTAACTGTCATATTAGCAGAAACTTTAAAAAGAGGACGCTTGCTCTGACCTTGTTTGAGGGTGAGAGGTGCACAGACACGGAGGAGAGAGTGAGTGAGTGGAGTCCGGTTCTTCAAAGCAACTGTAAACTTCCCTCACCACAACGTAAGGCCCGCCTCTCCCCTCATTCGATTGGACAATGGAAAGACGCGAATGACGTCGGGCGCTTCTCCGCTCTCAGCGCTCCTTCAAAAACGCGTGCGCGGCAGGCGGCAAAAAACCACAAGGCGTTCGGCGCACATAAACAGCGCGCAGACGCACCCTGCCCATAGAATATCATTCAAAAAAGGCGCCTGCAACTGCCATAAACGCTTTTGGTGTGACTGGCCCCTTAGGCATCCTGCGGCGCGTTCCGCGCAAATTGAGCGTTGCCGCGGGAAAAATCTGAACTTTCCGTGCCACGTTAACCAATCAGGACCTTGCTGTGGTAGTGACGTGATTACAGGAAGCAGCGAAGTGGCGGAGTCTCAGCGGAGTTGCAAAAGCCCCTCCCATGATGCGAATTTCCGTGTGAATGTCTCGATTGACTATAATTTCATACACAGCTTTCACACGCATGTGATGCGAGTGAACTCAAATGTTCAAGCATCCAACTACGCGCAAATAGGGCGTTTTTGACGCCTCTACCGCGGTTGGTGTAAACGCAGCATTAGTGTGTAACATTGACGACATTTATGGCTTTTAGGGCCCATCCTTTCTCTTTCAGAATTTGTAAAAATTTTAAATGTCTACTAAAATGCTGTTTAGAAAAACAGTATACAATATCATTCAAAAGTTTTACAAACAAATACTAAACTTTGAAAGAATTGAGGATCCCAGATGCAAAATCGGCTTAACGCCAAAAATGAGATAATTTTACTGACTGAATGCTCTTGGCACGTTCATCAACCAGGGACAGTCGAAAAAGATAATTTTGTCATTATTTTCTCACTTTTATGTTGTTGCAAACCAAACAGATTCCAACAAACTGGTATTTCTGAATGACCTAAGGCCGAAATTAAAGGGATAGTTCACCCAAAAATTAAAAGTTTGTCATAATTTTCTCACCCTCATGTTGTTACAAACCTGTATACATGTCTTTATTCTGATAAACATGAAGAGAGTTTTTTGAGCAATGTTTGTAACCAAACCGATTAAAGGCTATTGACCATTTTTTAGCCTGTATTCAGAAAGTGCCTGGAAAGTGAATAGTGACGAGAACTTTTTTAATTAGAGATTTAGGCATGTACTTAGAGGGTTTTGCAGCGAAGTACAGTCAAATTTGTTAAATACTATAACTAAAGTGTGAAAATAAGGCATTTCAATTTCTGTCTAATAACCTTTTCATTGCCATTAAAGTGAAATTACTGAACCTAAACTGATAAAAAAAATTCTCATTTACAAGAAAACATGTCAGACGCACTTGGGGACCAATCACACAGAACTGTTAAAACGCTAGGTTTTTCATTTCACTAGGCAACTACGGAGGCAGCTGCCCTGTCAATCAAATATTGAAGTGTGAGTGCTCTTGAAACTTAACAGTTATATTATCAGAAATTTTAAAGGGAAACACCAACGGTTTTTATTATTTTACTATGTTCTTACCTTAACTTAGACTAATACATACCTATCTTTTTTGCAATGCGTGCACTTTTTTCAGTGCGTGCACTTAATAAAAATTTGGTACAGCGCGTCATGAATGTGTTAGCATTTAGCCTAGCCCAATTCATTCCTTAGGATCCAAACAGGGATGAATTGAGAACACTTCCATGTTTTACCTATTTATAGACTGTTACATGAGTAGTTACACGAGAAAGTATGGTGGCACAAAATAAAACGTGGCTATTTTTAAGTGGATAAAAAAATGAGAACTATATTGTATGGCAATAGAGCACTTAGTTTGCAGCACTTCGACCTCGGCGCGCAGTAACATCATCACTCCTGACTACTCCCCCTCTCGCGCAAACTTCCATCAATATTACTACGCCCATGGTTGAAGTGCTGCAAACTTCATGTGCCCATAAACAGCATCAAAAAAGCTCACTGCCCATAGAAAAGAGTTCAAAATAGGCACCTGCCACTGGCAGAAACGCGTTTTGTGCAGTGGCGGATGCAGAACGTGACATATGGGTGGGCATGGATTAAGTCCGGGTGGGCCTGAATCTATGGGTGTCACTTTTGAATAAGAAACTATAACAAGTCTATAAAATTCGTCAAGACTTCAGAACACTAATTTAAACACCATACACACAGACCCGAACTGCACGTCACATTTTTGACATTATTGATATTTTAAATTGTAATGCAACGTGACATTAATTAAGCCTTTTTGGTAAAAAGCCTACAAAAAAGAACCTGCACACAGTGACAAGAAATATAAATGAACCCCAAAAAACCTTATACTTTTTAAAATAGCCTATTAAAGTGTTTAAATAAATACGGCTACTAAATGCTTAAAATGAAGCTTCTAACATCATATTCTCTTCATGCAAATCACTAAAAATATATTTTCGTTCTCACATATTTAAGTTAACTTATTAAATAAAGAAAGAAAAAGGGAATTGCTAGAATTATGTTAGACTCTGAGGTTAAACGAAATGACAAATAAATAAACATTTAATATACTTTTTGATGAGCACAAGAGCAAGCATACTCGTGAAGAGCGGAGCCGAGGAGCGCGCAAATCAGACGTGAACGAAAGGAATAATGGGTTTAATTATGCGTTCATTTCCTGACAGTTTCACTTGTTAGTGAGGATATTAATGACTAACAAGATGACGCCGAATTACATACAATATAATTACCTAACTAAATCTGAGAGAATGCAAACACATTACAATATTTTTTCCTCCGCCCGACGGGCAGGGCGCATATTTTTTTTAGCCCGACAGAACGGGTAGATTCGCCATAGCCCCGGGACTTCGGGGTAGCAATTTTGCGAGTCCTGCATAGGTTTGTTTTGTTGTGAATTTCGTTTTGTATAAATTGTATCTTAATATTAATCAATGTTTAATCAAACAATTGCCTCGATTTAATAAATAAGAAGCAAACCAAGAACGTCTGTGGTGTGGATTGAAGTGAACCCACTATAATTCCGCAGCCTACACGTCATTCTGCTTTTAATGCATTTCTTAAATTAATGTCTCAATTACACAGTAGGTTTATAGGTTGTTATGATAGGCTATTTGTTGCTTAAAAGCAATAGGCTATATTGTATAAAGTGTAGCAAAAAAACGTGGCGTGACTTATAGTGCTGAGTTAGAGAGCTGGTATGGCTCTCGGTATAGGCTATCAAACAACATCACTGTGATCAGATGTTTTCTTTCTATTATTTACCCCGCTGTCATATTTGTTGTGTGTTTATGTTATTGAGAGGAAAGCGCGCAGCACATATTTATAACGTGTTGTTATTCAAAATACGTTTTCCACTTGCTTGCAAAAAAGGTCTCAAAGTGATCATGGCTGAAAGCTGCTCGGGAATATTTTTCTCATTAACCATAATGTAACGCAACATTCAACTGCTTTATAATAGTTTTTAGTTATCAGGCTTACTTATAATTTTACTGTTTTTAACATAACATGCAATAGATAAAATACACCACATAAAGAAGTATACATGTCTAACTATACAGAGTAGTATTTTTTACATTTCTGATTGGGCGGGCCAGCTGTCAATCTGGGCGGGCCCAGGCCCGCCCAGGCCCGCCCATAGCTCCGCGCCTGGTTTTGTGTGATCCGGTTTTGCATCTGAGCTCTTCAATTATAACTTATGTTGTGACTAAAAGCATAAAAAAATCATACTAATAGAGTTTCAATTTGTAGAATTTGTAAAAATGCTCTCTTGGCATTTTATCAAGCAGCTGAGTTTGGTGGTTACAGCCCTGCTATAGTAATTATAAGATCTGTTTGAGCTGACTGCATCAGTTAATAAAGCAGTTCATGTTTTCGGGTCAAGTCCTTTGTAAATCATGTCAAAAATGCATGTAACGCTGTAAAACATTTTTGATACGTTTGATTACAGAGCTTCTTTGAAGAGGAGGATGGTAAAGAATACATTTACAAAGAGCCCAAGCTCACAGGCCTTTCTGAAATTTCCCTTCGTCTCAGTAGCCTCTATGGAGAAAAGTTTGGAACAGAGAATGTCAAAATCATGCAAGATTCCAACAAAGTAAGAAAACAAGTTTCTAATTCACAGTGTTGCTTCAAGGGCCTCTTTACAGGAAATACTTGTTTATGTTGTCAGCAAACAGAGAACATTTTGGACTTCTTCCAGTTGCCTAAAGTGTTTGTTTAAAATATTTTGGAAGAGATTCATATAACTATTTCAAACAAAAATATTATCTCTGACTACTTAACAGAAATTTTTTCACATTATTTAACTTAAACAGTGCCTAATGCTACAATTTCATAGTCTGTTGTCTTTACGGTTCTACCCTTTTAAGTAATCTCAGACAAATAAGCTTTTATAACCGCAGGTAAACCAGAAAGATCTGGACCCGAAGTTTGCATACATTCAGGTCACATTTGTAAAGCCCTACTTTGATGAGAAAGAGCTGCTGGAGCGGAAAACCGACTTTGAGAAGTGCCACAATATCAACCGTTTTGTCTTTGAGACGCCGTACACACTCGGTGGGAAGAAGCACGGAGGTGTGGAGGAACAATGCAAGCGGCGAACAATACTTACCAGTAAGCACAGCAAGCATTAAGCTGAGAGAAAAAAAATGGGTGTACTGCATCACATTTACTTTGTGTCAAAAAACAATTGTGCTAAATCAATGCATTCATGCATTTCTGAGTTTGTTGTCACTAAATCCACACTTATATTATGGTTTGATGCTTAGATGAGGGATGGATAGATGTGTGGATATCTAGTTTAGACCCGTAGTATATAGATTAAACTGTATTTAATTTTTTGGTGTAGGTATGCATAACGATTAATTGCGATTAATCTATAGCAGAATAAAGGTTTTTGTTTACATCATATTAGTGTGTGAACTGTGTATAATAATTATGTATATATGGGTGATTCTCACGAAAACTTGGTTTTAAAAATGTCAAGAATGAAAATGTAAAAATTGCTTAAATTTACTTTTTTCCCACCAGACATTGAAATACAAAGTCTGGAGTAAATGGGAACATTAATTTAAAAACTTTTACTTATCATTTAACACTTTTTGTAACATAATTTAAAAAATTAGTCCTAAAAAATCTCATTACCGCAACAGTCAGAAAACATCAACACTGACATATTTTCAAAATGACATGACAAACTTGAAAGAACATAATTTGGAGATTCTGCACATGCATTTAAAATCAAAGAATTATGCTTCTATTAATTAAATTAACATTTAATAAGCTTCTGTTGCGGTAATGATAATCAAAATGTCGTGTAAGCATTCTGACAAGACAATATTTCAAATTAACTGTAAAAAAATGATCTTACCTGGTAGCCATCTTGAAGTAACTGGTCCATGTGCTTGGTCACTCAAAATCAAACTTTATTAAAATTCTGTATGTGTGCTTAAACTGTTCTCAAAAAGTGTTGCGGAGGATGAGGACATCAGGCATGGACACATCATTTTCCTAATTTTTCTTCATTATTATTATACATGAATATTCAGTAAATATTTTTTCTGTCATCAAAAGTAGTCTAGCAAAACATCCATTTATTTTTTTTACTAATATTTTTGTGTTAATTTGATTAAATTACAACATAACGCATGTTCAAACACAGCCGGACACATTGCGGTAATGAGAATTTTAGCAGAAAATGAGATCAAATTTCCAATTATAAATTCTTATGTTGAAATCACACATTGTGCAAGGTAGAACACAGTATTGTGTTAATTCTGATGCTTTTTAATGTTACTATATTACACATTTTAAAGCTAAAATCATTAGTGCCGTGGTGTTTTAATGGTTTAGTGAGAATCACCCATATATATAAATATGCACACATGCATGTATAAGTTTAAGAAAAAAAATTGTATTTATATAGTAAGTATTTATATTTATATATAATATAAATTCTACATAAATATACAAATTTATATACACATGTAAACATTTCTAAAAGGAACATTAAGTAGGGTTTTAAGTGTTTTATTAATCAAAATCAATGTCTTTTTTCATAAATATGTCCTCGTTGGTGTCAAATGACCTCCGCCGGTGATCTGACTTTTCTTTGTAAGCTTAGAATTTCTTCTCTTTACTTACATTGAACTGGTAAGTCCAAGAAGGCTTCCATGTCGTTCTGCGGTATTGATAAACTATAATAGCAGAGAGGGACAAAAAGCACTAGCCTACCAACGCGTTTTCATTCAGAACACGTAAACTAGCTGAAACGGACAAGGAGATCAGTGAATACATATAACGGCTACCGTAGTTGCAACACGCATTTGGAAAAGCAAGGCGCTAGAGAGCACTATTCGTTTGAGTGCAAAATACAATTTCACCACTAGTTGGGGGTAAATCCTACTTATTGTCCCTTTAAATATATACATGCATGTGTTTGAATTTATCTATACAAAGTTATCATACACAATTCACACACATATATGATGTAAACAAAAACGTTTATTCTGCTATAGATTAATCGAGATAAATCGTGAAGCATCCCTAATTTGTTGTCTCCCGAGTATGTATGTGAAGTTTTAGCACAAAATACCATTTATATAATTTATTATAGCATGTTAAAATTGCCACTTGAGCAAAAATGCGCCGTTTTTTAGGTGTCCTTTTCAGTAGCGTCTGGTGCCTTCTTTTTGCGAAAACTCATCAAAACATGTATTTAGCTCGTCATGTGTGTGGCTCGTCATGTCAAAATATGTGGTAGACGCGTTGTGTTAACCTGTGTGCATCACGAGTCATGTCAAAATACATGCCTGATGCTTCGAAGGGGTTTATGATAAAAGAGGCGCTCGCGTTTCCCAGATACTCGCTTAATCTCATATGTATTCAGATTTTAGTGTTAAGTTAGTGCCTTGCAAGTATTATATGAACGTCATAAACCCTTTTGACGCATGTGCAGCAGGCACGTATTTTGACATGATTCATAGGTTCACATGACACACTGAACACATATTTTGACATGACGGGCCACACACATGACACTTTGAACATATATTTTGAATTTTCATCACTCGTAAGAGGCGCTTCTTTAAAATGGAAAAGAGCTGATGAAATGCGAACACTGATCACCATAATGGTGAAGCTCAATTGTGCTGCTAATCACTTTCTCTCTCTCTCTCTCTCTCTCTCTCTCTCTCTACACTAAATGCCAGTGCCTTGCTTGGATAGTGCAGATTAAAGGAATAGTCTACTCATTTTCAATATTAAACTATGTTATTACCTTAACTAAGAGGAGTTGATACATCCCTCTATCATCTGTGTGCGTGCACGTAAGCGCTGGAGCGCGCTGCGACGCTTTGATAGCATTTAGCTTAGCCCCATTCATTCAATGGTACCAATCAGAGATAAAGTTAGAAGTGCCCAAACACATCAACATTTTTCCTATTTAAGACGAGTAGTTATACGAGCATGTTTGGTGGTACAAAATAAAACGTAGCGTTTTTCTAAGCGGATTTAAAAGAGGAACTATATTTTATGGCGTAATAGCACTTTTGGTAGTACTTCGACTCGCCTGAAAAGTCTGCTCCCCTTCTCCCTCTCATAATGGGAGAGGGAGGGTGTTACTGCGCCGAGTCGAAGTACTCCCAAAAGTGCTATTACGCCATAAAATATAGTTCCTCTTTTAAATCCGCTTAGAAAAGCGCTACATTTTATTTTGTACCACCAAACTTGCTCGTATAACTACTCGTCTTAAATAGGAAAAACGTTGATGTGTTTGGTCACTTCTAACTTTATCTCTGATTGGTACCATTGAATGAATGGGGCTAAGCTAAATGCTATCGAAGTATCACAGCGCGCTCCAGCGCTTACGTGCACGCACACAGATGATAGAGGGATGTATCAACAATTCTTAGTTAAGGTAATAACATAGTTTAATATTGAAAATGAGTAGACTATTCCTTTAAGATTTTATATAATAAGATCCCCTTTTGACATCACAAGGGGAGCCAAATTTCAATGACCTATTTTTTCACATGCTTGCACAAAATTGTTTACCAAAACTAAGGTACTGGGTTGTTCTTTTTCACATTTTCTCGATTGATAGAAGCACTGGGTACCCAATTATAGCACTTAACCATGTCCCCTTTAACATTTGCATATCTGCCACTTTGGGTGTAATTCGGTTTGAACAGTTGGACAGGGACTAGGCCTACTAGGTTATTTTAAGACATTTAAGTAGTTTTTACAAACATACCTTCCAAAAAACTTTACTGTTGTGCCTCTTCACGCAAAATAATGGCATTATTATATATAAAGTTATGTCCGTGCTTGTCTGTGAGATGTGTGTGTTGCTTGTGTATAATTCAACCAAATATTTCTTGAATGATTGAGAGTGAGACAGAACCAAAACACGTTAGGTTGTGCCATGCTCTCTTTTTTTAACGTCAGTAAATATTTGATTGAACTAAAAGAAACAGTAACGTTCTCCAAAGGTGTGAGATCATACTTAAACAGATACAGACTTGCGTGTTAAGGAATATTGAGCGATCTCGAAATGTCATTCAGATAAAGGCTTTTTTCAAACTGTCTCTGAATGTATTGTCAATCTTGTGATGACAACAGCAGGTGTGTTGCCAGCTCTAAAGGCATCATGTCTCTATTTGACAGTCTGTCACAGATGTTAGATTAGATGTACCACCTCTTGTGTTTGCACGATATTGTTTAACATGGATCAAAGATACTCAGACCACGTGTGATCATCTGTGTCCATAGCGAACAACACGTTTCCCTACGTAAAAAAACGCATCCAGGTTGTGGGGGAGAAACACTTGGAGTTGAAACCGATCGACGTGGCCATAGATGAGATGAAAGATCGAAGCGCCGAGCTCACTAAGCTCTGCTCGAATCAAGAGGTCGACATGATCCAGCTTCAACTTAAACTTCAAGGCTGTGTTAGTGTGCAGGTACTGACCTTATGCAAAATCATGATACATAGAGGGATTTGGTGGGGGGGAACTTAGGGAACCAGTTGAAGAGCTCACATGCAAAAATGAGATTATGATTGTAACCGAATGCTCTGGGCAAATACGTTCATCAAATACTTTCGCTTTAACTACGCTTAATCCCAGCCTCAGGCCATTCAAAAATACCGGTTTGTTGCCATAATCCATTGAGTTTAAAAAAAGCTTAATTTACAAGAAAACGTGTTGGACGATCTTAGAGGGTTTTGCATCTGAGCTTTTCAATTCATGCCATACTGAAAAGAAAAAACTGAATATACTATAGAAAGATAATAAAGAAATTGACCTATTTTTTTATTTGTGACATAACATTTAGCATTTTGTGATGTTATTATTCCCAGGTTCTCATCACAGTAATATAATAAGCGTTGAAGTTAAAGGAATAGTTCATCTGGAAATAAAAACGGTCATTTATTTAACCTCATGTTTTCTAAACCTGTGTGAGTTTCTTTATTTTGTGTAACACATTGACTCCCATAGTATTTTTCCTACTATGGAAGTCAGTGGTTGCCGGTAACTGTGTGGTTAGTTTTTTACAGTATGAATGATTAATCTGATTATTAATTTAATAGTCTGAACATTCTGAATAAGTTACTGACATTTTATTAATACTGGCATGTATTTATATACAACATTTACAATTTACATTACATTTATCCATGTGGCATAGACTTACAGTGCATTCAAGATATACAATATACCACTATTATTATAAACCAAAATAATGTCTAGTTATAAATATTATTGTGCCTGTAAACAGATTTAAATGACAGATCTACAAATAAGAGACTATGTTGGCCAGCATAACCATTGTGTGAGTTGTTATATGTATCTACAGTGCAACTTTTTACCCGTAGGTAAATGCAGGACCAATGGCCTATGCCAGAGCTTTCCTGGATGAATCCAAATCAGGCCAATCCAGCAAGAAAGTCAAAGAACTCAAGGAAATATTCAGGTATGCCGCATTTTTGTTTAGCATATTCCCGTACAGGCTTAATGGAGTAGATCTAGCGCGTCACTTCCCCAAAACATCTTTTATTTCAAGAGAAAAACTTAAGAGCACAACTCTTCTATAAATAGCTGTAAAAGACAAGCATGCTGTATCCAGGAAGTTGCCATTCTTGTTATTTTGGCAGCAAGTACCAACACGCTCTGGTCTTCTGGGAAATCGGCAACAGGAGGTCAAATTGTCAGTCTGCCGAAATCTGTTTCCACATTGCCCGAAGTTAGACGTGCTGATGAATGCATATCCACTTTTTTAGCAACAAACTGTGCAAGATATGGGCAGACATTATGTAATGATGTTAGTTACAGCAAGTATTTCCCAAACCCTTAAATACTAGGGCAAACGTTTTCTTGGTAAACTAATGTAGTTGCTCACTAGCCAGAGCTTAAAAGGAATGTGACATCACATGTATGGCCTGAAAACTTTCAAATGCTTATTTTCTTGCTTGGTCATATATCATTATTACACCAGGGGATCTTACTGTATCTACGTACAGTAAATGCATTACCTAACAGGAAAAAACAATGAATAATATAGTTGTCAGCATGCAGTGCCGGCTGGTGACGACTTTTATCGAGGGTGCACGATGCGAAGTTCGTCACATGTATGTAGCACATCATGTGTGTGGTTCGTCATTTCAAAAATGTGCATCGCGTGTTTTGTCAAAATAAGTGCCTGATGCAGATGTATCTGAAGTTTTCTCAGAATAAAAAATTGCCCCATTTCTCAGAGATCCCCAAACGATTCGTGTGAAGCCGTTCAACGACTCAGTCTGCCTAAACCCCACCTTTCCGTAGCCTACTCTGCTCTGATTGGTCAACTGACAGAGTCTCCGCACAGACCACAGATCAGTGGCACAGACCAACAATAGTGCAACATGTATTGACCCAGTGCTAACATGATTTACTGAGAAGACATTATCAACATCAATACACATCATTCATCATTATTCCAAGCAAAAAAACGACAATAGAAACTAACATTTTACACTAATTTAAAGGAATAGTCTACTCATTTTCAATATTAAAATATGTTATTACATTAACTAAGAATTGTTGATACATCCCTCTATCATCTGTGTGCGTGCACGTAAGCGCTGGAGCGCGCTGCGACGCTTCGATAGCATTTAGCTTAGCCCCATTCATTCAATTGTACCATTTAGAGATAAAGTTAGAAGTGACCAATGTTTTTCCTATTTAAGATGAGTAGTTATACGAGCAAGTTTGGTGGTACAAAATAAAACGTAGCGCTTTTCTAAGCGGATTTAAAAGAGGAACTATATTTTATGGCGTAATAGCACTTTTGGGATTACTTCGACTCGGCGCAGTAACACCCTCCCTCTCCCATTATGAGAGGGAGAAGGGGAGCGGACTTTTCAGGCGAGTCGAAGTACTCCCAAAAGTGCTATTACGCCATAAAATATAGTTCCTCTTTTAAATCCGCTTAGAAAAGCGCTACGTTTTATTTTGTACCACCAAACTTGCTCGTATAACTACTCGTCTTAAATAGGAAAAACGTTGATGTGTTTGTTCACTTCTAACTTTATCTCTAAATGGTACCATTGAATGAATGGGGCTAAGCTAAATGGAAGCGTCGCAGCGCGCTCCAGCGCTTACGTGCATTACTCAGACCCAACTCTAATCCTAATGCCAGATGACAATGGTTTAAAAATCATAAAATATAAAAAAATAAATTGTGAAAAAAGCCAATACTTAAAGTGACTTCCAAGCGCAAACACCAAATCTAACCCTAAACCAAATCGTCAATGGTAAGAAAATAGGACAAAACGGTTGAGTAACAAACAGAAATGTATGACAAGGCGAAAAAACGTCAGTGTCACGAAGAAGACTCACAAATTTACATGACAATGGGTACATAATTTCGTGATACAGGGTTGTTACAAATGTAACCTTATTGTAAAGTGTTAGCAAACATTTTTGTCTTACCAAACAGTTTGTTTTGTACAACAAGTGCAAATGTTTTTTGAATATAATTTTAACAATGTCTTTTTTTGTCCATGTTGCAGGCAGTTTGTTAATGCATGCAGTATGGCTCTGGATATTAATGAGAGACTCATTAAGGAAGACCAGTATGAGTATCATGAGGGACTAAAGACTAACTTTAAAAGCATGGTGAAAGAGCTTTCTGATATCATCCATGAACAGGTATTTTTTATTCTTTTCATGTTTTCATGTTTTATTCTTTTTATAAAACGTTGTGATAGTTGCCAGTTAGTTGTAGCAATTGCAAATTACGTCAATATTAGGCCTATGTAACAGTAGATCATTTGAATTCTTAAAAGTGATACTTTAATACCCATGTGCATTGCATTAATTAAATTACATTGAGGTTAAGTACCAGTTAAAAATACACAGGTTTGTGTATAAGTCGTCTTGTTTTTCATTTCTTATGACTGACAGTTGTTGCGTGGTAGAAAATCTTGTTTGGTTAGGTGCGTTACGAAACAACAGGTTTAATTTGTTTTGCATACACAGTTAGTGGCCCAAGACACTTTTCACTGAAGGATTTAAGGGTGAAAGGCCGAATTAAATGTGTTTACATTTCAAGAATTACAATGTTTTGTGCACAACAGTTTTTCAAAGTTATCTTAACATCACACCGTGTTAATACTGTATTTACTAGTGGCTTTAGAAGTTGCACAAGGCCCTACTGTATCTCCTCGTAATCTGAAACGTACACGTTTCACAAATTATGATTAGGTATTTGCCATCTCATTTGTTTAGAGAAAGTCCCATTTTGTTAGACATATTATCCCTTGGGGGACAGGTTCGGTGTTTTGCACTTGAAGCCCTGTTTTCAGATTGTTTGTGATGAAGTGGAGCGGTTTTGGCTGAGATTTCGACATATGCTGCTGCCTCGAGAATTTTCAGGCTGTGTAGGTGCACTGGAACAATCCTTCTTAAAATGCATTAAACTTTCATTTACAAAGACGTGAAACTCACCGAGTGGTCAGGGGTGTTCACTGATATGCTCACACAAAAATCGCTGCAAAAGATGCAAACTTGTGGACTTATTTTTCCAAACGCCTCACACCCGTATTCTTCTGTTGAGAGCTTAAATAATAGACACTCCAGCCCAGTTGGTGGCGATAATCCACCTTTGCCAATTGCAAGAATACAAACAACGTTCCCGGCACGAAGTAAAACCGTACCTCACAGCACATCTAATACAAGTCAATGGAGTTGGACAAAAACTATGATAAAACCTGTTGGAGTGCATCTTTTGCGGTGATTTTTGTGTGGGCGTGTCGGTGAGCGCCCCTGGCCACTCGGTGGGTTTCACGTCTTTGTGGGCGAGGGTTTGGTGCGTTTTGGGAGGGATTGTTCCTGTGCACCTATGCAGCCATTATAGAGGTGGGAGGTACAATAAACACCAGAAAATTCTCGGGGCAGCATCATATGTCCAAATTTCAGTCAAAACATTGACTATTTCATTATAAGCAATCTGAAAACAGGGCTTTAAGTGTAAAATACCGAACTTGTCCTTTAACTGCTAAAAGCCAATTTAAATAGATGAAAATGTAATAATAAAATGAAAGTGACATTTACAATTCTATAAGTAAATATATTCTATGCACAAAAAATTTCAGTTTTAGAGAATTATTATGCATATATTTTTTCAGAAAGGTCATTCTTGGCTCTTTTTATAATGTGAAATTGCTTTCTCACACATGTCAACACTCTTTAATCTTAGTATAATCAATATGTGTCTTAAATTTCTAAACATGCCTATTATTTCCAAATAGCTTTTTTGACAAATGCTAAACATTTTTCAAGCTGTTTGTTCCATTACTGTTACTCGACTTGCCAATACAAGACATATTGCACTGTCAGGATGAATATAAATTGTAATTGCGAATGTAGAATCACTAAGGTCACAGTTTAAAACAAGGGTACTCGTGTTTGCTTATCGTGTGAACATAATCCCTTCTCAAATGTCCTTTTCTTCTGCCTGTAATGTATCTGTGTTCTCCTTCATTCTGCTGCCATGTCCAATAGATTGAGTTCTAGGTAACCGTTTCCACTGTGCACGATTATTTGTCTTATTTTGTTCAAATATTTGTGCATGCAACCATGAATGTTTAACTTTATCGTATAAAAATGTGTTTGTTATGTGTACTGCAAGACAGAGCATGTTAATTCCATTTCTTATGTTGAATTCCTTATCCTGATTTTATTTTCATCCTTCAGATCTTCCAGGAAGATATGATGCGCTCCCTGCTGCAGAACTCTGTTCACGTGTTTCGTGCTATCAGTGGGACCTCCACTGAAATGGCTTAAAACCTGTTGCTCATTACAACTTTCTTCAAAATTGAATGTACAAACAATAAGACTCGAGGCCTTTAGCATAATTTCTATCTGCGAGAAGTGCCATTTTTGTTGTTTTTGTATAGGTAGTCCTTGTTTAAATTTTACATTTTTACGTAGATTATTTTGCAGTTCTATTTGGCATTGTATACAGTATGTGATCTCAGCGAAACTTTCCATTTTAGTTGTAGACCACCAAAGATGAAATGGACAGTTTACATTTTTTTGCATTCAACAGATGCTTTTACCAAAAGCAACTTACTGCGCATTTAATCTGTACCTTTTTTATCTGCATGGTCTTTGCGTTGCTAATGCAATGCTCTACTAACTTTCTACCAGTTATTGTATTCTTACAATATTTTCTGATTACTTTATAGTGTTGCATTCATATGTTGTTGATCCTAAACAGAATTTCATTTTGTAAAAATCTTCAGAGTCACTGTACTGGGTGCTGAAAACATATGTAGCCTATAAACATGATTAGAATAGGTCATCAAACATATATGTTTTACATTTTCCTTAATTTTTTAATTGGAAAAAAGTTTTTATTTTTTACTTTTATTTATGTTGTTGCCTGGTGCAAAATGCATAATTCTTAGCCTTGTGGTAGGTAAATTTAGTTGGCACGTAAATACATACGCCAATGTTCCCATTGCCAACAGTCAAATAAGAATTTCGACTTGCCTTTACAGTATGCGGTTAAAGCCGTTTTTCCAGAAGTGGCATAGTGGCGGTGACTCACTATGTGACAGTCACTAAAGTCTGCTAGACTCACATGAGATCAGTGTTTGTAATGTCATTTAATTAAACAGAAATAGTATGGAGTTGTAATATTTTACATATGTAAAGACTTTTACTATGAATGCATACCCTGGAGGGTAGTGTAGTGTATAAAACAGCTGATTTTATTGGCAGGAATAGACATTTAGTCTTTGTTTTCTGTTGGGCTGTTCCTCAGCAACTGTTCATGGAGACAGTTTGCACAGCCTCTTAATGGTTGATTTATTTACAAAATGCTATTGTTACTTATCTGACAATACTGCACTGAATATGCAAACTGCGAACAGAGGATATGCAGATTTATACGGGAAATTTTTGATTTATTGTGTGTCTACAAGGATGTGTATTCAGTATTGGCAAAGCAGTATTTGCAAGCAGCTGTCTGTATTTTTAAAATGTCTCATATATAATAAAGTCTGCTTAAATCATGAATGAAGACTTTCAGAACATCGGTTTCCTTCGTTTCCTTCATTTTTCTCTCAGGTTTATAAGATTTTCTATAAAGTAAATATCTAGTATTTTATTTTGTTTCTTTTCAACCTGTGTTCTCAGGAGTGGGTTGTCGATTTAAACAGACAACTTCTGGCCGATGCCGATACCGATATTAAACACTTGTATACAATACTATACAGTTGGTCTATTAACTAGTTTATTTTTGCATCAAATTATTTTTACTGAACATGGATTGGATCTAATTAACATTCAACTGACCAACATAATAAGAGAGGCACAAATTAAGCTAAAACAAATATAATATGACAGCATGACAACCTTCAAAGGTGGTTTTTGCTATTTAGCATTTATTTTACTACCACATTAAAGGTGCAGTGTGTAATTTTTAGAAGGATCTCTTGAAAGAAATCCAAAATAATATACAAAACTATATTATCAGGGGTGTATAATGACCTTTCATAATGAACCGTTATGTGTTTATAACCTAAGAATGAGACATTTTTATCTACTTACACCGAGGGTCCCCTTACATGGAAGTCGCCATTTTGCGCCACCATGTTTCTACAGAAGCCCTTAACGGACAAACTTTTTTATTAAGTTGTCTCCGACGATGAAATGTTTGTCCGATGGTGGCTATCGTAGCTTCTATATGTATTTCAAAAGCAAGGGTTGGGCAGTGGACTGAGCCGTTGGTTGCAATTCGCAACCTCACCACTAGAGACCGCTGAAATTTACACACTGCACCTTTAACTCATTTTTTTAACATATAATGGATTTCTTTAATAAACATAAATAATGCCAGTGCTGTTGCTTTAAACAGAGTATAAATATTGCTGCTTTAAAAAAAGTTGGACTTCTTTTCCCCAAAAAAGTGCAGTCTGTTTCTTTTATTGTCCAAGACATTTGAGCCAGCTCAACAAAGGTTTTCTGTCGGTGCTTAAGTATAGTGCACACCAGAACATTAAAAATTTTAATTGAACAACAAACATGCAATTCATTGCCTTTATGCGGTTAATTAATAAACAATCGGTATCGGCCTTTCTTGTGCTATTGCCGATATGCCGATGGTTTCAAATTCATCAAAAATCGGCCGATAAATATCGGCGGCCGATACATCGGTGCATCACTAATAGTAACATTTTAAAACTGGTTACAAAATACACTGAAAGTGATCTATATCTTTGAAACCGGTTTAACACACATGGATTGACTAGTTGGTTAATGCTAATTCACACTTTTGCATTAGAAACATGTGTAAAACATTATTAAACATGAATACATTAAGGTTTTATTTAATGACAAGGAGCTGTTGAATGTTTTTTTTTCTCCGGTCCTTTAAATTATTTGAAAATTGCCATCTTTGGTGTGTCGGGAATCAGACGAGAACCCAAGCGCGGACGATGAGGGGTTAAACAAAAACTTTTAATTACAAACACAAGACAAAACAATAGCCCACGTGGGGGCAAAAAACAACAGGATATATATACAAACAGAGACTAAACTTGACTAACAGCTTGACATCCTAGACTAGACCTCTTGACTGAAAAACATACAACAATGATCCTGAACAAAACAAAACAAAGGAAACAATGACATTAAATAGGGAAACCAAACAAGAATAGGGTCATTCTACGGAAATGTCCATTTTTCTGTCCCTAGCCTTTACAGATATATTACACTTGAAAATTAATTAAAATTCCAAGCACCACAGAAGTGCTTGTCCCCACAGTCCAGAAGGGAAATGCTTTATTTTGAGATCAAAAACAGTGGTTTCTTCAATTTAAAATACAATAATGTGTCCATAACTATCAAATATATGATGTCAATTAAAAAACAAAATGCTAAATAAATCTTATAAAATATATAATGAAAGTAGTGGTCCCCTGGAGTTGTCACTGGTGTTACCGTTTAACAAAAAAACTCTTATTTTTAAAATAAAAATCACACTGATGACATCACTTGACTTCCTTCTTTCAATTTCCTGGAGATCTATGAAGAAAAGTCCATGGTAAGTTCACTTTCTCTTTTCACTTATCAGAAATCTTCTCATTTATCTCATGATTTCACATGAAGCTTTTAGTTTAAATCACTGGTATGACCTCCTTTATTGTTTGGGAATTGTAAAAAACTAGAATACAAATGGATTAAACTACTTAATTTAGTGAGTATACAATGATTGACAACATGTGGTTTGATACTTTGCAGCAGTAATTTTATAAAATGCAGTATTCATGAAAATTGTCACTGGTGTTACCTTCCTCATGCTACCAGTAAAGATCAGTAACACCAGTGACTGGTAATTTGTTGTGTCTTGTCAATGTGTTTTTTTTCTTTCACATTAAATAAAATCTTTCACATGTGACATGATCATAATCTTAAATTCATTGAATTCTGCTACACTTAAGAATTAAGCTTTAAAGCTGTAAAAAATATTTTATAATATTTCATAAACACCTTTAATTTTGCTAAAGAAGTAAGGTAACACCAGTGACAAAAACATTGTGTATGCAGTCTTTAAGTACATGCACACAAAAAAATTAAAAATCATTAAGCTGTCATTTATGTGTACTCATAAAGTCAAAGAGTAATCTAATAATGTGGTCTAAGTTTAAATGTAAGAAAAAGAAATCAATTTTAAGACATCTTGCAATACCAAAACCAATGTACTGCACTAAAAACAGGGGAAAGTTGAATCAAGGAAAATAATTAAGTTGTTTCAACTTATATGTTTAAGTAAAAAACACTTTAAATGAAAAATCTAAGTTGAAATAACTTACATTTTTAGTTGTTACCAATTGATGTATTTTTTTTAAGTTGATCCAACTTTTCACTTGTGACATGCTTGCTGAGAAAAACACTGGGGATTACAAATATAAAATATAACACACTAGAACAGTGGTCTCCAACATGGTGCCTGCCAAAGCACATTCTATTAATAGGCTCAATTTTAATATTTATTTAAAATTTTAAACAATGATAAAACATATCAACAGGTAAAATAAAATGTTTTGAGTAGATAAAATGTTTTATCTACGTGATAGCCCTTGCTTACAAAAAGGTTGGGCACCCCTGGTCTAGAAAGACTCAGACTTATTAGGTTAGTAGGCTACTGCCGACCAACCGGTCACCATGACTAATACATGAATACATGACTGCTTCCCTTTCTCAGTTTTGTTTTATAGACCATAAAACACTTTGTGAAGGGTAGCAATTGTTGAATTACATAGTGAATGTAATTTCATTTGAAAGCTTACCACACTTTACACTATCATGTTAACATTAGTTAAATTAATGTATTTTCTAAAAATGAAATATCACTTACAGTAGCAACATGTTACTTGATCTTTGTTTATGTTCATATAAATACGATTGTTTATTCATATTAGTTTATTGTGGATTAACTCGTGTTTACAGATTGACATTTGATTTTTACAATCCATGTAGTAAAATAAAACATGAACTAAGATTAATAGATGGACTAGTATACGTTTTGTTCATGGAACATTGACTAACGTTAAGAAATGTAAAAGTGTTACCAAGGTTAGTAAAAAAACGTAAGAAATCACCCAGTCAGGGTGGAGAAGATCCGCGCGCTCACACTCCTCCCACTCCAGAAGTCTGACAGACTTTGAGCTTCAGTCTCACTTTTACTTTGACCGTGATACTGACAGGTAGGCTTGTGCGACTCACAGATTTATGTTTGTTTATGTCGACCTGAACGAACTCTTGACACACCTTTTGTGTTTATTAAAACAGGATTACAGGACGTCGCTGCGGATTTAACCCAGAATATCTGCCAAAACCTTTAACCAGCATGTGTCGATATTGGGATATATCCTTGGTCATATGCTTCTCTCTCATGTTTGTTGGCGTTGAAAACATGCCAGGTGAGTTGTTGGTTTTGGTTAAGTTTTTGTTTGAAAATTGTTCCCCAAATTTTCCTGTTACAGTGACGCGCGCGCGTGCGGGATATCCTGTGTTAAATTCCCGAAACGTTCTGACGTCAGAGACCAGCATGTTGCGACTGTAGTTTCTTGTTTTAACCTGCTTCCAATGCGCTGTAGTTTACATTAAACACATTAGCATTGGTTTAATTTGCTTGTTTGTTGTCTTTTCTTGGTCTTCATAAAATGTGGCCCACGCTTCTTGAACATCATAGATCAAATGCCTCCACCGAAAAATCTGATGTATACATGGCGAACACCTTTCACGCTGTATGTAAAATGGGAAAAACCTGAGGATCTGGATCCTACTTGTACAGTAAACTATACTGTGACAATTTTTGAGGGACAGGTGAGTGAGTCATTCTCTCTCTCTCTCGATCAGAATACACACCCACACTTATCAGGAAAACATTTCTACTGTAGCCTACGTGTGTAGCTAATCTGGCGAGTTTCCACTAAGCATCTGTAAGCCTCGCGGGACAGAAGCAGATTCAGGGAAATTAAACGGAAGAATAGACTGTCACACTTTATTATCTTTGTGCTTGCGTTATATAACATATATACAGCGGTTTGTAATTCGGTTGACGAAACGTAGGCAAAAAATTTTACGACTGCTGTGGCTAGTCATCATTAATTTAAGTTTAATAAATACTTAATTATTTATAATAATATTAATACATGTTAATAGATAATAAAGATTATATAAAGTAAAAAATAACCATAAATTAATGAATTAATGTTTTAACCTCCTTGTATACCTTCTTATTTACAAAGGTTCTATAAAAAAATCGTTCTTAATTAAAAAAATTAAATAAGAACATTTTCTCAATTAAAACCGTTATTGAAATAATTATTGCAGTAATAATAAAAGTTAACTTAAAATGTTACTTCAGTTGGTAGCACTTAAAAAACTTAAACTTACCTTTTGATTTTACTTTAGGGGATTTTACTTTTAAGTGTTAACAACAGTGTATGATATTGTAGAAGCCTAAATAATTTGTCATTACTTTATATAATACTATAAAGTTTACATTATAATTATTTTTAATGTTTACTTAGAGAGATGCATCTCCGTTTCATGTAAGCCTTGGCGATTTTTGTTACCCTAGTTTATTCTGTAGATGGCAACGTGGAAAAATATCATGGACATACATTCACGCCCCTTTAACTTATGCCACCTGTTGTGTTTTGAAGCAATATGAATTCTTTTTGTTGGATTTAAAGAATTTTTGATGATCTACTGAATTTAAGGACTTAAAGGTTTATTTTCTTCTGTAATCACCAAGCCTGTTGTCTGTCTTTCCCAGTTTCAACATATAATTCAAACCTCAAACAACTTCTACTCGATGAATTTGTCCAATAAAGATGGGTTAAACTTCTCTGTTACTACAAACCCAGGAAACTGTGGAAACAAACAATCAAGCCCACCAATAAGCTTTGCCATCCCTCCACCTCCAGGTACATGACAGTCTGATGATTTTTATTCTCTTCAATTAATTTATTGGTGGATGTGTTAATATAGTGGATGAGTGTTTTTGTTATACTTTCGTAAAACCACTGATATTTCAAGTCATTACTTATAATATGTAAAAAAAAATTAGTAACTGCAGAATGTGATGTTTTACCCCATTAATGTTTATGGAGACAAGAAATAGTCCATTAATTTATAAAAATTAAAAAAATTATAAAATCTAATTTTGCAAACGCATTTTTTTTCTAGTGATGCTGGTGAGAAACTTGAACTGCATATATTATTCTAAAGACAAGATGATGTGCACTTGGGATCCTGATGATGATGATGCCCAAGACCTCGATTTCTATTGGTAAACTATTATACATCATATTATATTTATCTGATTGGCAGACACTTTTCTGTACCAAAGCAACCTTGACAATATGGTTTATTTGTGACAATTAATAAAACTTTTGTTTGTTTGTTTTAGGTTACATGGAGAGGAATCAGTTAAATGCTCCTCATATATACATGAGAACATGAAGATCAGAGGATGCAACATTACCAGTGAAGATTTCAAGAGCAAGACAGATGACATGTTCTATATGGCTATTGGAACTTATAAGAACAGTACTGTTATAAACACATTTAGGATGCCAGGACCATATCAAAGTGGTATGTGGGTGTTTTTCTCTTGGTTTCCATATTCGCTATAGACATTTCGCTATAGTCTGTGTACTTATCATTGGAAGTACAGTGCTACATTGTGTAAAACTTGCTATAGCTATGTTTAGAAATGTGAGTTTTTTAAAGGTCACATAACACACACTGTTTCTGCTTATCTCATGTCAATCTTGAGTACCTATAGAGTAGTATTACATCTTTCGTATATCCAAAGAGTCTCTATTTTTATCAAATTTATAAAAAAATGGATCAGCTATTTTCAAGCTCATGGAAGCATACCGCGGGTGACACACATAAAAAAACCTTATCCCACTATTTCTAGATAAATGAAAGCTTTAGCACAAGTTCTACCAGTAAGACTTAATGCTACATAATTCATTACCTTTTCATCTAGCCAAACATTACTTGACTGTTGGAGTATTTAAGTCCCATCCTCAACCTCTTTTGCGTGTGCAGATTCTGACGCTGACCTCCATCCTCCCCACAACCACCAGGTTGGCCCTAGTCCAAGCATCGGGGGATAGGCTCCTCCCCTTGCCTTCGTCTCAGGCAGGAGCAGCAAGAATATACAGCCCTTCGGCCTTGAGCTATGGACTGGGTCTGCGCCAAAGATTTATATAATCGCTGCATTATTTTGCTTACGAATTGTTAAATAAATACCATTGCAATGATACATTGCCTCCTGAGTCTTTCTGGTAGAACTTATGATTTACTATGTTTGTGTCGTTTACATTATATGCACTTACGTGCTAATTGGCAACAAAACACAGACATTTGATGCAGTTTTACTTACTGCCTGCGACGTTGGGACGTTAGACAAACAAACAAACACGCACTGCTACCTGGGATAAAGAAACTATATCCATTGTTTCCATAATGCTGTTTTTTTTTTTGTGAACATTAATTTGGTGATGTTAATTTTCGTGTTGGCTCTTAGTTTGTGTGCGTGTGCCTTATTCGTGTTGAATTGTCCATACAAGGACGTCCACTGCACTTGTAGCACTGTTTACGCAAAAGATTCAGCAGTCGAAAAAAACTTTCCGAAACTTGTACGAATCCGACGAAGTGCATTCGGCACAGAACTCCCGAATGGTTTTTGAACTTTTGCCCATGTTAAGCGTGAGGAATACAACTCTTCCGTGTAATAATAAGTTATAATGCATGAAACAACAATCTTTGTTAACTGTGTTTTCTTCCTTTGCAGTGAGACTAAACAAACCTAAATTTACAATCAAACGAAATGGGAGAAATCTTTTACTTCAAACGACCAGATCAGGTTTTGAACACCTTGATGAAAGTTGTTTTTCCTACAATTACACATATGTCAAATGCAATGAAACGGTGAGACATACTTTTTATTCACTATAAGTACATTTGAACCTGCACAATTTCAGCAATCAGCAATCAAACTTTTATCAATCCGATTAAAGTGATAAATAAAAATAGAGGAACAAATGCCCACCCACTAAAAGTAAAGCTTTTGCTTTGAGTTTTTTAGCCTTAAACCTTTCAGAGGTTTTTTGGATGTGTACATTCACCTTGAGTATATTTTCACTGAAACTACAAATACTCATAAAAGTACAAGCCTCTTTTGAAGTATTGCTCAAGAGTCCAAAAAATAAAGAAATAAAATACATAATGAATCCTCGTTTTAAGCATTGCCCCACAGAAAGAGACTATTTGGCCGTTTTTGTTGACAAATGGTTGTTTTTACAGACCTCAGCCAGAGTTAATACAAATATTCATAGTGTGGAGTATGACCCAATCTGCAAGTACAAAGCCAGAGTCAAGATGGAATTTGAAGAGAATTGCGGTGCAGGGGTGATTGAAGAAAGTGATGAAGTGGAATACGGTATTGGCTCTTTCCTCGTGTCATATGACAACTGTATTGAATGGCTATAATGTTTATATCATATGTTTTGAATAATTACTGTTAATTGAAAATAGTGCACATTTTACACAATTTTTCTTTACCAGTTGAACATGAATTTGTATTTATGTGCTTTGACAGGTGAAGACCGCGATCCAAATTTGCCTGTGTTACTGGTCTTTATTTTCATCGCTGTCTTCATTTTCGCTTGTCTGATAGGGTGTTTTGTGCTACTTCGAAGGTAATGAATATTTTTTCTAGTTGTTTTTCTATTTGAAAAAAATTATTTATAAAAATTTGTAAAAATTGGCAAAATTCACTAAATATACCCTTTTCCTGTTCATTCATAAATATGACCAAAATTTGTGCAAGAGTGCTCAACACAATTTGCATAGTGTAATTCCCCGATGGTTCTGAAGGCAGGTTGTTAAGGAAGCAGCATACGAGTCACTCCACCTTTGTTATCAGGGCATTGACTATCACCACAGTTATTAATAAATTGGTCACATTTTTGGGTAACACTTTACAATAAGGTTCATTAGTTAACATTAATGTATTACCTAACATGAACAAACTATGAGCAATACATTTGTTACAGTATTTATTAACCTTTGTTAATGTTAGTTAATAGAAATAAAGCTTTTAATTGTTTGTTTATGTTAGTTCACGGTGCATTAACTACCGTTAACAAGATTTTAATAAAGTATTAGTAATTGTTGAAATTAACATTAACAAAGATTAATAAATGCTGTATAAGGCGGCGTGCACACCAAAGCTTTTATGCTGCGTTAACACCAACCACGTTTGAGGCGTAAAAATCGCATCTACCGCGCCTAGTTTGCCGCTTGGACAGTTTAGAGCGAAGTAGACACGCGGAAAAAGCAAGCATTAGACGCGCATCAGAGGCAAAATCCGCTTTTGTGGGAGGGGCAAGTGCGTTTCGGTTGTCTGTTTGCAAGATGACTGATGTTGATTTTGCATTTATCGAGAGAGTTACCGGTTTGTATTTGGTAACCTTACTATAGGGGGAAAATAAACGGCGCGGGTCGATAAACATCACGTGACTCAAAAGTGAAATGTGTATTACAACTTACCAGGTTGCTCAAAGTCCGCACTGATACTCTTCCAAGCAAGGTCCTTTTTATTCCTGACTCTATAGAAATAAGAACTTGTGTCGTATAGCTCCGGGTGACTGCTCACGGACAATATAAAGCGTTCCTTCAGGTTGAATGAGTGACTTCGGGCGGGGCTCCTGATTGGTTAACGCTGCGTGAAATTCTGCCAAAATTTTCAACTTGGGCGTCAGCAGCAAATTCGCGTCAAACGCAAAATGCCAGGGGCTCAATTTGCAACATTTGCGCAAACTTGACACGCGAATGAGACAGAATCGCGTCATTCGCGCCGCGAGACCTCCAGACGTGCGTCAACGCGTCCTCACATTGACGCGTCCTCCTCACGCTTCACGCCTCTACCGCGGCTGGTGTAAACGCAGCAATACCCCGGCCGGCGCATGTTTTCGATTGTTTCCAATGGAAGATCGGCGTTTTTCAAATAAGCCAGCAGTTTTCTTCCGCACTGAAAACCGGCGCCCGGCATTTTTTCTGCGCTCAGTGCTGAGTGTCGAGAGTTTAAAAATATTTAAGGGGTTACCAAAACTTTTAAACGCGGCTAAAAAAACTGGAGGTGCCTAATGCCAGTTGTTTTTCAGCTGAGTGCCAGCTTTCTTCAGCTGAGCGCTTTGGTAGCTCTGATACTTCAGCTGTGAGCCGGTTGGTTGCTGTGGTAATGTCCCGCCCCTCCTCCACTGGGATTGGACGGCCATGTGAGAACTGACATACGGACTACCGGCACATCCGGGAACTTGACTGTAAATTTCGTCACCGCCCCTTTTTGGGGGATAAAAAGCAGCCCTTCCATTGGCTTCCATTCAAAATAGCAAAACAAAGCAACGTTTTACACAGCCGGCAGGCGTAAATAACTTATGAAATCACTCAGATTAAACATGTGGAGTATTTATCTGTCCACCCTGCCTGCCATAGAGCCCGAAAGATACATTAACACATTTAATTTGGTCAATATAAAAACATGTCCCTTTCATTCTCACAGCGTCAATTAGTGTAACAACGCCATCCAGTGATTGCTGGAAATATCGCTAAGCCAGTTAGTTGTATGACTCGTCGGAAAAGTGCACTCATTACTCTAAATATAAAGACATAATAAATAAATACTAAGTAACTTTCAAATACGAAGTAAAATCATTCACTTGCTTCCCTGTTGACTCGATGAGGTACGAGTAAATGTTTGGGTAAGACACCTCTGGCCAATAGGGAGCGTTGTTACACAAATTTGATGCTGGGAGAATGAAAGAGACATGTTTTTATATTGACCAAATTAAATATGTTAATGTATCTTTCGCGCTCTATGGCAGGCAGGGTGGACAGATAATTACTCAACATGTTTAATCTGAGTGATTTCTTAAGTTATTTACACCTGCCGGCTGTGTATGAAGGTTGCTTTGTTCCGCTATTTTGAATGGAAGCCAATGGAAGGCCTAGTCTGATTTCCCCCAAAAGTGGGCGTGAAGCTGTTCAGAGACATTCTATGACGTTGCGCCGGTTGTGCGTATCGACGAACGGAGCTTTTCACTCAAAGTTGGATATTTTTCAACTCGCGGAAAAACCGCCGAGCGCGGAAGAAAACCGCTAGCTGCTTGCTTATTTCCATTGGAAACAATTGAAAACATGCGCCAGCCGCGGGCGTAAAAGCTTTGGTGTGCACGCCCCCTAAGTGCAGTTCATTATTAGTTCATGTTAACTAATGTAGTTAACTAATGTTAACTAATGAACCTTACTGTAAAGTGTTATCCATTTTTGTTTGTTTCATGATGCAGTTTTGTTGTTAATGTGAATCTTACGAGTCACAAAGAAGTGAGCTTTAACCTTCCATTAGGAGAATCTAATAATCCAGTACTAAATAAGAATTGACCTCTTTTTCCTCAGACATAAAGATGATTTACTCCCAAAAATTCCAGACCCATCACAATTTTTTAAAGAGAATATCAGCAATATCAAAACGGTAAGTTTTGCAAACATCATTTCTGATGAACATTACTCAGTACTTCAGCAATATTAGTTTATTCTTTATATCAGATGCCCCATAATCAATATTCACTTTTCCTTCTACCACTGTAGAGCTACACAGCTCCCAGCTTATATGAACCTAAAGAAGAGCCTGTAGAAAGCCTAAGTCTTGAGCCCCAGACGCAACTCCTAAAGGATCATATGCCACGAACGCTGGAATATAATGTCTAATCACTGGAAAGTTCACCTGTGGATTTACACACATTTACTGTAAATCAGGGAGGACTCTACACTCAAAACTTGAAGCTGCGGGAATGTCTGTGCGACAGGAATGTTTGAACTCTCATTGTCCCTCCCTGCCATCATACGTGAGGACAGCAATGAACAAGTCTCACCTGTGCGAGCGACTTTGCCCTTGCTTGTTTTCAATGAATGTATCGTAGAGATAAGTGAGGCAATAAATGAACTTTCACGGAGCGTCCTGATTGGAACTTATTTTCCGGGTATGAGTGTATCCACTCCAAATGTGCCGAAGCCAATGGACTACATACTTGTAAGCTTCAACCCATTTCATGGAGCTCAAAAGTGGAACATGGCAAAAGATGAGATTTGTGAAATGTGGAAAATGTAATGTACAATACACCTTTCCGTGCTTGTTTATATAGCCAAGTTTTATTTGATCGGACTACTGGGTGTTTCTGAACATAGTTTACAAATAAATATACAGTTGAAGTCAGAAGTTTATATTCACCTTTGCCAAGTATATTTAAACAAGGCCAGACGTTTATTTGTAGAAAACATTTCCTGTCAGATACTGTTGGTTTGCTTTACTTTAAGAATGTGAAATGTCTTAATAATACTAGAGAAAATTATTTATTCCAGCTTTTTGTCCACACATGCACATGCAAACTGTAGTCTAGCTATTTTTAGGGCAGTTTTGGAACGGTGGGTTCTTGCTGGCAGTCTTTCATGTTATGTTTATATAGGACTCTATGTTTACTGTGGATGTTTACTGCGGATGTCTACCCTTAAGGTCCCTTGCTGGAATTTATTTGCACTTTATACAACAAACTATGTTTGGAGACATGTCTAGGAGACAGAGTAAAACACCTTCTGATGCGTGGATGCATAGTCCAATAGGGTTTATACATATGTACTATTGTGTTCAGGTTCACCTCTAGTTTATTGCAGTTAGCAAGAAGAAGCTGAATACGTCAATGCTTGACACACTGTTAACCCTGATATTGCCTTTACTTAAACAAAGAAATGAACATCACTTAAGTCCAAATCTTAGTTTAATTTAACTTATAAGTGTATAAAATTAAACTAAAACATTCAATTGAAATGGACTTAAAATGATCAGTACATGTTGTAATGAATACCCATGAATGCTTTTTCACAGAATAAGAACTTTGACTACTTAAATGTTTGTTAATAAAATGTCATAGAAGTTTAAGCTCATTATTGATGTTGTTTTGTTGTAAATGATCATTTTGTGAGGTCACCATTTAGGTGATCAGTGTTTACTTAAATGAGCCCTGTTCAGCACATTTTATTGTACTTTTCTCTCCACAGTACTGACAATTCATGTCAGAAACACAGTTTTGTGTGTGTTTATTCAATGGTTTTGTGTTATAATGCCATTTATAAAAAGCAACTTGGTTAACAAAATGGAGAGCAATTGATTTACAAATTATATCAAGTTAAATCTTGCTGAAGTTTTAGTTCAGATTACTTATTTTTTAGGGCAACAACTTTTAATAGTTTTTCAACTTGGCCGTGTTTACGGTGCATCATTTTCTGGAATTTGTCAAGGTCCTTATAAACATACCTTAGAAAATGATGTTACTGGTGTGTATAGACACAAAGTTTGGCACTGGCATATATTTGCAAGTTGAGACAGCTCAAACATGAGATTTAGTCTAGGACTAGCCTTAAACTTTGTCTGTGAAATCACAGCAAAATGTCCTAAATGTTTTGTCAAAACTTTACTTTGCAGTGGTTTAAACATTTTTTTAATGCTTTTTACCTGAGATTGTTTAACTTTTGACTTCAGTTGTACAAGAATACTGCTACAAAAAAAAAAGTGTAAATAAATGTGAAGATTTGTTGTTTTGTATACACTGTGACAAATTTGATGTGTATAGGTGTTTCAATTTAATCACAAGATGTAATTACACTTTTATCTTCATTATGAAAAAGAATGCATTCAGATTTGTATAATTTTATAAAAAACAAACGTGAACATACTGTAATTAAAAGTTACTATATGTTTAACCTAAACTTTATGGATACTTAAAAAAAAAGGCTGAATGAATGACCCTTGTCATGAGAAGACAAAACTGTATCCTTTGCAATCACCCACAATTCGCACACATTATAAAAACATAGCAAGACAAGAATCGTCTTTGAGCTCGTCCGATTTCATTATGAAAAGCAAAAAAAAAAAATGTTTAGAAATGAAAGCATACGTTTAAATTTTTTTTGTAAAACACAGATGGTTAATATATGATTCTCATTTAATGTACTGCATTTACGGAAAGTCAGTTAATGTTAAAAACATCTCCAAAGTATTCGTGTCCTGTGACCGCAAGGGGCAGAGACTGTTATGATGTTGCCATGTGTACATATTGTAACTATCTTAATTAACTGGCAATTAATGCTGATTAAACTACACTTTTACATTTTAAAGTCATTCATTACATTTTAAAGTCATTCAACTATCTGACAAGTGATAAGAGTTGCTGTGTAAAATATTAAGTTGCATTTGCAAGTTAAAATGACTTGTAAATCCAAGTTGATTTAAGTGCAAAACATTTTTTACAGGGTAGTTTGACTGGTATGGGGAGTATGCTATCTTTTTAGGACGCAGTCTTTAGTTTGAGAAGCACCTATTAACGGTGACTGCTATCAACTATGGCTGCTTAAACTGTTTAAGGGCTATCTTGGCTGCCACATCATCAAGTGTTGTCAAAGGTCATTCTTATTTTGAAGACACTTGGATCATGGCAGCTCTGGTTTTGCATCCTTCATTGAAAGCTGCTTCTAAATACAGTCAAACCAAAATTTATTCAGACACCTTCAACATTTATCTTTAAAAAATTTACTATCACAGTTTATTCTATATAGTTTGGACAATGATAATAAAATATGACAAGAACTCAGAGTTAAACTATTTGATATTTCAGTGGTTTCGGCCATGTTAAACTGTCTCACAAAATAAAAAATTACAGTAGGTTGAATAGCTGTCAGTTTTAAATGTAAGTACACAATTAGATAATACCTACACTGTAAAAAAAAGAATTCTGTAGAAATTACAGTATTACTGGCAGCTGGTTGCCAGTACCTTACTGTAGATTTTACATTTATGTTATTTACTGGCAACAGTTTGTTCAAAGTTAAATGAACATGAAACATTTTGCAGTCTTAATCTTCTACAGTAAGTTACTGGCAAACAGTTGCATAATTACAGTTAATTTTAGGTCAACCATTCACCAAGCAATGCTTAATTTTGTTCAGTCTTTGTATTAAGGTTGCATTAGCAAAAAACAACAACACTTAAGCAAAACATGAGGTTAATATGTCTAAATAATTTTGGGTCCCACATTTACTGGTACTCCACTATTGAATTTTTTAAGTATAATATGTCTCAATTTTCTCTATTACTTAATTAATCTAAGGCCTACACTGTAAAAAAAAATAGCTGTAATTATGCAGCTGGTTGCCAGTAACTTACTGTAGAAGATAAAGACTGAAAATGTTTCATGTGCATTTAACTTTGAACAAACTGTTGCTAGTAAATATCATAAATGTCAAATCTACAGTAAAATACCGGCAACCAGCTGCCATTAATACCGAGTAATACTGTAATTTTTACAGACATTTTCTACAGTGTAGTCCTGGCTTAAGCTTAGTCATGGTGTCTGAATGATTTTTGGTTTGACTGTATAGATGCTTCCTTATTTCATTGCTCCTCTGTCCTCTAGCTTCTGACCCTTGGAGGAGTTAATTATGGAAAGTTGAGGAAGTTGAGAAATGAGGAACGAGGATGTGGGTGGTACAGTAGGCAATGTCTTTTACACATTAGTCTATGTGTCCTAAAATATGTAATTCAGAAATAGACCTAAACACAACACTAACCTGTCTCAAATGTACAACTAGCCAAGCTAGGCCTCCCCATCTGAACAGCAGCTTTAAACTGAAAAAGAGGTGTGTACGTGCTGAAATGAAATCCTCCGTGTTGGCTCTGAGGGACTGACTGGTGGTGACTCGCTGCATTGGCCGCTGCTCACAGCTCCCATGCTTGAGCTCCCCCTACTGGCCGCCTGCTGAAAAAACAAAATGCCGACAGTGTGGTCCTGATGCTGCTAGATGCTGAAGCCATAGGCTGTGCAGTGCGTCTCTAAAGCGGGTCTGGTCGATTTTTATTGGCTCGGTCTCTGTGGCGCAATGGAATAGCGCGCTGGACTTCTAATCCAGAGGCTCCGGGTTCGAGTCCCGGCAGAGATGCAGCGCAACTCGCGGATGAGACATCTTATTTCCTTTTATTGTGTCTTATGTTAAATGAAAGATGAGTCTAATCGCTTAGGGCAACATTGTACGGATTGTCACAATGACAGATACAGTGCAAAAGCAACCAGAATAAATTGTCAAAATATCACACTATCTCTGTATTTCACTTATTGATACGTAAATAATCCATCTTACTGTAACTAGCTCACTGTTATCACCATATATGGGTGTTTTATGATTCAAATAAAAATTTTGGGCATGTCAGGTTAAATATGACATCTATAAATTGGCCACATGTCATTTACATTTGTTAACTAATACATTTGAGCACCATTAATTAGAATAAACATGAACAAGCCTAGACTTTTTTTTATGGCTGCTCTTACTAATAATTGTATCACATTTTGTTGGTGTTCTGTGGTACAATATCGGAGTTTTCACATGTCGTGCCATATCCCAAACATTATTTATCACAAATAAATAAAAAATATATGCATATGAATTAAATGTTACTTGAACAAATAAACTACATGCACAGATTAAGCATATATATGCATTTTGTACTTTATTTTGCGTAATTTCTACCTGTCCCATGGTTTAGCTGTCATTACCAACACGCTCACTATAAAGGGACTTTCCCACTGTTTTTTCATCAAAAGTTTATTTGCTAGCCATGGTAACCTAATGACATAGTGGAGCATATGGATTTCAAGCTGCAAGACTGATGCCTTGATATCCAGAAAAGTAAGTAAATCTACTCTTTTTTCTTTATGTTGGGCATTTATTATGCGTCATTACCATATGTTGTATTTCTGTATTTTTAAACATTTTTAAAATATTTTTATCACTTTAATAGTTAAAATGGTGTACATTATATGTAGAAAGCTAGCTACACTTGCTAAGTCATCATCTTAGCTAGTAGGGCTAGTTTTTTGATAAAAATGTCATTACCTGCACAGTCATTACCAGCACAATACATAACTTTGCCAATAAATTATTTATAAATAACAAAAGCATTCTACAATACATTTCTGACAATGTATTAAAAAGTTTTCATATATGGAATTCACTTAAAATAAGCTTAGATTCCAAGCCAGGGTAGATTATGAATCAGAAATTTTGATACGTAAATGACTTAAATTCATCTTGCAAGTAAAAATCTCATTAAGTTCAAGATAAATTACATGTGAAACCACAAAATGTTTTAAAAGTACTGATTTATCATTTAAGTTTTCTTTTTTACATATATTCGATAATGTTGTGATGGTAAAGACACATTTACTTGACAAAAAAATCATAAATTCCCTTATCTTATGATCTTAACCAAGCTCATAGCATTGCTTCGGACTGATAATTTGATGTATACCAATTGGTCAAATTTGGAATTTAAATTGCAGCAACCCAATTTGGCCCTTAATCTGAGAAATACCCTTATATAGCCTACAAAGCGTCTTAAAAATGAGGGAGCAACGACAAATAAAATCTTGATGATGTTGTATCAACAAAGTATCTGACATTTGCAAAACAATTATTTTGTTACTGCCTTATTTTGTTTACATTAAACATTACATTTTATTTTACCTAAAAACTCAGTTTATTAATAATAAAACATTTTATAAATGTTTGTTTATTTACAATGATGGTTTTGCTGTACAAATTCACTGGCCCATTACGTGAGCAAAGTGGTGTTGACATGGAGGGAAAAATCATTTAAATAGGCCAGCTCTTGGGCATAAACATGTCTTCAGCATGAATGTCTCCAACACAGAATGTACAGTCTGAAAAATAAACAAAATTTCTTTTTTTTATCAGAGGTCACCGTTCCTCCCACACTCTAAATTCTGCTATAGGTTATTTTTAACCCAATGTTGGTAAATATTGGAAATAACACATGTTGGGTTAATAAATTAACCTATGCTGGGTTGTTTCAACTCATTGTTGGGTTAACAACAACCCATCATAGGTTTATTTACAACCCAACATGTCCTCTGTCCAATGTTTTCTTAAAAACAACCTAGCAGAATTTAGAGTGCAGGATTGTTTGATAATCTTGAATGGATGTTGATGATGCATTGTAGGTTTTATCACCATTCATTTACTAGCACAAACCGTATCATTTTGTCGATATTGCATCCTGAACTTCCCCACCAGATGGCACAGCACACAAAGTTATCCATTATCCGTTTAAGATTAGAGAGCATCAGTCTCAAGTAATGACAGTATAGCCTCAGAGATTTTTGCACGCGAGTCGAATGTTCTGAAATGTCATCAAACTGGCATATTTAAATTAATAAGGCCGTTTCTTGCATTGCCCATCCAGCCTGGCATTCAACGCCTATATTAGCTACATGTCTGCACCTCTTGCCTTTGAAAATACTTTTCCTAACAATAATACTGAATATTTATTATAGTGTAGATGCGAGGCGACTCTGTATAATGCGCAAAAAAGAGAATGTTCCGCTATAAGGTTTGTTTTCTTCTTACCCGCGGGGTCTATTCTGTTTGTCTCTTTGGACTTCCAGAGAGGGAGGGCAACCGAACTGGGGTGGGTATAAAGAAACAGAAAGGGAGGGGAGCAGCTGCTGACACGAAAGAGAGAGGGAGAGGGGAGAGGGAGAGAGTGACTGAAAGAGGGAGAGATGTACAAGGAATGTGCCACTAATAAGAAACCGGAGCGTCGTTGAGGACGCAGGAGAGGAGGGCAGAAGCGGGGAAAACGGGGACAAAAAACGACTAGAAATGCGATAAAAAAGTAGAGAAGGAGGAGAAACGGGGAGACATATTGCCAACACGTTAATGGAAGGATTATAATCCACAACTGGAGGGATTTTTGACGCTCCTCATGCGGAGATTTAAGCTCGGCTAACCATGCAGGGACTGCTGCTGCTTCTGAGTTTGGCGTTGAGTTTTCACAGAGGTAAGAGACTCAATGTTTTTATTAAATGTCACGCCTAAACTCAATTTTAAAGTTAAGTGTTGTGTGTGTACGAGAGAGAGAGAGAGAGAGAGAGAGAGAGAGAGAGAGAGAGAGAGAGAGAGAGAGAGAGAGAGAGAGCAGGGGCAGTGTGCATAGGATTCTACAGCGCTCATGTCTCTGACGGCCATAAAGATGCAAAGTGACCTTTGCGTTCACGCGCAAAGTTAACGGCGCTGTCGTTCAAGCCCATCGTAACTAAATTGCTAAAACTCCGCCGGTGCGGAAGAGTGAAAAGCGGTAATCTCTTCCGTCAGACATCATCTCATCATGAGAATACAAATTGGGCTATAGGTTTGAAGAGGAAAGGGACACACACACGCGCGTGACGGCTTTTATTTAACAAACGCCCGCATAAAGAAACGCGCCGGTTCGTTTCCTGTCTGTGGGTCATGCAGGTAATTTCAGCATCTAAACCTGCGCAGCGCACGCCTGGCAAACGCTATGAATTGATCACAAATTGCCTGCATACACAGTTTTCAATGCAAACATTACGGCTTGTGCCAATTACTGTTCAGGTATCCATCCCATGTATTATTGTAGCCAGCGAGTTGCTAGGCGACAGTAAAGAGCCCTACCTGTTAGATTACAGCATCTTTTACCGCGATGTCGCCTATGCGGACACCCTCCCTATTGTCTACCGTCACACACACACTCTTCATGTGTGTGTGTGTGTGTGTGTGTGTGTGTGTGTGTGTGTGTGTGTTTGAATGAGTCAGAAAAAAAGAGAGCAGGTATAGACCACTCCATCATAGGTTAGGGGGCGTGTTTTGGTCCCAGTAAGGTATGGCAGATGATGTAACCAGTATCATAATGTGGCAAATCGATGTGCGTAGTAACTTGAATTCCAGAAAAACTGTAACATGCATATTCATTGAGGAAAACCTTTTGGACCAGGTAGAAGTGTCATCCAGTCAAATGCTTTAAGGGTCAGCATGCGACAAACACCAAGCAGTTTTTTTTCTTCCTGCAATGTTTATAAAATGAATATTGGGCAATAAACAATGACAACACGTATGATCAAATCATTTATTTAATATAAGTTCTACCTTTCAAGTTACTGCTAAAGTGCATTACAGGTAACAACGTAGCTACATGTGTGTGATGCCCAGAACACATTAGGTTTTGACTGCATTGGTTTTTATGTTGAACATCTGTACAGTAATGCACATGCACTGATGTCATTTGTAATGATTTATTACTATTAAGTCTTAAGGTGGAACGAATTAAGGTATTAGTGGTGATGATTACAAACTGTATGGAGATACACTTCTAATCATACATCAACATGACTGACATGTAAATTGGCCCTTCATTTGCCCTCAACTCTAATGGTCTTATAAGTCCATTTTTCAAATGACTGAGGTTAACAGAGGCAGTTGGTATTTTGGTGAACAATGCACCTATTGTTCTTATAATAGCTGTTCAATGTTGTTATGTACAGTATGTAGCAATGTATATGATACAGTACAGGTCATCTTTAAGCCCCCAAAGTAACCAGCATAAGAGAAAACACAGACTACTGTATATATAAACTACCTACTTTTATATTATTTCTGATTATTATGAAGAAAGCCGTAGTTTTGATTTAAGCACTTGGCTGATGCTTTTATCTAAAAGTGACCTACAGAGCATATGGAGTTGTTTTAGGCTATGTGTATTGTCTGGACATCAAACCTATGACGTTATCTTTACTAGCCGGGCTACAGTGAAGGGCTTTTTTAGGGGTGTGATAATCGGCATTTTTAGTGCTTGCTTGAAAAATCTTTGTATAAATTCCAATAAAAGACAGCTGCCATAGGTCTCTTAAAGCAATAGTTCATTCAAAAATGGAAAAAAATTGTCATCATTCACTTACTCTCATGTTTTTACAAACCTGTATAAATGTCTTTGTTTTGATTATTAATACAAAATAAGATATTTGGAGGAATGTTTGTAGCCAAACCAATCAGAAGCCCCACTGACTTCCATAGTATGGAAGTCAATGGGGCTTCTGATCGGTTTGGTTACAAACATTCCTCAAATATCTTCCTTTTCATCAGAACAAGAAATGTATACATGTTTGAGAGCAAGTAAATGATTCATTTTTGGGTGAACTATTCCTATACTGACTAATACACTAATGTAAAGGCATGTAATGTATTTATTAACCTGTATGATGATGTTATGTGTTAATTTGTTATCAAGCACTCTGCTGTCATATTGTCATACCTTATTGTTATGTATGTATTATAAGATTTGATGTTGTGTTTATAGGGCATTGGCTTTATACAGGTTTTATATTTATCTTTGTCCCATTTTGTCGTTGAAAAATCTATACAGCATCATGTGCATTTCTGCAGCGTCAGCATAATTTCCTATTGTATCAACAGGACAGAGAATGTTAAATAGCTTTTTCCTAAAAGAAAAAGTAAGTAGCTTTTATGCATTGCCTTATAAAATGCTTTTTAATAGTAAATTACTAATTTTCTCTGAGTTGCATCTCTATTTTTATCTCACCTGAACCATCCAATTAAAGTCATTGCATGTAAACTATAATCAGCAGGAATGTAGGTACCCAGGAGCAGGTTTGGATACCTGTGAAATTGAGTATCCTCTTCTTCACACGCATTCCGTGCCGTGTAATTAGTAATGTGTATTAAAAAGCAGTGATTCCGTTCTTGTATGATACCTTATAGTATCCCAATTTCCAGAGTTATGATAGGACAGTCTGATGCCAGAGCCTGAACATGGTCCTTGTTGTTTTATAAATATGTATTTCATTCTAACGAACTATAGTGCATGTGATGTAGTAATGGGTGTGTGGAGGTAAGACTGTAAGAAATAGTAGGACTGGGGACAGGTGGGTGAAATCGAGGTACTGAACCGACAAAGATTTGAGGTTTTTGTTGTTGTTGTAGGGGGTGGATGGCTGAGGGAACCGGGGGGTGGTTTAGGCCAGAGGGAGAGAAAACCATTATTAATCATGCCTGACTGCTTTCATAGAAGAGGCCACTTGCACCCTCTCCTTTGCTCTCCGACTCATTCTCTGTCTTCCAATGAATATGAGGGGAAAGTTCAAAGGCCTGGCTTAAACAAGAATCTTTTAACCCCCCGCCTCTCCCCCTTTTAGGGGCTCCCTCATCCCAGCCCACTGAAATAGTTTTGAACATGCCATGTTTCCCTACTGATGAATAGCCCATCGTTCATTCGCATGCGTGTTGTCAGCGTTAGCCTTTACTTTCTTGTATAAGATTCGTCTCATCTCCTGCTTTCCCGAAATGGTTTTGTCGAGGGGCCCCTCATTTTGCTTTTCATTCTTTTGTCAGTCTTCTCGTTTTTCCCTGCTCCCTCTTTCCATCCCCCAGTTCGTTTTCCCCCTTCCTTCTCTCTAATAAGTTCCAGATGTGTTTCTTACATTCCTGTAGTCAGAGGAGGGGGAGGGCTTACAGAACGAGAGAGGGAAATGGGGATCGAGGAGAAACGAGAAAAAGAGAGACAGAAGGAGATAGAGAGAGAGATGGAGAAGCACATGAATTAAAAGAGAGCACATGATAAAGAGGCACTCTGTACTTTAGACACTGATGAGATTCTCCTCTCGATGTGTGTGTGTGTGCGTCTGTGCTTGTGTGTGTGGAGTTTTTCAGACACCCCTTCCACCGTCCCCCCTCCCCCAATGCAATGGAATGTGGTTGATGATGATGGTGATGTCATTTCTCATTCTCTGAAGTTTTCCAATCGGGGAGGGCTGATCAGCAGAATCGACCAATCAGGCGCCCTGAAATAAAATCACAGCGTGACATTCTACATTAAAAGCATTATTACTGGTCAACTAGTTGGGTTGTATACCAAAGTGTAGAGAGATGGTAAACCGTCAAACCATTAAACAGCTGTTTGCCATTAAACAGATGCTGGCATAATAGAAAGATGCCTCGGGCTATACATTAAGCAAGTGAGGCCTAGCACATATCAGACAATAATGACTTTTGGTTTGTTACTCATACTCGGGCGACATACTTTCCAGCATTGCTCATCTTTGAAAGAATGATACTAACAGTCAAGCAGGGACTTTCTGTACTTTAACAATGAGTGTGTGTGTGTGTCAAACTAATGACATGAGTGGAAGATTAAATAAATACATTTTATTCTGTGTTATCCGGCAACAAGTTTAATGTCAGATTGATTTTCACATCATACACCCACACACAAAGAGCACATCTGGCATTCCCAGCCTTTTCCAGTATTTATTTGGAAAGCTAAATATTTAGTGCATTGATAGGACGGATGTCTGTGCGGTATTAGCTAATACTTCATGCCTTGGCCCGTTTGAAGTGGACGGTCGGTCCAAGCATTAGCATAGCACTCCACCGATGACCCTTGAGGTTGCCATGGTCACTGTATGTAATATTATGTCAATGTTCCCACAGTAGCCATGGCAACAATAGCTGCAACAGCAGTTTACGCAAATAAAGAATGTTAAATCAAGTATACAAATGCTGCCGAAAAACATGCCGGCGAGAGGTGCGCGAGCACAGGAACGAAATGGGGGAAGAGGAGCGACCGGCAAGAAATTATATTCCTTCCCTCCTATTTCAAATAGAACGGTTTCTATAGCAACAGTGGGCTGCAGATAGAGGGACAATGATGAGAAAGGAAAAAGGGATAGCGGGGTAGAGAGAGGGACGGAAAGAGAGGTGTGAAAGAAGGGGATGAGGAAAGATGACAGAATGAAAAATACACGGAACGATGCTTCTGCATCTTTGTCTCAGGCATGCAAGGGTGAATTAAGATGATAGAGGGAAAACGCTGAACCGTGCTGCAGACAAATTTAGGACAAAAGATGAAACTGTACAAAACAAAGCAGTGGGTTAGCTACAGTAGTAATAGTAAAAGGGCGTGTTTGAATGATCCAGTATAGGCCTACGTCAAGGTATTTGATCATTTACACCTAAGCAAACTGCATATGCATACACAAACATTCTCGGAACACAGAGCAAATAAGCTGAAAAAAACTTTGGTAATAGTTTTTTGCATACGTCAGCTGTTGCTATCGTGACGTAACACATTGCGCCAGTGAAAGTGCCCGATTGGTGGAGACCCAGAGAGCAAAGGATGAATAAAGGAGACATCTAGAAATTACAAAATGGGACAAATTTTAAGAGGGGATCGACGTAATGATTTTGGCAGGTTTAAATGTGTGATGGTAATTCATCAATGACATGACATCATGAGAAGGTTTGCAGTGTCTTAAAAAAGAAACCACATGGCATTGAGAGGATGAAACTGCATGTGTGTTCGCTGCTTAGATGCTTAGATTGTTGCTTCAGCAGGCACCTTGACCGCAAACAGGTGACGTATTCCTTGTCCAGACATACTCCTTTGTTGTCTGAGTAAGGCTAGCGCATGAAGTCACAGAAGTGTCTCTCATCAGTTCAGCCCCTTTCTGTTACTGTATCAGTCATGATTTTAGGATTTTTTTTTAAATTAGAGCTACTATGGAAAATAATTGATGTTTGTTTAAATTGTAGAAGAAGGAAAGCAATACAATCAGTAAAATATTAGAGGAAAATGCTGTTTCCAGATCCAAAGGAATTCATAAGTCAAACAAATAATATTCAAAAATTTTAGATCTGAATTAGATAAGGGTTTATTGTCTTTATCAAATCCCAATTTTTTAACAAGAGCTTTCTTTGAATGTGTAATCCACAAAGTTCTCCCTGGTTATTAAAATGTGGGCGGGGTTTACCCATTTGTATCTTTATTTATGAAGGTATATATATCATGTTTAAAATGACATCATCATCTCATTCTTTGTTGCGTATCTACATATTTATGTTGTAACTACATCTAAAGGCATTTCCATGGATCGAATTAGTCCTGAAGTGAAAATACAAATAAATCTCCTCAGCGTTCACTTAATGAAAGGCTACTCTTTCAGGTTAGCCAAGTGGTTTGTTTCCTGACACGAGTGTGGTATGTAAGTGTGGTCAGAGCGTGTGTGTGTGACCACGTCTTTGTGCGGTCAGGACGCTGGCAGTGTGGCACGGACTACCGCTGGTACCCAGGGATCAGTGACTCTAGAAAATCAGGACACTCTAAAATTGTCACTGCAGCATAACCCACATAATGAAAACTATACAATCCCCCCTCCTCTCTGATTAGCTTTCTCTCCCGGCCATGTCTCTGTATTTGTGTCTGTCCTCATGTCCCCGTCTCGCTCTTCTTCTATCTTTTCCTTTCTCTTGCTCGTTCTGTCTCTTCTCTATAAATTCTGTCACCTTGTGTTTGACTAGAGTCACAAATAAGCCCCGAGACCATGTATAATAGTGAGACAGACATGAATTTCATATTGCAATTACATCCCGAAACATTTAACGCAGTGCTTTGTCTTTGAGAATCGAACAAGAGGAAATTTAACAGATTCAATTGTTAAACGTGATGGTCATAGGTCGTTTTATACAACAATTGTGAAATGCAAACTGTTTTTAACCATAGATATGTATACGTAATTTGATCACTTCATATACAGTATCTATACGTGTTTGCCGTTTTGGAATGGACCAGTTGCAGTCGTTGCACTCACAGTTTTTCAGGATATCACGACATTGTGCATCCTCTGGTTCATAAACCCCGCAGAGATTTAGATTCCAGAGTATATTTATGGAATATATTAATGGACTAACCTTTCATATGTATTAACTTAATAATTACAGTTTTTTAAACTAGTAACTTTTAATGCTGTGTTAGCAAACACTTTTGTTTTTGGTGTGTCATGTTTGTTTAGCAATTACAATGTTTGTGTTTACAACATTTGATCAAACATGTATAACTACGGATGCGGACACACAGGCCGCTTTCTCCGAGTATTCACTGACCGTCGTGGGTTGCCAGATTTGCGAAACAAAACCAACCCAATGGCCAAATAAATCTAGCTCACACTGTAAAAAAAATAAGTTACTTGATTACCTTAAAACTTTGTTAATTCAACTTATTAAAAATTTGTTTACTTAGAAGTTAGAAGTTCTGTCAAATTTGTTGTGTCAACTAATATTTATTATGCTGAATTAACTCAAAATGTTAAGGCAAACAGGTAACTTACTTTTGAAGTTGAACGAAATTTTTTATTTTTACAGATCAATGTCCCTATCCCATTTATTTTCCTAAATAAAATAATCTTACCTTAAAGCAACACTATGTAGTTTCCATGTAAAAATGACTTACAGCTCCCCCATGTGGTTGAAAAGCGCAACAGTGCCTGGTATCAGACACTCTTCTGCAGGCAGGGGGAGGGGCGGGGCTGTGTGCTCTACCCTCCACCGCCACTTTCAGAGTGTGCTTGTAGCAGCTAGGAGGTTGCTCAGGTTGCAGCAACAGTACAATTTGTCCAGTTAAAAGTTGTTCTATCACTGAAATAATTTTAAAGACATTATTTAAAGGTAAAAAAACTGCATAGTGTTGCTTTAAAGGAACACGCCGACTTCTTGGGACTTTAGGTCACTGTATTCCCCAGAGTTAGATATACATACCGTTTTCATCTTCGTGCGCCCCGTAACTCTGTATAAATAGAAACAATCTTGGCATTATTTTGTCACTTATTTGAAGCAGTATGCTAGCTGGAGCCATTTACTTCCAGTCTTTGTGCTAAGCTTGGCTAGCGGTGGGTGCGTCAGACAAAGTTACGGCACGCACTGAGGTAAAAAAAGGTATGTATGGACTTATCTAACTCTGGTGTATAAGTTGAAATCCCAAAAAGTCGGTGTGTTCCTTAAATATTGACAGAAGATCTGGCTTTAACATTTAAAAGCAATTCACATCACCATTTTTATCTATTAACGAATGTTTATTTGTCGGGCTGAAAAAACAAACAAATTCATTCCACAAATTTTGTGTCAGGATGCAGGAGAGTTCAGTAATTTCAATAATTTCAACAATTATAAAAAATAATAAAATATTTTTTGAAATGAGAAAGTCAGATATATTTAATCTGCATTTCCCTATAAATTTGGTTCTTTAAGTGCATAGCAACTTACACAACTTTCATCATTAATTTTACATTACATATATATTGGATATTTTATTCAAGATACTGTAAACTAGTGTTGTTGTTTAGTTAGCAATGGACATGGTTTGGATCTTTTATAGGTGGCCTCCATTTGTTTAAATTAATAGAAAATACTATTGCTTGGTGTTTCATCTACAGTAAACAAACATAACAAAGACAATAAGATTGCTGACATGTCTTTCATGTACTCCATGAATATATACAGTAGCTTTCCACAGTATAAAATCGTAAATATACTGTTGCTTTACAAGACAGTATAGTCGGCCACGCTGATGGATTGATGTTCCATCATTTTCCTGTGATGTAATACTGTTAATGGATAGACATGGATTTTAATGAATGCCAAGCCCTATTATACAGCATCAACAATAACCACATTTTTACACCACTGTGATGCTAGAGTGTTTGATGGATGGCTGCCAGGGGTTGCTTAGGTCTTCTGAGCCCTTGTTAGCCTGGGTGATAGGATGTTCGGGGTGGATGCTTGCTAGGTCATTTCTAGGATGTCTTTATTATAACTGATCCCATAATAGGGCTGATTTTTTAATTCAATATAGTTTTCTAGTTCCCCTGCATCAGAAGGCTTCTACAACATTAAACATAAAGATACTATATGGGCCCACAAATAAATGCCTTTACAGTAATATTTGAAGAACCGTTGTGTTTTTATAAAGGTCCTTTGTGGTGAAAAAAGGTTTTTAGATTAAAAACATAATAAAGAAATATATTTGACTGAATGAGGAACCAAATGGTTCTTTTATGCACTGTAAAAAAATGCAGCATTTTTGTCAAATAAACATTACTTTAAAGGGGTCATATTATGAGATTTTTTAAGATGTAAAATAAGTATTTGGTGTCCCCAGTTTGCATATGTGAAATTTTAGCTCAAAATACTACACAGATAATTTATTATAGCATGTTAAAATTACCACTTTGTAGGCCTGGGCAAAAATGTGCTGTTTTTTTGGGTGTGTCCTTTAAAATGCAAATGAGCAGATGAAATGCAAACGCTGATCACAACGATGTAGAGCTGCACAATTAATTGTTAAAAGATCGTGATCTCGATTCGACCTCCCAAACGATCTAAATCCAGCATTTCGACGATTCAGGTAATTATATTTTCAAGGAGGAAACACAGTCTCGTCAGTTCTCTCGACAACACGCAATCACAGCGGACGCGATGACGCATTGACGTTTATTATTTATTATACAAGCCAGATGTGCATATGCTTTCGCAGAGAAGTTAGGCAGAAAGAAACAGAAACTAAAGAGAATGAGTGAGGAAGAGCAATGCGCAGGTACGTCTGACAAAAACCCTGACGTTGTTTTAGTACTAAAACAGGATCTTATTCCGGATCTTATCCCTTCCGTAAGCGTTTTTAGCACAGAGGGAAACATTGGCTGCATCCAAATAACCACACTTGCTGTCTTTGCACTTGACCACTTGACTAACATTACGTTTTCCTGTATTTTGGCTAAGTGTTCTAGTGGATGTGAAGATTAAGCGTGCATGTAGATTTATTCACCCGATGAACGTTCACGCCGCCAACTAGAGCTCTGACGCTCAAATGCATTCTCTGGAATCCTCTCCTCTCAAGCAGAGGTTTCCGCCTTCCGATTGGTTGCCGCCGAACATTTCCACCTTGCGATTGGTTGCCGCCGAACATTTCCACCTTGCGATTGGTTGCCGCCGAACCCCGTCATAGCTCATTACAATAAAGTAATGTCAATCCAGTTACCATAAAGTAATGTCATGAGGCAGCAATTTGCACCAAAACTTATTTTTTTTACGTTACTTAAAGTTTATATTTTAAATGTTTTCTTTAAATAAAATGAATACATAATCACTCTACAATTAACATTAACTGAATTTAAAGATTATCTACACTTAACTTTCTGAAGCATAATTCTTTGCACCTGTAAAAACTAATGTTAAACTAATGTTCAGCGGTTTTACATCTATAAAATTTACAAAGTTCTTGAGAATCGTGCAGAGAATCGTGATCTTTATTTTAAGCAAAAGAATCATGATTCTTATTTTATACAGAATCGTGCTGCTCTACAACCATGGTGGTTTGTTGCTATTAAAAACTAAATTTTGCTGTCAGTTATTTTTTCTCTCTCTTTCTCTCTGCACTAAATGGCTGTGCCGTGGTTGGATAGTGCAGATTAAGGGGCGGTATTATTGTAATTGGCCTTGCTACTTATCTCATAAAACAGGCGACATTTGAACGACCTAATTTTTTTTAGCTTGATAGAAGCACTGGGGACCCAATTATAGCACTTAAACATGGAAAAGTCAGATTTTTACGCTATGACCCCTTTAACTCAAAAAAATGAAGTAAAATTTTTAAACCTGTTATGTCAACTTATCGCAGTAAAAATGTAAAAATACTAGGTTGAATTGTCTTGCAAAACCAAGTTGTGTTAATCTCATGCTGCATTATTTTTTACAGTGTGGCATCACTGTAAAAAACCCTTTAAGCACCTTTATTTTTAAGAGTGTACTTCCCTACTACTACTCGTATGCGAAAATACTGCATACAGAAAGTGCTCTATAGAATGTACTGATTTAAACATATCATGAAAATCTGACTTTTTCCATGTTTAAGTGTTATAATTGGGTCCCCAGTGAGTGCTTCTATCAATCTTTAAAATTTGAAAAAGTACAACCCAGTAACTTAGTTTTGGTAAACGATTCTCTGCAAGCATGTGAAAAATAGGTCATAGAAATTTGGCTCCTCTTGTGATGTCAGAAGGGGATAATACCGCCCCTTAATCTGCACTATCCAACCACACCACTGGCTTTTTGTGCAAAGTTCAGCTCATTTGCATTTTGAAGGACACACCCAAAACAGCACATTTTTGCTCACACCTAAAAAGTGGCGATTTTAACATGTTATAATATCTATATGGTATTTTTAGCTAAACTTCACATATGTACTCTGGCGACACCAAAGATTTATTTGACATCGTAAAAAAGTCTTGTGAAATGTCCCCTTAAACAGGAAAGAAGTACTTCATTTAATTTAGTACGTACTGTCAGAGTATGCGATTTTGGATACCACATTTGTTCAAGCACAACAAGCAGGCAACCATAGATAGACAAAGCGTCACATATTAAGTGCAATATGTTTTCCATGGTCATTAGAGGATTTGGTTGCTCATGTTTGAGTACATTAAACCTCACCCAAAGTGATCACAGATATTTCACTAAAAGGGTTGGGGGTAGGGTCAAGGGGGAAGAGCGGGCATATGCCAGTTGTTAAGAAACTGAGAGAGATTGGGACCTACAGAGGAACGCTGGAGGGACGAGACAAGAGCGAGAGAAAGAGAACAAGAGAGGGCCAGAGGGCTGATATTTAATGTGATATATGGAATGTGACAGCCCGTCTCCGAACCCCCTCCAACCAGAGAGGAAGACCACAGAAATAGAAGACAGGGCTGGGGAGAGCAAGAAAAACGAGAAAGAAAACTGGAAGAAAATGACAAAAACCTATCACAAGCAATGGGTGTTTATATTGCCCCAACACTGTGCTAAATGACGGCATTAACAGGGAATCACGTTTAATGGAGAAGTTAAAACAGAGAAGAAAGAAAAAACAAGAATCGAGGTAGCAAATGGCTTCTCTGCAGATTGAAAGAAAGAAGCATTGATCGAAGAAAAGAAGAATGCAGAGAAAATATGAGTTGCCTTTACTTAATTTACAACATTCTTGATTTCAGTCCAATTAAAGATACACAGGCCAGGCCTTGAATGAAAGCTTTCATTGTAAGTCTGTTCTACAAGTTGGAGACTCATGCTTGAGTATCAAATGTCCTCCTGTGTCACAGAAAAAGAGTGGATACCATGTTTTTCGGGTGAAGACATGTGCATTTTGCTATCGAGGGACGAGTTCCCTCTTTTACAAAACCTCACTGACTCGAAACTGATCATAATAGTGAAAATGCTGAGTAGATGTATTAGTGTCGTATCATTAACTGCTGCGGTTTACATTTAATGTCATTAACTTTTCTCACAATTAAGATGTTCATTTTGAAACTGTATACCATTTATTTTGGGCATGCAATTACACCAGACACTTCTGGAAAAATATTGCTACATTCATTAATGACAATATTCAACAAGGTATATCTATAACTTTTAAAGACATAGTTCTTATTTATCCGAGTCTACAAATAAAGCTCGCTTTGCTTGATCTTAAAGGAAAACACCAGCGTTTTTCAATATTTTACTATGTTCTTACCTCATCTTAGACTAATTAATACATCCCTATCTTTTTTCAATGCATGCACTTAATCTTTTTACAGCACGTCGTGAATGTGTTAGCATTTGGCCTGGCCCCATTCATTCCTTGGGATCCAGACAGGGATGAATTGGGAAGCCACCGGGCACTTCCATGTTTTCTCTATTTAAAGAGTAACTAAACCCTTAACCAACTTTTTTTAGTTAATGATCTGCAAGAATGATGCTTTATTAGTGCTGTTCACTGATTTTAGTAACTTTTTTGACATTTGGATATAAAATGTTTTAATACTACAATATATGGTGTAAAAACTTCTGAGTGCTGCCACCTTCAGGTTGAACGGTGGCTACTGCAGTTAAATTTTCCTATTGGATGTTGGGTCCAAAAAATACCTTGTGACGTAAACCAGGTTCAAGCTCACCACGCCCTTGTTACGATCTCACCACACACTTGGTACGAGCTTAGTTCCTCCCCTCTATCTCCGTTGGGATCTGCCCACTTTTCTTGCATTTTTTAAATATTGCCAGAGTCAGGCTCTGACCAGGGGTTTAGTTACTCTTTAAAGACTGTTCCATGAGAAGTTACACAAAAGTAAGTATGGTGGCAGAAAATAAAATGTAAAGATTTTTTAAGCGAATAAAAATGAGAACGATATTGTATGGCGGAAGAGCAGTTTGCAGCACTCGCCGCACAGTAACATCGTCACTCCTGACTACTCCCCCTTTCCCTCAAACTTCCCTCAATATTACTGCGCCAGAGGTCGAAGGATCCTAAGGAATGAATGGGGCTAGGCTAAATGCTAACACATTTATGACGCGCTTTACAAAGATTAAGTGTATGCGTTGAAAAAAGATAGGTATGTATTTATTCATCTAAGTTGAGGTAAGAACATAGTAGAATATTGAAAAACGCTGGTGTTTTCCTTTTAACGTTATTTACTTTCTATGCAAATTAATGTACACAAATGTAGGTTCACAACACTAAACCACCATGTATTCCTAAAATAATTTAACATGTGTCTCAATACTACTGAATCCTAATTGATCAGAAAAACTTTCTTTATTACTATTTGCATATTTTAACTGATACATAACTTAATGTCTTACCGTGGGTTCACATCAGCCGCGTTTGAGGCGTCAAAATCGCGTCTACTACGCCTAGTTTGCCACTTGAACAGTTTAAGTTTACTCGCTTCATTCACGTGAAAATTTGCGTCATGGGAGGGGCTTCTGTGAGTCCGCTCGCTTCCTGTAATCACGTCACTACTAGAGCAAGCTCCTGTTTGGTTAACGCGGCACATTTTCCGGCGATTTTTCAACGAGACGCGCAAATGAGGCGGAATCGCGTCTATTGCGCCGCGCTAAACGCCTCATTCACGCTGCGACACCTCCTGACGCGCGTCAACGCGTCTTCCCATTGACTTATCATTGAAATCACTCTCGCTTGACGCCTATACCGCGGTTGGTGTGAACGCAGCATTACCCTCATATTTTTTTCTTATTATTTATTTTAGTTTTTTCCCATTACTTTTCTTTAAGCTACTTACAAATAATTGTTAAATATTTCTTTCTATGTACGTTGATAAGTCACGGCTTGATATACAGATGTTACATTTTATGTAATGTATATAATGACTATATTGTGACAATGTCATTTTTGTACTCAATGTTGTTCTTCCATAAAATAAAGACATTTCTGTGTCGGATATCTGACTGTTTACAGCGAATACTCTTTCTTTTAATAACTATGTTAGAACATATGAAAAACTTTTCTTACAATTTGTTCAGGCGTTGTTTAATTTAAAAATTACTGTAAGCCCTTTATGTCATTACAAATGAATTTTGCATATTAATCTTTTCTACATAAAATATATCCAGAAAACTATGTGGTGTATCACATTATATTGATTTTATTAACATTTACAATCTATTTATTGTTTCAGTGCGAACAGCACGGTTCTCTCAGGAGCCTGCCGACCAGTCAGTGGTTTTGGGCCAAAGGGTGGTCCTATCCTGCGTGGTCTTTAACTATTCAGGCATTGTGCAGTGGACCAAGGATGGACTGGCCTTAGGCATCGGAGAAGACCTTCGGGGTCAGTGACAACATCTTTCTTTCTTTCTTTCTTTCTTTCTTTCTTTCTTTCTTTCTTTCTTTCTTTCTATCACTCATATTTTCTAGCTTATCTGTAACACAGATTTCTGTCTGCCTCTTGTCCTGTTTTCCCCTTTGCTCTTTTGCTTTCTGCTCCATTCGCTCGTTCATCTTTTCTCACTCCTTGTGGACTATCATGAGAATACTGCGGGCAGGATGTGTTATTTTTAACCTCTGCCATTATAAATAGATAAATTTGGACCTGATAAACTACATTTGCTACATTTGCCAGATAAGAATGTGGCATGGCATGAAAAACATTTCTCTTCCTCTCTGGGTCTTTTTCTTTTACGCGCTCTCTCTCTCTCTCTCTCTCTCTCTCTCTCTCTCTCTCTCTCTCTCTCTCTCTCTCTCTCTCATTTTGACTCAGTATAGTTGTATTTACACTTTGATGCTTCACTGGTTTGTCCCTGTGGCTTTCATATAAAAGCATGTGAACAAATCTTGCACTCACACGCAAATGTGCACTCGAAGACATCCACACATATTCAACAGCGAAGCACATACTGATAACTCAATCCCAGAGTATTGCAAAAGCTTGTGTGTGTGAGAGAGAGAGAGGGGGGATGGGGGTGTGGATTGGGATGCGTGATGTAATTCACAGCAGAAATTTTGTCATTTTTCTTGCAGCAGAAGCTAGAAATGTTCATATCAAGGTGCTAGCATACATCATACAGTACAAACTCTACTGCCACCTAGTGATGAAAAACATCACAACTTATATTGCTTATGCAGCATGCTTATTAGTGTATTTCTTGCAAATGAACCATGCTTGTCATTATTACAGGGTTAGGGATTTAAATAAACAATTAAACTATAACCACTAAACTTGCTTAGTAATCAGTATAGATCCCCTGTTTCGTCTTTGGTATAAAATAACACCTCAAATCATGCACTGTGTTTTTCTGAACAATCAGACTTTATTACCTAGCAGATGATAGAGCGGGTGTCCAAAACCAGAACACCAATAATACAAATTTGCCCAAATAAGTCTACTGTTTGTATTAATCTGTTTTTTAATTTATAAATTGTCGTTATTCTTTTCTCTCTTCACAAAATAGTTACTTAGATTGATAAAAATGTTATACATTGTATTTGATTGATCTTTTCCAGCCTGGCCGAGGTATCGTGTATTAAGGCTGGTGGATGTTGGCCAGTATAATTTGGAGATCTCCGCTGCAGAACTCTCAGATGACTCTCTCTATGAATGTCAGGCAACTGAGGCGGCGCTGCGCTCCCGACGGGCCAAACTTACCGTTCTTAGTGAGTGCTGACTGAGTATAAAAACTCAATGGGTTTTTTTCTCAGATGTGAAAAATAATCTGAATATTTCACCCAGATTAAAATTCTGGCACAATTTCCTAATTTTTTTTTTAGAATTTTTTAAATTACAATTAATAGGGATTTTAGCTTTCAAGTTTCAAGCATCAAAATGACATTAAAATAGCCAAAATGACATATCCATTTATGCATTTACCGGATTGATTCATATGTTGCTTTTCAAGGTGTACATTTTTTCAGTATTATGTGTGCTCCTTCAGTAAGTTTATAAGAGAAGTAGTGATGTCTGATTCAAATGAAATTTCTTTTATCGTATAATTTATCGTTGATCCATGTTTTAAAAAAATGTGTTCAGGAATCAAACTGAAGGGGAAGATTATCAGTTTTTTTTACTGTAGGCTTCAGATGATTTTTCTACTTTTCTGATACTTTACAGTGTTTTGCAACCATTTTGCAACCTAAAATCATTCATTGTACTTTCTCCTTTATTTTCTAACTGAAAAACGGTTATACAGGTTTGGAATGGCATTAGAATAAGTAGAAGATATTTTGGACTGTAAGCCATTTAAAGGACAAGTTCGGTATTTTACACTTAAAGCCCTGTTTTCAGATTGTTTATGATGAAATATAACGGTTTTGACTGAAATTTGGAAATATGATCATCTGGCCCGAAAATTTTCGGGTGTTTGTTGTTTCACCTTACACCTCTACAATGGCTGTATAGGTGCACTGGAACAATCCTTCCTAAAATGCATTAAACGTTCGTTTACAAAGACATGAAACTCACCGAGTGGTCAGGGGTGTTCACTGATATGCTCACACAAAAATCGCTGCAAAAGATGCTTTCCAACAGGTTTTATCGTAGATTTTGTCCATTTTCATTGACTTGTATTAGATGTGCTGTGTGAGGTTACTCCGCGCCGGGAACCTTGTTTGTATTCTTGCAATTGGCAATGGCGGATTATCGCCACCAACTGGGCTGGAGTGTCTATTATTCAAGCTCTCAACGGAAGAATATACAGGTGTGAGGCATTTGGAAAAATAGGTCCACAAGTTTACAACGAATGCTAAAAGACCTGTTGGAAAGCATCTTTTGCAGCGATTTTTGTGTGAGCATATCTGTGAACACCCCTGACCACTCGGTGAGTTTCACGTCTTTGTAAACGAAAGTTTAATGCATTTTAGGAAAGATTGTTCCAGTGCACCTATACAGCCATTGTAGAGGTGGGGGCCGATACATTAGAAACCGAAAATTCTTGGGACAGCATCATATGTCCAAATTTCAGTCAAACCGTTCTATTATCTGAATAAAGGGCTTTAAGTGTAAAATACTGAATTTGTCCTTTACTGCATTGTCAAATGCTTTTTGTTTTAAAGTTCATTTATCACTATTGCCTCTTTGTGTGTGGATGTTTTTTTTATAATCTATGATATTACTGAGAGCTATGATAGGTTTACTGTGTTAAAAAATTAAATGAATAAATTAGTTTTTTTTCTAGTTTAATCCCTGCTTTAGGGTGCTTAATAACTGTTATTGACTCTGTGTGTGTTTGTGTCTTTAGTTCCTCCCGATGATCCGGTAATTGAAGGGTCCCCAGAGATCCTACTCACAGCAGGAGTCCCCCACAACATGAGCTGCATGTCCCGTGGAGCCAAACCCGCCTCCGTTATAGAGTGGCAGAAAGACGGGCTGCCGATAGATGGGGCCTTTAGCACCACGGTGAAACACACAAACACACTTGTTAACGCTTTAGCTTGTCTTCAGTATGCCATGTCATGCAAATTTGTCTTCAGTAAAAAAAACAAAGACCAAACATTTCAACAGATTCTTATTAACCCTCATTGTTAAAAAACACTATCTCTTAAGTTTTTAAAACATACACTTCTTTGCTTTTTCTTTTGAGACATTTTGGTCAGAAAAGATTTGTAAAGATCATTTCTCTTCTTTAGGAGCTGCTCTCAGACAGAAAACGTGTGACTACACGAAGCTTCCTGCCTGTTCTCCCCATAGATACAGATACAGGCAAGAACTTTACCTGTGTGGCCTCTAACCTGGCCGTGCCCATGGGCAAACGGGCCACCATCACCCTCAATGTACACCGTGAGTACAGAACCCTTTCTAATTTAAGCAAAAAGAAAATGTTCAGTGATGCTTTAAAAAATAAATGAATTGTCTGGTTTATATAAATTATTCATATTAGGCATGGGCTGGTTTCAAGGTATACCAAGGTTTTGAAGAGTCAATGTTTCAAATTCACTAAAATTTTCTGTGGTACTGTTTCCAAGGAATGAGCTGTGTTTACACAAAATTAATTAAATTAGTAAGTAATTTAAGTTTACATTTAATATATATTACAAAAATATATATATTTTAAAAGATATTATAATTTAAAAGGCTATATTTTTACCTGGAATACATGTTGTATGTTGCTTAAAAATAAATTGTAATAAATTGTGTCCAGTTGAAAAGTTTGTATACAAAGACATGTGAAGATAACACATTTTAGTGTTGGTATGGCACCGTGGTATTTTTGCTCAAGGTTTTCATACCGCAAAATCTTTTGCCCATGCCTAATATCTAATATATATATATATATATATATATATATATATATATATATATATATATATATATATATATATATATATATATATATATATATATATATATATATATTTATTTATTTATTTATTTATTTATTTATTTATATTTTATATAACACATTTTAGTGTTGGTATGGCACCGTGTTATTTTTGCTCAAGGTTTTCATACCGCAAAATCTCTGGCCCATGCCTAATATCTAATATATATATATATATATATATATATATATATATATATATATATATATATATATATATATATATATATTTATTTATTTATTTATTTATTTATATATATATATATATATATATATATATATATATATATATATATATATATATATATATATATATATATATATTTAATATATATATATTAGAGGCTGGGACCAAATGTCATAAATGATTTTTAAATGATTAAAATATGTATATTTAAGCAATATCGCTCGAGTAGGAGTGCGATATAGCTCTATATCATCACGGCTGTGATTAGGCCAGAGGCACGAGGCCGCAGGCCGAGTGCCGGAGGCAATCACAGCCGTGATGATATAGAGCTATATCACACGACTCCGAGAGCGATATTGCTTTTATACAACAGTTCGACGGCACACGTTTGAAAAACGAAAACTAGAAAACAACAACGGAGTTATTTTAAAAGCCTCTTTGTTTGAGAACTACTTCTTCCGCCACGGATTTGAGGGCGGCCAGAATGACAGGTAAAACTTTCGGCTGCTTTGAAGCTCATAACAACTCAATGGACGGAAAAGCCGTTACTTTATATTACCGTTTCTTGGTCACAAAGTGTAGTTTTAAGATTAGTTCAGTCGAGAATATATATGTATTATATTTAAATCTGCAGTCGATTAGTAAAGATAGCGCCTGTTTGAACGTTTGCTTAGTGAGATTCGGTACGAATGAGAACCAAAGCATGAGCGGACATCAGTGTTCACTCGCCCCGCTGACCACCGCCCTCTCTGGGCTACATTTCTGACAGAGATACCCCGGCTCTCATGTTGGCCTTGTTTGTTTATGATCGTCAAAATGAGATCAAATCAGCAGTCTTTGGTGTCATGATCAAACTATTACTTGTTTTTTAATTCATATTTAGTGTCTTTTGTGTTGTTATTGTTTTGGCGCGAGGTAAAAGTTAATAAAACTACATGTATAACGTTACTATTGCTTTCTCATTTATTCTTAACGTGATACGAGCACTCGATTATTATTATTAAACTTTGTTCTTGTCAGTACTATATAAAACAGTTTTTTATAAGTGTCAGAGATATGTTTTTGCATGCTGCTTATAAATATATCAGTGGCGATATCTCATAACATGTTTTAATAGCCAGGTCACGATAAAGTAAATGATCAATGTCCACATTTAAAAGCTGCGGTGCTTACCTGCTGTTTCACGGTGTTTTCGCGTTCTGATAAGAAATATAGCTCCAGAAAAAAAACGAGTGTTTATATTCCTCTTTCCAAGTGTTAATAATCCACACGATGTGACAAGACATTTCACCCATTAACTGTAACGTAACATCCAAGAGCGCTGATCTTTGACTAATAACTTCAGATTGGGGATTCACAGACTGATTTATGAGCTAGTAAACTAATGAGATACACGGAGAGTGATTCACACAGCGCGTCTGTGTTTTTCCATTCAGAGATGAGCCTGCTTAGGACCTCCATTCACTAGGTGGCGGAATAATACTAAAGGTGAAGCGGCTACAGTGCTGTTATCAGCACAATATCGTATGGCTCTTAGCCAATCAGATTCGAGAACCAAAAAGAACTGTTGTATAAATATATATATATATATATATATATATATCTGTATCTATAGGGAGAACAGGCAGAAAGCTTTGTGTAGTCACACGTTTGTATATGTGTGTGTATATATATATATATATATATATATACACATTTATATATATATATATATATATATATATATATATATATATATATATATATATATATATATATATATATATATATATATATATATATATATATATATATATATATATATATATATATATATATATAATCATTTAAAAATCATTTATGACATTTGGTCCCAGCCTCTAAAAATAGAGAAAGGTTTTTGCTATTTGCTATTATTATTTTCTATAAATTAAATATACATTTATCAGGTGACATTAATTTAATGATCAAATTCATCATTACTATCACTCGAAAAAGATACAGCAGCCAGATTGACATAATAACCTCATTGAAACTGTAGCTATATTTCAGCAACATTTATTTACATTCTTACACTTCATTTGTGGATTCTGAATGGTCTCTACAGATGCACCGGTGGTGACGTTATCCATTGAGCCTCGCTCTGTACTGGAGGGAGAAAGAGTGACCTTCACATGCCAAGCTACGGCAAATCCACCTATTATGGGCTACAAGTATGTCTTCGGCATTTTTAACATTATTCAGTCATTTTTATCACATTACTTTATGTGTTTCATGGGGTTTTCTCTATGTATTTTCTTCTGACTGCCTGAATTTCTTTTGGTTTTACCAGGTGGGCAAAGGGAGGGGTGGTCATTCAGGGTGCAAGAGAGAGTGTATTTGTCACCAAAGCTGACCACTCATTCTTCACCGAGCCTGTGTCCTGTCAAGTGTTCAATGCTGTGGGCAGCACCAACGTCAGCATACTAGTCGACGTCCACTGTAAGTATCAATTTTGGGTGAATTTTCTTAACATTTCACTCGGTCTGCTGTTGATATAAATATAATAGCACTTATATTAAATATTCTTATTCAATCATATAAATTGTAAAAATACAAAAATCTCTGTTTCTCAAAATGCAGTTGGTCCTATCTTGGTGGTTGAGCCTAAACCGGTCACAGTGGATCTAGATTCAGATGTTACTCTAAACTGCAAGTGGGCTGGAAATCCTCCTCTCACACTTACATGGACAAAAAAGGGTTCCAGCATGGTGAGCAGCTCTCTTTATAAGGATCTATTCTGTTACAATCTTCTCTTAATTTCAACACACTCTAAATTCTGCTGGGTTATTTTTAATCCAATGCTGGGTAAATATTGGCAAGAACACATGTTGGGTTATTAAATAAACCTATGCTGGGTTTTTTCAACTCATGGTTGCAAAGGTTTATTTAATAACCCAACACATGTTCTGTATAATATTTACCCAGCTTTGGGTCAACCCAATAACCCAGCAGAATTGTGCTTATACGCATTCCATCTCTTATCCCCCTGCTGTTTTTAGCTAATGTCACTCATTTATCAGCATTTCCCTTTCTTTTTCCCTTACAGGTGTTGAGTAATAATAATCAGCTCCATCTGAAGTCAGTAAGTCAAGATGATGCTGGTCAGTATGTCTGTAAGGCCATTGTGCCCAGGATCGGAGTGGGAGAGACAGAAGTCACACTCACCGTTAATGGTCAGTAGAGCCCTAGGACATACTGTATATTTGGTTCAAACACGTGAAGGGGTAGAACTGTGTATCGTACCTGTTTTCATTAATCATTGTATTAATATTAGGAAGGGTGTGCTTTCTTCAATTTAAGAATGTGAGACATACTGATACATGCATATATACCAACAGTGTTGGGGAAAGTTACTTTTAAAAGTAATGCATTACAATATTAAGTTACTCCCCAAAAAAGTAACTAATTGCGCTTTTTATGGAAAGTAATACTTACATTACTTTTAAGTTACTTTTGCGTTGCTTTTTCTTACTTGGCTAAGGCTTGATCTCTTTCAGGCCTTGCAGGTGTTTTTATGACTGAGAACTTCTGCAGTCAGAAATCGCGTATTTCCATCGCAAAAATGTCAAGCGCCTACCATCTCCGTTTCTGATTCAAACTGTTTCCGCTAAGGCGCGCACGCATAAGAGTGCGTAATTCTACGTGACTATGTTTAGTTTAATTCAGTACATAATTTTTTAATCAAATTAATTAAACAAAAAAAGTAACTTGCATTACTTTTTTGAAAAAGTAACTCAAATATTAATGTGTACATTTAAAAAGTAATGCATTTCTTTACGTCTTACTTCAGAAAAGTAATATTATTACGTAATGCACGTTACTTGTAATGCATTACCCCCAACACTGTATACCAATAATGTAAGTTACATAATAGTCTAGGGGGCAGTTTCCAGGCAGGGTCTTAAGACAAACAATGGCACTGATATGTTGGTAAAAACATATATAATAAAATATATAAATATGTAAGATATGTTGGTGAAAGCTGCTATCAGCTCAAACAAGCATTTTAGTCTTGTCTCAGACTTAAGCCTTGTCTGGGAAAACGCCCCCTTATCTTAGCCTATTTAGTAAGCTACTTTTTATTTATATAGCGCTTTTTTACAATTTTGTACTGTTTCAAAGCAGGTTTACATAAAAATAAACTACATATATAATATATAATATATAATATCTAAGGAATAATTTATGACGGCTTGTTGAATTATTAAAAAATAATGCACACCCTAGGTGATGTCAATTATTCAGCTTTGTTACCACAAACTTTTCTCTGGTGGTTATTTTAAGACATTTGACAGGTTAGGTGTGCGTTTTATGGAAAAAAAATTCACACCTGTGGAACATTTCTCAACCAATCAGTATAAAGCATTCAACAGACCACTAGAATAGAATAGAAAATAATAAAAGAGAAAATAATAGAATAGAATGGAAAATAATAGAATAGAATGGAAAATAATAGTATAGAATAGAATAGAATAGAAAATAATAGAATAGAATGAAAAATAATATAATAGAAAATAATATAATAGAATAGAATAGAATAGAATAGAAAATAATAGAATAGAAAATAATAAAATAGAATAGAATGGAAAATAATAGAATAGAAAATCATAGAATAGAAAATAATAGAATAGAATGGTAAATAATATAATAGAAAAATTATAGAATAGAAAATAATAGAATAGAATTGAAAATAATAGAATAGAATAGAATGGAAAATAATAGAATAGGAAAAAATTGAATAGAATAGAATAGAATGGAAAATAATAGAATAGAAAATAATAGAATAGAATGAAAAATAATAGAATAGAATAGAATAGAATAGAATAGAATAGAATAGAATAGAATAGAATGAAAAATAATAGAATAGAAAATAATAGAATAGAATGGAAAATAATAGAATAGAATGAAAAATAATAGAATAGAAAATAATAGAATAAAATAGAATAGAATAGAATAGAATAGAATGAAAAATAATATAATAGAAAATAATAGAATAGAATAGAAAATAATAGAATAGAATGAAAAATAATAGAATGAAAAATAATAGAATATAAAATAATAGAATAGAATAGAATAGAAAATAATATAATATAATAGAATAGAATAGAATAGAACAGAATAGAATAGAATAGAATAGAAAATAATAGAATAGAATAGAATAGAAAATAATAAAATAGAAAATGATAGAAGAGAATATGATAGGATGGGATAAAATAGAATAGAAAATAATAGAATAGAATTGAAAATAATAGAATAGAATAGAATGGAAAATAATAGAATAGGAAAAAATTGAATAGAATAGAATAGAATGGAAAATAATAGAATAGAAAATAATAGAATAGAATGAAAAATAATAGAATAGAATAGAATAGAATAGAATAGAATAGAATAGAATAGAATAGAATGAAAAATAATAGAATAGAAAATAATAGAATAAAATAGAATAGAATAGAATAGAATAGAATAGAATAGAATGAAAAATAATATAATAGAAAATAATAGAATAGAATAGAAAATAATAGAAAATAATAGAATAGAATGAAAAATAATAGAATAGAAAATAATAGAATAGAATGAAAAATAATAGAATAGAAAATAATAGAATAAAATAGAATAGAATAGAATAGAATAGAATGAAAAATAATATAATAGAAAATAATAGAATAGAATAGAAAATAATAGAAAATAATAGAATAGAATGAAAAATAATAGAATAGAAAATAATAGAATAGAATAGAATGAAAAATAATAGAATGAAAAATAATAAAATATAAAATAATAGAATAGAATAGAATAGAAAATAATATAATATAATATAATATAATAGAATAGAATAGAATAGAATAGAAAATAATAGAATAGAATAGAATAGAATAGAATAGAATAGAATAGAATAGAATAGAATAGAATAGAATAGAAAATAATAAAATAGAAAATGATAGAAGAGAATATGATAGGATGGGATAAAATAGAATAGAATAGAAAATAATAGAATAGAATAGAAAATAATAGAATAAAATAGAATAGAATAGAATAGAAAATAATAGAATAGAAAACGATAAAAGAGAATATGATAGAATGGGATAGAACAGAATAAAGTTTTGCTAAACTATGGCAAACTTTAAATAAATATAGTCTTCATTATTTCTTTGTGTTGGTAATGAATTTCTCTCTTTATTCAGGACCACCTATTATCTCAAGTGAACCAGTCCAGTATGCAGGTCGAGGAGAAAGGGGAGAAGTCAAGTGTTTTATTGCCAGCACCCCTCCCCCAGACAAAATTGTAAGTTCATCCTGATATTTATTTGAGGCATTTACAAGATGTTTTTATCCAGAGACTCACAAAAACAGTTTTTAACGTTTAAACTTTTCATGTGTGAAAGAAAAATCCCAGTTAAATTTCTTTAAAGCTACACTGTGTACTTTTTTGAGTTAATTCTTAGCAAAACCCATGTTTTCTTTCAAAAGTATGTGCTCATTCATGTGTAATTACTTCCACCCACTAATCAAAGTATTCTCGTAAGTGTAGAATCTGCTATTTAAAATACATCCCGTCGAATCGCTCTCTGGCTGAATCCATGTTGTGCCTCCATCTTTGAAATACATTCCCCGACGAGGGACATTCCTGAAATTCAAGCTCCGCCTTTCGCGCTTTCAGACTACACTCACGCTGGCTGCTAGCTGAAGCCTCCCGAGGTTCATGTTTAGGCGTTATACGTCATCAAGACAGTCTTATTTCAGAATATTAACAATTATAAAGCTGACAATTATTCTTAGTTAATTGTAAATTGATGTAATATGCTTATGACTTGCGAATGTAATGCTCAGTTAATTTAAATAAACCAGGCTTGATGATGTATGCAGCCCGCATATGGGACCTGTGTAGACTGAATCCTTCTGATTCAACAACAGCTGCACACCGTGATGATCCCGCGTTCTAATGCTTTGATTTGAGGGAGATTTGAAAGCCTGTTGAAGACCTATTTTCGAGGACATTAAAACACGTCGCCAAGGAAGCGAAACGGGGATTTAAAACGACAACGCGACAGAAAAAAACAACAAGACCAAGGTCAATATTGGAGTAATGTTAGTTTTCCAAGATGGGGCTCAAGGGACACCAAGGTGCCTACTTTCTATCTTCTCCACAGGTAATTCAGCATATTCGTTTACATCTATATACAGTCTATGTTGTAAACTTGAAGTTTTATAGTTCCTTGGCTAACTATAGCATGGTTATGCATAACACTTGTTAGTGTAAACACGCATGTGGTTTAATGTGTTCGAACAGCCACACGCCGTCTCTCCGCCCATTTATGTAATCTGAGGTACTGAGATAAATGTTTTAAATCTTTTCTGACCTCTAGCACAAACACACGGTGACAGCCCTATTTTTAGCCTTTCATTGATAAAACTAACGCCGCTGATCTGCGCGTCTTTCGTTTCATTTTACAAGCGTGTGAAAGTTGAGCGATCTAATTTCACCAATATCTGATTAAGCTCTTACAAGTGACTCGTCCACAGACCATCACCTCAGTAATCTGGAGAGAAGCAGTCGAAAATGAACAAAAAGAGACGGATTTAAATACCAAATGTAAACGTGATGTGTCTCTCTCGTCCACTTGTGATCCGATCGATGAAAACACATCTTAATACCAAGTGAAACAGCCCCTGTGATATTTTTCCTCACGTCGATGAAAAATTAGTGTCTAAGCTACGTTTATGGTTGCTTTTTGTATGTGATTTTAAGCGGACATATCATGACAATCAGACTTTTTCCATGTTTAACATAAATCTGTGTGCTTTGACGGATCACAGGCAAAGGACATTGCAAATTGTTCATTTTTTTCATTGCTTTTGCTTTGTAGCTACTGGAAGCCATGTTAACCTTGGCATGACATGGCCGGGCCACCGTACAAGTTAAAACGCGTTCCGAATGGGGGGGCTAGAAAGTAATATTCAGTTGGTTGTCATTGAATTTCACCGCTAGATGGGAGTAGATCCTACACAGTGGAGCTTTAATATCTCACTTGTTTGTCATCAGTGGGATTAGATGGAGAGATGAAGAGCTTTTGCTCGTCTCCCTCTCAGATGAATCTCACGTATGTCTTTTCTAGAGGTTGAAAAGAGAACAATGTTTTAAACTGCGCTTAGATTTCCTCACAAACCAAATTTGAACTGAAATATTTCTCATTAAATTTTAAAACACTGCATGGTATGCTTTACTAACAACATCTACTTTAAAGCTCCTTATTTTTAATGCATGATTTTATTTGGACAAAGAACATTTTAGGAGAAAGATCTGAGGCTGATATAATTGAGAATGTATGTCTCCGGAGCTATGAGGTAACAACTCAAACTCAGCTTTGGTGTTTGAAAACTTATTGGAATATTCTGGGTAAAATTAAACTTTATTCACAACACTTGTCAATTTGCACCTTTCAAAAAAAATGTTTGAAATTGTGTGGGGAAATATGAGATACAGAATATGTTACCCGTGCTTTCTATTGTAAGCACCCAGCTGTTAAAGTGTTTTTGTTGTTTGCACAAACTGTTACTGTGTGTGATAATCGAACAGGGAGTGTTATTTTAAACCAGGTACAGATGGCTTTCAAAGCCAACCCTTCTCAAGACATACAAGTGATTCTGATTTAGAGTGACTTGCAGCTAAGGCCCCAATGTGTCTCTAAAATGGGATTTATAAAATATGAAATATAAGAACAGAGCAGTCATTCCTTTTCATGCTGTGGCCTTTTCAAATGTCTTAGCTTGTAAGGTAAATGAAGGCTTACCGTGAACATGTGGAGGTATGCATTTTTAAATATTTTCACAGCTCAACATGAATAATACAATGGTTTTTACTGGCTTTCAAAGGCGAACCTGTGCTTTCTCGCCACTACCCAATGCCATGTTGAAGCACGGGAAGGCCATTTATCCCATTACTTGTGTGAAATATGTGTGTGTGGGTGGGCTATGAGAAACAGATACAGTTCAGGTATATTTTATGCATCTGCATATGCTTTTTAAAACCTAAATTTTTTAAATGAATCTGCTCCATTAATGTACAGATTATGTACGGTTTTATTTTTAGTCCATTTGCAAGTAGGACATGTCAGTGCCTTTTAAATATATATATGAAGAATTTGGTTTCAAAACCAGATAAAAAAATCTCGTTTTTTTGATTGTGTATAGTCCAATTAATGTCAAACTGCAATTTTTTTTATTTATTTAACCCTTCATCAATAAAAAATACAGCTAAGTAGCACAATAAAACACAATAAAAACATGATAATATAATAATAAACATGTTTTGACAAAAAATTAAAAAGCAGAGTTTTATATGTATATTTATATATTTTATATTAAATATATGTATTATTTTAATGGCATTTATTTTTAGGCATTACCTAGCATTTATGTAAGGAATAACTGATGGCAGGCCATTGAATTATTCGTAAATAATGCACACCCAAAGTGGTAATGTGGCACGACGCAAGCCTGTATCACGAAATTATGTACCTATTTGTGAGTTTCACTATCACGTTTTTCCGCCTTTTATGTCGCGTGTTTCTGTTTGCGTGTCGCTGTCGCGTGTTTGTTGCTCGGCTGTTTTGTCCTATTTTCTTGCCATTGGCGCTTCGGTTTAGGGTTAGATTTGGTGTTTGCGTTTGGATGTCACTATAAGTATTGGTTTCAACTTTTTTTCATGATTTATTTTTTATATTTTATGATTTTTAAACCATTGTCGCCTGGCATTAGAATTAGAGTTGGGTTTGGGTAAGGATGTCATTTTATGTAAATCTAACCCTAAACCGAGGCGACAATGGTAAGAAAATAGGACAAAACAGTTGAGTAACAAATACGTGACAGTAACACGTAGACAGGAATACGTGACATATTCATGCGAAAGGCGGAAAAACGTGTCAGTGTCACGAAAAAGTGTCACTTAAAGTGTTTATCACTTAAACATATAAGCTGATTTATTTATTTTGATCCAACTTTCACTTTTTAAAGTGTATATTATGACTTATTTCATTTGATAACATGAATATTCTGTGTTATATTTTGATAATTGGGATCCAAATACTTTTTTGTACATTTAGTGTTTTTTTTTATATTTTTTTATATATTTTCTGAAGCTTGAAACAAAATGTTCTTTATTACTGCGGGCTTCCCAGAAGTGTTTTACTGATATATATTTGAAATGTAAAAAATTTTGATCATGATCATCTGTGTGCATGTGCAGGTGTGGGCCTGGAAGGAGAATGTGTGGGAAAAGGAGAAGGGGACCCTGTCCGAGCGGTACACAGTGGAACAAAGCAAACTGACCTCTCAGGGTGGAGCGGTTCTGTCCACATTAAGCATCAACAACGTCATGGAGTCAGACTTTGAGTCTACATACAACTGCACTGCATGGAATTCATTCGGACCTGGGACCATGATCATCACGCTGAAAGAGATTAGTGAGGGTTCATGCAACATACTCGAATTTCTAGATATAATTTTCTCTTTTAACATGCTTGTGTCACACAATCAGACTGGACAGAGGTTCCAGTCTGATACATGTTATATACAAGAGGCGACTTTCCGATCTATATCGTGAAGCCAACACGGAAGTGACTTAAACTGCATTTCATCGACTGGCTGCTTAATCCCATAGACCCTCATGTTAAAATGCCAACTTTACAGCAGAAAAAAAACCCGGTTTACAGCCGGGTACAAAAAGTGCCTTGGTCTATACACTCACCTAAAGGATTATTAGGAACACATTCTTTAGAAATGTTGGCTCATATTGATAGAATAGCATCTTGCAGTTGTTGGAGATTTGTGGGATGCACATCCAGGGCACGAAGCTCCCGTTCCACCACATCCTAAAGATGCTCTATTGCAGTGGTTCTCAAACTTTTTCCGCGTGCGGCCCCCCTTGTGTACAGTGCATTCCTTCGCGGCCCCCCCAAAGAAAATTTATGAAAAAACTGTTCTAAAATTTAACATTTTAATTAAACAAAACATATTAAGTTAAACAAAGTAGTGCTGTTGGTTAGTATCCTTATTTTTTTTAGGTGTAATTACACAGAATTCATGATAAATGACTGTATTTTATTAAATGTCATAAAACTGGGGTCCCCCTGGCACCATCTAGTGGCCCCCCTGGGGGCCCCGGACCCCAGTTTGAGAACCAGTTTTATCCTAAAACTACTTTATATCTCTCTGTCTCTCTCTCTGTCTCTCACTCTCTCTCTTTCTCTCCTGCCTTCTTTCAAATAAACCAGTGTTTTGACATTTTATCCTACCCATCGTTTAGGTGTTAGGTAGGGGAGGGGTTGGGTTTAGGGGTTGGGTTAGTATGTTTTCTATGGGAGGTAGCAAAATCGACAGAACACCGGTACACTGAGGTTTTTAACTCTTTCTCTGCTCTTTTTTCCTTCAGAAATAGTGCCAGTGGGGATTATTGCAGGTGGCACTGTAGGCTGTTTCATTCTGCTTCTCCTGTGTTTACTAGCACTTGTGCTGTTCTTATACAGACAACGCAAAGGAAGTAAGTAATCAAAACCGACTGACATTTAGTTTGCATACACCCATTAAATTATAACATTTATTTATTTTAGTAAAAATTGTATATTGGCAGCACCATCGAAAGTTTGTCCTTGACCATACAGAAGCAAAAGCATTAATCATTTTAAAACCCAAGGCAAACAGTTGATGTAAAAAAACCCATCATAACGCATTTTAGGACCTCCATAAATCAGATGTGTACTGGAATGTTTATTTTCCAGGTCGTCGAGGGGTCACACTCGGTAAGCCAGATATCAAGGTAGAGACCATAAACAAAGAGACCCACAGCCTGGAGGAAGACTCGGCCAGCGTCTCCACGGCGACACGCATGGTTAAAGCCATGTACTCTGTGAGTACACATAACAGTACACAGCAGAAACTCTAGGATGATTTTGAGGTTGACATGAAATGGCACAAGACAATAATTGTTTAATATAAGTAGCCCTTATGTAAAGGTATTTCTTTTCTTAAAACAAACAAAACATTTTCTTTGAATTATTTAGTATCGCATTCAAAAATTTGGAGTTGATTTCAGTCACATAAACAGTATCTCATCAACAGTTTAGTATCTTACAACTGCTTAATCGATTCATCGACAATGCTATACAATTGTAATGATTCTGAATTAAGACTTAACAGTCTTGTAAAATGCAGAAAGGGAAACATGAAAATCATGTGAGAAGTAATCAAGTGTATTATATAAAAAGAATATTATCATACATAGTTACATTGGAAATAATGCATGTTTAGGACAACAAAACCAATCATAAGGGTACTTTTTTTTTAAATGAAGATTTATACATCATCTGAAAGCTGAATAAATAAGCTTTCCATGATGTATGGTTTGTTAGGATAGGACAATATTTGACATATATAAAAATTATATTTAAAATTAATATTTAAAATTTGGAATCTGAGGGTGCAAAAAAACAAAATATAAAAAAACACCTTAACTCTAAAAACTGACTGGGTTATTTTTTACCCATAATGGGTAAATATTGGACAGAACATATGGTGGGTTAAAAATGATGTCGGGTTGTTGTTATGCAACCATTGGGTATAATAACCCAGCAGTTGGGTTAAAACAACCCAGCATTGGGTACATTTTAACCCAGCAGTGTGTTCTGTCCAATATTTGCCCATTATGGGTCAAAAATAACCCAGCCATTTTTAGGTTGTCCAAATTAAGTCCTTAGCAGCACATATAAATAATGATAAATACATTTGAAGAGTTTGGTTCCAAAACGCAATAAATCCATTTTGACTAATTTTGGTAAAAACAATGTTTTGTTTTGTTTTCTATACCAAGAAAGTGACAAGATAAAAAACACTATTTTCTGTTACAAACTTTCACTTAGCATCTTTAGGTTATAAAAACATAAAAAATTCAAATCCATAACTTGATTTTCAAAGATTTATTATAAAAACGAATTATTTTTTCAAAATGCTATAAATCTATTGAATCAATATATAAATGTGCATATTCATTTAGTTAAACAGTGGTATTCACTAATTTAAAAAAGAAACAATAATGGCATTAACCAAAACACTACTTTGTCATATAGTCATTGCTGCGGTTATTTGGGACGCCGTCGCTTAACATTTTTTACAGCAATCAGCTGTAAAATGTTTTGGTCCTGCTCGATTTTCGTGGACTTTGAGTAAAATAATGTAAAGTTTACCATAAGAACCCCTTGGGTCAATGTGTTAGCAAAACAGAAGCTTGATGCTGCCATGTGAGAACAAGCAACCGGCTCCCAAGTGCCTCTTGTGTAAATTATTAGATGTTGATGGCTTGCGTTTCTTTCAGATCAAAGAAAACCACCACAGATTTATCAATGCTATTAAAGTATTATTTTGTTTGGTTTGCTTGTTGATCAAAAAGTACAAAGTGGATGAGGAAAACTAGGATTCTGTGTACTCAAAGCGCCGCCATTGTTTGTTTACAATGCGTGGAATGGTGCGCTGTAATTTGTGGAACGGATTTATTTCATTCTGCAGAAAAGGAGGAGTGGCGTTTTATTGTGTTTTGGGAAAAAAGGGAGAAAAGATGACAGAATAACACGGCGGATATTGTATTTTGCATAAAATGAAGAATTTGCTTTTAAATACTGACCTGATATAATACTGATTTTGATAGTAACTCATTTTTTTAAATGCCGTTTATCGCGTTTTGGAACCAAACTCTTCATTTTTATATATTCTGTTTGATTTATAAGCCTGTTTCCTCATGGGGACCTCAAAATGTCCCCATGAGGTCACAAATTTACTGGTATTCCTATCGTTGTGGGGCCACAACGTGATAATTACCAGGTATACACACACAAAAACACACACATAATATGATTTGTAAGTATATTTAAAAGCGTCCAAAAGGTGCATTCAAGTGAACTACAAGTTATAACTAAATACTTTTTTGAAATACAGAGATAGCATGTTAAAAGCACATTTTAGTTCTTATTCACTGTGTTTTACAATAGCAGAGTTCAGTACACTTAGATCTTCTTAAGTTTATCTTCAGAAGTACGTAAAGGCATTTTTTTGTTTATTAGGTACAAAGTAGTATCTAGTATTAAATACATTATGTAAGTGTACTTAAAGGGACACTCCACTTTTTTGGAAAATATGCTAGTTTTCCAGCTCCCCTAGAGTTGAGCATTTGATATTTGCCATTGTGGAGTCCATTCGGCCGATCTCTGTGTCTGGTGGTATCACTTTTGGCATAGCTTAGCATAGTCCATTGGATCTGGTTAGACCATTGGCATCATGCTCAAAAATAACCTGCAGCAGGCGCAATGATATTATGCAGCCCCTGAAATAGTCCCCTAATAGCGGAAGACTATTTTCAGGCGCTGAGTAATATCATTGCGCCTGTTACATCATGTTACATCAGCAAAGTCCTTGATTATTACCCCAGAATGAGAGTATAGTTCCTAGCCATATCGGCCTAGGAAATCGCAACTTTTACTTTTTCGTCGGTCTTAGTACACAATGTAACTACAGAATAGTCAAGTTTTAAATAGGAAAAATATTAAAACACTTTTTGGTTGTTTTTGAGTGAGCGTGATGCTAATGGTCTTATCAGAATCAATGAATTATGCTAAGCTATGCTAAAAGTGGTCCCGCCAGACCTGGAGATCGGCTGAGTGGATTCCAGAATGGTAACAAGACAGGTGTTTGGCTCCAGGGGAGCTGGAGGGTGATCAGATTTTCAAAAGAGGTGGAGTGTCCCTTTAAAGTGTATTTTTACTGCACTTTTTTCACCTGTGAAGTATTTTGCCAGTGATCATTGTGACGTGTCTTGTGAATATTCTAACATGTTACAAATTTGATACATTTTACAGGGGCACAGATGTTATTAGTGGTTAATATAGGCTAAATAAGTCAATAAAAACATGGAAACATTCACGTAATTTTAACTGCTAATTGTGACAGTAACATTTGAGCTATATATTTTTACTTGTCATTATAATTCATTTTGCTTCGCTCATAACACAATTAATGCTTTCTTACTAAATTGCTAAAATTTCCCAAACGCAGAGCAGAAAATTGCATTAACCACCTTGACTTCCAATTGATTCGAAATAATATTGTAAAAGCTGAATTTAATCCTTTTTCTCTTTTAACCTCCCTCTCCTCCTTCATATTCTTATTTTTTCTGCTCCTTATCTCCTGTTGGTTTTCCTCTTACCCTCTTATGTTGCATCCCCTCTCCCCGTCTTTGTTGCTTTCTTGTCGTTTATGATTTAGTTTTTACCTTCTGTGACCCTCTCTCCTTCCTCCCAGCCTTTTAAAGATGACATAGACCTCAAACAGGAGCTGCGCAGTGACACGCTGGACACACGCCAGGACTATGAGCTCAAGGTGAATAGCCGAACCCTCAGCTTACAGAGGGATGAAAAGTACAGAGCTTTGTTTAACAAAAACATGCTATTGAGTCTGGATCCAGAATCAGTTCAATTTTCTTTTCATTTGGCGTTCATTGACAGTGTATATACTTAGTAGTAGTATCGACAATGCAGAACTACAATTACCATGTTGTCTTACTATAAGGGAGATCCACCAATTAGAGAAGCCGTTGTTACCTTCTCTGTATGCGAAAAACATAGACATCCTTTAAGCACATGGTGGAAAAAGGAGAACGGGACTGGCAAAGGACCTGGGTTACAAAAAGCATGTCTGTGCTACGTGCACCAGCGGCTCAGACTGGAATACATATTTAATCTTAAAACGACACCGTTTTTCCCAAGATATTGCATATATAACATGATTGGGCACTCCTATTACTATAAATAGGGGGCAGTGCAACACTTAAAGGTAGGGTTACACATTTTGAAAAATGCTAACGGTAGCCGCCTAGCAATGAAATCCCGATCCCACCCTCAGGTCAAATCGCCATCCAAAGTCACGCCTCTTTCAAAACACATGAACACGCACAGATCAGACGGTCACATCTCATGTCTCATTCAGCAGTGAGAAAACTTTGCAGTACATACAAAGTCGAATAACACTTTCAAAATAACCAAACAACTGGTTTACATCAGAATTAGTTTAAGCACACGTTCGGTTGTGTAGACGTAGTAACTATATCGTTACGCTAATCCGTAAACGAACACAAATTTCATAAGCAACACAATGTTTCATCAAAGTAGAATATCCGAATCCATCTCAATACAAACATATCGCGTACCTACCTTACCAAAATAAACAGTGCAACGACTCTTTCAGACCCTTTGCAGCTCCTGCAGCTGTTTGCATCTCGTGGTAAAGCAGTAAAGTTACCGATGTTCATTTCGGTTTTTGCTCTTGCTGATCCAGGCAGTTTTTGCTGTTGTTGTTATAAAAGATGCCTTTAGTTTTGTGCCTCCTGTGTAGGTTGTCAATTTAGCAGAAAAGTTTGTTGTTCTCAGTGTTTACAGGCAGGAGGTGAGCGCACGTGAACGCGCCGATGACGTATGGTGTCTGCGTGGACTCGCTGCCAGTGTTGCCAGATTGGGCGGGTTCCCGCCCAATTGGGCGGTTTTGAATTTGATTGTGCGGGTAAAAATTGGCTTGGGCGGTTGTGCAAAAATTGGGCTGGTTTGGGATCAGTTGGGCGGGTTTGAAACGTGCATTTTATAGGCTTATTATTTAACAAAAAACCCAAATGTGCATGTATTTCATGACGTTACTAAACACACGCCCACTGCATGTGTTTGTGTTGACGCCACGCCGATGATGAGTCCGCGTTTATCCAATCACAAGTGATGGCAGCCAGCCAGCTCTCTCAGCGGGAAATCAAGATGTTACAGATAGGAGTTGGAGAGTGACCCGGGCCTGAAGCAAATGGATAATACCTTTTAAATCGGAAAATAGCACTGCAAATTCTGCAACACGGACTCCGGATTGCAACGTATAAGTTGCTTGTCACACATCGGCCGTGTCTCAATGCGAATGCTTCAGCCTCCGGAGGTCGCATTTCTAGGCTCCATATACGTCATCGACTGTCTTGTTTTAGAATATTAACAATTATAAAGTTGACTTTTATTCTTAGTTAATAGTAAATTGTTGTAATATGCTTATACCTTGCGAATGTAATGGTCAGTTAAATAAAATAAACCAGGCTTGATGACGTATGCACCCTGCATACGCGACCTCCGCAGGCTGCAGCTGGAGTGAGAAACGGACATCAATTACACGTGTTTGAGCCGTGGATGAATTATCGGAGCATTTCAGGTGAACAGAACCAAATGTTCAGCTGTCATTTAGTCAATTGTGGAACCATGAACTTTAGCCAGACTGTACATAGTTCTGAAAAGTTCAGATGTTCACAGTGTTCTTCAGCTTCCTTGCAAGTTAACGCACAACCAACAGCCCATTATTATTGTTCTGCATTTACTGCTTAAGGTAAGCCTATTTACGATCTCTCTCTCACACACACCTATTTATCAAGAGTAAAAATACATTATTAATAATAATATAAATAGATAAAAAACGTTATTAACGAATTGGGTATTTGAATAATCATAAAACACTTAAATATACGCTGTAAAAGTGCATTGTGCGTGTGGGCGAGGGAGCATAATGTAGCTGTTGTGAACAAGTTATGTCATTTTGGTAGTGTGGTTCTGTTCTGGTGTCGCTAGCTATAGTATGTTGCATTAATTGTGTAAGTTAAAATAACTAAATGCTAATCAAATTAAACCAAAATGTTGATTTAAATATTTTGGGCGGTTTTTTGTGCGTTTGGGCGGGTTTTGGAACACTTTTGGGCTGGAAACCATCAACTCTATCTGGCAACACTGCTCGCTGCGCGGTTGGCATTCAAATTACGCTTACGTATGAGGGACAAAAATGGAAACGTCCGTTCGGACCGAAATCTATGATTTGTTGAACATTTTTTGGTCCTACGCCTTTCACAGATAACATAAATTTCTACAAATACATTTAAACAACACAGTGATTGCTATCAGGATGTAAGGAGACTTTTAACCAGCATAACAAAAAATGTTTCAGGATCAAATCTGTTACCCTACCTTTTATTTTTAATTCATTAAACTAAAAAGTAACTCGCATTACTTTTTTAAAAAAGTAACTGAAATATTAATGTGTACATTTATAAAGTAATGCAGAAAAGTAATATTATGACGTAATGCGTGATACTTGTAATGCGTTACCCCCAACACTGCTCCTGTGTTGAGGAGAACATGTATAATCAATTGTGTACAATATAATATGCACACTGAATGTCCTCTTCTGTTCTTGCAGGACCCAACAAACGGCTACTACAACGTGCGAGCTTCCACACACGATGAGGGACGTCCAGCCTCCCGATCCATGCACTACTCCGACTATCGCACCTCGACCCAGCCAGGGGGCGCTGCGGTCGTAAGCAGCAGCTCAGGAGCTCCTGGAGCGACTGCAGGTCCAGGAACACCGAGCAGCTTGGCCCCAGGGTCGCGAGCGGGCTGCTATGATCCTCGCCCTCCCTCCAGACTCTCGCACAACAGCTATGCCCAGTTTAACACCTTCATCCGCGCCGGGCAGTCTCAGCAGCCCCCACCCGGTTCCGGTCCGCAGACTAGCGACTTTCCCGCTGACTGCAGCCTCTTGGACTCTACCCCTCAGCTAGGATACGAAAATTACGGCTACCCGTCACACTATCCGACATTTCGGATGGGTTTCGCTCCACCCAGCCTCGCCCCGTTGGAAGGTGGGCCGGCGTACGAGATGTACGGCGTGGGGCCGAGCGTAGGAGCTGGAGGCAGTACAGGAACCCCGGAGACTGGACTCGGGAAATACGGAAGTTCCACGCGGTTCTCCTACACTTCCCAGCATTCCGATTATTCCCACCGACACACACAGAGGATGCAAACACACGTGTAAGGGAGAAGTGTCACGATTTCATAGTTACGGTATGCCCGTGTCGGCCATATAAGTACACACACTCACGGTCACACGTACACAGATACACAGATAATGAATGAAGATGGAGGGCGACTGAAACTAAGAACGTTTAGTGTTAACAGAGATGAATGGGAAATAATTTCTCAGTCTTTGCGTTTGTTTCCCAGCTCCAGGAGCTGATAGCGAAAGTCACAATCAGGAGAGATTGGAATCAAAGAAAAGATCTAAGATCTTTATAAAGTTTGATCAATTGTGAATGCTCTGAAAAAGCATTATTAAACAGTTATTAATGAGAAATGAAGGACGCCTGTTAGGCTAATAGTCTGACAGTTGTTGTTGTTGTTTTTTTCCGGAGATGATCATGTGATATGCATGTATGAAATCTCTTGAATGGCTTCTTCAATTTCTCCCCTTATGCTTATGACAGCCAAAACATAACATTTAATGACAAACTGCACAATGTACAGCGGCGTCCAAAAGTCCAAAACCATTAACATGCTGTCATTACAGCAAAAGAGGGACATTTACAATACAAAGAACTTCATTTTTCAGTGCAACTTTGTTGAAAAGACTCTAGTCTACATATCCCAACCATCTTCATTATATTTAGTTTTTTTCCCGATTTTAATTCTCAAATAAAGGTTTGAGTTTGACAAGGGAAATGAAGAGCACATGAGCTACAGGAGTAGCCAATACTCTTGGTAACCAAAGCATATGGAGGTGTTTCATGACAAAAGCATTTATTCTTATCGCTCCACATGTCAACCAGCTGTCCGGCTTGCTGAGCTACCTCGATAAACAGGTTCCTAACCCTACAAGTTAGAATAATCCATTAGCGGGGCAGCAAGGTTCTCGATCCTCCCCGAGGAAAGAGGCAAATTCGACCTGATTTAGAAAAGCACTTTCTTAAATTGCAATAAAACACATTACCCTTTAAAAAAAAAAAATTTTTACATCGGAGACCACTTGAGGAAGCCACTTAACAGTTTTCAGACATGGTCGATGACAGCCATTTAGTTCGCTATCGTACAACTAGAACAATTAATTATATATAAAACTATACAGTATATATATACATATACAAGAATGCCCCACTCTTTTCCATGGTGCTTTTGTAGTGGGGCCATTGTTTGCACTGCATTCCAGTATTCTAGCTTAGATTACCCTCATAATCGATATGTAATCTCTCATTTGCACACTAGGCTAGAGCATATGTTTTGAATATTACCGAAAATCTTTTCGCTTCATATTTCTGTAAGTGATTCTGGACCAAAGGTTCAACGTTAGAGTATCAGTCTTTATTTAGGTGATATTCACCTCAACGAACAAGAAAATATGCAGATTTGTTTGTTATTGTTGTTTGCGAATTTATTAGGTCGCGAGAGGGTTGGGAACGACAGATGTATGATCCAGCCTTAGGTAACTCCAAACTCACCCTTACTGATCTGAGATCAGGCTGCTATCACATTCGTCTTAAAGAGATGATGAGGATCAAATTGGAAAGAATTCTTTGAGAGTGGCTGGGAGTGAATTATGTCTTGTAACCCAAATGCATTCAAGATTGCAGGCTCTTTCAATCACTTACACACACAAACACACACCTGATATTTGTGCCAAACGCAGACAAACTAACTTGCGAGTATTTTCCGCCAATTAAAAAAGAAATACTACCTTATGGGGACCAGAGATGGTCTTTGGCTACGAACTGTTTTCAACAGATTTTGAAGGATGCCATTATTAAAGCAATGAGGATCATGAGAACAAGAGGATGAAGACAATCTCTCACAAGTAGTTCTTGGAACAGTGAGGTCACAACGACTAGTTTTTGTCTTCGTCTGCATTTCGATACTTTGTAAACAAATGAGCCCTGTAAATACTTTACCAGTGTGTAATTCCAACTTAAAGTATTATTTTACTTCATCCGATGTGATGCACTCTTTCAATGCAGTATTGTTATGTTTTCAATTGTGCAAAGATGATGGACAAACATCACGGAGGTACTTTCGGACTCGGTACGGTACAAAGAGTGGCGCGTAGCTCGGCTGAGTGATGATATATGACGGAGCGAGAGCTGCCAATCACTCAGCCTTGATGCTGGATGTTTATTACTTGTGTGATGGCCGGGGAGAATCCTGTGGGAGATGTGACGCAACCCACCGGACAGTATTTGCATCCCCCCATCAAAGGACTTGAAAGAAACATGAAGGGGTACATAAACTTCAAAAAGAGTGGCCTTAGGAAACATGACTTTTATATTCCCTCACTTTATAAACCGGCTTAATGGCCAGAGCAGTGTGTGTAGTTTCAAACAAGGTATGCGAGTTTTGTGTGAGCGCGTGTGTGAATGCAAACGAGTGAGTATATGAAAATCTTTATGTAATCTGTTCATTTACTTATCTCACGTTCCTGCTCCAATACTTTTCTTCTGCTGGTAGGAGTGTGTATCCTGTATAATTGTGTCTTAGAAAATAAACGTTGACCTTACTGTACTGTTCTTGGTAGCTGAAAAATGATGACAGATGTACAACAAAAGTTATTGTTTTTTATTTCCTTTTGATTTTTCCCCAATATTTTTTAAAAATGTTACGTAATTATTTTTTCACAGTATATCAGAAATAAAAGCACTGTTTTTCTAAGAATCAATGAAGTATTGAGTGCGTGGTGTATATGAATGAATACATTCGGTGTGAAGTATTGGTGTGTTTTAATCTAATCAACTTCCAGGGGGGTTTGGACAGGGGAGGACCCCCCCAAATAATCAAAACTAGCAATTACCCCCCCCAATGTTTATTTATTAAATTATAAAAACATATAGATGAAACTTTTAACTCCCACATCTTCCAGTGTTTGAAATATACAACCTTGGTTTCTTAGAAGTACCATGTGTATAAATATTAGGGCTGTCAAATGATTAATCGCGATTAATCACGTACACTGCAAAAAATGATTTTCAAGAAAAAAATCTTAGTATTTTTGTCTTGTTTTCAGTAAAAATATCAAAAAAAATCTTAACTTAAGATGCTTTTTCTTGATGAGCAAAATGACCCAAGAAAATAAGTCTAGTTTTTAGACCAATAATATCAAATTTAAGTGATTTTGTGCATAAAACAAGCAAAAAAATCTGCCAATGGTGTAAGCTTATTTTTCTTGAATTTAGTGTTTAAGAAAAATGTTCAAGATTTTTTTGCTAACCCCATTGGCAGATTTTTTGCTCGTTTTATGCACAAAATCACTTAAATTTGATATTTTGGTCTAAAAACGACTTATTTTCTTGGGTTATTTTGCTCAAAGAATTTGTAGATATTTTTACTGAAAACAAGAGAAAAATACTAAGATTTTGTTTCTTGAAAATCATTTTTTGCAGTGTACAAAATACATGTTTGTTTTTGCATAATATATTTATATGTTTATTGTTTGTAATTATTTTGTATATATAAATACACACACATGCATGAATGTATTTAAGAAACATTTATATACTTCTGTAACATCTTATATTTAGATTTTGATACATTTTATATTATAGATCAGTGGTTCTCAAATTGGGGGGCCCTGAGATGGTGCCAGGGGCCCCATTTTATAAAATCCATGAATTTATTATAAATTTGGGGTATTTAAACCTCAGAAATAAAGGGCTACTAACCAACACCACTAAATTGTATAATTTAATAAGTTTTGTTTAATTGTAATTTTAAGTTTTGGAATGTTTTGTGTCATACATTCTATTTGGGGGGGGGGCATAAAAGTATGCACTGTACACAATGGGGGCCGCACGCCAAAAAAGTTTGATAGCTACTGTTTAAGATAAATAAAAAATCTATACACATAAATAACAATTTATACATGTATGTATGTGTGTATTTATATATATATATATATATATATATATATATATGCATAATAATTACACACAACACACACACAAATATATATTATGCAAACACAACATTTTATTTTGTATGTGATTAAACTTTTGAGAGCGCTATTATATAATAGCGCTCTCAAAAGTTTAATCAATATATTTAATAGATATATGCAAGACAAATGCAAGAACAGCAGTACAGTACAAGGTACTGTGATAGAGTTGATTAATTCCTAAGAGGAATGATTGCTTCATGACTATTATTGTGTAAACAGGGGTTAGTTTTCATTGCCCTAAATATTATTGATTTGTGCTTGTCTTTTTATGTAATATGGAGCTTACAGCTTGTTTTATGCACAGTTGCTCTTGCTGTGCCCATTTCCCAAGCAGACTCAAGTCTGTGGTGCTCTTAATGGGAACCATTAAACATTTATCACTCTCAAAAATACATTATATGAACATTATACATTGACCACACAATGCACATTATATCTGCAATTAAATCTCCTACATTAAGAGATGGAGCTGTCAGCACATTTAGCTGACCATCTGGCAGATAACACGTGAATGAGCTGCGCATGTGCAATATAGTATTGCCAGTCAGTGGAAGTGAGTGCTGGTTAACATAGTTGTGAGGTCAGGTTCAGTCATTACTTCATACTTGTTTCACAACAGTACCAGAAAATATTTAAAGGTGCCGTAGAATGGAAAACTATATTTACATAGGCATAGATGAATAATAAGAGTTCTGTGGTGATGACATATCGTGAGCCTCAAACACAATTGTTTTTTTCTTATGTAAACCTCGTGCATGCAAAAAACCTCAACATAACACCAACTGTGACGTTAACAGTCGATATGTACGCCCAAACATTAAATTAATTACAACGTTGTTAACATGCTAAAATCAAAGTTGTGACTGCCGAGTTAGTGCTATATGCTAACTTTTAGGCTAAAGTTCTACTATTGATGTTACAGTACGTTTTGCAGGTCCATAATCAAAAATGTCCATTAACAATCAAACAATTGATTATTTCTCAAATATTGTATCTTCTTCTGATACATGCTTAACATAAGGTCTGTTTACACACACACACACGCAGAGCTATTGAACTTTCAAATAAGGTAATAATAGGCCATTTCATTCTAAATGCAAATCCTAGGGTTGTAAATAGACATGTAAATCCATCTCTGGATAACTTTTGCACTTAATTAAGCCACATACCTTCTACAGAAAACAATTTAACATATTATGTAAATGCATTCTTTGGCACCTTTAAATGAGAACAGCTTTACTGGGCATCAGGATCTAGTTAAATACAGTATGCCAAAGTACAGGAGATCTAAAACATCTGAGTGCTATTGCTAATCTAATGCAAACACAATTTGTGCATGATGTCATCTAGTGACAAAGTATAGTGAGATTCCAAGTATACTTTTCTACTTTTTTATTTAAAATAGTCAGCAACACTGAGATAAAGCTTTACACGTTTTATTAACACCATATTTTTTTCCTGACAACTTAGCAGTTACTAAATAAAGCAACACTGATGTTAAAAGAATAGTTCATAGCTGAAAATTTCTCTGTAATTTACTCGTTATGCCATCCCAAAAACTAATTAGATTTAAAGATACTGAATATTAATCCCACTAGTCATTTTAATATAAAATTATGTATGTTCAGCTGAAGAAATAAAGTCATATTCATATGGTATAGCATAAGTGATTAAATCATATGAGAATTACATTTATTTTTTGTGATGAATCATTTCTAATAATTTAACCTTAAAAGGAAAACACCACCGTTTTTCAATATTTTACTATGTTCTTACATCATCTTAGACGAATTAATACAAACCTATCTTTTATTCAATGCGTGCACCCAATCCTTGCAAAGCTTGCCGTGAATGTGTTAGCATTCAGCCCAGCCCCACCCATTCCATAGGATCCAAACAGGGATGAATCCAGAAGCCACCAAACACCTCCACGTTTTCCCTACTTAAAGACTGTTACATGATTAGTTACACGAGTAAGTATAGTGGCACAAAATAAAACGTGGCAAATTTTTAAGCGGATAAAAAATGAGAACTTTATTGTATGGCAGAAGAGCACCCAGTCTGCAGCACTTCGACCTCGGGCGCAGCAATATTGAGTGAGAGCGGTAGTAGTCAGGATTGATGACGTTACTGCCCGCCGAGGTCGAAGTGCTGCAAACCAAGTGCTCCTCCGCCATAAAATATAGTTCTTTAAATAGAGAAAACGTGGAAGTGCCCGGTGGCTTCCAAATTCATCCCTGCCTGGATCCCAAGAAACCAATAAGGCTAGGCCAAATGCCAACACATCCACAACGCACTGTACAAAGATAAAGTGCACACCCCGAAAAAATATAGGTATGTATTAATTCATCTAAGCTGAGGCAAGAACATAGTAAAATTTTACAAAACGGCTGTGATTTCCTTTAACATGAAGTGTAACAAACAAAAGTTCACTTAAATATTGCATATCATGTCATAACACATGCAGTGAGGCATAATCTGATATAGATTTCACAAAGGGATAAGTTGAACAACTGAATACTAATAACACATAAGCAAAAGTCATCCAGTAGTGATTCACTTCACTTGCAGGAATTCAAAAAAAGCAACAGCCTGTAGAAGAGCATCACACAGTTCTTCCCCTTTGTTTCTGCTGCTCATCTGAAAGGAGTTTCTGTGCTTCATCACCAAACTGTGGGGAAAGATAACTCGTGGCTCTTGCTTGATCACAGACTCCGTCATCATCTTCCTTACGGTCTCGGCTCCACTCGCTCGACTGTCCCCCACCATCAGGCCAAAATGGCGACCCACAGCTGTGCGCATCATGTTAAGGACTTTGGGCGATCTTCCTGGCTCCCTCATTGGGGAAAGCAAAGCAAACAGCATGGCTTCTACTGTCCGGAGGTGAGCCATAACCGGATAAAGGGAAGTGTTCTGGGGAGAGATACTTGCCTTCTCCACCACAAAGAAATCAGTTGCAGGAAATCTTGAAATAACAGTAGAGATCTGGGATTGAAAAAAAAATGCATTGGAATTTGAAGTTTTGTTTATTATGATACAGACAAGGCGCACTAAAAAAGTAAATCAATGTAAGTCAGATCAATATCATAACGAGCGATTTCATATGCACGTATGGAATATTTAGCTAGCTAACAAGACATGACGGGCTAACTGTAGAAATAACTGCTTAAAAGATATTACCAAGCAACTACCTCAGGCAATATTAAACAATCAACAGTTTAATTTTTGTATTTTTATCCTGATGCAACATTTATCTGTAAAATATGACCGTTTTCAGTACTCTGATTTGCTGATGTGATTCTCAACTAATCACTTAAAGACACTAAAGAGAAACCACTAATTTTTTGCCAGCATGTGATGATGTGAGGTGCTTTATTAGATCAGAATTACTTGCTACAGACGTGAAGAGACTCTTTCTTCATGGGCATAAGTTGCACATTACATAAACATTCTTGCCTTTCACCTCAACTATGGAAAAGTAACGTTTGTGCTTTTTATACTTTGTGCTTGCGTCCGCTACGTTTGTTTTGAGCTCGTTGTACTTGCCAGCGCGAGAACCAGGCTGCATGTGAGTGCCTTGGATGGGGCGATGCATCCTTTCACGGCAGTTTCCAAAAGTCTCCAACCATGCCAGAAAAGATCGCTAGATTTGTCCTAGTTGCTTTTTTAATAAAGTCGCTAAAGGGGTCTAAAAAGTTTCTTAATTTAGCGACAAAGTCACCAGTTTGGCAAGACTGCCCAGACTTTTTTTTACACTATAAAAGACTTTCTGCTCGGACTGACTGTTCATGCTTGTGTATGAACTCTGCTGCCTCTGGTTGGCTAACGATGGAAATTAAGCCAATCATCAGCTATGTGGTGCCTTAGCTTACCTTATAAGAGGCAAACGATTATTTTAATTCATATACTTTTAAAGAACAAGTTCGGTATTTTACACTTAAAGCCCTGTTTTCAGATGAAAATGGAACGGTTTTGAATGAAATTTGGACATATAATGCTGGCCCGAGAATTTTTGGGTGTTTGTTGTGTTACCCCCCATCTCTACAATGGCTGCATAGGTCCACTGCAACAATCCTTCCTAAAATGCATTAAACTTTCGTTTACAAAGACGTGAAACTCACCGAGTGGTCAGGGGTGTTCACTGATATGCTCACACAAACATCGCTGCCAAAGATGCTTTCCAACAGGTTTTAACGTAGTTTTTGTTCAACTCCATTGACTTGTATTAGATGTGCTGTAAAGTACGGTATTACTCCGCGCCGGGAACCTTGTTTGTATTCTTGCAATTGGCAAAGGCAGATTATCGCCACCAACTGGGCTGGAGTGTCTATTATTCAAGCTCTCAATAGAAGGATATACGGGTGTGAGGCGTTTGGAAAAATAGGTCCAAAAGTTTACAATGAAAGCTAAAACAACTGCTTGAAAGCATCTTTTGCAGCGATTTTTGTGTGAGCATATCAGTGAACACCCATGACAACACGGTGAGTTTCACGTCTTAGTAAACGAAAGTTTAATGCATTTTAGGAAGGATTGTTCCTGTGCACCTATACAACCATTATAGAGGTGGGAGGTGATACAACAGAAACCGAAAATTGTCGGGCCAGCATCATATGTCCAAATTTCAGTCAAAACCGTTCTATTTCATCATAAACAATGAAATCAGGGCTTTAAGTGTAAAATACCAAACTTGTCCTTTAACCCTTATGACTGCCCGTGTACCAAAACGGATCTCCATTTTAAAGAAATTGATTAGAGTAATGAACATTTCTATGTTTTTTACTTCACAAAAAGCATTTTTAACTTAAGGGTATTGCGGAGGATTTTCTTTTTCCGGGTGAATCATCAAGACTATTGGTCCTCATAGCTGTCAATCAGGAGTGTTGCGCAATGGCATTTTTAAAAAACGTGAAGGCGGCGGTTCTTTTCTAAAATCTGAGAAAATCCTCCGCTACACCTTTAATAAAAAGCATTAAGCACTGAACCATTTCTCAACTCACATCCTCCAAATAATCCGATGCCATGTATGTCCCATTCAAAAAACTCTTGCACTCCTCCTGCTGCCAGTCTAAAACAGTCAGTGCTCGATTCATATGCGTCCAAGCGATTTTATTAGTGCCACAGACAATAGACACAATCGAATTTGCATCCTGCAACACAAAGAACAGAACACTGCAGAAAGTCTTCAAACGTGTTATTAAATATTTTGGATGAGAAGTTAAACTTACTTCCAAAACAGCTCTGTCAACTTCAGGTCTTATAAATTTGGCCAGGTGGACTTTTCCCTTTCTTTTCTCCATATTCTGAGCTGGTTTAAGGATGGAGTCAAAGACTGTGACAGCGCTCTTGTGTTTCAGTAAAGGCACATGAGTGACATTTTCCAGACTGCTGAACGGTCCATGTCTGTTTCGGTAGTTTATAATGTTGACAGCTTTCCGTCCTCTCAGCAGTTTGATCTGTGTCAGTTCAGACTCTGTGGCTGTATTAAGACGCTGGAGGATGACAGCACACTGCTCTGCTGTATAACATGAGTCCAGGGGTTCACAGTTCTCTTGGCATAATTTAGAGGAAGGGGATTCATTCATGGTGTCCAACCCAGCGGCAATTATTCCACTTCTCCTGCAACAGCTGCAGTGCAAGAATCTGAGCGCATATTTAGGCAGCGACGTCACAGGATGAACGAACAGACCATAATGTCCTACAATAAAAAAAACAACCAAAATAAACACACACACACCTACAAATATACAATGCAATCAGATGAAAATAATGGAAGTCATTAGCGCAATACAACAAAAACTTTAAGCAAAAACTAATTGTATTCAAGTAAAATAATCATTCCAAATTAGATCAAACTTTCCAACAATTAAAACTTGGTAAAATTCTACAATTTGCACACACAATATTTACACACCCTCTAGGAATAAAAAGTGTAGGTAGAGACATAAGGGTTATGGAGTATCATTGGTGGATGCCTTTTCACTTTATAGCAGCCGAACAGAGTGCCCTAGCAACCGTGTAGCAACACCTATATCTCTCTGCATAACATCGTAGAGACATGAGGTTGGCTCTTTAATCCTGCTAGATTTATGATACATCACTAGATTCATGATAGATCATGCAGCCTTCACGTTAAACCATACAGTCTTTATACTAAAACATGCTATCAGCAAGCTAGACTACTTAAAAAGTCCACATAAAACGTTCAGGGCAGGCTTTGTCAAGCCAACATAAACTTTTCTAGTTACCTTTGAGAACGAAAGATGTCACAAGGGGTTTAGCGAGCCACATGCTTGACATCAAGCGCAATATTTCTGTTACAAGTTTGCCCTGTGCATTACCCTACGTTCCATCTTCATAATGGCTCGTCCGGAAACATAGTGTGGATGTACGTGGTTCCGCGTGTCTGTGCATTTTGTGCAAATACTTTTAATATTATTTTCTTGAAAAGTAATAATAATTCAAAATATTGTATTCAGTATATTGTTAATCTTTATATTTTACTTAGCAAATATTTTATCCACAAATGCAAATCTCTGAGAAAGAAGCCCTTTTGTCAATATTTCTGGGCGATTAGTATTCTTACGTTTTGTCTTTGATGGGCATAAAAAAACAAAAAATTACTAAAAAGTCATACATTGCTTTCAATGTTCAAACTCTTATATAATTTCGAGCTTTTTCTTTTTTTCTTTCTCTCCTTATTTTATGTAATTATATTTTTTACTTATTTTTCCTTTTGATTGTTTGTTAATGTTACAAATGTGTACATGGCACAATTTTGTAAGTGTTTTGGTCAATAAAACAACAACTAAAGTGTTGGGTGACATCTGGTGGCTATTTTTTGCGTGGACGCACTATTGACAATCTAAACCTCCTACTGACAGATGGCGTCAGAGTGGCGTTAACTCACTCCGCCGTGAAGATTGCAGCGCTGAAGCAGCACCAGAAGCGGGTTGACAGAGGGGAAAGATGGCGGCGACTATGCTGAGGTCGCTTTCCAGACTCGGACGTCCTTCAGTGATTTTAAACACTAGCGTCACCACTCCCTCGTGTGTTTTGCTTCAGAAGAGGTAAAGCATTAATGATCATCAATGCAGTGCTTTGAATATGTTTATGTAGATAGAGGATAGCTCTGGTAGCCTTGTTTAGATTTGATAACCAATTCTCTTGCGACTTTGAGTTGTATTTGACAAACGTGGAAATTGATAATACTTAAAACACCTATTACAAATCCTTATTATTACACGTTTATTGAATTTTAGTCATTTTTTTAAACCGTCGCTGAAAATAAGCAAGAAAGCGGTAGCGACGAAACATCAGTAAATAAACAGTTCTCCGGTTATATGATTGACACATCATATATTATTTTATATCACATCCTGTTTACGACACGTATGCAGTTTAGTTGTATAAGTTACCGTTTGAAATCCGCTACCAAAGCAAACAACCTGTAAATAGTGGCACCTTAAAGTATTTACAGTACTCTTAGAAGCGTGTCACTGCATTAGCTAATAGGATATAAGGATATAACAAGATATAAAACAAGTGTCATTTATCTTAAAGAAAAATACTAATAGCAAAACACTTGGTTATGTTGGTATTTCTAAACTTTCTGTTTGTCAAACTTTTGTGAATCAAGTTTCCTATGAGAACTTGAAGGTGCTCCATACATCCTTTTCACGAGTTCACATTAATCTGTCATCTGTAGGGTGATATGATGATAAAGCATATTTGGCGTGCTGTCTGAGAGTAGGGCTCCAAGCTTGGAATTTTAGCCCGAACTCCGAGTACACTCATACACCCCCTTAACTGGGATAGATGTATTAGCTAAGAGTGAGGCGATGGGGTGGAGGCGGGATGCTGCAAAAACTGTCACGAAACATTCATGTGGATTGGTTGGATCACATGACCATGCTCCTCCACCAGGAGCTGTTGGTCAAAATAATGTAAAGATGTCTAAGGAAAGAGGAGTTAGTTCTGAGAAAAATGCCAGCATTATTTTACGTTAATCGATGACATTACCAGTATACCCACTGCTTTTCAGGTTGAAGCAATGGCAGCCAGATGTAGAGTGGACGGAGCAGTATGCTGGAGCGGTGATGTATCCCAGTGCCATCACTGAGAAATGGGCACCTCCACCTTGGAATGGTTGGTTTGATCTAGTGACTGTCATACCACATTTTTACAAACAAACAGAAAGCTCTCATAATACTCTAAAATCTCTTGTTGTCTTTCAGATAAGGACCCACCAGCAGAGAAAGAAGTGTCCAACCTTACCATCAACTTTGGGCCTCAGCACCCAGCGGCTCATGGTGTACTACGTCTGGTGATGGAGCTGAGTGGAGAGTCTGTGAAGAAATGTGACCCGCACATCGGCCTCTTGCACCGTGGCACTGAGAAACTGATTGAGTACAAGACATATCTGCAGGTACATGAAGATTATACGCACCCTGATGGATTGCACTTTACCGTCTATTGGTTAACAAAGAAAGAAACACGTTAATATGCATAAATATGTTATATTGTGTTGTGTAATAAAATAAAAATGAAAATAACAAACTCTATTGGTATTTTAATAATAAAGGCTTGTTTCCCGTTATTTTCGGGAATACAGTATAAGCAGCAATAAAAATATTCGATATGAAATGTTTCTGGTTGCAACTTTTTATTAAAAGATTTGTTTTTATCAAATTCAGCATCTAATTCACTTCATTCGCGATTAAAAACAAGGAAACACGGCGCACACGTCACTACGGCAAGCAGCAGGTGTCCGGCTTGACGGCTCCGTCTTCAGTTCCTCCCTCGACTGCAAGCGGCAAACCTCGCCGATCGGTCTGCGCAGCGCCGGATGATCTCGAACACACCTATTGACTACCTGAGGTTTTCATCCAATGTCAAATATGAGCCTGATGCGCGCTGTTTATCTGCGCCAAAAGCCTCGCGTTTTGACCGCTTCCTGTGCCACACGTTTTTGCAGGAGCGCTCTGAGTGGAAAAGCACCAGACGTCATTCTCGTTTTTCCATTGTCCAATCGAATGATGGGAAAGGTGGGCTCTTTCTTGTGGTGACAGAAGTTTACAGTAGCTTGAAATGAAACGACCGGAGACTGCACTCATTCACTGTCTTCTGCGTGTTTGTGCACCTCTTACCCTTAATCAGGTTTGGAGCAAGTGACAGCACAGATGGCGCGAATTGAGCATTGCTGCAGGAAAAACGCAAGTTGAAAAATGGGAAGTTTGGCGGATATTCGCGCCTCATTAACCGATTAGGAGCTTGCTCTAGTAGTGACGTGATTACAGGGAGCGAGTGGAGTCGCAAAAGCCCCTCCCATGACCCGAATTTCCGCCTGAATGTCTCGAATGACTTGAATTTCACACGCAGCTTTTACGCGCGAATGAAGCAAGTAAACTCAAAATGTTCAAGCGTCCAACTATGCACGAATAGTGCGTTTTTGCTGCCTCTACCACGGCTGGTGTGAACGCACATTAAGGGGAACCATCAACAAGTGTAGTCTTTTTAAGAAATAATCTATGAGGCTAAATGTAAATGCTACCGAAATTTTTGTTTCTCTCTCTCTCGTCAGATTGGTGTTTGCAATGTTCTTTGTATAAAAAAAAGTTTAAAAAATGATGCATGTGTTTGTGTTGCTACAGGCACTTCCTTACTTTGACAGACTGGACTATGTGTCTATGATGTGTAATGAGCAGGCCTACGCCCTCGCTGTTGAAAAGCTGCTTAACATTCAGGCTCCACCCCGTGCACAGTGGATCAGAGGTCAGATACAAAGGCTTTTCAATTTAGCATCATTGATCTCTAATCATATAGGGTCACTATTACTACACTATTACAATGCCTATAAAAGTCATTTGGTCCTTGCATTTAATTTATTTTTGCTACCATGTATTTATCTATTTGGAATGTATCTTGCTTCACGTAAATGTGTTATGTTGCCTTTGTAGTTCTGTATGGAGAAATGACCCGTATCCTGAACCACATTATGGGCATCACCACCCATGCTCTTGATATTGGAGCCATGACCCCCTTCTTCTGGATGTTTGAGGAGAGAGAAAAGGTAAGGTGTACTGCAAGTATACTGCTGTTAAGTTGGTCCTATGTGCTTTCTTTAATAGCAATGTGCTGCTTACAAATTGATTTTATGTTATTGTACGTACAGTATATGAAGTTAATAAAGTGTTTATATCTTTTAGATGTTTGAGTTCTATGAGAGAGTATCTGGAGCCAGGATGCATGCTGCATACGTCAGACCCGGTGGAGTTCATCAGGTGCTTACTTTATCAAGTATTTTTGTTCAAATGTTGATTTTTTTATTACGTAGTTTAGTGGAATTAAATTGGTAATCTGCTGGACACTTTTATTGTAGGACATGCCTCTTGGTCTCATGGATGACATCTATGAATGGAGCAAGAATTTCTCTATTCGTATTGATGAAGTTGAGGAGGTATGTGGACCCAAACACAGCACATGTCAGACAGAAAAAAATATGCTCATGCAATTAATACACAGTTGTTCCCCAGTGGATAGATACTTTGCATTTTAAAGGTACACTACAGATGAGTTTTGAATTACTTGTTCATTTAAAATATAATTACAAAGTTAATGGATTTAATTTGGTAGTTAATTTCAGACTTTTATCATTTTGTCCTTGTATGTTGCATCATGAATGTAAACAAAACACGGCATTGCTGTAGATAAACAATTCGTTTAAGCAACTCACTTTAAAAAAGCAAGTATTTTATTCTTGCTCTATCAGTAACATTTGGAGTCAGATCTGCTCTGTTGATGCAGTGATCAGTAGCAACCACATATAAATCATCAGATTTATCAGGCAGAGCGCAGTGCTGAAATACAACTTGCTTAAAAAACATTTCTCACAAGTGACTTGCAGTTTTATGTTTCAACTGCAGATGTCAAAAGAGAGCACCGAATTATATAGCGTACCATTAAATTCGATAAACTACACTTTTAGAACGGATGTGTTATAAACAACACAATCAGTGTTAGTTTAGCAACAACACTAAATGCATTGTCCCAGAATCCACACATCTCTGTGTTATTAATGGGACAACACATTTTGTGTTACTTTTAAAATTACACATACTGTGTTAAAATAACACACAGGGGTGGTTTCCCAGACAGGGATTAGTTTAGGCCAGGACTAGGCCTTAGTTTAATTACGAAATATAACTAGTTTTAACAAGCATTCCTTACTAAAAACATTACTTGTGTGCATTTTGAGGCAAAACTGATGTGTTTTAAGATATTTCAGTGCATGTTGTTTTTAGTTTGGACAGCTCTTACATTTATTTTAGTCTAGGACTAAGATAATCCCAGTCTGGGAAACCACCCCTTTATGTGTTAAAAACAATAAAAAAATGAACACATCCTTTCTTAGTGTACGTATAGTATTCTACCAGTTTACAGGAGCAATTGTTGATGAATTGTTTTATTTATTGGCAGCCATGTATGCATATGATTTAAATATGATTGATATTGTTTCAGATGCTGACCAACAATCGTATCTGGAAGAATCGAACTGTTGGCATTGGTGTTATTGGAGCAGAGGATGCACTCAACTATGGCTTCAGGTTAAACAGATATGTTATTAAATGAATAGTTCACCCAAAAATTACAATTCTGTTTTAATTTACTTACCCTCATATTGATTAGACCTGTATGGATTTCTTTTTTCCGATGAACACAAAAGAAGAAAATTTGATAAAAGATGATGAAACACACACAGCTGGTTAAACCATTGACTTTCATAGTAGGAAAAACAAATAATAAGTGAGATGATTAAGTGAAATAAAATAGTTGAATTAGCATTTCCTTCAAGTTTTAAAGGGGACATATCATAAAAATCTTGATGACTTTTTTTCTCAAGTGCTATAATTGGGTCCCCAGCGCTTCAATCAACCTAGAAAAGGACAACCCAGTAACTTAGTTATGGTAAACCATTCTCTGCAAGCATGTGGAAAAACAGGTTATTGAAATTTGGCAATCACAAGGGGATAACACCGCCCCTTAATCTGCATTATCCAACCACAGCACTGCCGTTTAGTGCAGAGATCAGCTCATTTGCATTTAAAAGGACACACCCAAAACAGCATTTTAACATGCTATAATAAATTATCTGTGGGGTATTTTGAGCTAAAACTTCACACATGTACTCTGTGGACACCACAGATTTTTTTGACATCTTTAAAAAGTCTTGTGAAATTTCCCCTTTAATAATTCACTATAAATCAAAAGGGACACAGTTTGTGGATGAACAAGTTTGTGTAAAAAATTCCCTCTAAACACCTGACCTAGGTTACTCCACGAGACGCCTGAGCTCGGCCTGATCCTATTTTAAAAATGTCTTCAGATAGCCGTGAATATTTTTCTCTAATATGATTGGTTCGGCCTCTGCTGTTACTGGGCAAAGTTGAAGTTTGAAATGTTAGATTAGATCATCCTGTGGCTAAACTTATATATGTTAAATGTAATATTTTCATTCTGCAGTCTATTATTTGTTCCCTCCACCTGCATCTGTTGTTTCGTCACACACAAACTTTCACCAGGCTTGAGTTGAGACATCCTGTCCCTATGAAACATTTGTTACACACATAAATACTTATCATAATAATACATTAATCCTAAAGGATTGGTAGTTCTGACTTCATGTAAAATTTCGTCCACAATGTTATTGCACAAAATAAATGAATGTGGCATAAATTTTTATCCAAAGTGATTAACAGTGCATACAGTTTTATCAGTATATGTGTTTGCTGGGATTTTAACCTATAATAATGGCATTTGGAAGCACCAGTAAAATGTTATAATTTTTTAAAATTAAATTTTCATAGGAACTCTATGGAAAATTTTCCAGTAACTGTATGTTGATTGCCTCTCATTATCTTTTTCAGTGGGGTGATGCTGAGAGGATCTGGTATTAAATGGGATCTGAGAAAAACTCAGCCTTACGACAAGTACGACGAGGTGGAGTTTGATATTGCTGTCGGAAGTAATGGCGACTGCTATGACAGGTGACCACACTCGTGTGAAAATGTTCTCTAGTGCAGCTTTTTAAGAGCTTTACAAACCAAGAATGACAGGAAATCTAAACGTAACCACATGTTTAATTTGGTATTAGGCATTTTGACTCCCCACACGCGCACTGATGGTATCACTTGTGAAATGTGTCATTTTAAAAGATAAGCTATAGAACTTGTTCCGATATGATCTTTCATGTGTCATGAGAGAGATTTTAAAATCATGATCAAATAAACATTATGTAACATTTATATTGGAGAAAGAGAAAAATTGGAGGTAATAGTTTATTTCCATATTAACTTAAATGTAGTTCACTTCTTGCAACTTCCTGCCAACTTCCAGATGCAGTATTTGTAGATTATCTGCTTTTCATCTACTAACACTTTATTGTGATTGTCTTCTAATGCTGCGTTTACACCAACGTGTCAAAATTGCTTCTACCACGCCTAGTTTGCCATTTGAACAGTTTGAATGCATTTGAGCATCTAGAGCGAAGTAGACACGCAAGCATTTGACGCGCGTCAGAGGCAAAATCCACTTCTTCTAGCGGTTGTCTGTTTGCAAGATGGCTGATGTTGATGCCATTTATCGAGAGAGTTACCAATTTGTATTTGGTCACCTTACTATAGACGGTTTCGGCAGTAACAACATAAACAAGCGGCTGCACGTAGCTTCCGGTAAACTCCGCTAACAATAAATAACAACAAAGTTCTTTAAACGTAGTTTATTAATATAACAAGCAAAAAAACAACACACAGATTACATAGGAAACCTAAACATTTGTGTTTTCGACGAGGCATTTGTTCAAGAGATCAGTTTAGCAACTAGTCAGAGCATTAAAAAAACGAAATCGGAAGTAAAGTTCGGATCCCGACGTGTATCACGTGCTTCCAATGAAACCGTCTATAGGGGGAAAATAAACGGCGCGGGTCGATAAATGTCACGTGACTTAAAAGTGAAATGTGTATTTACAACTTACCAGGTTGGCCAATGTCCTCACTGACACTCTTCTAAGTAAGGTCCTTTTTATTCCAGTCTCTATAGAAATAAGAACTTGCGTCGTATAGCTCCGGGTGACTGCTCATGAACAATATCAAGCGTCCCTCCGTGTTAAATGAGTGACTCCGGGCGGGGCTGCCACCACAGCAGCAAGCAGGCTTTTGATTGGTTAACGCGGCGCAAAAAACCGCCAAAGTTCACATTTTTTAACACGGGCGTAATTTGCGACAAACGCAAAATGCACAAAAAACACCATTCGCGTGTACCGTGCCAGATGCTCAATTTGCGCCATTCGTGCGAACTAGACGCACCGTGAGACCTCCAGACGTGCGTCAACGCGTCTTCACATTGACTTAACATTGAAATCACTCGCGCTTGACGCCTCTACCGCGGCTAGTGTAAACGCAGCATAAGAGACATTCTTCTGAATTTAAAGGGTTAGTTCATCCAAAAATTAAAATAATGTCATTAATGACTCATGTTGTTCCAAATCCATTAGACCTCCGTTCATCTTCGGGACACAGTTTAAGATGTTTTAGATTTAGTCAGAGCTTTCTGACCCTCCATTGAAAATGTATGTACGGTATACTGTCCATGTCCAGAAAGGTAATAAAAACATCATCAAAGTAGTCCATGTGGCATCAGTGGGTCAGTTAGAATGTGTTGAAGCATCTAAAATACATTTTGGTTAAAAAATAACAAAAATTACAACTTAATTCAGCATCGTCTTCTCTTCCGGGTCTGTTGTGAATACGTGTTCACCACACTGTCGTGACCCTGCTGATGTACGACGCTGCTGAGGTGTTATCTGGTGCCCTAGAATGTCTAAAGTGAAATAAAGTGCAACCAAATTGGATACCACAGATAACTTGATTAGATTATTATAGAAATGTATACTTTGCATTCATGCAATATACTAATTTGCCCATTCATTTTGCACTCGTCAAAATCATGTTAATTGTGTTTTAGATATCTGTGCCGTATTGAGGAAATGAGACAGTCTCTGCGAATCATGCATCAGTGTCTAAACAAAATGCCCACTGGAGAGATCAAGGTAGATGATGCTAAAGTTGCCCCACCCAAAAGATCTGAGATGAAGGTAAGATGTGTATTGAGCTTGCACTACATAGACATGTTGGCCTGGTTTCGCAGACAAGGCTTTTATAAACAAGCTTTAGATCAGGGGTGGGGAACCCTGGGTCCTGGAGGGCCACTGTCCTGCAGAGTTTAGTTCTAACCCTAATTAAACACACCTGAAAAATCTAAAGTCTTCAGGATTACTTTTAAATGAAATGTAGATGTGTTTGATTAGGGTTGGAACTAAACTCTGCAGGACAGTGGCCCTCCACACTGCAAAAAATGATTTTCAAGAAAACATTTTCTTAGTATTTTTGTCTTGTTTTCAGTAAAAATATCTGAAAAATATTCTTAAATTAAGATGCTTTTTCTTGATGAACAAAACGACCCAAGAAAATGAGTTAGTTTTTAGACCCAAAATATACAATTTAAGTGATTTTGTGCATAAAACAAGCAAAAAAATCTGCCAATGGGGTAAGCAAAAAATCTTGAAAATTTTTCTTAAACACTAAATGCGAAAGAAAAATTTAAGGGAAATTTGCTTAGCCCATTGGGAGATTTTTTTGCTTGTTTTATGCACAAAATCACTTAAATTTGATATTTTTGGTCTAAAACTAGACTTATTTTCTTGGGTCATTTTGCTCATCAAGAAACAGAATTTTTAGATATTTTTTACTGAAAACGACAAAAATACTACGATTTTTTTTCTTGAAAATCCTTATTTTGCAGTGCAGGACACAGGGTTCCCCACTCCCGCTTTAGATAAAGATGTTACTTGTGTGTAACAAAGCCAATGGCACTGGCATATTTTAAGATCTTTCAGTCAAAGTTATTTTCAGTTGAGACACACAGCTTGAACATGTGTTTTAGTCTAGGACTTGAGCTTGAGTCTTGTCTGTGAAACCAGGGGTTAATGAAACATACTTAAAGTAATAGTTAATCCAAAAATGAATACTCCGTCATCATTTACCCACTCTCATGTTGCCGCAAAACCGTACGAACTTCCCTGTTCTGACGAACACGAAGGAAGACATGTTAAGGAATGTTTGTAACCAAAACGATCATGAGCATATTTCATATTCACTTTCATAGTAGGACAAAAGAATACTATGGAAGTAAAAGGGCCACACAAACAGTTTGGTTACAAACATTTCTCAAAATATCTTCCTTCGTGTTCATCAAAACAAAGAAATTTATACAGGTTTGTAACAACATGAGAGTGAGGAAATGATGATAGAATTTTTTTCATTTTTGGGTGAACTATCCCTTTAAAACTTAAAGGTTTCCATCCATTTTTTTTAATAAACAGCTAATCTTGCTTCAAACTCATGCCCATTGATTTGTGTTTCATTTTTGTTTTGATGTTAGAGTTTAAAGGTTTACACTTAAATATAAAGTGATCCTACATTATTTCTTTACATATTAAGCTGAGACTACAGTTTTACAGTTTAATGTTTTTTTTTTTTTTAATAATTGAATGTATGTTTTTGATATGAAGAGCTCCATGGAGTCTCTCATTCATCACTTTAAGCTGTACACGGAGGGCTATCAGGTTCCTCCAGGATCCACATATACAGCTGTTGAAGCACCAAAGGGTGAGTGTTCGCTGAATGAGTATGTATTGACCTAAATGATTTCTCACACCATCAGCTTTCCCAAGAGAAATGTATTGACCATATTGCCATTGTTGGTGGTATTTTTTTTAACTTCTAAGTTTTGGCTGTATTTGTAGGTCTGCATGTATGTATGGACTATGTATGTGGGTTGTTTGGTAATTTCTTTGTGGTCACTTTTCTCTGAAATGAATTGTATTCTGTTGCAGGGTGAGTTTGGTGTATATCTGGTATCTGATGGTTCTAGTAGACCTTACCGTTGCAAGATCAAGGCACCTGGCTTTGCTCATTTGGTAATTAAAACACTTTTTTTTTTACTGTTAAATTGTTTTTTAAAGCATTCATCAAACACGAGATGAACAAAGATGTCTTTATAACAGCACTCCTCCTATATTTATTTATTTCTAAATAGTAAGTTATCATACTGATGTGGTCTGGTTTGTTCCTCAGGCTGGCTTAGATAAAATGTCTAAAGGACACATGCTTGCTGATGTGGTGGCCATCATTGGTAAGGATTATTATTAGACTTTTGTAAATAAGTCAATGTGTTCTGCTTAATATCACATTTTATTTTTATAATTAAAGAAAAGTCACAAATATTTAATTTCTGTCATTTACTGTACTGTACTTCAAACCCTTATACTGTTTAATTTATTTGATAAACGCAAAAGTTGACATTTTCAGAATAGTTGTTCTTCTATTGCCAAACAACGACACAAGAAAAACAAACCAGATGTGACTCGGTCTCTGAAAACCATTTTTTCATCCTACATAATGTAAAGGACGCTCTGTGAAATAACCTTGATATCTTGGTCACACTTTACAAATAAGGTTGTATTAGTAAACATTAGTAAATGCTTTAACTAACATGAACAAACAATGAACAATATAGTTTTTCAGCACAAATCAATTTTTGTTAATGTTAGTTAATATCAATAGTTATTTGTGTTAGTTACATGTGCATTTACTAATGTTATTACATGGCACGTTAGAATGCTTGATTCTGATTGGCCAGTCGTGACATTTGCAGGTTTGTTATTCCCAGATAACAACCGCTCAAAACTAATAACACACGTTAACCCAGATGCTGCAAGTCATTTTGACAGGTTAAGTTTATATTACACAAAAATATAAATATGTCTTTAATAACACGTATGACATTGTATTTATAATGATTAAACAGAATGGTTTGATTGTGACAATCGCTGATGCAACCTTTTTGTAAAGTGTTACCCATATCTTTTCTATTGACTAAGGTCATGTCAAAGATTGAAATTATAGTTTAAAATCAAACTTCCTAATCATATAGATAGATTGTGACTTTAGCCTGGATTTTACTAACAGGGTCAGAAATAAGCACCTTTGGATTTATCTATATGACCTTTGTGCTATATTCATCTTTAAAAGACACATACGTTTGTGTAAGGAACGGCCTAAAGTTGAAGTAAATTTTTTTACTGCTGCTGGCCCCTTCCATAGCCAGAAATGGAGAAGTGCATTGGCCGCTACACAAAAAGCAACACTTTTTTTGGGGCGCCAATGACTGTCAATGATAAATGCAAGCTAAACACGAGTGCATGTTAGTGGGGGGAATGCAAGTGAGTTTTCTGTTCCTCTCACATAGCTATCTTATGGTTTCAGAAGACAGTGTCATGTGGACTGCTTTTAATAGTTGTGGTTTTTTGGCCTTGGCCACTGAGAACTGATGTGCAGAGCTGCAACGATTCTTAAATAATTTAAAGATGCTACGCAATTACAGAAATATATTTTTTTGGCATATTTTAACATGAAGAGCTGGTAACAACTGACTTTTAATAGCTTTTATAGACATGCATCGAAATTGTATGCATGTTAAATGTACATAGATTACTGATCTATTAGGGCTGTCAAAATGAACATGTTGTTAACGCGTTAACGAAAATTCATTTTAACGCCACTAATTTTATTAACGTGCAACACGCAATTTCTGTTTGACCATTGGTTTAGCCCACAGTTTGATAAATTGAGACGCAGCTTTGGACAGAAAATGTGACCCGTGCTGTCTAAATGAGTTGGAGGTTTTCTGAGAGGTGTACCGTCCTAAATGCTTTACTAATACATAGAGGATGGTTGTCCATCCACTTGCGTGTCTGAGATGTTGGTTTCGTTTTTTAAACAGTGCAGGACTTCCTTGATGTTAAACTAATTATTAAGAGAGATAAAGTTTGGCACCTGATTGATGTTAAGAGTTATTAAGAGCGACCAGACTCAGAAACGATCTTCCTCGCGCTGATTGACACATCTGAGGCGCGTGCACACGACCCCGATATATACACATACACAGAGTTACAGTTTTAAAAAAAATTCTGTTTTGACACGAATTCACACAGATTTAAGAGTTTAAGAGTTTTTCGTTAACTGTTGAGGAAAATATCTGATGTGTAACATTATGTTAGATCCTTGCATTATACTGTAGATCTTAAAGCTGTCTATCTCAATGTCAATCAAATAATATTGATTTTGTTTTTGACTGTGTGTGCCAAATCTATTATTTTAAGGTATGGATGCGGTAGTTTTCTTTTTGAACCTTAAGAAATTTAGGATTTTTCTCTAAATTAACTTTGCTGACTCTGTCCACTTGAAAAAGGTGTAGCTCTGTCATGTTTTGTCATTCCAAGAAATCATGCATTGTTTTGAAGTTTTTTAAATGGAAACTCTGCATTTTTCAAATAAGCCAGGAGCTAGCGGTTTTCTTCCGCGCTGAAAACCGGCGCCCGACGTTTTTTGCCGCGCTCGGCACTGAGCACCGAGAGTTGAAAGATGTTCAACTTTGGAAGAAAAGCTCTGCTCGTCAATGTCAGGTTTCACACGGCTGCCCAATCACAGTGGAGGAGGGGCGGGACATTACCACAGCAACCAACCGGCTCGCAGCTGAAGTATCACAGCTACCAAAGCGCTCATCTGAAGAAAGCTGGCACTCAGCTGAAAAACAGCTGGCATTCGGCGTCCTCAAGGCGTTTTCAGCCGCGTTTAAAAGTTTTGGTGTGTCCAGCCCCTTAAAAGCGTGGTGCATGAAAAGCCAATTGATATTTGAAATCATCTAAACAAACACGCCCCTACCCCAATAGGATCTGGACCTTCTTTTGATAGACCCGCCCCACACATACGCAACCCAGGCAACAATGTTGTTTAGTAGACATGCGTAAAAGTGTGTACTCGGCCCGACTCCCTTTTCTAAAGTGTTTTTCGAAAATCATTCACCCCGCCTTTAACTCATGACGATCATGCAATTCATTTAAATTAAATATTTTAATCGATTGACAACCCTATGATCTATATTATGTTATTTAGTATTATGCATTTATATAAGTGCAATTCATCGTTTTTCTTTTTTTTAAGACACTGTAGGAATTTCCTATATAGACGGCTTTCGTGGAACAAACGTAACTTCCGGTAACTTCTCCAAGAATCAATAACAACAGAGTCCTTCTACAGTAGTTTATTTCTGATAACAAGCTAAATAAACAGCAAGTAGATTACCTTAGTTTAAATAGATAAAGCTTATCACTGAACTAACGTTACTGTGTAAATTGTATGTAATGTATACAATTTTAAATACAAATCGGCTGCCAAACCTCATATAGCGCTGACCAAAAATGCCATCTTCCCTTGTCTTTAGGAAACCAAAATGTGTTATTTTCAATGTGGTATTTGTCACAAAGTTCAGTTTAGCCAGTAGCCAGACCATTAAACAAACAGAGACCGGAAGTTAAGTTCCGTCCAGGCGTGTAATGGCGACAATGCACGTGCGTCTGTCGAAACGTCTATATTTGCGAGGTCCATTTGCACCTAAAGAGTGTCATTATTAATACTCCATGTACTGAGTGTTGCCAATAGAGGAAGTGGTAGTGATAGTACAGTCAACTCAGTTGTGAACAACTTTCCCCCAGCAGTAGACACTGGCAGTTCCTATTCTAGAGAACGTCTTTAGAAGCCTTACAAGTGTTTCTCTGCCCACAGGCACTCAGGATATCGTGTTTGGCGAGGTGGACCGTTGAGGAACTTCATTGGCTGCTCCGAGCATCTAAATGTGATCCTATCTCTGCGATACATGCTAGTGATGTTATGAAAGACGACGTTTCTCCTATATGTCATTGTGTAAATGCTTACTAAACCTAATAAATATTTTAAAAAACTTTACCTTGTATTTGCAAATACATTTTTAACTTTATGATTCAACTGATTTAAAGGGATGCTCCAGCCAAATTTACCCCATGATTTACTTGCCCTGAAGCAATCCGATATACAGTGAGGAAAATAAGTATTTGAACACCCTGCTATTTTGCAAGTTCTCGCACTTAGAAATCATGGAGGAGTCTGTAATTGTCATCGTAGGTGCATGTCCACTGTGAGAGACATAATATAAAAAAATCCAGAAATAATATATGATTTTTTTAACTATTTATTTGTATGATACAGCTGCAAATAAGTATTTGAACACCTGTCTATCAGCTAGAATTCTGACCCTCATAGACCTGTTAGTCTGCCTTTAAAATGCCCACCTCCACTCCATTTATTATCCTAAATTACATCTGTTTGAGGTCGTTAGCTGCATAAAGACACCTGTCCACCCCATACAATCAGTAACAATCCAACTACTAACATGGCTAAGACCAAAGAGCTGTTCAAAGACACTAGATTCAAAATTGTACACCTCCACAAGGCTGAAAAAGGCTACGGGGAAATTGCCAAGCAACTTGGTGAAAAAAGGTCCACTGTTGGAGCAATCATTAGAAAATGGAAGAAGCTAAACATGACTGTCAATCTCCCTCCGACTGGGGCTCCATGCAAGATCTCACCTCGTGGGGTCTCAATGATCCTAAGAAAGGTGAGAAATCAGGCCAGAACTATATGGGAGGAGCTGGTCAATGACCTAAAAAGAGCTGGGTCCACCGGTTCTAAGGTTACTGTTGGTAATACACTAATGGTCTGGTTTGACATCATGGTTTGAAATCATGCATGGCACGGAAAGTTCCCCTGCTTAACCAGCACATGTCCAGGCCTGTCTTAAGTTTGCCAATGAAAATTTGGATGATCCAGAGGAGTCATGGGAGAAAGTCATGTGGTCGGATAAGACCAAAATAGAACTTTTTGGTCATAATTCCATCAAATGTGTTTGGAGGAAGAAGAATGATGAGTACCATCCCAAGAACACCATTCCCACTGTGAAGCATGGGGGTGGTAGCATCATGCTTTGGGGGTGTTTTTCTCCACATGGGACAGGGCGCCTGCACTGTATTAAGGAGAGGGTGACCATGTATTGCGAGATTTTGGGGAACAACCTCCGTCCCTCAGTTAGAGCATTGAAGATGGGTCAAGGCTGGGTCTTCCAACATGACAATGACCTGAAGCACACAGCCAGGATAACCAAGGAGTGGCACTGTTATAAGAAGCATATCAAGGTTCTGGCGTGGCCTAGCCAGTCTCCAGACCTAAACCCAATAGAGAATCTTTGGAGGGAGCTCAAACTCCATGTTTCTCAGCGACAGGCCAGAAACCTGACTGATCTAGAGAAGATCTGTGTGGAGGAGTGGGCCAAAATCCCTTCTGCAGTGTGCGCAAACCTGGTGAAAAACTACAGGAAACGTTTCCCCCGAGTAATTTCTACTGTACCAAATATTAACCTTGACTTTCTCAGGTGTTCAGGTACTTATTTGCAGCTGTATCATACAAATAGATATTTAGGGGATCATGCATTGTGATTTCTGGATGTTTTTTTTAGATTACGTCTCTCACAGTGGACATGCACCTACGATGACAATTTCACACCCCTCCATGATTTCTAAGTGTGAGAACTTGCAAAATAGCAGGGTGTTTTAAATACTTATTTTACTCACTGTACATGTGTCCACCATCTTTCAGACGAACACATTTGGAGTTATTTTAGTAAATGTCCTTTTCCTAACTTATAACTGTAGAGAACAGGGTTCAGGGAACAACTTCTCAATTTAATCCCCCAAAAAGTGTATTTATCCTTCACAGAGATAATCCAGACGGCTCCAAGTGGTTAATAAAGGTCTATATTTCAAACTTTATAAAGTATAATAAATCTTGGATGCGATTCACGTGTGAATTTTAGCGTAGTGAGCGCTGGTTGTCATGGTTACGTTGCGCAGTGACTCTCGTGAATTGCATGAGTCCAAGATGGCGTCTGTACCGGAAGCTAGTTATTATAGTGTGGATATTTTTCTTACAAAATTGCATTGATTACCCGCAAAAGACCTTTTTTAACCCCTTGGAGCAGCATGGATTACTTCTTTGAAGGATGGATGCACATTTTTGGGTTTTAAAGTCAGAAGTTTATCTCTGATCTCTGTTTTCTACCATTGTTTAGCGTGGAAGAGCAAGGAAATTTACTAAAATAACTCCAAATGTGCTTGTCTGAAAGATGACGGACATGTATATCTTGGATTGCTTGAGGGTGAGTAAATCATGGGGTATTTTGATATTTGGCTGGAGTATCGCTTTAATAAGCCAAACAATAAAAGATCTGGGATACAAAGATTTTTTTTTAAGTCCCTGTAAAGTCAGATATTAAATGTGGTCTGAGTTTGTGACACCACAAAAAATTATATTAACTTAAAATAAGTAAAATCTAGGAAAAATATGCAGGATTCTATGCTCTTATGCTGGGGGCGTGTCCACTGTCTGTGCTGAACCCACACCCCCTTACGGAAAGCTGCCGTCTCTTTCAACTTTTACATACCACTACAACCCGAATGGGTGTTCGTGATTGTTGTAGGTGTGGGGCCATGCATGGTGACTCAAGTGCATAAAGGAGCCATCATGTTAGGCTCTGTAATTAAGTACTACATAGTTCACAGTCTTTTTAATGTGTTTAGAAACAAATTTCAACTTTACAGGGACTTAAAAAATTAAGGTGCTTCACGATGCTATAGAAGAATCATTTTTGGCTTCTAGAACCAATGTCATCTGAAGAACCTTTTGGTTTGGAAAACGTTTCTTTGGATTATTAATGGGAATAAAAGAAATTGTTCTTCAAGACCCTTTAACTGAATGGCTATTTGAGGAACCAGAAGGGTTCTACCATATGGCATTGCTGTGAAGAAACCCTAAAGCACAATTTTTAAGAGAAAAAGTACAAACAAATTTGTAACAACAATAGCGTTTGAGATCTTTCAATTCACACATTATTTTTAAGAAGGTACAGGGTCAAAATGTTTGTTCAGCATTTACAAGGAACAGGCCTGAAGGCTGTCAAACTTTTTCCTCTTCGTCACGCGGGGTGGGGGTGGTTTAATCTTCAAAACTGACATTTTTCACCACAACTTCCCTCTTGTCGGCCTCTGATGCTCCGTTGCATCTGTTTACTGAGAAGCCCCTTTGGAGGTGCGTGTCCAGAGAGGTTTGACACAGATTGAGTAAAGCCCAAATATTTTGTACAATGATAAGGGCTACCTTCCCCTTTTCTTTGCTCTCGCTGTGGCTCAGCTTTAGCAGTGCTGGTAAGTGTATTTCAATTTGTTAAACGTCGCTATTGCTCTTCAAATAAGCGACAGATTATCAGTCGGAAATTACTTTATCGAATTTCTTTAAAGATATGACATCAAAACAAATGTTAAAAGCTGGCAAAAATTGGAGTATGGACGATTAAGCTGCTTTTTGACTTTCCCTGTTTTTTGAAATAAAAAATAGCAATGACATAAAAATGTTCATTAGTACTTATTATAATGTATCTTTTACTTATAAATTATAATAAATAAAATTTGAATTATAAAGAATTGTCATTTATCTTGCCATGATTTTATTAAAATAGAAAAAAGTAGTTTCCAGGAAGTCATATTGTCCACTGAACTTGATGATTGGCACATTTTCAGTGTTCGTTTATGTAAATGGCAGACAAGTATTTTTAAATTTTTGATAATTATTTCAAAGAACTGTATTTTCTGATTGCTGATTGTGGAAGTAGCATGCAGCGGTTTGAGTCAAAGTTTTTATTCTGTATTTTACGAATGGACGTTCATAAAGATTTAGATTTTAGGACAGTCACATGTCCTTTAGAAGTTGACCGCTTTTGTACAAACTAAAACATAGTAAGTTTTGTGATCATAGAAACTTTACATTTTAAAGGAAATAGATCTTTGTTGCCAGGAAGTTGCCCTTTTTCTCTTTCTGTAAGATACTGCTTGAACCACACACTAAACACAACAATGGCAGCTACTTAGCCTTGGCAGATAATATTACGCGTGCATGTTTTGCTAAACTTTAGTTTTAACAATGTAGTGTTCAGCTCAGACTGTAATGTTAGTTCTTTGAAGTGTTCACATGAAGCGTTATACGCTGTTTAGAATATCAAACACAAACAAACCACGGAAAGAACACCTTAGGTCAAAACACTTGTGCTTTATGTACACACCAAAAATGCTAGATATGGACAAACCCAATTGTTGGGTTAAAAATAACCTAGAAAAATTCATACCATAACCCAACCCTGGACTGCAACAACCCAGCATTTATTAGAGCATGTGACATATAAATCTGACTTGTGGACCATTTAATATATTATACATATATAAATAATAATACATTTATTAGTTGTGTATATATTCATTGTAATATATGAAGAATATTAATATTTCCTATTAGTATTGAATTAATTATATTCATCATTTTTATTTAAAGAGGCAAATTTGAAAGAGCCACAGATATGCTATGTCTTGGATGCTGTGCTGTTTATCTATGGGATTGTTTTAACCATCCTGTACTGCAGACTGAAGCTATTGTATATGCACAATCATATTTCTTTTGCATAAGATAGTGTATGAATGTTTAAATGAAATATGTCAGAAGACTCTTTTGTATTAATGAAATTGAATGAAACCGTTCAAATGTTTCATTTGGTTAAAAGTATGCATTTTTATTTCTAACAGTAAAAAATTTACTTTTAGTTTTGTTTTCTATTTTGATATTTACTAAACATAATAACTGTGGTATAAGATGCTGCTGATGATAATGAATTATAATTATTTATTTTTTTAATAGCTAAGGAATAAAGAAGCAGTGAAAAAATCGCCCAGGGTAAGTTATGCACACATACACATACTCATATTGCTTTTCTTATAAGTTATGTCTAAACGCTTTTAAAGGGAAATAAACGTTTAGAAAAAACATTAATTTGATTAAAAAATAGCAAAAAATATTTGGAATTTGTTACAAGTGATTACAAACAGCAAATGATCACAATTACCTTTTTAAAGATATCTAGGTTTTATCCCGTGCGTTCTACAAAACTTCCTGTAGATGTGTACGGCACTTAAACCTGTTATTTTAATTTGCAACCATTCTGTTTATATATATGAAGAGTTTGGTGCCAAAATGAGATAACCTCTGTTTTAAAAAATGTAGTTTGTTGTTTGTGCATTCCAATTAATATCAATCAAACTGCAGTTGGTTTGTTTTGATTTAAGCCTTCATAACTAAAAAAGGTAACACTTTATTTTACTGTGTCTTTGTTACACATGTAATTATTATAGTAATTATAATAGTAATATAATAACAGTTAATTATGCATAATTACATGCAACTAATCCTAAACCAAACCCTAATCCTAACCCCAACCCTATAGTAAGTACTGTACATGTTGATGATGACTAAATACTTAAATATATAATTACACTGTAACAGTGACGCCGTAAAATAAAGTGTAACCCTAATAAAATACAGCTAAGTAACACAATAAAACACAATAAAAACATGTTAACATAATGTTATAATAATAACGGAGTTACCTCGTTTTCGAACCAAACTCTTCATATATAACTTTAGTAATAGACAGACACTTGTAAGCATTTAAGCAGTAAGCATGCTTTGTTTTATACATTTTTGACACCATATACCAAAACAGGCAATCTATGCAAGTAAACAGTGTCCTTTAATGTCTCTAATTGAAGACCTACTAAAAACTTACTGTAAAAGCAGAATAGTGAATGAAGCATGTGATAAGCTCTTATCTTTAGAAGTGCAAAAAGAATCGATTAAATTGTTAACAGTATATTTGCAGTTTAGTCATAAGTTTATTTTAGCAGCCACATGTTAAATAAATAAATAAATAAAAAGGAAACAGTGTGTCACAAATTGCTTTTTCACTATTCTGTTTATTGTTACCCTACTAAGACAATGATTTGACAATTTTACAAAAGTGGTTCCAAATTTTTTTGTCAAAACATGTTTATTATTGTGTTGTCATGTTTTTATTGTGCTGCTTAGCTGTGTTTTTTAGTTATGAAGGCTTAAATCAAAACAAACCAATCGCGGTTTGATTGATATTAATTGGAATGCATCAAAAAACAATTTTTTTTGTAAAAATGTATCTCGTTTTGGAACAAAACTCTAAATATTGTTATTCAGAATTTGGAAGGTTATTAGGAGATAATGAATTGTTGTAATTTATACTGCAGCAAGAAACACTGAAACATATTTACGGAGCAATTACATTTGACCGATGCAAAATGCACCCCTAAGCACAGCAACATAAGTCAACATTTAAATAATACACTCTTAAAAATAAAGGTGTGCCATAGAATAACCTTTTCTGTCTAAATGGTTCTTTAAAGCGGTGTTTCGCAAACTGGGGGCTGCCTGATGATTTTATAAAATTCATTAATTAATCATAAATTCTGTGTAATTAAACCTACGAATAAGGCTACTAACCAACAGCAATTCGTTGTATAATTTTATGTGTTTTGTTTAATAAAAATATTGTTTGTCATACATTTTCTTTGGGGGAGGGGGGCACGAAGAAATGCATCGTACACACGCCAAAAAAGTTTGAGAACCACTGCTGTAAAGCACCTTTACTATCTGAAGAACCATTCTGTTTCACTAAAAGTACTAATGGGTGATAAAAGGTCTTCAGATTATAAAAATGTATAAAGAAATGGTTCTTTGAAGAACCAAAAAAGGTTCTTCTATAGCACCCCGTGAAGAATCTTTAAGCACCTTTATTTTTAAAAGTATACTACGGTAACCAAATAGTTACTAGTTTACTAGAACTATTAATGTTTTATATTTAGGTAACTACATTATAGCATTTTACATATGGATTGTTGTTGTAAAAGTATGTGTCTCTTAACGCATATATGAATATATAAATCATTTTTAAATACTAAAATTTAATTTGGTGTTGTTTTCTTTTTATTTCTTATAAAATGGGGTGAAAAATGTCAACGTGCAATTGTGCTAAGATAGTGTTCAACATACCTTCATTTAGACATTGCTCTGAACATATCTAAAAATCTTATCAGTAAAACTATTTGCTGTCTCTAACTGTTCTCCCCCTTGACACTGTGACATCCTGCCATGTAAACTGTGTGAAGTCCTACCTCAAAATAGTTTGACGAGTCTAGTGTTTAAAAAAAATGCATTTACACCCTATATGTTCCATAAACTGTACTTATATGTATAGGTCCAGTATGCAAACTTTACAAATGATTTCTTACGATATCATCAAATGCTATGCTGCGATACAATTGCAGTTCAATAAAAGAAACGTTATTTGACCACAAGTTGCAACGTTGCAGTTTTCGTCTCTTTTGAAGCGCTTGTCTGTACAGTGTTACTAATGATGTTTTCTATTTAATGTTTTGCAGAACAAAGATGCCGGTGAAGGGGTTTATGAGGTATTTATTTTTGTTCTTTGACTCTTCAATACTCTTTTGTAGCCGCAGGTGTTTATTGGTTTCTATGCAACTATGAGGTCACCATAAGACACAATATACAATATTTCTACTAATCTAAAGAATTATACCAACATCAGCTATATGTTTTTTATACTATCTGGATATGACATTATCTTTTACAAACCTATCAGACGTTCAGTTAGTTTGTTGTATCAGATACCTATTCTTATAATGTAGTGATAGCACGCAGAATTTCCATAGTGTTAAGCTGATGCTTGCAAACACATTAAAGTGTCTGTATATTTACTAAGTCTTGTGGTTGGTCTGGTGTGTTTCTGTTGAAATGGTGCTGACTCTTGCCACATCCGTTTTGTCCCTCTCTCTCTCTCCTCCACACCTTAGGGTCTCAAGCCTCATGATCAGGACACATACGAGACCCTTGGTACGAAAAAATGAGAAGAATAAGGCGGCGAAGACTTTCACACTGTGGACACTGCGTCATTTTCAACTGTTGGTCTAACCTAACTTGTATAGCTATTGTAAATAAGCTATAACGCATACCTTGTTATAAAAAAGATATTTTCTTTATGCTTGGTTGTTTAAACCCATGCTTTGAATATTGGACAGAACACACCACTGGGTTCGAAATGTTAATACAACCCACGCAACAATCCAGCATTGGGTCATTTTTAACCCAGAGGTGTGTTCTGTCCAATATTTATCCAGTATGGGTTAATAACAACCCAGCATTTTTTAGAGTGTAATAATCACTCATGTTAGGCTGTTTTGACACTTGCACATCGAGAAGCGATACAAAAATAGTCAAACCGAATGTAAAAGTTCCGAAACAAACATTTCAAGTGTTTTATGTGCTTGATTAACTATTTAAATTACAGTGACCTTTTAATGAATGTATTTTTAACTCTATATGTAGCTCACACATGCCACACTTTTGTTTCACTATATTTGAGGCAAGCTTCCTGCATTGGCTTCTATAGCAACAAACCACTAACCTCACAGAGTCCGAGCCATTTCCTGGTTTAAAGAGTACATAAATGGTCTTATAAAAACATTTGACTTTGGCCACAGGGGTGAGCTGGGTTGATTTTTTGTGTGCGCTAGTTTCCATTCGTTTATTTGAGCATTAAAGCTCTTCAACAAAAAAAATGACATTTAGAAAAAACATCATTCAAGTTCTTAATTTACTCAAAGTCAAATGTTTTGTCATAAAAACAACCTTTCAAAAGATTGTGACTGCACAGGTTGTCCATCATGCTTGGTTAATTTATTTGTGGCCTGCTTTTTATCATTCTATAATGTACCTGCAGTTCTCTTATTTTATATCAATAGATTTGCAGTAATAATTCTGGCAATTATAAGATGACACTTCCCATTACTGTACACTTAATAAAATAGCAACATTGTGGCAGATCCTGCCCCATACTGGTAAAATAGTATCTACAATTCTTATAGTTTATAGCTATTTTTACATACATAAATATTTTAACAGATGGTGTTTATTACTTCTTCCTGTGTTCTTTTTTATTCTTCAAAAAATATTGTTAATTAATAGATTCTATAACTGATGATATCCTTTATAAATCCTTTATGCTGATGAAATGTATATTTAACTGTGACCACACATATTCTTTATGAGTGTACTGACCACATCAAATGTTTTTCCCCTAATCAGGACTGTAATAGAAATACAGAATACAAAATTTTGTCATAAATATATACAGTAGTATGATTCACATTTAACTGGCTAGCATTTATTCTTATATTTAACATATTTGTTGCTTATGCCATGTTAAAATATTTAAATAGTTATATAACATACATTAAAATATTAAATGATTCATGTTCAGAATGTACATTAAGCACACTTTCTGTTAAGCATAAGAAATATAATCAAATGTATGTAATTAATACCTTTCATTGTTAAGTACATAATTACAAATAAAAAATCTATTTTCCACAACGTGTTTTGCCTACTAATTACATTGTAGAAACTAGTACAAAAGGTTATAACCAAATAATTTGAACAAATTTAAAAATATTTGGTTTTGTAGATACTTCTTGTTGACATCATAACATTTAACATTTGTAGTCCAATTCAACTGAATTTTTGGATTTTTAAAAAGTATTTTAAGCACTTCATTGCTGATAGTAGACAGGTTATCATGATGGTCCTTACAGCAATCCCAACTGTGGAAGGAGACAAATATCTTCAATACTGATCAAAACAAGGGTGACAGGATTATCTGTGAAAATAGCAGGGTATCCTAATCTGGGGCAGGGCCGTTTCTATCCATTTTGACACCCAAAGCAAAACCCCTATTGGCAACCCCCCAAACAAGATCAGACAATTTTACATGCAATATTACATACAAAAAGCGCAATTCATGTAAACATGATGTGATCATGTAACACTCAAATCTTAAATGCATCAAATTCAACAAAGCAGTTAAATAAAAACTGTACCCATTTTTTTCATTGTCTTTGCTTTTTATTGAATCAGTTTTAAATTGACCTTTGAATGCTTTGATCTAATAGTGTTGTTGAGTGGTAAAAATGCAAACTTTACATGTAAATAATGATCAGGCAGTAACTGATAGCCCTCTGATTTAATGGCATACAGGCACAATGTAAAACCTAAAGGTTAACTAAACTCAAACCATTTAAGTAATCCGGTTGCATTAGGCCATTTAAGTTTTAAAACACATACATTTAAGTACTGTGAACTTAAGTGAGGTATAATTATACACTTATATTTAAGTAGTGTGAACTTAAATATAAGTGCATAATTGCATATAACTCAATTTGTTTAAGTTCACAGTACTCAAATGTATGTGTTTTAAAACTAATGCAACCGGTTTACTTAAATGGTTTGAGTTGAGTTAACTTTTAGGTTTTACAGTGCATAAGATTGACAGTACTCCTTCCTTATGGTGCTCGGGGAACTGTGGGGGCAGCAATCACAATTTAGGGTGGCTGTGCCCAGGTTGGACCAGAGGTAGGCAAATCTTTTTGACTCAAGGGCCACATCAGGTTTTGAAATACATTTGAACAGCTGCATACTATGTGAAAGACAAATATTGATTTATTTATTACAAATCAACACTCTATTACTGTATTATACATGGACATTTATCTTTACCCTGCTTTTAGGAGCACAATTTCATAATTTGGAAAAAAAATGTACCTCTGCTTTTGTGCATATCATATTTACGGTTCTAAAGTAAACATTACAATCGAAGTAATACATTTAGCATTGTAAAACACAACTGTCATTTCATATCCATTGTGAGCCATAATTAAAGTTATCATCATGAGGGATGGCTTTATTTTGGTAGTAACCATGATTTTAGCAGATTAAATACCATTTATATTACAATAGTTGTACTACAAATGAAAAAACATTGTTTTTTATTAAGAACATTTGTCAGTACATTTGTGGTTACTTACTACAAATAAAACTATGTTTACTATAGTTTATTCATGATGAATTTTCTTAAGATCAAATGATCACAAGTGCAGTGCTTGTTAATCATTACATATCAATTATCATGAAAAACATGTGCTAAAAACAGAGGAAAGCAGGTTGTGGCAATACTTTTGGAAAAATCCCACATACTGTACCACCTTCGTGAAATAATTTGCTGTCCACTCCAGTGGCGGCCAATGACTTCTGTTTCGAAGGCCCACGATGCGAAGCTCATCACAACATGTATGTAGCCCGTCATGTGTGTGGTTCGTCATTTCAAAATATGTGTTCAGCGCGTCAAGTGAACATAATGTGCATCACGTGTCTTGTCAAAATAAGTGCCTGCTGCACACGCGTCTAAGGTTTATGATAAAAAGAGTTACTGTGTAATGGAATTTACTAAAGTGATTTCTTATTCTTTTTTTGATTTTTATTATTTTATTAAACTGTCTCTGCTAATGTATCAAGTAAGTTAGAATGTTATGTCCTCTTGTCCTTGTAACCTTATAAGTAACATAACAACATATAAACATAAAACAGTAGTCTAGGCAATAGAGAGAGTTGCTGAAGTCTGCATAACAGGAACTGTCTGCTTTTTAACTCTGCTGGGGGGGGGGGGGGTTAATTTAACTGGGCCTATAAAAAACCCAGCAAGGGCAGAGACAGTGACTTATACACTGATGTGATTGCTTTGTATGTGGAAGCCCTTGCAAGTAAAACTTCTTTAAGCATCCATTCTGTCTCGTCTCAGTCTATCAGGTTATTGCTGAATTTCCACCACAACTGTTAAGTTGTGTTTTGCGAGTATTTGTTGAACACGAGCGTTTTGACGCGTGTGGAGTAGGCACCCACCTTGACAAGGCACGTGATGCACAAGGTTCACATGACGCCACAAACACATATTTTGATAACACGAGCAACACACATGACACTTGTCACCAGCTGCCACTGCTCCGTTCTGTGTTAAACATGCAACATTCAGAGTTTATATTTTATTTTGTAGTAGTGCTCATATTTATGCATTCAAGTCAGTGAAGCAGCATTCAAAATGTATATGCGCTCCTTGACACCCCTTGCGGCTGGTGGCTCCTAGGCAACCGCCTGGTTTGCCTAGGCCTAGAAACGGCCCTGATCTGGGGTATCTGATCTTTGCTTTTTATGGACCTTGTCAAGGCTTTTGATAGTGTACAATGTGACCTTTATGGAAAATGGTTCAGACCCATAAAGTTATTCACTATATTGCGGCTATTTCATGATGGGATGCCATTAGGTGACATTGGGTAAATTCTGGGTGGGTTGGAATCTGCAATACTTTCACCGACACACGATGCATCTTCCTTTACAGTGCAGTTACATTAGGATGTGGAAGACAACGTGGGGTTACATTTGCTTATAGATTGGACAGCAACCTCTTTAACATCAGAAGGTTCCAGGTTGTGACCCTATAGTTGCTGTAGCAGTTTAAAATTCTCATGCTGTGCTGCCACAAAGCGATACTGTCCATTATATATAGCTAGGGGACCCCCCCATAATCTTTGAAATAATTTGAACACTGCTTACTAAGCCTCTAGTGTGGACTTTACATTGCATTTTAATCAACAACTTACGGATGGCTGGTGCAATCCTACAGAGGATACAAAAAATAGTAACTAATTTGTTACAGTTACGTAAAAAAACATAATAATCAAATAACATTTACATAAAACGTCTCGGTTACGGATGTAACCCTCGTTCCCTGAAGGAGGGAACGGAGACGTCACGTCGTGACCGACGAATTGGGAGCTCGCTTAGAGAGACCAATCTGCTTCGAATACTACTAAAACGCCAATGAACTTGGCATTGAGATATTTGCATAATGCTGGCGCCGCCCCGCCAGGTGCGTATATAAGGCGCACGTGCAAATAGGGAAATCAGCTTCTGTTCGCTGAGAAAGCCGGAAGGTGACCGGCCTAAACAGCAGGTGGCAGCACGAATTGGGAAACCCTACTAAAACGCCACTAGGGGCTGACCTCTTCCAGTGTCTGCTTAAAGCCCTCCGGTTCCACTTAAGGATAGGAGAATTAGGTTTCAAGGCAGAAGGCCGGGCACTAGATGTTCCTTTAACCCCACAGTAGTGCCAGCGACTGGGAAGCGCCCTAACTGAGCGGTATAGGGACGCTGCGGAAGCCACCGCCCCGTTAAGGGCTAATGGTGGACGAAAGTCAACCGTAGTTGAGGTATAAATGACAGCCGTGGCTGTGTAAGCAAAGCAGTGCTCTGCTAAGGGAAACGTGGGCTGGTAGGATTAACCCCACGGAATAATACTCACAAAGGAACCCGTTGGGACACAATGTGGGGCCCTGGCCAAACACGTAGGTTCGTGAGAATACAACTAGTGAAAGGCTGACAGCCAATGCTCCGCAACAAAGGCTGTCAAGGCAGTGGAGAGAGCAAATCAAACCATTACGCATTTTTGCTCTGTTAGCCTTCCATACTGAAAACTCAATTTGGAGCCTCAGTCGGAGGCTGCAAGCCGACTTGCGAGTCTGCTCTCCGTGTCCTCCCTGGTGAGGACAGAACACGAGAGGATACAGGCTCGATACGAACATTGTAGAATCTAATGAACGTATTAGGTGTCGCCCAACCAGCAGCTCTACAGAAGTCTGTTAGCGAGGAACCACGAGCTAATGCCCAAGATGAGGCAACACTCCGAGTGGAGTGCGCTCTCAAATTAAAGGGGCAAGGAATGCCCTGCAAATTGTAAGCCAGGGCGATAGTATCAACTATCCAATGAGACATCCTCTGCTTAGTGACAGCTTTCCCTTTCTGCTGGCCACCATAACAAACAAAGAGCTGGTCTGAGGTCCTGAAGCTTTGCGTGCGGTCCACGTAGAATCGCAGTGCGCGTACGGGGCACAACAAAGCCTCGGTTGGGTTTGCCTGCTCCAAAGGCAATGCTTGCAAGCTCACCACTTGATCTCTGAAGGGAGTAGTGGGAACTTTGGGCACGTAGCCTGGTCTGGGTCTCAAGGTCACGCTCGAGACAGAAGGACCAAACTGAAGGCACGAATCGTCAACAGAGAATGCATGTAAATCCCCTATTCTCTTCACCGAGGCCAATGCTAGTAGGGTCAGAGCCTTCATGGATAGAAGCTTCAGACTCGCAGACTGCAAAGGCTCGAACGGAGGACTCTGTAGCGCTTTCAGCACCATGGACAGGTCCCAGGGAGGAATAGAAGGAGGGCGCGAGGGGTTTAGCCTGCGAGCGCCTCTCAGGAATCTAACAACCAAATCATGCTGGCCCACTGATCTGCCGTTAATAAGTGAGTGATGCGCAGATATAGCGGCGATATCAACTTTAATAGTGGACGGTGACAGCCTACCATCTAACCTATGTTGAAGATATAAAAGCACAATGTTAATAGGGCATTCTCTGGGGTCCTCGCGTTGCGAAGAGCACCAGGTGACGAAAAGGTTCCATTTTAACGCGTAAGCCCGTCTCGTAGACGGAGCTCGTGCCGCGTCAATAGTGTTAGATACCGCTTGGGGTAAATCACTTAAACCTTGCGCGCGCTCAACGACCAAACGTGGAGATTCCACAGGTCGGGGCGCGGGTGCCATAATGTGCCCCCTCCCTGAGAAAGAAGGTCCTTCCTCAGGGGAATCCGCCAGGGAGGGGCTGTCGCGAGGAGCATTAATTCCGGAAAACCAATTCCTGGTCGTCCAATATGGGGCGATCATTAAAAGGCTCTCCTCGTCCTGCCTGACTTTGCACAGAATCTGTGCTATTAAACTCACTGGGGGGAACGCATATTTGCGCAGGCCCCCGCGGCCAGCTGTGTGCCAACGCATCCACGCCGAGACTGCCCTCGGTTAGTGAATAAAACAGGCGACAATGGGTATTGTTCGGTGACGCAAATAGGTCTATCTGCGCTCGACCGAATTTCCTCCAAATCAGCTGGACCATCTGGGGGTGGAGTCGCCATTCGCCGGGGCGCGCTGCTCGGGAAAGCGCGTCTGCCGCTGTATTGAGCGAGCCCGGTATGTAAATGGCACGAAGGGACCTCAGATGCTTCTGACTCCAAAGGAGGAGATGACGAGCGAGATGCGACAGGTGACGAGAGCGCAAACCGCCTTGACGGTTGATATACGCTACGGTCGCAGTGTTGTCTGAGCGTACTAGTACATCCTTCCCTCGCAGCTCCTGAGCGAAGCGTACGAGTCCCAGATATACTGCCCATAACTCGCGGCAATTGATATGCCAATGCAACTGGGGTGCTGTCCACACCCCCGAAGCCGTGAGCTCGTCGTACGTGGCTCCCCAGCCCGTGTCGGAGGCATCTGTATGCACAACAGCATGCCGGGAGACCTGTCTCATGGACACGCCGGCCCTGAGAAACGCGGGGTCTGACCACGGGGGGAATGTTAGGCGACACGCAGGTGTAATGGTTACACGATGGATGCCAGCGCGCCACGCTCTCCTCGGGACTCGATCGTGAAGCCAACGCTGAAGCGGTCTCATATGGAGCAGCCCGAGCGGTGTCACGGCCGCTGCTGCTGCCATACGCCCCAGGAGTCTCTGAAATTGTTTCAGAGGGACCGCATTCTTCCCTCGGAATGAACCGAGGCAAGTCAGAATTGATTGGACGCGCTCTTCTGTTAAACGCGCCGATAAATCGATCGAGTCCAGTTCCATACCGAGAAAAGAGATCCTCTGCGTGGGGCAGAGTTTGCTCTTTTCCCAGTTGACCCGAAGACCCAAACGGGCGAGATGTTGAAGTGTTAGATCTCTGTGTTCGCACAGCGTCTGCCGAGAATGCGCTATTATAAGCCAATCGTCGAGATAAGCCAGAATGCGAACACCACTCTCTCTGAGGGGCTTTAACGCCGCCTCTACTACTTTCGTGAACACACGGGGAGAGAGAGACAGCCCGAACGGTAGTACTTTGTATTGATATGCCCGCCCCTCGAACGCAAACCGGAGAAACGGTCGGTGACGAGGGAGAATGGACACATGAAAGTACGCGTCTTTCAGGTCTATCGCTGCAAACCAATCTTGGGGGCGTATTGCACTGAAAATCTGTTTCGGTGTAATCATCCTGAAAGACCTCTTCTGAAGAGATTTGTTCAGGACACGCAAATCCAAAATCGGTCGTAACCCGCCGCCTTTCTTGGGTACTATGAAATACGGGCTGTAGAAACCCGATCTCATCTCGGTAAGAGGGATCGGCTCGATCGCGTCCTTCGCCAGCAGGACTTCGACCTCTGCACGCAGTACATGTGCAACGGACGCTTTCACCGTGGTGAAACGTATGCCCGCAAATTTGGGAGTGTGCCGATTGAATTGAATTTCGTAACCGAGGCGGATCGTGCGTAAAACCCAACGAGACGGACTGGGAAGCTGAAGCCAAGCCCCCAGGGACCGTACGAGAGGAATTAACGGCACTACCGGTGTACCCGCGGCGGGGCAGCGAGGCGGGACAGGCGGGACTGCCGGTGCGTCTGCCGTGACAGCATAAGCATCTATAGTATGTGTGTGTGTGACACTGACCTGAGCCCGCTGAGGTAAACGGTCGTCCGGTCTCCTCAGCTGAGGACGCAGACTCCGAAGGGGTTGCTGGTGGTCCGGTCTCCGAAGGGGAGAGCTCGAACTCCTCAGAACACCCACTGGCGACAGAGGAGAGGGAGGAAGAGCATCTGACTGCCCGCTCACATCTCTCTCGATCCTCTGGAGACCTGGAGAAGGAATAGGAATGCACTCTTTTTGTGGTTTTGTGGGTGCCGGCTGAGAAGCCGGCGGAACAGAAACAAAACGAAACAAAAGATTTTCCACCCGGCCCTCTACCGGTGGAAGGAGCGGTGCCGTCACCGTCTCCCGTAGAGTGATCCCATCCAACTCCAGGTCGCCCGTCTCAGGGCCGCTTCGATTTCCGTTTGCCACGGGAAGCGGGTGGTGCGGGCGGGGCGGGCTGCCGACGGCTGTTCCCTCTCCGTGGTCTAGAAGACGTTCTAGCGGGGGGGGGCGGAGGCAGCCGCCGGAGGGCGCCCTCGGCGAGGAGCAGACGGGGCCGCCGGCGCTGGGGGGGCGAGATGCAGGTCGCTTGCGCCGGGGCATGATCTGAGCGATCGCTTCCGTCTGCTTCTGGGCGGCGGAGAACTGCTGGGCAAACGACTCCACCGACTCGCCGAACAGGCCTGCCTGGGATACGGGCGCATCCAAGAACTTGTTCTTTTCTGCATCCGTCATGTCGGCCAGACAGAGCCACAGATGGCGTTCCTGGACCACCATCGTGGACATCGCACGACCGATCGCCTGTGCCGTGACCTTCGTAGCACGGAGGGCCAGATCCGTAGCGGCCCGGAGCTCCGAAAGCACAGGCGAGTCGTGTCCTCCCTCGTGCAGATCTCTCAAGGCCTTGGCCTGGTGGACCTGCAGCAACGCCATAGCGTGCAGGGCTGAAGCCGCCTCTCCACATGCATGATAGGCAGCCCCCGTTAAACCGGAAGACTGTCTGCAAGCACGGGAGGGGAGGGCTGGGCGATCCTTCCAGGTGGAAGCGGTGGCCGGACACAATTGCATCACAACCGCACGCTCCACGGGGGGGATTCCCGTATAGCCCTTAGCGGCTCCATCGGTGAGGGAGGTGAGGGGGGAGGGCTGAAACGGCCGTAAACGGGTAGAATACGGCGACCTCCAGGTCCTGGTCAGCTCCTCGTGCACCTCGGGGAAGAAAGGTACCGGCGGAGAGGGTTGTGAAACCCGGGCAGCTCCAAAGAACCAATCATCCAGGCGGGACGGTTCGGGCTGTGGGGGGTGAACCCACTCCAACCCGACGGTCTCCGCCGCTCAAGAGAGCACGGCCACCATCTCTGGATCGAAATCCGGCGTCACGACCCGTCCGGAAGGGGGGGAGGACATCCAGATCCTCAGAGGTAGAGGGCCCACCCTCGGATGCTGCGGTCTCCGTGGACCCGGAGGGAGGCACGACAGATCCAACAGACATCGTAGAACACGACTCTGAAGTTTCCATCGGCGCATCAACCGGCTGTGGATGAGGAGGCTGAGAGGCAGAGGACGAATCCCCTGCCCGGTTCAGCACAGTGATGCGGAGATCATCCTTCGAGAGCTTCACAGCCGCACCGTGGCGGCGATCAGAGCTCGTCGGACGTGGGTTGCGTTTTTTCCCGGAGGAAAGACAACCGTCTCCGCAAATCCACAAGGGACATGTTCTCGCAGTGAGAACACTTACCCCCAGCGAACGCTGCCTCAGCGTGCTCGATGCCCAAGCACGAAAGACAACGCTCGTGACCGTCCTTCGGACCCATATACTTCCCGCATCCAAGATCGCACGGACGAAAAGCCATCCTGAAAAGGACGCTAATGTCCGGATATACGAGAGAGTGGCTGCCTTTAACAAGGCACAAAGCTCTCTCGTATCACTCTTTTAGGGAAATTCACTCAGATGCTCAGTTGATGATGCGCACAGGGAAGGCAACGCACACACTAAACTCAAAACAAACAAAAAAGATGCAGAGCCTGTGGAATACTGCGAAGCGTCCGCTGTGGTACTGCCAGTCCAACCAACTTCCGCAATCGATCCCAACAGAGTGAAGTAGCTTCTCAGTAGCAGATACTGCCGGCTTTCGAAGCGATAAAAAGCTGATTTCCCTATTTGCACGTGCGCCTTATATACGCACCTGGCGGGGCGGCGCCAGCATTATGCAAATATCTCAATGCCAAGTTCATTGGCGTTTTAGTAGTATTCGAAGCAGATTGGTCTCTCTAAGCGAGCTCCCAATTCGTCGGTCACGACGTGACGTCGTAGTGACCGACTGAAAGGGAACAGGGGATTACTATCAGGATTACAATGGTTTTATTTAAAACTAAACAAATACATTTTTTTTTTGCATAATAACACTTATTTTCAAGCGCTGCTTGACTGTAGTTACTTTTTCTGTTGCCACCCTCATGACTCACGTAAGCCACCTGCTGGTGCATGCGCAAATAACACAGGTTTCTCCTCAGAATTGCAACTGGTTGAGATGACGCTGTCCGCGGGGAAAATCACTTTTATTTAATATAAATATTTCGCAGCTGTTTTGTTTTCAAAGAAGAAAACAAACCACTGGTTGTGCAGTGCAAAGTATGACTTCCAGCTACATAAACAGTTTCTTTATCAAAGTACTCGACAGCCTAAAGAAGCATTTGCAGTATTGCAGGTAATTCTAGCACGAAAATCATGTTAGCTAAAATCGTGTAAAATTGTTAGTGCTTAAAATTTTATGTTTTTTATGATTGCAGTCAGTGCTTTAAGTGGCCCAAAAGAAGTGCCGGTACTCTATTTTTTTTTTTTTTTTTTTGCTGACTGGACTTCTATATTGAAGGGGTTTTATATTCAGCAGTCAACAGACAAGCTTGTAAAAAATAATAAATCCTTATATAAGTTTGTGGATTTGCTTGAGCTAAAAATAGCTATTGAACATACATACATAAAATGTGCAAAAGGTAGATAAGTAACATTATAAGTAACATTTTCAGCATGGTCAAATGCTAAAACTAGTTGTTCAGATAGAAAGAGCTTAAAAACAAAAACTTTAAAATGACACCAAGACCATGTCTATGGGTTCAAGAATAACAAAATACTGGCCATTTAAAACTAGAAAGTCATCATTTTATTTTTTCCCATTGTTTTCCATTTTGCGGGTGGTAAAACTACTGTGCACGTCGTTCAAATTCATTGAATTTTCGTTGGGCAGTGTCCCAAACCAAAAAGGGCACCAAAGGGGGTGGTACTATTAGTTATATTACTAGCATCAACTTAGACAAGTGATTATAATGGGAAATATAATAACAAGAATTAAAGTGTGACAAAAAATATTCAATATGATTTACCTGCTGGCTTGATGGATCTTTGAATCCATGTTTGCAATGTTGAACTGCCTTTAGAAGCAGCCTCCCTTGCCGTTTTCTGTCTTTGTTTTGGGAAGGCATTTGTGTTTTTTTCTATTTTTGCCTACAAAGTGTGCCAACAACAGCAAATTTAGTGTTTATATTTACTTAGATCTGATCGGGAACATTAAATCCATTAGACAAGCGATAATAGTAAGAATGTGGATATTTTGTTGTTGTTTGCTTGCTAAGTTGTTAGCAATTTTACATTTTACAAATACATAAACAAACTTCCAAATGAGTAATTCTGCGGTTTAACAGCTGATATAATGTAATAAATCTACCTGTTAATGCATCGAACTTCAGAAACTGTCGTCCAGGCAGAGAGTGCACACAGAGATGCTGCGGAGCGGGCGGGAAAACACGAAGTGGATTAGCGGAATCAGTGGATCTTTAGCGATCTTTAGGATCTTTTTATAGATCACAACCTTTGCGTGCGAAATTACAGAAGATAAAATACGGGAGATTTAAGGGAAAATACTAATACAGGAGGACGGCGGGAAAGAAGGGTAAAATACGCGACTTTCCCGGCCAAAACGGGATACTTGACGGGTATGAGTCACACCTCTCCACACCACGTTGAGGCTGACGGACAGCAAAGGCGACGCATGCGCTTTTAACTTGTAAACTCAAGGGTGTATGGGTAATGTAGTCTCTGCTCTCGGTGGGACGAATTAGGAAGTGTACATTGTGAAGAGCGCTCTGAAAAGCGGCAGCGCAGCCAAAGGATTAAAACCTCTGATTTAAACAGATGTGCAAATGAGCGTTCCCATACGCTAAAAGCACGTTCTGGGCTCAGGGAGAGGTGGTGGTACGCTCAAGAGCTATTTTTAGAAGTGGCGGTACTGAGTACCGGCGCGTTCCGGCCCACTTAAAGCACTGATTGCAGTTGTAAGTTTAGTGGCTCCAGAAGCTGTACAAATTAGCATCCGAGTAACGTTAGTCTAATCACAATGTCTATTCTCAATTTCTTCTTTTATATTTTTTATAAAATGTTAACTGTTTAACATAAATGACTGTTACCACCGCCAACGTCCCATGTCAAATTAAGAAAGATCACAGCTTCAGTCAACATGTTTATTAAAATAAACTAATGCTACCTGTAGATTGTGTAGACTTTGGTAGTACCTTTTAAATGTTGTGTATAAATTAATCTAAAAGTTACATGCTGAGAGCATTGGTTAATATTATTATCTCATTTTTGACTACGCTCCCTGACGAAAATTAACCATGGTTTACAGTTAAAACCAAAAAACCATGGTTACTGTAGTAAAACCATGGTTACCACATAATAACCATGGTTTTGAAAAACCATAGTTACACTCAGTGACTCAGGGCCGCATTAACACTGCAAGGGGCCCCTGGGCTTTACCTCTTGTGGGGACCTTCATCCACCGGAATTTCAGCATACATTGACAAAATCTTATTATAAAACGGCTGATTCTGGTTCTTCATTCTGATTGGTTGAAACGCGTTCTAAGCCGTGATAAAATACACCGGTAAACCCACGGTTCAGACCACATCACAAGTATCACTGCGGCACTGTTGCTGCGTACTGATTTATGAAAATAAACACCACAGTCTTTAATCATTTTTTTATTTTTCTACCTTTGCACAATTATGGCGATATCCAGATAAATGGCAATAAATATTGTTGAGTCATTTAAAGAGAATAAAGAAAAAACGTTCTCTGAGTTGTTTTTGTCTTATTGATATTTCCGCTATTATCCACTAGATGGCAATCTTACCCAACTTAAACACTGATGCATCCACTCGACACAACAGCGTTGAATCTGATCTCTTACAAAAGTCCTTCACAAACATGGAATTATCTCCGCTTTTAGCTGAAAATTTGAGAGGTGATAAGAGAACAAATGAATGTAGGATGAAACGATTTTTTTGTTGTTGTTGGAAAGCGGATGGACTGTTCTTTCATTTTATATTTTATGTTTATTTAAAGATGATAATTTTTCTGTAAGGCATTAAACTAAAACTGGGTGGCAACTTAAAAAAAAACGCTGATGGGGAAAGTGTTAATGCTTCAAAGCATATTTGATCATCACTTCAACAGCTGCACGATATAAATGTTAATGTATATTTTAGATGAACGTTGATATATATAAATAAACACCACAGTCTTTAATCATATTTTCATTGTGTCTTTGCTGCGTCTGTGTTGGTTGGGAACTGCGCTCTGTTTCAGTCACACTTGATTCTGAGGAACTACTTTGTTTGGCGGAAGAGCAATATTTGTACTAATATAATTACAACTTATTTGTGTTTTATTTTGTGAAACCCTGCTATGTATATGATGTAACCTTTTTTTAAACGCTTAGTGATTATTGCTTTAATAGTGCAAGTTGACAGCCTTTTCTTTTTCTGGAATAAATTCAGTAACAAAATATTAAAACCATAAGTAATCAGAATGCTTGCAATATACACAAATATCATGGTCATAGCTAGGGTGTCAGAATCCTGCCAGATCCTTGTTTGTATTTAGATCTAGTCAGCATGGCAGGGTTTGACAGTACAATGTTTCATGTGGGAGATGCATGGTTTTTTCTATTGATTTATTCTGACCACGCATTTCCCGGGTCTCGTCACTTTTTCCCCGATCCCTTACTTGTAATTAGTTCCAGGTGTATGTCATTTACTTTATCCCTATTTAAGAGTCCTTGTGTGTGTTGTTCAGTACGGGTTCGTCTGTTGTTCCCTGTTGGTCAAGCCAGTCGTTGTCTTCAGTTTGTTCCAGTTCCAGTTAAGTTAAGTTAAGTGTAGTGTGTTTTGGTTAATGTTTAGTATTTTGGTTTATATGTTATGTTTAGTGTTTTTTGTATCCGTGTCTGCGTTTGGGTTCTCTCCGTTCCAAATTCCTGACAGTACGAACCCGTCAGAACTGAACTCGGACCAATATGGATTTTACCCAATATGGATTTTACCCAGTCCATCCAGCGAGCCACCCAGGCCCATTTATTGTTTGGTCTCCAACAGAAGGGGGCCGACATCAAGACGTTCGCGTTTGAATTCCTCCAAGCAGTGGGGGGTTCCGGTTTTAACGAGGCAGAACTAAAGACAGTGTTCAATAGCTGCCTCGACGAACCCCTCAACCTCAGTGAGATGAGGTTGCTGAGACCCCTGAGCTTTCCGGACATGGTCAACTTTTTGATGAATCGACCTGAGCCCAGGGTCTTCTGCGCCTCGCTCGAGGAGAAAAAGGAAGAGGAGGGGACTGATGCCACAGCCGGCGCAGCCACTGCCGCCAGCGCACCCAGAGCCGCCGCCAGAGCCGCCGCCAGAGCAGCCCCCAGAGCAGCCCCCAGAGCCGCCGCCAGAGCCGCCGCCAGAGCCGCCGCCAGAGCCGCCGCCAGAGCCGCCTCCAGAGCCGCCGCCAGAGCAGCCGCCAGAGCAGCCGCCAGCGCACCCAGAGCAGCCGCCAGCGCACCCAGAGCCGCCAGAGCAACCATAGTTACACTCAGTGACTTAGGGCCGCATTAACACTGCAAGAGCAGCCGCCAGAGCCGCCGCCAGAGCAGCCGCCAGAGCAGCCGCCAAAGCAGCCGCCAGCGCACCCAGAGCAGCCGCCAGAGTAGCCGCCAGCGCACCCAGAGCCGCCAGAGTAGCCGCCAGCGCACCCAGAGCCGCCAGAGTGTAACCATAGTTACACTCAGTGACTCAGGGCCGCATTAACACTGCAAGGGGCCCCTGGGCTTTACCTCTTGTGGGGACCTTCATCCACCGGAATTCCGTTTTTAACGAGGCAGAACTAAAGACAGTGTTCAATGGCTGCCTTGACGAACCCCTCAACCTCAGTGAGATGAGGTTGCTGAGACCCCTGGGCTTTCTGGACATGGTCAACTTTTTGATGAATCGACCTGAGCCCAGGGTCTCAGCCAAAGCCGCTGACCCAGCCCCTTTGCCTCCTGTCCCGAGGGGTCCCATCATGGGATCAATAAGGCTGGGGAGGTCCTCGTCTGAGTTTGCTGCTCCCACCACCGTGCTCCCCTCTCCTGAGCAGCCGCCAGAGCAGCCGCCAGCACACCCAGAGCCGCCAGAGCAGCCGCCAGCGCACCCAGAGCCGCCAGAGCAGCCACCCACGCACCCAGAGCCGTCTGCGCAACCCACGCAGCCACAGCCGTCTGCGCAACCCACGCAACCACAGCCGTCTGCGCCACACACGCAGCCACCCAATCCCATCCAGTCTGGACCACCACCTTTTTTGAACTTTGTTGTTCCCCCCACCCCCCCTCCCTTGTTTATTGTTTTTGTTATCCCACCCCAACCCATTTGTTATCTTTTCTTGTCTGCCTATGTTGTTATTTGTTATGTTGTCTTAGTCCTTGTCTGTTTGTCTGTCTCTCGTGTCTCGTGTTTAGTGTTCCCCCTGAAGGCGTCTAGTATCCGCTCCTGAAGGGGAGGGCTACTGTCAGAATCCTGCCAGATCCTTGTTTGTATTTAGATCTAGTCAGCATGACAGGGTTCTGACAGTACAATGTTTCATGTGGGAGATGCGTGGTTTTTGTATTGATTTATTCTGACCACGCATTTCCCGGGTCTCATCACTTTTTCCCCGATCCCTTACTTGTAATTAGTTCTAAGTGCATGTCATTTACTTTCTCCCTATTTAACACTCTGGGGTCGACTGTGGCGCAAACTCTTTATTTTTCAATCACTCCGCAAAGAGACTTAGATAACTTTGCTGATTTTGGACATACAGATATGATTTATACATCATTTAAAATGGTAAAGTGTCTAGTTTTTTTTCTGTCCACTCCCAATAAAAACAGAATGTTGTGCTTTTCGCAAAATTAAGAAAATAAACATGATGCACGTTTTGTTCTCTCTCCCTCAGTGAAGTCATTTCAGAAACGCGTCAGAAAATTAACTGTAACTTCACGAATACATGTCATAGAAACAAAAGATAAATGTCTACATAATGCTTGGAATGTCAGATTATAAATGATGTAAGTGAGATCGAAAACAAATATTGTCATTCGGTGTAAACTGTATGAGAAGTAGGAGAGGGGCCGTCTCTCTAATGTTACCTGATTATCTGTAATGAGATGAGATCGCCTCACCCCCGCGCCATTGAAGTGAATGAGCAGAGACATCCATATGCATAACTCGTGCCTCCTGCAGTCAATGGATACGCAACCCACAACCCAGTCTCTCCATTCCTTGTTGTTTCATCCGATTGCACCAAAACATGACATCTAAATCCTTATTTACTTGCATATGTGTGTCAATATCTCCAGACGCGTTTCTTTGTTCTTCCGTCAAACATTTCACGCGAGGGTTCCGCACATACACAAACACACGAGTCAGGAAACTCGACGTGCTTTTTGGTATTCTTATAAAATACGTGATTGCAAACAGTACAATCCTTATTTGCGTATGTGTGTCACTATCTCCAGACGCAAGTGTTTTCTTTGTCTTCCGTCAAACAGTTCACGCGATGGGAAACGCACATACACAAACACACGAGTCAGGAAATCGACACGGTTTTTGGTATTCTTATAAAATACGCGATTGCAAACAGTACAATCCTTATTTAGTTGTGTCTAAGCGTATATCTCCGCACAGCACATTTATTAAACACAGGATCACTCGCATGTGCACACATACTGCTTTCATGATCAACACATGAGGTAATGGTGGCGGCTGTAAACAAATATTGATAAGTTTATCACGCTTGTCCCTTGTTGTGTTTCTACTATAATGATTACAAAAACACAAATAAGAGTCCAAACAATGATAGGCAGTTGTTCTTTTGAGCTTTTTACTGCACAAAAGTAAATCTCTCGCTAGCCAACCAAACACAAACCCTGTGTTCACTTTACGATGGCCAAACAGTACCTTTACCATGATTAGGCTACTATGGTTTTTAAAAGGTAACTTATACTTGTGAAATTAATATTATATCAATAGAAATATATTATATATTATATATATAATATATAATGTGTGTGTGTGAGCTGTCAATCACTGATTATTCAGGAGCTTTCCCGCCTCCACGCATACAGCCTTTCCCAAGCAAAAGTGTCTTAGAAATTGTAAATCAATATCTTGCATTATGTGAATGAGTAGGCCGAATGATTTTCACATCATTTTGAAGAAAAAACTCTAGACTACTAGATCCTGTTTTGAAAAGTCTTGGGAAAACATGTTTAGAATTAGTTTTGTGGACTTATCTGTCACGGAGCCTCACGGAGCCTCTCCAAAGGTGCGTCCTAGGTTCGAGTCTCTGTAGGGACAGGGCAGTTGGTCACAATTCAAGTGGTCATATATGCCCTTTCATTGTTCTACATTACTTTCATGGTAAGCTTCTTGCTATCAATTTCTCTTTTATCTTAACAAAGCAAGTAGCTTGATCCTTTCATGATATTTTAAAGTTTTCTTTGCAGTTGTTTTGGTCTCCTAGAAGTGTGTGGTCAGCTTTCCATGCATTTTGTGTGACTTAATTCATTTTAATCATCTACAATTTAAAAACTTTTTTTGTTTTGTCCTAATATAAAAGCATGTTTGGTAAGTGTTCTTGTCACAGGGTGACTATTGAAGGGCGGAACCAAAAGTGGCAGGGATTGGTTCCGCCTGAAGATGGTTTCCTGCCAGACCTCCTTTTACAAACACCCTTACTTCCTGGTCTCCCTGACAACCCAAATTAGGGATTCACGAGCAACAGGTGTGGCAAGTTAATTTGGCAGTGTGTAATTAGAAGAGGTAATGAAGATGGCCAATATAAATAGACCTGTGAAACATAAAGAGAGGAGAGTTGATTTTGGAAAAGCTCCGCTCCGCCAAGGGCGGATTAAACGTTGACCCGGGGATTGCTATAGCGAGCGGAAAGAAGACGGCCGAAGGAGCCGAAAAGGAGTGGAGGCCGTTTATGTAAGGAGCACTAAGTTGAGTTTCAGACCGCGGTGGCAGTGTGTAGTGGTGTAGTGTGGCTGTGTGGAGTGTTGATCCAGTCGGATTACTGCTTAAAGAGCAAGAAGTAAGTGTTTTGGATACCAAGACGAAAATAGAGAAGAAACAGTGACTGATACGGAGACGGAAGAATTCGACTCACCTGTCTGTAGATGTGTATACACTCCCGTTGGATGCTAGCGAGTGGGTGTAGGGCTATCCAGGAGGAAAACCAGCTAGCGGGAGAGCTAGAGTGACGGAGAGAGAGAGAGGAAGCGCGATCATCCACTGTGAGTAAACGAACCATCATACGGAGGTACAGATTTATCAATACCTAAATACTTAACGTGCAGTGTGAGCCTTAAAATCTTGGAAAGTAGCGGCCCCATCGCGAAGTCGAGTGGTGGGTGAGCCGGGAGTATAGCATCAGCAGAGAAAGGGTTCATTGAAACAGCTATATTTTCCCACCTTGGGCCATCATCTTGGAAACGCCCTACAGACTTCCCGGCCAACTCCCGACAACTTAACCTGACCTTGTTGTTCACTAAAGTGTGCTGTGGGTGAGTTTGGACTTTTAGAGTGAGTGTATTCACATGATTGTATTGCAGTGGAGTGCTGTGTGTCCGTTGTCAGGAGCCTTTAAAGGTTAAAGTCTGCCATACCAGATCGAGGAAGGAGCCTTGCGGCGGATGAAGCGCCTAGCTAACACAGGCTGTTCTGCGACCCAGTGAGGAGATCAGGAGACGTTGCAGGGTCCCCCAAAGCGACGCAACGTGTAGTCTGGTGGTGACGGTAGAACGGGTGTAAGAAGTCTGGGCCTGACGTGAGTACCATTGGGTGTTGGTATATACATATAGGTGAAGTTACCATATTGTGGAAAGTCTGGTCATTACAAAACTTATCTGTCACGGAGCCTCTCCAAAGGTGCGCCCCTGTCCAAAGCTCCGATTGTCCACATCCAGGAGGGAGAGGGCAGCGTTCGGCTTGGCAGTGACGGCATCGAACCCCCTGGGCATAACCAGCGCCTGGGAAGGGAAGCAACGTACCAACTACCCACCTGAGCACTACGAATCAGTGCCTGTAAAATACCCACCGCAGCTATCGTTGTCAGCCACCTGTAAGAGAAAGATCACAGTAACATTGAAAGTGTGATTTTGTGTCCACAGCCCTGAGCCCTCTAAGAGAGGAGATCACGAGCCAGCTTACCTGTAAAATACCCACCACAGCTATTGTTGTCAGCCACCTGTAAGAAGAGAGAGAGAGAAAGATCACAGTAACATTTAAAGTGTGATCTTGTGTCCATAAACTCGAACCCTCGGAGCGAGGAGGTCACGAGTCAGCTACCAGCCAACTACTCCCCAGGAGCTACTGACGCCAGTCACCTGTAAGAACCAAAGAGAAATTAACCCATTCTGTGTTGCAGTCTCGTGAAGTTCTGCCTCCAGGATACGGAGGGTGCCACGGATAGAGGAGACCCCCCAAAAGGCTATGTCCCCCTCTCCCTCTCTTAACCCTGTTTGGAGGCCAGAAGAGGCCGTTATTTTAAGTTCCCCTTTCCCCTCCCCTATTTACCATTTTAAATAATTTAAAGTTTATTTTAAATTTACTCTTACCTTGTGTGTTTGGTCATTGGGGTGGCTTTGGGAACCTCCTCGAGGTGGAAACTAGGAAGGGGCGTGACCCTTTAGATATCTCGGGTCCGCTCCGACCTGTGACATTCTCATAGTGTTTTCAACAACCTATTTGTTTGACAAGTTAAGCGGAAGCTTCTAGCAGCATAATTTCCAGGAAGCATTGATGGATCACATGGAGACCAATGTCTTGTTCAAGACCAGAGCAGCTAGGTAAATCCCTTGTTCAGTTCAAGGCCAGCTGGGTTGACTTTGTAAATCACGGCTGATGAGGTGTTCAGTTCAGTGCTGATTGTATTGGTCTTGTAAATCACTCCTGTTAAAAAGTACTTAAGTGTTCTTTAAGATGATGGGGCTTATAAAGTAATATAATTATCTGTCCTTCTCTACAGGCTCCTTGCTATTAAAAAGCAGTAATGTTACTTATGCTCTTAACAAGCATCCAGTTTGTTTCTCTTTTAAGTTTATACCTGTCTGTTCAGTTGCTGTGGTCTCCTAATGCATTGGTATAATTCTCTCTTCAGCACAGAGACCACAAAAACAGCACAGTCTGGATTAGCATCCTCCTAACTGAACCAATGACCAGCCTGCTTGTATTGACCATTACCAAGATGCCAGTTTCACACAGGGAGCTTTAACAACCTTGTTACTGAACAAAGTAACAACCAGCTATATCCTTGGTTCAATTCTCAGCTAGTGCAATGTTTCAGTAAAACACAGATTATAGAATGGCTGTGGAAGCTATCTGTGTGATAAACCACATTTGGGCTGATTCTACAAGCATCGACTCTATGTTTGTGCTTTGCCCGCCAGCAAGTCCTCTGTGGCACAGTGGTAGAGTCTTTGACTTCCATTCGGAAGATCCTAGGTTTGAATCTCTGTAGGGACAGGGTGGTTGGTCACAATGCAAGTGGTCATATATGCCCTTTGATTGTTCTACATTACTTTCATGGTAAGCTTCTTGCAATCAATTTCTCTTTTATCTTAACAAAGCAAGTAGCTTGATCCTTTCATGATATTTTAAAGTTTTCTTTGCAGCTGTTTTGGTCTCCTAGAACTGTGTGGTGAGCTTTCCATGCATTTTGTGTGACTTAATTCATTTTAAATCATCTACAATTAAATTTTTTTTTGTTTTGTCCTAATATAAAAGCATGTTTGGTAAGTGTTCTAATAGTGTTTTCAACAACCTATTGGTTTGACAAGTTAAGGGGAAGCTTCTAGCAGCATAATTTCCAGGAAGCATTGATGGATCACATGGAGACCAATGTCTTGATCAAGACCAGATATTACTTTTGGTTTATTCAACACTCACTTGTTAACAAACAAAGGACCTCTAATCTACAATCTCCTGAATGATAACAAGTTTGATTTCCTCTGTTTGACTGAAACATGGTAGCAACCTCATGACTTCTCGCAGTTAAATTAAACGGTTCCTCCGGGTTTTGTTTACACCTGTCAACCCCGTACCTCTGGCCGAGGTGGAGGGCTTGCGATACTTTGTAATGAGAAGTGGAAAGTCTCTCCCATAACTATGCCTCTGTATGAATCATTTGAATCCACTTTTTTAAAAATTAATGGACCCGTTCCCACTATTATAGCTAATGTCTATCGTCCACCCAGGAGCAATTCAAATTTTTTAAACGATTTTTCTGTATTTTTAACACTGCATTGTTCTGCATCTCAACATGTTATTATATTGGGCGATTTTAATATACACATAGATAATGTGAATGACACTCTTACCAGAGATTTCATATCATGCCTTGACAGTTTTGGAATACAACAATTTGTTGATTTTCCGACCCACTGTAAAGGCCACACTCTCGACCTTATCTGCTGTTCTGGTGTAACCCCTTCTAACTGTCTCGCATTGGACTTGCCCATATCAGATCACAAGTTAATATCATTCAGTGTTAACTTAATGGTAGAAAAAAACAATATGGGTCGTTCCATCTCTTTTCGGAACGTCAAGAACATCGACTTAATAGCGCTTTTTAATGAGCTTGACAATTCTATCATGAGAGATGTATTTTGTACTCCAGATGACTTAGTTTCCTACTATAACGAGGGACTACATAATGTGTTTGATAAGCTTGCACCTCTAAAAACTCGGACTGTATATTTCTCTCATTCTGCACCTTGGTTTACACCTGAACTGAGAGAACTAAAAACTAAAGGACGTCGCCTGGAACGTCTATGCATTAAAACTGGTCTTACTGTTCATAAAGAGATGTATGCAGATCACATGCTATCCTACAAGAATGCTCTCTTGACAGCTAAATCTAATTATTATTCTGTTATAATTAGATCAGATGAAGGGAACACTAGATCTCTGTTTACAACAGTAAATAATATCCTACGGCCTCCTGATAGCCTTCCTTCCCACCTATACTCTAATGACTTATGTAATAAATTTATGACTTTTTTATAACTAAAATTGACAATATCCATCAACAATTGGCTCCCCAAAATAGCCTGGTATGCGATCTCCCGTTTCTGCTAAACCATGATTCACCTCTCTCTTTATTTTGTAGCTTTGAACTCCCGACTGTCGAAGAAATATCACGTTTCATGCGACAATCTAAGTCTTCCACTTGTCAGTTAGACCCACTCCCTACTCACTTAGTTAAAGCCTGCTTAGCCACTCTATCTGGTATAGTAACTGATATTATTCATTTTTCTTTGACTTCTGGGGTTGTTCCTTCATCTTTTAAAGTCGTTGTTATAACTCCAAGACTTAAGAAACCGGGTGCTGATCCTAATAATTTTTCAAATTTTTGCCCAATCTCCAATCTACCTTTCCTCTCAAAAGTCTTGGAAAGGGTTGTTGCATCTCAGGTTCACGCCCATCTCTAAAAGAATAGTCTGTTCGAAAAATTCCAGTCTGGTTTTCGACCACTGCATAGTACAGAGACCGCCATGGTAAAAGTCGTTAATGATCTACTGATAGCAGTTGATTCTGGACTGATGCCACATCTTGTTTCAATGAACTTGCAGCATATTGAGGCAGGGACTTTCTTTTAATTTGTACTAACAGATCACAAATTAAATAGTGCGTATTTGCGTACTAACAATGTTGGAAATTTGTTACATAGTTATCTAATTTACTGCAACATAAGGGAGTTCTTGTTCAACATCGGTAAGATAAATAATGTGTGTTGTTAGCAGTGATGAAACACTCAAGATTTCTCAAGGTTTAAGATTTCAATACTTTACTCGCGAATTGTTTGATAAGTTTTGTTTGCGCCCACCCTTAAAGCGCGATTCACATTTTAAGGCTTCAGACAGCTTGTTAGTACACGCAAATGGTAACTTGGTCTTTTTTCTTGCACATGAGTTGACATTAAAAACAAATTTCTCAAAATGCTCTGATGAAAGTTTTTTACACATGAAATTCGATTTTATTGTTTAATACTGTTGTCTGAGGTCTACTTATGATGTTCGCGTGTTTTTTACATTGAAAAACATCAAAAGCAATAAGTAGTAGGCTATTTTGTAACATGGATTAGTGGCTCTTTAAAGAAATGGTTAGTTTGAAGGGGCGGGCCGCATTGAAGACCTGGACATAAACGGCCACTGCTATAATTGGATTATGTTGATTATGGGAACTCAGGCCCTTGGAGGAGAAATTAATGAAAATGGCGAGCTTTTCACAGACTTTTGTGCTTTTAATGACCTAGTTATTGGTGGCAGTGTATTCCAGCATAAAGACATCCACAAAGAACCTGGATCTCACCAGACGGAAACACCAAAAACCAGATAGACTACATCACAATCTCTAGGAAATGGAGAAGAAGCCTACAAGACACAAGATCCCAACGAGGGGCAGATGTAGCCTCAGACCATCACTTGGTGATTGGAACTATCAAAGTCAAGCTACGAGCCTTCAGAGACATAGCCAATCGACCTCACATCAAGTTTAACACCCAGTGGCTGAAAGAGAAAGACTACAGAGACACCTTTTCAGCCTCTCTGAGAAACAGATTTGAAGCCTTGAATTTTGGAAGAACACTGGAGCTCCCTAAGAGACACATTGACAGACACGTGCCAAGAAGTGCTGGGCAAAAGAGAATGGACAAACAAGGAATGGCTCTCTAATGACACATGGCAACTGATAAAGAGCAGAAAAGACATCAAACAACAGATCAACAGCAACAAGAACGAAGAGGAAAAGAAAGTTCTTTGAGATATATTTACCCAAATAAACAAGAAAGTTAAGAATAGTGCCAGAAAAGAGGCTCTTTTATGATGCACTAGCAACGGAGGCAGAACAGGCAGCAGAAAGAGGGACCTCAGTACTCTGTATAAGGTCACTAAGACTCTCTCAACTAAGAAGACAAATGTGGGTAGGAAGAGTATCAGCAGACTGGAAAAAAGGACACATGGTAAAACTTTCCAAAAAGGAGATCTAGGATCCTGCAAGAACTGGCGCGGCATCATGCTACTTTCAGTACCGAGCAAAGTACTGACCCGCATTATTCTTGACCGGCTGAAAGACGCAGTGGAAGAAAAACTTAGGCCAGAACAAGCCGGCTTCAGGAAAGACCAGTCATGTACAGATCAGATAGCAACACTCAGAATCATTATCGAACAATCCTTGTAGTGGCAGTCACCATTGTACCTTAACTTCATTGACTTTTGTCAAGCGTTTGATAGTGTGGACAGGGAAACCATCTGGCAGCTCCTCCACCATTATGGAATCCCTCAAAGTTTCATCACCCTGATCCAGCAACTTTATGAAGGCGCTACATGCCAAATTATCCATAACGGCAAATTGACAGAGGAATTTGAGGAAAAGGAGTCCGGCAAGGATGCATGCTCTCCCCAATGATCTTTCTGTTAGTGGTCGACTGGGTGATGCATCAGACAACTAAAACAGAAAAAACCAGAAATCCAGTGGTCCCAACTCAATTTCTTGAAGACTTGGACTTTGCAGACGACTTGTGCCTAATGTCCCAGAAATGCCAACATATGCAACAGAAAACCGATAATCTAGCTCACAAAGCATCCAAGACTGGACTGCAGATCAATTTAGAGAAGACTGTTATCATGACCCTGTTAAAAAAGCAGCAAAAGCCAATCACCCTTGGAGACAGCGAGCTGAAAGAAGTCACTTATTTCACCTACCTGGGCAGCATCGTATCTGCAAGAGGTGGTTCTGACGAGGACATCAAAGCCAGAATTGGGAAAGCTAGATACGCCTTTATTACCTTGAGACCAGTCTGGAGGTCAACAGCCCTATCTGTCTGTAACAAATTACGAATTTTCAACAGCAATGTTAAATCTGTCCTCCTATATGGCTCAGAGACCTGGAGAGTCACCAACACCCTAACCAACAAACTCCAAGTATTCGTCAACTGCTGCCTTCACAACATACTGAAGATCAGGTGGACAGACAAACTAAAAAAACACTGATTTGTGGCAGCGGACAAACCAAGATCCCATCAAGCAGCAGACTGCCAGGCGTAAATGGCGATGGATAGTGGAATCTTTGCAGGCTTAGGTGGAATCTTGGTCGCCCTAAGACCACCTGGAGATGATCCTGCGAAGAGGAAATGAAGAAGTGCAACCTGTCGTGGGGTGAACTGAAAAAGGCTGTCCAGAATAGACTGCGTTGGAGAGCTGTTGTTGAGGCCCTTTGTTCCACGGGGAATCCAAGGAGATAATGAAAAAAAAATGATGCTATGATTGGATAGCTTCATTCCCCATCATTACATGTGGGGAAATGTTTTAAAAACAGTAATGTGTAAAAATAGCAGCTGAACACATATATGTTTGAGCCACAAAAGGTTCTGGGTGCTAAAGATGATGCACAAAAATGACAATACATATGGTAAAGTAGAAACAAAACTTTAAACTTGATGTGACTAAATTACCGTATACAACACAGTTAGCGCGCATCAGAATCTAAACTGATAAGTCCTTATCACTAACTTTGCCTATTTCTATTGTGCTTGTGAGGTTGCTCTTACATACACATAACGTTACATACTACAGTTATATGATAAAAAGTTGGACCTTTCAAACGCAACTTGCCTAAATTACCGTATACAACACAGTAAGCGGGCATCAGAATCTAAATTGCCGCTGGTAAGTCCTTCGTTTTCACTAACTTTGTATATTTCTATCATTATATTACAGTTGTATTTTTAAGTGTTGTACCTTTATTAATCGTTTAATGTTTTTAGTAAATTAAAACAGTCCTACATGTTACAACAGGACAAACATTTTTACAATAGGACATATCAAGCGATCTCTTCTAACAAAGCAATAGTGAAACGCAGTAACCTAAATAAAGTCAAATGTTTTACTTTTACTGTGTGTACTGCTGTGTCATTTTTGTTAGATCCAATATTAGTGGTGATTTTAATTAAAGTCTCTCTGCAAATCCAGCATTGACTTGTGGCTTCTTTACAAATTAATCTGCGATACACAAAGTAAACACTCCCCACACGAGCTGGGACTTCTTTAAAAACAAACTTTAACCACGGATTCCTAATGTTATGTTCCAAGCCTCAGAGTTAAGGTTATCCAGCGTCTGTGTTCTTCCAAGATGTTCTTCCACAACCGAACACTCCGTTTCCATGGGTACTCATAACAGATCACCGGGTTAAAATAAAACTCTCTCAGGAGAAATGTATTTAAAAATCATTTTGGTTACATTTGGCAATCTTTAAAGACATGTTTACTGATTGTTGAGACACTGCATACAAAAGTGGTCATTGTATTTCATTGTAAGCAACCGTTGCATTTCAAGGTAAGAATGAAACTACAATGATTGCATGTCTTAAAAGAAATAAATCTTAATTTTTTTATGTATTTTAACGAAAATGTGAGAACCTCGATGACGATGTGGTCGAGCAACGCGACTTGAACCGAAAACATGTTCGGGACGTGTCCGGCGGAACTGGCATGAATGGCCACCCTACTCTTGAGGGAAGCATTATAGTTAATTATAATTTATGGGTTGAATACTCCACTAGGGGAAAACTTGAGGAGTAGTATAAAATACCAGATTATTGTCTTTTCTGGTTGTATTTCTGCTATTTTTTCTCTCTGTTTCCACGTTTTTCTGCTGTTATTGCTTCACAAGCACTGGTCTGATTGTTCTCACCTGCTACTAATTTTCATCCTGGCAACTTCAGTGACAGTTGACTAAGGCTACATTTCCACGTACATGGTTATTTTGAAAAACAGAGACATTTACCTTCGTTCACATCCCTCGTTTACACTTAAAGGTATATTTCACCTCTGAAACCGATTCTTTCTCAAAAATCCGGCCACAGTGGATATTTTGAAAACCTTCGTTTGCACGCTTGCATGTATACTGAGACAAACTGATGTTTAGGCGGACAAAGTCACAGTATGCGCCAGAGATCGCACCTACATCAAAAATGCGACCTATGTTTACATGTTACTGCTACTCTGAAACACTTCCATGATCACATTTATGTTCGTGCACACTCATTTCGTGTGTTTGTATTTGCAAATATAGCTGCTCCATTATGTCGAAGTCAGCAGTTTTACGCGTATTCGACTTCATGCGGCGCTGCAAGAACCGACTGGCAGATGATGTCAACGTACAGCGAGAGCAAGTTGAGAAATCACATGTAGAGGTCTAATTTCGAATCGCTTTCGTGGTACTTTGACATCATCGGACACTTACTGCAACAACTCCTCTCTCCAACACGAAGAACCAGTCCGCGTCACCACCAGGGCCGCCGGTGATTGGCTAACGTGGGCTCTTGACGGCAGATATGCACGGGTACGTGAAAATTAACACTTTTCTGAAAACTGACATGTGTGCACGATATTATTTTTGAAACTGGAGAGGTTGAAATGTCCATTTATGAAAATAGCCGCCTATGTGTAGGCCTAATTTTTGGAAAAGGCCAGGGGGAAATGGCTTGCATCTGCATTTTCAGCAAAATACCACGCCATTGCATGGTTTCATTCAGTCTGACATAGCCACAAGACTAGAGGCACGTCCTATAAACAAAGCTTAGTATAGTTCTGGACATCCGAAACTAAAAGAGGGACTGCAGAGGTCAGAGAGAGAAAAATGTGCTGACAATTACAAAATATTTTTTAAAGAAAGGTAACTTAACGTTATATATAATTTATTAACAGAGCTTCCTTTAACGCAATGTTAGCGTCAGTTATAGCCAACTGCTAACAGTACATTATGGTCAATTCAATAGGTTACTTTTATCACTGCTAAAGATGAGAAGGATATAATTTTTGTCCAAGATATAGATCTTGAATTTGTAGTCACTTGCCAGCATTCTCCTGTCAGCACATATTGCTAGTGGACTTATACACATGTGAGACTGTCAAAACCAGACTAAAGTCTCAAATCTAAGTGTGAGATTTGTGAGAAGTGTGAGCATCGCAGTTTGATTTCAAACATCTATATAAGGGGTATAAATATAAAAAACAATGCATGAAGTGAACATCAAACAATATTTTCCATAAAAATCTACCTATTAAAGTTGTGTCCTTTCTATCAACTCCGTCAGATTTTTTTTATAAAGCTATTTAAATCAGGAAATTCAGGTCAGCTATATCCTCGAGGACCCCTTTTCATCTCCCTGCCTGTGGTGAATGCAGCACTACCACACATTCTCTGTTATGTTTACATTTTTTATATATTTTAGACAAACAATGTCAATATTCCTATGGTCACAGCTGCACCATGTCAACACCATCTTTCTGTTAAGATACTTTTTTTAAACCACAGTGGATTGAATTTAAGCATTTTAGTGAGGTTATTGGGACAGCTAGAAACTGAGGAAAAAGTACCTAGCTGCAGTGTACAATAAATGTTTTGGAGGGAAAATACATGCCCTTATGTCAACTCCGTCAGACGTCAAATCCGTCAGGTTCTATGTCTGACGGAGTTGACCTGTAAGCTGATGGAGTTAACAAATCCACCAATAACCTTTTAATGTGCGATTATAATATTATTTGTGAATATAGTGAAGGATTAAACCGTTATTTCAGGGTTTTATTTACACATAAATGCACATATAGCATGCATTACATTGTTTAACCATATGCATCTGACTTGTAAAGAATGGGCAGGCAGTGGTCTGCTTGTTATTGTGTAACATGTAACTTTATAGTTTTGAGTACAGTGAACTCATTGTCATGTTTAAGAAACCAGTCTGAGATGATTTGCGCTTTATGACATGGCACGTTATCCTGCTGGAAGTAGCCATCAGAGGATGGGCACACTGTGGTCATAAAGGGATGAACATGGTCAGAAACAATACACGATGCTCAGTTGGTACTAATGGGCCCAAAGTGTGCCAAGAAAATATCCCCCACACCATTATACCACCACCAGCAGCCTGAACCGTTGATACAAGGCAGGATGGATTCATGCTTTCATGTTGTTGACGCCAAATTCTGACTCTACCATCTGAATGTTGCAGCAGAAATCAAGACTCATCAGACCAGGCAACGTTTTTCCAATCTTCTATTGTCCAATTTTGGTGAGCTTGTGTGAGTTTTAGCCTTAGTTTCCTCTTTTTAGCTGTCAGGAGTGGCACCCGGTGTGGTCTTCTGCTGCTGTAGCCCATCCACCTCAAGGTTCGACGTGTTGTGCATTCAGAGATGCTCACTCTTCTGCATAACTCGGTTGTAGCAAGTGGTTATTTGAGTTACTGTTTCCTTTCTATCAGCTCGAACCAGGCTGGGCATTCTTTTCTGACCTTTGGCATCAACAAAGCATTTGCTCCCACAAAACTGCCACTCACTGGATATTTTCTCTTTTTTGGACCATTCTCTGTAAACCCTTGACATGGTTGTGTGTGAAATTCCCAGTAGATCAGCAGTTTCTGAAATACTCAGACCAGCCCGTCTGGCACCAACAACCATGCCACATTCAAAGTCACTTAAATTACCTTTCTTCCCCATTCTGACGCTCGATTAGAACTGCAGCAGATCGTCTTGACCATGTCTACATGCCTAAATGCATTGCGTTGCTGCCATGTGATTGGTGGCCGGTGATTGTGTATATATATATATATGTATATATATATGATGCAGGGCAATCATACATCCAACACACCCAAACACACATATGTGAAATGAAAACAGAGGCGGAGGAGGGCCCCTGGTTTCCCTTATTGTTCTTTTTTTGATAGTAGGAAACGGTGTATGTGCAATATCTTTATTATAGTTTGCTTTACAGTAAGTTTAATTCTCTAATAACAATGAGTTGTCACGGTAGGAAAATCCATTGTTTTCCTCTGTGTCATGTTTGTGTGGGTGTGTTGTTCACTTACCCCTGCCATGTGCTCGTTAGAGCAATCCCATTCACCTGTGTGTTGATTGTCTCGCTCCAGCTGTTCATCATTACATCATCTCCATATATACTCACCTGACTTTCTGTTCCCTGCCAGATTCTTATGTTTGCTCAGTCCCCGTGTTGCTTGGTTGTTTCGTGTGCTTTGGATTACATGTTTCAGTTGGATGTTTATTGTCGTCGTCGTCTTCGTGTGGATGTTCCGTGTCAGCCTGGATTTCACCAATGCTCACCACTCCACCAACGTCGCACTCAAAACATCAACTTCCACCGTAGTCATCGTCACCATTGCCCACCACAACACCGGACTGGATTACTTCCGCATTGACTCTGAATACTCTCTCTTTGTTTACATTTAATAAACATTGTTTATATTTCACCGGCATTTGCTTCCGCTTCATACGTATCATTACAGAAGAATCTGGCCAACATGGAAGCAGCAGGTGGTCAACCAATCTCCGCGTTGGAGGAGTTTCTCCTGCGATCTCTGGCTCGTATGGATCATCAGGATTTGGTCATCGAAGATATGCGGAAGGCCGTCCAGGCAATGGTGGCGAAAGTTTCCGAGCTCTCTCAGCGATCTCAGGACATCACGCCTCCCACTGCGCCACCCATGCCGCCCGCACCATCTTCACCTCCAGGGGGTAGCTTCATCCCGGAACCGAGACTTCCCATTCCGGAGAAGTACTCTGGTGAGCCCAACTATTGCCGTACTTTTCTCTCTCATTGTTCCTTACATTTCGCCCAACAGCCCCGGTCATTCCTTCTCGAGGAAACGAAGGTGGCATTCACACTCTCACTACTGACAGGCAAGGCTGCCCTCTGGGGGACATCGGTATGGGAGAACAAAGACAGCTGCTGTTCCTCGTTCGCCTCGCTTGCTGAAGAGATGAAGAGGGTGTTCGCTGATTCTCTTCCTCCTCATCGTCCCTATGACTGTGCGATAGATTTACTGCCAGGTTCGTTTCCGCCTAAGGGCAAGTTATACTCTCTGTCCGTTCCGGAGATGGAGGCCATGGAGAAATATATTTCTGATTCTCTGGCAACGGGGTTTATTCGCCCTTCCTCTTCTCCAGCGGGGGCGGGGTTCTTTTTTGTGGGGAAGAAGGACGAATCCTTGCGACCTTGTATTGACTACCGAGGGTTGAACAACATCACGGTAAAGAATACCTATCCTTTACCGTTGATGTCTTCAGCCTTCGAGAGGTTGCAGGGAGCGTCCGTCTTCACTAAATTGGACTTACGTAATGCATATCATTTGGTTCGCATCAGGAAGGGGGATGAATGGAAGACTGCGTTTAACACCCCTCGTGGCCATTTTGAGTATTGCGTGATGCCTTTCAGTCTCACGAACTCGCCGGCAGTCTTCCAAGCACTCGTTAATGACGTGTTGCGAGACATGGTAGATCAGTTCATATATGTTTACCTGGATGACATATTGATTTTTTCTTCGTCTCTCCAGGAACATTTGCAACACGTACGACGAGTGCTTCTGCGGTTGCTAGAGAATGGGCTTTTTGTCAAGGCGGAGAAATGCGTTTTTCATGCACAGTCTGTTTCTTTTTTAGGACACATCATTTCGACTGAAGGTGTTCGCATGGATCCTGAGAAAGTTAAGGCTGTGGTAGATTGGCCATCCCCAGAGTCTCGCAAGGCCCTGCAGAGATTTCTGGGGTTCGCCAATTTTTACCGGCGTTTCATTCGCAATTTCAGCCAACTAGCCACACCTCTGACCGCTTTGACCTCCCCTGGTTTGACGTTCAGGTGGTCAGACGCAGCTGAGGCTGCGTTTGCCAAACTGAAAAGCTGCTTTGTTTCAGCTCCCATTCTCGTTACCCCTGATCGTTCACGTCAATTCATAGTGGAGGTCGACGCGTCAGAGGTGGGGGTAGGAGCAGTGTTGTCCCAGCGCGCATCCTCAGACGGAAAGGTTCATCCTTGCGCGTGTTATTCTCATCGTTTATCTCCTGCGGAAGTTAACTATGACATTGGCAATCGAGAGTTGTTGGCGGTCAAGCTAGCACTGGAAGAATGGCGTCACTGGCTTGAAGGGTCGGGTGTACCTTTCATTGTATGGACGGACCATAAGAATCTCGAATACATTAGAACCGCCAAAAGACTTAACTCCAGGCAGGCTCGATGGGCATTGTTTTTCGGTCGTTTCGATTTTACACTTTCTTACCGGCCGGGTTCCAAAAACATCAAACACGATGCTTTATCCCGTCTTTTTGAGCGTTCCGATCGTACTGCTACTCCCGAGCCCATTTTACCGGAGAAAATCATTATCTCCGCGCTCAGATGGGAGGTCGAATCGAAGGTTTTGACAGCCTTAGAAGGGGTAACGCCCCCGGCTCGCTGCCCACCGAACCGTTTATTTGTGCCGGAAGGGTTACGGTCAGACGTCCTCCAGTGGGGTCATGGTTCCAGTGTTGCTTGTCACCCAGGGGTTAGTAGAACTAGGTTTCTAGTCAAGCAACGATTTTGGTGGCCTGGTATGGCTCGTGACGTCCACGACTTCGTCTTGGCTTGTTCGGTTTGTGCCGTTGGTAAGACTTCCAATCGTCCTCCAGATGGGTTACTTTTACTGCTGTCTGTCCCTTCGAGACCCTGGTCCCACATATCGCTAGATTTCATTACCGCCCTCCCACTCTCTAAGGGTAATACGGTGATTTTGACCGTAGTGGACCGGTTCTCGAAGGCGACTCATTTCATTCTCTTGCCCAAAGTACCATCAGCCAAGGAAACAGCGGTAGCTGTCATTGACCACGTCTTCCGTATACATGGCCTCCCGACAGACGTGGTCTCTGACAGGGGTCCCCAGTTTGTGTCCAAATTTTGGCGAGAGTTCTGCAAATTGCTAGGGGCGACTGTTAGCCTTTCGTCCGGGTTTCATCCACAGAGCAACGGTCAAACCGAGCGAGCCAATCAGGACGTCGAAAGGGTGTTGCGATGTCTGGTTTCCAAGAATCCTTCGTCCTGGTGTCAGCAACTCTCAATTGTGGAGTACGCACACAATTCTCTGCCGGTGTCATCTACGGGCATGTCTCCATTTAAGTGTAGTTTAGGGTACCAACCACCTAATTTTGTCAGTACTGAATCCGAGGTGTCGGTCCCCTCCGCAAACGCACTAGTCCAGAGGTGTCACCGCACCTGGACCAGAGCTCGCAGAGCTCTGCTCCAGGCAAGGTCGCGCACCAAGGCTAAGGCCGATCGCCACCGGTCGAAGCCTCCCCGATACGTCGTCGGTCAAAGAGTGTGGCTTTCAACCCAGAATATTCCGATGCGTTCCGTCTCGAATAAACTTGCTCCCAAATTTATTGGCCCGTTTTCTGTTACCAAGATCATTAATCCGGTAACAGTGCGTCTTAGCCTTCCTCCTGCGTACAGGAGGGTTCACCCCGTCTTTCACGTTTCCAAAATTAAACCGGTGATTTTTTTCCCGTCTTAATCCGCCTGCCCCGGTTCCCCCTCCGCCTCGTATCGTTAATGGGGAGACCACATATTCGGTTAACCGTATTCTGGACTCCAGACGGAGGGGACGCGGATTTCAGTACTTGGTGGATTGGGAAGGTTACGGTCCGGAGGAGAGAAGGTGGGTTCCTGCTCGGGACATACTGGATCACCGCCTTATTGATGATTTCAATCAACAGGTAAAGCAGGCTGGGAACGCCGAGGGGCGTTCCTAGGGGAGGGGGTACTGTCACGGTAGGAAAATCCATTGTTTTCCTCCGTGTCATGTTTGTGTGGGTGTGTTGTTCACTTACCCCTGCCATGTGCTCGTTAGAGCAATCCCATTCACCTGTGTGTTGATTGTCTCGCTCCAGCTGTTCATCATTCCATATATACTCACCTGACTTTCTGTTCCCTGCCAGATTCTTATGTTTGCTCAGTCCCCGTGTTGCTTGGTTGTTTCGTGTGCTTTGGATTACGTGTTTCAGTTGGATGTTTATTGTCGTCGTCGTCTTCGTGTGGATGTTCCGTGTCAGCCTGGATTTCACCACTGCTCACCACTCCACCAACGTCGCACTCAAAACATCAACTTCCACCGTAGTCATCGTCACCGTTGCCCACCACAACACCGGACTGGATTACTTCCGCATTGACTCTGAATACTCTCTCTTTGTTTACATTTAATAAACATTGTTTATATTTCACCGGCATTTGCTTCCGCTTCATACGTATCATTACATGAGTAGTTTTAGTAGTAGTGTTTGAAGAGCACATCTGTTCAATAATCAGCAATGCACACATATTTTTTGTCAACACCATCAGTTTTTTGTCAACACCGTCAGATCTTCCAACAGCGTTGGATGTATTTTTTTGTCAATCTTTTGGGGGAAAATATATTCTTTCTTCAGTTTATGTTGTTTTTGTAATAAAGGACCATCTGATCTACCATCTCTTATGTTTTATTTACTTAAGGAAATTGTTTTTACAATATTGAAGTTAAAATCAATGTTTGAAAATGCTAATATTTAGAAATCTGAGTTTTCAGAATAGTGTGGAATCACAACCTAAGTTTATATATTGTATTTTTTTACATATCAGAGTAACTAAACACTATTACAATATACTTGAGAACATTAGATTCTGGTTGGATTGAAAGAATTTAAATTTTATACTTTTTAGTGTGTCTGATGGAGTTGACACAAATCCAGTTCTGAAGGGAAACATGTTTATTTTTTTAAAATGTGTTTTTATTTAGAACCTGTTCCTTTACATGGTTAAATAAGACCTTTCTCTGCAGAAACATATAACTTTAATTGATAGTGTATTTTAAAAAACAGTTTTTTAAAACCTGTTTTGTCCAGACTCTCAAGAATCAGTGATACAGTATATATATAATAAAATCAGCAAAATGATAAATCGGTCATGTTAGCATTTTACAATCCTAAATGTAATCTTCTGTCACCTTAAGTAACTTTCAGTTGCCATGTATTTTGAGATGTCAGGATCTGTGTGTTTGTCAGTTTGCTCTCAGATTTAATGCGAGATTCATCATGCATAACTGCTGCTAAAGTAAATAAGGCGAAGGGGTGCTGTCCAGCGTTTCAAGAGTTTTAAACTGCTACCTCTACAGCTGAAGGGCTTCACTGTTTTGACAAATGGCAATAAAAACATTTAGTGTGTCTGCTAGTATTGTTATACGGTATGTTCCTGTCTGAATTAGCACAGTGTATAGTAGTGGATTTTTGTTTCTGCATTACCAGTACAGCATTAAATGACTTGATCGGTACTCACTAAATTTGGCAATCTTATGAACCGATCTTTCTGTTTACTTTTGTTTTCATAGGGCTCCTGAATTTGGCTGCAATTAGAGACTTTTTTACGCAGTGCAAGCATTTTTACAACCTGCGTTGCTCATGTGCATTTTCTATGAGGACGTGCTCTGGTCCTAACAGTTAAACGCGTCTTCACATCCCCATCAAACAGCGTATACAACACATATCTCATATCTCAAAGTTTATTATTTGCATAAGTTTTAAAGATTTGACAGTTTAGCTTTCATTTTCCTCACAGCTGCTCTGTCTGCATACACCCAATGCGCACACACACAGCTGCCTGTCATCAGTGCACATGTACAGAGCGATCTCTCCCACGCCTTAAAGCTACAGTAACCTAATTAATCTCTCAATAAAATCCCTCTCTGCTCTTGACTAAGGAACTGTTATACTTCATACGAATGCATGTATATTTAATTCATACTGTAAAGACTGTGAAGTGTTTTATTTTTGTTACTTTTAACAGACATAATCCTTTTTAAAGGCATATTAAATTTCTCTTTGCAGAATAAATATTTGTTGTGCTAATTTATTTGATTCTCTATTAAAACAATAATAAACCTAATTACAGCAAGTAATATAAAGGCAACGTCTGTGCTATCATTTTTTTCAGTGAAGAGCTTGCATATCAGCTTGAAGAATCAGTATTGGCATTGGTATTGGCAGATCAAGAAAACAACAAATCGGTATCGGCTGCAAAAATCCTGATCGGAGCATCCCTAACTGAACTTTTTAAATATGTGACCCCGCCTGTGAAAACCAGGCCAAAGTCCAAAAATCTAATTCTGAGAAAATGAACATCAAAGTTCAGTTTCACACACTGTAAAAAAATCTTTGCGGCCTTAAATTATTTTGTTTAATCAACAAATCACAAGTAATTTTAACCTATATTATTTATCTTGACTAGAGATTAGTTGTTATAACTTATAAAATATAGTTTATAAATTATATTATGTAGGATTATGTTATTTAGAAAACAGTAAATTGCAAAAAAAAGACTTTAGCTAGGTTTCAGGAAGGGTCACATGTGCGACACAATTAAGGAAACTGCAAAGACAACATGTTTGTTTCATGTTAAATTACACTGTAAAACAGAAAAAATGCTAATAAATCAGAGGCAAATCAGAAGATGCAAATAAATATTGTTTAACCTTCAAGTTAACTGAAGGGGAAAAAAAAACATTTTGATTTCCATGGAAATGGAAAAATGGAAAAAGCAGGTTAAGTCCGTTCAAGCATGTAAAAACAGGATTTGGTTATTCCTAAAAACATGTCACTAAGGAGATCCATTTACATGTACGTTTAGGCATTTAGATATAGCTTTTATCCAAAGCATCTTGTATGAGTAAAACATTACTAATTCATCTTAAGAGACATTATATAAGTGCTATTGTTACAACTGTTACAGACATACATATAAAAAGGAAAAGGAGAACAAAGTACAGTGTAAATTAATTTCAGATTCAATTTTAAACCTATAAAAACATTTTATTTTTTAATTGGTAGTTTACTCTTCATTTATTCTGCATGTCATATTAATTACATGTAGCCATGTGGACACCACATTTGCTTATATAGTTCAGGTTATTTTGAACCACAACCCCATAACTGTAGATAAACATTTTGTATATTAGTTATTTCAGCCCTGATTAAACACACCTGAGCAAGCTAATCAAGGTCTTCAGGAATATAAGACATTAATTATTAATCATGGCAGTGTTTAGGAGAACATATAATAGGTACATTTGATCAAATAAGTATGCTAAATATATTTTATTAATTGCGCAAAACTGTCACAGTAAAAAGCTTTAGTGTGCAGATGGTTATTTTGGGAATTATGCCCTTGACCGGGCCTTTTAAGCACATCCCGGGTGCAAAATTGATGCACCTAAATCATCATATAGGCTAAGTTTATGGGCTTCCTGGGTGCAGAATTGATGCACTTGAAGCACCCTCTCCTGGGAATTCTCGCTCCACAATGGAAAGTTCATAACTGTTAAAACACAAAGGGAATAGATGCATCATGTGCTCAACACATAGTGAATTTAATCCATCCAACGGCTCCATCCAATATTTTAAAATGTGCGTTTGTTCCTTCACATGAAACTATCGAGTTTATTAAGAAGACTTTGCATATAGTGCATAAAAAAGTTTATGGTGCTTTTATAATACTTTGTCCTTTTAATAGCTTGTCCATAAAAACCATGGGTAACTCACAAAATCGGAATTGGATCTGTCCTGTTAGTCCGATATCCGATCCAGCCAAAAGCTCGGATCAGCCCGATACCGACAAAATATAATTACTACCCAATCAATCTAAAGTAGGGATGCACCAATCCGATATTCTGGATTGGTGCATCCCTTCTTTGGATTGACTGGGTCCCTACAATGTAGGTAGATAATGTGATAATGTTTTTATCAATTTCCAACTGGCAGAGAGTAGTTCTATATTGTACTACATTCAATTATTGTAACTATATACAGACTAAAGCCCGACCAATTTACCGCAGATATGCAGCCGATATAAAAGTTTCTGACAGAACACATTAAATGCTTTTGAAAGATGTAAGTACTTGTTTGTACAGCAGAGTGCACCCTATTGGTTGCCAATGGTGACCCAGGTCACTCACTGTAGTGACACCAGCCAATCCCCAACCCCTTTCATTTCAGTCAGTGGGTCTCTCAGTTCAAGTGGCGGCAGTCACGCAGTGTCTCTTCACAACATTTTTACAACTGGTATTAAGACGCGCTTTGGTCGATTGTATTATAAGTGGACAAGAGAGACGCATTCCCGTTTACATTTGTTGCTTTTAATCCGTCTCTTTTGTCGACTTGCAAGTTATTTAAACGCAAGAGGGAGAAATGACACGAGATGGAGAAATGACACGTTTAAACTACGCGCAGTTGTGCACTTATATACCAGTATAAGATAACAGCTGCTTGTGTTGTTAGTGAACATGCTCATTTCAGAGCAATTGATTTAATAAGTTCGCGCAACTTTACCCCAAGGGCGTAGGCAGAAATTGTATTTTGGGCGAGCCGGGGCAAAAGTGAGTGGGCCTATAGTTTATCCTAGAATAAAATGACTTAAATAATAATTAAACTTTAGAGTAGAAAAAACTAATAGACAAACTGCAAAAACAGTGACATCTTTACTTTGGAATTTTCGGCGAAGCCAATAATAAAACACTGTCTAAACATGTTCATCCAACACAGAGCTCAATATAGGTTGGACAAACCAGGCCAGCATAGACAATAAACTGTCGTATTCAGGCAAGTCAACAGTGCAAAAACAGTTAACTTGAAATAAAGTAGGCTAAAAGTAACAGGAAATTGAAATAATGAAAACTCTCAGCAGAGCACGGTTTGAAATAAACAACAACGCACTGCCTAATTTATATTAAATCAACCATTTTGATTAAACTTGCCTGGGCGGGCCAGGGAGTTATGTGGACGGGCCAGTGCCGCCCTGGCCCAATACTGGCTACGCCTTTGCTTTACACCCTGGCTAAATAAAAGAAGCGGAGAGAAGACGCTTTCGTTTTATAAAAGTCTTAAGTTTGCGCCGAACACTGTGGCTTTGTGTTATAAAAACGTTGTGCACTACATTAAACATTAGCCTACATCACTATGTTATATATAGTGTATATATTACTTACTCACTTATGCCTTCCACCCCTACTGGGGCATAGGCCATCTACAAGGGATTTCCAAGAGTCTCTGTCCTGTGCTCTCTTCTCCAATTGGTTCCAGGGCTTTTTAAATATCTTAAGTTCTCTTTCCAGTTCTCGGCACCACGTGTTCCTTGGTCTGCATCTTTTCCGCCTGATCTGTGGGTTCCATGCTAGGGCTTGTCTGGTGATGTTGTCTCAATTGTTAGATTTTCTTGAATTTGGCTGCTCAGTCTTTCATGGCTCGCCAACGTATTAGAATGTATCTAATAAGTAAAGTAATAAGCAGGACCAAGTGCATGTGGGGAAAAGAGATTTAATGAAGGTTCTTATGTAGCATAGTTCTTCAGGAGCGATGTTGTCGTGTCAACCTTCTACATTCTTAACCCAAAGATCTGCCTGTGTGAGCAGACCTTTATACATCTTACACAAACAATACAATGGCACCCCATGGAGACTTTGATCTCTGAGGTGACAATCAAACCCACAGAGAACCTACGAGAATGTGACCTAATAATGACCTGAGGGGTAACTGTATGGGCCATTTGGATAGTTGATAACATCAGGTCACAGTTGTAATGTAATCAGGCTAATAATAAAGTTAATAACATCAGGGCACAGTTGCAACGTAACACATCAGACATTGATTACACATAAAGAAATATACACAAAATCCTTCAATCCCCCATTTGATCATATTTGATCACACAAAAAATAAAATAAAAGATTTTGTCAATCATACACATTCAGTATGCAGGTTCTTGCTTGTGATCACTGAAAAAGGTTTCAATGTAAAAATGGATGCATTTCTTTGTGAAAATGCATGAGTCCTTTTTAAACTTTCATTTAAAAGTTGTAATCATGTGGACTTGAAGTTGTAATCATGTGGACTTGACAGATGTGGTTGCGTTTTGGTCCTTGCGGGTTATAGCACGTTGTGGGGATGTGGAAATGGAAAATGTGGATGTGCTCTGTGGATCTTCCCAGGTTTCTGCTTGGTGAAGCTGTCAAGCATAGGAGGTCTTTGCTTATTCTCAGGAACACCGGAACACCTGCAATCACACACACAAGAGAAAAGGGGAACGTATCTTGCCAAAGAAAACAGATTATTCACAAACAACTTCTACCTGAAACTATCCCTATTTAATTTTGGCAGGACACTACAGTGTTTACCAGTGGTGGTATGTGTACCTCTTCATCCTCAGACGACATGCTAGAGCCTAAAAACTCTAGTCCCGCAATGTATGGACTCTAATAAACACTACTGCCATCTATCCCTCATCTCTAGGCAGACTAATCAACTCGCAATGGCACGCATTTAGAACTTGCTCTTCAGGATCCTGTACTGCCAGGCTGAGGTGTTCAGGGTCGTTCAGGACTTGGCTGTCATTCATATGAGCTTTAAGCATGTCTTTTGTTCTGAGTATGGGCCTTCCTGTGACATTTTTTAAAGGGCTTAATCCAGGTTTCTTATGGGCATAATTGCTGTCTTGCTTATCATCCCTCTGTTTTGCTGAACCTATCATCAACAACATTTATTCTCTGGAGACATCATCTTCAACGTGCTTAATGTCTAAAGTCAAGTGCCTTTCTTGTTTGAGATTCCTAAATGCCACTTGTGCACCCCTCTCCTTCACGGCCCGATTAACAGCATCATCTGCTAGGGCATCACCTTCTGTTGTTGAGTTATCACTGTATGCTTCTGCTTCAAAAACTCCATCAGGTCTTGGATGAAATGCCACTAGCTGGTGCTGTAGAGAGGGGTCTTTAGTTTCCTTGCCACTCAACAGCATTTAGTAGAGTCTGTTTTTGTTCTACTGTCAGCTGCTAAAATCTTCTATCCAGGTGTTCCTCATCAACATTTTTGTCTCTTAATTTCAGGCTGCAATCTCGAATCCAGTGTCCTTCCTTGTTGCAATACCTGCATCTTCCATGTTTGGTGTTTGCACTTGTGTGTTTGTGATGTTCCACTCTCTTGTTGCTCTTCACAGATTTTGTTTGTAAGGCTCTCAGCTGGACATCTTGTGTTCTTTCAATCTTTGTTGACCATTCAACCAGCTGATTAAAAGCAACCCCAATGCTGTCCCAGTCATCATAACAAATTTTCAGAACTTTAGAGATCTCTGGTTTCCGTGCATTTACAAATGCAGTTTTTAAAGGCATACCCGTGTCCTTGTTAAAATCCTCACTGTCATACCATTTTGTCACAGTGCGAGTTCGTCTCTCTCCATTCTCCTCATACTCCTCCTCATTGTCAACTTCAATTTCAGTCCTTCTGTTTTTGACAATAACAGGAGCGAGTCTGACCATAGATCTGCTCTTTGGGACATAGGTGTGAATAGTTGATTTAGCCTCTCTATCTAAATCACCGTTTTCACAGTGATCATGTGGTATCTCTCTCAGCAGAGCCATTCGTTGTTGATTTTCAGTAACTTGTTGTTCAGTTACTTGCTTGTTGCAGCTGCTAGTTTCTTTAGTTGATGTCCTTGTTATAAAACAGTTTTTTGATTCAATTTGTCTTGAAATCAAATTTAGCAACATCTCATTCTGGTTTAACAGTTTCTCTTTGTCTTTTTTTCATTTTGCAGTCGTTCAGATAATCCTCGAACCTTAGCCTTCTCAGCTTCAATTTCACATTGTAGTTTGTCCATCTCACACTTCTGCAGGTGCTGTTGAATTTGTATGAGCAAAATCACAGACAATCCATCATTCCTGGTGTTTGTCCTTAACCGCAGTATCTTTCCATAAGCCCTTTTGATGTCTGGCAAAGCCCACTGTCCACTCTCTTAGTGCTTGATACTGTATTTCCTACAGATGTCATCATGGCATGTCCTTATCTCCAGTCTTTTGTCCAAATATGCATTCAGATTTTCCATCATCTGATCAATGGTTACATTTGGAGGTTCTGTTCCATGCCGTTCTGTAGTGGGTCTCAGGTTAGATCCACAACCATTGTTTTTCATAGTAGACTCAGCCATGGCCAGTACAGGAGAAGTGCCCTCAGAGGTGTGAAAACAAAACAAAAGGTGTTAGATCTGTTAAAGGTGCTTATTCAGACTGACCATTTGGAGTATACAGACAAACACAGTCAAACATACATTAAATGTACTCTTAATAACAATAATTAGTTTGTGCTATCTTATTGTTTAGTTCTCAATACTACAATTAAGAAAGCAAGAGAACCATAATAAAATGTGTCTACTGTTTGCACACCAATAAACATTAGACGTCACAGTTTAAAATCTCAAATTCTTTCTGAATCCTACTTCAGAATGCTCAATTACAGTTCTTAGTTTTCTATTTGTCACTCAGAACTTTCCATATCTTTCAATGGAAGGCAAATTGACTTAAAGTTCCATAACTTTGGTTCTAGACCATCTTTTTCTAACCTTGTTAGAATCTAACCAAATAGTGGCTACTGATTAGCACCCAGTCAAGAATCCTAAAATCTTGCAGCAATATCAGTCCCAAACTACTTGTGTGACTTCTACAGTTTCTGGATGAATGGACTAAATTGTTCTTTAACAATTTCTACAGACATTTAGAAAAAGGACCAAGCTTCTACTTCTACAATCTCTAGATGAACGGACTAAATTGTTTCTTAACAATTCTTACAGACATTAAGAGAAAGTACCAAGCTTTTACTTTTACAATCTCTAAATGAACGGACTAAATTGTTACTAAACAATTCCTACAGACATTTAGAGAAAGGACCAAGTCTGAAATGATTAACAATGCTACACTATGAACATTGGTCTGCTTAATTTCTTATGTAGTTCTTTAAGAGAGCTGATAAGTTTCACTCACCAAATGAAGATTTTTTAGACAAAGTCATCAAGAAGGTTGCTTCCAAAAACATAGTCCACAAACATAGACATTTGTCTTCAGTAAACTTCAGAAACTAGAATGTTCGAAATTCTTCAGTTCTCTTCTTGTTGCAGTTATGAGTGCTCTTCTTATCTGTCTCTCCTGGCTGGCTCGCCAAATTGTTAGATTTTCTTAAATTTGGCTCCTCAGTCTTTCATGGCTCGCCAACGTATTAGGATGTATCTAATACGTAAAATAATAAGCAGGACCACGTGCATGTGGGGAAAAGAGATTTAATGAAGGTTCTTATGTAGCATAGTTCTTCAGGAGCGATGTTGTCGTGTCAACCTTCTACATTCTTAACCCAAAGATCTGCCTGTGTGAGCAGACCTTTATACATCTTACACAAACAATACAATGGCACCCCATGGAGACTTTGATCTTTGAGGTGACAATCAAACCCACAGAGAACCTACCAGAATGTGACCTAATAATGACCTGAGGGGTAACTGTATGGGCCATTTGGATAGTTGATAACATCAGGTCACAGTTGTAATGTAATCAGGCTAATAATAAAGTTGATAACATCAGGGCACAGTTGCAACGTAACACATCAGACATTGATTACACATAAAGAAATATACACAAAATCATTCAGTTGGCTTACGTAAGGTGACAAGAAATGATCAACCACCACCAGGGGTTAAATTGGGATTTGTTATGTGGGGGGCTCTGCGGGGAGGGTACTTTGAGGGGTAACATGTTTAATACTGATGACAGCAAAGTCACTGGTGTGTTTCAATGACATTCTGGACCTCTGATAGGATTTGATAAGTTTCAACTTTAAATCTTAGCCAGAGGTTGACCCCAAATATTTTATAAAGAGCATCTGAATTTTAAATGATGCAAATCTATGAGTTTGACACCCTATATCCATTTGTTGCACATGTCATTATGCACAATTGATCAAACTTTAAATGAAGTAAAAAGAATCAACCTCCTTGAATAATTCTATATGCATAAGATAGGCTACCCAAAAAGACTCAATTAACAAGAAAAGGTACAACACACAGTACTGTATCATCAACATGTCTTAGAAATTAGCAATAGAGATTCCCTATGCTGGTCAGCTGCTAAAACAATCATATAGTAAGGTTTGATTTGTGTAATCAAAATACATAAATGTATTAAACTATACAATGAGTTATATGCAGTGTTATCCAGTAAACATACTGTAATTAGATGAGTGACATACATACTTTAGTCCTTAACACGTTTCTAGTCTTCTATAAAGTTTCCTCGACGTGGGCACCATTATTACACACGCAAAAGCGCAGTGGGTACACTGGCAAGAGCAGAGTGAGACCTTCAGCCTATGTGCCGGAGCTTAGCCCCGGACGGCCCCGGCCCAATTTAAACCCTGACCACCACTAAAATAAGGGGAATTACTTCTGGACATCCATTTTGGCGACTTCCATGTAAGGGGACCCTCTGTGTATGTAGATAAAACGTCTCATTCTAAGGCGGGTGTAGGCAAGTTCGGTCCTACAGAGCCGCAGTCCTGCAGAGTTTAGTTCCATCCCTAATCAAACACACCTGAACAAGCTAATCAATGTCTTTAGGATTTAGACATCAGGTTACATTATCAGTGCTTAGGCTAAAATACGCAGGACTGCGGCTCTCTAGGACCGAACTTGCCTACCCCTGTTCTAAGGCAATAAACACGTAACGGTTCATTATGAAAGGTCTTTATACACCACTGATAGTATAGTTTTGAATATTATTTTGCATTTATGTCAAGAGATCCTTCTAAAAATAACACTCTACCTTTAATTTGTAACAAACAGGAGATAAAAAATTTCCAAACGGCTCTCCGCTCGTTTCAGCACTTGGACAGCGTCACAAGTTTTTTTTAAAATTACTTAAAAATGTTTCTCATCTCACCATATCCACAGGAACAGAGTCATCATATACGATAAATCTGTGAGGTAGCATTAAAAAAAACATTTAAAAACAGATGCATTTGTTTAAAGCAAAGCATTTATTTACTTACCAGGCTACAGGTGAAGCAGCTCTGCGCCTTCTAACGTCTCATAATTAGTCCTCATTTATGTTCAAGAGACTCAATAATAATCTTTTACATTCAATCCTTTAATCTTTCATATTTAAAAACTTTTTGTGCTGCTGCGCATTCATGTGTGTGATAAGCAAACCCGCGTTGTCGTCCCGTTTATAGGCGCATATTACTAATGCGCTTTTTAAATAACAAAAAACATATTGCGCCATTGACTTTAGACTTTAGACCAGGTTTTTGTTGGTCAATGGCGTGGTCTATTTTAGTTGCCTCAAAATAGCAACGCGCCAACAAATATCCTCATCTGATGTAGAAATTTCATCCAGAAGAAACTGGCATCTTAAAAATGATCTGCAGCAGACGGACTCCGTTTCTGTGTCCGTAGGCAAAAAGCGAGAGCACAGGCACCACCGCCTCCTGTTCCTCCATCTGCCTCGGCTGCTCTTCCCTGTGTTGTGGCTCATAAACATAGCCACGAACATCCGATTCGAGCATTATGTTTTCGAAATCACCCTCTTCCTTATCATATTGATTACCTTCTGCCATTGTTGTAAAACATCAAGCTTGGTTCCACAGCTTCTGTTAGCTTAGCTTCCAAAAAGATGGCGGCTGTATTGTTTATTTTAGTTTATTTTGGTTAATTTTCGTAAGTCCCACCCACTGACTGTAATAGGTCTGTAGCATTTGTGGGTCCCACCCATAGCTAGGGTTGGGTACCGAAACCCGGTGCCAGTATGGCATCGGTGCCTATATGGGCGGTACCTACCGGACCGAATCAGAACGCAGATTTCGGTGTCTCATTTCAGTGCCTCTGAAATGCCTGAACGGTCAACTGAAATAGTTTGCTCTCCGTGGCGCAGAAATCATAATCACACCAGCACCGCACATGATCGCTAGTTAAATTATGTACTTATTATTAATACTGCCTTCATATTGTGTAAATCAGGGGTCTCAAACTCAAACTGGCTTGGGGCCATTTCTAAGACATAAATTTCATCGGGGGGCCGCAGTGCTATTTTAACGTTCAAAGTACAATATTTCTGTAAATGTCATGTTTAATTTCTATTATTTAATCTATAATAATACTTGAAAATATATAAGCAGTGGTTTTATCTTTTTAATATACATTACTTTATAAAAGTAAGTAAATCTTTTCTTGACCTTATCTTAACTAAGACCTATTATAACCTTGCACTAAACTAACAAATTAAATTTCTGTATACATTTATAAACTATTATAAAAAATTACCACCAGTAAGTGTTTCTGTTTTGATTTATTTTGGATTGTTTTTTCAGTCATAGTATTGACTTCACTATGTTCTTTGTTATTTCAGTTTTAATAAATGTTCTATTATATGTGGAAAAATATGAATAAGTGAAAGTGATCCTAAAACTTTTGAATGGGTAGTCCATGTTATATAAGCTAGTTGGACAGGAAAAAAATAATACTGCTCTATGTGTAATTGAATAGTAAGCTACATAATAACATATTATACTTTATTATATATAGCAGTATACATACTTTTATCTTCTGTACATTTCTCCACATCTTTTCTCTTTTCTTAACCTGGGCACTTTGATGGCTCTTTTCTTATCTGTAGTTTAAAATGTGTTGCATTACATCTACCGCTCTGCCTCTCTATGCGGTGTCTCCATTAGATGTTGTGACTTGTTGATGTGAACTAACCCCACCGCAGCTCGATCTTCTCTGAGTAACAGCTGAGTATCCACCCGGAAGTAACAAATCTTCTCTGGACAAACACTACAAAGTCCCGACCAGATTACCTGATCGCATGGTTACAATGATATGATTGACGCGAGGTTCAGTTGAGGAATTAAAATCCGATCACGCATTCCGTTATCCTCGACATACGGAGCGCGTGGTTCATGGCTGCGTAGCAACGGGTGACGCGACCCGAGCACTTTGGAAAGTAAATGCTTTGACTCGTTTTAACGCGTTGTTAGACGCGACATGTGAACGAACACTAGAACGTTTAAATCAAACGAATATAAAACAAAGTGAATGAAACATTTTCTGCGGGCCAGATTATGTTATATTTCTGAAAGGTGACGCGGGCCGCAGAGAGGGGGAGGGCGGGCCGCAAATGGCCCGCGGGCCGGGAGTTTGAGACCATTGGTGTAAATAATTATAATAAACACAAATTGTTATTATTAGGCTATATTATTGGCTATTGTGAAAATAATTTCCTCACTTATATAAATTCACGCGAAAGTCGGAAAGCTTTGATAGTACAAAGGACGGGGTTAATAATAAAGATTTCATTTGTTTTCCTAATTTAATTTAGATTTTATATTGTTGTAGTTTTATTAAAAATAATAATAAATAGCTGTCAGGGACAGGGTACTGTGTGTTGTCGTGCTGTGACAACCATAAGCCAGTAATTTTGTTTTGAAAAATAAAAAAAATCTTTAGAAGGCGGATACAATGTTATTATCAGTCTATCCATTTTGCTAAACTTTGTGTTTAATATAAGAGTAATAATTTACCTAATTTATTGTTGGTTTGTTTCAATTTTAAAATAATACATTTTTTAAATAATATAAGCATTTATATTTGTGGAAAATTACATCTGATTTTGAACGTCTTTGTCAAATATATTTTCTTTTAAAATGTGCAGTGTGTTTAAGAAGTTTAAAGGGTAAAAAAAATTTTCACCTGCACTGCTGCACATCCCTAATAAATAACACAAATCCAACACATCTTTGTATGAACGTAAGTGTCCATTTTATTATTTTTTTGACTTAAAAGCACAATTCGGAAAATAACATCCGTAAATGCGCTATCACGCTCTGACGCATCCGACAGCATCCGAAAGCAGTTGTTTACCTTATGTACCTAAAATATCTAAAGCAAAGCGTTCCAAAGTGTGGCTTTATTACACAAAAAAGTATTCAGAAACCGCAACGTGCAATAAATGTCTCTCAAAAACCGCTTGTAAAAGAGGAAACACGTCGAACTTAATGAAACATTTAAGAACGCATGGAATAAACCTGAAAGCGGAGGAATGCACCGTTTTTGACTGCCTTCAGACGTCAGCTGACAGTTTGGAAGTCCCTGGCCCCAGTCAGCCCCACCCTAGTAATGTGGGGACAATTGATTGTGACAACGATGACAGTAGCCTTTCTGCAGGTTAGTAGGCTAATGTGACATTGATTTGCAAAATGCTAAGCTAAAGTTTACAAATGATCAAACGATTTGATTTTTAAAATATTTAACATGAATTATATTGTATAATTTCTATAATTATTTATGTCTCTATAGCTAGTACTAGTAGTATGGTGGTGACCCCATTCACCTTGGCAAAAAAGGCTATTTTACCAAAGGAGAAGGTGGAGGAGTTTCACAGGGCTGTGACCAAATTTGTGGTCAAGGGACTGCATTCTTTTTCCACTGTGGAATCTCCATGGTTTAGGTAAACATATATAATTTTTATAAAATATAAATACATAAAATTCATTAAAAATGATGTGGAAAAGATGTCTTAATGTTAAAAACTGTGCTATTAAATTTGTCACCAATTTTTTTTTCAGAGAGATGGTCACTGCCCTTAATCCTCGCTACCGACCCCCATCCAGGGATGAACTGTCCAACACTCTAATTCCTGCATGGTATAATGTTGAGAAACAAAATGTTATTCAGGAGTTAGCACAAGTCAGTAAAGGGCGATTTATAGTCGTGCGTAGGTCCTACGCCGTAGCTACGGCGTAGGCTATCCGTAGCCTGTGCGTAGCTCTGCGTAGCCTGACGCGCACCTCACAAATTTTCTAACAGCGCGTCGGCTCTACGCGGACCGTAAGCGCTGTGATTGGTCCACCAGAACCCCTCCCGTCAGGTAAAAAAACTGCGTCATAGGTATTTCCGTTTGAGACGGTGAAAACAAAGATGAGCCAAGTTGAGGAGTGATTTAACTCAAACTGAAACATAAGTCGCTGTTTATTTACTTCCATCATTGCTGGTCTTCTCAAATTATACACAACAAGTTGCTATTTCTTCTTCGTTTGTGGGTTTACTTGCTTAGCTTCTTCTTCTGTGATGACTTCTGCTGCTACTGTGGTTACACGCGTGATTACTGCCAACAAGCGGTTTCGCGTGTGTTTGCACGTCGACGCGGACGGCGACGCACAAGTATAAATGAAAACCGACGCGGAACCTACGCCGTCGATGCTACGCCGTAGGACCTACGCACGACTATAACGAGCCCTTAAGGCTGCAATAACATGTGATGGTTGGACCAGTGTGGCACAGGATCACTATTTAACAGTTACTGTGCACTACACCAGCAATGGCCAAATTAAGCAGAAAGTGCTAAACACCAAAGCTGTGTATGAGTCACAGACAGGTCTCATTGTGGCAGAAGAAATAAAAAGCATTCTAGAGGAATTCCAGATAAACAACAAAGTTGTAGCTGCCACAGTAGACAACGCCAGCAATATGGATGTTGCACTTAAAAACATGAAGCTTTTAAAGGTGGGGTGCTTTGCCCATACCCTCAACCTGGCAGCACAGAAAGTGTATAGTATCAGCACCATTACAAGGTGGTGTGCGAAACTTCGAGCTGTAGTGGTGTGGCTGAAGAGATCCTCCATGACGAAGACTGTCATGCGGGAGAAACAGCAGCTTCTGAGTAAGCAGCCTTATCATTTTAAGGTGTTTGTTTCAAACATTTACAGTAGATTGTAATTCAAAATGTGCATTGGTCTTTCAGATTTGCCAGAACACAATATGATTCTAGATGTCAGAACACGCTGGAACTCCCTTTTCCTGATGGTGGAGAGATTTCTGGAGCAGTACCCAGCCATCCAGGCAGCATCACTTGATCCACGACTGAGGAAGCCAATGGAGAAAGACAAGTAATACACAAAAAGATCATCTGTGAAAGTGAAACAATAAGGAACAACATTAGTTAATATTTTATTGTTATCTTCATATCTTCTTTTTCCCCCAGACTTGAAAGGCTTACAGATGAAGACTTCCAAAAAGCTGAGGATTTTATTAAAGTAATGAAGCTGTTGTACACCTCAACCCTCTGTGTTTCCAGTGAAAAGTCCCCCACATGTGGCCAGATTCTTCCAATACTTACTAAACTGAAGGCACATTTCACTGTGGCTGAAGAGGACACACTGTTTACCAGTGCTTTGAAAGCAAAGGTCTGGGAAGATTTGGAAAAATGATATCAGGTATTTTTCTTTTCCATTTAGAGCTTATGCTTGAAAAGGAGGCAAACCAGAAACAACATAATTATAACAGTTAAGTTAACACTATAGTTTGTAATGGTTTTTTTTTTCAGGATGAAGACATTCAGAACTTTCTTCAGGAGGCTACTTTGATGGATCCTCGCTTCAAAGGCAAACTTGAATGTGCTGCTGATGCTGCCTGGGGCCGCCTGGAGAAAGCAGCAGTTTGCAATTTAAATGTGAGTTTTATACTAAGCCTTGTTTCCCATGTTACAGTTTCTATGAAAGTACTACTTTTTATATGCAACACTTTTTATGTGCAACATTTTTTCTACAGGTACAAATGGAGAGCCTTCAGAACATTGATGAAGAAGGATCAGATGACCCAGATGAAAAGAAAGCTGAGGAACATGTAAGTTCATAGTCTTGGAATAGCCTTTTTTAAAATAAATGAATTTTTTAACATACCACTTTTATGTTTTTTTCAGTCTCCATCTCACAAGAAGCGGGCCAAGAAGTCAGCCCTAGAAGAGTTGTTTGAGGATGAAGACCAAGAGCTACTTCAGGCAATGACCACTAAAAAAGGTGCCCTCTCCAAAGCTGAACCGGTCCAGAAAGAGATTGAGATCTACAGAGGTCTGTCCTCAAATCCATCTGGACAAGACCCTGTAGCCTGGTGGTGGGGGAAGCGGGACAGCCTCCCCATACTGTCTGCACTATCTAACACATACCTGTGTGTACAGGCCTCATCTACACCATCTGAGAGGGTTTTCTCCTGTGCAGGACATGCAATAAGTCAGGAGAGGTGCCGTATTTTGCCAGAGAAAGCAAATATGGTCATATTTCTTCAAAAGAATTGCTGAATATTGGCGTTACTGTTATTATTAGTTCTACAGCTGTTATTTAGTGTTATGTGGTGTTAGCGTTAAATTATTGCTAAGGCTTTTGGTAAATTTGTTATGTTAAGTTGTTGCGTTTTGTAATTACTTACATTTGTATATTTGTGTGCTTTTAATATATTTTTTAATTTAAAGAAATTGTATTCTTCAATAAAAAGCAGTTCTTTCATCCACAGGTGTTTTGTGACCTTTTTTTCGCTCTTCAAAGTACCGCTTTAGGCACCGTTTAGGCACCGGAACCGTTTTAAAAGTATCGATTTGGCACCGGTACCGCAAAAAAACCAAACAATACCCATCCCTACCCATAGCCCCCACTGGAAAAATGAGGATGGAATGTTTGAAATTCCTAAAATCTCCATCTAAAACCGTCTCTAAACACACTCCATAACCACAATACCTCTCAATTGTTAATTTGCCCATTACCAAGCCAGATCTATTAAGCTTCAAATTTATGTGCTTCACCAAGAAGAGATCTATCTGCTTTTTCTGGAGAATTTGATGGCGGTAAGGTATTACATTGGAATGACAAATGCGTCCATTCCTGTTTTCCTTAGTTACCGGTTTCCAAAAAAATCATTGTTCACAGCTGCAAGGAGCCAGGATCTTCACTTAGCTGGACCTCAACAGTGCCTATTACCTGATTTCGGATATGTGAGGGGAACAAATGGAAAATAGCTTTTGTGAGCCCTACCGGACACTTAAAATATTGCCTTATAGTCTAGTCAACGCCTGCTCCATATTCCAGAATTTCATGCATTATGTCTGAGACTTTCTTTACATTTTGTCCTCATCTACTTAGACGATATCCTACTCTAACAACCTACAAGAACATCAACAGCACATTGTGGAGGTCCTGAAGAAACTAAGAAGTTTCCATCCGTTCCTCCCGGTGGAAAAATTACAATTCCATCAACTAGAGAAAAGTTGTCACTGTTACTGCAGCCCGTCCATCTGGGATCGAACGCCCAGCATCGGGGAGAGTACAGTAGTCAAGTTAAGATCACGCTAACCTGTCTCTTAACTGTGACTGTAGGGGCCTCCAGGACGAGTTGTGAAGACAGTGGGTCTGTGGATGGAGAGACGTCACTACAGCATTCTGTGGAACGAGGGAAACAGAGTAGCAAGTTATTTTCACAACGAAACTAATGGTAATACCTACCTGGCTATACCACTTGTATTCGCAGGGCCTTGGGCCACAAGACATTCACCCCCAGTCCACGGGGAAGGAGATACGGACGTAGTGTCCGGTAGATCGCAGGAGGGACACAAGGACGCCCCACTTGGAACCACGGAGCAAACCCCTTGACAGAGCTCAGGTAGTTGCTTTTTGCCTTCAATCGACTGATTGTGTGTTTCCTTTCTGCCTCCATGTGAAGAGGAGTGCGCCACGCGTTCAACACAAAACAAGGCAGAGGACTGAGACCCCTAGGCGAGTATACATACTGACCATCGGACAAAGGAGCTCTGTCCCCTTTTTCCCCTCTCTGTGGGTGTCCCTACCCCTGGCACTTGGCCCTCTCCTCCCCTGCAAGAAAAGAAAATAAGAAGACATTATTTTAAATTCCCCTTTCCCCTTCCCAACCATATTTTAAATAATTTAAATAAAGTTTGTTTTAATTTTACTTATCTGAGGGGCGTTAGTGGCCCACTCTGGCTGGTAACATAAAACTCTGAACCAAAAACATAATGTTAGCAATTTTAGCAGTGAGCAAGCCAAAGACGACAGTGACAAAGATGGCAACAGTTCCGATGGTGTTTAATTGGAATAAATCATTTGGAGAAATCCAACTCCAATTGATCATCTTGTAACAGGCTTGATCATCAAAGTATATTGTTTGCAAACTTTGTCTTCCTTTAAAAAACAGCCCGTGAGAGAAATCAAAATGATGTGACTAAAATAATTGTAATGTCTTTATTTTTCATGAATGTATGGTGTCTTATGCTGCTGTGACTGTAACATTGTGGGCTTGGTATTGGCTGATTAAGAGGTTGACTATTTTAGGTTGAAATCATTGCAGCATGCAAGTCAACACTTAAGAATGAGTCTTAAACTTTACTGAAACTGGCTTTTATCTTTTTTATAAAAGTCTCCTATTTTCAGACTGGTCCTATTTTTACTAAGAATTTTTTAACACTTAAAGGGCCATTTCATCGATAGGAACATTAATCTTTGTTGAAAGTGGGTCACTTTTAAACATGATGTTATATTGTGTTACACACAATAACACTCTGGCCTGGTGTGTAGCAAAGTCTTATTCAAACAGTAACGTGCGGTTTCAGATCCGCAGTATAAATGTCTTTCCAAGTATTAAAAAAGGGTATGCATATTAAATGTTTATTTAGTTTGACCAATTTTCTTTTTGTCTATTGTTTACTGTTATTACATCTGTGTAATATCAGCCTCATTGCTTTCACATAGACATATAAAACTCCGCTCAGTTATGCTATTGTGTACATAAATGCCACGTTAGTATAACAAAGAAAATAGAAACACTCACTATACAGTCAGACGTCCGTTTATCCCTGCATCTTGCACACAAATGCGTCCCCTGCACAATATCTCCACAGACGCGCTGCCTCAACTCTGTGCTCGTAAACCGAAATACGTCTGTGAAATAAACATGTCCAAACGCGCGCAAAGTTGCTCTCTTGCCTGGAAACATTCACCAAACAAACGTCTATATCCTTATCTGATGCAGAAATGTTATAAAGAAGGCACACAGCGAGAGTAGAGGCACTATAAGTCCGGGCTTCTCTACGCAGCAGAGGCCGATGGTTGCGGCGTCCTTCCCGGCCTCCTCTACTCAGCCGAAGCCCAGGCTCCGGCCTACTCCTCGGGCTTCTGTTCCTCCATCTGCCTGAGCTCTTTGCTGTATTGTGGCTCATAAAGGTGCAATGAACAGCAGATTATAGCATCAAGCTTGCGAAATCACCCTCTTCTATATCATATTGATTAACTTCCGCTGTTATTGTAACACGAAGTCTGGCTCGCTCCACAACGTCTGTTTAGCTTAGCTTAGCATAAAGATGACAGCTGATCTGTTTTTTCGTCTGTGTTCGTATATTTTCGTAAGTCCCACCCACTGATCTGTAATAGGTCGTTAGCGTGAGTGGGTCCCACCCATAGGCCCCACCTTGGAAAAAATTAGTGTCTGTAGTCTTTCACTCCCGACAAAGATACAGGACTTCCTTCTTTCAATGACGCAAAATGACGATTTTTACATCATTGAAAGAAGGAAGTGCCTCACTGAAATAAGTATTTCTCCCGTCTCAGGAGAAACTGAGGGAATGATGCACAACCATTTAACAACATGACTGGGGTTTTAACGAAACAAAGCTTAATGCAAATGGGTGAAGTTTCCCTTTAAGTCATAGCTTAAGACTATTCTTAAGAGCATTTCTGAGAAGGTTTACTGTACATACGGGCCCAGGTCTCTGGTGTGAGGGTTTGCGAAATCCAAGTAAACATCCCCATTTGAATTTTACATAAGTTAAATACAGACAAAAAAATGAGAATTTCTTCGGCAGTTACAAACATTCACTCGTCCAAATATGTCCAGAACATGTGCTAGTGCAACTGTAAACAAATATGTACAGGATTTCTTCGAGTGCAAATGTATGCAAATACTGTATGAACAGAATATGTTTGAGTGCAAATGTTAACAAGTACAGTATGTACAGAATATGAGCAAGAGTACAGGTATACCAAATTTCTTCCAGAGGGTTGCGGAGATATATAAATATACAGTGCATTCAGAAAGTATTCAGACCCCTTCACTTTTTTCAATTTTGCTACGCCGCAACCGGATACTACAATCATTTATATTCTTGCATAATCATCTCACTACAGTGAGATGTAAGCTAAAGATGACCAGATGATTTTTATTATGTCCTGATATGTCAAACCTTTAGTTAAAAAAATAACTGAGAGAATTATTTATGGGTGAACTTTTCCACTATACCTGGAATGACTGCCCGCAAGTGTGTATTTCTTTTGTTGTGGTATTCTTAAGCTACTCAGTCAATTATGTTCCTCAGTCTCTCTTCTAACCAGTGTCTGGTCTCTGATTTCAACTTTGGGGCATTCCATATTTCCAAGAGATATTGGCTGAATCCGAAACCGCATCCTGCCGTACTATATAGTAGGCAAAAAGCAGTATGCGAATGAATAGTATGTCCGAAATCTCAGTATACGTAAAAGGGTAGGCGAGAATTATCGGGATTTTGGACTATTTCTCACGAGATTCAGAGGCACGTGTACTTAAGTATCGTCCGAAACCGCCTACTTACTGAAAATGTAGTAGGGGAAACAACACGTGAACAGAGTAGTAAGTCCGAATCCTCAGTATACATAAAATCAGTAGGCGAGAAATCCCCGGATGCCCTACTGTGTCCACCCAGATTCTGAAGCGTGCATCGGATGGACACTTCTATCCTAGTTTTCCCATGATGCCACAGGAAAGCAAAGCAATCGACTGGAGATCAGCCAATCGGATGATTTCAATACGTTACACAGGGCTGTTCCTCAGCACCCAGACTTCACGCACAGACCCAGGATATACCAGAAAGTGATCAGCTGATTCATGAAAATAAAACTGCAGAATTGTCACAGCTGTGTTGAGATGGCAGTAAATATGTGATGTTTTTTTTTTAGGAAAATACATTTGAATAAAGTTTTGTTTCATATGGTATTCACTTCTATACGTTTTCATTTAATGTGATGGTTTTATTCACTCATTTTTTATTCATGTTTCCTGTTGTTTTAAGTAAATACAAGATATTGCTTCAATAAAATGTATATAATCACATTGCCTGCATTGTCTAGTTTGTATTTAAGCACAGCTGTCATCTGACAATATATATTAAATTACAATCTGCTTGTTTTTCTTATTTTTATCCACTACAAAATTATGTAATATATCTGTAACACTGACAGAGACCGCATTAGAGTTGTCAAGTTACTGATGCAATCAGGTGTTAGTGCACCTGTCCCTCATACAAACGCATATGTTTCATGCCTGTTATTAGGTTTGTTCAAGTTTATGCACTGCTGTAAGAACCAACAGGTGAGTGACATCAAAGTACCGTGAGAGCGATTCCAGAAATCACACGGAGAAGTCTGATTTCGAGTTGCTCTCGCGGTATTGTGATGTCAATGTCCTGTCGATTCTTGTGGTTCCGCATGAACTCGAACAAGTCTAGTACGTCATATGTCACATGATAACGTCAACATGGCGAATGCTGTCCATACTTAATGTGAACATAGGTACTGTCTTAGCGCACGTTAAGTAGTTACCCAGTGATATTCAGTACCTACACAGTAAGTATGCGATTTCGGATTCAGCCATTGAATTTAATGTTGGGAAAGACAGATATCTTTAAAATCATGTTCTAAAATTAAAATTAAACCACATACAATTAAACCCGACATCAAATGTTCCATAAACATTGTTTGCACTACAAAACACCTTAATCAAGGTCGTTTCAGCTACTAGGTTGACAAGTGCCTTATGTGACCCTATATAGAATCCCTCTCCCAGAAAATCATCAGTAGAAAGAATAAAGTGGCGCAGGGATGACTTGTTTTTGTAAGGCAACTCTGAATTTACCAGGGCACTGGTCCCCTAACATAAAAGCCCATTCAATTTTTCTCATAGACTTTGGCATTATTAAAAACAATGTTTTGTCCAACAGGACATAAGCACAGATGAACACAACTTTTATGAATTTTGAAGTCTAAATGCATTTACTAGGAATAAAAGCTAACTTTAGGCTATAAACAAACTCCACCACAGTCGCTCGACTTCGTCATCACCACCAGGCTTCCAACAACCCTTTCAAACTTTATTAAACACATTTAAAAACCTGTTCCCTGATAAGTAAATACTCAGTGTGAGTAAATCTTTATTGGAAATTGTGCCCATGTTGCCTTGTTTTGAGATTTTTTTGACATTTGCGTTGGTCGCCCGCATACGTCATCAAGGTTTAATATTTCAGGTTTAATTTCAGAAAAGCAACCGTTACATTTCAAGGTAAGAATGAAACTACAATGATTGTATGTCTTAAAATAAATAAATCTTAATTTTCTAATGTATTTTAACTGAAATGTGAGAACCTCGATGACGTATGCGGTCAAGCAACGCGACTTCCGGAGAATGAACCCGAAAACATGTTCGGGACGTGTCCGGCGGAACTGGCATGAATGGCCACCCTAATTTAAAATGTTTAGCCCCAGTCAAAAAGGATGTTGACTTCGGGACAATGAAACTGAAGGTTCCCTCGCATTATCCAACATCAGCTTTAAAACATCACAACAGTATATGCCAGTCATCACCTTTTCTTAGGCTGGAAAGAAGTCTGTCTGTCTTTTCCTCACCATCAGGAGGAGCGGTGTAAAGAAACAGCACACATTTTATTATTTGCTGTGTATTTGATCTAATACACAGCATATATCCCTAATGCCTTCACTAATCTCCACTAAAACAGACTATTCCAGCCAAAACAAATTTAAAGAAGACCAGATGTGTTTTGCCTGGCAAATGAGTGAAGAAAGGTTGAAATGACCTCTTGTGTTTCTATTGCATCCTAATTTGTTCAACGCATACTATACCTCCGGTTAAAAGTTCACTTCACACACTCGAAATTCTAAAAAACATACAACCATATAGGTTGTTTGTCACGTCCCTCATATATGTCCCATAGGAGCGTTTACTAAATTAGCACCCAAGCAGGCTATGCTGCAGAAACTTTGGCCGTAATGCTTTGTGGGGTTTAATATGCATAGTTATTGAATATTCCCATAGCTCAGTTGGTAGAGCCTTGTGTTTGCAGCGCAAGGTTTTTACAGGTTTGATCCCAGGAAACACACAGATGTCACAGGTCGAGAAGCGGACCGCCCCTGTCGCGGGTCACGTTCCTCCTATTTCCACCCCAAGGAGGTCCCAAAACACCCCAATGACCAGACAGACAAAGAAATACAATTTAACAAATTTGATTAAATATTAAAAGAACAGATAGGGGGGATGAAATACTTTAAAAAAGTCTAAGTCCTTGGGCCTTCATAGCAAGGGGGGGGCACTAGGTGCTCGGGCTCTTGGCTCCGGGTGTACGGTGAGTATACAGAAGAGCAACTGGGTCTTTATGTGGGCATATAGGTAAGTATACTTACTTTGGGCACACTGGTGAGGGAAAATAAAGGATCAGGAGTCACAAGCGGGCAAGTATATAAAAAAGCGGTCGTCCCACAGCACCAGTACACGTTCTTCCTCCACAGGATTCCTCTCCCGGCCTAGGGGGTGATCACTGACAACCTGACACAGCACAACACTGCAGACTCCAAGTTTACACACAGCAAAGGAAAGGACTCACCCACGGCACTCCACACACTCACAGTGGATAAAGGTCAGTACCAGGTAGGGCCAGGGATTAGCTCCTGGACGTTTGAGGCACAGATGCACCGGACGGCCAGATGAAACGTCACAGCCACGACAAAGGCAACAGACTTCTTCCTCAGCTGTTTCCGGCTCACCCACCAATCTCCTTACGGTGGTGCCTCCTGCACACTGGTCACAACTCACAATAGGTATATGAATATTCCACACTTTCAAAGTCGACTTTTGACACAATGAATATTTCTGTGTACTCACACTCTGGTTAACACTGCATCTTTCCACTTCTTTTCCAGATATCCGACAACAGACACGGCTGGCAGCACAATCTCTTCACTGCAATCCTAGCAAATCTTTGATATGTGTCCGCTTCCCACAACACGATGCATATAAACACAATGCTCCAATAAAGATTATCGGTATACTCAGCCCGTGTGTGTGTCTCTTTTTGCCCAAACTCCACAGTTCACTATACACTCGTCTCTTACAACCATCTCTTCCACTCCGTTGCACCCACAGTAACTACTAGAATAAAACCGCTCTTCCTTTAGTCTCCTTCAGCCCCATACTCTTTCCGCTCGCTTCTGTGCGGTCGCTAGATCAACGGGGCCTTCCGACTCTTCAGAAGGCATGCATTCTGTCCGCCTTTGGCAGAAATAAGTTCGCCCAGAAATCGATCGCCCTCCTGTGTTTCTAATGCTCCATTTATATGTCTCCTCCTCACTGAATGGCCCAATCAACAATCGCCACCCTCAACACTGCACCTGTTTCCAATACACACTGATTTGTTGCTCTGAGTTCCCGGAAGTAGGAGGTGTTTGCGAATCATGGTCCGGGCGGAACTAATCTTCCTCACTTTAGGTTCCGCCCTTTCACAGTCACTCCGTGACACAAGCCGTTTCTCAATATGCGTTCTTGTCTGTACTTGCGTTCTTGTGGACTTGTGAAACGTCATCAGTCGCGGCCCAAGTACTGTTCCAATTCAAAGTTCGCATTAAGCCAAGTTCACATAAAATCCCTGGATGTGTTCTTGATCCACCCATTTTATCGAGGATGCATCAGAGGAGACTTGTGTGGACTTATGACAGCGAAGTTTCCCAGAATGCATTTCGCGTCAGGAGTTCGTTCTTCCGAGTCTGAACTTGCAAGTTCGAACTACAAAGGACACAAGTCCGAGTTTGGCGTACTCGGTATTGAGAAACGGCTACAGATATACAGGATACTTTAAATACATCATTAGTTGCTTATCCGATGCACCTGCTAAATGCATAAATGTAAAAGCAAATTGGGTATTTTTTATCATTTTTCTGTCTTTTAGGCATCTATATGCCAATAAATAGAAAGTGTTGGAGGGATGGTGCAGGAATGATGGATATGATCTAGTCACTGTATTACTTATTTTATCCTCCCTACAGCTAAGTGAAGATGGCAGTGTGCCTTCTATGCTAAAAGTACTTTATTGCAGCACTTAATCTACACTCAGCATGCTTGATGCATTCGGAGCAGTTAAACTAATAACTTCGGTTGTTATTTTATTTACAAGCATATTTTCTAAAACAAACGGGATAAAATAAATAAGGATTATTAAAAAAAAAACATGTTTTTTGTCCCATCTTGTATTTACCCAGTGAGGCTTTTTATGTGAGCTGTGAGGTCCTATGATTGTTCACATTATGTATAACAAAAATAAAATATTTTAGGAACAGTAATTTAAAAGGCAAATAAGACATGCAAAAAGTCTTCCAACCTTTGGTTTAAAACAAACTGAGGGGTGAAACAAATTTCAAATTTGCATAATGGATGAGTAGATTTAAACGTCTCCAAAACAGACCTATTTAATGTAACCTTTTTCTCAACTTTCGTCTCTAATATATCTAAGCTGTCCCATTAAGTATCTGTAAGACTGACAATGTGCTTTATATAATTTCTTTATGAAAAGAACTCTCCAGCAGATATAAATATGAGGGCTAGGAAAAATCTGTCATCAAACAGTATGCCAGTTTTTTTCTTTTATTTAGTTTTGGTATAATTCAGCACTGCTAATAATGTGGGCTCATTTATGCTAAATTGTTTATTTCTTGTAAATTGTGTTGGATTAAATGTCTGCCAAATTTTATGATTTCCCTGAAAGTCAATGTCTAAGCACTAGGTATGCTCCGTTTTTTTTTACAGCTGATAACAAGTGCCAATTTCTTGTAGTCATGATAGGCCGATACATATGCCCGATATTGATCCTTCAAGCTAATAAGCAAGCTCTGTAAATGTTCTAATTTTTTCTAGATAAAGTAATATCACAGACGTTGCCTTTGTTATATAACGTGCAGTAATTAGGTAGCTTATTGTTTCTATAGAGAATCAAATATATAAGCACAACAAATATTCCTTTTACAAAGGGCAATTTAATATGTCCTTTAAAAGTAATTACACTTTTTCATAGTCTTCACTGTATAAATTAAATATACACACATTTGTATAAAGTACAACAGTTATTCGGTCAAGAGCAGAGAGTCATTTTATTGAGAGATGAATTAGGTTACGTAGCGACCCCTGTCTCAACCGGCTCCTTCTGTTGCTTCCTCCCCTGCCACTGTCTCCATGTCCTCCCTTGACTCTCTCCCCTACCCTGTGAGTCCTGGCTCGCCCCCATCTGCTCCCTTGTCTACCCCTACCACGCCCTGGAACCCTACCTTGCCTCCTTTTGCACCCCTTACCCAGTCTGCATCCCCAACCAAGCCTGTTCCCTCCAAGATCCCCACCAAGCCTGCCCGGACTCCTCGTCCCAAGCCCTCCACTATCCCTGAACCCAAGACCCCTTGCCCACCCAGCTCCACCCTACCTGGACTTCCTCACATGAACTCTGTTTTGCCTCCGCCCCCCTCCCTTGTTTGTTGTTTTTATTATGTCATTTATGTTTTCTTGGTGTCTGTCCATCTGTCAGTCTGTCTTGTCCCGTGTCTAGTGTTCCCCTGGGGAGCGTCTGGAAGCCGCTCCTTTAGGGAGGGATTCTGTCATTGTTCTGCCATCTTGTCCTTTGTTTAATCTGGTCTTGTGGCAGAATCATGACAGACCCATGTTTTGTGTGGGTTCACGTGGTCTTAGTATTGGTTTACTGGACCACGTGTTCCCTGTGTCTTGTCTCTTTTACCCCGCTCCCTTGTCATCCTCCTCATTATTGTTTGATTCTTATCACCTGCTCCCCTCTTGATTTGTTACCCTATTTAATCCTCTTGTATTCATTGTCCTGTGCTTGTGCATTGTTCCAAATACCTGTGAGTACGCTGTCTCAGTAAGTCTAGTCTAGTAGTGTTTATTGTCAAGTTCATTGTGTAGTGTTACCCTGTTTAGTGTTAAGTGTAATTATAGTCTAGTCTTGTTTAGTGTTCAATTCCTCTGTTTTAGTATCTTGTTTATATTATTTTGCCCCCTCGTGGGTTTTGTTTTCTGTTTTGTTCATAATAAAAGTCTTTAGTGTTCATCCCTCTGTCTGCACTTGGGTTCCTCATACATCCACATAACATGTAATTCATCACTGCTAATAATGTTGGCCCATTTATGATAAATTGTTTATCTATTGTAAATTGTGCAGGTAGCACATGAGCAACGGGTTGTAAAAATGCCCGCACTGTGTAAAAATGTTTTCCATGCAGCCGCATTCAGGAACACCATGATGTCAAAAGTACAAAAAGATTGGTAAATGTAGCAAGTACCGATTGAGTCATTTAATGCAGTTATCGACCAATTCCGATCTCCGGCCGATTGATCGGGGCATCCCTTTTAAGCACATTTTATGTGGCAGATGTTATAATCAAAATGCATTCAAGTTATATATACAGTATCAATATGTGTGTTGCCTGTGTATTGATTCCATAACCTTTGCACTGCTGATGCAATACTCTAAATAAACTATATTGCCAAACATTTTGGGACTCCTGCCTTTATATGCACATGAACCTGAATGACATCCCATTATTAAATCATATGGTTTAATATGGAGTAAGCTTCATCTCTTCTCGGAAGACTTTCTACACGGTTAGAAATGTGTTTATGAGAATTTTTGAACATTCTTCTAAAGCAGGGGTCCCCAACCTTTTTTACACGGCGGACCGGTTCCAGCTTTAAAAAAAATCCGCGGACCGGGGGGTGAGGTTGAGGGGGGGGGGGTGTTGGTCGCTGAGTTGCTGTTCAAACAAAGTGCTGAAATGTATAACGTTTTAAACGGAAAAAACACAACCTTGCATTAGGAAAATGAATAATTGCTTTATTTATAGTATATTTTCTATAGATGTGTAAAACCATATTTTGGCGGATTGTTTTTTTACTTTCATTGTTTCACTAGTTTACCTGTCCATTTAGTCTTAATAATTAATGGTAAATGAACTTGGCTTGCTGTTCTCGGAGGCAGCTGGAATCTTGGTCGGGCTCGAGCCCCAAGTCCAAGTAACAGAACAAAAAAAATGCAGTGAAGGAGGAGAGATGCCAGAAGAATTGCGGCTGGGCGCAGAGGCTCACGTTTACCATATGATTTTAATGATGATTGACAGTTTAGGTTCCTTTTCAAACCTACGTTAAAAGCACAGCCGTTAAAATATGATTAATAGTTTATTATGATCATGGTGCCACGATCGCTGGATAATTCTGAAGTTGTTTTAAAGAAGAATAAAATAATTACTTTTCAGTCATTTGCGATGCCCATGTCACACAGTTGAACGTCTCCGCGTATTTACATGATTTGCGAGGTACATTTGCAAATTATTCATAAAGTTATAACTCTGCAATTCTTTGATCAATTGTGTTTTAGAAGTACTGTATGCTCAAAACTCTTATGACAGCAATGTGATCGCTGATGCGCTGGTAGAGAGAGAGAGACCAAGAAAAAGAGAGAGCGCGACTCTGTACAACAGTGGAAATGATCGATGTTATTTGAAGTCGGCTCTTAAAGTACAAAATACCCGATTAAGCCATTACGTGGCTATTATAAAAAAAAATTCCGGGACGTTCTTGCGACCCGGTGGCAACTTGTCCACGACCCGGTACTGGGTCGCGACCCGGTGGTTGGGGACCTCTGTTCTAAAGGCACATTTGTAAGATCAGACACTGATGTTGAACTAGATGGCCTCGCTCGTAGTCTCCACTCTAATTCATCCCATAGATGTTCTATTGGGTTGAGGTCAGGACTCTGTGCAGGCCAGTCAAGTTCCTCCACACCATACTCGCTCATCCTTGCTTTGTGCACTGGTCCACAGTTATGTTGGAGCAGGAAGGGGCAATCCCCAAACTGTTTCCAATAAGTTGGGAGAATGAAATTGTCCAAAATGTCTTGGTATGAGAAAGCATTAAGAGTTCCTTTCACTGTGTCACACCTGGAAAGAGAACAGGCAGTCAGATGGTAAGTATAACACAATTTATTGAAACACAGAGATGTGGAGCATATATGGTAAATGGTATTCTATAGTTCTTCAGAGGTAAACTTAGGTTGGTAAGTAAATGAGTCTCTTTGTTTCAGATGGCTGATGAAGATACCATGATTGATCGAGGAAGAGGGGAGATGGACAGATGACAACGGGGAATCACAGGTAAGTTCCAGAGGTAAGTGGTTATGGAGAGTCTGTGTCATAATAGACGAGACCAGATGGAGAATGTTAGGATGAGAGCTGTTTATAAAGGGTAGGGATGATGAGGAACAGTTGGAGGTGATTAGTACTCTGGTGAGTAAGAACGAGTGGGCGGAGTGTGTGAGGTGGATGTTGATGGAGATGCAGTCCTGACAGTGTTAGATTGAGGAAGTACATTTTGGGCATATTCGGCCCAGGGGAGATAGCGGCTCCAGCTGTCTTGGTACTGATGGCAATAGGTACGTAGGTATCTTCCTATTTCTTGGATCTTACGCTCAGCCTGGCTGTTGGTTTGCGGGTGATATCTTGAGGACAGACTCACAGTTACACCAAGAAGTTTGAAGAAGGCTCTCCATACCTTCGATATAAACTGTGGCCCTCGATCTGACACAATGTCCTCAGGAATACCAAAATTACAAAATACATACTGCGGTTTCAAAGGCGGTAGGGAGTTTAGGTAGAGGAATGAGTTTGCATCCTTTGGACAAACGATGCACCACAACTAAAATGCAGGTTTAATTTGGAGATTTGGGTAGGTCAGTGATGAAATCAATGCCTAAATGGGACCAGGGTCGTTGAGGTATGGGAAGTGGTACTAATTTACCTATGTATAGCCTTCTGGGGGTGTTGTTGATGGCGCAGACTGAGCATCCTCTGACGTACAGAGAAACTTCCTGGGTAAGTTTTGGCCACCAGTACTTATTACTGAGGAGCGAGAGGGTCCGCCTGCTACCTGGATGTCCAGAGCCCGGAGCACAGTGAGCAGAACTCAGAAGTTTGGTGAGGAGGTGTTCAGACACGAAGATGAGACCATCCGGGGTCCCCGGCGGAGCAGGATGGATTAAGTTCTCCTGGTTGATCTGCTTGTCGAGATCCCAGATGATGGGGCTGATGAACACGGCTGGAGGGAGAATGGTTTCAGGAAGATGATCTTCAGAGGGTGCTTTATGAATACATGAAAGAGTATCGGCTTTGATCAGAGCCGGATTAAATAAATGGACTACACTAGGCAGGCTGCATTTTTTGGGCCCCCCATCAAGGTTATTTATGAATTGAAATCTGAAACTTACCAAAGTTACTAATAAAAGTTAATTCACATTTTACACAGCCTAGTCTTTGGTTACAAATTGGTTGTTTGTATGCAAAATTAAGTCATGTGTTGTATATTAACCAGTCTATCAGATGTATTATTTATACGTCATTACACATTCATATTTTTACAAATCGATGCTTTTGGTCAGTCCCCACGTGGGTCTGTTACTTTTACAATCTATTAACCAATCTATTAACCACAACAAAATCCTCGTCGAACATCACGTCCACGGAGGTAAATGTCCTCAAAAACACTGGTTATTTATGATTAAGTTATATGAATTATATAATAACAGTTTTTATATTATGTATAACAGTTTTATCTCAAAGTAATAGTGCTAAAGTCTAATGTATCGTTTCTGAGGCTGCTAGATTTTTCTTTACGCTATTCACGTTTGTGAAGTGAATTTAAAGCACAGATTGCTTGCAGTTGACTTAGTTAGCCACTATGCATTGGTTTTGTTATCATGTTTGGTGAGATATCTAACGTGATTTTCGTGGGGCTTAAAGAAAAAAAATCTTGACCCCGCTAGTTCTGCCATTGCAGTCATTAATTATTATGCAAGGAACTGTTTTTTTTGCCTCTGCCTTATTTAACGTAGGGAAATGATCGTTTGTCTTTTATTTATTTATTTTTTGCAGCAACCATGTCTGTGTCCTTAAAGGAACTCTGTCAGGTACAGAGTGTAACGATGAACTTGAAAATCAACCATTCTGATGACAGAAGCCTCGTCTCTTGTCACAAGGCTCAACGTGACCGCAGAATTTGATGAACACTGCTGGCAGCAGCGACGTCTTTGTCAGTACCATTCTTATCAATGAGACCATAAGCTCGTATCTCCCTGCTCCCAAGTCTTAAAGCTCGTATCTCCAATAAAATATGACTTTGGGAAAATGTTGTGTTAATGTTGGTACAAAACAGTATATGATAGCAATATAAGGCATAATAACAACTTCAACGATACAATGTTTAATAACTTAAAAAATACGGCGTTTTTTTAATTTCCTGAAAAATAATGGTTTTTGAGATACGAGGATTCCGCCCGACAGCGACGGAATTGTAGATGGGACATTTGTAAAATTTTTTCCCCCTCTGTCTGGGCCCCATCCCGCCAATTGGGCCCTAGGCACGTGCCTAGTTTGCCTTTGCGTTAATCCGGCTCTGGCTTTGATATTCTTACTGCCAGGCCGGTAGGTATTCAGGAAGTCAAAGCGGGTGAGGAAAAGAGCCCAACGAGCCTGCTTAGTGTTTAATGCATGTTTGAGCTGCTTTGGGGGCTTGCAAAATCGCTAGCCCGACATCCTGGGGCAATTGTGCCTTGCAGTCGGGCTATCTTGACTTAGAAGCTGAATATATTCTGACATAGTGAACATTAAACCCATGGGACTGAACGTCTAGCTGTTTCCTCTGAAGTTGTCTTTACTGTACCATATATGGGGCTCGACGTCGTCTTAATGTCCTTGCTGCTAGTGCCTGCATAAAAAATGCTGCTTTTCTTTTTCTGTTCACAGCATTGAGTTTGGCAATTACAAGCTGCACTGCTAATAAATTAATAACTTGCCCCATCGTGACTACATGCAGTCTGGTCTCCATTTTCCAAGCATGCCTTGTTTTGTTTGCTGTTGGCTACTATAGTTACCAATACCACCGTCATTCACTCGAACAACTTGATGGAAACACACCTAACTCGCATTTGTTTGTTTTTCTTTTTTTGCGAATTTTTAAAAGATTCAAAATTTCCTGCAACGTCGTCCTGTCAGTCATTACTATTTTCATGTAAAAAATGAAATCTTCTGCAGCAAATTTTAAAGTGATATAGATTACATGTGCAGTGAAGAGAATTACGAAAAAGGTTACAGTATGTGACTGCTTGCAGAACTCACTCTTAAAGCGACTGTAGCCCCTTTTTTTCTGTTTGAAAAAATTATCCAATCTGTAACTGGAAAAAACATTGTATGATCCAAACTCTGAGTTTTATGACCCACTAAACCGCTATTAAATGGTGAGTATATTCAGTGTGTAGATGAGCCGAAACAGTTGGCTTGCATGGAAATCCAGATTTTTTGTTTGTGAAAAAAACAACAGCATCAAAAACAACATCAAGAATAGCAGAGCAAACATTGTGGTCAGTTTCCCTAAAGGCTTTGTATTGGCAAAATTTGGGCCGTAGTAAAAACTAATTGAGGAACCCTGTGCTATGTCAACAATGCCAACTAAATGGTTTTAATAATATTATTTAATGAGGACTAATGGGATCTCCCAAAACATTTTAGTCTGTATATTAAGAAATTGTATGTTTATGTAACTTGATGCTTATGTAGATTGTACTTTAAATTAAAATTTCACTTACTTTGATCTTCATTTAGTGTAGGAAATTATAGCACAGAAATTCATGACTTTCACAGAAAAACACACCAAACTGCATTTTTGACATGCATTTTTATTATTGTGGGGAGAAATATGATATGGTGAACAGGGTCATTATGTATTCCAAAACAAATCTAAATGATATTATTTACAACAAAACATCATTAATAATATACAGAGCTCATGCCCCTTTGACAACGTATTAACAACTATTTAAATGTTTCATAATTTCTTATTTTTACACCAAGCATAATTATTCAAAATATCAATGCACAAGAAAACGAATTCCTCTCATGCTGATAATTTTAAGATGTTTAAATAATAATTTACACATGAAATGTTTACATTACATTAGATACAGAAATTTTTATGCAGTGTCCGTACAGTCCTGGAAAACCTGGAAAAATAATGGAATTTTAAAATCAAACTTTCTAGGTCTGAAAAAGAAAGTTATGGAAAGTCATGAAATTTGTCCAAAGAATACATGTAAAATATAAAATATGTTAATTTTAATCAGGCGATCTTGTCATGAATGACGAGGAAATGCTTGCTCAGGGCTCCCAAAGCAAAATGCCTCTCTGCACCCAGAAATACAGACAATCCCAAATTAAGTTACAAATAACTTTCACAACATGTAATAATACATTACAGTTATTCTTTAATTTGTCAATTTTTAGGTTAAAAAGAAAAGTACCACAACTACACAGATAAAAACATGAATTAGAAACACAAGTTTTTATTATGCACTTCTACTAAAATAAGATTTGTTTTGTATTAAATAATTAATATTAAATAATAATAATTTTCTGTAGAAATGTTTAAAGAAGTATTAATTTTTACTTTCCTTTAAAAAGGTTTCATAATGTACTAATAAGCTTTTATTAAAGTAACCTAGTAACTATCTGCTAAATTGTAAGGAAAAGCTAATGTTTTTAACACAAAACAAGCCAGACAGAGGAAATGAAGCATGCTGTTGCAGGTGTAACCAACAAGCAAAAAACAAATATAGACTGTTTTTGATACAACCAAATGACCACATAGATTTGCTGATCACAGGGGTCCACATATTAGACTGCACGTTACTGCTGATCAGTCTACTGTAACAGCCTACTCAAAATTGTATTCATTATAAGGACTTTTATCAGCACATAGAAAGTTGAGTCTTTCCTCACAGTTTTTGGGAGTCCAGAGTTTTGTGTCTTTCTTCACAGTTCCACAGTACTGATTCACAGCAGGGCACACATTATCATCCAGAGACCAGGCTTTATATTTAATATCCTCGCCATTTAGCCAGAACCAGTGGCCAGCTAAAAAGCGCAGACCATGCCACACATCATCTGTCTGAGCTGCTGTATTTGAAAACATTGCCTTTTTCATCATTTTATCAGTGTAGAGACTGGCCAGATCAGCGTAGTTTTCCCTGCAATAATCAAGGCCCTCTTCCCATGTCTTATTTTGCTGGATTAGGACCAGATCATAGACCTCCATGCAATAAAATGTATTCTGCCAGGTGCAGTCTGCATCAAATAATGTAGCTTGATCTTTAAAGACACCGCCACATTTTTGATCAAAACTGTTTGGTTCTCCAGGGCCCCATCGATCAATTACTGCCTCCACTTTGTTTGGCCACCTCCACATGGTTAGGTTTTTATCATCTCTATGAAGTCCAATCCAGTAATATTGACTAACGGATGGATTTTGAGAGAGCGTTTGTATGTCATCATCCGTAAAGATGGACAGGTCGTCATAGTTATCTCTGCAGTACTTCCTTGCATCTTTCCATTGCATATTCTGGTTCACATAATAGTGTTTTCTGAAGAGAGCAGAGTTCAGTTCAAAGAGATTAAAAAATAGGAGCACAGCAACTGAAGTCTTCATTTTGATATTGGTCTCACAAAGCAGCTTTCCTCTAAGCTCAGCAGTAATTCCTCAACTGAATATGGGAATGGTTTTCCACATATATTTGACTTTTTACCACACCCTCTTACAAATGACTGACCAATAAAATCTAGGCAGGAACTGACAGTGTGTTACTGTAGACTCTGTCTGTCTAAATAATGAGATGGCATAAAAAAAGTTCAACAAATGTGGTTAAAACTTCTTAACCCGCACCGGACCGGTGGGCGAGCCCTAGGGGCGTATCTATAGCCTTTTCACACAGACATTCCGGAAAATACACAGAAAATGCATCCTGGATTTTTCCGGGATCGCGGAAGGAGCATCTTTAGAAGAGTAGGAGATCATACGCAAGAACTTCTTCTGAATTTTAGAGATTTTGAGAAAAGTAGCACCCCAGACAATATTGCAAAAATTCATAAATGGGAAAAATCTGCAGCAAAGCGTTAGATGCGCAGATGAGTGGATTGAAGGTAAAACAATTCTTAGTATATTTAACATTTTAGAGGATCTTGTACATACTAGATCAACATGTTTGGACCAATTTAAACCTTTGTCAATCAGAACACCTAGAAATGTTTTTGAAGCCACTTGAGTAATTGGAACTCCATCAATTTCTACACCAGCATGTTCTTTAGGGTATAATTTATTAATGTTGTGAAATATCATAAAATAAATTTTTTTGACATTGAGCTTTAGCTTATTAGTACGAAACCAATTTGATAATATACTAGTCAACATTTGAAGTGGATCAAAATGGTTTATCAAAGTTGTCCTAAGACAAGAATAGGTATTAGTGATTGGTTTTATGTAAACTTTTATTACAGGTTTTGATCCACTTCAAATGTTGACTAGTGTATTTTTAACTCGTCATTAACATGTTGGATCAAAGTGACAAAATCCTCATGTAGTGCAATAAGATTAAAGTCATCTGCAAATAGTATTGGTAGGAAATGATCACAACAAAGAAATAAATAATGAATATAAATTAAAAACAATAAAGGATAGAGCCCTGAGGAACCCCAAGTGAAATTTTAGAAGTTTTAGATAAAAAACCATTGACAGAAACAAATTGTTCTCTGTTAATAAGGTAATTACAGAACCAAACTAAGGCAGTACCCTCCACTCCATATCTATTAAGCTTAGAAATCAAAATATCATGTGAAACAGTGTCAAAAGCCTTACTTAAATCAAGAAAAACTCAGAGAGCAAATTTTTTATTATTAAAGGCATCAGATCTCACAAATTTCCGTGAAATAGTCACGCATTATTTTGCTCAGTTTTGCGTGATATTGTCACGTATTTCCACCATATTATGTGCCCCTGACATGACTTTCTTTTCCGTGACAGTTTCACGTATTGGTTACTCAACTGTTTTTCCTATTTTTAAACAATTGTTGCTTCGGTTTGGGGTTAGATTTGCTGTTTGCGTTAGGATGTCACTTAATGTATTGGTTTATAAAAATCTTATCCTTTTTAAACCATCGTCGCCTGACGTTAGGGTTAGAGTTGCGTTTGGGTAAGGATGTCATTTCATGTAACAGAAAGTTGTTCTAAGAATGGATATGGGACGATAATTGGTAAGCACCTTTGTATCACCTGATTTAAAAATAGGAATAACTTTTGCAATTTTGAGAGCTTGGGGAATAATTCCAGATTAAAATGAGAAATTACATAACTATGAGGTTGAATAATATGATTGATAGTCTCCTTAATGCTGGGTACACACCAGAAGATTTTTTTTACATCTTATAAGATTTTAAAAATGTGATGGACCACAAACTTGAGGATAAAAAATCCTAGATTTATCCGTTTTACTTCTATAGTGTATGATGTGCCATTATGTGTTAAAGACAGCACACCACACACAAACAGATTTTTAATCAGAGTCTCGACTGTGAACACAGGAAATCCCACAAAATCTCGCAAGACTTCAAAACAAGCATGGCGGACGATATGCAGGAAGACATTTCAATGATAGTGCTTGGAATAATTTTTACAAGACACGTTGTATAAACATTCGTGCTGTTGCCACAAATCAACAAGCTGATCCTCCATCTCTACTGTCCACATCAACTTCACTTTGGCCGTTTCTCAATCCGAAGGCTGTAGCCTGCTGAGGTCGCATATGCAGGCTGCATACGTCATGAAACCTGGTTTATTCAAGTTAACTGAGCATTACATTCACAAGTCATAAGTTTATTAAAACAATATACGATGAACAACGAATAATAGCCAATTTTATATATTCTGAAATAAGACAGTCTTGATGACGTATATACAGCCTGGAAATGCGACCTACGGATTGAGAAGCGGCCTTTGTGCTGCACCATGACTGCTTCCGTCTTCCCTCATCTCGCTTTCTGATTGGATATGGTTTCGTTTCACGTGATAATCTCAATAGCGTGCTCGCGTTTGTCCTCGGGATTCCCCACACACATCAAGATTTCTGATCGTAAATATTCAACATGTTGAATATTTACGATTCGCGATCGGCACTGCTCCGACGTTCTTCCGAGCAGGTTCGGACACTCTTAACACACCTCACATGAAGGGACAATCTGATAAGATAATCTATGAAACTTTTGCGATACTCGTGACATAGCTATTATTGTCGGAAGGGGGGAAATCGGCCCAAAATCAGCCCGATTATCTTTTGGTGTGTACCCGGCTTAAGGAGGATACTCTTAATACCATCGTGGCCAGGGGCTGAGTTTTTTCAAAGAAAAAATTATATATCGGACCTCCTGCGTAGTTGGGTGATCAAAATTAGGGAGGGGAGAGTACCGCCCATTTATTAACCTACATGGATCAATATCAGTTTTATGGATATTGTTTGCAAAATCAGAAACAATTTTGGTAAATAAATTATTGAAGCCATCAGTTATATCAATAGGGTCTGATAGACACCTATCATAATCCCTCATCTCTGTGGGTGCAGAAACAGCTTTCCTATTACGACTCAGAATCTGACTTATAATGTTCCAGGTTTAATGTTATTTAAAGACTCGATAAAACTGGTCAGCATAAAACATTTTTTTTAGTCGCCTTAATTAAGCTTGTAAATTGATTTCTCTATCTTTTGTATGTTTCTAGACAGGGAACTACACTAACTTTTTCCACTTGTGGCACTTGCGCTACTAACTTTTTCAGTTACTTGCGCAAAACATGATTAGGTCGCACAAATTAGTTATATTAAGCCGCTCTGGATATTAATGAACAATAATGAAGCTGTATTGCATACATATGTGCTTTTTATTGTCCTTGCCATCTTTTTGTAACCACATGCCTTCTTGTTTTCTTTAACATTGATAGATTTACTGCAATAGAACATACAGTACACAATAACAAGCAAAATTAATTTATTTTAGATTTCAACATGCTATGGTTTGGACAGATGGACAGACTCCTGAACTCTTAAGGAAAAATTAAATAAATAAATCCATAAAATAATATAATAATACATTGTCAGCAGCTATTGACTTTTTAATAAGATGCAAAAAGATACAAAAACCAATCCATGTCCACTTCACAGGACATCCCCCTCACATGCCAAAATCGATTGGCCATTGTGTATAGTTGGGCATCCTTGCCCTTTGCCCCTGTGAGAGCCAGTTCTGCACACTCTCTCTGGCATCAAACTTAATCAGTTCAGGCCCCTCTACACTGATTCTGATAAGGTCTTCTACAGTGTCTGAGTAAAGATTTGCTCTTATGTATGATTACATTTATTTCTGTGTAGAGAAACCTCTCTCACAGGCAGCAGCAGAAATAGGCAGTACCAGCATGATCTGGAACAGGTGTAGACTGTTCTAAAAACACACACAATATATAGATTAAATGTGTTTATGTGTGTGTTTATAAACTGCTAAAAACAAAACCACTTGCCTTATAATCTGAGCAGTATGGCTCAGTAGTTAGCATCACCTCCCAGAGTCCAAGGTCCAAGGTAGCTCTTGTCCTTAAAAGATGTGTATATCATCATCTTCATAGCTTGAAATTCTTCCTTGAAATTCTCATAGCTTGAAATTTTGGCCAGTTCTGGATTGCACCCATTCCTGGGATTTTTAATATACATTTAATATAGTCATATTGTGTTATATTATGTTAACTTGAAAACAGTCTGATGGGGGCGGGTGTGGAACATATACACCTTCTTAGGACTGTGGAGAAGTGCTCCAAGACTCCAAAACTTTATATCCTTCATACCGTGGTCCCAGAGCCTACGTTTGTCATCTGGCCAGGCATGGTGGTTGAAGGCATTAAAGGACTGCACTGCTGTGGTTGTTTGTGTTCTTCTCTATCAGCACAAATGAAAGAAAAATTAGCAATATTACAAACAATGTACCCAGCAGGCTACTGAATCTGTTTCTCAGGTGTTTCACAGTGGACTCACATGTCCTTTCGATTGCCCGCTGCAGTTTGGGGGCAGCTAGGCTGATAGATCAGCCTCCCCTTTTGAAAGGTTGACTTCCTGGATTAAAATAAAATATGAAATAGTAGAACATTCTGTATATTTTACAGTTTATTTCTAATATTAAAATCCAGATAACCTAAATATATTTACTTGAAACTTGAACTCCTGTCTTTCATTGTCCTGATTCTGGTGGTGCTGCTCTTGCATGGCAGCATAGAAGGTGCTTAGTTTTCCACCAGGTTTGGGTTGGGCTGCAAAGGCCTCTATGGTGACTAAAAGATTTTCAATCCCACTGACAGCCTGTGACCCAATCATTTGTTTAGCATATATGTTTATTAATGATTTATAATATGTATTTCACCCAACCCTTACTTGAGGTAGGATGATATCATTTCTCTGCAAAAGTAGGCTGAACTGACTAATATAACAGAAAAGGTCTGCCAGGAAATTGCAGAATGCCACAAAAGTCCCGTCCTCCATAGCAAGTTTTATCTGCAATGTAACATAAACACACAGATCAACCACATTATTAATCATTCCTGCCTATGTAAAAAATAATCATTCTGAAATTATAAAATACTAAAACACTTAACACCATGTTAAAAGTATTACCTTTTTGGCTCTTCCAGCAATTTCCACATTGGCTGTGACACCTGCCAGGTGGTCTATATGCAAATAAACAGCAGTAAACTGTCCTGGGCTTTGGAGACCGTGGTCTTTTCCTTGTTTCTGGAATTTTGCCAGAGACCTGGACACATTGGGCAGCCACCTAGTCCCCTTCACTCCACTTGGAGCATTCACATTCACCCCCATATCCGTTCCCAGCTCCCTGAGTTCCCTCATATATTTGGGGCTTAAATGGTATGTTTTCCAGACCAACTTTAGCAGGTCATACATCTGACCTATCATTGGGATCTCCCACTGTACAGCTAGCAACCCCAGCTCCAATCTGTAGACAGAATATTACATAATATCAGAATACTTTTGAACTTACTTTCGCTATGCCAGTTACAACATCTGTGCATATTACAGTGATATGCTATACTGTAGCGATACAATCTATGATTATGATAATAATAAACGAATGGTAATAATAGAAAAAAAACAAGCAATAATACATGACTAACCTTGATTAAAAAAAGAAAATTTGTAATTACTGTAACAGCACCAAAAATATAAAATTTTAAATTTGGCTCTCCTTAAGATGTCATAAGCAGTGTTGGGAACGTTACTTGAAAAAAGTAATTAGTTATAGTTACTCACTACTTGTTCCAAAAAGTAACTGAGTATAGTAACTGAATTACTCTATAATAAAAGTAACTCGTTACCAGGGAAAGTAACTATTTGCGTTACCGTTAAAAAAAGTTGCTATATGTCAAAGAATTTATATTCTTTTAGCAGTTTTAACAAGTCAGTTGAAATGAGTACAACAGACAGGTGCTCTGTAGTCGTATTCTTAATTAAATAAATCAAACTCCCAATGTCAGACAACTGGTCTGGAGATATCAGTATTTTTGGCCACTAGCTTTGTAGATGCGTGTGTCGTTGTGAGATGCTTCATTAAATTAAAGTTGCTTACAACGGATGTCGACAAAGTCTTCGCTCCCGGACATAATGTCCACATTACATGCACGTTCTTGCCTTTGACCACAATGAATTTGAAGTAGTGCTTATATCTCCACCTTGAAAATGCCAACTTTTCATCGGATTGCTTCTCCTGACTCTCTTCAGCTGCCGCAAATCTCTGTTTAGCTGTTGTGTGTGGGGGTAAATTTCAAATGCAGTTTGTGCGCCCTTGAAGGGCACTTCGTGAGGGTGATGTAAAATCCAAATAAACTCCTTATTATAATAATACCACCCCTTAATCTGCACTTTCCAACCACTGCACTGACATTAAGTGCAGAGAGAAAGAGAGAGAAAAAAAATAACTGTGTTTGCACTTCATCCGCTCATTTGCATTTTAAAGGACACACCCAAAACAGCACTTTTTGCACACACCTACAAAGTGGCAATTTTAACATGCTATAATAAATGATCAACATGATCTCACAAAGTTCCGTGGGATAGTCACGGAATTTTGTGCTCATTTTTCCGTGGCATTCTCACGGATCTCCGCATTTTTCCGTGGCCCTGCTACGGACTGTCTTTTTCCGTGGCATTCTCACGGATTGGTTACTCAACTGCTTTTTCCTATTTTCAAACCATTTTCGCTTCGGTTTAGGGTTAGATTTGGTGTTTGCGTTAGTATGTCACTTTAACTATTGGTTTCTAAACTTTAAACAATTGTCGCCTGGCGTTGGGGTTAGAGTTGGGTTTGGGTAGGGATGTCATTTCATGTAAATCTAACCCTAAACCAAAGTGAAAATGGTAAGAAAATAGGACAGAACAGTTGAGTAACCAATCCGTGAGAATGCCACGGAAAAAGACAGTCCGTAGCAGGGCCACGGAAAAATGCGGAGATCCGTGAGAATGCCACGGAAAAATGAGCACAAAATTCCGTGACTATGCCACGGAAATTCGTGAGATCAGGTTGTAAATTTTCTATATGGTACTTTGAGCTAAAACTTCATATATGTGCTCTGGGGACACCAAAGATTTATTTGATATCTTAAAACTTTTTTGTGACATGTCCCCAGAATTTAATAATCATTTTGTAAAACACAATTGTACAATAGCGTACCTGTGAGGCATACAGTGATACGGTATGATAAATATACCAGCATCTGCTTGTAGGAGGGCTATCACTCCCCCTTTGTGGCCCAGGTTAACAGCAGCACCGTCTGCCCCCATATATACTCTCTTGTCAAGCCAGTCCACACACTGTGGCCCAAGACCAGTAAATGCTGCTTTGGTTGCAGCATAAATACCTAAGATAAAAATGTAGTGTTTTTACTGCTTTTTAGAATTGTAAAGTTCAATTTTTCATTTTTATTTATATAGCATACAAAGTAGGCATACATAAATCAATGTATATGAGTAATGAACATTACCATTACCTTTTGCATGGGCATGTTGAACCTCAATGTGGCCAATGAGGATATTGGAAGGTCTTCCCTTTTCAATGACTCAAGCATAAACAATTTCATACTCTTTAGTGGAGACGTCGGTGTCGCTGTCTATCATGTCACTGTCTATCATGAACGACAAGTACTGGGTCGAAGAAATTTTGGCACAGGTCTTTTGCTTGAGAGTGTCTGAGATTACTTCAATAAATTGTGATTTGTGGTTAGCATATGTTGGATTAACAGCCACTCCGTTCTTCTTTAAAAGAATAATTTGCGATTTAAATTTGGCAAAAGGCTCTTTGGCTATATTATAAGCTACATTGAACTTAATTATCAATTCAGATTCCTCACTTGCTCGGTTTGCTAAATCTTGACGCCGAAATGCAGGGGGGGGTGCTGCTGCGTCACGGGATATGTACCGGTCTCTATATTTTGCGTTCTTCAGACTGTCATTGTGAAGCTTCAATGATTCGTGTTTAAATTGTTTTGACGCAGTTACAAATTTGGACAGTCCTGCAATTGAAGGACCGCAGAATTTACAGTACACACAGTGCATTGCTCCGTCTTGGTACCTTAACCACTGGTATTCTTCGAGCCACTGGTGGCGAAATTTTGGTTGCAGTGTAGTTCCCTGCTAGATTATGAGGAGTACCTGATATCTGCTTCAGTCCAGTTTGCTGACATTTCTTGTCATGAATGTTGTATTGCATGTTAATCCCTTATTTTTTGCCATGACATGCGCGTCCCTTATTACGGCACGCGCGTCATTGTTTATGCGTCTCATTTGTCATTTCCTGATAACTGCTTCAATCTAGTTTGCGACATTTCTCGTCGTGAATGTTGATATGCATCTAAATCTCTCGTTTTAAAGAGCTGAACTATAACTTTTGTTGTGATGACGCGCGAGTCATGTACTTTGTTTTACATCAAATATTCAATCATACACTTGCATTATTTCAAACCCTCAAGATTCATGTTCTATGTATTGGTTCTATGTATTGGTTGTAATGGAATATGTATTGGTTCTAATGGAATATGGCCCAAAACACACTACAGTGTAGTGGTTTTAATGGTAAAAGCTAATGGTTCCTATTGCTATTTTAATGGAAACCATTAGAATTTTCTGTAATGGTTTTATTGTTTTTTCCAGCAGGGAATATGGATGTCAGTACTCACATTTCTTACGGTTCTGATGATTTCTGACAAATCCAAAAATTCTTCAGTGTACATTGCAACGTAATGGTCCACTCTTCAAAATGCATCTCACATTTTAATCCAAAACAACAAAAAATAGCGGAAAATCATGCAAGGTCCTCCATTGTTTACATGGGCGTTACGGTCAGAATGATCGATGATGTTTTTTGCTGTTAAATATCGATTCTTATAATTGAAAATGTATCTTTTCCTGCTTTTAGCTGGTTTTGCTGGTGTAGCAAGCTGGTCTAGCTGTGTTTTGGTCCATTTTTAAGCTGTTCTAGCTGGACTTAGATGGTCAGACTGAAAGACCAGCCGACCCAGCAGCTTGGCCAGCTGTGCCAGGCTGGGAGGACCATCTTAAACCAGCTACTGTCACCTTAAACCAACTAGGCAAGGCAAGGCAAGTTTATTTGTATAGCACATTTCATACACAGAGGTCATTCAAAGTGCTTTACACAGAAATGAGAAAACAATATATAAAAAAGAAAAAGAAAATGTAAAAATAAGATTTACACGATAAGATCACAATAAAGACAAAGATACATGAGAATTTAAAATAACAATGAAAGAAAATAAATGTGATTTTAATAAAACAGTTTAAAATGTTAAAAAGAATAAAACAGGAGTAAACGTGACTTGAGTTAAAAGTGCAGTCAGTGTGAAGCAGCACAGTGCTCATTCAGTAAATGCAGAGTTAAACAGATTTGTTTTTAATCTAGATTTAAAAGTGTTTACTGTTGAAGCACATCTGATCTCTTCTGGAAGTGGATTCCAGCTACAGGTGGCATAAAAGCTAAATGCTGACGCACCTTGTTTTGAGTGAACCCTTGATATTTCTAACTGACCTGATCCTAATGATCTGAGGAATCTGTTAGGTTTATATTCAGTTAGCATATCTGTCATGTATTTGGGTCCTAAGCCATGAAGTGATTTCTAAACGAGTAACAATTCTTTAAAGTCTATTCTAAATGTAACAGGAAGCCAGTGTAAGGACCTGAGGACTGGAGTGATGTGCTCAGATTTTTTGGTTCTGGTCAGAATTCTGGCAGCAGCGTTCTGTATGAGCTGCAGCTGTCTAATGTTCTTTTTGGGGATCCCCGTAAGAAGTCCATTGCAGTAATCCACCCTGCTGGTGATGAAAGCATGAACAAGTTTCTCTAAGTCCTGTCTTGAGACAAAACATCTAATTCTGGCAATATTTCTGAGATGGTAGTAAGCTGATTTGCTTATCGCTTTCACGTGACTACTGAAATTAAGGTCAGACTCTAAAATTACACCAAGATTTCTGACTTTATTTTGTGTCTTTAGACCCCTAGAGTCAAGGTATGTGTTAACTTTGAGAGTTTCATCTTTATTTCCAAATACAATGACTTCAGTTTTGTCTTTGTTTAACTGGAGGAAGTTTTGACGCATCCAACAGTTAATTTCATCAATGCATTTACATAGAGAGTCAATGGGGCTGTAGTCATTGGGTGACAGGGCTAAGTATATCTGGGTGTCATCTGCATAGCTGTGGTAAGCAATTTGGTTCTTTTTCATTATTTGACCAAGTGGGAGCATATACAAATTAAACAGAAGCGGTGCAAGAATTGAACCCTGTGGGACTCCACCTGTCATGGATGTCCACTCAGATTTATTGTTACCTATGTTCACATAGTAACCTCTTCCTTGTAGGTATGTTTTAAACCATTTGAGGACCATCCCAGAGAGCCCTACCCAGTTTTCCAGTCTATGTAGGAGTATGGTGTGATCTACTGTGTCAAAGGCAGCACTAAGATCTAGTAGCACCAGCACTGATATTTTACCTGAATCAGAGTTTAAGCGAATATCATTTATTATCTTTATGAGCACTGTCTCTGTGCTGTGATGCTGACGGAAACCAGATTGAAAGTTGTCCAGATAGCCATTTGAGTTTAAGAATTTGTTCAGCTGATTGAAAACAACCTTTTCAACGATCTTGCTTATAAACGGAAGATTTGAGATAGGTCTGTAGTTGCTAAGTATGGTTTTGTCTAGGTTACTCTTTTTTAGGAGAGGCTTAACAACTGCTGTTCCCTTTCAGTCGGTCACTACGACGTCACGTCGTGACCGACGAATTGGGAACTCGCTTAGAGAGACCAATCTGCTTCGTATACTACTAAAACGCCAATGAACTTGGCATTGAGATATTTGCATAATGCTGGCGCCGCCCCGCCAGGTGCGTATATAAGGCGCACGTGCAAATAGGGAAATCAGCTTTTTCGCTTCGAAAGCCGGCTTTATCTGACTGAGAAGCTACTATCTGCTCTTCTGGGAACGGTTGCTGAAGTTGATTGACAAGCAGTACTAACACAGCGGACGCTCGCAGTATTCCACTGCTCTGCATATTTTTTGTTTTGAGTTTAGTGTGTGCGTTGCCTTTCCCTGTGCGCATCATCAACTGAGCACCAAAAGAGTGATTTCCCTAAAAGAGTGATACGTGAGAGCTCTGTGTCTTTTTAAAGACAGTCACTCTCTCGTATATTCGGAGATCAGCGTCCTTTTCAGGATTGCTTTTCGTCCGTGCGATCTTGGATGTGAGAGGTATAAGGGTTCCAGTTACGGTCACGAGCGCTGTCTTCATGCTTGGGCATCAAGCACTCTGGGGCTGCGCTCGTGGAGAGTTTTTGTTCCCTCTGTGAGAGCATAACCCTCTTGGATTGCGGAGACGACTGACGTTTCTACGGGAATGCTGTCCGCGTCTTTGCAGTGCTGACACCGCCATGGTGCGACTGTCAAGCGCTCGCATGACGCTCTTCGCATCACTACGCTGAGGAGGACGGAGGGTGCGTCCTCCACCTACCGGCCTTTCATCCTCAGCCGGTTGAGGTTCCGGTGGAGACGGCAGAGTCGTGTTCTACGATGTCTGCCGAATCCATTGGACCTCCTTCTGGTCCCGTTCACTTCTGCAGCATCAGAGGGGTGTCCAATTTTCCTCCGAAGTGGAGTCGTTCCGGAGATGGCGGCCGTGCCCGCTCGAGCGGCGGTAACGGTAGAGTTGGAGGGGTTAACCCCTCTCCGCCCGAACCGTACCGCCCACGTGATTGGTATTTCGGAGCTGCTCGGGCCTCTCGGTCCTCTGCTCCTGTGCCTTTCTTCCCGACGGCACGAAGAGCTGACGTGGTTTGCGGCCATCCGGCCGTTCAGCTTCAGCTTTCACCCCTCACCTCCCTCACCAATGGAGCTGCTAAGGGCAGGGACCCTTCAGTGGAGCGGGGGGTTGCGATGCAGCTGCGTTCCTGGAGGGACCACCCAACCCTTCCCTCCCGTGTTTGTAGATAGTCGTCCGGTTACGGGCCCTGTCCGTCAGGCATGCGGAGAGGCGGCTTCAGCCCTGCACGCAATAACGTTGCTACGGGTTCACCAAGGATTTACGAGGGAGGCCGCGACCTTCAGTCGTGCGATGTTCACGACAGTGGTTCAAGATCGCCACCTTTGGCTGTGTCTGGCTGACGGACGCAGGCGAGAACAACGTCTTGAATGCTCCTGTCTCACAGACCGGCCTCTTCGGCGAGGCCGTGGAGTCGTACAGCTCCGCTGCGCAGACTGAGGCGATCTCTGTGGTCATGCCCCGGCGAAGGAGAGCTGCCCTTGGTAAAAACCACCACGCCGGTTCCTCAGTCTGCCTCTCGCCGTCGGCGTCCTGCGGCGACCACCTCCGTTCCCCTCTTCGGACCCCATCTCGGCAGCGCGGGGGAACCGGTCGTCAGCAGCTCGCCCCGCCGCTTCACGTGAGATCGGGAGTTTAAGTGGCCAGTAAGCGGGCGACCTGGATTGGCAGAGGATCACTCTTCAGGAGACGGTGATTCGCTCCTTCCCCCGATAGAGGGTCGGGTGGAAAATTCTTGGTTTGCATATGTTCCACCGGCTGTTTAGCCGGTGCCCACTAACCACACACAGAGTGCATTCCTCTTCCCTCTTCAGGTCTCCAGAGGATCGAGAGAGCCGTGAGCGGGCACACACCAGCTCACCCTACCTCTCCTCTATCGCCAGCGGGTGTTCTGAGGAGTCCGAGCCCTCCACTCAGGAGACCGGACCACCAGCAAACCCGTCGGAGTCTGCGTCCTCAGCTGAGGAGACTGGACGACCGTTTCCCTCAGCGGGCTCAGGTCAGTATCACACACACACATACTGTAGATGCTTATGCTGTCAGGGCAGACGCACCGGCAGTCCCGCCTGTCCCGCCTCGCTGCCCCACCGCGGGTACACCGGTAGTGTCGTTAATTCTCCTCGTACGGTGCCTGGGTGCTTGGCTTCAGTTCCCAGCCCGTTTCGTTGGGTTTTACGCACGATCCGCCTCGGTTACGAAATACAATTACCGGCACAACCCCGAAATTCTCGGGCTTTCGTTTCACTATAGTGAAAGTATCCGATGCACATGTACTGCGTGCATAAGTCGATGTCCTGCTGGCGAAGGATTATCGAGCCGGTCCCTCTTACCGAGATGATGATATGATGATAGGGTTTTCCAGCCTTTATCTCATAGTACCCGAAATACGCGGTGGGTTACGATCGATTTGATTTACGCCCGGCTCTACGGAGGTGGTCTTTTTGGATGATAACGCCGAGGCTCGTATTTCAATATTCAGATCGGTTGCAGCTTTAGACCTGTAAGACGTGTACTTTTGTGTCCATCTCCCCTCGCCTTAGACCGTTTTTTCGCTCTGCGTCGTGGGGTGGGCATATTAATATTAAGTACACCATTCAAGCTGTCTCTTTCTCTCCGTGTCTCCATGAAAGTGTTAGTCACGGCATTAAAATATCAGAGAGAGAGCGTTGTTCGCATTCTGCTTTATTTACGTTGACTTATAATAGCCCGTTCTTGGCAGACGTGCGCGAACACAGAGAGTTAATGCTTCGGCATCTCGCTCGTTTAAGTCATCAGGTCGACTGGGAAAGAGCAACTTTGCCCCGTGCAGAGGATCCTTTTTCTCAGTATGGAATTAGACTCGATCAACTAATTGGCGTGTTTTACAAGAGCGCGCAACTCAGTTTTACAACCCAACGCGCAACTCAGTTCTGACTTGCCTCGGTTTAATTCGAGGGAAGTACGCGGTCCCTCTGATACAATTTCAGAAGCTCCTGGACATATGACAGCATGCTGCAGCCGTGACACTGTTCGAGCTGCGTCATATGAGACCGCTTCAGCGTTGGCTTTACGATCGAGTCTCGAGGAGAGCGTGGCGCACCGGCATACATTGTGTAAACACTACACCTGCGTGTCATTTAAATTTCCCCGTAGTAGACCCAGCATTTCTGATAGCAAGATATGCCTCTGAGGGGTCTCCTGGCATTCTGTAGCATGCGATGCCCTAAGCACGGGATGTTCAGCCACGTATGACGGGCCTGCAGTCTGGGGTGTGCATAGCACCCCAACTGCCGCGAGCGGTGCGCTGTATATCTGGGACTTGTACGCTCCGCTATGGAGATGCGAGGGAAGGATGTATTTGTCGACACCGATAACTTTGCGACTGTTGCGTTATTTACCGTTAAGGCGGTTTTGCGCTCTCGTCACCTGTCGCATCTCGCTCGTCATCTCCTCCTTTGGAGTCAGAAGCATCTGAGGTCCCTTCGTGCCATTTACATCCCGGGATCGCTCAATACAGCGGTACGCGCTTCCGAGCTGCGCCCCCGGCGAATGGCGACTCCACCCCCAGACGGTCCAGCTAATTTGGAAGAAGTTCGGTTGTGCGTAGATAGATCTGTTTGCGTCGCCGGACGATACCCACTGTCGCCTATTGTATTCACTAACCGAGGGCAGCCTCGGCGTGGATGCGTTGGCACACAGCTGACCGCGGGGGGTGCGTAAATACGCATTCCTTCCAGTGAGCTTTATTGCGCAGACACTGTGCAAAGTCAGGCAGGACGAGGAGAGCCTTTTATTAATCGTCCGTACTGGACGACCAAGAATTGGTTTTCATAGTTAATGCTCCTCGCGACAGCCCTCCCTGGCGGATTCCCCTGAGGAAGGACTTTCTTTCTTAGGAAGGGGCACATTTGGCACTCGCGCCCCGACCTGTGGATATCCATGTACGGTCGTTGAGCGCGCGCAAGGTTTAGGTGATTTATCGCAAGCGGTATCTAACACCATCGACGCGGTTCGAGCACCGTCCACAGGACGGGCTTACGCGCTTAATGAAACCTTTTCGTCACCCGGTGCTCTTCGCAACGCGAGGACCCAGAGAATGCCCTTTAACATTATGCTTTTATATCTTTAACATGGGTTAGATGGTAGGCTGTCCCTCCGCCATTAAAATTGATATCGCTGCTATTTCTGCTCATCACTCACTTATCTACGGCAGATCAGTTGGCCAGCATGATTTAATTATTACATTTTAAAGAGGCGCTCGCAGGCTAAACCCCTCGCGCCCTCCCTCTTTTTTCCTGAGACCTGTCCATGGTGTTGAAGCCTTCAGGTCTCCGATTTAGCCTTTGCAGTTTGCGAGTCTGAAGTTTTTATCAATGAAAACTCTGACCCTGCTAGCATTGGCCTCCATGAAGAGAGTAGGATATTTACATGCATTCTCTGTTGACGATTCGTGCCTTTAGTTTGGTCCTGCTGTCTCACTGAAGACCCAGACCAGGCTACGTGCCCAAAGTTCCCACCACTCCCTTCAGAGATAAGGTGGTGAGCTTGCAAGCGTTGCCTTTGGAGCAGGCAAACCCAACCGAGGCTTTGTTGTGCCCCGTACGCGCACTGCGATTCTACGTGGTCCGCACGCAAAGCTTCAGGACCTCAGACCAGCTCTTTGTTTGTTATGGTGGCCAGCAGAAAGGGAAAGCTGTCACTAAGCAGAGGATGTCTCATTGGATAGTTGATACTATCGCCCTGGTTTATAATTTGCAGGGCATTCCTTGCCCCTTAATTTGAGAGCGCACTCCACTCGGAGTGTTGCCTCATCTTGGGCATTAGCTTGTGGTTCCTCGCTAACAGACATCTGTAGAGCTGCTGGTTGGGCGACACCTAATACGTTCATTAGATTCTACAATGTTCGTATCGAGCCTGTATCCTCTCGTGTTCTGTCCTCACCAGGGAGGACACGGAGAGCAGACTCGCAAGTCGGCTTGCAGCCTCCGACTGAGGCTCCAAATTGAGTTTCAGTATGGAAGGCTAACAGAGCAAAAATGCGTAATGGTTTGATTTGCTCTCTCCACTGCCTTGACAGCCTTTGTTGCGGAGCATTGGCTGTCAGCCTTTCACTAGCTGTATTCTTACGAACCTACGTGTTTGGCCAGGGCCCCACATTGTGTCCCAACGGGTTCCTTTGTGAGTATTATTCCGTGGGGTTAATCCTACCAGCCCACGTTTCCCTTAGCAGAGCACTGCTTTGCTTACACAGCCCCGGCTGTCATTTATACCTCAACTACGGTTGACTTTTGCCCACCAATAGCCCTTAACGGGGCGGTGGCTTCCGCAGCGTCCCTATACCGCTCAGATAGGGCGCTTCCCAGTCGCTGGCACTACTGTGGGTTAAAGGAACATCTAGTGCCCGGCCTTCTGCCTTAAAACCTAATTCTCCTTATCCTTAAGTGGAACCGGAGGGCTTTACGCAGACACTGGAAGAGGTCAGCCCCTAGTGGCGTTTTGGTAGGGATTCCCAATTCGTCGGTCACGACGTGACGTCGTAGTGACCGACTGAAAGGGAACGTCTCGGTTACGGATGTAACCCTCGTTCCCTGAAGGAGGGAACGGAGACGTCACGTCCCGTCGCCACAGGTGCTGCCACCTGCTGTTTAGGCCGGTCACCTTCCGGCTTTCTCAGCGAACAGAAGCTGATTTCCCTATTTGCACGTGCGCCTTATATACGCACCTGGCGGGGCGGCGCCAGCATTATGCAAATATCTCAATGCCAAGTTCATTGGCGTTTTAGTAGTATACGAAGCAGATTGGTCTCTCTAAGCGAGTTCCCAATTCGTCGGTCACGACGTGACGTCTCCGTTCCCTCCTTCAGGGAACGAGGGTTACATCCGTAACCGAGACGTTTTTAATGACTCTGGAAAAGTGCCTGTGATCAGAGAGGTGTTTACTATTTTTAAGAGGTCAGTTTCTAAGCAGTTAAGTACCTTTTTGAGAAAAGATGTGGGGAGAGTGTCAAGGCTGCAAGTTGATGCTTTAAGATGTTGTACTGTTTCTTCCAAGGTTTTTATATCAATTATGTCAAATTCTGAGAGAATGGCTAATTTCTGAGGTTGTTGCAATGATATCTGACTGACCACAGTACAATTTGAGGTCGTATTGATTGCCATTCTGATATTACTGATCTTCTCAGAGAAAAAGGTTGCAAACTCATTGCATTTGTTGTCAGAGAGCATTTCACTATGAACTTGATTTGGGGGGGTTGTTAGTCTCTCTACAGTAGCAAAAAGAGTGCGAGTGTGGTTTATGTTGTTATTTATAATATTGGAGAAGAAGGTCTGTCTAGCTGTGCCTAGTTCTACATTGAAAGCACGAAGACTGTCCTTATAGATGCTATAATGTACTTCAAGTTTTGTTTTCCGCCACATACGTTCAGCTTTTCTGCATGTTCTTTTCATGCGCTGTACTGCTGTTGTGTTTCTCCAGGGTGCTTTACGTCTGCCTGTGATCACCCTGACCTTTACTGGAGCTATACCATCAATAGCATCTTTAACTTTTATGTTAAAGTTTTCAAGGAGAACATCAACAGAGTCTGCCGATATGTTTGGCAACATTGATATTGCATTTATAAATACCTCACTGGTGTTCTCATTTATGAACCTTTTTTTGACATTTTGACAGATCTAGCATCAGTGGCAGGACAGATCAATAAATCAAAGTAAACACAGAAATGGTCAGATAGCGCTTCATCCTTGATTACAGTGGATGAAATGTTTAGACCCTTGCTAATGAGCAGATCAAGAGTGTGTCCCCGATTGTGTGTAGGACCTTGCACGTGCTGGGTCAGATCAAAAGTGTTTAAAACATTTAAAAGTTCAATCGCAGTATTGTTTACTGAATTGTCTATATGAAACTTGAAATCTCCGGCAATAACAAAATAATCAAATTCAGAGGAAATTGTTGATAAAAGTTCTGTGAATTCATCAACAAATGCTGAGGTGTATTTGGGAGGTCTATAAATATTTGTAAACAGAATGTGTGGTGTAACTTTTAGAGAAATACACAAATATTCAAAAGACTGGTAATACCCAAGTAACACTTGCTTGCATTGAAAGGCATCTTTGAATAAAGCAGCTATTCCTCCACCCCTTCTAACAGCTCTACAGACATTTATAAGGGTAAAGTTGGGTGGGGCTGATTCATTGAGGACTGTAGCACTGCAGCTGTCATCTAACCAAGTTTCATTTAGAAACATAAAGTCCAGGTTGTTAGTGGTGATAAGATCATTAACTAAAAAGGATTTGTTCTTTAGTGAACGGATGTTCAGAAGTGCTAACTTAACAGTAACTGGTTTTGGAACTGTATCAATCTCAGAATGACGTATAATAGGCAGTAGATTAGATAGAATTGCTGTGCGGCTGGAGACGGCCTTCATCTTTCTATCACATATCAGGACAGAGATAGGGAAAGCTAAAGGGACATCGGGCACCCGCTTCTTGTAAAAACATTTATGATTGTTACTGCTGACGTAGCGGGGACCCAACACATATCAGTTACCAGTGCTGTTTGCAGATGAGGGCTGGTGTGGTCCCTGACGTTGAGGCAGAGGTCGAGTGCTCTCTCAGATGGAGGGTGAGGGCGGGCTGGGCCCGAAGGCTTTGGTGGTTGAGGAGCCCGCCGTTTCTTGGTTGATATTTGGGGACTCGCAGCAATAGAGTGTGAGTGCTTTGTTCCAGCAGATACCAGTTTCTCCATTTTCTCTGAAAAGCCCAGAAGTGGTGATGTTTGAGAGAGGGAGAGAGAGTGTGACGACATCAGCTGTGATTCTGGTGTTCCTGAAGGCTGGGAGGGAGTGTTGTCATTCCTTCTCTGATCGTGGTTATCCACAGAAACACCCTTTGGTGTTGATTCACAATCCAGCTGTAGCGAGGTCTGTGGGCAGGGCTCAGCCTGAGCTGTGTCTGTGAACAGTAGTTGTTGTGACTGCAGAGTTTTATCCTTGTCATCTGAATGTCCATCCAGGTGCTGGTGTAAAATCCTGTGGTCATTTCGGCTGTTCAGTAGTGGACTGGCACACTCAGCTGATGGATGATGCATGGAGAAAAATATATTGTCTTTAAGCAACCTAGCACCTAGTTTGTTTGGGTGGATACCATCTGTGTTAAAAAGTTGCCTTTGACTCCAGAAGATATTGAAATTGTCAATGTAATTCAGTCCTCTCATGGTGCAGGTTTTTTGCAGCCATGAATTTAAGCTTAGTAGACGAGAAAACATATTTGTTCCTCGGGCTGGAAGAGGTCCACTGATGAAAGATTGAACTTTCAGTCTTGTAAGTGTTTCAAAAAGTTCATTGAAATCCCCCTTAAGGAGCTCAGACTGCTCTTTCCGAATATCATTCTTTCCCACATGTATGACAATCCGACTGACAGACTTATGTTTCATCAGAATGTTGCAAAGTTCCTTGTTAACATCAGAAACCGTTGCCCGAGGAAAACAGTATGTACGTGTGGCATGACGAGGGGGTGAAAGTTTAGCTTCGTGGCGAAAGAAAGATTTTGTATAAAATTCCGACTACGCCACCCTGAGACTTACACCCAGGGAAATATTCCTTACACCCAGAAAGGCGGTAAGGCACACAGGTTTGTTCCTCTTAAAAGTGAAGGGAGCAGAAAACGTGGGTATAGTACAAAAAATATAATTTTTATTACCCAATATTCTTTGTTCATGTCAATGAGCTAGGTGTAAAATAGACAGAAGACAACATTATTCAAAACAAATCTGTCTCACTGCAGCAAAATACATAAAACAAATGACATAAAACATCACAATCACAAAGTTACACAAAAATACAAAACAATTTAAGGTTTAATGGTCCTCACTGCTACAATGCAGTGCGTGGAAAGGAAGACAAATAATAAACTAATTAAAACAATACACAAACCTACAGAGCTGAGGTTACCCACCCGAGGGATCACTGGCACAAGTTGTCCAAAAGCACACTTTCGCACACCACACCGTGAACTCAATGTACACACACTTATACACTTCAAATGTGTAACACGGGAACCGTTGAGCGGTACCACCACAAGATCCCTCACCCGTGGGGACCCCAGCTCCTGAAAGGATATTAAGCAAAATAAATATTCAAAACAATAATATACAAATTTTACAATAGAAACAAAAAAACAAAAAAAAGAAAACTGGCAGCTGAAGCTACACGAAAGTCATGGCGCAAACACCAAAGTCCATACGCCGGCTCCAATGCGCTAATCCTCCACTTCAAGATAATACACTCAAGTTCAGAAACCAGACAGTGGACAGTCCGGTTTACAGCGGTGACAATAATGTAATGTTACAGCGGTGCGATAAAGCAGCACGAGACTCAAATATGCAGCAACCAGAGGAAACCACGTAGAAAAAAGGGAGACCCCTAAAATAAACAAACATAATATTAAAAATCTATACATCATACACTAACATTACAGCTACGTGCTGGACACTTACCGCACAGTGGCATCACCCCAGACACATTAACGTCTTTTACAGCACTGTTTAACCTACAACAGGTCAACCACAGCCAACTGAGGGTGCACAGTCATTTAAGCCACCAACAGCACTTGGGCACGAGTACGCTGGACAAACACGCTAAAACCAACACAAACGAAGTTTTAAATAACATACAGATTAAAACTACGAACAGCACATTAACAATTCTCACCTGTCGCTATTGCTGCAGACACCCGGGGGAAACACAGGACATGACGCATTCCGAGCAGCAGCCAATCAGTGCTTAAAAAGGGACTGCCCCTTCCTGATAGGTGACAGTAGCTGTCAATCACAGCTCACCTAATCCTGCTACATACGGGTAGCCTTGCTTTCAAAGTTTCTGATAATATTGTCACCCACTATCAGCGTGTTTGGCTCGGCTGCTGTCTGAGCGGAGCGCCGCTGCCTATATGATGTTGAGCGTCTGTTTGCCTTGTAAGCTACTGGCTGATGTGATCTGTGTCCATTAACATTTGGGGATTCTTCACCCAAACTCATTAGTGCTTCAAATCTATTTTCAAGCCGTACAGGGGGTGGTAGAATACCAATATTGGCTACTCGAGTTGTACCCATATCTGGGGTAGATGATGCTAATGCAGCAATTTGTGACACTCGTGACAGTCTAATGTCTTGAGCACTTTTGGGTCTCGCACCCTGTTTATGCCATCGGTTTGTGTCCTCAATTACTTTAGGTTTCTCTGAGCTCACTATGACCTGTTTAAAAGCATTAGGTTCACCAGCTTTATGTTGAGAAGGACCACGATGAAGCTCCGCTGTATGTTCTGGCAGGGTCGGCAGCGCCACAAGTAACTTTGTTTCGAGAACTGCAATCTTTTGTAAAAGTCTGTGGCAATTTGAGCACCAGGTGGATTTAGATCCAGAAGAAGGCATTCTTTCTTCTTTTCTTATGTTTGATTGTGGGCAGCTGTGTTGTCCTGTTTTAGGATTGTCAACTCCCGGCAATAGCAGACTGGTAGACCGCTATGACAAATTCCCCAAGTTGTTGAATGTTCCAAATATCAATATAGTTCCAGGAATTTGTAGTTTTAGTGTGAGTGCCCAATTGTTTAGTTTGAGCACTGTGCTGAACTGCTGGTAGTTGAATCAAAAGATAAAAGCGAAAAAGCAAAAGCGCAAAGCACAGAGCGCAAGTAAAAGCATCCGAACAGTAGCGAAGCTACCAGTTTATGCTGGTCTTAGCTGGATTTTTCAGTAGGGTATCCTGCCCTATTTTTCTGTTTTGTCCAATCAGATAAGGTTTGAGAACTTAATTAAAATGTCCTGGAAGTGCACATTGGGTAGGCGATGCAGCCAGCCATTGCCTATCCAGCAAAGATTTGATTGATGAGGGTAGTAACCACTCAAAAAACGATTACAAGGATTCAACTTACGCCAATAAAGTGTACTTCTGCGCAAATCTGCAGAAGCACATGCAGAGATATGCGTGCGCCCCTCCAAACGTTTTGTTTTGGTAGCATAGCGGGCCGGCTAGCCTCTCACAGAGCCACTGAGAAACCTCTCCAGAGGTTAGATATAATCTCCATTGTGGATCATCGACTGCAGATTACTTTTTTGTGTTGAGAGTGTTTTGGAGAAGGCTATGCTAATCTTCAGGCTGGACTACTGGAAAGCTCTCCTTGCTGGCCTTCCTGCACAGGGTATCAAACCACTTCTATTGCATTCCTACACCCCATCCAAAACATTACGTTCAGCAAAGGAGCAGCACCTTGTCTTACCTTCACAAAAGGGTTTTTGCAATTTTCCTTCACATGGGTGGATTGGCCATCTGGCAATTCTGGCAAGACAATTTTTTAAATATGGGCCGGTGAAATTTTTATATATATACCCGATCAGAGGTTAAGCGGATATTGGGGTGAAATGGTCATCTGGGGTCCAGTTCGCTGTTATGCACGCAAGTTATAGAGAAATAATAATAACAATTACAATACTGTGTTTTTCCTTTGGACCCACTTGTAACTTGTTGCTGTCACTGCTGCCTCCTTCAAAACACAGTCGCTTATGATGTTTTTCCATTGCATAGTACCCCAGGGTTTAGTTTAGTTTAGTTTGGGTCGGGTCAGCTCACCTCACTTTGGCTTGGTTAGCTTTTCCATCGAGTTTAGTAACACTTTGCCGTGGGAGGGATTATAGGCATGTCGTTATATTTGCGCTGCCTGCTGCTGTGTCATACAAGTGAGAGCTTTGTTGGAATGCTAAACATCCCCATACATTCATTTATGTCTCAGTCCGCCACAAAATCAAAATTGACCACCAATAAGATGTTTGCATATTGTGTTTATCACTAACTCTGTATCACATGTTTCTGTAGAAACACCGGTGGCGTCATCAGTTGACGTGCTCTGCTTGAGCCTCATTTAAGTTGCATACACATATAATGTGCACGTGCGTTGCGAATGTGCCGCTACAAACAAGTCTGCAAGTCTGGAAAAAGTGGTATGGTGTTCCTGGTTCTCAACCTGTGGATGTTTTTCATCGCTAAAAGGGAGTTTGGGAACTTAGCAGAGCACAGAAGACAACATGTTTGCTGGAGACAGCGCAAGCTAGCAGCACTAAGGTAAAGCTAATCTTTACATTATAGCGATGACGCTGTTAGTGACGATTCTCTCAGACCAATCAGTGATCTACGTTGTTTTCACGTCACGTTTAGTATCAGCTCGGATCGCTTGGAACCCCAACCGAGGTGGAACTAAAAAAAGTATCGGGTACTACTGCACCCAATGGAAAAGCTCTCAAGAGTAAGCTGACCCGACCCAAACTAAACCAAACCAAACCGTGGGGTACTATGCAATGGAAAAGCGCCATTTTAGTGCAGCGGCCTAACATCACACATCAGTGTCAAAATGTTTACAAATGAAAATTAAAGAAGGGAGGAGTTTCCTTCACAGAAGCCTCCATGAACGACTCCCAGCCAATCGAATTACACAGCCAAGCAAGAATTTTAATTAAGAATTTTTTGCCGTTTTCGTTTTTTCATTTAAAAATTAAATTTAGATTATTTGCCATGTATGCTATTGTTGCAGTATCTGTTAGTCAAGCAAAAAGAAACAAAATATGTTTATAGCATACAGTATAAGATAAAGTATGAATGTGTGTATCCTGTGGATTAAATTAGAATGGAATAACGAGAGGGCTGAACTGCTATCACAAGTAATGATATAACATTTAGGGCAAAATTTGTGTTAATACGATTTTATAAATTTTAATAAAGCTACTTGAGAAAGAGATTTTGTGAGTTTGTTTTATTTTTTCCCTTTTGTTTAGACTAAATAGTTTTGGTTTTGGACCGTATATTCAAAAACAGTGTTTAGATAAATATACCTGCGTTTCCTTCTCATGTTAACAAAGTCTGTTCACACCTTTGACTTGTCTGGTAAAGTTAGCTTTCAGTAAATTGATTTGTTCTTGATAATGATTTATAAAACTTAAAATGAGAGATATTTACCCTCAGATCTGACAAAAAAAATCAGAGAGTCAAAGCCTCAAGTTTAACCTTGATTTATGTCATGGTTAGTAAGATGTTATTGGCAGATAGTTCCAATGCGTTAATAAATTTGATTTCCTAAAAAGTATAAGTAGGATTTATATTGGGCCACTTTGCTGTGGTGTGTTGCGAGTAGGGTGTGGTGGGCCGGTGTGGGTGAGAAAGTTCAGAGCCACTTTTTGGTTCCAGTCTGCCCCTGCTACTCACTGCTTCCTATCCGATCAGCAATCTCTTGCTTCATTTAAAAAACAACTAAAAACTCACATTTTCAAAAAAAAAAAAAATACTTGACAAAATGTAACAAATACAAATTTATAATGACTGCATACACACCTCTCTTCTTGAAATATCTAGTTAAAATAACTAACTCTCTTTCTTTCTAAACAGGTATTGTTTCGGAATTGTGAAAACTTGGAATAAGCACTTCTTGTATTGTTGACTTCCTATGACAAATCGCTTGATTGTTTCCTTATCTTTGTAAGTCGCTTTGGATAAAAGTGTCTGCTAAATGCCTAAATGTAAATAGCTAATTGTCTCATTTAATCTGAAACAATGTCTTTCATGGCAGTATTGTTAAATTTCACTTAAAAACACAGTTCCAAAAACTCCTGTGGCTGGGTAGTAAGTAGGGTGGCCATTCGTGCCAGTTCCGCCGGACACGTCCCGAACATGTTTTTGGGTTCGTTCTCGGGAAGTCGTGTTGGTCGACCACATACGTCATCAAGGTTTAATATTTCGGGTTTAATTTCAGAAAAGCAACCATTACATTTCAAGGTAAGAATAAAATTACAATGATTGTATGTTTTAAAAGAAATAAATCTTAATTTTCTAATGTATTTTAACTGAAATGTGATGACGTATGCGGTCGAGCAACGCGACTTCCAGAGAACGAACCCGAAAACATGTTCGGGACGTTTCCGGCGGAACTGGCACGAATGGCCACCCTAGTAGTTAGATCCTCCCCTGTAGTGAGTGACATTAGAATATTGTTATCCTATGAGCAGGTAATGGATGTCGGTATAAAGGGCTGCTTTGTGCTGGTCAAATGTGTTTCATTGTCATGTGTTTGCCCTCTTTCCGTTGCTGGCGTTCAATAGAGGTGTTTTGTTGTTAGCGTTGTGGCTAATCTTATCACTGCTCATGTGGGCTTCGCTCCTATTTGGGAGAAAAGAATTTAAGCAGTTAGATCATGTTATGTTATGTTAACATTAGCGTTCTGTGTGATTTGTAGCAGTATGTGAATCAAAAGGGTAATGTGTGCGATCTGTGTTTTGTCAGACTGCCTACTCTCAGGTATGTAAGATATACTACATAGCTATAGATTTTAGTGGTTTGTGGGGGTAAGCTATGTTTATATCTTAGCTACAGTACTTTCTCACATCTGTATCAGCTCTGTTTTGGTGTGGCGTGCAGCTACATTGTTTTGTACGTACTGGCTAGTATCATCCCTTTGTCTTTATAATGTGTGGTCTCTATGCCATCTCTGTTCGTTTGGTCTGGCGAGAGAATTACCTGGAGAATGCTGTGAGTGTTTTTTTATAAGTATTACTGTGGCATGTAGAGATCAGGAGGTCATTATTGGGTATTAGTTTATTCATTGGTTGGGGCCGATAGAGGGGGTTGGATTACGCATATATAAACAGCATACGTGTGTGTGGCCCAGACGAGCGTCATTTCCCGGTATCCCGTTTCGCTTCCGGCATATGGACTGAGGGCTGTTGTTATCTTGGGTATGTGAAACTATTACCGCTATGTGCATCTCTTTAAAACATGGATTATACATTTCGGTTTTCTGCAGCTGTGCAGGACGATTGCTGCAATTGTAAACATCTCCGTGGCTGCAGATATCGTGGCTTTGACTTCACGGCGGCGTGTCTCATCTGTTTATGCGATCATATTCAGGTAACGTTGTGTTCTAATGGCGTGTTGACTGCCTTGCATTTCATTAGTAACTTATGCCTTTATCATAGTCAATACGATGCTGCGTATGGGCGGATGACGACTGTATACGCCAAGTTATTCTCCTCGTGTATCCTGAGCTCCACCAGCTGAGTGATTAAACTGAAACTAAAACTTTGCATTGCCACTATGGAGTATTATCTTCACCTCCACTGATTCCCGGGTCCCTGTGCCTGTTATTCGGTATGTCTCACTCATGTGGGTTTATTACAGAAATGTATTGTGACGACTGATTAACATGATTAGTTTTCCCCATGTTATAGAGTGATAGGGGTATGCAGTGACGTCACCGCTGTCTTGTTCCGGGTTGAATATTCGCGTTCGTGAACGTGAATCCCCTTTTGATACGTTTGTGAATCCGCTAATGCGGTGGGAGTGCTTTTGCACTTATATGGTCCAGTTATGTTTTCAGTTGATTTATTTGTTGTTTTGGGTTAATTTTTGTATTTTTGCCAGCCTACTGGCGTGAACATATGTTTTCTTTCTGTTTGTTTCAGTGACAATTGGTTTTGTTTCTTTATTCTTTAATTCAATTTAATTTGGTTAATTTTGTTATTGTGTGTTTGACAGGCATTAAGTGTCAGCTGTGTTGCCTGCCTGAACTTTGTAAATCCTTCTTGTTTCTGTTTGAGTGTGTGTGTGTGTGGGTGTTTGTGTGTGTGTGCTGTGATATTTTGTTTTACAGGAGCTGCAGACCTTTGATGAAGAGCAGGGCTAAATAAAGTCTTCCTTTAGGTGGTGATGGTGTTTCCTCACGGAGTGCTGTGATTTGCCGTGTGCACTGGGGCTTTTGGAGTGGTGTGAGTTTGCAGTGTACGTAGAGTAAAGGCCTGTACGGCCGGTCATTTAGCCGAGGCTGCAGCTCCTTGTGTCGTCCTTCTGGACCATTTGTGTGATTGTGGTCCCAGTTTATGCATCTTGTGAATGCATTTTAAATTTCTTCTGACTTTGCAAATACAATAAATATTCTATTTTTATACCAGTACCTCTGTCTCCATTGCCTATTTGCCACAGAGTGGGGAACTTGTGCATAATGTTTTCAATCAATTCCTTGGGTGAGATTCCCAGGGTGGCGTAGTCAGGTATTATTAACCCTTTGGGTAATTAACTTATTCAAATTTATTTAATTCATATCTTCCCTCTGCCATTTGGCCACAAACTGGCGTAGTCGGAAGGATTGTCATGGGTTGGGGTGAGTTGGATAATACTTTACTTTGTATGTTGAAAATGTTTAGTATGTATAGAGTAGTGTTTTGTTTCTCCTAAAGGCAAAGCAGCAGTGTGTGTCCAGTTGGATAAATCCCAGCGATGGGCTCCCTCTTACTACGTCAGGTGGTGAGTTGTTAGAGAAATGGTGAAGGGAGTTAATTGTGTGTGTTTGTTTCAGCTGGGGTCCCGTAGTGTTTGGAACCAGCTGAGTACGGTAGAGTCCAGGAGAAGTTCCTGAGGCTGAGGTAAAACGTTAGGGATTATTTTAAGGTGGTGTTAGTGCTTGAGTGATGACGATAGGCTGAAGCTAGGGCATTGCTGAAGCAGTATTTGCTTGGGGTTTCAGTTTATGTGAGGGTAAGAACATATTAGCTATACTCTCCGTGTTACTTTCGGCCGGTGGGATCCCGCAGAGTGTGCGGTGGAACCATTTGGTTGATCTTGGAGCAGTATTTAGCCTACCTGTGATTTTTAATGTCAGGGTAGGAATGTATTAGTTGTACTTCCCTTGTCATCTTTGGCCAATGGGGTCCCGCAGAGTGTGCGGTGGAACCATTTGGTTGATTTTAGCAGTATTTAGCCCACCTGTGATTTTAACAATGGACATGGTGTGAGTCATACTCCCCGTGTCACGTTTTGGCGGATAGGGTCCCACAGAATGTGTGTGTGGTGGAACTGTCTGACCGATTTTAAAGCTGTATGTATTTGTGATTTTTCATATAGGATGTGGTGTGAGTCAAACTCCCCGCATCAAACTGTGGCTGATGGGGTCCCGCGGAGTGTGTGTGGCGGAGCCATCTAGCAGATTTTAAAGTTTACCTGTGATCGTAATATGACGTGGCGCGAGCCATACTCCCCTGCATCGTATCAGCCGATGGGGTCCCACAGTGTGTGTGGTGGAACCAGTCGGTATATTTTAAAAGTGTAGATGTTCTGCAAATAAGTCGTTGTCATGGTAGTGAGTGCTGCAGGTCGGCGCCCTACCTTATATTACCTTTTGGGTAAGTACGGGTTTTGACAAACCTGGCCCTTAAGGTGATCAGTGTGTTGTGAACATTTATTGCGGATGTATGGGCGAGGTTATGAGTCTAGCTTTTCCTGATGTCCTGTGTAATATCTGAGCTCTGATGAGGTAATCGTCGGGGCGACGATTCATAAGCTGGGGGTGAATGTGGTGGTGTGTAGCCTCACCTATTGGTTTGTTTCTGTTAAATCTGTGGACCAATCGGAGCATGTTATGATTTCGTGGTTGCTCATTGGTTGGTGCTACACAAATCTACAAGCCAATCGGAGCCGGGTTTGTAGGATATAAGAATCCTAGTGGTGTAGCGCCTGGAAACGTTGTCATTTACGTCATGCCCTGAATGGAAGCGCTCTTGTGAATGAGCGGAGGGCGGCTGCGCGTCATTCATTACCCTTGGCTTTGCGTGTTGTGAACGAGCGGTAAGTGATTTGGTGGTATGTAAATCATCAGTTAACTTTAAATCACTTATAATGGCATCTATTATCAGCTTTTAGCTGGTTCCCAGATGGCTGTATGTTGCAGTATTCGCAGCAGCTACAGGTGGGTTATTTTGGCGTTGGGGAAACCTAATGCGGTTAAAGGGAGATTAATTGTTTGTGTGTTTAGTTTGCTGCACAGGCAAACTGGTAATACCTCGTTTGATTGACCGGGCATGACGGTTTCATTAACCCCTTGGTATGTATTGTTGTTTTACTTGTTAAAATTATTTTCTTGTATTAAATTGTATTTTTGTTTGGCAGATAAATGTAAGTTTCGTTTCGGATGAGACTACATTGCTGCTTTGCCTGGAGTTTGTTTCTTTTGTGTGTGTGGGGATTCGTCTAGTGGCACATCCTCACCCTTTATTGGACTGCATCCCTTCAGGGGCTCGGGCTGGGAGGCGTATAATCTGGATTCAGCCCTGCCTACAACGTTTATTGGCATGCAGGAGTGGTTGTCGGTGTGACGTAAAAATGGTGCCCATCTGTCTTCTTCATCTGGTTACAGTTTTACAGCTTACAAATTCTGCCATGTAAAAACTTTTTAAGTTCTTATTTACTAAAAAAAGCGCAAATAAAATAACACAGGTACAACAGCTGATTTTCATAATGACCAATGCAATCTACTAAGAGAAGCACAAATTAGTTCATGGTCACAAATTAACAGATCTGATGCTGCTACAGGTGCGGGTGATCTACTAACGCCTGATGCGCTTGAGTTCAGCACCATGGACATCGCAGCTGAAAATTCAGGGTGTTAAATCCCAGCTAACAAAGCCATAGTACACTGAAAAGAACTGGAGGCATTTCAAAATAAACTGTTATGTGTTAAAAAAAATCATCTGCCTTGTACGACATGCTCCTTGACCTCTGCCATGTCTCCTCTTATCAGTAACAGTTGGAGCCATTTCAAGCACAAAATGATTTAAGACATGCTTTTTTCGGCATTAAATTCTGTAAGGAGCAATTACCAGTAATATCACACATGCAAACATAAGTAAATCACGTTGCATGAATCATTTAAATAATCTCCTCCCAGAAATGTTGCGTCTGAAATGGAAACTCCTAGAAATGCATATGCAATAACTTCACTCACAAAAATAACTAGACCACACCATTTTTAAGGTGCTAATTATCCACTGCATGTATTTAATAAATCCTGGCAGTCGTTATTTAACGCCAAAATGATGGTTTGCGCAAGCTATTAGTAAATCTGGCCCTTAATGGGTTTCAATAATGTTGATCCTTTTAATGGCGTAATAAGTGAAAATTTCACTTACTGTGTGACACTTGCATTACACTTGCATTAAGCCACATCACTGTGTGACACTTGCATTACATGTGAACGGTCCCTACGCTAATATGATTTTTTTTTGTCTTTCCCGATTTCGTCCTCGACCCCGAGGACAATGGGACAAACAGACCCAGTTCCGATAGATTTGAAAGTCGGCACACCTCTGATCTACTGGTCGTCCTTTAACGTGATGCCCAGCTGATGCCTGACCAACGATCACCGACAGAACCAGCTTAATCTCCGCTTAATCTCCTTATCCGTTTATATGTGTGTATGTCACAGGGTGACTTTTATAGGGCGGAACCAAAAATGGCGAAACTTGGTTCCGCCCGAAGATGGTTTCCGCCCGGAACAAATTTTAACACGGGCCAATACTTCCTGGTTCTCCATGGAAACAAACAAAGCCAAATTCGCTACAGGTGCAACGAATTAGAGAAACAAAGTGTGATTGGAGGCTGTGGGAGGTGGACGCACTTAAATAGCTCTGTGGGAACACAAAGCAAGAAGGGCGATTGACACGAGAGGCAATCGGCACGGGGAAAGCTCCTTTGCCAAAGGCAGAGAAATGACACGCACCTTTTGAAGAGCCGTGGCTCTGTTGATCCGGGCTGCGCTGGGAAGCGCGCGGAAAGAGGACAGAGCCACAGGAGGTGAAAGAAAGGCACGATGTGGATAAATTAAAGGAGCACCCCAAATGCTGGTTGTTGACGTTGTATTGCAGTGTGGTGTATACTCATCAGGTGCGTTGCTGGTAGCGGTCCGGCTCTCTTTCCCAGGCTGAAGCAGTGTAGTTGGAGAGATGTTGTGAACCTTAAAGGTTGGAAACCGAACGGATGAAATCGGAAGCGCAGCCATAACGTAGGCAGAAAACGGAGTATTTGTGAGTACAGACCTGCAAGTGGTTTCGTGTAAACGCTGGAGAGACGCCCTGCTTGGCAGGATTGATGTTGGCCTGTTGTGTGGATCGGAAACAAAGGACAGTGACATTTATCGTCCCCGGTGCCTGTGAGTATAACATTTGGTGAAGACTTTTTGAACACTAACCTGCATTTTCAGTGAATACCCTCCAGGAGATGGAGGGCGGCCCTAACCCTGAGATAGCGTGGTTGGTGAGCCGAGGAAACATCCGACGGAATCTAAACGCAGCGACAAGACCTTCAGCTAGACCGAATATTTCCATCAACCTTCTGACCTGGGCAGCATGTAAAGAGACGGGCGTCCTTTATGTACACTTGAGCGTGGTGTGTGAGTCTTTGTGTCGTGGAAACTTACACTTTTGACGTGGTGCTGTGTACTGCTGTGTACTGCTGTGTATTGCTGTGTGTCTTGTCAGACAAACCCCCGCCTCCGTACACTCTGTCAAAGGAAGACGAAGAGGTTGCCGGTTTAGCAGAGAATATCTGAATTTATGCTGTGAATACGCTTTAAGTCTACATAGTGAAGCGGTGTTACGGAAACGAGTTCCCGTCCAGACGTGCGGGTATTTTTGGAGAAACGGCGGTGAAGGACCGAATGATCAGTGGATGTGTGAGTACAATTAAAGGTCACTATTGTTGATGCGTTGATCTACCCAATACTTACTGTTGCAGAGAGTGAGGTGTAGGCACTCCGCCGTCCCGGGTCTCTACAAAGGGGCGCCCCTGCTCGGGATACGATCGCCGAGACGGCAGACAGAGAAGGGCAGCGCTCGGCCTGGTGAGACGACGTGACGTGTCCACCCCCCCTGTGACCAACGAGCTCGTCGTGAGGGTTGCCCCCGACGTCGCCAGAAATCTACCTATAGATCTGACCTATTGAGAGGGAAACCACGATTAGTAAGTCCGCCGTACTAACCTTATTGCAACTTAAATAACCCCCAAGTTTGTGACTTACCGAAACAGGAGGGCGACGCACCCAGCTGCTGCCTGTGGAGAGAGAGAGAAAGAGAGTGAATACCAGAGAAACTAACGTTGTGAACCTCATACTTACCGTAGGCTGTAACCAGCGAAGAGGTGAGAAGGTCAAGTGAACTAACTGTGTCTTGTGTCCCAGCTGCTGCCTGTGGAGAGAGAGAGAGAAGAGAGTGAATACCAGAGAAACGAACGTTGTGAACCTCATACTTACCGTAGGCTGTAACCAGCAAAGAGGTGAGAAAGTCAAGTGAACTAACTGTGTCTTGTGTCCCAGCTGCTGCCTGTGGAGAGAGAGAGAAAGAGAGTGCATACCCGAGGAACGAACGTTGTGAACCTCATACTTACCGTAGGCTGTAACCAGCGAGGAGGTAAGAAAGTCAAGTGAACTAACTGTGTCTTGTGTCCCAGCTGCTGCCTGTGGAGAGAGAAAGAGAGTGAATACCAGAGAAACGAACGTTGTGAACCTCATACTTACCGTAGGCTGAACCAGCGAAGAGGTGAGAAGGTCAAGTGAAATAACTGTGCCTTGTGTCCCAGCTGCTGTCTGTGGAGAAAGGCAAGGCAAGGCAAGGCAAGGCAAGTTTATTTGTATACCACATTTCATACACAGAGGTCATTCAAAGTGCTTTACATAGAAATCAGAAAATAATATAAAAGGGAAAAAGAAAATATGTAAAAATAATAGAAACACAATAAAATCACAATAAAAACACTTTAAAATGTTAAAAAGAATAAAACAGAAATAAAAGTGACTTGAGTTAAAAGTGCAGTCAGTGTGAAGCAGCACAGTGCTCATTCAGTAAATGCAAAGTTAAACAGATGTGTTTTTAATCTAGATTTAAAAGTGTTTACTGTTGAAGCACATCTGATCTCTTCTGGAAGCTGATTCCAGCTAGAGGTGGCATAATAACTAAATGCTGACGCACCATGTTTTGAGTGAACCCTTGGTGTTTCTAACTGACCTGATCCTAATGATCTGAGTAATCTTTTAGGTTTATATACAGTTAGCATATCTGTCATGTATTTGGGTCCTAAGCCATGAAGTGATTTATAAATGAGTAACAATACTTTAAAATCTATTCTAAATGTAACAGGAAGCCAGTGTAAGGACCTGAGGACTGGAGTAATGTGCTCAGATTTTTTGGTTCTGGTCAGAATTCTGGCAGCAGTGTTTTGTATGAGCTGCAGCTGTCTAATGGTCTTTTTGGGGATCCCCGTAAGAAGTCCATTGCAGTAATCCACCCTGCTGGTGATGAAAGCATGAACAAGTTTCTCTAAGTCCCGTCTTGATACAAAACATCTAATTCTGGCAATATTTCTGAGATGGTAGTAAGCTGATTTGCTTATCGCTTTCACGTGACTACTGAAATTAAGGTCAGACTCTAAAATTACACCAAGATTTCTGACTTTATTTTGTGTCTTTAGACCCCTAGAGTCAAGGTATGTGTTAACTTTGAGAGTTTCATCTTTATTTCCAAATACAATGACTTCAGTTTTGTCTTTGTTTAACTGGAGGAAGTTTTCACGCATCCAACAGTTAATTTCATCAATGCATTTACATAGAGAGTCAATGGGGCTGTAGTCATTGGGTGACAGGGCTAAGTATATCTGGGTGTCATCTGCATAGCTGTGGTAAGCAATTTGGTTCTTTTTCATTATTTGACCAACTGGGTGCATATACAAATTAAACAGAAGCGGTGCAAGAATTGAACCCTGTGGGACTCCACATGTCATGGATGTCCACTCAGATTTATGGTTACCTATGTTCACATAGTAACCTCTTCCTTCTAGGTATGATTTAAACCATTTGAGGACCATCCCAGAGAGCCCTACCCAGTTTTCCAGTCTATGTAAGAGTATGGTGTGATCTACTGTGTCAAAGGCAGCACTAAGATCTAGTAGCACCAGCACTGATATTTTACCTGAATCAGAGTTTAAGCGAATATCATTTATTATCTTTATGAGCACTGTCTCTGTGCTGTGATGCTGACGGAAACCAGATTGAAAATTGTCCAGATAGCCATTTGAGTTTAAGAATTTGTTCAGCTGATTAAAAACCACCTTTTCAATGATCTTGCCTATAAACGGAAGATTTGAGATTGGTCTGTAGTTGCTAAGTATGGTTTTGTCTAGGTTACTCTTTTTTAGAAGAGGCTTAACAACTGCTGTTTTTAATGACTCTGGAAAGGTGCCTGTGATCAGAGAGGTATTTACTATTTTTAAGAGGTCAGTTTCTAAGCAGTTAAGTACCTTTTTGAGAAAAGATGTGGGGAGTGTGTCAAGGCTGCTAGTTGATGCTTTAAGATGTTGTACTGTTTCTTCCAAGGTTTTTATATCAATTATGTCAAATTCTGAGAGAATGGCTAATTTCTGAGGTTGTTGTAATGATATCTGACTGATCACAGTACAATATGAGGCCGTATTGATCGCCATTCTGATATTACTGATCTTCTCAGAGAAAAAGGTTGCAAACTCATTGCATTTGTTGTCAGAGAGCATTTCACTAGGAACTTGATTTGGGGGGTTTGTTAGTCTCTCTACAGTAGCAAAAAGGGTGCGAGTGTTGTTTATGTTTTTGTTTATAATGTTTGAAAAGAAGGTCTGTCTAGCTGTGCCTAGTCCTACATTGAAAGCACGAAGACTGTCCTTATAGATGCTATAATGTACTTCAAGTTTTGTTTTCCGCCACATACGTTCAGCTTTTCTGCATGTTCTTTTCATGTGCTGTACTGCTGTTGTGTTTCTCCAGGGTGCTTTACGTCTGCCAGTGATCACCTTGACCTTTACTGGAGCTATACCATCAATGGCATCTTTAACTTTTATGTTAAAGTTTTCAAGGAGAACATCAACAGAGTCTGCCGATATGTTTGGCAACATTGATATAGCATTCATAAATACCTCACTGGTGTTCTCATTTATGAACCTTTTTTTGACATAGACAGATCTAGCATCAGTGGCAGGACAGATCAATAAATCAAAGTAAACACAGAAATGGTCAGATAGGGCTTCATCCTTGATTACAGTGGATGAAATGTTTAGACCCTTGCTAATGAGCAGATCAAGAGTGTGTCCCCGATTGTGTGTAGGACCTTGCACGTGCTGGGTCAGATCAAAGGTGTTTAAAACATTTAACAGTTCAATTGCAGCATTGTTTTCTGCATTGTCTATATGAATATTAAAATCTCCAGCAATAACAAAATAATCAAATTCAGAGGAAATTGTTGATAAAAGTTCTGTGAATTCATCAACAAATGCTGAGGTGTATTTGGGATGTCTATAAATAATTGTAAACAGAATGCGTGGTGTACCTTTTAAAGAAATACACAAATATTCAAAAGACTGGTAATCACCAAGTAACACTTGCTTGCATTGAAAGGCATCTTTAAATAAAGCAGCTATTCCTCCACCTCTTCTAATAGCTCTACAGACATTTATAAAGGTAAAGTTGTGTGGGGCTGATTCATTGAGGACTGTAGCACTGCAGCTGTCATCTAACCAAGTTTCATTTAGAAACATAAAGTCCAGGTTGTTAGTGGTGATAAGATCATTAACTAAAAAGGATTTGTTCTTTAGTGAACGGATGTTCAGAAGTGCTAACTTAACAGTAACTGGTTTTGGCACTGTATCAATCTCAGAATGACGTATAATAGGCAGTAGATTAGATAGAATTGCTGTGCGGCTGGAGACGCCTTCATCTTTCTATCACATGTCAGGACAGAGATAGGGAAAGCTAAAGGGACATCGGGCACCCGCTTGTTCTTAAAATATTTATGATTGTTACTGCTGACGTAGCGGGAACCCAACACACATCAGTTACCAGTGCTGTTTGCAGATGAGGGCTGGTGTGATCCCTGACGTTGAGGCAGAGGTCGGAGTGCTCTCTCAGATGGAGGGGGAGGGCAGGCTGGGCCCGAAGGCTTTGGTGGTTGAGGAGCCCGCCGTTTCTTGGTTGATATTTGGGGACTCGCAGCAATAGAGTGGGAGAGCTTTGTTCCAGCAGATACCAGTTTCTCCATTTTCTCTGAAAAGCCCAGAAGTGGTGATGTTGGAGAGAGGGAGAGAGAGTGTGACGACATCAGCTGTGATTCTGGTGTTCCTCAGTGGCGAACCGTGAGTACTTCAGCTGGGCCTTCAAAATATGCAATGAAGTGCAAATGCCTCTCCATGCGCAATTACGCATGGCGCAATAAATGAAAGGCACAATTTTAATGGATAGGTTCTACTTACTACACCGCCTTAATTCTTAAAAACAGGAAAACGGAGACAAGTGAGCATGGGGGAAAAAAACACCAAAATAAATTGAGAGTAGTTTGTTTTTCATAAATTTAAAAATTCAGAATATAATGCTAGGCTATTCGTATTTCGATAAATCATACAGTGAACGTGTACAAATTCTGAGCACGCAAAGTTAAATTACAGAATAGGCATCGTTTGCCTTTAAATGCAGTTTTAAAGTTTAAAATTACTTTAATCTAACTGATAAACACAAATACAGACTCTGCTGCTCTGTAAATTTGCATTTAACAAGCCTAAATTGTGTTCTTTAATTGTTTTTTGTAAATATATATTTAGCTGTAGGATAGCTTGTTAATCTTTTTTTCATAAGGGGAAATATAGCACCCTGCGTTCTCAGTGCTCCTCCTTATGGCTTATAACTGTTATAATATAACCAGGGCTCGCAAAATCCCTAGCCCGAGCCCCGGTGAATGTTTTTGCATTCTCTGAGATTTAGTTAGGTAATTATATTGTATGTAATTCGGCGTCACCTGTCAGTCATTACTATCCTTAAGTGAAACTGTCAGGAAGTGAAAGTATAATTAAACCCATTATTTTTCTCGTGTTCACGTCTGATGTGCGCAGCGCAGCTGCACGCGCTTCTCTCGGCTGTGCTCTTCACTAGTACCCGCTTAAGTAATTTAGTTTTTACCTCAGCCCTATTAAGCTAACCACAACATCAATCACGTTTTCCGCCATTTACCTCAACCACTCTCACCGCAGAGATCCGGGCCATTAGACGGTCTATGATTAGGACGACTTCTTCTTTGGTGTTTTACGGCAGCTCGCATCCAGTTTGTTGCATGATTAGGACTTCATGAAGGCTTACAATGTTTTGTTTTTTACCCGCCCACTTGAAATCAAAGCGTGATTGGTCGATTTGCCCGTCACTCTCCACACCAAAACACATAGCTTGGCCTTCCTTGGGATTCTTGAAGTCCTAACCAATGAATGAGCCAGCTTACCGGGCCTTAATAGAGACAGACGATTCTGATTGGATATGAACCTGACAGTAAGCTTAACGTTAGAACGTAGATGAGAGAAAATATATTACATTTATTGTATTAAATTAAATTAAATAGAAATTAAAAAATGTAAAAACATATTTTTATTGAATACTTTATTATTTATTAGTATTATTACAATTATTAAAAATATTTTTATTAATTTTTTTAGGCCTTCTCTGAAGGCGTAGAAGGCCCGGAAGGTTCCCCACTGGTGTTCCTGAAGGCTGGGAGGGAGTGTTATCATTCCTCTGGTTATTATCAACAGAAACGTCCTTGGGTGTTGATTCACAATCCAGCTGTAGTGAGGTCTGTGGGCAGGGCTCAGCCTGAGCTGTGTCTGTGAACAGTAGTTGTGACTGCAGAGTTTTATCCTTGTCTTCTGAATGTCCATCCAGGTGCTGGTGTAAAATCCTGTGGTCATTTCCGCTGTTCAGTAGTGGACTGGCACACTCAGATGATGGATGATGCATGGAGAAAAAGATATTGTCTTTAAGCAATCTAGCACCCAGTTTGTTTGGGTGGATACCATCTGTGTTAAAAAGTTGCCTTTGGCTCCAGAAGATATTGAAATTGTCAATGTAATTCAGTCCTCTCATGGTGCAGGTTTTTTGCAGCCATGAATTTAAACTTAGTAGCCGAGAAAACATATTTGTTCCCCGGGCTGGGAGAGGTCCACTGATGAAAGATTTAACTTTCAGTCTTGCAAGTGTTTCAAAAAGTTCATTGAAATCCACCTTAAGGAGCTCAGACTGCTCTTTCCGAATATCATTCTTTCCCACATGTATGACAATCCGACTGACAGACTTATGTTAACATAAAATTAGAAAACAATACGTTTACAGATGAACCTCGAATGTTAAAATTCAGCCTTCTTAACATTAGATCGCTTACCAGTAAAGAACCTATTGTCAATGAAATAATTACTGACCAAAACTTAGATGCACTCTCTTTAACAGAAACCTGGCTAAAAGCAGACGATTACATTAGTTTAAACGAATCCACCCCACAAGACTACTATTATAAACATGAACCGCGTTTAAAGGGGAGAGGGGGTGGTGTAGCTACAATATACAAAAATTAATGAATACAATAAATCCAAACTAAAATTTAATTCATTTGAAATAATGCTATTAAATATGGAAATAACTGATCGTAACCATAAACAGCTCTCTTTTGTCCTTGCTACAATCTATAGACCTCCGGGCCATCATGTAGATTTTCTTAAAGAAATATCAAATTTCCTGTCTGACCTCGTAGTCACTGTAGATAAAGCTCTTATCGTTGGTGACTTTAATATACATGTTGATAACCCAACAGATACATTAGGATTAGCATTTATGGATATTCTAAATTCTCTCAATATTAGACAAAACGTGACAGGGCCCACGCATACTCATAGGCACACATTAGACTTAATTCTGTCACTCGGGCTCAATATTAATGAAATCGAGATATTACCTCAGAGCGATGCAGTTTCAGACCATTACCTTGTCTCATACACGGTACTTCTAGATATGATCACTCGATCCACAATACGCTACCGACTAGCCAGAACAATAATTTCCACCACTAAAGATAACTTTATTAGCACTCTTCCAGAACTGTCCCAAATGAAACATGTAGCAGATAACCCTGAAGATCTAGATATTTTAATAGAAACCCTGAACAGTATTTGTTCTAACACATTGGATGCCGTAGCTCCAATTCGAAAAAAGAGAATCAAAGAAAAAACGCCAGCTCCATGGTATGATCATCACACAGCAGCACTCAAAAAGGCAACTAGGAAAATGGAAAGAAATTATAGAAGCACAAAGTTAGAGGTATGGCGTGCAGCATGGAAAGAGAGTGTTAAACACTACAGACAGGCTATAAAAATCGCCAGATCTACGTATCTCAGCAATCTTATTAAAGAAAATCATAATAACCCTCGCTTCCTCTTTAGCACAGTTGCGAAACTGACTAGAAATAAAGAACAAACAGAACCCACTAATAAACTCCCACACAATAGTAACGACTTCATGAACTTCTTTACTAAGAAAATTATGATTATTAGGGAAAACATTGTAGGTACCCAAGCAGCCACCACTCTACCCAGTAATACATTTAACGCTTGCCTACCATACGAACATCTTGAGTCATTTAAACCTACTACAATAGAAGAGCTATCTAAATTAGTAGCGTCATCCAAATCATCGTCCTGTATATTGGACCCTGTTCCCACAAAATTACTCAAAGAGGTATTCCCTATAGTGTCTAACCCAGTATTAAACGTCTTTAACTCATCATTAGAATTAGGCTACGTTCCATCAGCTTTCAAACTAGCAGTTATTAGACCGCTCATTAAAAAACCAAACCTTGACCAGGGAGATCTAAATAACTTTAGACCAATCTCAAATCTCCCTTTTCTTTCCAAAATTTTAGAAAAGGTAGTGGCAAGCCAGCTACGCACATTCTTAGCAAATAATAGTACGTATGAAAAGTTCCAATCAGGATTCAGGCCCCACCATAGCACAGAGACAGCGCTGCTTAGAGTTACAAATGACCTTCTCCTAACATCCGACCGTGGTGAAATATCACTCCTTATATTATTAGACCTTAGTGCAGCCTTTGACACAATAGATCACACAATCTTACTTAATAGGCTAGAAAACTATGTTGGCATCAGTGGTCAGGCGCTAGCTTGGTTCAGATCGTATCTAACCAATCGCTATCACTTTGTTTATGTAAATGAGGAGGAGTCACATCACTCCCTGGTTAAATACGGCGTACCGCAGGGATCAGTTTTAGGTCCTATCCTGTTCTCGTTATATATGTTACCTCTGGGAGATATTATCAGAAATCATAACATACAGTTTCACTGCTATGCAGATGACACACAGCTTTACATCTCCTCACATCCTAGCGAAACACACAATTTTTCTAAGCTATCAGACCGCATCAGTGATATAAGTGACTGGATGGCACATAACTTTCTTATGCTAAACTCCAATAAGACAGAGATACTTGTTATTGAACCGAATCGCTACAAATATAATTTGACAGATTACAAGTTGCCCATAAATGGCTGCACTGTGGTGCCAACCTCCACGGTTAAGAATTTAGGTGTGATGTTCGACAGCAGTTTATCCTTCGACAGCCATATCTCCAATGTCTGCCGCACAGCATTCTTCCACCTTAGAAATATCTCAAAAATACGCCATATGTTGTCTGCATCAGATGCAGAGAAGCTTATCCACGCTTTTATGACCTCTAGAATAGACTATTGTAACTCGTTACTCGGAGGATGCCATGCAAAACAGGTCAACAAGCTTCAGCTAGTTCAAAACGCTTCTGCAAGAGTTCTTACTCGAACTAAGAAGTATGACCGCATAAGCCCAATTCTGGCATCTTTACACTGGCTACCAGTTAAATATCGTATACAATTTAAAATATTACTAATCACCTACAAAGCCTTAAATGGCCTAGCACCCTCATATCTTAGAGAATTATTATCAGAATACAATCCATCACGTGCATTGCGGTCACAAAATTCTGGCCTCTTAATTATCCCTAAAATATCAAAAGTGTCTAAAGGTGGCAGATCCTTTTCCTACTTAGCCCCTAAGCTATGGAATGATTTACCAACCGACGTCCGAAAATCAGAGACAGTAGATAACTTTAAATCTAGACTTAAAACTTTTCTCTTTAACAAGGCTTTCAAATAGTTGTTTTAACAATGGTACTCTTCTCCTAATAGCTAGCTTGTACAACCTAATAAATAAATAAATTAATTAATGAATAAATTAAAACCTTTTTTTTTCGTCAACACTTCAAAGCATGGTAAATCTCATTAATACTCTTTAGTAATATGCTGAAACTTTGAATTGGTTTTCGACTGAGTCTTAACTGCCAAATATGGCCGGCTTGCAATTTTGGCCTTTTCCCACGACCTTAAAATAGTATGTCATACAGAACCGTTTGCCACTGTACGTTAGCATTAACGACGGCAGTGGGGCCTCTGGCCTTAGTCAAATGAGTTCTGTTTCCGTTTCTAAAATCATTAACTATATGTAATACACTTAACCAGCAATAGTTAGCCTGTCCGGAACCGAGCTGACTAAAACCACATTACTGTGTGACACTTGTTTTCTATGTGAACGGCCCCTACGCTAATAAGATTTTGTGTCTCTCTCCCTGTCTCGTCCTTGATCCCGAGGACGAGACAAACAGATCCAGTTCCGGTACATGTGAAAGTCGGCACACAACTGATCTACTAGCTGTTCTTCAACGTGATGTCCAGCTGATGCCTGACCAAAGACCACCGGCAGAACCCGCTTAATCTCCGCTTAATCTCCGCTCAATCTCCTTCCGTTTCAATGTGTATATATTAGGGCTGTCAATAGATTAAAAAAATTAATCTAGATTAATCGCATGATTTCATGAGTTAACTGCGATTAATCGCAAATTAATCGCACATTTTTATCCATTCTAAATTTACCCTAATTTAACACTTTTCAGGTTTTTAATATTCTAATCATATATACATATATAGATGCTTTATGCAAATGTATGTTAACAACAGCCTGTTTACATTTTAACAGAATCACCAGCCATTGTTTTGTATATGAATTTTCCTTTCAGAAGATTTTTCTTTCTCCATTTTTGTTTGCTGCTGCATCATTTGTGACCTGTGCTGGCAAGTTGAGTCGGAATTAGCAAATTTTTAAAAAATAGTTGTTCATATTTTGACATTCTCTATTAAAACATAGAACAATGCATGATTTGTTGAAATACAACAAAATATGACAGAACTACACGTGTTTGAAGTTGAAAGAGTCAAATTACCACAAACATTTTCATATTACCACATCAATACCTTAAAATCACTGGTAAAACTAATAGATTTAGCACACACAAAGCAAAAACATCATCAATGTATGTTCAACTTTTTTTCCTTTTGTTTGATTGACATTGAGACAGACTGCTTAAAATCTAAGTGATCTAATATAATGTTACACATCAGATAGTTTTACCCAACAGTTAACCAAACATTTACTTAAAAACATTACAGATTATAGAGCCTACCTGCGTGAATTCTTATCAAAACAGATATTTGTAAAACTGTAATTTTGTGTAGATGTCTATATATCCGGGTCGCGCACTCGCGCGTCTGTGTGCACGCGCTTCAGATATCAGTCAGTCAGCGTGAGGGGATCGCTTTTGAGTCTTGTCGCTCTTAATAACTCTTTAACATTAATCAGGTACCGAACTTTATCTCTCTTAATGACTCTTTTAACATCAAGCAAGTCCTGCAGTCTATTTTCTAAGTCATGCATAAAAGCGAAACCAAAATGAATTGAGACGCATCTTTGTATTAGATTAAGTATTAGGAGGACGGTAACGTTACACCTCTCAGACGTATAAATAAAGATCATATCAGATGTCCAACGAGCATTTAGAGCATTGGATTTGGTAGACAATTTGCTTAATGTTCTTATTTCTATGAAAACCTTTTACTCATTTAGAGAGAGTCACATTTGTCTGCGTCTCTGTTCATTCAACTATGGGCTGGACCAAGGGTCAAACAGAAATTGCGCGTTGCGTTAATCTCCGTTAATAAAATTAGTGGCGTTAAAATGAATTTGCGTTAACGCGTTATTAACGCGTTAATTTTGACAGCCCTAGTATTTATATATATATATACCTCCCAAGGGTTTTTTCCTCCTATGACTTTTTTTACTTCCCCGGCTAAAATTCCGGGGTTTTTTTCTCCTAGGGGGTTTTTCAACCCGGGGAGGCAGCCTTTTTGGGCTTAACTTCTATACGTTACATTAGTAATACGTTTGTTTATAATGTTGATTTATAGCCGTAGCAAATTTAACTGCTTGTGCTATCGTTTATTATGTTGTGCTATCTGTCGTTTTTCTGTGCTTTTCACTGCATCTATTATGTAAAGCTGCTTTGATACAATTACCAAATTGTGAAAAGCGCTATATAAATAAAATTGAATTGAATTGAATTGAATGTTTCATCAGAATGTTGCCAAGTTCCTTGTTAACATCAGAAACCGTTGCACGAGGAAAACAGTATGTACGGGTAGCCTTGCTTTCAAAGTTTCTGATAATATTGTCACCCACTATCAGTGTGCTTGGCTCGGCTGCTGTCTGAGCGGAGCGCCGCTGCCTGTATGATATTGAGTGTCTGTTAGCTCTGTAAGCTACTGACTGATGTGATCTGTGTCCATTAACATTTGGGGATTCTTCACCCAAACTCATTAGTGCTTCAAATATATTTTCAAGCCATACAGGGGGTGGTAGAATACCAATATTGGCTACTCGAGTTGTACCCATATCTGGGGTAGATGATGCTAATGCAGCAATTTGTGAGACTCGTGACAGTCTAATGTCTTGAGCACTTTTGGGTCTCGCACCCTGTTTATGCCATCGGTTTGTGTCCTCAATTACTTTAGGTTTCTCTGAGCTCACTATGACCTGTTTAAAAGCATTAAGTTCACAGGACTCACCAGCTTTATGTTGAGAAGGACCACGATGAAGCTCCGCTGTATGTTCTGGCAGGGTCGGCAGTGCCACAAGTAACTTTGTTTCGAGAACCGCAATCTTTTGTAAAAGTCTGTGGCAGTTTGAGCAGCAGGTGGATTGAGATCCAAAAGAAGGCATTTTTTCTTCTTTTCTTCTGTTTGAGTGTGGGCAGCTGTGTTGTCCTGTTTTAGGATTGTCAGCTGCCGGCAATAGCAGACTGGTAGACTGCTATGATAGAAACCCCAAGTTGTTGAATATTCCAAATATCAATATAGTTCCAGGAATTTGTAGTTTTAGTTTGAGAGCCCAATTGTTTAGTTTGAGCACTGTGCTGAACTGCTGTTAGCTGAATCAGAAGATAAAAGCGAAAAAGCAAAAGCGCAAAGCACAGAGCGCAAGTAAAAGCGTCCGAACAGTAGCAAAGCAGGAAGTAAGGTCTCAGAGAGAAAGAGAGTGAATATCAGAGGAACGTGAAGGCACGTGGGGCGAAGACCCCCTGCTGAACAGAGAAAGGTACGCAAACAGCGAAAAGTCCATTCAACAATCTCACTAATATTTACTCTGCCTCCAGGAAGGAAGAAGGAGGGCGCCACGGATAGCAGGGACCAGGCGTTGGAGCCTGACGTTCAAACCCCCCCAACCCCCCCCCCCCGTTGCCCCTTGTCCCTGCCTGCCCGTGGCAGCAGTCTCCCTGGAGGGAGGAGTCAGAGACTATTTAGTTTTAATTACCCTTTCCCCATTTCCCCACCCTTTTAAATATTTAATAAATAAAGATTTGTTTTAATATGTACCTGCTCTTGTTGTTGTCTGGTCATTGGGTTGGCTTTGGGGACCTCCTCGAGGTGGAAGTTAAAAAGGGGCGTGGCTTAGCCTACTAACAGCCAGCCCCTTGGGCGTATATCTCCATATATCTCCCAAGGGTTTTTCCCTCCTAGGACTTTTTTTATTTCCTCGGCTAAACAGCCCAGGGTTTTTTTCTCCTAGGGGTTTTTTTACCCTGGGGAGGCAGCCTTCTTGGGCTTAACTTAGCTTCCTCTTCTAGACGTTACATTAGTAATATGCTCGCTTATAATGTTGAGTCATAGCCACAGCAAATTTGACTGCTTATGCTATCGTGTATTATGTTGTGCTATCTGTCGTTTTTCTGTGCTTTTACTGCTTCTATTAATGTAAAGCTGCTTTGAAACAATTAAGTATTGTGAAAAGCGCTATATAAATAATAATTGAATTGAACTTTGGTGTTTATTTAGTGAAGGAAACTATAACACAGAAATTCGTGACTTTCACAGAAATACACACCAAAACTGCAGTTTTTATTATAATTGTGGATCATGCATTATATAATATATTTTACTATTTTACTAAGTCTATAGGTCCAAGCACAACATTTGAGGTATTTGCCTATATTTGCAATATTTGCAGATACAAATTTATAAATGTTATTACATTACAGTATTCATTACATTGTGTTTTCCAATAATGCACTGATTATTTACAAGAACAAAATTAGGTTACATTCTAGCATTAAAGGGACACAACTGGTTACTGACAACATAAGCGTTACAATTATTCAAATGCCTTACTAAACATACACAAGTACATTTTAACTTAAAAAAACTTCATAAACGAAAATGTGTGTTATGATTTGCAAGAGGGAACCCAAGTGCAGACAGAGGGATAAACACTAAAGACTCTTATTTATAATATAAACAGAAAACAAAACCCACGAGGGGGCAAAACAACATAAGAGATATTAAATGAACACTCAACAAGACTATAACTACACTTAACACTAGACCGGGTGACACTAAACAATAAACTTGACTTCACACTAAATATACAAAGACCTAGACTAGACTTGACAAAACAGCTTTACTCACAGGTATGGACAACAATGCACAAGCACAGGACAATGAATACAAGAGGATTAAATAGGGGAACAAATCAAGAGGGGAACAGGTGATATAAATCAAACAATAATGGGATAATTAATGAAGAAACAAGGGGGTGGGGTCAAGAGACGAGACTGAAGCTGTGTCCCAATTCAGGGGCTGCGACCTTATAAGCATGCGACCTTAAATATGAGCACTCGGTCTTTCAAGGTGGCAGCCTCAGAAATCCGCGAAGAGAACTGAAATGAGACGGTCTAACCTTGGGATGACCCATAATTGGCGTCACCTGCTGCGCCTGTTAGCAGGACATAGCGGAAACGTTTCTGACTTATTAAAATAAATATGAAATCAGAAAAATATTAATTTAGTTGATAAAATATGACACGTTGATGTAGATTAAAATATTCAACAGTATATTACATTTAATTAATCAACCTTAGAAATATATGCATCATAAAAATAATAATATTAACACAAAACATAACTTATAATACTAAAACAGTGACAAACTTTTTTTATAAATACACACTTTTATTTAATGAAGGTTTTAATTGTTTATTTTAGAATATCCAGCCGCCGTTGCAGGCGCGCAATGAATCTTGGGATATCCTCGGCTGTTAAGGATCCATTCGTTCTATCCTTAACATCGCGGAGAAATGAGGACGCATTTTGAGGCTTCATTCTAAGCATCCTTCGAATTGGGACGGCCTTACCAGCCTCAAGTCGCGCTGCTGTGACGCAATCGGTCTTAAAATACGTCCTTACAAGGTCGCAGCCCCTGAATTGGGACACAGCTTGAGACTGAGAGCACATGGCTGGGAATAAACAAAGCCAGTGCTCTCACACAAAACATGGGTCTGTCATGGTTCTGCCACAAGACTAGATAAAACAAAGGACAAGATGGCAGAACCATGACAATGTGTACTCTTCCCAAGTAGACTTTTACCCATACACCATGCTTGCACTGTAGCCAAGTGGTGACAGACCAAAAATACAGACAATGCCAGACTCTACAAATAGCTTTCACCACATGTAACATATTACAGTTATTCTTAAAATTGTCAAAGTTTGTGTTCATTAAAAGTACCACAACTACACAGATAAAATGTGAATGAGAAGTCACTAAAAGTTTAAACTTTAAAGTCATTTTTCTCAGTTCTACACTTACCAAATTAAGGTCTTTTGCCTTTGTAGGGCAGAATTGACTGCATAGATTTGCAGATAACAGGGATTATTAGATTGCAGTCTACTGCTGGTCACTCCAGCGTATCAAGCTATTGTAAATGTTATACATCATAAGAACTTTTATCAGCACAGACAAAGTTGAGTCTTTCCTCACAGTTTTTGGGAGTCCAGAGTTTTGTGTCTTTCTTCACAGTTCCACAGTACTGATTCACAGCAGGGCACACATTATCATCCAGAGACCAGGCTTTATATTTAATATCCTCGCCATTTAGCCAGAACCAGTGGCCAGCTAAAAAGCGCAGACCATGCCACACGTCATCTGTCTGAGCTGCTGTATTTGAAAACATTGCCTTGTTCATCATTTTATCAGTGTAGAGACTGGCAAGATCAGCGTAGTTTTCCCTGCAATAATCAAGGCCCTCTTCCCATGTTTTATTTTGCTGGATTAGGACCAGATCATAGACATCCATGCAATAAAATGTAATCTGCCAGTCACATTTTTCATCAAATAATGTGGTTTGATCTTTAAAGACACCACCACATTTTTCATCTAAACTGTTTGGTTCTCCAGGGCCCCATCGATCTATTACTGCCTCCACTTTGTCAGGCCACCTCCACATGGTTAGGTTTTTAGCATCTCTATGAACTCCAATCCAATAATATTGACTAACATCTGGATTTTGAGAGAGCGTTTGTATGTCATCATCCGTAAAGATGGACAGGTCGTCATAGTTATCTCTACAGTACTTCCTTGCATCTTCCCATTTCTTATTCTGGTTCACATAATAGTGTTTTCTAAAGATAGAAGAGTTCAGTTCAAAGAGACTCAAAAATAGGAGCACAGCAACTGAAGTCTTCATTTTGATATTGGTCTCACAAAGCAGCTTTTCTGTATAAGCTCAGCGGTAATTCTTTAACTGAATATGGGAATGGTTTTCCACATATATTAGACTTTTTACCGCACCCTCTTGACTGACCAGTAAAATATAGGCAGGAACTGACAGTGTGTTATTGTAGACTGTTGACTCTAATACACATTTATCATGTTGTGGACAATAGCTCTATTTGTTTGAATAATGAGATGACGTAAACAAGGGTAAAAAAATTTGGTTAAAAAAGGAGTAAAAATTGAAATATAGGAAATGCCTCTAAAAACGTGTAATTGTTCATTTCTTTAGTTTTGTTACACAGATCTAAAAAATATTAAGCATTGTGTACATTTTTTTTTCTGACTATTGCCTTATGTCAGGTGTCACCAATCCTGGTTCTTGAGGGTCAGTCCATGTGTCTCAATCAGCTCCCTTGTTCAGTAGTCAGGGCACTGATCAGGGAGTCAGCCATTTTAAGGGCTGTCTCAATTGCAAAATCCGTTCAGTGCACTGGAACGTTCGTTCCCTAAAAATTCCCACAATGCAATGCAAAAATCAGTGAGCATCGATGGTAAAATGTAATTATATTCCTCCAATTTTCTGTACAGATATGTAAGAGAATAATGACAGCATTTTTCACAGTGTACTGTTTTTAAAATTAAGTCAGAGAGATGTTGGTTATGCCGGTTGTTGATGAGTACAACTGTGAATACCCATACAGAAATGTAATATATGTCAATATATGTAAGTTACATATATAATATCAGTGCCCAATGTATGTCTGCTGCATATATTAAATATGCAAAATTCATATATGTAAAATACATGGACATATATGGAAAATATATTTCAAAATATTGCAAAAATGGCCGTTTTCATATAAGTGCCATATATTTTCACATATATGGACATACATGTGAAATATATGTAAGACACATATATGTATACATGCATATATGTACTTATTTCCATAGTACATACTTTCACTTATATTAGGGATACAAATATGCTTCAAATATGATGACACCATGTACTTTCACTTATATTAGGGATACAAATATGCTTCTTATATGATGCCACCATGTACTTTCACTTATATTAGTGGCACAACTATGTTTTTTTATACAGCCTACACATATATTTGTACTCATTCTACAGAACACACAATTCCAAGTCTTTTCAAATACAAACTTTACTGCATTTTTTCAGCACAGACTTGACAAGTACAAACAAGTACAAACTTTTCAAGTAAAAACTTTAACTTCATTTAACATCAACTTCAGACTTTATTTTCTTTTTAAAGCCTTTTCAAAGCGCTCACTTTTTTCCCTCAGTATTACATTTTCAAACTTCTGGGCACATTTAAAACATTCCCAAACTCACTCGCTGGGGAAAAACACACTCATTTTTAGTTAACATTTTTCCTGGACATTGTCAGTCTTAGCTCTGCCATCTTCCCATTCAGGTCTCTTCCAATCTGGCCAGCCAAAACGAGTACTTTGACATAACTGCATCTGAGAAGGTACATTTTAAAGAAAAAGTTTTAGGTATTAAGCAGACAAAACACTGGTGGATAAACTTATCACAAAGATAAAAAAACTTGATTGCAGTTTCTTCTAGTGCAAGTCAGTAAAATTAAGTGACAAAGTAAGTGAATAGGCAAGTAAGGCCACACTTAGTACAAGCATGGCAGCCAGTTTTGCACCAATTAAATTTGCAGGCGAGATAGGGTCATAGTACCAAACACCACCCTCCTCCACCACCTCTCATCAAAACTATTTTTTTACGCAGAATGTGAATTTGAACACATACATTGAAAATTCTTGAATGCACTAACTGCAGCCCCATGAATGATTGTCCATTTGTTGGCAGATACCTCCACGGGTGTGGTTCGAAAGCAGGCACTAAGCCGAAAGGGGTGGTGGTAGCACAGCAGTTAAGGAACCTGGCTAGTATGCTAGCCCAGAATTTGTGAGTTTGAATCCTGGTCACCACCGTTGTGCCCTTGAGCAAGGCACTTAACCCCAAGTTGAACTTTGTAAGTGTACAAACAGTTTAATAAGAAGTAGGGCTGTCACTTTTTATTCGATATTCAAATATGCATTCAAACATGACGTGAAATATCCACTATAAATAAACCATCCGTTTTTTTAAAAATGCCATGTGTAGCGCATTTTTTACAGTCTAACATCTCGTAATAGGGAGGAAGCTGAGAATGAGACCGACGGCAACTGTGCGCAAGAGAGGGAAGATGTGGCTCCGGCTTCTGCAGACTTTTTTTGCTTTTCCTGTGGAAATTTTTTGGATAATTCTGATTTTGATAATATTTAATGATTTTAAATATTTAAAAAATACATAAGAGAATTTAAGCCGTAAATATTACCAAATTGCATCTAGAATAATTACTTTTTAAAGGCTTACAATGAAAATTAAAACACCAAACCAAACAAGTGCTCTGAATTAAATTGGACCAACACGAACCAGATAGATAGAATTATAGTTTGCATATAAAATTACATATATTATTGTTTATAGTGTTATAGCAGAATAAAAAGCTTGTGTTAAAAGGACATTCCACTTTTTTTGAAAATATGCTAATGTTTCAGCTCCCCTGAGTTAAACATTTGATTCTTACCGAGAAAATATACTCTCAAACTGGCATAATAATCAGTGACTTTGCTGATGTAACATGGCTGCAGCAGGCGTAGTGATATTACACACTGCCCGAAAATGTCCCCTTGGTTACCTTCAATGGCAGGGGACTATTTTCGGGCAGTGCGAATTATCACTACGCCTGCTGCAGCCATGTTACATCAGCAAAGTCACTGATTATTACGCCAGTTTGAGAGTATAGGTCTAACCATATCTGCAAATAAAATAGCAACTTTTAATTTCCGTCGGTCTTAGGACACAATGTAATTACAGAAGAGTCAAGTTTTAAATAGGAAAAATATTGAAACAGATCACGACCCACAGTTCGGCTCGCATGCGATTTGCGGATTAATATGCAAATTTAAATAGGGTGAAAGTTGATCATTTGCACATGTTTCAAAGGCTTGCAAATGTAAACACTTAAGTGATTTTAAACAATTTAACCGCAAAAAGGCGCTAAAATAAAAAAAATTCTGTACACACAGACGCACATGAATTTGAAAGTGTCCGGCCCAACTCCAATCAAACATGATTATCCCTACGCCCTTCAAAGATCAGAACTCTTGATGTATAAAATACATTTGGCGAATAAAGCACTGAAAAAGCACTGAAAAAACATGTGGAGCGACTGTTTATGCAGCATCTTCTTCCCGAAGCGCCGTTTGGAATTCGTCCTCTGTCCTAACCGGTTCAGGAACGTCAACTTTAGGGTTGAACCAAAAACCGGAAACTACCGTTTCTGTTCGGAACGAACCAATTGGGAAAAAATTCAGGTTCAAAGCCATGATGTAAACTTTATATTAAACAACAACAGCATTTGTCTTGTAAACTGATTTAAAATAATCACGTGCTGACTGTCGCATGTCACATAGACGAGTGAAGTAAGATCTGCTTAACTCAGCGGTAAGTTTTATTTCTCAAATATCAATGGTTTGTGTTCTCTATCATTAAAAACGGTCAAGCAAACAGCACGCGCAGGGTTAATGCATATGCACGTGCGCATACATAGGCTACGTATGTGTGCTTGTTGTCAGTGACGATTACTTTTCAGAAACACGCTCAAGCGCGGGATATGTGTGCTTGATTTTTCTCAAAAGTGACAGCCCTAATAAGAAGATCCTTTATAAAGACATTACGCGTATATAGACAGGAGCCATCTTAGAAAACAGTCTCGATAAGTCGAGCAACGAATGTCGTGCTATATACATTTGACACCCCTATAATCCCTCCCACTCTGAAGTGTTGCTGAACTCAATGGAAAAGCTAACCACGCCAAAGTAAAGTGAGCTGACTCGACCTTACCTGTAGGGTACAATGCAATGGAAAAGCGCCAAAACCCCTTTAACCATAAAACAGGGTTAAAATGACGTGCTGTCTCTAACTACAATATAAAAACGTAAGATTTACATTACCTTAACATCTTCACTCTAAAGAGTCGCTCAGCTTCTTCTAACTCAGTCAAGTCTTTTAGAGAGAGTGATAGAGGTAATGTGATTAGTAGCTACTGAATACACTACAGTTTATACATTTAGTACATTACTTAATGACTTGCCATTTACCTTTCATTATGTACCGTGACTGGATAATCCATCCATTCTCTGACCTTTAATAAAAAAATACAAAGATAAACTTAATAATTAACACCTGTCACCGGTATCAACTGGCAGAAATTCACTCTTACCATACAGCATATGCGAAAAAGCTCAGGAAATCACTCTGATGGGCCTACTAGGGCTGGGCGGTGTGACGGTGTATTCCGTTACCTCGGAATAAAATGTCAGACGTAACAGATTTTTCTATTCCGTCTATTCCGCCGAATGCAAATATGTGAACATGGCTAACTCTGCCCTCCCACATGTTAAAACAGACTTCATGATCATCACATCATAGCATCTGTCATATTTATAATATCTAGAGCTTCGTCTCTCATATAGGATAGGTAGGCTATTCATCCTGTCTGTAGGTTTTTGCATATATACCTGTTCATTTTACATATTGCCTATTTTTAATGTAATGTATGCATAAATACAAAATACAATGAAGGCATACTATAGCTTCAATAGTCTACTAAATTAAAAAAAATTATCAAGACTTAATCTGTTGTTATCTTCTGGGCATTTTCACTTTAACATTATTAACTTTAAATTCCTCATAATTTAAAAACTGCGGTGGACATTTAGTTAAAAGCTAGAGTGAGTTGCAAATTTCTGTACATTTTTATAATAAAAAAACAATATAAACTGAAAAATATTTATACCGTGAATATACCGTTCCGTGAAATAAAATGACTCATTCCGTGGAATAGATTTTTGGTCATTCCGCCCACCCCTAGGGCCTACAAAAAGAGAATAAAAGGGAAAAACACTGCGATTAGGCAAGGTTTAAGCCAAACATTAGTTGTAATTTTGGTGAGGTAGTATTGACTCCAGCCATGTCAAGCGATAAGTGCTTGGCCTTGCAATGTCTGCTTAAACACAAACATAACCCTCTCACTAAAATAAAAGTATAACTCTTACATAAATATAAGGAATGTCAAAATGCATTAGATATGAACCTTTTAAATATATGAACTAAAGCACACCACCTGTTGCCAGAAAGCTGTTTTTATCTATCCGTGTGTCTCAATCAGCTCCCTTGTTCAGTAGTCAGGGCACTGATCAGGGAGTCAGCCATTTTAAGGGCTGTCTCAATCTCAAAATCCGTTTAGTGCTCTGGAACGTTCGTTCCCTAAAAATTCCAACAATGAAACGCAAAAACCAGTAAGCATCAATGGTCCCTATGTTCCCTTACCGGAAATCACATGACCTTTTCTGAAGCTCGCCAACCGAACATCACGATCCAACTCAATAAACTTTATGAAATGTTACAGAACTTTTATAAAAGACAAACAGTTGTTTAGTTGTAAATATAAACACACATTGCTACACAGTAAGTGACCACAATCTACTCAATATTTAAAATAATAATATTGATTTAAAATTGTAAATATATTTATTACATTTAAAATGTAATTGCCTCCAATTTTAGGCACAGATATGTAAGAGAATAATGACAGCATTTTTCATAATGTACTGTTTTTAAAATTAAGTCAGAGAGATGTTGGTTTTGCCGGTTGTTGATGAGTAACAGCTGTGAGTGATTACAACGCGCTTAAGCAGCCACGTGACAGAAAAATAAGTGAACAGTGTCCCAATGTGAAGTGAGCTAGGGTCCTTACCAGTGCACACATTATACTGATTCACGACCTCGGGAGCTAGGGAACGAATTGAGACACACGGTATATAATTTACATTCAGATGTAACAGTTACACTACCAATGTCTGTAGGCCTACACGTTATTTTTCTAGAACAGTAATGACTAATTAGGCTTTAAACAAACTAGACAGCAAGAAACGTATGCAAAATATATTAAATATTTTAAACTTACTTCTAAAACCCCGCTGTGCTGTTATCATCTTCTCACTTCTGTCAGATTTTCCCGGTCATTTTTGTTCTTCTGCGCTTTTGGTTTGAGTGGCGGTTGGCAACTGAAGGGTCATTAGCGCCTCCTACTGGACTGGGTGTAGCGCATTCAATAGGCAGTGGATGAAATTTTTATTATATGCTATGTTCTTTTGACTATTTATTATTAATTAAGCAATACATTTAACACGATTTAATAATAATAATAATAATAATAATATGTAAATTCGCTAAACAAACACTATACTAAAAGATATAAAAGCAACATTAAGTTATTTATTTATTTATTAACTTTACAAATCCCTGCACAAATCAAATAAAAAACTAAACTAAATTAAAATAATAAAATAAAAATTAATAATGTAATTGATTTGTGATTATTAATAATAATCAGTATCAACTTATCACTGTTTGTTAATATACACAGACTTAGTTGGCAGTTTTCTGATGATGGTAAACTAGATAAAATAGCCGTTGATTCCCCATAATGATCATACATTTCAAATCTTCTTGAACACTCACTTACATATTTAAAGATTATCTGACCAGATATTTTTACTTGCTGTATAAAAGCAAAAACTTGTCTGATGGTGATCCTGGGGGGGGGGGTCTTTAGGTCACAAAACTAACAGGACTTCATAGTATTTTTAATACAATAATGCAGTGTTTTCTTTGTCATTTTTGACAAATACATCCACAAAGTACCATAACCATATGCCACAGCTTTAAAAATGCATCAGTATCACATGCATGTATGTTTACATACATTTATTAAATATGTGGAAAACAAATATGTATGTCACATATTTATAATTAATGTTGTCCATATATGCGAGAAACCAATACTATACTGTAATATATGCAGATATATGGTATCATATATTGATGACCCCAAATATTTTTTTCACATGTTTGGACATATAAATGTTCATATATGTTGCAGGCATATATTGTGTTCTCAGATAAGTCAAATATATGTATAGATATGTGGAAAACAAATATGTATGTCACATATTTATAATTAATGTTGTCCATATATGTGAGAAACCAATACTATACTGTAATATATGCAGATATATGGTATCATATCTTGATGACCCCAAATATTTTTTTCACATGTTTGGACATATAAATGTTCATATATGTTGCAGGCATATATTGTGTTCTCAGATAAGTCAAATATATGAAGAGATATGTGGAAAACAAATATGTATGTCACATATTTATAATTAATGTTACCCATATATGTGAGAAACCAATACTATACTGTAATATATGCAGATATATGGTATCATATATTGATGAAACCAAATATTTTTTTCACATGTTTGGACATATAAATGTACATATATGTTGCAGGCATATATTGTGTTCTCAGATAAGTCAAATATATGTATAGATATATGTCATACTATGTAAAATATAAGTACATATATGGCCATATATTACATTTTTGTATGGGTAATCACAACGCGCTTAAGCAGCCACGTGACAGAAAAATAAGTGAACATTGTCCCAATGTGAAGTGAGCTAGGGTCCTTACCAGTGCCCGAACCTGTGTACACGATATACTGATTCACGACCTCGGGAGCTAGGGAACGAATTGAGACACATGGAGTGTCTCTGCAGAGTTTAGCTCCAACCCTAATTAAACACACCTGAAGCAGCTAATTAATGTGTTTCAGGTGTGTTTGATTTGGGTTGGAGCTAAATTCTGCAGAGACACTTGCCCTCCAGGACCAGGACTGGTGACTCCTGCCTTATATGTAATTAAAATAAATAATTGTCCTCTGGTATACACTACAATTTAAAAACCTATACCTGATGTTAGCAGTGTCCAGTGGCGGATGCAGAACGTGACATATTGGTGGGCATGTATTAAGTCGAGGTGGGCCTGAATGGGTGTCACTTTTGAATAAGAAACTATAACAAGTCTATAAAATTCGTCAAAACTTCACGAATTACAAGCGTATTGGTGAGAACATTCATTTAAACAGCATACACACACACCCAAACTTGACTACACATCACATTTCCGACATTATTGATACTTTAATTGTAATAAAACATGACATTAATTAAGCCTTTTTAGTAAAAAAGTTATTGAGCTGTCATATAGCATACAAAAAAAGAACCTGCACACAGTGACAAGAAATATAAATGAACACAAAAAAACTATTACTTTTTAAATAGCCTATTAAAGTGTTTATTACAAATAAATTAGACTACTAAATGCTTAAAATGAAGCTTCTAACATCATATTCTCTTCATGAAAATCACAAAAAATTTATTTTCGTTCTCACATATTTAAGTTAACTTACTAAATAAAGAAAGAAAAAAGGAATTGCTAGAATAATGTTAGACTCTGAGGTTAAACGAAATGACAAATAAATAAACATTTAATACACTTTTTATGTTAACAGATCCTACCACTGCATTTTAGTCGCCTATACTACAATCAAAAGCTTTTAACATTCTCCTCATATGTATCAAATCGATCGGAAATCACTCAAATATATATTCCTTCTCTTAATTTACTAAATGAAGAAAGAGAAAAATGACACGCTAAAACAATCTTAGTCCCTGAAAACGAAATTACTGTTATTTCTTTAAATGACTTAAGTTCCCTTTCAATACGGTTCACTTCGCATTGCGTCAGTTAGCTGACGCTATGGGGGAAACTCCTGTTTACTCCGTGACTGAAGCCTATTGGTTAACGTCTGTACAAAGTACAGACCAATGACGTTTGAACCCGCGTGCGGGAAGTACACGTCCTTATATAAGCGCGGTTCAAGCGTCAGGAGCTCATTAATTTCTCCTTCAGCGCGAACCTCTCGCTGCTCCGAAGAAGAAGAAGCCTTACCTCGCCGTCGACAAAAGCCCTGCAGCGGAGTCCAGGCCTAGCGTCTTCCCTGCCCTTTCCGGCTGAGAACCGAAGACAGCAGAATCCAGGTCTAGCGTCTTCCCCTGCCGCTTTCCGGCCGAGAACCGAAGATAGCCTTCGCTTGCCGTGGTACGAGCCCTGTGCAGCGGACACATGCCTGACGAGGTCTCCCCTGCGGCCGCCCGGTAAGATCAATATTTTTAATATAAAGCTGTAAGCTAAAAGAGCAGGCGCTGTTGTAATAGCGTCCAGCACAGCGGCTTGAGTGAGCCTCCCTGCTATGAATTTCCCCGAGCGCGTCACCGGTCTGGCACCTCCCACGCCGGGACCGCGCTTATATGCTTCGGTTGTCTTATCCATGTTTCGTGCTCCCCCTGCTGTTCCTCTCTCCCCGGGATGAACACACGGGAGCCATGAGACTAGATGGATGCATAGACCTGCACACACGGACTAACCCCCCCTGTGTTCTGTCACATCGCAACCGTTCATGCTTACAGAGTCCCTTCGCTCCTCTCACATTCAGTGGCGAGATCTCTGACACATATGAATCCCCCGAGTGCATCGGGTGATACCGTTTATATGACGCATGGCTGTTCTGTCTGTGTTGCTGCTCCCCTCTGCCGTTCCTCTCTTGTTGAGATGAACAAGCGGGGGAACCGTAAAACTAGAAAGATGCATACGACAAGCAAACACGGGCGGATCTGCCCCTGTTTCCTGTCATAGCACAGCCACTCGTGCTCCACGCTCGCGGAGTCCCTCGCTCCTTTCCCCGCAGTGGTGAGGTCTCTTAACGGCGTAGTTAGCAAGCAGTCTTATGGCTCGCTGCCTCTAAATGCAGCTGTCTAGTGTTCAAAGATTACAGAGCTTCATGCCCCTCCCCTCCTGGAGGGGCGCGATCTCATTCGTCTGCTCGATAGGGCGGATTCGCCGCTATTGGAGCATCAAGAACACTCATTATAAGAGCTAACCGGCTCACTATTCGTCTATACAGAGCTTCATGCCCCTCCCCCCTGGAGTGGCGCGATCTCATTCGTCTGCTCGATAAGGCGGACACGCCTCTATCTGAGCGCTAAAACACTTATTATAGAGCTTAACCGGCCTGAGTCTATCTCACTTCGGAAAGCTCACTACTAGTCTGCCCGGTCATTTCTCTCTGGTTTAGACGGAATCAGAGGCAGAACGAATTTGTTTTACATACTGAGGCCCGAATACCTCCCTTTATTCAGTCCCGTCCTATATAGGTGCGCTGAATATTGGTACATTCTTATATACCCGGTTTTTCTGCCCTTTTTAATAAACGGCAAAACCGCAGACTTCCTCTCTGCGATGGGTTCAGTCTGACATTAAACCACCTAGACATACTGCTCTGCTCCGTGAGCCGTTCGGGTCACCGTCACTACTGAGGCTCGTGCACCTGAACGGCCGAGCTCTGGTCTTCGCAGCACAGCTGCGTCGACATAGAACTGTCTGAAGAGGGGTTAAGTCGCGCCTCGGCTGGACTGCCCTGAAATGTTTTCTGTGTGCTGTTTATCCAAAACATACTGTGTAATACTGTTGATTATGCGACCTCACTATAGTGGCGAACGGTATTGAATTCCTCTAAAAAGAGTAATTTCCGTGCTTACTATACTGTGTATTGACACCCCACGGTTGTACGGTGTCTCTAAACACTTTCTCGCCTTACTGACAAGCAATCGGTAATACGCACACACGGCCGCTGTCCATAATTCTATCGACGCTTGCCGAAAAAACCCCGGTTTGGCCATATACTGTGTATTGACACCCCACGGCTGTACGGTGTCTCTAACACTTTTCTGCCAAATTCGCTCGCAGCCCACCTCAGTTTCTCCGCTACGATGCTGACGGCGCAAACGAGCACGGTCTTACGGCTGTCATTCTCTCTTCCTAGAGAGACGCAGCCTCAGACTTTTGCATGGCTCCAAGCATTTGAATCGCGCCCTCTCCGGACGGCTACTCAAAGGCTTACAGCCAAGCGGTTTATGACGTTTTTCGGCCATACAGCTGATTTATATCAGCGGATCCGAAGACGCTCACACCTCCGCTCTGCTCCAATACTCAGAGATATTAAGGGTAATATCAACCTGAAGTGAGCTTGCTACCCGCCACAATAAGTTTCAAAACTCAAAGCGCGCGCACAGACAGACGCGCGGCATCTAGTTTAAGACGGGCTCACGTACCCCTCTAACGAGCCTCAGAAAACTGAATATCGTGGCATTCTGTTCATAAGTCCACTTCAGTTTGACTAAGCAAAGGTCCCGCCCCGAGCTGACGGCCGGGAAGCTCATGCTTAAGTTACACACAGCTGCATGAAGTGCTACCATTACGAGATCGCCAGCATCTGCTGTGGGTTGAACACGCTTTACGACGGCAATCAGCCTTCGGCGCGTGGAACGCCCGTTTGTCTCATATCAATCACCTTGTACTGTACATACGGTCCATTAAGGGGATGATTTTAGCACTGCAGCACTCTCGACCATGTTATTGTGATAATGCGGTCGGGCAAACTACGGTGGTTTCATTATTTACCGAACCAGACTGAGATCTCGCCCCCTGTACAAGCTGGCGAGTCATCTCCTCTATAAACTCATTGCATCGCTTTATAAGCTATGTTCAATCAGAGTGATACGCATCTCGTGCTTAACTACCAAGATGCAGACATATTAACCCGTTACGATGGGCGTGCAGAGATTGCATCCGTGGGACACGACCTACATTACGTGCCTTATAACACGTTGACACGAGCTGCTAGGACCCCTTTCGCGAGGCGTCCTTATGCAAAGTCTGATCTATTCTGTCTAGTGACAGCGAGAGTCTTCCCCCCGCGAATTGTAGGTGGAACAGTTTTCTCCTCACTACAGAGGCTCGTGCACGGCGGCTTTCTCCCCCTGCGTATATATATATGTGGCGGTGATAACAGCGAACCACGCTTTTATGATCGACAATCCACTTTATTCATAAGTCTGTCATTTCTCAGATGCGGACGGTGCCCGAGGCGCAGCGCTCTGGAACTGTCCAAGGTCCTGTATGACAGATACGTCTGACGTACATCAGACGATCAGCTGTTCATCGGCGTCACAGATCACTCACTAGCGCACCTGTCAATACAGGTTATTTATGGATCGTTGACGTTATCACCTCCCGTGACAATGAAGTCTACTCCATGTATGGATTAGATCCTCGGGCATGGTCTTAGAAGTTTCTCATTTGACATTTGTGACACGGCCGGCTGGTCCCCGCCGTCCACGTTGTCAGTTTACAGCTTCGACATCCCTGCTTCGCGCACTAGTGAGGTTTGTTGCATTAAAGGTGCGCCGCGTAAGCTCACCTGTATGCACGATATGGGTTTTAATTATATGCGTCCACCGTGCGCTTAGAGAAGCTCACATATGCACGCTATACCATTTCGGTATACACTAAAGATGCGCTCGGAAAAGCTCATCTGTATACACGGCTGTGACACATACATACATTGTTGTTCATCTGTGTACGTTCACGGTGCGTTGAGTGCCCACCGTACGTTCATCAATCATATCTGTACACATTCACGGCGCGTTCTGTGCATTGATTTATCTATACGCATTCACGGTGCACTGAAGGGTTCACCCGTGTGCGCACAACTTATTATCAGAACACATGACGGTGCGCTTGAGAATCTTGCCGGCCTGTGCATTATAACACTCTGATTCATCTATATGCATTCACGATGTATTCAAGTGTTCACCTGTGCCCGTGCAATTTATAGTCAATACACATTTACGGCGCGCTTGGACAGCTCACCGATCTGTGCACTATAATACTACCTATATGCATCCCGATGGGCTCGAGGGCGCACCTGGGTTCACACTATTGTGGTATCTGTATAATCCCACGCTACGAACCGTTCTGCCGCATATTATAGTCAGATCGGCTGTTCGTGAGCTTCGCAGATCACTCACTATGTATGTCTGTTGCTTACAGTGGTTATTTAGATGGATCGTTGAAACCATCGCACTGGCTCACGCCCCTCTATGAGCTATGTCCTATATAGAGCCCACTCTGTGAGAGTTTGGCTTTTCATGGACTTGGTCTACAGGGGTATCTATTTGATATCTGCTACACGGCCGGCTGGTCTTCGCCGTCTAAGTTGTCAGATTGTACAGCTTAGACGTCCCTGCCCTACGAGCGCAGGTTCTCTCGGCTCAATCATGCACGCTCATGCGTTTTATGTGTACACCACGGTGCGCTCAGCGAGCTCACCAACGTGACTCTGAATTTACTTATCTCGCACACCCGCGGCGCGCTCGGTATCTCGCCGTCTTGTGCTATGTTATGTGCCCCCGGTGCGTTTAAAACCCCACCGTGTGCGCGTCAACATTTTATATGGTGCTTACACATTGCTTAAAGTGAATATGCCGGGTATAGGGCCACACGCAGTGTCTCTCCGGTAAGGCACTTCTGTACGTTGTGTATGCGAAGTGAACCGTATTGAAAGGGAACGCTTAGGTTACTCACGTAACCCCGGTTCCCTGAAATAACGGGAACGAAGCATTGCGTCACTTGCCATGCTACAAACGTCTACGCAGCGAGTGTATTCGGCTGCGCGCTTCAGTCGAATAATAATGAGCTCCGGACGCTTGAACCGCGCTTATATAAGGACGTGTATTTCCCGCGCGCGGGTTCAAACGTCATTGGTCTGTACTTTGTACAGACGTTAACCAATAGGCTTCAGTCACGGAGTAAACAGGAGTTTCCCCCATAGCGTCAGCTAACTGACGCAATGCTTCGTTCCCGTTATTTCAGGGAACCGGGGTTACGTGAGTAACCTAAGCGTTCTCACAAGAGCAAGCGGGTAGCCTACACGTGAAGAGCGGAGCCGAGGAGCGTGCATCAGGGGCGTGTCTAGAGGGGGGGCATGGGATGGCACCCCCCCCCCCCCCCCGGAATATGATTGGCTGCCCCTGATGCCCCCCCTCCAATCTCATTGGGCCAGCTAGATTTACTGTACTAGAGAGCTGTCAATCACTGTTTGATTTGAGACTCGCGCGAAGACGAAACGAGCACAGTAGTTGCGCGTTTTTACAACAGGAGGAAAGAGACACCACGACACCCACTGCACCATTGGACCAGTTGTCAATCACTGTTTGATTTGAGACTCGTGCGAACGCGAAGAAGGATGGCGCCCCACCACAGACTCAACACTGGTACAAGTCAACACAAATCAAATTGATTTTCCATGATTACCATTTACATTTTATTTGACTATTTAAAACGGCTTTGTTTGCTTTTGCAAGCGCTCAGCAGCGCCTCTCTCTCACGTGCACGCTTTCTCACTGCTGCGTGCAGAACCTCGACAGTGCCTCTCTTATGACACTGAGTGAAGGAGTTAAAAGTTGGCGGTGTTTTCCACCTGGGTTCCTCCGTTGTCTTTTCACGTAACAGTTAACAGTCAACAGATGTTACTGACAGAGAAGACGGTTGATCGAGTATCATTGTCACAAGTCGGGGCTGGCCACTAGTGTAACACAAGCCACGCCCCTTCTTAATTTCCACCTCGAGGAGGTCCCCAAAGCCAACCCAATGACCAGACAACACAAGTGCACGTAAGTATAAAAAAATAGAATTTTATTTAATTTATTTAAAATAGAGATGGGAAATGGGGAAGGGGAAAGATTTAAAACTAAAGATTCTTGTTCTGCTCTCCAGGTGGGCCGTGATTGGAAAAGGACAAGGGGGGGAGACGGGGCTAGAGGTCCGGGGTCCAAGGCTCTGTGGGGGTGTGCGGCTCGGGCTCCTCCGCCTTGCTTTATGATCCCGTGGCGCCCTCCTTTTCCTCCTGGAGGCAGAATAAAATAACAAAGATAAGTGCTGGGTCAATTTCTTCTTTCACTAACGTACCCTTGCCTGAACGGCACGGTGGCTCCCCGGTACGTGGTGCTGGGGGTGATCTCGTAAGTGTTTCTCCAATAACGTGTATGGTTCTTCTCTCCGCAGGCTGCTAGCTGAGACCCAGAGGATCGATCTTTGGACCACTGATGACAACTCTCGCCTTTCCAGCTGGGGGCGTCGTACGGTAAGTATGGTTCAGGTAAAGCTTCCTAGTTCTTTTTCTTCTCCTTTACAGGCGGTCGTTTCTCTGGTAAGTGTTCAGGTTTCTCTCTCCACAGACTGCTGGCTGGGACACAGAAGAACGGTTATTCAAACTGCTTATGACTCGCTCACCTCTCCAGCTTGGGACAGCGTACAGTAAGTACGGTACAGGTAAGGTTTTCCTCGTTCACTTTCTCTCTTCACAGGCTGCTGGCTGGGACACAGAACGACAGTTATTCCCACTGCTAAGGACTCGCTCACCTCTCCAGCTTGGGACAGCGTACAGTAAGTACGATACAGGTAAGGTTTCCTTGTTTACTTTCTCTCCTCACAGGCTGCGGGCTGGGACACAGAAAGACAGTGATTCACACTGCTGATGACTCGCTCACCTCGCCAGCTTGGGATAGCGTACAGTAATTACCGTACAGGTAAGGTTTTCCTCCGCCTTCCTTCTCCCTCAGTAGATTTTCTGTACATATACACAAGCAAGCGTTAATTTTAGGTTCTACTCACACAGTCTCGAGCAGTCGAACTCTTCACCACCCTCCACAGAACAACCCAGATCCAAAAGATGGCCGCCGACTATCACCACGGTAAGTATTCACATCCAGGGGCTCGCCCACAGCATATGCCAGATAGTAGGAGAACTGGTACCCGCAGCCTTTCGTTTTCCCACGGCGGGGTTGGGGGAGGCGGGGTTTTTCTGACAAATTACACACACAGCAACACACTGCACCACTCCAAAGTGTATTTCCACAACAAACACAGACTCACCCACAGCACTCAAAGTGAACACTTAGGACGCCCCGTCTTCCTCCACTTCACCAGAGTCCGTTAGGCGATTGTTAACGCGCTATACGCGATCTACAATTAAACTATCATTTAAACACACATTTAAAATTAAAAGCGCTCATAAACACAATCAGATGAGAAGAGCAACCCTGCATGAGACACACTGAAATCACCTCGTATCAGCTCTTCAATGTAAATTGTATCAGACAATGTCGCATTTAAATCAGGATTTTAGCAGTAGTTAAAGTAACAGCTGGTTGGATTAAACACGAGGTATTATTGGGTCGTGTTTAGTCACTATTTTAAACTCTTTCTGTATGTCTGACAGAACAGATAATATGTGAAAAATAGCATTCAGTTGTGGTAAAATACAATATAATAAACAATGAAAGTCAGATCAGACAGAGTAGAAAAACTAATTTTTAAGTAGGCTAATATTTTCCCAAAATCCTGATATGTCAGATCGTTAACTAATACCAGCTACACGCAATGTAGATAGCCTACTTAAAGGAATAGTTCACTTAATTTAAATGGTCTTGTTTCAAACCTGTATGAGTTTCTTTCTTCTGCTGAACACAAAAAAGAAAAGAGTTAAGAATGTCGGTAACCAAAATCAGTTGACGAATCCTATTGACTTTATATGTAGGAACAAAATAACATGCAGTCAATGGGGTTCATCAACTTTCTGGCTACTAAGATTCTTCAAAATATTTGATTTTGTGTTCAGCAGAAGAAAAACTCATACAGGTTTGAAATGACTTTAGGATGAGTACATTATGACAATTCATTTAAAGTGAACTATTCTGGAACAGAACTGTGTTGTCTAATCCATGCAAAATACAAAAAATTAATACCATGTATTTTAGAGCACGTGGCATTGAACAAGATTTTGGAAACCATGCTTAATATTTTCTAAACCAGTATTTATTTTCATTTGAATTTTTGAATGGCCCCCCCTGACTGGTTCTTGGTCCCCCCTGTGCCTTCCCCATTTATAAAATCCTGGAATGGCCCCTGGCGTGCATGACGTGAACACGAAAGGAATAATGTGTTTAATTATGCTTTCACTTAATTTCCTGACAGTTTCACTTGTTAGCGAGGATAGTACTGACAAGATGACGTCGAATTACATACAATATAATTACCTAACTAAATCTGAGAGAATGCAAACACATTACAATATTTTTTCCTCCGCCCGAAGGGCAAGGCGCAGATACATTTTTGGCAGCCCAACAGGAATTCGCAATAGCCCCGGGACGTCAGGCAAGCGATTTTGCGAGCCCTGCATAGGTTTGTTTTGTAGAAAGATCATGGCTGAAAGCTGCTCGGGAATATTTTTCTCATTAGAACTATACTGTAACGCAACATTCAAACTGCTTTATAATAGTTTTTAAATAGTTATCAGGCTTACTTATAATTTTACTGTTTTTAACATAACATGCTATAGATAAAATACACCACATAAAGTAGTATCCATGTTTAACTATACAGAGTAGTATTTTTTTTATTTCTGATTGGGGGCCCATAGCTCCGTGCCTGGCAGTATCACATTGAGCAAGCCAAAGCTGACGTCGGCAAGGAACCACAACTCTAAAGTGGAGTTAAAGTGGGGAAAAAATCTTGGGAGAAACTAGACTTAACCAGCAGTGCCAGTTCTCCTTTAGATCTATCCAGTAGGTGGCAGAAATGCAACATTAAATGGTTGGCCAAGACGATTTAAATGAACATGACAATTTACAAGTAGCTGCAATTAAATTGTAAAAAGATATTTACTATGTGATATGTGGATCTGTAGAAATATATAAATAGTATTATATTAGTGAACAGAGTAAAAATCTTACTTAAAAAATAGTGGCAGACCATCTCCTTTTTGTATTTTTTTTAAGAAAAAAAAGAAAGCAAATCTCTCACCCATTGTTATAAAATATATCTGCTGCTGTTAAATGGGCAGTTCCAAACATTGCTCGGAAGAACTGCATAATTTGATTAAAAAGTTGATTTGAGAGGGTTTTATTTTGAAGTTAAGGATGCACATCTAAAGAAGACGTCTGATTGAAGCTAAGCTGTTTGCCATTGTTAAAAAAAGACGTGTGCAGAATCAGAATGACATCAACCTGCCCAAAGAAAAATTGCATCATATTTTGTGGAGCGAAGAGATCGACAGTACATCAGGCGACCTCCGGGTATCAAATTCAAGCCACAGTACACTGTACAGATCAAGCATGGTGGTGCAAAAATCATGGTATGGGGATATTTTTCAACGGTGTTTGGCCTACTTATCGTTTACAAGGTGAGATAGATCAGTTTGAATACATCAGAATACTTGAACAGATTATGTTGCCCTTTGCCAAAGAAGAAATGCCCCTAAAATGGGTGCTTTAACAAGACAACAACCCCAAGCGCACAAGCAAGAGGGAAAATCTTGGTTTCAGACAAAAAGGATTGAGGTTATGGAGTGGCCAGCTCAGTATCTTGATATAAGATATTAAAACGTGTTTTAATAGAAATACAAAAAGGTATAAAGTGGTTAAAGGAAGTCAAAGGGAAATTTATCCATACATGCATATACAAGTACCAACGTTTGCATGTGTGTGCAAACACCTGCTAAGTGCCCATTTTAGCATGCATGCATTGCTGTTTAGTGGGGCCAGTCAGGACAAATTTACATGAAACACAGTGACATCAGAATATGGTTACAAAATGTGATGAATTGTTATATCATGCTCATTCTTTATTTTGTCAGATTATTTGCAAATTATGTAAATGCACATAGAATAAAGCCCATAGAATAAAGTAAATGGAAAGAAACAGAAATCAATTAAGAATTGATGAATTTACATTAAAAAGCACTTTCACTTCTAAAATAAACTTATACGTATACCATAATAACATGCAAATGGGTTCATAGCAAAGTTTATAGTGCAAAGGAAACCACTGAACAAAAATTGAATTAAAAAGTCATATAAGCTTGCACACTCCACTTAAAATGATGATTAAACTACTCTAAAATAGATAAATTCCTATGAAAGCAGAACAATCAGTTAATGATCATGTTTGCCAGTTTGCAGATTCATTCAACACAAAGAAAGTTGAGTCTCTCCTCACAGTTTTTGAGTTCCCAAACCTTTATGTCTCTTTTCACAGCTCCACAGTGCTGTCCCGTGACAGGGCACTGGAAATCTGCATCCACAGACCAGGCTTTATATTGAAGATCCTCTCCTTTTACCCAGAACCACTGGCCAGCTAGAAAGCGCAGACCGGTCCACACATCATCTGTCTGAGCCGCTGTGGTAATAACCATTGCCTTGTCCATAATTTTATCAGTGTAGAGACTGGCCAGATCAGCGTAGTTTTCCCTGCAGTAATCGAGGGCCTCTTCAAATGTCTTATTTTGCTGGATTAGAACCAGATCATAGACCTCCATACAATAAAATGCAATCTGCCAGTCGCATACTGAGTCAAATAATGTAGATTGATCTTTAAAGACACCACCACATTTTTCATTGGAACTGTTTGGCTCTCCAGTGCCCCATCGATCGATTACTGCCTCCACATTGTCCGGCCACCTCCACATGGTTAGGTTTTTATCATCTCTGTGAAGTCCAATCCAATAATAACGACCAGTAATGTTAGGATTTTTAGAGAGCGTTTGTATGTCATCATCGGTAAAGATAGACAGGTCGTCATAATTATCTCTGCAGTACTTTCTTGCGTCATCCCATTTCATATTTTGGTTCACATAATAGTGTTTTCTGACGAGAGCAGAGTTCAGTTCAAAGAGACTCAAAAATAAGAGAACTGCAGCTGAAGGCTTCATTTTGATATTGTTGATACCACAATGTAGCATTCTGTAATGTCAACAATAATGTCTTAACTGAAATTGGGAAAGGTTTTTTTTACATTTATTTGACTCTTTACCACACCCTTTATTTTCAAAGTCACATGAATAGACCAGTAGGAAACAGGGAGGAACCCACAGTGTATCGGATATGGGCATTACATTAACAAATATTTTCTGGCTAGGAATTCAAATTAAAGTCAAACAAATACTATAGACGTGAATGGGGCTCACAAACGATTACAAACATTCCTCAAAATTAGTGCTGTGTTCAAAATATCCATACGACGATATATTGTCATGAACGCCTGATGATGCCAGCATCGATACAGCACATTCCGTATCGATTCGAATGCACTTTTTAAAGTAGCGTGACGAATCGCTGTTGATTCGTCATCCATATGGAATGGACGCATGTCTCTCTCTCTCTCTCTCTCTCTCTCTCTCTCTCTCTCACACACACACACACACACACACACACACACACACACACACACACACGTGCGTGTGAATTTAAAAACCTAAACTACTGAAAAGAGCTTTATTAGCCACTCTCTTATAAAACAGTACTAACACATTTAAGAAGACACACGACAAAGAGCTGCATGTAAAAAGTCTACGTCTAGAGAAGAGATACAGAGCTACTTCAAACTATAGCTGTCACATTAAAAATCTGATTTCTATTAAGTAGTATTAAGCTTGACTGTATGTTATTCATAGATATTGTAAGTAATAATTGACGACGGGCCATTGAATTATAAGAAAATAATGCACACCAAGCGGAGTGCCGTTACACCGCAGGTGTGCATTATTTTCAAATAATTCAAAGGACCGGAGTCAATTATTCCGCTTATACCACGGTTACCACAAACATTGCTCTGGTGCCTATTTTTAAGACATTTGAAAAATTAGGTGTGCGGTTTACAGAAAAATAATCAACACCCATAGAACATTTCTCAGCCAATCAGAATGCAGCATTCAACAGACCCGTGGTATAAAGAATAATTAAATACAAATATAATGCCTACAGCAAGGCACTATCTTTGTAAAACTGCTTTGAAAAAAACATAAGTTAAGTAGACTACTAACTTTATTTTAAGTATTTCTACGAGTTACCCCAAAAGCTAACAAATGAATGGCAAAAACTGTTACAACACTGCTTATTCAATGTACAATAAACAGAGAATAATTATAACAATGTTACGAAATTCTGAACAAAAATGTAATTCAAAATAGTCTTTTATTGTGATGCGCATCGTATCGTGGCCTTGTATTGGGATACGTATTGTATCAGGAAATTGTTGGCGATACACAGCCCTACTCAAAATATCTTCCTTCGCATTCATCAAAACAAATAAATTTATACAGGTTTGCAATCACATGAGTTCAGTAAATGATGACATTTAAATTTTTAGGTGAATTATGTCTTTATGATTATTATCTCTATACAGTATGATGTAGTGTTGGAAACTTTATTATGCATCTCCTCTTATTATATATAACATAAAATCAATAATTAAAATATTATGTGAATTAAAATTTTGTAACCATATTAACAACAAACAAAAAAGGAGATATGGAGATATCTGAAAACTGTGTACTGTTAAAGCATAGCCAAAAGACCAAATTGTGGTTTAGTTATGCTTTTTTACTACTTTAACCAATAGTTGTAAACTTATGAAAATCATTTTAGCTTGGTTTTATGAAATCAAGTGAAATTGGGAAAGGTTATACAAATATACAAATATACTCTTAACAATAAAAAACTCATTTAAAACCTAACAGCAAATTAAGAAAACAAATAATAGTTATTGTTGCAAGTAGTACACAAAGGAAATCTGCCCTAAATATGAACCTATAAACTTCTGAAACTATATAGCTTTTTTGTTTTTAAATGGTATGCTTTCCCGATGAGATGAAAGAGTTGAATGTTATTTGCTTGGATATTACTGTAGCGATTTGTTGTGATGAAAGACAGATGTTTACAGGTAGGAAAGGATTATGACTTATTTTGACAGAGAAAATTGAGTCTCCTCCCACAGTCTTCAGGTTTCCAGGCCATCTCTTGTCTATGATAAACTCCACAGCGTTGATTCATAGCAGGACATTGGAGCTCTTGCCCCACAGACCAGTGCTTATATTGAAGTTCCTCTCCATTTACCCAAAGCCAATTGCCTGATAAAAAACGCAGACCCATCCACAGTTCGTCTGTCTGGGCATCTGTGCTGTTAATCTCTGCCGCTTCCATTCTAACGTCTGATTTCAGAATAGCCAGATCAAGGTAGTTTTGTCTGCAGTAGTCCAGAGCCTCTTCCCATGTGCTTTCCTGTTTCACCAGGACCAGCTCATAGTCCTCCATACAAAAAAAAGGTATACTCCAGTCGCAATTGTCGTCATACACTCGTAAATACTGTGCTTTGACATAACCACATCTTTCAAAATCAGTTGCTGGTTCTGAATAGTACCAGTCATGAATTGTGGCCCTTCCACCTGCAGACCACTTCCAAATGTGTAGGGTTGTATCTGATTGAAGTCCAATCCAATATCTAAACACATAGTTCGATTTAGAAATATTAGAGAGTTCCTGTAGAGTTGAACCGCTGGCAGTGGACAGGTCATCATAGTTGGTTCTGCAGTACGTCTGTGCATCTTTCCAGGTCTTAATGGTACTTACAAAATAGTGTCTTCTAAAACCAGAGTTCAGTCCAAAGAGACTCAGAAAAAGAAGCACACCAGCTGTAGTCTTCATTTTGATATTGCTGATAGCACAATGCAAAGTTTCTCTTATCTCAGCAGTAATTCCTTATCTGAAGAAAGCTAGTAGTTACCTGTTAACATCGCTGATTCTTTACCACACCTTTTCTAAAACGTCACATGAACAGACCAATAAAAAAACAGGGAAAAACTGACAGTGCATCAGGTTATATAGTCATTACATTAACAAATGTTTACGTGTTTATTTTATGCCAAAGTCAAGTGCGTAAAAACGTTGTCAAAACACATAATGACATATGTAAAAAAAAAAAATTCTATTTATTATTACATTTTCCAAAGTATAATATTTTAGTGTATTCAAAAATAACATTTAAATATTATGTTTTTTAAGTGTCATTTTTGGATGTTTAATAAAGAAACTTTAACATGCACAAAAACTTTCTGTTAAACAAAAAGTTGTCTAAAAGAAGCATTAAAAATTAGAAATTAATAGAAAGTTATATGGCTTAAAATGTTCTTTTGAGAAGCAAAAATGCTTCCTATATAACATTACTGTCAAGAACCGTTAAAGAATCTTAATTTTTAAGAGTGCACAACTTTGCTTTATCTCTACTATAAAAGCTAAATTCAAGTAAATTAGGACACTGTTCGACAATCATTTCAATGTGAGTCTTTATTTTGCATTGATTTTTCTTTAACTTTTATATTTATTATTTGTATGTTTTCCAGTGTCCACACCATTGGACGTCCAGATTATACAATTATGCATGTATATAGTTATTAACTATATTAGTTTAAATCAATTACAAATTTGGTCTCATACCAAATATTTTCATATAAATACATTAGTAGTAGTTTAATTATATGATTCGAGAAATGAATGGTTGATTTTTATTTAAATATTAGAAGCAGAAAAATTGCTTCAGTGCATGACTTAAACATCTAACAATTAATCTGTTAACAATGAACACAGTGCTATATCATTTGAAACTTAACAACAAAAACAATTAAAGTATTGCCGCAAGGAGTAAAGATACAGTACAAGGAAAGTCCCCTAAATTTAAACTACAAACTTCTGACAACTGCTTAAGTTTTATTTTTACTTTTTTGTATGTTACTAAACAGTTCAAAGAGTGGTCATTAATTAGCATTAGTTGGATATATGGCAGTAGTGATTTGTTGTGATGATAGACAGATATTAAGGAAAGGAGTATCCCTTCTTGACACAGAGAAAGTTAAGCTTCTTCACACAGTCTTCAGGTTTCCAGGCCATCTCTTGTCTATGATAAACTCCACAGCGCTGATTCATGGCAGGACACTGGAGCTCTTGCCCCACAGACCAGGCCTTATATTCAAGTTTTTCTCCATTTACCCAAAACCAACGTCCTGATAAAAAACGCAGACCAGTCCACAGTTCGTCTGTCTTTGCATATGTGCTAGCAATCTTTGCCTCTGCCATCACAACATCTACATATAGAATAGCCAGATCAATGTAGTGCAGTCTGCAGTAGTCCAGAGCCTCTTCCCATGTGCTTTCCTGTTTAACCAGGATCAACTCATAGTCCTCCATACAAAAAAATGGTATACTCCAAGAGCAGTTACTTTCATACACTTTAGAATCTATTGTATAGACATAACCACACATTTCATAATAAATTCTTGGTTCACCATAGCCCCAATCATTAATTATTGCCTGTCCACCTGCAGACCACTTCCAAATGTGTAGGGTTGTATCTGATTGAAGTCCAATCCAATAAAAATAGTTGTTGTAGAATTGAGAAATATAGGAGAATATCTGTAGATATGAACCGCTGACAGTGGACAGGTCATCATAGTAGTTTCTGCAGTACGTTTGTGCATCTTTCCAGGTCTTTCTGTCACCCAAATAATAGTGTCTTCTATAACCAGAGTTCATTCTAAAGAGACTCATAAAAAGGAGCACACAAGCTGTAGTCTTCATTTTAAAATTGATAATAATACCACAATGCAAAGTTTCTCTTATCTCGGCAGTAATTCCTTATCTGAAGATGAAAAAGGATTTACACTGTTCGACATCACTGAATTTTTACCACACCCTTTCTCAAACGTCACATGAATAGACAAATAAAAAAACAGGAAAGAACTGACAGTGCATCAGGTTATATGGTCATTACATTAACAAATTTTTCCTAGTTTATGTACTCAAGGCAAAGTCAGAATTCAGTTTTGTAGACATTTTATTGAGGAAAACTTTTCCATGTATAAATATGGTACAAAGAAAATGTGGTTGTTAAATTGTTTCCAAAGTTTTCTTCAATAAAATGTCTACAACACTGAATTCTGACTTTGCCTTGAGTAAACAAACTTTGAGTAAATAAACAAAGAAAGATTTGTTAATATAATGATCTTATAACCTAATACACTGTCAGTATGATCAGTGTAATAGTTACGTAAACCATTTGGGCCCACCCATGGACCTGTCACAGTTAAGGGGTTTTAACCCTTTATCTGTCACCTCCTCGCTTTTTGTGTGGGGGGTGAAAAGGTGATGTGCACCTTCAAATTCAGTATAACTCTGGCCTTCTTTGATCTAGAAGGCTAATTTTGGTCTGTTTTTAAAGGTCATGTTCTTTCTGATCCCATTTTTTAAACTCTAGTTAGTGTGTAATATTGCTATAATAGTATAAATCAGGGGTTCTCAAAGTTTACATTCAAAGGTCCAAATCTGAATTCTCATCATTTTCATTGGTCCGGAAAAACTTTATGTAAATCATTTGTTTATAAAACAAATTAACACAACAGTTTGGGAAAAACATAAGTGTATTTTGCATTTAAAGTAAAAAATTTTTTTTAAACATAAACACAAGAAATATGCCAAAAGTAACCAGGTGCAAAATACAGAGCAACCTAATTAGAGAAATGGCATAGTTTGTTCTCCATCAGATGCATAAACCATGGCAAAAAAAGTGTGGTTGGTAGGCAGAGACACTGACCAAAATTAGGGGTGCACCTATAAATTGGCTGATGATGCTTGCTATGCTTCTCAATGAATTACGGTGAAATGACGCTAAATCCATAAGCCAGGGGGCGCTCTCGTGCAGAAACTCAATATGCGCTGCAGACGAAGAACCAGACACACGCAGCTCCAGGAAATGTCTTAAGGATAAATTAATATTGCTGTTCTTCAAACCTTTTCAGGTATTTTCATGATAATAAAGAACATGTATAGTGATTATGTTTGATGAGTGTTGCTTTTTCAAATGCATGTTTTAAACGACTCAAACCAACAGTGATTTCAGATCGATAAGGATTTACTGATCAAAAACCGTAGTACATGAAGTACCTGTGCATAATATCTGGGTGTGATGGCTACAGCGTCACACAGGAAATTTTTAAATAACTCGTTTTATTTTCGGACCAGGAATACTCTTAAATCTAAAAAGAAAAAATAACTAAACGAATGGTTGACAAGTTTAATATGCATTTGTAAAGTAGCAAATGCACACATTAAATCAATCACATATAAATTAATGCACTTGTAATATGAAGTGGACGCGGGTCCGAATCAAGTAACGGCAAGCTAAGCTGCTATCGAATCACAACACACTAAAAAACTACACAATCAGAATACGTATTTCTGAAAGAGGGACTTCACAGAACAAGGAAGACATCAGCCCGTTTTTAGAATAATAAAAAATAAACAGATTTTAAGATAATTTGCACATAAAAAAGAAACCAGTGTGCCATTAAGACAGACAAACATGTTTGTTAATTATCATCATTAGTTACAGCTGTTTGTCATTATCACTCACCCTTTATAGTTTGCCCTCATGTTCCTGTCCATTGTCTTATCTCGTCTGCATGTATCCTTGTCATCGTGTTTTCCAGTCTATCGTGATTAAAGTCCTGTAAGTTTCTGTAATCCCTGCCTGTTTGTCATCTTTTAAGTTAAGAGAACTGTGACAGAAGATCAGACCCAACGTTTGTGGCGTGTTAGTATTCCCCTCCGTGTTTCAAGTTAGAGTTTTTTGTTTTCCGAAAAATCAGTTTCGTTTTTAGCTTTATTTATGGATTTTTCGTTTAAACAAGCACTCGGTTTGGAGCAGGGAGACCGTCCGATCACTTCGGACGGTCCAACAGACCATCGCCACCCCCAGAGACCTGTAACGTCCATACCGCCACGCCGCCAGAGGGAGCCCTCGCCGGAGTACTGACATGGCGCTGCCCTCTGCTTCTCTGACTGTTTCCTGTTTGTCCCTATTTAAGTTTCAAGCTAGCCTAGGGCTAGCGCGAAGTATTGCCAGTTTACCTGCATACCGAGCGTTTTCTGAGTGTTATTCTGACTGCCTTTTGTTGTGACCATCTGCCTGTTATATCTGTTTATCTGCCTTTGGATTTGCCCTTTGTTTTGTTTGCCTGGATTGGACTGCCTATCTGTGTTTTGATCTGCCTGCCTGAACTCTGACTACTCTTCTGCCTGACGTATTAGTTTGTTTGCCTGATTGGTTTGTTTTAAATAAACACCGCAAAATGGATCCCAGTATTCCTGAGCATTCCTTACAAGACCAGACGGAACTCACCCTACCCGGAACTCCTGCCCACCCCAGCATGGAGAACCCGGCAGTGCGACCTGCGAGCCAGAGCTACCCTCGGAGCCCAGCGTCGCCGAAACCCCGGATGTTCCCCCTGACCAGGTTGCGTGACCAGAGTTTCCGGGGTGCCGCCGCGGGAGCTGCTAATGACGTCAGGGAGGACGTCCATCTCCCCGCCGCTGAGGGTGAGCCAATTATGGTCCCTGGGGTTAATAACATCAGCTCGGATTGTGCTTTGGACATTCCCCACCCCTCATCGTCACCACTGGTTCCGTCCAGCCCGCCCCTCGTAAGTCGCTGTTGGCCAGCGGTCCCGTCTGGTTTCCCTTTCGGCTTTCCCGCACCAACAAATCCGAAGCTACATCAGCGGACACAGCGTCACACCTTTGCTCATCCTCAGCGCGTCACCGCCGCTGGTTCGTCGGAGCCGAGGTGTGCCTCTCTGCCCACTGTCTCAGGGGTTTCTCCAGTTCTCCTTCCCCGCTCCCTGAGACCTAGAGGTCGCCTCGGCTCGTCGGACCTGCGGCCTCGCTTCGGGTCTCTCCTCCCTCCTCTTCGTCAGCTCCCGTCCCCACTACGACGTCTCCAGGCTTCGGTCGCCCCTCTGGTTCCGCCCCTGGTCAGTCGTCGTCCTGCCCTCGCCTCCGGGTTTTCCTCTTCTCCTGTGTGTCTCTCCCTCCACCCTTCCGGCTCGTTGGGCTCCTCCTTCCCGAAGACGTCACCACGGGACTCCTTAGCTCTGGCTCCGCCTCATGGCTCTGGAATCCACCTATGTCTCGGTCGGGAGACCCACCAGCTCCGCCCCGTCCCTCCGGATCCTCGGCTTCCCCCGGGTTCTCCGCTCGCGTGGCCCCGCCCTGGATCCTCCCTCCGTTGTCCACGCTGTCGTCTGTCCCTAGGGTGGGACTATGACTTCCATCACCCTGGCACCCTCAGCCAGCGTCTCCACCCTGGGGCTTCGTCTCGTCTGGTCTTTGGGTCCTGCTCTAGACCTTCCCTCACCTTTTCATCACAGTTTTTTGGACACTTTCTTTTTTGTTTGTTGCTCCCTCCCACTCGCCTCTATTTGTTTATGTTCATCTACGGCGCGAGGTCGCGCCTACCGGGAGGGGGCGTACTGTCAGGGTTTTAGTTCTGTTTAGTTTGTTTTCATTATTGTTCATCATTACTGCTTGTGTTTTGTTACCTTTAATTAGAATCACCTGTGTTTGTTAATTATCATCATTAGTTACAGCGGTTTGTCATTATCACTCACCCTTTATAGTTTGCCCTCATGTTCCTGTCCATTGTCTGATCTCGTCTGCATGTATCCTTGTCATTGTGTTTTCCAGTCTATCGTGATTAAAGCCCTGTAAGTTTCTGTAATCCCTGCCTGTTTGTCATCTTTTAAGTTAAGAGAACTGTGACATATATATATATATATATATATATTTCACACCGCAGTTCATGCTGGGAATCCTGGATGTGATTTGTGATTTGCAGCATGACACCACACTACGGGAGCGCTACCTCCCTAACGCTTTGGAAAGTACACACACACAAACTACACACATTGTTAGACGCAACATGGGAATGGACCCTTTAAAATCAAAAACCAAACGAATATGAAACATTTTTTCTTTTTTTATAAACTGAACATAGTCACATTAATAATGCACTCTATGCGTACACCCCGTGTGGAAACAGTTTGAGTCAGAAACTGAGATGGCAGGCCAGAGTTCGACATTTTTGTGATGAAATACGCAATTTCTGAATGCAGAACTTTTCAGTCATAAAAACACCTGCAAGGCCTGAAAGAGATCAAGCCTCAGCAAAGAAAAAGTAACGTAAAAGTAACAAAAAAGTACCGTAAGCATTACTTTCCATGAACAGTAACTAAGTAACCCAATTAGTTACTTTTTTGAGAGTAACTTAATATTGTAATGCATTACTTTTAAAAGTAACTTTCCCCAACACTGTATATTATGTTCTTTAATTAATTAATTATGAATTAATTAATTTCGCAGCCATATCTACAGCAAATAAACAAAAAACTAAACAACTCAAAAAGCTGTAGCCATTTGCTGATCAAAGTGGTGTAAACGTATAGCCAAAACACATAATAATCTATTTCAAAACTAGTTCCATTTATTATTGCATTTTCCAATATAGAAATAATATTATAGTGTAATCTAAAATAACATTTAAACATTATTTTAAGTGTCTTTACAACATGTAGTTGTTTATTAGTTGTTTCTGATTCACTCAAAACTGATTATTACTGTATCCAATTTGGCCATCATTTTTCATCATCCTAGCCCTAAACCCTAAACATTTTGGGAGATTTGACCGTAGCTGTATCCCTCTTTCCAGAACCTTATAAAACTGCCTTAAGATCAGCTTACACGATAAACATGCTAAACGATGCCAGAACCATTTTTGGCTGCATGTTCACATAAACTTGACCATTCACAGAACCTTTCTTTTGCACAAAAAATGTTAATAGTGGAATAGTGGTTCTTTAAATTATCAAGAAATGTAAACCATTTAGAAATAGTTATTTGGCTTAAATCAATATTTAGAGAACCAAAACCGGTTCCTCTATAATAGAGTTCATGCAGTTATTAACTTTGCTTTATCTCTACTCTAAAAATTGAATTCATTTCAAGTAAATTTGGACATTGTTTGACATTCATTTCAATATTAGTCTTAATTTGTCATTGATTTATATTTTTACATGTATTATTAGTAATTATTTCCACTGTCCACACATGGTAACATCCAGATTATACAATTATGTAAAAAGATGTAAAAGTGAAAATAAATCAAGTGTCATACAAAAATTGTATATGGTAATCTGTAGTCAGATTTTACATATCTAAAATTGAATTGATTTTAATTTATATATTAGAAGCAGAAAAGGGTAAATGACTAAAACATTTCATAATCCGTTAACAATTAACACAGTGTTATATCATTTTAAACCTAACAATGAATACAGTGAGTGAAGATACAGTGAGTAGTACAGATCCAGTATGAGAAAAGTCCCCTAAATTTGAATCTTCAAACTTCTGACAACTAGTTAAAACTTGCGTTTTGTTTCTTTTAGAACTAGTGTGTGTTACCGAAGAGATCAAAAAGGTGTCGATAAAAAGCATTGCTGGTATATTGCTGTAGTGATTTGTTGTAATGATAGACAGATATTAAGGAAGGGAATATGCCTTCTTGACACAGAGAAAGTTAAGCTTCTTTTCACAATCTTCAGTTTTCCAAGCCATCTCTTGTCTATGATAAACTCCACAGCGCTGATTCATTGCAGGACAATGGAGATCTTGCCCCCCAGACCAGTGCGTATATTGAAGTTCTTCTCCATTTACCCAAAGCCAACGGCCTGACAAAAAACGCAGACCAGTCCACAGTTCGTCTGTCTGGGCATTTGTGCTGTTATTCTTTGCCTCTGTCATCACAACATCTGAATATAGAATAGCCAGATCAAGGTAGTTTTGTCTGCAGTAGTCCAGAGCCTCTTCCCATGTGCTTTCCTGTTTAACCAGGACCAGCTCATAGACATTCATACAAAAAAATGGTATGTTCCAAAAGCAATCAGCATCACGCACTTTAGAATCACCTGTATAAACACAACCACATTTTTCATAATAAATTCTTGGTTCTCCACGGGCCCAATCATTAATTTTGGCCTTCCCACCATTAGACCACCTCCAAATGTGTCGGGATGTATCTGATTGAAGTCCAATCCAATAAAAATAGCGGTGAAGATCAGAAACTTTAGAGAGTGTTTTCAGATCTGGACCGCTGGCAGTGGACAGGTCATCGTAGTTGTTTCTGCAGTACGTCTGTGCATTTTCCCAGTACATTTTGTTACTCACGTAATAGTGTCTTCTAAAAAGACCAGAGTTCAGTCCAAAGAGGCTCAGAAAAAGGAGCACACCAGATGTAGTCTTCATTTTGATATTGCTGAAACTACAATGCAGCGTTTCTCTGAGCAGTAAATCCTTATCTAAAGATTTAAATGGTTTTCCACATTATTTAGTGACACCTCTGACTCTTTACCACACCCTTTTACAAAAGTCTGGCATGAACAGACCAATAAGAACCAACTAGGTTCTGACATTGATGGCGACCTTGAGGATGTTGATTTACTCATTACATTAACAAATTCTTTAAGTTCTGGAAAATAGGCATATTTCAGGCAAAACAGATGACTTAAGAAAAAGTCTTTTACACAGCTTATATACAAACAATAAAAAATGATATGAGAGTTAAAAATGGCTGGAGGCTCCCAAGGCATTACATTAACAAACATTTTCACAGTATGTGGATAACAGGCCTATTTTATTCAAACCAGTTGATTTGAAGAAAGATTTTACCTTTAAGCATTGAGACAGTCTTGTGCCTCAATGGCCAAATCACTGCAATGCTGATATAGTCTAACAACATGTAATCATTACAACGTAATACTGCTTTAATTAAATCCCGTGAATCTAGGAATAAAATCTAATTAATAAATATTAAAATAAAACCACTTGCATTCCAGAGTCGTAAAAGCAATTATAAAAAACAAAGGTATATGTAACGTTGGAAGTTGGCAAACAAGACATGGAGGTGGATCCAAATGCAGCTTCATGACGTAACACCACAGTTTTTATAGCATTAGATAACTAACTAAAAACAAACTTTTTTTAAAAACAAACACTTGAATTTAAATACTGTAAGTGTGATAAAAACTACAGTAAATGACAGTAAATAGCTTCGAAAAAAGATAATTGAAGTGTAATTAACTTGTTTAGTTGGTCTCAAGTCCCATTGAATAACATGGGGAGGCCTATACTGGGACCAGTCACTGGGGGGGGGGCGATCAAGACGTTTTGGCTTCACTTTTCAGGGCTTGTGCGGCACGCTTGAATAGGAAGAGGTACTGACCACATTACATCCAAACAATGACTGATAACAAACTGTGATTTATTTATGGGTATTTAAACGTGACACTAACCAATGACAAGACAGAAACAATGAAAGTCTTAATGAGTGTCCAGCTGTTTTCCCAAAACATTTAGCTAATCAAATACATTTGGCATTAATTAATAAGAAAAATATTAAAGTGAATATAAGGTTGTAGTTGGATACTTAATCAGATAATTTGTCATTAAAACTGTCAATACAAATTGAGGTGATCGCATCTCAATTTCGAGACACTCTGGTATACGTTTCTTAGTCTCTGCATCTGAATTGAGGAAGGTATTGTGGGGAAGGTATTGAATTTCAACTATTGTTCTACAAGTAATACTCTTGCTTGAATCATTATGCAAAACAATTCAAATAAAGGACCCCTTCCTGCACTAATTGGTTCCTCTAAGACCCCCCCACAAAATGCTGAAAATGCTATTGAAGCTGAGGTACAATGAACACATTTTTATATAGCACACAACTCACTACCGTATTTTCCGGACTATAAGTTGCTCCAGAGTATAAGTCGCATCAATCAAAAATGCGTCATTAAGACAAAAAAACATAGTGGCAGTGGACTATACGTCTTATTTTTTTAGAAAATTATTTCACAAAATCCAATCCAATAGACTCTCTACCCCAGGGGCAGGTAACGTCGGCCCTAGAGTGCCAATGTCCTGCCGATTTTATCTCCAACCTACCTGTAGTTTTTGGGTGACTCTTTAGACCTTGATTAGCTTGTTTAGCTGTCCTTGATTAGAGCTGGAGCTAAACTCTGCAGGCACTCCAGGACCGACTTTGCCTACCCCTGCTCTAACCAATAGGCCACGATGCTTGAACAACACAAATCTGGGAATATCTGTTACTTTTACCTCCAGTCTATGCAAGCTTTCCATGACAATTATTTATACGCTTCTTAATACTATAACCATGTTGTCTTGACATTTTATATGGTATAGACAGTTTCAGTAGTAACAACATAAACAAGCAGCTTTTGTGGAACACATGTAACTTTTGGAAAACGCCGCTAAGAATCAATAACAACAAATCCTTTTAGAGTAGTTTATTTCTGATACCAAGCAAAATAAACAAGAAGTAAATTACCTTAGTTCATATTTCATAGCTAAAGCGTATAAAAACGACACTGAGCTAATGTATACAATGTTAACTACAAACCTCCCTTTACATAGTGGTGATTCATGATCGCCACCTCCCCCTGTCTTTAGGAAACCAAAAAAAAAAATTTTTTTTGATGAGGTATTTGTTCCAAAGTTCATTTTAGGCACTAGTCAGACCATTAACTCTTTCACCGCCAGCGTTTTAAAAAAAAGTTGCCAGCCAGCGCCAGCGTTTTTCATGATTTTCACAAAAGTTTAATGCCTTCCAGAAAATGTTCTTCTTCAAATATATAAACATACAATATACCAAATGAAAGAACAGACCCTCTGCTTTCAAAAAAAAAAAAAAAAAAACATTTCATCCTACCTTCAGTAGTTTTTTTGTAATCAGCTTTTGAATATGGGTAGGTTTCTGCAAAAACACCACATTTTAGGTAAAAAGCAGAGATAATTCCATTTTTGTGAAGGACTTTTCATAGAGATCCCATTCAGAGCGATCTTTAAAACAGACACGGACATGCAGCAGCTTGCCATAGGGCAATACTTCCGGTTTTAAAAAGTTGCTAAAAACTAGTGGATAATAGCGGTATTGCGGAAAGACGGAAATACTCGTCATTGGCTGGGAAGCGTTTTCTCTTGATTGACGAGATATCTCGTCAATGGCTGGGAAAGAGTTAAACAAACAGAAACTGGAAGTAAGGTTTCGAAAAGACACATAACTGCACCAACGCATGTGCATCTGATGAAAGGTCTATGTACGGTTGTATCAAATGCTGTGTAGAAAGTGTCCTAAATTTGATCTACAATTTCAATGACAAGTAGGAAGAGTGACGTTCTACTCTTAGACCAAATGTTTCCAGGCATATGTGTGCTGTCCTGCTATGACAGGCCATGCCCTTACATTGTGACCATGGAATGGTAAATGGACTGCATTTATATAGCGCTTTTAACAGACCTATGGCCATCCAAAGCACTTTACAAGTTTGCCTCACACTCACCCATTCACGCACACATTCATACACCGACGGCAGTGTCAGCCATGCAAGGCACCATCCAGCTCGTCGGGAGCAGCTGGGGTTAGGTGTCTTGCTCAAGGACACCTCGACACTTGGTCCGGTGGAGCCGGGGATTGAACCACCAACCTTCCGGTTTGTAGACAACCTACATGAACCACTGAGCCACTGTCGCCCCAGCACAAAGTGAGTGTACCTCAAATCGTGACAAATGATATGGCGGTACACTAACTGTGCACTCATACCATGAACATTATGAAATCACAGTGAGCTTGCATATTACTCACAACATGAAAATCTCACAGTATGAGAATGTTTTCACTATGATCATCGCGTGATCTAATGTGTTGACTGGGAGATCTTATATTTAGATATAATCATTGTAAGTAATGTGAATAATTTCTTCTAACTACGCATCTCAAAGTTAAACTCAAGTGTCAAAAGAAAGACAAATCTGCTGTACATTATAGCATTAAAACTCTAAAAGGACATTAGTTAATAAAACAAACTTCTCTAAAACCGGCCTCTTCAAAGGTGTAGTCTACGATGTTGAAAATCGGTCGAGAAAGCTTGAGACGGTTGGGAAGTTTTAAAAAACTCATCCCGCCCCTCTGTGCTACCTGATCCCTCCCACCGGGAAACGACCTGAACAACATCACTCAGTCAAGCTGTGATCACCGGTAGTAAACATCGGAACAGAGATTTACAGAGCAGTAAACTAAATGTCACAAGCCAGGGGCTGGCCGCTAATGGTTAAGCCACGCCCCTTCTAACTTCCACCTCGAGGAGGTCCCCAAAACCAACCCAATGACCAGACAACAACGAGTACAGGTAAGTATAAAAAAATATTCTTTATTTATTTAAATATTTAAAATATATGGGGACTTGGGGAAAGGGGAATTAAAACTAAAAGTCAGGATCTATCCTCCAGGGGGGGGGGGGTTTGCGTCGGGGAACGGGCTCCCGCCTCTGGTTCCCTCTGCCCGTGGCGCGCTCCTCTTCCTTCCTGGAGGCAGAATAAAATCACAATGAGTATTGGCATGTACTATTTCCTGTCCGTGTACCTGCGTGTAGTTCGCGGCGCTCTGCCGTCTTCCCACGCAGCTCCTTGGTTGTCGACTCACTCTCCCTTCCTGTTCTCTCCCTCTCTCCACAGGCTACGGCTGGGACATGAAGGCACAGTGGATCGTTCTCACGAGAGTTTCCTCACCTCTCCACCGACTACAGCTTCTGGGTAAGTATGAATTTTCCTTCTTGACTCGTTACTTTAGCGCTCACACTTGTTCTCTCTCCTCCTCTACAGGCGACAGCTTGGGACACAAAGGCACAGTGAATAAACTCCAATTTGTTCTCTCACCTTGTCGCTGACTACAGCTTCCAGTACGTATGGTTCCCCTTCACAACTGGTCGCCTTAGAGCTCACACTTGTTCTCTCTCTTCCTCCACAGACAACAGCTGGGACACAAGGACACAGTGAATCGTTCTCAATTGGTTCTCTCACCTCTTCGCTGATTACAGCTTCTGGTACGTATGGTTCTCCTTCACAACTGGGCTCCTTAGAGCTCACGCTTGTTCTCTCTCTTCCTCCACAGGCGACAGCTGGGACACAAGGACACAGTGAATCGTTCTCAATTAGTTCTCTCACCTCTTCGCTGACTACAGCTTCTGGTACGTATGGTTCTCCTTCGCAACTGGTCTCCTTAGAGCTCACGCTTGTTCTCTCTCTTCCTCCGCAGACGACAGCTGGGACACAAAAGCACAGTGAATCAACTCCAATTTGTTCTCTCACCTCGTCGCTGATTACAGCTTCTGGTACGTATGGTTTTCCTTCACAACTGGTCTCCTTAGAGCTCACGCTTGTTCTCTCTCTTCCTGTGGATTGACAGACTAAACAGGTTATGCTATACTTCTCGGGGTGGCGGACTTATGATGACTGTTAGGCGCAATGCGTCGACCGGGCAGTGATTTCCAAGATAGCGCCGGGGACCAAAACCCTCTCGGCTAGCTCGTTGGTCCAACAGAGGGGCGAGAGTGTCACGCCGTCGCACCGGGTCGAGCGCTGCCCTTTCCTCGACGCCCGTTGGCGATCGAAAACCGGACCGGGGCGCCCCTTCGTAGAGACCTCGGGGCAGCGGATCTCCTTCGCCTCCAACTCTGTGATGATAAACAGCACACAAACAGGTAAAGTAGCAATATAATTGGTAATACTCACACCGCCGGTCGTACAGATCTTCACCGCCACTCCTAACACAAGCCCGCCAAGCGTTTGGCTACGAAAATACTTCAGGAACTACTCCGTGATTTCTAAGGCTGAAACACACTCACAGCATAATCGTACACAGGGTTATTCTAGAACCGCTTTCCTCTTCAGCGCCCCTGGCGAGTGACTGGAGGCGGGATACGTCCGACACGACACAGCAATCTCACTGCAAATACACACAGCACCACTTCAAAGTGAAATCTATACATCCAAGACTCACCCACCACGCTCAGTGCACACAATAGACGCCCGTCTTCCTTCGCCTCGCTCCGGGCGAGAATGTGGAGGTGGTAACACGGCCTAGCAGTTGTTTTCCGTCACTGTGGTTGTCTCACACAAAGATCTTGTGGCTCACCCACCACGCTGACTCAGGGGCAGGGCCACCCGCTCTCGCTGGGGAGCACTCGAAAGATATCCAGGTCAAGTACATACAAGTTATATTCAATGAATGAATTCTGTTACTCACAGCTGTGGTGCTCTCTTTATCTCACGCTTCCTTAGGTTGACTTCTCCTTACGATAATTCCAGCTACACAGATAACAGTTTCTCCAGTCGTCAATACCACTGTTGCACAAATGGGTACTCACGATGGCTCTTTCCTTCTTCCTTCACTTCGTTCATACAAGGTCAGTCTCCGTTTACTCTCCAACCCATAAGGTCTTCAATATCTCCATCAGCCGAAATCCCACGATGCACAAAGAGAGAGAGAGCAAGTCCAATAATCCGACTGGCGTACCAGGTGAGCTCAATTCAGCGCTACAGCACACACCAACACCGGTGATAACAACAACGCTAAACTGTGGTTTAAACTGTTCTTAAGTACTCGCCTGGTTGTTGCCTTCATCCAATCACCCGGCGATCCTGTTAATAACCCACAGCTGTCCGTAGTTTGGCTGATTACAGCCCTCGCGGTGCTACCGGATGTCCGGTGTTTTCTCTTCCCGGTCCGGGCGGAAACATCCGGGCGGAACCAAACTTTCCCAACCTTTGGTTCCGCCCAAAAGATCGTCACTCCTGTGACATAAACACATAAAGCCTTAAAGGAATGAACACTTACAATTATGACTGATTGACGTCATTTACTTTCACAACAATGTTTGGCACACGTTTCCCCTCTGAGCCTCATTTCCCCTGGTCAAAAGTGCTACCTAGCGCAGGTTAATTGCACAATAGTTATTAGTTAGTATTGCTAAGGTTTTGAGTAATTGTTATAGCAGCATACAGCGCATCTTGTTCAAATTCCGATCGGCTCGAACAGAAACCCGCTAGGCCTATTGAAATTCAAGCACTTCAAGAAATATAATTACTTTGACCCGTGATAGGCGATGCTAAACGGCTAACATTCCAACGCCGACCGGCAGTATGAGCATGTTGTCAGACTGATATAAAGATATTTATGTAACACCTCACACCATAAAAGTATAAATAAATGCGTACCAGCTCAACAAAAAGTCTGCCTTGTCAGCGTCGGTTTTCAGTCCCAAATCTCCCTGAAGCTTCCTCCAATGGTCAATGGCGGACCCTATATTAATTCGACTTTGAGTCCGGCGTTTGAGTCTCCATTTTTATCTCTGCTCTTTCCTCTACAGACTTTCTCTTTCTTCCAACCTTGACTGTAGGGACAAGCAGAGGCCGCTTGGTGTTGTCAGTTTGTTTTTTCTTCATTTGTGAGCTGTTGCTACTTTGTAGCTACCATACACTGTCAGAAATGTCATGTCGCAGTAGGGGGCGGTAGAGGTCTACACAGAAGACCCGAGACCCGAAGACCCGGGACCCGACCCGGGACCCGTACGGGTTCGGGTCTATATTTTAAATGATCGTCCGGGTCGGGTCACAATCTATTACTTCGGGTCCGGGTCTGTTTAACATTGTGGGTAATACCCGAGGTCGATCGGACTCGGAGAACACACACTCACATTTAAATAAAATATTTCTCCAGCAACAAAAACTTAGATGAACTGTCGCATACATTTTTTCTATGACGCTAAAGTTGCGTTAACAAGTTTATATTTGGTTGCTCCAACCAGGCAGCTAACGCGCATGCACTCTTGTAATGTTTATCTGGCTACCAGTCAGGAGCTTCTGCAGTGAGACGCAATGACTTTACCTTTGACAATTGGCTATTTTATTTAGAAGGCGGGACCTATTCCGCCGTACCGCCCATTTTGCACTGACGTGACTTCTATAATTTTAATAATAATATTATAAATTGAACGTCTTGCTGTTATATCTACAGTTTTCGCGACGCTGCTCAAAGAGCACAGAGGTGATAGCAAAGTAAAGCTAACGAAAGCAGCTATGACACTGAACGAGCAATCGTTATTATCCAAATGGGCAAACATTATTAAGCAAGTTGACCCGATACACAACAAAGTGGACTTTTAAAGCTGGAATAAGCAGTAAACATTTCAATCGTCAAGAAAGGAATAACATGGATGGAACTTTCTTGGAAATAAGGATTGTGCATCACACACAGTCAGGTACAAGGAGGGAGAAGACTGACTTCTAACGTTATGGGTAAGACAAAAAGTTTAATTTTCGCTACTTGTTTATTGACTTATTAATAACATTTGGCTAAAGAATATTTGCCGGTCGGGTCTGTGTCTTCCCGGACGGGTTTGGGTCCAGCTTTTAAATAATAGACGGGTCCGCGTCGGATCCGGGTCCAGCTTTTAAATAACAGACGGGTCCGGGTCGGTTCCGGGTCCAGCTTTCAAAACAACAGACGGGTCCGGGTCGGGTCAGTGTAGCACATTTACGGGTCTGATCGGGTTCGGGTAGGAATTTTTGGACCCGTGTAGACCTCTAGGGGGCGGGTTGGGGTGCGATGGGGTGGAGATGCGAGCGCAAGGTTGAGTTTCAAGTGGAGCGGGGATTGGATGAGAGCAGTCGACCAATGTAAGCTGTCCAGCCGGACTGCTTACATTGGCCAACTTCTCTGCCGCTGTACATCCAATAGAGTGAATGGATTTTTTTCATTCTTTTTTCTCTTCAAATTGTTTTACTATAGAACCATAACCAGCATCTAAACGAGGTTATTAATAATGAACAATCTTTGAAATCGTAGACCATAGCTTTAAGTTCGCAAGTTTGGGAAAACTTCAGTTACAGTAGTACAGTCGAGAGAGTGGTGGAAAAGACAAGGACTGTGTGTCGGCATTGTTTAGCAGTTGTTGGGTATGTGATTGAAAATACATCTCATAAGGGCTCTCAAGTGTCACGCATTAACTGTGAGACACACCCATTTCAGTCAGTTCACACGCTCTCATGCCACACCTTATTCCCACTGTTCTTCCCTCATCACAGCATGCCTTAGGGATCTCTCACTCTGGATGAAAGATCATCACCTTGCAAAGACTGAACTGCTTGTCATATCATCTGAACCAAAGATTCATCACAAACTTTCCATTTAGCTAGGTTCCTTGACCATTTGCCTTCCAGGACAGCCAGAAACCTGGGAGTGGTCATTGATGATCAGCTTAGCTTCACGGAGCATGTTGCTAGAACCGCCCGCTCTTGTAGATTCATCCTCTTCAATATTAGGAAAATTAGACCTTTCCTAAATGAGCATGCTACGCAGGTCCTAGTCTAAGCTCTTGTCCTGTCCAGGCTGGACTACTGCAATGCGCTACTGCACAATCAAACCCCTACAGATGATTCAGAATGCAGTGGCAAGAGTGGTCTATAATGAGCCAAAGAGGGCGCACGCCACTCCTCTCTTTGTCAAGTTACACCGGCTTCCTATAGCAACTCGCATCAAATTTAAAGCTCTGCTCCTGGCCTTTAAAACCACCACTGGGTCAGCACCCCCTTACCTTCACATGCTTATACAGCCTTATGTACCCTCTTGATCCCTGCGCTCTGTCACTGATCGTGGTGCCATCTCAAAAAGGGTAAAAAACATTAGCGCGCACCTTCTCTGAAGCTGTTCCACAACTGTGGAATGATTTGCGGGTCGCGACCGGATCTGCCGACTCTGTAGCTGTCTTTAAGAATTAGCTAAAAACCTATCTCTTCTGCCATTATACCTCCGGATCTGCCGACTCTGTTGCTGTCTTTAAGAATTAGCTAAAAACCTATCTCTTCTGCCATTATACCTCCGGATCTGCCGACTCTGTAGCTGTCTTTAAGAATTAGCTAAAAACCTATCTCTTCTGCCATTATACCTCACTTCCTAATATAGGACTTACTATATTTCTCTATTCTCCTGTTTTCTTTATCTCTATCTGATTCACTGTTCTCTATCTATGTACACTGTGTAAGACTTGATGACTATAGCCCTATTTGGACGGGATTAGTTTTACAGGGGGACCTCTGAGAAAATCGTGCTTCTCAGAGGTCCTCTGTGTTTTTAATCCTGTCCGAATCGGCCATGTCTGTGTTTTTCTCTGACGACCTCCGTAAAAATTCCAGAGCAATTTACCTACTGTTTTTCGCCGAACTCAGAGGTCCTCTGAGAAATTTAATCCCGTCCGGATGCAAATGTCTGTGTTTTCCCGCAATATCTTTTGAAAACACGGTCCATTTCGTGTTTTGGCCAACGTGATCTGCCGTAAGGTCTTACTAATGCGCATATATTGTATTTCCTGAGTCTCATTCATTCAGATATGAATGTTTTTTCGCATTCGGCAAAATAAAGTAATTAAATCAAGAAGAGCTGAATATCATACACTGTTAAGACTAAACACTGTAATATCATTAACATTATAAGATACTCCGTTCAAAGTTGTTCAACTCCGGAATGGTCATGTTAATTAATAAAGATATTACATTTTATTAATCATTATTTCTTCATTTCTTTGTGTTTGTTATAAGCAGACAGTTATATAAAACACGTAGGCTAACGTTACTTTAGTAGGATTTGTATATTTTATTTTGATTTGTTAAAATTAAATGTTTAATTTTTAAAAATTACATGTTCTGTCATAATTTTACATTTAAAGTAAAATATTTAACATTACAAACATGCGTATCCAGAGCACGTGCTACTGCAACGCCCAAATGCATGAAACAGACACTCCCATCTCTGGAATAGCCTGAGAATTTTTAATCCCGTCCGAATCGGTACATAAAATCACAGACGTCCTGGAGGACAAGCTAAAGCTAAAACGTCGTTTGGAAAACTAATCCCGTCCGAATAGTGCTTAAGTCTGGTGCACTTATGTATGGCTGTTCTTGTATTGCTATAATTGCTTCTATTGTTTACCTCATTTGTAAGTCACTTTCGACAAAAGCATCTGCTAAATGACTAAATGTAAATGTACATACAGCCTATTTTGCCTTTCCAGACTTTTTTGTATAATTTGTTTTTGGTCGCAAATATGCTTGTCGGAAAATTTTTTCCTTAAACCAGCTGATTTGCCTCCAATATGCCTGTTTGTCACAATTTGACAAGGAATTTGCTAATGTAATGAGTAGACTAACATGCTCAAGATCAATGCCAATGTCAGAGCCTTGTGGGTTCTTTCCGACATGTTCATGCCAGACATATGAAAAAATATAAAAACGTATTTATGTGATACTAGTAGTCCCATTTGACATCATCAACATCAGTCTTGGTGCAAAGCATCTTTTGACAAGTTTTGAATGGGCGTAAATAAGATTTAAGTTCCATGGCTAAAGGAAAAATGTTTAGTTTATTTAACTTTAAATTAATTTGTATTCTAAATTTTACAGTACATTACCAGATGTTGTGTTAGACTTTTTCAAGATGGCGACTGCAGGCACCGCCTATTATTGACTACAAAAAGGATCTTCAGAAACCTATGGGTGACGTCACAGACACTACGTCCATTTTTTTACAGTACATGCTCATTAGGCAGCGAGGCAACTGCCTTGGGTTTTGGACACAGCCTTCCTGGCACAATGCTAACCCATTTACAGTTTTCCCGATTGCTAAAACACTATAACCAGGCTTTTGAACTAACATTTCAAAACCATAACGCCATTTTTCAAGAAGCACAATCATTTTGCTGAACTATAAACACTACTCCCCTGCTTTAACACATGAGTCAGATTTGATGAACAGTTACTTCAAAACTCTACACAAAAATCCCTACATTTCTCAGTGCTTACACCATCTGGTCATATGGAAAGCACTAGCATTCAATACTGTTCACTCAAGTCAGCGCAGCTTAGGCTCAAATAGCAAACAATTACCAAGGTGGAAACACGAAGGGCCCTATTTTAACGATCTGAAACGCAAGTCCGAAGCGCAAAGCGCAAGTGACTTTGTGGGCGGATCTTGGGCGCTGTTGCTATTTTCCCGGCGGGAGAAATAAGTCTTGCGCTGGGCGCAAATCAGTAAGGGGTTGGTCTGAAGTAGGTTTATTATTCATAGGTGTGGTTTGGGCGTAACGTCAAATAAACCAATCAGAACGCTATCCAACATTCCCTTTAAACGCAAGGGCGCAAGTTCAATGGCGGGTTGCTATTATTATGACGGATTTGACAGGCGCACGCCAGGAGCGGTTCACAGCCGAGGAGACCCACGTTCTTGTAAGAGCAGTCAAAGACAGAGAAGTTGTTTTGTATGGGGATAGGAGAAACCCGCCCAAATCAGCGTCGGTTAAACAGGCGTGAGAGGAAATAGCCGCAATTGTCTCATCAGCTGCGCCAAGCACTACCATGATGTCAGGAGACGGGCGGATCCCAAGCTTGCCAGCATAAATCGGGCACGCCGGGCACACAGGATGACATCGCTGCGTCCACCCTCACCGCTGAAAGGGTTTGGGGGCTTTGAAATCGGACACAAGAAACGCAAGCAAGGTTCAACCCCAAAGTACACTTACAAATCAAGTTCACATACATGAAGGTTTCTTATGAAAACATTTTAATTATTATTTAGATAAAATAAACGTAATACAGCCACACAACAAACTTATGAAAATATTTTAATCGTTATTTGCATGAGAATTGTTAAACGCTGCCACACAAAATAAATAAAAACTATCACCACAATGCTCACCACAATGATTTCCCTTATCTCATGTATTAATATTTTTTATTGTAACAATTTATGATTTGCAAAAATAACTGTTGCATCTGTGTAGATTAGATAAGCAATGCGCGTTGTGCACGCTATACAATATGGTAAAGCATGCGCCCTTAAAATAGCATAATGAACCACGCGCAACGCGCCACTGACTTTAGACTAGTTTTTTTTTGTTAGTAGCGCAATTGTTTTTTGAAACTGCAAAATAGCATAAGAGATGGTTTGCGCCGGAGCACGCCTCCTTTTTTGCGCTGAACCGCCCAGGGAGCGCAAGTTCATTCCCTAGTTTGCCGACGTGCGTCTGTGGAGGGAAAAACCCGCTGTGCGCCAGTGCAAAATACGAAATGATACATGCGTCGCTGACAAAGTCAATTGCGCTGGGTGCAAGATAGGGCCCTAAGAGTCAAAATTGAACACACATCAATCAGATCCTTCAATACATAGATAAAAGCAAAACATTCTCACTTCCCAAGGTGTCAAAATCTGAAGCATGTTCAAACGCCTTCAGCGTCAGTATGAAGACGTGAAGGGTGCCCCTATGCGTCACTATATCGATGAAATGGGAACTCCGTTGCTTTCATGCTAATCCCTCAGCGCCGGATATAGATGAAAAGGAATCCCGGAAGGTGATGCCGTCACATTATGCGACGATCGGCAGGATCATGCCGCTTCTGGACGGTAACAACTCAATTTTTTTTCCAATTTTTAAACCATTGTCGCTTGGGGTTGGGGTTAGATTTGGGGTTAGGATGTCAGTTTGTTTATACTTTTTGTCTTCTGATTTTTAAGCCACTGTTGCTTGGGGCTGGGGTTAGAGTTCCGGTTTGGGTTAGGATGTCTGTATTGGTTTATACTTTTTGTCTTCTGATTTTTAAACCATTGTCGCTTGGGGTTAGAGTTGGGTTTGGGTTAGGATGTAATTTTATGTAACAGAAAGTGGTTCTAACCCCTACCCCAAGTGACAATGGTAAAAAATTTTGAACAAAAATTGAGTAGTAGCATCCAGAGGCGGCATGATCCTGCCGATCGTCGCATAACGTGACGGCATCACCTTCCGGGATTCCCTTTCGTCTATATCCGACGCTGAGGGATTAGCATGAAAGCAACGGAGTTCCCATTTCGCCGATATAGTGACGCATAAGGGCACCATTCGCGTCTTCATACTGACGCTGAAGGCGTTTGAACATGCTTCAGATTTTGACGCCTTGGGGAGTGAGAATGGGTTGATAAAAGGGCCCGAATCAGTTCACTGAGCTTTAGAACAATGGATCCACAGAGAAATGAAGGAAAAGGTTGAGGAGGAGGAAGAGGAGGGAGAGGAGGAAGCAGATGAGGGAAAGGAGGAGGATGTGGTGAAGGAGGAGGGAGAGGACTTGGTGAAGGAGTAGGAAGAGGAGGAGGATGTGGTGAAGGAGGAGGAAGTGGACATGGTGAAGAAATAGGTCAAGAAGAAGGAGGACGGAGAGGAAGATGGAGAGTAAGAGGCAGAAGAGGAAGGAAAGGAGGATGACATGGTGAAGGAGAAGAGAGAGGACTTGGTAATGGAGTAGGAAGACAAGGAGGATGTGGTGAAGGAGGAGGAAGAGGACATGGTGAAGGAGGAGGAAGAGGAGTAGGACATGGTGAAAGAGGAGAAGGGAGACGAAGGGCAAGGTGAAAAGCAGTCTCAGATGAAATTTGAGCCACTCTAGCTGAACATGTCCTTGTCCATGGTATGACTATGAGGGAGGCTGAGCAGCGAGTTGAGCCTAATTTGAGTCGCTTCACTTTTGCCTCCATCTTCAGAGCCTTCAGGAGGGAAAATAGATAGTAATACTGCTCTGTACAGTAACTTTAGAGTGCATACACTGTTGGACTATGCTACTGGAATAAAGAAATGCATAAAGTTGCCTTCCATACAGATCAACATATCAGTAGATGAATGCCAGGGGTGGATCATGCAAGAGGAGTTTACCCTCGCTGTTTGGCTAGGACCAATATAGCCTGTGATGTGGATGAGATTCTCTGGCTTGACCCAGAACAAAGACGGGATGTTGAGTAGGAATAATTTGGAATTTTTTTACAGTTGTGCTGTGTAGCAAATGAATGAATAAAAATGTGCTAATGCATACATTGATTGTGTCTTTTTTTGTCATATGAAAAGGTTTTTGAGGGGGAGAACCACAAGCAACTTACCAGTTTTGGATATATTATTTTGAATTGTTTGCACCAGTGTGTAATATGTTGTAGTGTGTGTGTTTTTAAAAGCATGTGTTACAGTTTTTTACAGATGCTAGGACACATTTCTCAATACTTAGGTCACTTTTGCAAAACTCTTCACACAGTGAGCACAACATAAGTCTATGTGGGATAAACCGAGGATCAATTATCAGTGCTTCGGCACAAAATGCATTCAATAACTACATCTCTCAAATTTCATGAATTCTTTTCTCAGACACAACAACTGCCAAAACTCTTTATACATCCAATCCAATTTGCCATACTGTTTTCAAACTCTTAAACGTATGTTGTTCAAAACAATAACATAATACTAGGGCTGTCAATAGATTAAAAAAATTAATCTAGATTAATCGCATGATTTCATGAGTTAACTCGCGATTAATCGCAAATTAATTGCACATTTTATCTGTTCTTAATTTACCCTAATTTAACACTTTTCAGGTTTTTACAGTTTTTTCCAATTGCTAACACACAATTTTGCAAACTAGTCTGGTTTTATAAAAAAACTTAACACAATTTACAAAACCACACACCCAAATAGCAAAATACCACATATATCTTGCAAAATGAAGCACTCCAATCTAAACTACATATAACATTATCAAAATCAAACTTTGACACAAATTGGAACACACTTCATTCATATTACCAGATTTTTGTCTAACCAACTACACACAGTTGGGCATAATGAAAAGTGCACTTTTCTTTAGTATGCTTTGCCATAATACTAAAATATGTATTAGATTGTTCACATGCACAAAAATATTTGCAGATACACACACATGCTGTTGAATTTTTTTAATTTTTCACCAAACAAGTCACAACGCCTCGTCCACATCCCAAGCAATATATTCCCTTGCCAGACATCGGGGGAGAAGCGCCTTGAGCGCCTTATCCATCCCTAAATTGCACCAACATCAATCTCATCACATGTCTCTTCCATAGCCTGCAAAAGAGGCATACGCACAAAGGGCTGCTGGTTATATACCTTCCATATAACTCTTCTATGGGGTTCAAAAATGGCAAGTATGGTGGGAGGTATTGCACGATAAATGTTTGGTAGTCAGCAAACCAGTTTTGGACTGGGGCTGCACGATGAAAGCTCACGTTGTGCCATACTACAACATACCGGTTTCTTTGGTCTGCATCATTCATACACTCTGATGGTATGAGAATGTTGTGGAGTCTTTCTAGAAATGTGAGAATATGGGCTGTGTTGTATGGTCCAAGGTTGGCATGACGGTGGAGGACACCATCCATATTGGAGATGGCAGCACACATTGTGATGTTCCCACCACGTTAGCAAGGATCATCTATAATGGCTCTGTGGCCAATGACATTCCTGTGGTCTTTTCTAGTGCTTACATCCTGATTGAAGTGTTAACAATTAACCATTCAGGTGTTTGGGCAGGTGGCACATACATTGGCCATTTAGCTCGTGTAGTGTCATTTTGAATGGTAGTGTTTTGAAAAGGCAAACATGTGACTTTATGTCAGATTGTTGTGTCTTGTGCAGAGAACCGTGTTCAGTGCATTTAAAAAGTGCCATTGTGAATTGCAAAATGTGTGTAGAGCAGAAAATGTGTTTAGACTTTTGGAGACTTGAGAAGAGTTGTTGCTTTCTGTGTGTCAGTTTAAACAGTTGTGCTGTTCATGTAATTTTAGTGTGTTAACAATTGGAAAAAACTGTAATACTCTAATCATATATACATATATAGATGCTTTATGCAAATTATGTTAACAACAGCCTGTTTACATTTTTAACAGACCCATTAAGCTATTGTTTTGTATATGAATTTTCCTTTCAGAAGAATTTTCTTTCTCCATTTTTTGTTTGCTGCTGCATCATTTGTGACCTGTGCTGGCAAGTTGAGTTGGAATTAGCAAATTTTCAAAAAATAGTTGTTCATATTTTGACATTCTCTATTAAAACATAGAACAATGCATGATTTGTTGAAATATAACAAAATATGACAGAACTATACCTGTTTGAAGTTGAAAGAGTCAGCAAAGTTAAATTACCACAAAAATTACCACATCCATACATTAAACTACCACATCCATACCTTAAAATCACTGGTAAAACTAATAGATTTAGCACACACAAAGCAAAAACATCATCAATATATGTTTTTTCTTTTGTTTGATTGACATTAAGACAGACTGCTTAAAATCCAAGTAATCTAATATAATGTTACACATCAGATATTTTTACCCAACAGTTAACCAAACATTTACTTAAGACATAACATATTATAGATCCTACCTGCCTGAACTCTTATCAAAACAGATATTTTAAAAACTGTAAGTTTGTGTAGATGTCTATATATCCGGGTCGCGCACTCGCGCGTCTGTGTGCACGCGCTTCAGATGTCAGTCAGTCAGCGTGAGGAGATCGCTTTTGAGTCTTGTCGCTCTTAATAACTCTTTAACATTAATCAGGTAGCGAACGTTATCTCTCTTACCCCCCAGTCACATTAGCTACAAGCGACAGAGACAGAGCGATAGGCTACCATTCATTTTCAATGGAAGTGGCCGTTTGCCAGCAACGAGCTCGCCACTGCGCGAGCAAGGCGGGGCCAAAATAGACAAGCAGGCTATTTTATGCAAATGCTGAGCGATGCGACAAAGCGACTGCCAATCAGAGTGAAGGAGCAGCGTGACGTAGGTCTGTGGTCGAGTCTGAGAAAATAATTCAAGATGGCGGAAAATGCGTATTTATGTATATATCTGATAAGTTTGGCATTTTATCTCATATATTTTGTTACTTTTAGAAATAAGTACTTTTAAATCCAAAAACACCGTTCTTGTAACTTAACAAAAACTCTAAAGTGACTTTTGATACCGCTTTGAGAATCTACCCAAGGAACGCCCATCAAGCGAGTGCGTGTCGCTCGGTGTCGTTCACTTTTGTAGCTAATGTGACTGTAGGGTTAATGACTCTTTTAACATCAAGCAAGTCCTGCAGTCTATTTTCTAAGTCATGCATAAAAGCGAAACCAAAATGAATTGAGACGCATCTTTGTAGATTAAGCATTAGGAGGACGTTAACGTTACACCTCTCAGACGTAAAAATAAAGATCATTTCAGATGTCCAACGACCATTAAGAGCATTGGATTTGCTAGACGATTTGCTTAGTGTTCTTATTTTTATGAAAACCTTTGACTCATTTAAACAGGGTCATATTTGTCTGCGTCTCTGTTCATTCAACTATGGGCTGTACCAAGGGTCAAACAGAAATTGCGCGTTGCGTTAATCGCCGTTAATAAAATTAGCGGCGTTAAAATGAATTTGCGTTAACGCGTTATTAACGCGTCAATTTTGACAGCCCTACATAATACAAAACTGAATAAGACAGTAATTTACTACAATTATTTCTACAGTAATATTTTAATTAAATATATTTTAAATCTTAAAAATAAATGCTATAAAAACAATTGGACAAATGGAGAAGACAGAGTAGATTAGCATTACTATTGTATCTGTATGAGTGGATGGTGTGTATACAAATTCTTGTATTTTGGAATTACTACAAAATAAAACTACTTAAAATATTGAAGAATTCTGCATCATGTCTGATTCACTCCAGTAACATATATTGCAGCAATTATAAACAGAGAAAACGTATAATGCTACATGTTGTTAGTGTTTTTTAGGTCATTGTTTTGTGGGTGACAAAGTGTGTTTGTCGGACGTCAACCTTTGCTAGTGTTCTCAGTGTCGGCGCCACGAGCGGGCCCTAGGTGGCATGGCCCGGCCACTTGAGTCACTGTGCCCCCTTACTTCTCAAAATAACAATGAACTTAATAATTAAAAAAATGTGCTGCAAATACATTTGGTTATACAATGAATACTGAATAAAATTCGGAGTATAATTAATAAAAAATAATAATTAAAATACTAACCCACAATGTTTAAGAATGTGGGGCTTGTAATGCAGACCGTGCTGAACTCTGGGTAATGTAGTCGAGGAGCGCTGTGTTTGCATGTGCGTTGTTAATAGTGATACACAGAAGGAACTACGAGCTGTTTTCATGTTTATCTCAAGTTTATTTGCAAGTTTTGCCCTGCCACCCGGGTGTTCAGATGATGTAAACCTGATAAGAAAGCGATGGAGACTGTTTCGTTGGAAATAAAAAAAATGTGCTTCGGAACCACATTGTCTGCTCATCACTGCGTGTAAACAAACCCGAGTGAACTGTTACAATTACCGTCACGATAGCCGAGGCGGATGATAAAAAGGTAACAAATGCTAACATAGTCAGCCAGTTACATACACGCAGCCACTACATTTGAACAACACAAATTCTTAAAGGTATCCCCAGTGTTTTGTCTGCACTGAAAGTTACTGTCACGCTCGGGGGCTCAATCGCCAACTCATTTTCTGTCTAAATAATGTATAATACTTGTAAGTCTTGGCATTTGAGCAAGACGAAGAAATTTCGCGACAAATAAAAGGACCTTTTAAAAAGTTTTAAAAAGTCCTCTCGTCGCCTGCAGCTCTTCTGAAGGTAAACGCATAGTTCATTCTGGTGTTAGATATGTCAGTAACATTGTTTTCTTTTGCTGTTATTTGGTTATGTACTGGTCTTTATGATTTGCGTGAGTTATCCAGTCTTGCACTTTAACGTCATTATAAGTTATGGTTTTACTATAGTGAGGGATTTATTTGCGACAACAACTTGGCTGGCTGTATCAATCCTGCTAATTTCACGGCTAGTTGCTATATGTGTAAATATAGATATATCATTTTGATTTGATGTCTTTTATTAGCTTATTTTTAAGAAATGCAAACCTTCTGGCAAAACGTTTCCAGACGTGTTAAAACAAGTTAAAAGTCAAAAGAGGAACATTCGGTTTAATCATTGTAAATACAATCTCATATAACGTTACGTTATTAATTATGCATATTTATTCTGTATTAATTCGTAGGTATTAGGGATGTGACGAGAGACTTAATCCACGAGACGAGACACGAGATTGGGTTCACGAGAACGAGACGATATTTTTACACTTTTTAAGAAACCCTTGATGATAAAATAAATGAATAAGAAACTGAAATCATGTTATTTTTAAATGTTTTAACTAATCAAGGACTGGCCCTAACAATTATTTTACTAACTGATAATGAAGTAATTTGTTATTTTTGAGCAGTAGCCTTTAAAATGACATAATAACAAAGATGCAATAATAATTGGTTCAAATAAAGTATTAAAACCAAGTTACATTAAACAACATTACATTAACAAACACATTACATTTGTGGTCTATAAATAAAAAGCATTATGTATATATTATAACAAATGCCTGCAGGGGGAGATAGTTGACTCGTCTCGCGGACGCTATCTTCACTTTCACTTTAGACGGAGAGAAACGCTTTTTTAGTCAAACAATGTTTAAATCCACTTAAATATTTAATATACGTCCATTTCTTTACAATAGAAATGAACACGCAGACATTAAATCATGTAAACTCTGTGATGGTTTAATCTGCTGAGACTTCACATCTGACAGTGATCAACAGACAAACACAACACGTCTCACAAGCTCCCAAAGAACATTATTGGAAACCCAAACAAAAAAGCAAATGCAGTAAAAGACAGAATATAATGCATGCACTGTAAGAGGCTAATTACACCAACCACGCTTTAAACGCTTGGAAACGCAAGGAGCGACGCACTGCCTTTTTTAAAAAAGAGCAGTGCGAGTCGACGCGGCTTTTATATTGCTAGGCAACCACCTAGTCAGCTGTCTTGTCAATCAAATATTGAAGCGTGCGCTCTTTTGCTGTTAACTGTCATATTAGCAGAAACTTTAAAAAGATGACGCTTGCTCTGACCTTGTTTGAGGGTGAGAGGTGCACAAACACACAGGAGAGAGTGAGCGAGTGGAGTCCGGTTCTTCAAAGCAACTGTAAACTTCCCTCACCACAATGTAAGGCCCGCATCTCCCCTCATTCGAGTGGACAATGGAAAGAGGCGAATGACGTCGGGTGCTTCTCTGCTCTCAGTGTTCCTTCAAAGGCGCATGCTGCGGCCGCCGGACAAAACCGCAAGGTGCTCAGCGCGCATAAACAGCGCGCAAACGCTCCATGCCCATTGAATATCATTTAAAAAAGGCGCCTGCAACTGCCATAAACGCTTTTGGTGTAACTGGCCCCTAAAAGGGTCAAACAGAAAGCTGCATCCTCCGGAGGTCGCATATGCAGGGTGCATACGTCATTAAGGTTTATTTCAGATCATTAACTGAGCATTACATTCGCAAGTCGTGAGCATATTACAACAATTTGCGATTAACTAAATTATTAGTAAACTTTATAATTGTTAGTAGTCTCTAATAAGACAGTCTTTATGAATTAAATGCAGTTTAAAAATGCGACCTCCGAAGGATGCAGTCTTTTATTTGAGAAATGGCCAGAATTTCACCTACACAAGAAATCTCGCGAGACACACTTAATCTCGCGATACATATTTAATCTCGCGAGATCTCGTCGCACGAGATCTCGTCACACCCCTAGTAGGTATTAAACTGTCCCTGTTAACGTGACTCGCTCGCACTCGCAGTACCCGGGTGAGGCTGTGTTTCAGGCGGTTGTTCAAGGAATAAAATACCGTTGAATGTTGCGACTGGCCAGTGGCCAATCAGTACCAAGCATTTTACAGTGCCATGTAGTAATAATAATAATAAAATAATAAGATGAACCAGGTGCCCCACCAGTAAAATAGGAGGCCCCTCATTCTGTATTCTCTGGCGCCGACACTGAGTGTTCTGGAAGAATGAGTTGATTTGAGACCTAAATAAAGTGTTTTGGTAGTTGTAGTGCATTTTGAATGTGAAATGAACTGCTTTGCCAAGCTGAAAGTTTGTAATGAGAACTCTGTAAAGAGTTTTGCAAAAGTGAACTAAGTATTGAGAAATGTGTCCTAGCGTCTGTAAAAAAAACTGTATGTCTGAGGGAAAAGTTTTTTTTTCAGTAAGAGTGAATGGTTTTGAGTGTAGAGCTTCATTTTGACCTGAAAATAGGATGTTTGAAGAATTGTGTGAGACGTTATGGAATTTTGTTTACTGTTTTGAGAATATGAGGCATAGTTTAAAGAAATGTGTTCAAGCAACTGGGAAAAACTGTAAACATGGTTAGTAACCCAGTTTCTAGTCTTTATAACACAAGTATAACATAAGTATTGTCTCTTGAACTTCAAAAACGATCTTTAGAAACCTATGGGTGATGTCACGGACACTACGTCCATCTTTTTTTACAGTCTATGCTCATTGCCTTGGGTTTTGGAAACAACCTTCCTGGCACAATGCTAACACATTTAAACATGGTTGCAGTTTCTAGTCTTTATAACATACGTTTAACATATGTATTTTCTCTTGAACATTACTTCAATGTAATTCAGTGTAAAATTGGATCCGTTTGGAAGTCCGCTAAGAGTTCCATTCTACGTATAAGAAGTCTAATCCATTTCTCAAGCCATCATAAACTAAAAGCACAATTTACTTTGTAATAATTTAAAAAAATTGTTTCAGTGTTACTGCTGCGAACATTTCATTTCCACTTTAAAAAGCATAAAATAAAATATTTTGTTAATAAAAAAGAGTGCTTACAGGTGCTGCTTTTTAAATATATCTAATGAATGAAAATGCCACATATTTTCCGAACAGCTTTTTCATAATGTAAGATTTTTTACAAAAGTCAATAGGAACTAACAGCTAAATGAAGTCATGGCCAGGTAGAGCAATCATTTTGGCAGGGCAGTCCTCTTCTGTCTAAACATCCTCATCAAAACATGTACATTGTCACAAATGTGTAAATTGACATTCAGAGAAATACAATAACAGACATAAAATGTTTAATAAAAAAATCAATTACCTGTCCTTATAACAACAACTATGTTCACAGTATAAGATGACTATGTTCACAGTATAAGATGACTATGTTCACAGTATAAGATGACTAGGTTGTAGGGGTGTGACGAGATCTCGTGCGACGAGATCTCGCGAGATTAAATATGTATCGCGAGATTAAGTGTGTCTCGCGAGATTTCTTGTGTAGGTGAAATTCTGGCCATTTCTCAAATAAAAGACTGCATCCTTCGGAGGTCGCATTTTTAAACTGCATTTAATTCATAAAGACTGTCTTATTAGAGACTACTAACAATTATAAAGTTTACTAATAATTTAGTTAATCGCAAATTGTTGTAATATGCTCACGACTTGCGAATGTAATGCTCAGTTAATAGTCCCTTTCACACATACAGTCTTTACTGGTAATTTACTGGTAAATTGCAGTTAACATGTCATGTGTGAACAGAACCTTTCCGGTAAATCAGTGCTCCCAATTTACCAGTAAGACAGGTTGTAAGATTAACGGTAATTTGCCGGTAAGTGCTGTGTGTGAACGAAAAATATAGCATTACCGGCATTTAGATGACGTCAGACCGCGCTGACAGATCAGGCGGGCCAATCAGAAAGTTTTTTTATACAGGTGACGCGGTTTCCCCCAGACTGTTTACGGACGTTTCCACACACATGTTGCTTAAAAGTCGAGCACACCTGAAGTTAACATCCACATTTCTTCACCAAAGTTGTTTAAAAAAGCTTACCATCTAATTGACAAATTGCCTACGTCCTTAGCACACCATCTGTGAATCCTAATGTGCAAACGAGCAGGTTCCGTTTGACGCCGCCTAACGCAATGTTGTTTGGTCACGAGCAACTTCGCGACCGCTTGCCACAGATGTGAAAACAACAAAATACGGACCGTGGATATTAAGTCATAACCCGCCGTTTACAAATACGACACGGACGGAGCTCGCCGGCCGCGCGCCACAGGTAACTTCCGCTTTCTCTCCGAGTTTACCGGTATTTTGATACTGATGTGTGAATGATGTCTTACTGGTAAAAAGACGGAACGTCACTGCATGTGTGAACAGCACGTTTTTGTATTTACTGGTAAATTCATTCTGTTAAATTCATGGTAATTTACCAGAATTACTGTGTGAAAGAGGCTAATGATCTGAAATAAACCTTAATGACGTATGCACCCTGCATATGCGACCTCCGGAGGATGCAGCTTTCTGTTTGACCCTTTTAGGGGCCAGTTACACCAAAAGCGTTTATGGCAGTTGCAGGCGCCTTTTTTAAATGATATTCAATGGGCATGGAGCGTTTGCGCGCTGTTTATGCGCGCTGTGCGCCTTGTGGTTTTGTCCGGCGGCCGCAGCACGCGCCTTTGAAGGAACGCTGAGAGCAGAGAAGCGCCCGACGTCATTCGCCTCTTTCCATTGTCCACTCGAATGAGGGGAGATGCGGGCCTTACATTGTGGTGAGGGAAGTTTACAGTTGCTTTGAAGAACCGGACTCCACTCGCTCACTCTCTCCTGTGTGTTTGTGCACCTCTCACCCTCAAACAAGGTCAGAGCAAGCGTCATCTTTTTAAAGTTTCTGCTAATATGACAGTTAACAGCAAAAGAGCGCACGCTTCAATATTTGATTGACAAGACAGCTGACTAGGTGGTTGCCTAGCAATATAAAAGCCGGTCGACTCGCACTGCTCTTTTTTAAAAAAGGCAGTGCGTCGCTCCTTGCGTTTCCAAGCGTTTAAAGCGTGGTTGGTGTAATTAGCCTCTTACAGTGCATGCATTATATTCTGTCTTTTACTGCATTTGCTTTTTTGTTTGGGTTTCCAATAATGTTCTTTGGGAGCTTGTGAGACGTGTTGTGTTTGTCTGTTGATCACTGTCAGATGTGAAGTCTCAGCAGATTAAACCATCACAGAGTTTACATGATTTAATGTCTGCGTGTTCATTTCTATTGTAAAGAAATGGACGTATATTAAATATTTAAGTGGATTTAAACATTGTTTGACTAAAAAAGCGTTTCTCTCCGTCTAAAGTGAAAGCGAAGATAGCGTCCGCGAGACGAGTCAACTATCTCCCCCTGCAGGCATTTGTTATAATATATACATAATGCTTTTTATTTATAGACCACAAATGTAATGTGTTTGTTAACGTAATGTTGTTTAATATAACTTTGTTTTAATACTTTATTTGAACCAATTATTATTGCATCTTCGTTATTATGTAATTTTAAAGGGTACTGCTCACTTGGGTCTATTTTTATTACCCAAAAATAACAAATTACTTCATTATCAGTTAGTAAAATAATTGTTAGGGCCAGTCCTTGATTAGTTAAAACATTTAAAAAGTAACATGATTTCAGTTTCTTATTCATTAATTTTATCATCAAGGGTTTCTTAAAAAGTGTAAAAATATCGTCTTGTCTCGTTCTCGTGAACCCAATCTCGTGTCTCGTCTCGTGGATTAAGTCTCTCGTCACACCCCTACTATGTTATTCACAGTATAAAATGACTATGTTGTTCACAGTATAAAATGACTATGTTCACAGTATAAGATGACTATGTTCACAGTATAAGATGACTATGTTCACAGTATAAGATGGTTCTCAATGAATGGCTTCTTTCCTTATTAGTAAGTAACACTAATAAGTGTTGTATAGAACAATTACATACATTTTAACAATGTTGCATAAAACAGATGTCCATTTTTTTTGTTATTTACAGGCTTTACTGAAGCTCAAGATATTTTTATCTGAATACACAAAGTTATAAGAGAAATTATCGCTATAGTCTGCTCAAATCATTTGTTTCTTTAACACAAAATCCAAAGAGAGTGAAACAAATTAAGCGCAGACATAACAAATGACTTACATTTAACTTTAAAGTATAAATCAGAAATACAGCCAAGTGGATAAAATAGCACCAAACACAAATACCCATGTTACACATAAATATTAAACTACATTCTGCTAATATTTAATCTAAAAATAAATAATAGCATAATTATGATTTTATCATCATGTTCAGCAAGTTTTAGCCTTAATAAAAAACTAAGCTTTTTATCAATTCTTATTATGAGTTATTTTTTCTAAACAGTCACAGTTATCGGCTAACCTTCTAAGATTCTTTCAACATTAATGTTTCCTTTTCACACAGAGAAAGTTAAGCTTCTTCTCACAATCTTGAGGTTTCCAGGCCATCTCTTGTCTATGATAAACTCCACAGCGCTGATTCATGGCAGGACACTGGAGCTCTTGCCCCCCAGACCAGTGCTTATATTGAAGTTCCTCTCCATTTACCCAAAACCAAGGGCCTGATAAAAAACGCAGACCAGTCCACAGTTCGTCTGTCTGGGCATTTGTGCTGTTATTCTTTGCCTCTTCCATCACAACATCTGAATATAGAATAGCCAGATCAAGGTAGTTTTGTCTGCAGTAGTCCAGAGCCTCTTCCCATGTGCTTTCCTGTTTCACCAGGACCAGCTCATAGTCCTCCATACAGAAAAATGGAATATTCCAAGAACAGTCATTATCACGCACTTTAGAATCACTTGTATCAACATAACCACATTTGTCTCTATCAGGGTTTGGTTGTCCACTGTGCCAGTAATTAATAGTTGCCGTCCCGCCGTCAGACCACATCCAGATTTTTTTGGTTTTATCTGCGTAAAGTCCAATTGAATATTTAGTATTTGTAAGGGCAGGATTAGTAGAGAGTGTTTGTAGATCTGGACCGCTGACAGTGGACAGGTCATCGTAGTGATCTCTGCAATACTCCTGTGCATCTTTCCACTTCTTATCGTCACTCACATAGTAGTGTTCTCTAAAAAAACCAGAGTGCAGTACAAAGAGATTCAGAAATAGAAGCAGAATGAATGAAGTCTTCATTATGATATTAGTGATATCACACAATGCAGAGTTTCTGTAAGCACAGCAGTGATTCCTTAACTGAAGATGGAAATGGCATTCCAGAGTTATTTAATGACTTGTACCACACCCTTTTAAAAGGTCTGGCATGAACAGACCAATAAGTAAAACAAGGCTCTGACATTGACTGTGACCTTGAAGCTTGTCAGGATTTACATTAACAAATATTTTCTCAAATTGTGTGGAAAAACAGGGTGCTTAGAAGCAAATCACAAACATAAAGTTCTGACACAAAAGCCTGCACTGTTTAGGGGCGTTTGTCCCCACACACACTGTGCATGTTGCTTAAAGTCAAGCATACCTAAAGAGGCTTGCATACCAGGTGGGAAGATCAGTGTCATTTGTAGGACTACAACTGACAGGTATCGCACGCAATGGAGCACTGCGGACAGATATCACATGTGTGCACATTTGTCACAGGTCGGGGCGGACCCAGATGGTATGGAGTCACGCCCCTTTCTAGTTTCCACCTCGAGGAGGTTCCCAAAGCCACCCCAATGACCAGACACACAAGGTACAAGTAAGTTAAATAAGTTTTATTAAATTATTTAAAAGAAAAACCAGGTAAGGGAAAAGGGGGACTTAAAATAAGGGCCTCTTCTGGCCTCCAGGTGAAACTTCCTTAGGGGAGGGGATGGGACTCTTTGGGGCCTCCTCCTTGATAGGGCTCAGGGCTGTATCACAAGATCACACTTCACCTTCAACTATGGCTTCCTCTTACTTGCAGGTGACTAGCAGCAGTGGATACGGTGAGTACTTTTACAGGTAACTGGCTCGTAGTCTTCCTCCTTAGAGGGCTCGAGGCTCTACAGGTAACTGGTTCGTAGTCTTCCTCCTTTAGAGGGCTCGGGCCTGTTCCCATAGACTTCCATGTTAAAATGGCCTTAAACTGGTTTATAGCCTGATACCAATTTTTTTTTTGTCTGTATAGCTAATTTTGCCCTTCATGACAACTGTGAGGGGAGTGAATTGTTTTAAACTCATCCGTTTAAATTATATTAAGCCTTAAAGTTATGCATAATTAAGGGCGTGGCCACGCGGGCGTGGTTTCAGCAACCAGCCAACTCAGCTTCACCAACCTCCCACCTCTTTACCCATTTTTGGTTATCCGCGAGTGATGCGCTGTGATGCCAAGATGGCGACGGCAGGGATCGCCTACTATTGCCTTCAAAAACGATCTTCAGAAACCTATGGGTGACGTCACAGACACTACGTTCATCTTTTTTTACAGTCCATGCTCATTGGGCAGCGAGGCAACTGCCTTGGGTTTTGGAAACAACCTTCTTGGCACAATGCTAACACATTTAAACATGGTTAGTAACCCAGTTTTTTAGTCTTTATAACATACGTATAACATAAGTATTGTCTCTTGAACATTACTTCAATGTAATTCAGTGTAAATTGGATCCGTTTGGAAGTCCGCTTAGAGTTCCATTCTACGTATAAGAAGTCTAATTCATTTCTCAAGCCATCATAAACTAAATGCACACTTTACTTTGTAATAAATAAATAAAAATATTTTTTCAGTGTTACTGCTGTAAACATTTCATTTCCACTTTAAAAAGCATAAAATAAAATATTTTGCTAATAAAAAAAAGTTCTTACAAGTGCTGCTTTTTAAATATGAATGAATGAAAATGCCACATATTTTCCTAACAGCTTTTTCATAATGTAAGATTTTTTACAAAAGTCAATAGGAACTAACAGCTAAATGAAGTCATGGCCAGGTAGAGCAATTATTTTGGCAGGGCAGTCCTCTTCTGTCTGAACATCTTGAACACAGTTGCTCAGTGGTTCATGTAGGTTGTCTACAAACCGGAAGATTGGTGGATCAATCCCCAGCTCCATCGGACCAAGTGTCGAGGTGTCCTTGAGCAAGACATTTAACCCAAGCTGCTCCCGCTAACTGGATGGTGCCTTGCATGGCTGACGCGGCTGTCGGTGTGTGGGTGAATGTGAGGCAACTTGTAAAGTGCTTTGGATGGGCATAAGTCTGTTAAAAGTGCTATATAAATGCAGTCCATTTACCATTGTCAGTGCTATACATAATGGGACTGGAGTCATGTGTGAGAATTTTTATATTAGCAATTTGCCCCTGTACTGGGAAATTTTAATGTACGGCCTCAGTGTCAAAACCTGTACAGTGTCACAAATGTGTAAATTGACATTCAGAGAAATACAATAACAGACAAAAATGTTTAATAAAAAAATCAATTACATGTCCTTATAACAACAACTATGTTCACAGTATAAGATGACTATGTTCACAGTATAAGATGACTATGTTCACAGTATGACTATGTTCACAGTATAAGATGGTTCTCACTGAATAGCTTCTTTCCTTATTAGTAAGTAACACAAGTGTTGTATAGAACAATTACATAAATTTTAACAATGTTGCATAAAACAGATGTCTATTTTTTGTTATTTACAGGCTTTACTGAAGCTGCTGGCTCAAGAAAATTTTTCTGAATACACAAATATTTGAGGATTAATTGCTATAGTCTGCTCAAATCATTTGTTTCTCTAACACAAAATCCAAAGAGAGTGAAACAAATTAAGCGCAGACATAACAAATGACTTACATTTAACTTTAAAGTATAACATCAGCAATACAGCTAAGTGGATAAAATAGCACCAAACACAAATACCCATGTTACACATAAATATTAAACTACATTCTGCTAATATTTAAACTAAAAATAAATAATAGCATAATTATGATTTTATAATCATGTTCAGCAAGTTTTAGCCTTAATAATAAAAAAACTAAGCTTTTTATTAATTCTTATTATGAGTTTTTTTTAAACGGTCACAATTATTGGCTAACCTTCTAAGATTCTTTCAACATTAATGTTTCCTTTTCACACAGAGAAAGTTAAGCTTCTTCTCACAATCTTCAGGTTTCCAGGCCATCTCTTGCCTATGATAAACTCCACAGCGCTGATTCATGGCAGGACACTGGAGCTCTTGCCCCCCAGACCAGTGCTTATATTGAAGTTCCTCTCCATTTACCCAAAACCAAGGGCCTGATAAAAAACGCAGACCAGTCCACAGTTCGTCTGTCTGGGCATTTGTGCTGTTATTCTTTGCCTCTTCCATCACAACATCTGAATATAGAATAGCCAGATCAAGGTAGTTTTGTCTGCAGTAGTCCAGAGCCTCTTCCCATGTGCTTTCCTGTTTAACCAGGACCAGCTCATAGACCTTCATACAGTAAAATCGATATTTTTTATTGCAATCATCATCATGCGCTTTAGAATCATCTTTATCGACATAACCACATTTGTTATTATCAGGGTTTGGTTGTCCACTGTGCCAGTAATTAATAGTTGCTTTCCCGCCTTCAGACCATTTCCAGATATTATTAGATTGATCTGCATAAAGTCCAATCCAAAATTTATCATCTGTAAGGTCAGGATTAGTAGAGAGTGTTTGTAGATCTGAACTGCTGACCGTGGACAGGTAATCGTAGTGATCTCTGCAGTACTCCTGTGCATCGTTCCAGTTCTTATCATCATTCACATAGTAGTGCTCTCTAAAAAGACCAGAGTGCAGTTCAAAAAGATTCAGAAATAGAAGCAGAATGAATGAAGTCTTCATTATGATATTAGTGATATCCCACAATGCAGAGTTTCTGTAAGCACAGCAGTGATTCCTTAACTGAAGATGGAAGTTTTTTAATGACTTGTACCACACCCTTTTAAAAGGTCTGGCATGAACAGACCAATAAGTAAAACAAGGCTCTGACATTGACCGTGACCTTGAAGAGCTTGTCAGGATTTACATGAACAAATATTTTCTTAAATTGTGTGAAAAACAGGCTGCTTAGAAGCAAATCACAAACATAAAGTTCTGACACAAAAGCCTGCACTGTTCACACACATACCAGGTGGCTTGCATACCAGGTGAGAAGATCAGTGTCATTTCAAGGACAACTGACAGGTATCGCACACAATGGAGCAAGGCGGACAGATGGCACATGTGTATTCATTGAAAATAATGTGTTCTTATTTAAATAACACGATGGGATGCTTTGCCGCCCTTTTCATCTGGTTTGTGAGCCCCAACGTCCACATCTCTTCACCACAGTTGTTTAAAACAGCTTACCATCAATTTGCCAAAACACCCACTTCCTTATTGTACAGCAGGGGTCTCAAACTGGCTTGGGGCCATTTCATCGAGGGGTGCGGAGCAATTTTAATGTTCAAATTCTGAATTATTTAATGTGTAATAATACTTTAAAAAATATAAGCAGTGTGATCTTTTTAAATATTTTTTATTCGTAGTATTGACTTGATTATGTTTGATCTCTGTTATTCCATGATTATAATGAATTTGCTATTATAGTAATATGTAAAAAAAATTAATAATAAGTTGAAGTGATCCTAAACGTATGAATGGATCAATGTTGGACAGAAACATATATTATGTGTATATGCATAGCAAGCTACATAATGATGATATATTATAGATATAGGAGAGAGCGGGGCACAACCTAACGCTTTTAGACTTTGGCTCTGTCATTCAAAAATGTTTAGGTTAGATGAATAATTTTTTAACCCAATCAACGCACACATCTCTGCTACAAATGAAAACTTAAAGTTTGTTTGTGGGACCTACCGTTATCGTACAATTACACCGAAAGTGATGGGAGTGCAAACGTTACAACTTACCCCATAGGTGTAGGGTTTGTTGTAACACCTGCTAGAAAATTTGGTTTATAAACAAATATTTCAATAAAATTCAGGATATTTACTAAAGCTGGATATTGTTTATATATAATATAATAGATAGATGGTAGAATACTACCTATAATAGATAGATATCCACGATCCTTCATCTCACCATCCTTCTATTATGCAGCAATGCATTTAAATAGAGTTTTAAGGGCTGCAAAATTAAGACAAAAATATTAATTGTCACTTATTTCCTCTGATATTGTATAAACAGTTATCATTTTGATGAATGGTATTTACATAGTTTTTTTATTTGTCATTGTATACCTGAGGCTTAGTTGTAACACCGTGTTACAATTAACCCTGCTGTGTAAAAATGTTTTCAATCCCATCATTTGAGTTGCTGACATGTTTCAAAATCGTATGTTTTAGGTAACAAGACAGTGATTCAAATAATATACGGTTGGATTTGGTGACTTAAACACCCAACTCAGAAATCGAAAAAGAAGAAATTTACTTTCATGCACCAAAACACTCTTTGTTCAATATCTTAAGCAAAACTTTTTACAAATTCACAGGAGATCATCTTATGACAGTAAAGACCAAAAGCACAGATTGCTCGGCCCTGTATAAATATGTAAAGTAGCTGCGTTACAATTAACCCCGTGTAAGTTTGTGCCCCGCTCACTCCTACTTCATACAATTATACTCATATTGAGATGAGTGACATAGCAGCATACATACTTTTATCTTTTGCACATTTCTCCTTATCTTTCCTCTTTTCCTAACCTGGGCAACTGATGGCTCCTTTTCTAATCCGTAGTTTAATATGTGTTGCATTACATCTCCCGCTCTCCTCATTAGGTGTCACCACTTGACGTGAACTAACCCTGCAGCAGAGTAACAGATGATCTGGACGAACACTTGAAAGTCCCGACCAGATTACGTAATCGCATGGTCACAATGATATGATTGATTAATCATCTGTTTTGGGACTGTCCTTTAACTAAGTCTTTCTGGAGTGATACTGAATTTCTAATTGTCCAAAATATTCTTCCAAATTTTTCTTTAACTTATAGACACATTCTTTTTGGAATTTATGTTGATGACAAGACAATATTCAATGCAAGCTTTTGTATAAATCTTCTTTTATTTACTAGAAAGTTTCGTATCCATAAATGTAAATGTACAAAAAATAATCCCCACTTCAATGTCTTCAAACAAGAATTGAGATTATATTTGGATACAATTTCGACATCTGTTAATAAGAAAGCTATAAAAACTATTAAAATTCAATTTCAGGTTTCATTTTCTCTTAAAGATCGGAAGGTGACCCTTAGTTACCATATATACCGTCGCAGTGGGCCCCCAATTTGCAAAATCCTCAACTGTGGATAATATAATTATGCCACAATAGTTAGTCTGTCTGAAACTAAGCTGATTAAACCACATCACTGTGTGACACTTGCATTACATGTGAACGGCCCCTACGCTAATATGATTTTGTTTTTCTCTCCCTGTCTTGTCCTCGACCCTGAGGACAATGGGACAAACAGACCCAGTTCCGGTAGATGTGAAAGTCGGCACACCTCTGATCTACTGGTCGTCCCTCAATGTGATGCCCAGCTGATGCCTGACCAACGATCACCGGCAGAACCCGCTTAATCTCCGCTTAATCTCCGCTTAATCTCCTTATCCGCTTATATGTGTGTATATACATGTATATCTCCCAAGGGTTTTTCCCTCCTAGGACTTTTTATTTTTTATTTCCTCGGCTAAACAACCCGGGGTTTTTGTTTTTTTCTCCTAGGGGGTTTTTTTAACCCGGGGAGGTAGCCTGCTTGGGCTTAACTTAGCTTCTTCTTCTAGACGTTACATTAGTAATACGCTCGCTCATAATGTTGAGTCATATCCGCAGCAAATTTGACTGCTTATGCTATTTATTATTATGTTGTGCTATCTGTCGTTTTTCTGTGCTTTTACTGCTTCTATTAATGTAAAGCTGCTTTGAAACAATTAAGTATTGTGAAAAGCGCTATATAAATAAAATTGAATTGAATTGAATTGAATAGTTTTAAAGTTATTCAATCTCTTACTTTAATTTGCTTATACATTTATTTATGCCCTCTCTGTTTTATTTCTTTCTTACCCCCCATGATCTTAAGGGGAATTTCATCTACACTCCATGTACTTATGTTATCTGATGGTTTCCTATGTTTCATTACTTGGAAAAATGATTATTTGTTGCTGTAGCTTATCTTTTATGATTGCAATAAAAAAACAATGATATGATTGACGTGAGGTGCAGATGAGCAATTCAAATCCAATCACGCATTCCGTTATCCTCGCCATCACGGAAGAATAATATAAATATGGGTAGAGGATCAAGTAATAGTACCACATATTAGAATGTTGTGGCCCGTTCGCGGGTGTTTTAAAGACTTACATTTATATGCAAAAGTACACTGAGCACAACTACCACATCTGTAATTACTTGGGGAAAGTTGGAATCTAATCACACCATTAGCATTAACCCAACCAGTTTTTAACCATAGAAAAAGCAAGTAAAAGTACAGTCACAGGTATTTATTGCATAAATTGACACATAACAACAGTGTAAAAGTATTACAAACTATTTATATATTACAAACTGAAGCCATACGATCACTTTATATGAAAAACTGGATCTATACAGTGCTCAGCATAAATCACCCCCCTTTGAAAATGAAGATTTTCATCCATTTCACAGTGAATATGAGATTAACTGGTAGCATCTTCTCACAGTAGGCTACTGTGAATTCATGATGTCATCTATCGCAACTCATGCAACCTCACATAAGAACACTGCTCACACCATGATTTACTGTTGGTACAATGCATTCACTTTTGCTACACCATACAGTTTAAAACCTACCAGAGCCAAAAACATGAATTTTGTCTCATCACTCCAAGGTATCCCAATAGCCTTTGCGTTGTCAACATGAGCAAATTCTAGGCAGGCATTTTTGTGCATGGGCTTCAACAGTGCGATGGCGGCACAGACCAGAGTCCAGGCAGGTGCTTCTGGAATGCCCACAAAAAACTTTGCTAAATCCGTCAAGATCACACTACAAAATGAGTCAAAAAAAGGCTTAAAACGTCGGACTACATTCAATACTTCACAAAGACTGTTTGTTGTGAGCTACGTGCTCCTTGTATTGCTACTTTTAGTACGTTGTTGCTTTGTAAATCAAACGGATCATGTTACCGAGTGTAATACTCAAAGTCTTCATGCAACTTATACAGGTGTGTTAAAAAATGGGCAAGCTACACTACCCATCAGTCGCCCAGTGGGGAGAGTGAAAGCGAACCGACTATATAGAGAGATCTTCTACTTACTTACAACCCTTCTGTTGTCTGGAGATATTTAACCAAACCCGGGGCCTTACCCGAGTGCTGGCGGCGGTGAACACAGTTCCCCTGCGATGAATGTTGAGTTTCACCCGGCCCATTTTGCATCAGCGGGCAAGTCTGGTGACCCGATGGTTTGTAAGAGAAATCGGCGATTGCATGGAATTGAAAGAGAAAGCGTTAGATGGACACCCCTGGAAAATACATCTTACCCGATAAGGGACTGTGGTATGAGATCGGCTCCCTCTGCGTTGGTGGCATCGGGTTGCAGACCCCCTGTTCCTGCGGTTGCAATCGGGGCTCCTTCCCGGGTGGCAGGTGGAGGTCGCCGGTATTCCATTAAAGGCACCGGAGCTGGCTCTCAAACGGGCAGATCGTTGGAAATTAGCCCGATGAGATCCAGGTCAACTCATCTAAATGACAATGAATCCTATGGGCATCGTATGGACGAGGTATTTTGCACTACTGGACTGCATATTTTCCACCTCAATATAAGAAGTCTTATCCATAAATTAGACGAGCTCAGACTACTTTTTAGCACAGGGAAGATTGCGGTAATATGTTTCTCTGAAACATGGCTTGATAGCTCCATAAGTGACACTGTGATAGAGATTGAAATCTATGTTGTTGTTAGGAGAGATAGAAACCGTAAAGGTGGTGGTGTTTGTGTGTACATAAGAGCAGATATAGGGTTTAATGTTAGATCTGGGGCCTCATTTATAAAGCGTTTTTACGCACAGATTTGATCTTAGACCGTGCGTACGCTCAAATCCACTCCAACGCTCAGATTTATAAAACTCGTCTTTGACGTGGAAAAGTACTTACCTCCACGTCAGGTTCCGACTTGACGTACGCACGTTTCCTTGTGGCAATATTGCAGTATTGCAGGTAGGCATATTCAAAAATTTTTGTTCTGTACCTTTTGTGGTCAACATACAGAAAAAAATTCATTTGTTTTGGAGTTGTCCTTATTCAAAAAAATGTTGGTTAGATTTGTGCTCTTTTGTTAGAATTCATATTTTAATTTGTTTTTTTCCTCTTATGATATCTTATTACATAAGGAATATTATTTGATTCATGTGTTACTTTTGTTTTAAACTTTATTATACATAAATGTAAATATGGTGATAATAAACCATTATTTCGTATTTTTCTATTAGAACTTAACCAATAGGCTACCTAAAATCTATTGATAATCTGATAAACAAGGAAGCTGCCCGACCGACACATTACCGACAATGTTTTAATAGTGCGCAGTGATGTTCTCAACTACAATTCAGAGTTGTTTGAACTACAGAAATCTGTGCAGAATTATCGTAATAAACTAATGCAACAAGGACGAAGCATTTAAACTGTGCTGTTTGTTTATGCAGAATTGAAACGTAAAAACCGTGTGCATGCAACAATTTGCACAAAGAAAATGAACAAGAATGAACTGTGGAGAAGGCCTAGGCTACTCCAAAATAATTTAACAAGGGTTTATAATATATTTTAAACAAAATATGTTGGACTATTTTGATATTTTAAAATGTAGGCCTATTCTAATGTAAAAAGATGGCGCCCAAGCTATAGTTCAGAAAACAATTTTCTAGTTCGTCATCTTTTCCAAAAATATTTAAAAATATAGCAAAATTGTTTCACGGTGTAACGCACATGTAAATGTTACAGAACATGTGCTTTATTGAATGAAAATAAAAATGATTGAATTAAATGATATAAATGACGTGAAAGGAACTAAATTGTGAAGCCTTGATGTAGCCTACAATAAGGGACATTTTAGAGTGATGGGTATTTCAAAAATTAATATATATTATTCCCATGCATCGATTTTAATGTTAAACATCTGTAAATCCAAATAATTCCATATGGAATATATTCCGACAGTTTAAGATACAATCTTTGAATTTTAAAGTCGAAAATATCTTATTTTTACACCGCCGCGCAGAAGGCATGGCAAACTGAAACAAAACTATAAAGACACAAATATTAAGTTTAGCCTACGTGTAAAACTATATTTAAACGAAACCTGTGAATTGAAAGATCCACTAATAATCGCCTTAACTTGAGTGATGTCAATAAAGTTTCCATGTTAGAATTTAGAAATATTAAAAACTTAAGCAAACGACAACAAGTATGTTTTCTTATCTTACCACACGCCATTGTAGTAGTCAGAGAATTTGGCCTTTGATAATTTAATATTTATATGCTAATTAATTAAATTAGGGGCGTTTACAAGGTGGAGTTCTAAGAACATTCGGCTGCGCACAATTTTAAGATCATTTGTGATTTATAAACTGCACATCTGGAAAAGAGGTGTACGCACGTTTTTTTGTGCGTACCCTCCTTTTCTTTGAATCACACTTACGATAATTTCAGAAATGGTCTTAGATGAAATGTAGGACAGTTTACGTCACACTTTTATAAATGAGGCCCCTGATTTAGACCATGCTGATATAGAGGCCGTGTGGCTGGATATTCTACTTCCCAAATCTAAACCCATCCTGACTGGAGCATGCTATAGACCACCGACTCAAAACAAGTTTTATGACCTATTGGAAGAGATTTGTGAAAAATCTGTGGACTTTGTTAAAGCTCCCGTTCTGTCTGTGATTTTGAAGCTTGGATTGTGTTTATAGTGGGCAATATAACATGTGATCATGTTTCACGTGTAAAAAAACGCGGTATTTTTCACACAATTTACTTATCTGTATAGCGCTGTTTTCACTATCCTCAAAACAGGCTGATGTCTTCCTTGTTATGTGAAGTCCCTCCTTCAGAAATACGTATCGAGTTCTGATTGTGTAGTTTGTTTAGTGTGCTGTGATTCGATAGCAGCTTAGCTTAGCAGAGCCGTTTGACGTATTTCTGTGGGTGGAGTTTAGTCAATGAACTGTTTTACTGACGTCATTAAAGCAGGAAATAGAGGGCTGTAGTCCAAACCGGCCGTTCGTTGTAGGCTTTTAAAGAGGAATTCTATTGAAGAAAATATATCGCCTGGCAGTGAACTTTGAGCTTTATCATTTTACAGGTATTATTTATGCTATTATAGCAACATTACACACTAAAAAATGGTATCAGGAAGAACATGACCTTTAAATCAGAGGTGATAATCATTGGTGATTCAAACACAAATGTTTCAAAGAAAGACTCCTCTACATACAAAGACTTGAGGAATTTTTGCAATCTTTTTGATTTTCAGCAACTTATTTCACAGTTCACAAGAGTCTCTGCTGATACTCAAACCATTATTGATTTAGTGCTTGTATCTGATCGATCTAAAAAATCAAAATCTGGGGTTCTAGAATATGGCCTAAGTGATCATTCTATAATCTTTTGTACACGTAAAATACAGAAAATTCAGTATAATTGTCATAACTTAATTAAAATTCGATCTCTAAAGAAGTACAGTAGTGAGGCATTGTCTAGATCCTTAAGGAAGGTGGACTGGTCTCCGGTTTTTAATTGTGAAGAGGTGGATAAAGCCTGGCTACATTTTAAATCATTGTTTTTGAAATCAGTTGACAAAGTTGCCCCAGAAAAATCTGTCAGAATTAAAGTTAGAATGGAATCTTGGATGAATTCTGACATATTGAAAGCTATAAAGATAAGAAATTATATTTTTAACAAATTTAGGAAGACTAAAGATGAACGGATGTTTAATGAGTATAAGAAACAAAGAAATGAGGTGAACCAAATGATTAAGAAAGCTAAGACAGGATTTTTTAATGACAAGATAGTGGAAAATAGGAATAACCAGAAAGTTATTGAAGGCACTAAAATTGTTAGGATACAGTAACAGAGGGAAGACAAAATCACTTAACCTGAGTTTGGCACTGTTATATCTGACTAATTAAAGGTAGCAAATATAGTTTAAACAACTATTTTACAACCATAGCCAATACTCTGGTGAATAAGTTGCCCAGTCAATCAGGGCTCTATGTGGAAAGTCATGTGCAGGCTTTTTATCAGCAGAAGGGAGTCCAAGCAGATATGTTTTATTTGATAAAAGTAACAAATGAAAACATTTTAAGCAAGCTAAAAAATCTTAATCCCAATAAAGCAACAGGTCTTGATAATATTCCCACAAGATTCATACGAGATGCGGCAGAAATTATTTCTCCATGCATAACGCATATAACCAACTTGTCCATAGAACTAAGTTAGTTTCCACTTGAGTTTAAAATGGCTAGAGTAATTCCTTTATATAAAAAGGGAAGCAAAGTGGATCATGGAAATTATCGTCCTGTATCCATTTTATGTTGTCTGTCAAAAGTCATAGAGAAGGTTGTTCATGAGCAAATAGATAGCTATTTATCATCACACAACCTTCTGCATGAATTTCAGTCAGGATTTAGAAAATCTCACTCCACAGACACTTGCCTACTTTACTTAACATATTATATTAAGAATCAAGTGGACACAATGGAAATATTGTGGCATGGTTATGCTGGACCTTCAAAAAGCAACCATTGTGTTCTTTTAGATATACTTTAAGCCTTGGGTTTTAATTCTGCAGCTCTACGTTGGATCCAGTCTTATTTGGGGGATAGGGAACAAGTAGATGTGAGTGGGACTATATCAGCTCCTCTTCCACTACATTTGGGGTCCCTCAGGGGAGCATCTTAGGTCCTTTATTCTTTCTGCTGTATATAAATGACATGAAGTCAGCATGTGATTGCAATCTGTATCTTTACGCAGATGATTCAGCTCTTTTAGTGTCTCATAGAAATAAAATCAAAGTAGAGAAATTACTTACACCATATCCCTACATTTGTAAACATTCACACACGCACTATCAAGTGGACACATTTTGAAGGACCACAATGGAAATAAGGCTATGGCTTTATTGTGTCTATCCTTTGACTCATAATTGTACAAAGTCATTTTATGTATTTATTTATTTATTCATTCCTTGTACAATATATATTATGTCAAAAGATTTTCAATCAATCAATCAACAGTGGCTTCCTTTAAGGACAGCCGTAATGCAGTTTGACTTTCTAATCATTAAGCCATTTGTGCTAAACTGGCATGGCGAGTCTCTCATCACAAATAAACCTGAAAAGGTGTTAACTTCCGTGGACGGCCATCAATTTTAGCGAGCTTCCAACAGGTCCATCTTCTTTCATTTTTGGATGACTTTTGTGACAGTATTCAAATCTTTATGCTAATTTTCTTATAACCTTGACCTTGTTTGTGCAAGGACAATTATTTTCTTGTCTTGTGACATTTCCATGTGGTGCCATTTTGTCAGCAGTTGATTTTCTCTCTTAAAAACTGTACGATTCATAATTGTTAATTATCCTGCGGTCATCTGTTTGATGATTTACAATGCTGGTGGTGAATTCCTGCCCTGAAATTAATTTTTTTCTCCTAACATGTTAAAGTTGTTCCAATACTTACCCATCTAATTTAAAAAATCTGCAATTTGCTGTTCTAAGTAAACATTTTTACTGCCAAGTGCATGAGCAGAAGAACTCAAAACTCTTTGTTTAGCTTGCTACCAAAGGCCTATGATATGAGCGAGTAGTATATTTTGTAATGCTGCAAATTTGCTTTAGAAGACTGATGGTATTACTTAAAAACTGAAATGCAAAGCGACTGTTTTCATTACAAACAAATTCAGTGGGAAAACGAAATTAGATTTGTCATCAAGGTTTCCACATTTGTTTTGAAAAAACAATAACATTATATGTTCTATTTGATAACATTACAAATAGTATTTAGCATTTAACATGAATTAACAATTAACAGTACGTCAATGCAAAACAATACTTCTACAGTATTTATTAAACAAAATTTGTGTTATTTTTTAACATTTAGTAATACATTTTTAAAATCAAATATTACATCTGTTAACATTAGTTAACACATAATGAACTGAGATAAATAGTTATAACAATGTAAATGTATTAATTATTAAAAACAAAAAAATAATAAATTCTTTAAAAATGTTAGGATATGTTAGCTAAGTTATTTACTAGAGGTGTGACGACACTAGACGAGGTTCACAAGAACGAGACATGTTTTTACACGTTTTGCGAAATCATCAATGACAAATATATGAATGGGAATAGTCTTTAGAAATTACATAATTTTTAACTAATCTAGGACTGTCTCTAACAATTATTTTGGTAAACAATAATGAAGTAATTTGATATTTTGGAGTAATACATTTAGACCCAAGTAATAACCTTTAAAATAAGGTGTATGATAATGATGCGCCAATAATAATTATGTACCAAAATTATGTATTATAACAAATGCCTGCAAAAATCTAAGAGAACATTTTTGAGATGTGGGATGAAAAGAGATGCATTAATGTCTAATCTACAGAAACTGCATAAAATAATTATGTCAACATAAACCAGAATCTCGTATTGTGAATGTCATGAAAAATGTAGCTAATTTGATCTTTGTAGCTACTATGGTATTTACTCTTTTTTTTGTTATCAGAGATCAGCTGTTGTTACAATATGCTTTGAATGTGTGAAATTACCCCAGAAGAAATACATAAGACATCCACAAGAAGAACCCTTTTGACCTATATTCAGTATTCTGCCAAGCTGATAAAATGATGTAATGGATTACAGAATTTCAGTTTCAGCTCTGGATTTAAGGTCTTAGTGAAAGAAATTTTATGCAAATTGACAGAGGTGATTTAAATACTTGGAACCCAAGCCTAGGATTGTGCTCCCTCTCACCATTACGATTTTACCTGTACACAAATGAATGTACAACCAATGACCCTTCGGTCAAGCTCCTCAAGTTTGCACAATGCTACAGTCATCGAACAATAGTACAAAGAGAATTATTGATGTTTCTCAGCATTCAAGAACTGTACACCTCCAGGATTAAAATAAAGGATTGTACAGTAAATACATTATGTACACCACCAATTTGCTTGGCTCTACAGAGCAGACTAGCACACTAGAAAAAGTTTCTTTTCTCAGGCCATCTACTGCATCTCAAAAACACTTAAAACTCCCTACATGCTCCCAATCTGACAATAATGTCATGTGCATTATGCACATATTTATTTAACACATTTTCCATTATGCACATCATTTTTGTATAGACCAAAGCTTCCCAAACTTCAGAGTGGTAAGCCCCCCCAAAAACATATACAAATGGGGGCAGAAAAAATGACTTTCTTACTTAGTATTTTTGTCTTATTTTCAGTAGAAATATCTAAAAATTCTTAAATCAAGATGTATTTTCTTGATGAGAAAAATGACCTAAGAAAATAATACTAGTTTTTAGACAAAAAATACACAATTTAAGTGAATTTGTGCCCCAAACAAGCAAACACTTTGCCAATGGGGTGAGAAAATTTTACTTGAATTAAGTGTTTTTAAAAAAAGAAATCTTATTTCACCATTTTTTTCTCACCCCATTGGCAGATAATTTTGCTTGTTTTAAGGACAATTTCACTTAAATTGTATATTATTTGTCTTAAAACTAAACTTATTTACTTGGGTAATTTTGCTCACCAAGAAAAAGCATCTTAATTTAAGAATTTTTAGATATTTCTACAGAAAACAAGACAAAAATACTAAGCAAGAAAGTGATCGTCTAAGCAAGAAAAACACGTTATCGTCGGAGACAACTTCGTAAAAAAGGTTTGTCCGTTAAGGGCTTCTGTAAAAAACATGGCGGCACAAAATGCCGACTTCCACGTAAGGGGACCCTCTGTGCATGTAGATAAAAACATCTTATTCTAAGGTAATAAAAACATAACGGTTCATTATGAAAGGTCTTTATACACCCCTGATAATGTAGTTTTGTACATTATTTTGCATTTCTATCAAGAGATTCTTCTAAAAATTACACACTGCACCTTTAATAAAGCAGATTGTCTCTTTTTCACAAAATGATTAACATTTATTAACCAGTTTTTCAGAATCACATGTGAATTGTGAGAACTACCATAAAATGTAATGTTTTTTATATTCTGGTGCAAAATGACGTAAACATTCTTTACAAATAGATTTAAACCCATAACACTACACTACAGTTTTTGCATACTATATTTACAATAATAATGCATCAACAGAAGCTACATAGTTCACAAATCTATTGCAATATATTATATAACTATGTATTTAAAAAACAAGTGTATTGGAAGTTACGTTTGTTCCATGAAAGCCATTTGTTTATGTTGTTACTGCTGAAACCGTTTACACAGCAACATGCAAATCTTTGTTGATTGTGTATTTTTATTTAGATTATTATTTTATTTTGTTTTTAAATTCTGTCCTGTTGTGTGCGTTTTATACTTTAGATCAGGGGTTCCCAAACTTTTCATTCTGTGACCCACTAAGATAATCTAAATTTGTTCTCTTTTACGAAAGAATAGTTTATATTTTCATTGTATGAATTAAATCTAAGTTGCAATCCCAAAATATCCAATATCAAAACCATTGTCAATAATATGACAATTTACTGCAACAGCCAAGTGACTTTGCGTAACTCACTTTTAACCCACAGTTTGAAAAATCTGCTTTAGAAACTAAGAAAAATTCTTATGTGCATAAACATAACTGGCAATGAAAGCTCATTTATTCATTCATTCATGGTACAGAGAGCTTTACAAAATATACTTGGCATAAAACATATAAGTGTATTATTTTATATGCTTGCATGGCTTGTTCAATAAACTGACATGCAGTGCACAAAAAAAATGGAAAACCATATGCCACGATGAAAAAAAAACATTTAAAAATGTTGTTTACTTGAAGGATGACAAACATGCCACACACAATTCTGTAAAAAATACTTTGGAATGAAAACTTTTGATTAACGTAAACATGCCAGCGTTTGTTATGATCAGTCTTTTCAAATTGGCTTTGTCAAGTACACTACACGCAGTATCTATTGTGTGCCAAACCATTTAGTAGGATACCAATGAATCATTAGTTTCACCAGCCATACGCCCTGGTCCACACGCCCTTTTTCTTGAACTCAGGAGTGGTTTTCAGAGCCATTAATGCAGCTAAGACAGAAGAAGCACATCAGTCAAATTACAAATTTTTTTAATAGTCAAATGTGAGATTGGAAATGCAAAGCACTGTACAATCCCCTGCTTCTTGTTGACACTATGAAATGCGTACGTGTTTCTAACCTTTCCTTCTGTTAGCTGTAACCAAAACAGTCAACAACCTTAAGAAAGCGTCTCACCTTTGGCTGTACGGATGGCAGTCTTGGAGAAACCCTGTTCAGAATGTTCAGTGATACTGAAGAGCCAGTCTATGAACTGTCAGGACAGAAGAACAAAACACTTTTCTGAATCTATCATGACACCTCAAACCATAATTGCACACCTAAGCAATTATGATTTCATAAAACCTAAATCCAATGAATTAAGCTAGGCTTTTTATCTTAGGCTACACTTTTAAAGGGATAGTTCACCTAAAAATAAACCGTCATGTTGTTACAAACCCGCATAAATTTCTTTGTTTTGATGAACACGTGTATTTTGAGAAATGTATGCAACCAAACCATTCGTGGACACCATTCACTTCCATATTAGGAAAAAATAATTCTACGGAAGTAAATGTGGTCCATGAACGGTTTGGTTACAAACATTTTATCAAAATATCTCCCTTCGTGTTCATCAGAACAAGAAAATGTATACAGATTTGTAACAACATGAGGGTGAGTAAACGATGACAACATTTTTATTTTTGGGTGAACGATCCCTTTAAAATTCAGAAAAACCCTGGACCCTGTACCACAAAACCAAGTAGCACATGTATATTTTTAGCAAAAGCCAAAAATATACATTGTATATAATCAAAATTATCGATTTTAGGTTGTATTAGGTTCGAATTAGGTTGTATTAGTAAACATTAGTAATTGCATTAATTTGCTATGCATTAGCAAACAATGAACAATATCGTTTTTAATATCAGCATTTATTCATTCTTGTTAAAGGAATAGTCTACTCATTTTCAATATTAAAATATGTTATTACCTTAACTAAGAATTGTTGATACATCCCTCTATCATCTGTGTGCGTGCACGTAAGCGCTGGAGCGCGCTGCGACGCTTCGATAGCATTTAGCTTAGCCCCATTCATTCAATGCTACCATTTAGAGATAAAGTTAGAAGTGACCAAACTGTCACGGTAGGAAAATCCATTGTTTTCCTCCGTGTCATGTTTGTGTGTGTGTGTTGTTCACTTACCCTGCCATGTGCTCGTTAGAGCGATCCCTTTCACCTGTGTGTTGATTGTCTCGCTCCAGCTGTTCATCATTACATCATCTCCATAAAAACTCACCTGACTTTCTGTTCCCTGCCAGATTCTATTGTTTGCTCAGTCTTCGTGTTGCTTGGTTGTTCCCTGTGCTTTGGATTACGTGTTTCAGTTGGATGTGTATTGTCGCCGTCGTCTTCGTGTGGATGTTCCGTGTCAGCCTGGATTTCACCACTGCTCACCACTCCACCAACGTCGCACTCAAAACACCAACTTCCACCGTAGTCATCGTCACCATTGCCAACAACAACACCGGACTGGATTACTTCCGCATTTGACTTTGAATACTCTCTCTTTGTTTATATTTAATAAACATTGTTCATTTTTACACCTGCGTTTGCTTCCGTCTTTTACAAGTCATTACAGAAGAATCTGGCCAACATGGAAGCAGCAGGTGGCCAGCCGATCTCCGGGTTGGAAGAGTTTCTCCAGCGATCTCTGGCTCGTATGGATCATCAGGATCAAACTATCGAGGACATGCGGAAGGCCGTCCAGGCAATGGTGGCGAAGGTTTCCGAGCTCTCTCAGCGATCTCCGAACATCACGCCTCCCACTGCGCCACCCATGCCGCCCGCACCATCTTCACCTCCAGGGGGTAGTTTCATCCAGGAACCGAGACTGCCGATCCCGGAGAAATATGCCGGTGAGCCCAACTACTGTCGTACTTTTCTCTCTCATTGTTCTCTACATTTCGCCCAACAGCCCCGGACATTCTCGCTCGAGGAGACCAAAGTGGCGTTCACGCTCTCGCTGCTCTCGGGCAAGGCTGCCCTCTGGGGGACGGCGGTATGGGAAAACCACGACAGCTGTTGTTCCTCGTTCGCCTCGCTTTCCGATGAAATGAAGAGGGTTTTCGATCGCTCCGTCGCCGGGAGGGAGGCCGCCCGGCTCCTCACGGATCTCCAGCAGGGGGAGCGGTCGGTCTCGGACTATGCCATCGAGTTCCGTACCCTGGCGGCGGAGTGCAGGTGGAACGAGGAAGCGCAGTGGGACCATTTCCTGCATGGGTTGGCGGATCGGATCCATCGAGAGATCATCACGGCGGAATTACCGAAGTCGCTCAACGGTCTGGTGGACTTGGCGATCCGGGTTGACGCACGCCTGTCTACCGTTGCCAGAAGGAAGACTCAAGTTCTGCCCCTACGTCAAGCGGAGTCCACGGATCCTCCCATCGAAGTTTCCGCCGGTGGTCTCTCAGATCCGGAACCCATGCAGGTGGGTCGAGCTCGGTTACCCCGGAAGGAGAGGAATCGGCGGAGATCCTTGGGTCTTTGCCTATACTGTGGTGAGTCGGGTCACCAATGTCAGGGGTGCCCGGTAAAAGACCAAGCCCGATAGTAAAACAGAGGCTACTATCGGGCAGGATCTCCGCACAGAAGACCTCAACTACATCCACTCTCCTTCCGGTGAGACTACGGTGGTCCACTATGTCACACTCGGGGCACGCACTTCTGGATTCGGGGGCGGAGGGCAACTTCATCGACAGCTCACTAGCACGTAAGCTCAAGTTACCTTTCACTGCACTCACCCACCAGATTGCGCCCTTCGCCCTCAATGGACATCAGTTACCCACTATCAAGTACACCACAGCACCTATCACACTCATCACTTCCGGAAACCACACAGAGACTATTTCATTTTTTATTACTGACACTGCTCTCTCTCCCATAGTTCTTGGTCATCCGTGGCTTCAGTCCCATAACCCAAGAATTGACTGGAAACTGGGTTCTGTTACCAGCTGGAGCGAGGAGTGTCATAAGTCCTGTCTTGTCTCTGCTTGTGTTTCTGTGTCTGAGTCTGTGTTTAAGGGGAAAGCAGTGGATTTGTCTACCGTGCCCGCGGAGTACCATGACCTGAAGGAGGTGTTCAGTAAGTCGCGGCCTGATTCTCTTCCTCCTCATCGTCCCTATGACTGTGCGATAGACTTATTGCCAGGTACGTTTCCGCCTAAGGGCAAGTTATACTCTCTGTCTGTTCCGGAGATGGAGGCCATGGAGAAATATATTTCTGATTCTCTGGCAACGGGGTTCATTCGCCCTTCCTCATCTCCAGCGGGGGCGGGGTTCTTTTTTGTGGGGAAGAAGGACGGATCCTTGCGACCTTGTATTGACTACCGAGGGTTGAACAACATCACGGTAAAGAATACTTATCCTTTGCCGTTGATGTCTTCAGCTTTCGAGAGGTTGCAGGGAGCGTCCGTTTTCACTAAATTGGACTTACGTAATGCCTATCATTTGGTTCGCATCAGGAAAGGGGATGAATGGAAGACTGCGTTTAACACCCCTCGTGGCCATTTTGAGTACTGCGTGATGCCTTTCGGTCTCACGAACTCGCCGGCAGTCTTCCAAGCACTCGTTAATGACGTGTTGCGAGACATGGTTGATCAGTTCATATATGTTTACCTGGATGACATATTGATTTTTTCTTCGTCTCTCCAGGAACATTTGCAACACGTACGACGAGTGCTTCTGCGGTTGTTAGAGAATGGGCTTTTTGTCAAGGCGGAAAAATGCGTTTTTCATGCACAGTCTGTTTCTTTTTTAGGACACATCATTTCGACTGAGGGTGTTCGCATGGATCCTGAGAAAGTTAAGGCTGTGGTAGATTGGCCATCCCCAGAGTCTCGCAAGGCCCTGCAGAGATTTCTGGGGTTCGCCAATTTTTACCGGCGTTTCATTCGCAATTTCAGCCAACTAGCCGCACCTCTGACCGCTTTGACTTCCCCTGGTTTGACGTTCAGGTGGTCAGACGCAGCTGAGGCTGCGTTTGCCAAACTGAAAAGCTGCTTTGTTTCAGCTCCCATTCTTGTAACCCCTGATCGTTCACGTCAATTCATAGTGGAGGTCGACGCGTCAGAGGTGGGGGTAGGAGCAGTGTTGTCCCAGCGCGCATCCTCAGACGGAAAGGTTCATCCTTTCGCGTATTTTTCCCATCGTTTATCTCCTGCGGAAGTTAATTATGACATTGGCAATCGAGAGTTGTTGGCGGTTAAGCTAGCACTGGAAGAATGGCGTCACTGGCTTGAGGGGTCGGGTGTACCTTTCATTGTATGGACGGACCATAAGAATCTCGAATACATTAGAACTGCCAAAAGACTTAACTCCAGGCAGGCTCGGTGGGCATTGTTTTTCGGTCGTTTCGATTTTACACTTTCTTACCGGCCGGGTTCCAAAAACATCAAACCCGATGCTTTATCCCGTCTTTTTGAGCGTTCCGATCGTACTGCTACTCCCGAGCCCATTTTACCAGAGAAAATCATTATCTCTGCGCTCAGATGGGAGGTCGAATCGAAGGTTTTGACAGCCTTAGAAGGGGTAACGCCCCCGGCTCGCTGCCCACCGAACCGTTTATTTGTGCCGGAGGGGTTACGGTCAGACGTTCTCCAGTGGGGTCATGGTTCCAGTGTTGCTTGTCACCCAGGGGTTAGTAGAACTAGGTTTCTAGTCAAGCAACGATTCTGGTGGCCTGGTATGGCTCGTGACGTCCACGACTTCGTCTTGGCTTGTTCGGTTTGTGCTGTTGGTAAGACTTCCAATCGTCCTCCAGATGGGTTACTTTTACCGCTGTCTGTCCCTTCGAGACCCTGGTCCCACATTTCGCTAGATTTTATTACCGCCCTCCCACCCTCTAAGGGTAATACGGTGATTTTGACCGTAGTGGACCGGTTCTCGAAGGCGACCCATTTCATTCCCTTGCCCAAATTACCATCAGCCAAGGAAACAGCGGTAGCTGTCATTGACCACGTCTTCCGAATACATGGCCTCCCGACAGACGTGGTCTCTGACAGGGGTCCCCAGTTTGTGTCCAAATTTTGGCGAGAGTTCTGCAAATTGCTAGGGGCGACTGTTAGTCTTTCATCCGGGTTTCATCCCCAGAGCAACGGTCAAACCGAGCGAGCCAATCAGGACGTCGAAAGGTTGTTGCGATGTCTGGTTTCCAAGAATCCTTCGTCCTGGTGTCAGCAACTCTCAATTGTGGAGTACGCACACAATTCTCTGCCGGTGTCATCTAAGGGCATGTCTCCATTTAAGTGTAGTTTAGGGTACCAACCACCTAATTTTGTCAGTACTGAATCCGAGGTGTCGGTTCCCTCCGCAAACGCACTAGTCCAGAGGTGCCACCGCACCTGGATCAGAGCTCGCAGAGCTCTGCTCCAGGCAAGGTCACGCACCAAGGCCAAGGCCGATCGCCACCGGTCGAAGCCTCCCCGATACGTCGTCGGTCAAAGAGTGTGGCTTTCTACCCAGAATATTCCGATGCGTTCCGTCTCGAATAAACTTGCTCCCAAATTTATTGGCCCGTTTTCTGTTACCAAAATCATTAATTCGGTAACAGTGCGTCTTAGCCTTCCTCCTGCGTACAGGAGGGTTCACCCCGTCTTTCATGTCTCCAAAATTAAACCGGTGATTTCATCCCGTCTTAATCCGCATACCCCGGTTCCCCCTCCGCCTCGTATCGTTAATGGGGAGACCACTTATTCGGTTAACCGTATTCTGGACTCCAGACGGAGGGGACGCGGATTTCAGTACTTGGTGGATTGGGAAGGTTACGGTCCGGAGGAGAGAAGGTGGGTTCCTGCTCGGGACATACTGGATCACCGCCTTATTGATGAGTTCAATCAACAGGTAAAGCAGGCTGGGAACGCCGAGGGGCGTTCCTAGGGGGGAGGGTACTGTCACGGTAGGAAAATCCATTGTTTTCCTCCGTGTCATGTTTGTGTGTGTGTGTTGTTCACTTACCCTGCCATGTGCTCGTTAGAGCGATCCCTTTCACCTGTGTGTTGATTGTCTCGCTCCAGCTGTTCATCATTACATCATCTCCATAAAGACTCACCTGACTTTCTGTTCCCTGCCAGATTCTATTGTTTGCTCAGTCTTCGTGTTGCTTGGTTGTTCCCTGTGCTTTGGATTACGTGTTTCAGTTGGATGTGTATTGTCGTCGTCGTCTTCGTGTGGATGTTCCGTGTCAGCCTGGATTTCACCACTGCTCACCACTCCACCAACGTCGCACTCAAAACACCAACTTCCACCGTAGTCATCGTCACCATTGCCAACAACAACACCGGACTGGATTACTTCCGCATTTGACTTTGAATACTCTCTCTTTGTTTATATTTAATAAACATTGTTCATTTTTACACCTGCGTTTGCTTCCGTCTTTTACAAGTCATTACACAAACACATCAACATTTTTCCTATTTAAGACGAGTAGTTATACAAGCAAGTTTGGTGGTACAAAATAAAACGTAGCGCTTTTCTAAGCGGATTTAAAAGAGGAACTATATTTTATGGCGTAATAGCACTTTTGGGAGTACTTCGACTCCCCTGAAAAGTCCGCTCCCCTCTCCCCTCTGCGCCGAGTCCAAGTACTCCCAAAAGTGCTATTACGGCATACAATATAGTTCCTCTTTTAAATCCGCTTAGAAAAGCGCTACGTTTTATTTTGTACCACCAAACTTGCTCGTATAACTACTCGTCTCAAATAGGAAAAACGCCGATGTGCCCGGCCACCTCCAACTCCATCTCCAAATGGCACCATTGAATGAATGGGGCCAAGCCAAACGCCATCGAAGCGTCGCAGCGCGCCCCAGCGCCCACGCGCACGCACACAGACGACAGAGGGATGCACCAACAATTCCCAGTCAAGGCAATAACATATTTTAATATTGAAAATGAGTAGACTATTCCTTTAATGTTATTTAATTTCAATACAGTACAGTTATTCATTTTTTGCACCCTTAAAATCCAGATTTTCAAATAGTTCAAATATAGTCCTTTCCTAACAAACCATACAGCAATTGGAAAGCTTATTTATTTAGCTTTCAAATAATGTACAAATTAAAAAAAAAATTTACCCTTATGTCTGGTTTTGTGGTCCAGGGTCACATTTAACACAGAAGTTCTTATTTTTTTAAGTGGTTGAACAAACATCTACTGTACACTACAAATCTTGACATTGTGAAAAAAAGATAAGTCAATCACATTAGAACAAGCCATACTTTTTGTAACTGTGACTTCCATGGCTCCTTTGCAAGTAGTTCCTTAATGCTGTATGGGATCGCAATTAGGCACGATGCCACAGACAGCTCTGTGGAGGCTGGGTTCACATACAGGTCATGAAATAGGTCCAACTTCTGAGAGGACTGTCGCCACGGAAACCACTGGGCTCTGATGCCAACCAGAACGGGTGCACAATGGTCAGCCCAAGATGCCACTGCTACAGCAAACACATTCAGCAGAAAATCAGTGCCCTGGAAACAAAAAAAGAGACAGGAAGCATTATTGTACGATCAGGAGAAACATTACTCAATGCTGCTACATTAGTAATGTGTTTTACCTTTAGGGCCTACAGTAAAGCAACTTTCCAAATATAGTAAAATGACTGCAGCACAGAGAGCACAAATACGATTGTAAAGCAACCTAAAGTAAACCAAGCAATTTTGTAAATAATTTTTATAAGCACACCTCTGAAACATTGACACATTTAACCGAGGAAGATCCGTATGCAACATTTCTGATATGGCCCATTAGCTCCAAAAGCCACTCCATTCTCTTAGAGACACCTGAAAAATAAACAAAACGTTGAAATTTGCTGCCGAAACCTCTCAGGTTAATCATAGAAGAGACACTTAAACAATTTCCTTAATTGTGAAGTTATATATCTTTATACTTTAAAAACTATATGCACAAAATGATGCATTCCCCTTTACATTATTGTATTCATTACCTGTATTGGCACTAGAGGCGAACCGTGACTGGTGGAGGCCCTGCAGGAGAAGCCAGCTGATTCGTTCCTTATTTCCCATCTGAAGAATGGTACTGATGACATCATTAAGGCCAAGGAGAGGAACTCTGCCTTTAGAAATCAGGTAGGATAGGATGAAAGCTGTTTTTTCCAAATTAGCCTGTAGAGGGCGTCCAAGAACAAGAGAAAATCTGAGCAGATTGTTTTGGTTGTACATGATTCATTGGCAGTAGTCTTTGTCAATCGACCGTACCTTTGAACCTCGACTTTAACTTGCAAATTGCTCTGGGTTGGCGTTGCATTACATTTTACATATCAATACAGAAGAGGCTTTTCTGTGCTATTATTATAAATTGAAATAATCATAAAAAGGAGCAAACTAATCTAATCTATTAACCCTGAAAAGTTAATTAAGCAGAATGGTAGAAAACATTTTTTAAAATCTGATTAATAAATTTTGACATCATTCAAAAATATATATTACTAGAGTACATATACCTCTGTAACTTTGACTATGCGGTCAATCTCAGTGTCACTCAGTTCAGATAGACACAAACATATTCCTTCATACAGCTCCACCTCACCAGCCTACAAACACACACAATAACATTGTCATTAACATGAACAAAAAATTGTATTATGACTATAAAATGAAGAGTTTGGTTCCAAAACACGATAAACGGCATTTTTAACAAAAAAAATTTTACCGCCAAAATCAGTATTGTATCAGATCAGTATTAGAAATTAAATACTTCATTTCACCCTAAATCGGATATCCGCCATATTATTCTGTCATCTTTTCTTCCTTTTCCCCAAAACGCGATAAACCCCAGTCCTCCTTCTCTGCAGAATGCAATAAATCCGCTCAACCAATCACAGCACACGCATTATAAACAATAATGGTGACGCTTTACATACACACAGAATCCTAGTTTTCCTCATCTACTTTCTACTTCGTGATCAACAAACAAACAAAACAAAATAATACTTTTGATGGCATTGATAAACCTGTGATGGTTTTCTGGAGCGATAGAAACGTAAGCCATCAAAATCGATTAATTTACGTGAGAGGCACTCAGGCCAAAGAAAAATGCCGGCTGTTGCTTATTCTCAAACGACAGCACCAAGCTTCTGTCATGCTAACACATTGACCCAAGAGGATCTTATGAAAAACGTTTTTGTGTGAGCATATCAGTGAACACCCCTGACCACTCGGTAAGATTCATGTCTTTGTAAACGAAAGTTTAATGCATTTTAGGAAGGATTGTTCCAGTGCACCTATGCAGCAATTTTAGAGGTGGGAGGTGATACAACAAACACCCGAAAATTCTTGGGCCAGCATCATATGTCCAAATTTCAGTCAAAACTATTCTGTTTCATCATAAACAATCTGAAAACAAGGCTTTAAGTGTAAAATACCAAACTTGTCCTTTAATGTTTATTTTGTTAATCAGTTCTTCCAGAAAAAGTTTTTTTGTGATTGGGCAAAAATCCTTGATCTTGCGGCACGTTTTCTTAAGAAATGCAATGGAATATGTGGGATATTTATGTAATTTATGCAATGAAATTGCGGGAACTTGCAAAAATTGTGGGAGCTTGCAAAAACTGTTTGCAGCTTTTCAATGATGTTCATGTCGCATAATCACGTCACTTCTTAACGTTCCCATGGCAACAGGGTACATGGTTGCGCTTGTGTGAAGTAAATGCAACATTTTTCAACTTTCTGCTAAAATATATGCGATTTTTGCTACGAAAATGCGGAGATTATGAAATCATGCAAGCCTCGCATATTTTGTGCACGGAAATCTGCAATTTATTCTGCAAAAGTGTGGCGTATTTAAAAAAAATGCATCCCTCGCATAAATATGCGGACTTTGGTTGATTATGCGTTAAATCATGCGATCGCATAGAGACAGAGCGCAGTTATGCAAATTTGAAAACCACACCCAACAAACAATCCAACCGTCTCCATTGACTTTGTATTGCAAGAGGCCGCCTCCTTGTCATTTCTGGCTTATAACAAAAAAACAAAATAATGCCAAAAAGCTGCTGTGTGACAAGATGTACAGCTTACAAGGCAAAAAAAACAGAAATAAGTTTTTATAAGCTGTCGAGACGTAAAACCCAGCCTTTAAGGAGAAAAAAGTGGATCGCCGACTACGTTTCCCCCTAGTCGACAGCTTATAAAAACTTATTTACAGATAAAACTTAAAGACAGAATAATGCCTAAAAGCTGCTGTGTGGAGGGGTGTACAGCTAGCAAGCCAAAAACCCAGAAATAAGTTTTTATAATCTGTCGATCCCAAAAAACGAGCGTTAAAAGACACAAAAGTGAAAACAGGCAACTTTTCATAATACTCATATTAGTAGAACTGGGGAAATGTAGTCGGCGATCCACTTTTTTTCTCCTTAAAGGATTAATCCATTTTCATAAAAGAAAAATCCAGATAATTTACTCACCACCATGTCATCCAAAATGTTGATGTCTTTCTTTGTTCAGTCGAGAAGAAATTATGTTTTTTGAGGAAAACATTGCAGGATTTTTCTCATTTTAATGGACTTTAATAGAGCCCAACATTTAATACTTAACTCAACACTTAACAGTTTTTTTCAACGGAGTTTCAAAGGGCTATAAACAATCCCAAACGAGGCATAAGGGTCTTATCTAGCAAAACGATTGTCATTTTTGACAAGAAAAATAAAAAATATGCTCTTTTAAACCTTTCGTCTAGGTCCGGTCCAGCGCGACCTAACGTAAATGCGTAGTGACGTAGGGAGGTCACGTGTTACATATATAAATATATATGTACATATATAAATATATGACCATTGTAAACAATAAACTGACACAAAGACATTAATTAGTATCAGTTGACATACAACAACGTAGGAACGGTCCTCTTTCTCAACACTTGTAAACACTGGGGCGGAGTTTTGCGTTCTTCCTCTGTGACCTCTTGATGTCATGACGTATTGCGTGGGGTCACGCTGGCGCATCACGACCGGATTTAGACGAGAAGCTGTGGTTTGAAAGTGGATATTTTTTGTTTTTGTTTTCAAAGGTGACAGTCGTTTCGCTGGATGGGACCCTTGTGCCTCGTTTGGGGTCGTTTTTAGCTTCTTTGAAATGTTGGGCTCTATTAAAGTCCATTAAAATGGGAAAATCCTGCAATGTTTTCCTCAAATAACATAATTTCTTCTCGACTGAACAAAGAAAGACATCAACATTTTGGATGACATGGTGGTGAGTAAATTATCTGGATTTTTCTTTTAAGAAAATGGAATATTCCTTTAAAAGCTGAGTTTTACGGCATGACTTATAAAAACGTATTACCTGTTTCAGTTATTCCCGTGTTTCTGTTTGTGTTTCATCACAGTCTTTTGTTTATCCTCTGTTTTACCCCCACGTGGGTGTTTTTGTTATTATTTAATAAATTCATAGTTATATTTTCATATATCCTCTGCGTTTGGGTTCTCCTTTTGTTTTTCATTATTCGGTGTAAACACACCGTGACAGCAGCTTTGCGGCATTATTCGTTTTTTTGTTATAAGCCAGAAATGACAAGGAGGCGGCCTTACGTAATACAAAGTCAATGGAGACGGTTGAATTGTTCCCCCCCCATACTCACGTTTTCCTGAGGGAGAAATTAATTAGTGTATACCACTAGCCAACTAAATGAACATGAAAATGGCAAAGATGAATGCCAATTATATATTGAATCAATAGATTTATAGCATTTTGAAAAAAACTTGTCATGGACTTATTGCATTTTGCAGAAAAAAAGAATCAGTTTTTATAATAAATCTTTGAAAATCAAATTATGGATTTGAATTTTTAATGTTATTATAATCTAAAGATGCTCTGTGAAAGTTTGTAACTGAAAATATTGGTTTCATCTTGTCACTTTTTGGTATAGAAAACACGTTTTTACCGAAATTAGTCAAAATGGATTTATTGCGTTTTGAAACCAAACTCTTCAAATATACTGCATCTAACATTAACAGAAAAGGTGCTTCTTGTTAACGCTTTAGGTGACATAATTGTCCTTTTACAGTGACTATAACACATCAGTAATCGTATGTAAGCAGTTGATAAGATAAACCTGTATGTTATCAGGTAGGAGGTTGTAGATCTTTTCCGTGGTGGAGCACAGGTTGCTCCAGCAGCTCTGGGGAGGGTTGGGAACGGCCATGGCTTTGGAAAGGCCACGCAGGATGGAGAGGCAGAGGGGCAGGCGATGGGGACGTGTGTCGGCTTCAAACTGTTGGGCTGCCAGACTGTCCAAATATACCTGCAGTTTGTCTTCAGCAACATGTTTCATCCAGGAGCCCAAACACTCGTACAGGTAAGCCCTAGTGTGGAGCTAGAGTATAGTACAGAGACATTTTAATATAATACGAGATGAGCAGGAAATAAGAATTTACTAATGGAATTTGATAAGAGGTGACATTCATAATAGTAGCTTATTATGGCATTCACATCAGCAATAAGAAAATGCCTATACTAATATTAAATATATATAAAGTAATGCAACTGACATACAGTAGTATAATACATTTTCCAAATATTTGTAACACAATCATTGACAGTTTGATTAACGTGTGCTTGTGCTGTACATTTTGGGGGCCACTGTATCTGATCTAGAGTATTTCTAAAGAGACGTGCATAGTGGCATCATAACTTGAGACACAATCCCACTAAGAAAACCACAAATTTGTCTCCAAGGCCTCTTCAGTATTAAATAAAATGATACATACACTTAGGCTATGAACAAGGGGCGGCGCGATCCAAATGCAGAGGAAAAGTGAGGCACTTTGGGAGGTCTGGACCTGAGTGGTGGCTAACTCTAAACAGTGATGTTGGACCTCTTCACCTAGAGAAGGCAAAGTTTACATTTACACATACAAGTGACAACACATAAACCTTTAAACATCTTAATTTAATACAACAGATTTTCTTCCCCATTCCTGTATTATCCTAATACCCTCTTCACGAGCTGAATAAAGCAGTAAGCCATAAGAAGCTGTGCATAGATTTTATTATAGTTAGGCACTAAAACTCTTAATCATAAAATGTAAAATATAACCATAAAATCACTATAACATAAAACTTTAAAAGGCTTTTACTAAATGGAGGCAGGAGCAATACAATACTGTACAAGGGATATCAATGAAGCAATTCAAATGAAAATTTTCTGCCACAGTTCATTAGCTCAAATGTGTACTGTTTATGGTTGCCAAACAATTTAACGCACAAAGACTTGACGTGTGGTAATGTGTGTAGAACAGATGTGTTACTGCTACAAAAGTGCCTTGCACAATTAAATATCGGAGCTAGACGATTACCAGGAAGGACTTACCAAAATTGAGTCTCATCAGCGGGGAGAGAATTGCGCTCCAGTTTATGGGAGGATACTGGAAACTCGCGCCAACTGTGGCTAACGTTGCCAACACTGTCTTCACAAAATGTGATGAAGTAAATTCAGGCCCTGCACAGAATCATTAGAGCATTAAAACATTTATTACACGGCTCATTGGAATGCTTGATTCTGGTTGGCCAGTCACGACATTAGCAGGTTTGTTATTCCCAGATAACAACCACTTAAAACTACTAACACATGGTAACACGAAGCCGCAAATCATTTTGACAGGTACAGTTTAATATTACACAAAAATTAAATATAAATGTGTCTTTTAATAACATATATGAGATTATATTTACAAATGATTAAACCAAAGCAGGTAACTGCAGGATCTCTTAAACGTAAATAAAATTATATCCTTAAATCTAATTCTAATCGAATGACTTCAGGACTTCAGTCTCCTCAAAAAAGTTCAAGAAAACTGTCAATAGATGGCTATAACGCTGGGCATCCGAGCAACGTATTAGTGTTAATCATGTTTAAATTATATCAGTTAACTTTGGTACCTCAAAAAAAAAAAGCTTGTTTGCATATTATTTAGATATGCCTGATTCTATTCAATTAAATTATAATATTAATGAATAAAAAACAAATTATTAAGCAAAAATCTAAACTACATAAACCCAGGCAATTATACATTGTTACCTTTCCTTCCTGCTTCAGTGATAAAGTCCACACATGCTCGGATGACACTTTTCTCTGGGAGATATCCAAAGTCCTGAGGAACTGTGAGAAACGAATGGAAAGAGTGTTATGTCCGCACTGAATATAAATGATAACATTAATATTAATAATAAAGTAATAAACATCATTTTTAGTTTTACTGTAGTTTCACCTGCGGTTCGACTGTGGCTACTGCACATTTGGGCCAGGTGCAGGTGTCCAAGCAGACAGGCCCCATTCGACTGCAGACCAATTGTTCCCGAGAAGGTAATGATCTAGTACAGAAGATGCTTCATTAGCATACAGCACCATGTTTACATCGATCACACCAGATTAACTGATCTAAGCACAGTGTAAAAAACGCTTACCTGTGTAATAGCTCGGATGACCTCATTCAGTCTGCCCTGCTGTTGTGAGGACTGCTCGGATTCACACTTTAGCTGAATGAAGATATGAAAGCACTTTCTAAAGGTCAAATGCATTTATGCAACTTAGCAGATGCTTTAAACCAATGAAACTGTCAGCCATACATTTTAGGAGTTTTTGTGCATTTCCTGGGAATCAAATGCAGTTCCATGCTGTACCCGTTTGAGCTACAGAAATACTGTGCCCAATAATGTGATATGTAAAATCCTATGAATATACAGTGAGGAAAATAAGCACTTGAACACCCTGCCACTCTGCAAGTTCTCCCACTTAGAAATCATGGAGGGGTCTGAAATTGTCATCGTAGGTGCATGTCCACTGTGAGAGACATAATCTAAAAAAAATCCAGAAATCACAATGTATGATTTTTCAACTATTTATTTGTATGATACAGCTGCAAATAAGTATTTGAACACCTGTCTATCAGCTAGAATTCTGACCCTCAAAGACCTGTTAGTCTGCCTTTAAAATGTCCACCTCCACTCCATTTATTATCCTAAATTAGATGCACCTGTTTGAGGCTGTTAGCTGCATAAAGACACCTGTCCACCCCATACAATCAGTAAGAATCCAACTACTAACATGGCCAAGACCAACGAGCTGTCCAAAGACACTAGAGACAAAATTGTACACCTCCACAAGGCTAGAAAGGGCTGCGGGGAAATTGCCAAGCAGCTTGGTGAAGAAAGGTCCACTGTTGGAGCAATCATTAGAAAATGGAAGAAGCTAAACATGACTGTCAATCTCCCTTGGACTGGGGCTGCATGCAAGATATCACTTCGTGGGTCTCAATGATCCTAAGAAAGGAGAGATATTAGCCCAGAACTACACGGGAGGAGCTGGTCAATGACCTGAAAAGAGCTGGGACCACCGTTTCTAAGGTTACTGGTAATACACTAAGACGTCATGGTTTGAAATCATGCATGGCACGGAAGGTTCCCCTGCTTAAACCAGCACATGTCCAGGCCCGTCTTAAGTTTGCCAATGACCATTTGGATGATCCAGAGGAGTCATGGGAGAAAGTCATGTGGTCAGATAAGACCAAAATAGAACTTTTTGGTCATAATTCCACTAAACGTGTTTGGAGAAGGAAGAATGATGAGTACCATCCCAAGAACACCATCCCTACTTTGAAGCATGGGGGTGGTAGCATCATGCTTTGGGGGTGTTTTTCTGCACATGGGACAGGGTGACTGCACTGTATTAAGGAGAGGATGACCAGGGCCATGTATTGCAAGATTTTGGGGAACAACCTCCTTCCCTCAGTAAGAGAATTGAAGATAGGTCGAGGCTGGGTTTTCCAACATGACAATGACACGTACAGGACACAGCCAGGATAAACAAGGAGTGGCTCTATAAGAAGCATATCAAAGTTCTGGCGTGGCCTAACCAGTCTCCAGACCTAAACCCAATAGAGAATCTTTGGAGGGAGCTCAAACTCTGTGTTTCTCAGCGACAGGCCAGAAACCTGACTGATCTAGAGATGATCTGTGTGAAGGAGTGGGCCAAAATCCCTCCTGCAGTGTGTGCAAACCAAGGTTATAATCGTTAACGAAAACTAACAAAAAAACGAAAACTAGATGGGAAAACACATTGTCGTTAACTGAAATAAAAATAAAAACGAGTCATCACAAAAAAACGATAACTAACTAAAACTGTAATGTGTGTCTGGCAAAACTAACTAAAATAAAATAAAAATATAGATTAAATGTCCTTAGTTTTCGTCTTTGTCTTTTATAGAGCAAATAACGCTTCAAATTCCTTTCCATGCGTCTCTCATTCACGCAGTGTCACATACACACATTCGCGAATTAATGACTCGTTTAAGTTGATTCCTTACAAGGTGTTGCAAATAAATGAGTCTTTTGAGTCGATTCTTTACAAAGCAAACGGGCCAAACGTTTTGAATTGGTTCGTGAATCAGTTTAAATTAATTGTTTAGATCGCTGCAACAACTGAATCGTTTGATGCGATTTTGCTTGTGTCTAGAAACACGCAGAACATAAAGAGTGTTGTATTATGTGAATATGAATTTACTAATCTTTTAGCTAAACACGTGTACCCGCCATTATATACATTTAAACGCGCGCAACCTCCAGAAGCACTGTGAACACGTGACTGAATGAAGAAAGTCCATCGATGATTGACGTCTGATTCGCTGTCTACTGTACTGTAAGTGCTTCTCACAACACACACACGTTACATGAGATTCACAACATAAGAAAACATTAGTTATTTTCTAAAATCAGTTTGTATTTCATGTAAGTGTAAACTGTCGATGACCATCTTAGGATATTCTCTGAGTGAACTTTAATATGCATAACTGAATGCAAAACACTGTCGGTTTACTTGTCTGATATTTCAGCTATAAGCTGTATACATCAACATTACGTTTTCAGACAAACAGGCAAAAATCCTCAGTTTGCTGTGGAGTCAAGAAATGTCTAAACATTAAAAGATAAACAGACAAAAGTACAGAAATGTCACCTGTTTTAACATGCACACTATTCCAACTCAATAACACAACACGTTTGTATTTTAATACTATCTAATGTGGCCACGTTGAGACCATTAACTCGGAAGTGTTCAAGTAATGAACTGTGTCCTAATGCATTAATTGTTACACGTGTAGTATCAGTTTGATCCATTTCTTTTGAGTTTTGCATTTGGGTACAACATACAAGTCAGCATTAAAGGCTGTTTTTCTTTGTTGTTAAAGCATGTATGTGTTGAAACATAATCAAAGGTTGATCAAATGTGACTTCTGTACTTCTGACACTCTGATATTCATCTTACCAATTTTTGGTCTCCACAGCAAACTTTTGTCTTTACTGTCCTGATACTTATATTGTGCACTGTATACTGTGTGTGCATGTATGTGTGTATTTTTTTTCTCAAGAGTAACTACTAACTCGCTACTTGAGTATTTATTTCTTTAGATTACTTCTTTTCACCTCTGGTTATTTGTCATGGTCTGGTCTCAGACTGCGCTCTTTGACAATCTGACAGAAATGTCTTGTTGTGGCTCAAAAATGGGTTGAATACATGCGGTTCATGTATGTCTTCTTTAGTCTGTTGGCTCTTTAACTTTTTTACTGGCACACATCACATTTTGCACTTACTGTGGAGTGTTGAACTTAAGACTGTTTACATATTTGTGCTCATATGTACATTTTATGTACTGGTTTTATTTTTGAATTAATATTTTCCAAAAATGTATGATGTTTTTGTTGAGTTAATATTACACAATTCTTTTTCTGACCTTTTTGAATCTTGCCCCTGACAAATAACCCAAATTATGAAAAAGACTAAAACTAACACTAAAACTAATAAAAACTAAACTAAAACTAAGCATTTTCAAAAAATAAAAACTAAACTAAACTAGCAAACCCACTTCAAAAACTAATTAAAACTAAACTGAATTTGAAAACAAAAAGTCAAAACGAAATAAAAATAAAAACTAATGAAAAATGCAAAACTATAATAACCTTGGTGCAAACCATGTGAAAAACTACAGGAAACGTTTGACCTCTGTAATTGCAAACAAGGCTACTGTACCAAATATTAACAGTGACTTTCTCAGGTGTTCAAATACTTATTTGCAGCTGTATCATACAAATAAATAGTTTAAAAATCGTACATTGTGATTTCTGGAATTTTTTTTAGATTATGTCTCTCACAGTGGACATGCTCCTACCATGAAAATTTCAGACCCCTCCATGATTTCTAAGTGGGAGAACTTGCAAAATGTGTTCAAATACTTATTTTCCTCACTGTATCTATATCTGCATACAAAACAAACTTTTTTTTGGATATGCTTTGAAATATTTGTAATAATGTTTAATAAATGTCTTTATTTACCCATGCTTTAGCAACCAACAATAAAACTCTAGCAACATCTTAATTTCACAGGTAAATTTGTACATTTTATTTGTTTATCTCTTATTGTTAAGTACAAATTCAGATTGAAAATGAGTTGTAAACTAATTTTTTTGCAAATATTTAAAGGGATAATTCACAAAAAACCCATCTGTCATCATTTTTTTTCATGTTGTTACAAACCCGTATAAATTTCTTTGTTCTAATGAACACAAAGAAAAATATTTTGAGAAATGTTTGATAATGAGCCCCATTATCTTCCATAGTAGTCCAAAATAATACTATGGAAGTGAATGGGGCCTCTGATCGGTTTGGTTACAAGCATTCCTCAAAATATCTTCCTTTGTGTTCATCAGAACAAAGAAATTTATACAAGTTTGTAACAACATGAGAGAGAGTAAATGATGACAAAACTTTCATCCATTTTTGGATAAACTATCGCTTTAAGCTTTACAAACTGTGTTATTTAAGTCTAAGACTGCCCCAAAAGATTCACTTTGGTCAAACCTAGATTTATTACAGTGCATTTGATTATTTTGAATTCAGAGTACCATCATGTGGTCAAATCATGTAACTACAACACTAAAGCCTAAATCTATCCCCAGTGGACAACGTTAATTTGGGTCAAACAGAGTGAAAGACAATATTACTTAACAGAGCTTAAATAAATCTTTATGTTTCATTTAGATCTTGTTAATTAGCAGCTTAGAAACAAGTCGGGCTTTGTAAGAAAAACAGGCAGCAGCTAAATGTGCAGCTACATTCAAGATTTTTATCCCAGGCTTCACCTCGAGAATCACTCTAATTGTGTGGGTGTCTGAATGCTCTGAAATGTATTTAAAGTGTTTATTCAGTGACTTTAAGTTGCTTAAAAGCGCATTTACACAAATCTTTTCATCTGAGGGGCGGCAGAGTAATCCGAGACCCTCACAAGGCTCCGATTCACACTGAGAGAAAATCCTTCCAGACTGCCGTTACCATGGCAACACTTCCTGGCCACCTTCCAAGTAGGGTGGCATTTGCATTTAAATAGGCGAGACAGGATTCGGTCTGTGTATGTGTGTGTGTCTGGAAAGTGGGTGGGCACAGAAGAGTGTAATTGCAGCACAAAAACCAGACTGGCACAGGTGTGGGGTAAAATAAGGGCAGCGGTTATATGAGAATGGCATAATTTTGTGATGTTTAACAGAAAGCAGCAATACTATTCTAGCTGTGAAAAGATTTATTTCACTGTTTTGGGCTTGTTGCCAGACTCTATGACACCAATTGAGAATTACTTGCTGACAGATATCTAAAAGAGTGTTTGGTTACTTTTGACCTATGATCAAGAGTTCTTGTTTGTTTTACATATTAAATTACCTGAATGAGAGCAGTCTCGGATCCAACCAAAGCAATCAGTCCATTAAGGGCAGACAGCCTCTGCATTGTGGGACAACCCTGAAAATACAAAAATTGAGATTACAGTCCAATTTGTCACTCAGGTTGAAATCGCCTGAACTTTCTAGACCAAAAGTGCCATTAATGCGTATAGTGAAATATATAAAAAGAAATAACAAATGTTTTAACAATTAATATTTCTTAATAAATTTAATTACACCGTTTACTGTTATTACATCACCTCTGCCAACAGTATCTTGGTCCAGGCCGCTAGCAGACGAGGTTGGATGTCGACAGCTTTACCATGACCACAGGAAGAGAGACCATTAACCATCATCCCTAATGCCAGAGCAAAGCCTGGTGTCTGAAAAGTGCAAAAATACATATATAAATGTCTTTTCAATCCTTAAACCTATGCAATCCTAAATGTAACAAAGTATTATTCTTCTAGTATTTAAAAAAAACATCTCATTGCTGACCTGTTGGCTTTCCTCTGTCAGAGAGCGAAGCATGTTCATGGTTTCTTCTGCCTTACTGGCCTCAATAATGCCCGAGCTAAATGCTGATACTCCAACACATGCCACAGAAAAGGCCAAAACCTGATTTCAGACAGAAGACACAAGAAATCCTTAAATGCATCAAAATAAATTCCTCTCTAAATTTTGAAGGAGCGTTTGGACTGTGACTGACCTCCTGTTGCATACGGCTCATACTGCTGCTGTCCTGAAAGGTCTGCAGAAGTCTGTCCAGTGTGAGAGACACACGGGATCGCTCTCGTTCAGACTGACTACTGCTGAGAGAACTCAAGACTAACCCAACACCCAATATACAACCAGCACTGCGACAGAGAAGGACAACAAATACAATTTTGTCAGTTTAAGATGGTCTTTGTAGCTGCCATTGAAGGGATACTCAAAATTTCCCCAATGATTTACTCACCCTCAAGTAATCTGAGATTTATGTGTCCATCATCTTTCAGAAGAGCACATTTGGAGTTATTTTAGTAAATGTGCTTGCACTTCCACGCTTTACAATGATAGAAAACAGGGATAAGGGGTTGTGCACACCAAAACTTTTAAACGAGGCTGAAACGCCTGGAGGACACCGAATGCTAGCTGTTTTTTTTCAGACGAGCGCTTTTTAGCTGTGATACTTGAACTGTGTGCCTGTTGGTTGTTGTTAGGGATGCACCGAAATGAAAATTCTTGGCCGAAACCGAAAAAGAGGAAACCAAGGCCGAAAAACCGAAACGCCGAAATAAATTATTATGCCAATTATTAGTACAAATGGATTTATGCCTATCACTGTGTACTAACTTTACTATGGGTGTGTGACGGACCACAAAACTCACGGTTCGGATCACATTACAGTTTTTGAGGCACGGATCAGATTATTTTTCAGATCAGCAAAAAGGGGGTGGGGAAAATCTAATAACAAATAAAGAAATTGCAAACATTTATAAAAAAGAACAAAGTTGCACATTAATAAGGGCTAACATTAGCATTAGGTACAGAAATCGAATTAAATGAGTCATAACACTGTCTTTATTGTATAAACTAAATATATTATTATTATTTTAGAGCTACAGAAGTGATTTTTTTCTTTGGCTTGGGTTGTTTGATTAACATTAATGACACAGACTTAAGTAGGTTAATTGAGGTTACTGTCTCTTTAAATAAGCAGAGACTGGTTTCTGACTGTAATCTATAGATACACTTAAGACATAAACAAATGTTTTTTTTTTTATTAGAAAAAGAATACTTCGGAGATAATTTTGTTTATATGTGCCCTGTCAATACCAGAAAGATTTTACGTTCGCTTGTTTGCGTCTCACTTGTGTGTGTGCACTATTGAGGGCACTTAAACGCGCGTGCACACAGAGACCGAGGGCGAATCCCAAACAGCGTAAAAACGTAACGTTGTTTTTCATTGCTTTATTCGGCAAATGTATGTTAATGGACTATACAGTATGAGACACATTTGCGCGACTCTCTCTGAAGTTTACACATCAAGAGTTCTGATCTTTGAAGGGCGTACTCCCTGTGATGATCACGTCTGGACCGGGCACATTCAACCGCATGTATGCCTCTGTGCGTACAGACAACTGCTCACTTTAGCGCCCTTTTGTGGTTAAATACATCCACACCGCATACATGTTGCTTCAGACAAGCACGTGCAGGTCGCGGTTTCTGTTTGCGTCATCCCAACATTTCGGCTGTATTGATTCGGTGATAAAAGTCTTTCGCCCTGAATATTTTCGGTGGCCGAATATTCGGTGCACCCCTAGTTGTTGTGATACTTGTCCATGCCCCTCCTCCACTGTGATTGGACGGCCGTGTGAGAACTAACATTGACGAGCGGAGCTTTTCACCCAAAGTTGAATTTCTTTCAACTCTTAATGCTCAAAAAAAAAAAACGCAGAGCGCCGGCTTATTTAAATAAAGCCAAGTTTCCATTGGAATCAATTGAAAACATGCGCGAGTGTTAAGACTTTTGTGTGCACAACTTCTGACTTTAAACCCTCAAAATGTGCATCCATCCTTCACAGAAATAATCCACATGGCTCCAAGGGATTAATAAAGTTCTTCAATACAATTTTCTAAGAAAAATATCTATTTTATAAAACTTTTCTCATTTTTTATCCGCTTAAAAAAAAAATCACATTTTATTTTGTGCCACCATACTTACTCGTGTAACTAATCATGTAACAGTCTTTAAATAGAGAAAACATGGAAGTGTTTAGTGGCTTCTAAATTCATCTCTGTTTGGATCCTATGGAATGAATGGGGCTAGGCTAAATGCTAACACAGTCACGACATGCTGTACAAAGATTAAGTGCACGGAATGAAAAAAGATAGGTACGTATTAATTCATCTAAGCTGAGGTAAGAACATAAAATATTAAAAATCGATGGTGTTTTCCTTTAAAGGTTGTTCCTTTGTTCCTGTTTCCTACGGTTACAATTCTAAGGAAGAGCAATCAAATTTACCAAAACAAATCCAATATGCTCGTCTGAAATATGTTGAACTTATCTTGGATTGCTTACCGTTGAGTAAATCATGGGGTTATTTTGATATTTGGCTGGGGTATCGTTTTAATAAGGGCACTGCAGAGTTTGTTTGAAGAGACACATCTGCCAGTACCTTTGAAATGTCTACCAGGTCAACAGATTATATTTTTCCAGTGATAAGATTAATATTCTCTCGTCACACTGTACAAGTGACTTTTTGATTCTCTTTACAAATAAAAGTAGTTTTCTACATTAAAAAAGTGTTACATTTATAATTTTCTATTTAAATCTAATTCATTACTGTATCATTACGTATGATTAATAAAAACATACTTGGGCATCATGGGTTCCCTTTATTTTAGCAAAACATACTATGGTGTTCACAGTTTCAAATGGTTATAGTAATGAGATTCTTTCTTTTAACTACATTTTCAAAATTGTGTTAAATTGTCAAAAAAAGCTTAAAAGTTAATACCATTAAACATATTAGACCTTGTTTTTAATTAATAAAAAGGAAGTATTTTTAAAACAATAATGTTTGATATCTTGAAAACAAGATGTTGTGAGAATAACCCTTAGTCTTCTATCACGCTTGATTCAATGGCAGTACTTGGCTGGAATCTTAAAGGGCGTGTTGCAGGTTAACCACCACTGTCGATTAATGGGTACATAAATCACTCAAGATATGTATATCATTTTCAAAATGTCTCAAAAATGGCCTAAAATACCTTTTTTTTTTGGTATTAACGTTTTTTTTACGCAATTCGGCAATGACGTCACGTTGGGGAGAGAAGTGGATGAAAGCCTCAGCCAGAGCCATAGAGATAGATGAGACATTTATTGCTGTTTAATACTTACATATATAATATGGAAATCATATATACATAGTAGGAAATATATAATGTGGTATACTGCAAAGTTACCATGCTAATTATCATTTATGATATATGTGGAGATAAATAAAACTTAATTAAGTTCTTGACTACCATGGAGGCTAGAGATTTTTAAACATCCTTAATCCACAGTTAGTCTATCAAATAAAACCTAAAATATATTGATATATATAAAAGGATGCGTTGTTATATTGTTTATGCGATCATAACGAATCACACAATCATCTTATGCACAGAAGCAGCGGTCAGCAGCTGCAGCGCACTCGGATCCGACCGCATACATACTGCATTAAACAGGTGTTCGGCGGCTTTTTACATAAAGGGACGACAGGCTATGCCATTTGAGGAGGAACCGCTCATTGATCACCGTATTTTTATAAATCCAGTACATGGTTTGACCTGCCGAACGGGTTGAGCACTTTTATATACTTTGTTGAGCAGAGAGGCTGCACAGTTTGACCAGCGGGCTATCTATCTATCTGCGCTATCAGAACTGTACTTTACTCGTCTCTCTAGTAACTCTCAATGCTCTCAAGGCGGCTTTGGTAAATTCTCTCCCCAACGTGACATAATACAGTGCGTTGTGGGGGAAAGGAGAATCATTGCAAACCGCTGTACTTTTTCATATTATATTCCGTTTTCTGATACCAAAAAAACATAAAATACAATGGATAACAGTGTAAATGTTTAATATCAACAAGCAATTTGCACAAATTTGTTGAAAAATGTAACCTGCAACACGCCCTTGGAAACACAATGCCAGCTAAAAAGACTAAACAAGACTTACTTGTACTCCAAATTGGTACTGAAGCAGCAAGTCTCCAACAGCTCCAAATTTTTCATCAGCAGCTCTGTGACAGACTGGCCACAAATATCACTGAAATACGATTAAATAAGAAAATAAATAAGAAATAAGCATCCATTTAGGCAGGTACACAAAAAACATTTGGACAGTAAGCAATAATGAATGCAATACAGTAGTAAATATGTAAAAATGTATGATTTCTGTCAAATGTTTAGATTTATCTCTATATCTCTTGTAATTTTAAATGTCTAACTGCAGGTGAAAAAAGATAAAAAAGCAGGTAATTCACTTTGCAGCACATCAAATGCATCGAGTCACAGATCCTACATTACTTTTAAACAAAACATATTTAGCAAGTTTGAGGGAATAGGTGTGCAAACAGTTAGCAAACCTCTTATTTAATAATTCTATATCTGCAATTTGTTGCTTTATGACTAAACTTGTATACTTAAATGTTCTGATTTTATTGTATGAACTCAATATTTGGTCTGATGGCTACATCTGGTGGAAATTTTGTGTCAATAGCCCACTTAGAAATCCCCTTACTGATAAAAATGCTGATGTGTCAAATATTTATTTCCCTTCTGTATATGGAGTCTTCCAAAACTCAGGTGAAAAATCCTCAGATACTGCCCTGTAAAGTCAATCTTGTTTCTAAAAACATTATAAATGTATTGCTTTCCACAAAGACTGTGAACTATGTGGTTAGATCGTAAAACAGTTTTTTCACCATTTTGGAGTTTGGAATTTTTAGGAATTTTTTAAGTGCTCGATGACGCACTTGAGCCACCATGCATGGCCCCACACCTAAAAAAATCATGAGCATCCATTCAGGTTGTAGCTGTATTTGAAATTTAAGAGAGACGGCAGCTTATTTTGTGGTGTGACAAACTCAGAAGACATTTAATATCTGACTTTACAGGTATCAAATAGAGAAAATCGGCATTCAGCTTTGACTGAAACGCTGCCCAAGTTGGTAAACTCAATTAAATAATATGGTTATGCCCACCTTACTCTCTCATCGTGCAACCATGCTAGAAACATGCCCAAAGCCAGCCCGCTGTGGAACTGAACCGCCTGAGATTCATCTGCAGTTGGAGAGCTGGGGAGCCCTGCCGCCAGTGTGGCCAGTACAGCGGGCACACTCTCCCTGCGTGACGTCACCAACACAGGCACCAGCAATGCCAGACCCAGGGCAGCACAGGAGCGGGCGATCGCACTAGCCGTGTTCTCACCTGAATATGAGCGCTGTTACAGGTAAAAGTGTATGAGATATAAATACATGTTATCACATTAGTACCATAATAAATGAATGAAAATGTTATATAACACAATATAGCAATACTAATAGGCCTACTAGTTTAAAACGTAAGGTGCTGCAATGAGATTTCAACAACTTTAAGTTGTAATCGACTAATAGTTTATTTACATTTTATTTACACTATACCTTTAATCAATATATGTACAATAAGTCGTATGATTAAATTTTATACAAGGCAGCATAACGTATTATATAAGACGAACAGATATCGTTCTGGGGAGTTACAACTCACATGAATGAACCAGGGGAAGATTTGTCCTTTAGGGTTACTGTTACTGCTTACAATGCTTAGCATTGTGTCAATTACCATTGACAGCCAATGAGTTGTAGGAAGGATATCTGGGCCGACCTATGGAAAGACATCACTATTTAAGTAAAATTATAAAAAAGAATGAAGATCAAAGAACACTAAATAAAAAAGATACAGTAATAAATCAAGTGTCACAAACACGGCTTTAAACACACGCCACTAGCATAAGCTGCATGTGTACCAACTGCTAGGGCAAAGCTCTGACAAAAGATAAAAAACTATACATAGATGTTAAGGGAACACCCATTTGACTCCTACTTTAAATACAAATCACCTCAAGGCCATTGTCAGATTGCGTAGGTAGGTTACTCTCATATCTGGTTAAGACAACAGCCAGACCACTCAGTGCCATAATAGAATTACCCTGAACAACAGGACTATCTCTGTCATAATGGAGAGAAAAACAAAACAATAAACATAGTTAGCCTGCCCACATACTGTATTGATTGTTTTTGGTGTTTAACAAAATTACAGGACAGCAATGAAATATATGTTTTCTACAATGAAAGACTACGATGAATACAGGCTGACTGAAGATCAGCCTGAATATAAAGCACTTTGTGTTTATTCATTTTTAATAACAAATTAGTTTAATACAAATCCTACTTATTTAGGCTTTAAACTGTGAGGAAAATAAAATAAATAATAAAGAGTTTAGCGTGTTAGGTAACTCACTTGGTGGCAGATTTGACCACATCAGTCAGCTGGTCTCTGACCCTGAGAAAAGACACAACACCAGAGAGAGATATAGAGAAAATGAATGAGAGAGATGTGATTTATTTTGCTCCACAGACTGACAAGGAGACCTTTCATCTCCTCAGGCTATGATTTAGGAACACAGCTTAAACTCACATTGCTAAATGCAATTCAGTACAGAGGGCTGCAAAAGAGATTGAGACACTGAAAATTTCGTTCAAAATCTAATTTGAAACGGAAATGTAAAATATAAACATTACAACATCAACTAAAGAAAAAAAACACCTTTTAAACAATTTAATACTTGTTTACCAACAATTAACAAAGGTCAGAATTTCCTTTTTTATTTTTTTTTTGAAGTACATGATGCAGGATTTGGATTTTTAAACCGTGTTGAGAATAATAATAATAAAAGCTAGAGTACAGTCTGTTTTTACATTTACGTAAACGTACACGCACGGTCAAACTTTTAAGTGTACAGATTTGACGCATGCGCATAGCGATAAAATGCAATGCATCTCCTGGGCTACAGTACTACATACTACTACAGGCATTTATGTGACCTACGGGTACACTGTATACAAGGTTTCAAAAATCCCTCTTCTGATGATGCAAAACTGCGTCATGCGCACTGTACGTGGACCCTCGCGTACACATAAAAATACTATATTTCTAGCTTAAAGCCAAGAGTAAAGTCTGTTTTTTTTTACATATGTGCACGGTCGAACAAAGTATATTTTTTGACTTGTACACAGACGCTTGACGCATGCACTTTGTGACAAAATGCACTGCATCTCCTGGGCTACATACTACAAATGTGCAAACTATTGAAAATTTTTGAAAATCCTGCGGAACAGTACGTGAGCACTCTTCTGATGATGAAAACTGCATCACACACACTGTATGCAGACGCTTACGTACGCGTAAAAAGTGGTGATACTTTGGCTTCAAGGACACTTCACTTTTTGGAAAATAGTCTCATTTTCCAGCTCCCCCAGAGTTAAACATTTGAGTTTTATCGTTTTGGAATCCATTCAGCCGATCTCCGGGTCTGGCGGTAGCACTTTTAGCATAGCTTAGCACAATTCATTGAATCTGATTAGATCATTAGCATTGGGCTCAAAAATGATTAAAGAGTTTTTTCCTATTTAAAACTTTACCCTTCTGTAGTTACATCGTGTACTAAGACCAAAGGAAAAATAAAGGTTGTGATTTTCTAGGCAGATATGGTTGGGACTATACTCTCATTCCGGCATAATAATCAAGGACTTTGCTACCGTAACATGGCTGAAGTGCAGGGGTAGGGATATAACGCAGTGCCCGAAAATAGTCCCATTGGTAACTTTCAATAGCAGGGGACTATTTTTGAGCACTGCGTTATATCATTGCGCCTGCTGTAGCCATGTTACAGCAGCAATAAAACGTAGCGCTTTTCTAAGCGGATTTAAAAGAGGAACTATATTTTATGGTGTAATAGCACTTTTGGGAGTACTTCGACTCGGCGCAGTAACACCCCCCCTCTCCCATTAAGAGAGGGAGAAGGGGAGCGGACTTTTCAGGCGAGTCGAAGCACTCTCAAAAGTGCCACCACGCCACAAAACATAGTTACTCTTTTAAATCCGCTCAGAAAAGCGCTACGTTTTATTTTGTACCACCAAACTTGCTCGTATAACTACTCGTCTTAAATAGGAAAAACATTGATGTGTTTGGTCACTTCTAACTTTATCTCTAAATGGTAGCATTGAACGAATGGGGCCAAGCCAAATGCCATCGAAGCGTCGCAGCGCGCTCCAGCGCCCACGCGCACGCACACAGACGACAGAGGGATGCATCAACAATTCCCAGCCAAGGCAACAACACATTTCAATACTGAAAATGAGTAGACTATTCCTTTAACTTTCCATTTTAGCTTTCACTCAAATTGTTATGCTAATAATATGACTATCAATAAAATTACAGAGAAGCATTTTCACTAGTGGTCTACACAAAAAAAATTGTGCTCTAAGCCAAAATCCTAGATAAAAACATCTCTTCTGTGCGGGGGCAAACCCCTATACCCTTATAACCTCTAAGCGCTTCTTAAGCAGACCATCCCAACCTGCTCTGGGGCATGTGATCACCCACAGACTGCCCCAAGCTCCCGGGGGGGAATGACTGTATTACACAAAGACAGCGGAACAAACCCATGATGCCATGAGGAACAGAGTTCTGGCTACCATCTGAACATGACTGCCTATCAATCACTCACTGGCTGACAGGCTGTCAAAATGGCGTCTTGGGGTTTGAGTTATGTTATTCTGCCAGACTGCACAGTTATGTGATAGGGTGTATTATGAGGGGAGACCACTTACAATAATAGTCTATACACGCAAGGAGATTTATATTGAAAGATTATATGAATTCGCGTGATGGTGATGTGCACGCATTTGTATGTGACTATGAAATGTCAGTCCCCTTTCAAAAGCTTTTCAAAGCAGCTGAAAAGGCCAGAGCAATCATAATTCAACAGCTCTGGACAGTTTGACAAAAGCAAGATGTATAAAATAATACTTTCACATTCCTCCCTACGGTGTAAGCTCTAATTACACTTCGCTCTTTAGAGGAATTCACTGTAATACAACATACATCTTGACAGTTTCTAAAAATGCTTAAAAATTTGCATTGACGGAGTAAGGTGAAAGATTGAAATCAATGGTGAAACCAATGGGTAAAATCAAACTTTAAATGGATAGTTTACCTATCATTTACTTACCCTAGTGTTGTTAAACCTGTATACATTTCTTGGTTCTCATGAAAACAAAGAAAGATATTTGGAGGAATGGTTGTAGATCCAGGGTAGAACCTTAGTTAACTTGAAATTCAAGGACCTTTCAAGGACTTTCCAGGTCCAATACCCTCAACTTCAAGGACTAAATGTAAGGACACATTTCAAGTGAGAGCAAGGTTACATAGTGTTACCTTTTAAGATACATTGATACAGTTCCCTTTCATGGGAACTCGCACTCCGTCACTGCGGTGACACTTTGGGGACGCTTCCAGGGGTAAGTGCGTCTGAATGTGTATATCAAATTCAACCAATGGTGAGGCTTAACGACAAAGACAGGCTGTTGCGGGAGCCAGGAAGTATATCGCTATCTGAAATATTGCCAAAGATGGCGTTACAGGGATGCAGAAAGTATGGCAAGGGAGACGCAGCCTCTCGTTCCCTTCTCAGGGAACAACAGTTACATACGTAACCCGAGACATTTTCATGTGTCAAACACAACTATGCAAAAACGCATTTTGGTATGAATCTACATTCGCATACAGAAGATATAAGCATTTAAAGCGAACAGTTTAGAACATGTGCTTAAAAGGCTAGAAATGTTATTATATTATCCTACACTACACAGGGAATAATATGGATTTTTTTCCAGAAAACTTCTTACATAAAAAGATTCAAGCACTTTCAATGACCTGTATCTATGAATGTATATTTTCAAAAACTTCCCAGGGCCTTGAATTATTTCCTTTTATTAACTTTATTTAATTATTTAACTTTCAAGGATTTCAAGGACCCGTGGGAACCCTGTAGATCAGAAGCCTATGTAAGTCAATGGGGCCTCTGATCGGTTTGGTTACAAACATTCCTCAAAATTTCTCCCTTTGTGTTTATCAGAACAAAGAAATGTAGACAGGTTTGTAACAATATGAGAGTGAGTAAATGACAAAATGTATATTTTTGGGTGAACTATCCCTTTAATGCTGCAAATCTCATAATTTTATATATATATGTATAATGAGTAAGTTCAAAGTCTGTAGATGTGTCTGTGTGTGTAAATTTTACCAGAGCCAGGCACAATGCTGCTTGTACTGTAGCTCTTCTGGACTCTCTTTACCCTGTTTCTGTAACATCTCCAGCTCTGCCTTTCGACCCTGATAAATAAACACATCACAGTTTAAATGTATACTTGATCATAAAGCGGACATTTTATAAAATTTTTTAAGATGTAAAATAAATTTGGTGTCCCCAGAGTACGTATGTGAACTTTTAGCTCAAATACCAAATTATAGATCAGTGGTTCTCAAACTTTTTCAGCATGCGGCCCCCTTTGTGTACGGTGCATTCCTTCACGGCCCCCCCAAAGAAAATTTATGACAAAAATCATTTCTAAAACTTCACATTTTAATTAAACAAAACATTAAATTATACAATATAAGCAGTGCTGTCTTATTTTTGTAGGTTTAATTTCACAGAATTCATGATAAATTAATGTATTTTTATAAAAATTTCATAAAACTGGGGCCCCCCTAGGGGCCCCGGACCCCAGTTTGAGAAGCACTGTTATAGATAAGTTATTACAACATGTTTAAATTGTCACTTTGTAGGTAGCAGCAAAAATGTGCCGTTTTTGGGTGTTCCTTTAAATGCAAATGAGCTGATGAAATGCAAACACTGATCACCATAATGGTGGTTTGTTGAAATTGAAACTTAATAGGGCTGGGTAAAAATATCGATTCATAAATGCATTGCAATTATTTGTTTCTCAATTCAATATCGATTCATCAAATCCTATGAATCGATTCAGCCCCCCCGGCCAGTGGCGGCGCTGTGGGCAACACTCTAGTGAGAGCGTTCAGCGTTGTACAAGACGTGCTTTATCAAAACAGATAGATCAAAGATGGCAAACAGCAGCACTTCTTTCAAGCCTGCACCATCAACGTGATCAAACATTAGTACTACTACACACATTATTTAAAAATATACTCAGGTACTTAATTGCTTGTGTATTTACTTATATTGAATCGATATCGAAGTAAGCATATCATTATCAAATTGAATCGAACCGAATTGAATCGAACCCTCAAGAATCGAAATCGAATTGTGAAATTCCTAACAATACCCAGCCCTAAAACTTAATTATCTTCCTTCTCTCTCTTTGCACTAAATGGCAGTGTCGTGGTTGGATAGTGCATATTAAGCGGCGGCATCACAAGGGGAGCCAAATTTCAATGACTGAATGAATGATTTACCAAAACTATGTTAATGGGTTTTTCTTTTTCCATATTTTATAGGTTGATAGAAGCACTAGGGTCCCAATTATAGCACATATCATGAATTCAGATTTTCATGATATGTCCCCATTAAGTATAAATTTTATATTCTTAATTTAAATTCACCAGATTAAGGTATGCATGTGTAACATGTGAATGTGTGTACAATGTTAATTGTCAGTGTTGTTACAAAGCAGTATTAGACATTTACGTAAAACCGGTTTCTCTTACAGGTCATCTACTGTCAAACATTAGGGTTTATGACACAACATACTGTATACAGGATAAAAGTTCACCTTGAGAAGTGCATGGAAAGCACGGCTCATGAAGCCGCGCCAGGCCTGAGGCAGGAGCAGAGAGCGGTGCCACTCAGATGGCTGGATGTTCACCTGAGATAAGAAAGATTTATAGACTATTTATGTGACACACAGACAAACTTATTCTCATTACCGCAAAGTAAATAAAATATATCCTGTTCATTTATGGTAGTCTTTGTTGTCCTTTCTTTAAAACATTAAATACAGTGAATCTTCCTGCTCACATTTGGTGGCACTATGACTAATAATAGCCACTTCCATAAGATGCGAGTTGTAAAATACCTCATGAATAAGAGCGGCTAACATCTGCTGATAGCTCCGCCCTCTGCTGACAAGAAAGCGGGTGATTGGTCGTCCATCTTTGTCGTTCTGAACCGGTAGGTCATAACAGAGGAGAAGCCCAGCTACAAAAAATCGGTCAAACATACTTCTATTTACTTATGTTGACTATTGTACACACAGAATAGGTGTATATTTAAACGATTAAGTGATTTAGACTGCACTTTTGTATCTGTACCTGCTAATCCAGGCTTTAAACCTGGCTGTTTATTCTTCTCATATGTTTTCAACATGAAGGAAGGAATTCCAGCTACGGTTTTTCCCTGGTCTGAGCGCAGAGATCCTCCACTCAACGCTGAATGGTAAACTCCTCGAGGCATCTGGCTCATCTCCTGCCTCACCAAAGCTGTTAGGAAGGTCTCGATGGCTGTATAATAGCAAAGATTTCAATTACATGTAGGCGTTTAGCACACAATTTTATCCAAAGCGATTTACAGGAATAAGAAAAAGAATGAGGGAATTCATCTGAAGGTGATAATAATATGAGAAGCTATACAATGGTAAAGTAAAAATGTGACATTTGTGTTCTTTTGGGATCCTGGAGAAGTATGTGAGCTGCTGCATTCTAAAGGGCTCATTATAGTTGTGCGTACGTCCTATGGCGTAGCCACGGCGGGGTAGCCTACACTTCGGTTTCATATATACTTCTGTGTCGTCGTCCAAATCGACTTGCAAGCACACATGCAGACCGCAGGTAGGCAGTATCCACGCATGGAACCACAGTAGCAGCTCAACTGTCAAAGAAGCAGCAGCTTGGCCATTTTAACCCACAAAAGAAGTAGAAGCAGACACTTGTTGTGTATGTTTTGAGTAGACCAGCAGTGATGTAAATAGACAGCAACTTTTGTTGCAGTTACAGTTAATTCACTCCTCAACTTGGCCCATCTTTGTTCTCACCGTCGCAAACATAAAATACCTATGACGGGAGGGGTTCTACTGGACCAATCACAGTGCTTGTGGTCCGTGTAGAACGGCCGCACTATTAAAATTTAAGTGAGGTGCACGTCAGACCAAGCAAAGCTATGCACAGGGTACCGATAACCTACGGCAGAGGTCTTCAACCTTTTTCAGGCCAAGGACCTCTTAATGGATAGAAAGGAGGAGCCGGGAGGGACCCAGCACATGCATCAATTTAAATTATTGATTTTATTGGTTTTATCTCATTTTATATGGGAACTTTTATTTCAGTCAAGTTTTTATCATTTCTATTATTAGCCCAATGCCGATTAGTTGGATGCATAATTTCGTTTATTTAAAAAAACAATATTTGGAGGAACCCGAGTTATATCACCACGGACCCCCAATGGGCCCTGGACCCCCTGTTGAAGATCCATGACCTACGGCATAGATCTTGCGCACGACTATGGCTGTGTCCAAAACCACCTACTTCCATACTATATAGTAGGCAAAAAGCAGTAGGCTAGGCGGATAGTATGTCCGAATTCATAGTATTCCAAAAAGAGTATGCGAAAAGTACCCGGATGACCTACTACTTCCGGCAACATTGCCTCCAAGACTATACTATATAGTAGGCGAAGTAGTGCTTTTGCCTACTATATAGTATGGAATTAAATCAAGAAAAATCTGTGACATTAGCCTTTCGGCGGTTTTGTGAAAGGTAAAACAGTATATAACATTAACATGAAAATGTCATCAAACAGTAAAGGCAGCAAATGTACTTCTAACCATTCTTTGTTGTGGTGTGTTTTCAAGGTAATTACATTGGTGTCTCAAACAAACGACTTGTCCAGGAATCTACTTCAGTTAAACTTTAAAGGTGAATAATAATTAAGCTAGAATTACATAACAGTAAGTGTGAAGAGATCACACATTGGATATATGATTTGTGAAATATTAGTAAGCATTTTTAAGGTGGCAAAATCTGTCCTAATTTTTTTCTAAGGCCACTGTAAAAAAAATGTAGCCAGCTGGCTGGTTATGTAACCAAAATGAATATATCATTTACAAAAAACCCTTTAGAAATGATACGGACCTACAACGTTATAAAAGTATTTGTGTTACCTGGTAAAACTGGTCGTGGGACGAATCGAACTAGCTTAACATATGACCACCCTGGCACTGAAATATCTTCATCTTTCTCTTCTTCGTCATCATTGTCCTTCGCTTCACCCTCATTGTCAGACTGCTTTGGTACAGGTCTGATCTGCAAGATCACCATCACCAAAATCACACATAAATATAAACAAAAATACTATGAGAGTGCTTTGCAAAAGTTCGTACCTGCTCCGGTAGATGTAGGATGGTGTGAGATGTCTCAGGGTACTCAGAAAGAGCTTTAAAACCATGACTTGCGACCTCTGGGTCCTAAATTCAGGCATTTGTGGAAAAAAAACACTGAAATATGACTGGGCACATATCACTTGTAGAAAAGTTTGACTTTCAATTTAAATGTGTTAGTGTAAATAATCTCAAAATGCTTGCATGGTTAACATTAGGGAAAGAACACTGAATATGTGCTATTACTTGTATAAGCAATAAGTGGGGATGCAAAAATCAATTAAAATTTCATTTAAATCAAGTAAAGCAGATATTAATCTTTACAAACTGTGTCAAAACTGTAACAGCACAGAAAATGCAAACACAAAAATGTGAATTTCCAATCATTTAGTAATAAAAACAAGTCTTACATTTACATTTCAATTGTAGAGCTTACATCATACAAAAAATATACTTTTTCAAATTTTGTGTTTTTGTGATAATTTATTTACAGTATTAAGGATTCTTCAATTATTTACTCCAGTCAGATCTAAATGTTCTCATCGGTTTTAAAAACAGCAAAACATACTGGAAAGTATACATGCTAAAAATAATTATGCTGTTAAACACAAATGAATTAAAAATTTTAACAGCCCTAGTAAACATAAAATGGTAAAGTAACTTTTCATTACTGTATCATTTCAAAATGTCACCACTCACCTGACTAAGAGCGTAGCCCCATAAAACACTGACTATATCGCTTCTGAATTTCTGTAAGAATGCAAAACAAATGTAATTTTTTTCCCTTATGAAAAACTGTATATGAAATGTAGATAAAAGCTTTAAATCATGCTTTCAAACACTATGAATCCCAAAAATAATGCATATGTGAAGTAAAATATGGTCGTTGCATACCTCATATTCTTCTGTTTTAACATTCAAAGCAGGTACCAATGCCAGAAGATCAGCCGTGGCCTTTAAGACAAGAGGTCTGGTGTCAAAGCATAATTTAGGGGAGAGCGCCTTCCATGTAGAGCTGATATCAACTACCTGAAGAGAAAAAAGATTGATTCATAATATTATAACATTTTATTGAAAATGTTTATAACTATTGTATGCTGATTAGTCAGTTCAATTCATGCAAAAATACACCATAAAAAACAGTTATGACACAAAACACGTTTGCCTGTCATTCTGCATCACTAAACAGCACCAACAAGTAAATGTCTGATTCTTATGCACAACTTTATCTTCTGCTTTGTATTTTTGTGCAAAATATTTACATCCGGACAGAAACTTTGTATATTTCTAAGTCAGACCAAAGCTGCCACCAACAATTCATTTGATGTAGAGATGCACCGATATATGGACCAATAACCTGTATTGGTAAATAAAAGCAATTTTTCCCACAAGTGGTCGACAAAAAAAAGTTTAAAAACGGTCAATAGTTGTGGCTGAAATATCCTGTCAATCAAAGAAAACAGGAAAATGCAATGAATTTGAGCTTTGTGTATAGAAAATGCCAAGTATTAAAGGGATAGTTCACCCAAAAATGAAAATTATGTCATTAATGACCATTATGTCATTACAAATTCGTAAGACCTCCGTTCGTCTTCGGAACACAGTTTAAGATGTTTTATATTTAGTCCAAGAGCTTTCTGACTCTCCATTGAAAATCTAGTAACAGTATACTGTCCATGTCCAGAAAGGTGTTAAAAAAATCATCAAAGTAGTCCATGTGACATCAGTGAGTCAGTTAGAATGTGTTGAAGCATCGAAAATACATTTTGTTCCAAAAAGAACAAAAATTACGACTTTATTCGGCTTCTCTTCCGCATCAGTTGTGAAGCGTATGCTCAAAACTAAAGTCACGTGACTGCAGTGATGCAGATGACGTACGAAGCGGTTAACATGTTATCTGGTGCGCCCCAGCTGATTTTTGTTTTATTTTTTTGTGTGCCTGGGCTTCCTTTACAGTCCGAGGGAGATGCACGCTGTAAGTTTGAAAAACAAAAAACTTTGCAAACATGTCTGTGGATAACACCGTTATCCCCGTCACTTCAGTCACGTGACTTTAGTCTTGAGCATACGCTTCACAACTGACGCGGAAGAAAAGACAATGCTGAATAAAGTTGTACTTTACTGATCATGGCATGAATGAATAACATTCAGAAAATGTAATCTTCAGAATTTAGTTAATGCAAGTTAATATAACCACCAAACCACTGGTATCAGCATTGTATCGGCAGATATCAGTCTAAATACCGTATTTTTCGGACTATAAGTCGCACTTTTTTCATAGTTTGGTCGGTCCTGCGATTTATAGTCAGGTGCGACTTATATGTCAAAATTAATTCATACTGACCAACATGAACCAAAGGAAAACATTACTGTCTACAGCCATGAGAGGGTGCTATATGTTGCTCCTGTAGCCTACCCCTGAAAAAAACTGTTAACTGAAACATTAACTTAAAGACAACGAAAAAAAACTTAAACAAAATGTCCCTCAAAAGAATAATAATTTTCTAAATAAATGCGACTTATAGTCCAGTGCGACTTACAGTATATATGGTTTTTTCCTATTCATGATGCATTTTTTGACTGATGTGACTTATACTCCGGAGCGACTTATAGTACGGTAACCAACTATCGGTATTGGTAGAAAATTTATATATCGATGCGTCTCCTATTTGATGACTTAGTAGGATAATAACTTCAGATCCATTTTTTACCTCAGTCTTACAGAGCTCATGTAAGCCCTGAACTGCGAGAGCAGCAGGTGTGGCTTGATCCTTCTTGGAGAACTGGGTCAGGGTTTCATCGATGGCAGCTAGCATGTCTCCTCCATGCTGGTATGGCCTGCAACAATGTTTTCAAATTATTTATTTGTATAGCCCTTGCAACAAAGTGCACTCTTATAGAGTAGCTTTACAGAAATGTTAAAAGTATGAGCAAAAATCTATGTGGTCATCTTTGTTGTTTATGATGATGATGTGTCACGTGTGTCTAATGTGGAACTGTGTGCTTAGCAAATGATTTAAAGTCCCCCTGTAGTCTATACTTTTGTCACCTAAAACTCATCTTAGAGCATCTTAATAGCATATGTAAGCATATGCAAGTTTTTCCTGTGACAGTAAATTATTCATGCTTTAAATCAGCTTGAATGTAACTCTACACCCTTGCCTCTTTTAGTTTACGCCGATCTATGAATATGCAAATTAGTCCCACCTCTTCTTTATGGCACAGTTCGGCCCATATGAATATGTGAATTAGTCCCCGCCTCAACTCTTTCGCACCACCTCAGACCATAGATATATAGCAGTAAAAATATGCTAAATTTAGCAGTTTCAGACACATAACTGCTAAGTCCGGTTTTACACAACGCATACGTGAACTGAGTGTGTTCAGCACTATTATTTTGTGCTAATACTAACAGGTTAGAGCTTTCACACTGCACATGAGCACCACAGAAGCAGAGCTGATGGAGCAGTGCTGCAATTGTTTGAGAGCATCTATGCAGATTGCAGCATAGAGTCTATGCAGCATCCATGCATAATATCTATAACTCGAAATACTAATCCATGCATTCAACTCTGTTGATGACATTGGTTACATGTTGATTTCAAACCGCGGTTTTGGAAAACTCCAATTTTATGGAGAAAATACTCAGCAAGGGTGTCGAGTGATAAATATATTTGCACATGGTTTGTCTTAAAGCATATTAGAAACACAACACAGACATATAAACAACAATAAAAACCTGATTTTCCACACAGGGAGACTTTAAATTAAAAACAGTTTCATGGTAAAAGCATTTGTAAAAGACACAGTGTTTGGGTAAAACACACCTCACTCTGCAGATATCTCTGACACAGGCAGCTCGAGCCAATATCTGCTCCCACTGAGTGTCTTTTCCCATGACCACTGAGGATCTTTCTAGTTGTGACATCAGTTTTTGCAGGTCTGGATATACACGATCCTACAAAAAACAGCCAGAGAAACCCATGTTGGATGAGAAAGAGGTTAGCTTTAAGTTTTACAAAATATAATAATATATAGCGGGGAAAGTAAGTATTTGACACATCAGCATTTTTATCAGTAAGGGGATTTCTAAGTGGGCTATTGACAAATTTTACACCAGATGTAGCCATCAAGCCAAATATTGAATTAATACACAGATATCTGAAAATTTAAGTATACAAGTTGAGTTATAATAAAAATTTAAGTATACAAGTTGAGTTATAATAAATAAAGTGAAATGACAAAGGGAATAAGTATTGAACACATGAAGAGAACAAGGTGCAAAATGGAATAGAAAGCCAGGAGATCACCTGAAATCTGTCAGTATTGAGAGAGAAACCCTCAAGTCCAAAGAATAATCAGGAGAGTTCTCCAAGAGCCAAGAACCACTTGGGCAGAACTTCAACTGGCATCAGCAGGTACTGTTGTTTCAATGAAAACTATAAGCAATGCACTGAACCGCCATGGTATTCATGCACGCTCACCACGCAAGACTCCATTGCTGAACAAAAAGCATGTTGAGGCTCAGTTAAAGTTTACGAAAGAGCATTTGGAGAAGGCTGTGGATTAATGGGAGACTATAGACCCTTTCAAAGTTGGTAAACATTGTGACGTATTTGTGCGGCTGGGGCTTAGCTGGAGGCAAAAAGAGCCGCAGAGGAAATGTTGACAAGCTTAAGCTAGCACGTTTTAGCAGGGATTTATTAAACATGGATGCAGAAGAAGTTTTGGAACTGTCCGCAATTTGTACAATCACTAATTCTGCCGGACTGTGACAGCTATTTTTGTAAATTAACTCTCGCGATTTTAACCAGGTTTTGGATATTTCCTAGACAACATATGAATTACTTTTGGGTGGTTTGGGGAATTTTGTCCAGGCTTATTGTCTAATGTAACCTATCGCTGGGCTAGCTATGATTAGCAATGTGGATTATTTTAAGAGACCATTCAAAGGATGGCACACACATATATCGCTGTATATTTTAAGCTAAACATCACGGTTGGCGACTTTTCACCTATAAAATAGAAAGATAAAAATCATACTAGATAAAATCAACAAACCAGTACATATGCATAGATTATTTTACCTGATATGAAGTGTGAACTGGAAACACAAGCATTATTTGTGATCGTCTCCCTCCAGTCTTTACGCCGTATTGCATTCAACTACAATTGTCTTCTTGATTTCTGCGAAGGAATGTCTGGCGGGATCCAGTAAAACTTTATTTTTGAACCAAAAGTGCTGTTCCTTCTATTCTGGCAGCCAAAAACACAACAAGGTGACATTTTTAAGTCCAAATCGCAAACTTTTTTGCCTCCAGCTAGAGCTGTGACATCACAGTGACGTGGGCAATTAAGGGGTCTATAGTATGGTCAGATGAAAGCAAAATATAACTTTTTGGCAGTCATTCTACACACAATGTTTGGAGAAGATATGGCACTGCCCACCACCCTAAGAACACAGTTAAGTTTGGGGGTGGAAGCATTATGGTTTGGGGCTGCTTTTCAGCAAGGGGTACTGGCATACTTCATATTATTGAAGGCAGGATGAATGGAAAAATGTACCAGGACATTCTGGATAAAAATCTACTGCCATCTACCAGAAACCTGAAAATGAAAAGAGGGTGGACATTTCAGCAAGACAATGATCCCAAACAATAGACTGTAAAAAAAAAGATGGACGTAGTGTCCGTGACAACACCCATTGATTTCTGAAGATTGTTTTTGAAGCTTAAAGTAGGCGTTGCCTGCCGTCGCCATCTTGGCCGCGTTTCATCTCGCATTAATCCGAGAATGGGTAAAGAGGTGGGATGTTGGGTTAAGCTGAGGTGTTTGGTTGCTAAAACCACGCCCGCCTAGCTCGATTCTAGTGACCGCAGTGGCTGTTCACCCCGCACTCAAGTGGCCATGGCCTTAATTATGCAGAACTTTAAAGCTTAATATAATTTAAACGGAAGAGTTACAAAAAAAATCATCAGAGAGATCGGAAGCTTGGCCTTCATCCCAAACACAAGGCCAAGGAAACAATGAAGTGGTTTCAAAGTAAGAAAATCAAGTTGTCGAAGAAAATCTATGGAGAGAACTGAAGATCAAAATTCATAAAAGAGGCCCAAGGAACCTTCAAGATTTAAAGACCATTTTTGTGGAAGAATGTGCCAGAATCACTCCTGAGCAATGCAGATGACTGGTCTCTCCATACAAGAGGTGTCTAGAAGCTGTAATCACCATCAAAAGGCTTTTCTACAAAGTATTAAATAAAGTGTGTTCAATACTTATTCCCTGTGTCATTTCACTTTATTTATTATGACTCAACTTGTATACTTAAATGCTCTGATTTCTTTGTATGAACTCAATATTTGGCTTGATGGCTACATCTGGTGGAAATTTTGTGTCAATTTAGAAATCACCACTTAGAAATCCCCTTACTGATAAAAATGCTGATCAAATGCTGTGTCAAGTACTTATTTTCCCCGCTGTATAATAGATTTTATGGTAGGGCTGGGAATCAGCACTTAATTCAGCTAGAAATATTTGAAGGTTAGTAATATTTTGCTAAATATGAAAGAAAATCTCTGTGATGTAATATAAACTATACGGTCACCTCTAACATGATGTATAACTAAAATCTTCACTTTTAAAAGCAGTACCAACACCATGCATTTTATTTAATGCATAAGGCTTGGAATTCTAATTTCTCACAATTGATTTTTTTAAACATAAAAATTCTCTATATAATAAAAAAAAAGATAAGAATCTATGCATCAGGTTTGCAAAGATACAATATAGAAAATAATTGGTTTAGTGTAACCACACCTGTTTCTTCCATAACAGAACCAGGAGCCGCAAAGCCACAGGCCTCAGTTTGGGTGAACCGGCCAGAGTTTGGAGAACATGAAGAACCTGTGGGATACAGAACTGAAAGCAAACAAATTAGTCAGGACAAACTTTTGGAGTAGAAGACAAATATCCATCTAATCCTGAAGAATATAAATGTATGGATATCATGGGCGTCCGAAGCAAAAAAAATGTGCGTGGGTCCAAAACTAATGTATCATTATTAAAAAGTGGGTGAGTCTTGCCCCCCCCACATATAATGTTCTGACGCCCATAATGGATTTAAATATTAGCATTGCAAGTACATTGGTGCTGATAGCCCCTTGGTTAGTGTGCTCACGGTGACCCGAGTTCGAATCTGGTCTCTGAGGTCCTTTGCCAATCCTGCTCACCTATCTCCACCCAACACCCCAAAAAATAACTACATAAACAAAAAACACTGCAAGTACAATTTCAGATGTGTGTTTTGCTTTACCAGTGACATAAGGTATAGGCCATTCTCATGCTCTGCATGGCGTGTACTAACACGTGTACAAACAAAGTGCTTCTCAAACTTTCCGGCATGTGGCCTTCCTTTTGTAGGGTGCATCCCCCTCAAAGAAAATTCATGACATAAAACAATCCCATACTTAGAATTTGAATTAAACAAAACAAATTTTATTATTCAATGTAGGGCTGTTATTTTTCTGAAGTTAAATTACACAGAATTTCTGATACATTTTTGTATTTTATTTTAATGTATTTCGTAAAATGTCCATAGGTGGTCACGGTCTACAGTTTGAGAACCACTGTATTAAAATAACTAAGCAAAAACAATAAATAAATAACTAGCTTTTAAGGTTACAGGCTGAATAGAGCACCTAGCCATTTAAAATAAAGATGAATTCGAGCCAGAACATCTCATTTACCCATTTATTTCACAGTCTGGCAATTTGAACTCATTATATTTTTATCAATGCAGCATTTTTACCAGTAAGCAAACTGTTAAAGCACATACGTGGCATACAAGATTATAAAAATATGTTATTGTTAGCAGAAACAATGAATAACAATGGCACAGACAATGGCCAGGTTAATGGCTGGGGTTGCAAAAAGTGTGGAGGTGAGCTGTTACCATAGCAACAGCTACAGTAAAAACGTTTTGAGTCCAAATCAATGCAAATTGACCACATTTATGGGAGTGGAACTGAGCTGTAATAATAATGTTAATGGTGTTCCTTATTGTGACTGCCCTACATGTTAATGTCTTTCATTTTAATAAAAAAAACTATTTTACATTATGTTCAATCATAACACAATATAACCTATAAATGGTTTTAGCAGTAACAACATAAACAAATTGCTTTGGTGAACAATTGTAACTTCCGGTAAACTCCACAGAGAATCAATAACAACAAAGTCCTTTTAGAGGAGTTTAATTCTGATAACAAGCAAAATAAACAACAAGTAGATTACCTTAGTACAAAGCGTATAAAAAACTACACTGAGCTAACTTTACTGTGTAAAATGTGTACTATATAATCTATACAATCTTAACTACAGATCGGCTGCCAAACCTCCCTTCAACAAAACGCAAATCCATGATCTCCGTCTCCCCTCGTCTTCAGGAAACCAAAACTTGTTATTTCGACAAGGTATTTGTTTCAGAGTTAAGTTTAGCCATTAGTCAGACCATTAACTCATTCCTCATTCCACCCCAGCATTTTTTGTGATTTTCACAAATGTTTTCACAAAATTCCTTCCAGGAAAATTTTCATACAGTACAATACATCAAATGAAAGAACAGACCCTCTGCTTTAAGTAGGTAGGTTTCTTCAAAAATTCCAAATTTTGAGCAAAAGCTGAAATAATTGCATTTTTGTAAAGGACATTAGAGATCAAACTTAGAACTATCAAAACATACACAGAGTTTACAATGTTGTTGAATTAGATCAGGGATGGGCAACTTCAGTCCTGAAGGGCCGGTGTCCTGCAGAGTATAGCTCCACCATAATTAACCCTCAAACGCTCCTCATTTTCTGTTTACACTTCTGGCCATTGGGGTCTATATGACCCCAAAATTGAAAGCATAATTGTAAGAAAAATATAAATTTTCAATAATACAAATAATATATAATTTGAAGTCATTTTTTACCTGTTTACCACTAAAGAGAGCATGTGTTGGTCTGTGTTTGTGTGTGTGTGTACCTGGTAATTATCACGTTGTGGGGACCAATTGTCCCCACAAAGATAGGAATACCAGTATTTTTGTGACCTTGTGGGGACATTTTGATATAAATCAAACAAAATGATGTATCTTAAAAATGTGAAGTAGTAGAAGGGTTTCTGTGATGGTTGGGGTTAGGGAATGGGGTAGGTTAGAGGAATGTAGGATTTATAGACAATTGGAAGCATTTCCGGGGAAGACCTGACCTGCTAAAGAGAGATGGCCTCCATCCGTCTCCGGAAGGAAGTGCTATACTCTCTAGAAATCTGACCAATAGTCTTACTTTTGATATTGTCTGACTATCCAGGGCCCAGGTCAGGAAACAGACAGATCGGCTTACCCATCAGTCTGTTAGCTGCCTTGACATGTCAAGATCACATATATCCCAGCACATAGAGCCTTTTTTAACAGAGTACCAACACATCTCGACTGTGTCTGTTCCTCGAACAAATAAATACAGAGCACCGTTTACCTCGTCTCGTACAAATCTTATTAACATAAAACTAGAACATAATACATTAACAGATGAAACTCAAATGTTAAAATTCGGCCTTCTTAACATTAGATCACTTACCAACAAAGAACCAATTATCAATGAAATAATTACTGACCAAAACTTAGATGCACTCTGTTTAACAGAAACCTGGCTTAAAGCAGACGATTACACCAGTTTAAACGAATCCACCCCACAAGACTATTATTATAAACATGTTCCTCGTCTAATAGGGAGAGGGGGTGGTGTAGCTACAATATACAATAAAATATTCAAAGTAAACCATAAATCCAACCTAAAATTTAATTCGTTTGAAATAATACTGTTAAATATGGAAATAACTGATCGCAACAACAAACGACTTTCGTTCATTTTAGCTACAATATATAGGCCTCCAGGCCACCACACAGATTTTCTTAAAGAAATAGCAGACTTCCTATCTGAGCTTACAGTCACTGTAGATAAAGCCCTTATCGTTGGTGATTTTAATATCCATGTGGATAATCCAAATGATGCATTAGGACGTGCGTTTATGGATGTTCTAAATTCTCTCGGCATTAAACAAAACGTGTCAGGGCCCACGCATACTCGTAATCACACACTAGACTTAATTCTGTCGCTCGGACTCAATATTAATGACATCGAAATATCACCCCAGAGCGATGCCGTTTCAGACCATTGCCTTGTGTCATGCACAATACTTCTAGATAGGACCGCTCAGTCCACAACATGCTACAGATTAGCCAGAACAATAATTTCCACCACTAAAGATCTTTATCAAAAGAGCTTTATTAGCACTCTTCCAGACCTGTCTCAAATGAAACATGTAGCAGATAATCGTGAAGATCTAGATATTATAATAGAAAACCTGAACAACGTCTGCTCTAGCACGTTGGATGCCGTTGCTCCCATTCGAAAAAAGAGAATCAAAGAAAAACCGCCAGCTCCATGGTATGACCATCATACTGCAGCCCTTAAAAAATTAGCTAGAAAAATGGAAAGAAACTACCGAAGCACAAAGTTAGAGGTATGGCGTTCAGCATGGAAAGAGAGTGTTCAACACTACAGACAGGCTATTAAAACTGCCAGATCTACCTATATCAGTACGCTTATTAAAGAAAATCATAACAACCCTCGTTTTCTATTTAGCACAGTTGCGAAACTGACTAGAAACAAAGAACAAACAGAAACCAATAGTAAACTCCAACACAATAGTGATGACTTCATGAACTTCTTTACTAACAAAATTATGTTTATTAGGGAAAACATAGAAACTACGCAAGCAGCCATCACTCTCCCCAATAGCACATTTTCCACTAGATTACCAAATGAACATCTTGAGTCATTTAATCCTACTACAATAGAAGAGCTCTCTAAACTAGTAACGTCATCCAAATCATCGTCCTGTATACTAGACCCCGTTCCCACAAAATTACTAAAAGAGGTATTTCATGTTGTGTCAGACACGGTACTTAATATCTTTAACTCATCTCTAGAATTAGGATACGTTCCAACAGCTTTCAAACTAGCAGTTATTAGACCGCTCATTAAAAAGCAAAACATTGACCAGGGAGATCTTAATAACTTTAGACCAATCTCAAATCTACCTTTTCTTTCTAAAATATTAGAAAAAGTAGTGGCAAGCCAGCTACGCACATTCGTAGAAAATAATAATACATATGAAAAGTTCCAATCAGGATTCAAGCCCCACCATAGCACAGAGACAGCGCTACTTAGAGTTACAAATGACCTCCTATTAACATCCGATCGTGGTGAAATCTCAATCCTTATATTACTAGACCTTAGTGCAGCCTTTGACACAATAGATCACACAATCTTACTCAATAGACTAGAAAACTATGTTGGCATCAGTGGTCAGGCGTTAGCCTGGTTCAGATCGTATCTAACCAATCGATATCACTTTGTTTATGTAAATGAGGAAGAGTCATATCACTCCCCCGTTAAATACGGCATACCTCAGGGATCAGTTCTAGGCCCTATCCTATTCTCGTTATATATGTTACCTCTAGGAGACATTATCAGGAAACATAACATAAGTTTTCACTGCTATGCGGATGATACCCAGCTTTACATCTCGTCGCATCCTAGCGAAACCCACCAGTTTTCTAAGCTAACAGACTGCATTAGTGATATTAGGGACTGGATGGCACAAAACTTTCTTATGCTAAACTCCAATAAAACAGAGATACTTATTATTGAACCGAATCGCTACAAACATAATATGTCAGATTACAAGTTGCCCATAGACGGCTGCACGGTGGTGCCATCTTCCACGGTTAAGAATTTAGGCGTAATGTTCGACAGCAACTTATCCTTCGACAGTCATATCGCCAACGTCTGCCCAATTCTGGCATCTTTACACTGGCTACCAGTTAAATATCGTATACAATTTAAAATATTACTAATCACCTACAAAGCCTTAAATGGCCTAGCGCCTTCGTATATTAAAGAACTACTATCAGAATACAATCCATCACGTAAACTGCGCTCACAAAATTCTGGTCACTTAATTATACCTAGAATATCAAAAGTGTCTAAAGGTGGTAGATCCTTTTCCTACTTAGCCCCTAAGCTCTGGAATGATTTACCAAATAATGTTCGAGTATCAGACACAATCGATCAATTTAAATCTAAACTTAAGACATTCTTCTTTAACAAAGCATTCACATAAAATGTCCAGTAAATGTACATTTCCCGCAGTAGTTAGTTTGTCTAGAACAAAGCACTCACATACCTCATATGGGTAATATACTATTGCCGCAATAGTTAGCCTGTCTGGAACCGAGCCGACTTGAACCACTATAATGTTTGAAACTTGCATTGCATGCGAACGGCCCCTACGCTAATAGAATTCTGTTTTTCTCTCCCTGTCTCGTCCTCAGCCACGAGGACCATGAGACAAACAGACCCAGTTCCGGTTGCTGTGAAGATCATTGCATCACTGATCCACTGGCTGTCCTTCAACGTGATGACCAGCCGATGCCCGACCAATGACCACCGGCTAAACCAGTTTAATTCGCTTACCCGCCTCCTATCCCTACCGTTTTTATATATATATAAATATATATTAATTCCTTCCAAGGGTTTTTGTCCTTCTAGGACTTTTTCCCATTGGGTTTTTTTTCCTAGAGGGTTTTTAATCCCAGGGAGAGTCAGCCAACTTTGGCTTAACTTAGCACTTTACTGTATACGTTACATTATTAATATGCTCGCTTGTACGGTTTAACCGCTATCTCTACTTCTTATATTATCTATTGATCTTCTGTGTTCTCCTCTACATCTTCTCATGTAAAGCTGCTTTGCAACAATTAACACTTGTGAAAAGCGCTATATAAATAAAATTGAATTGAATTGAATTGAATAGAATATACAGTTTGTACAGTATAAAATGCATTACGTCTATGGAATGTCCCCACAAAACATGGAAACCAGAATGTGTGAATGTGTGTGTTTGTATGTGTTTGTGTGAGCATGTGTTTTTTGCATTGCATTTGTGCACAAGAACCAGGCCTTCATTTCTGTGTCAAAATTTTCAGATTTATTGATATTTATTTTTGACAAATGGAAAAAAATGACATTTTTTGCATTTCCCATTCACTTTCAATTGGGGTCATATTAACCCCAAGGGACAGATTAATGAATTTTTTTTTACATACCTTTAGAACAACCGAATCAAGCCCAGTTGTTTTTGTGTATGTAAAGATAGATTATTTAGAAAAAGTCACAAAGTTTTATATCTCTGAGATGAAGGGAACCTTTTTTTTAACTAATGAAATGTCGTTTGGGGTCATATAGACCCCAAGGACCGTTTGAGGGTAAACACACCTGAAACAGCCAATTAAGGTCTTACTAGGCAGACTAGAAACTTTTAGGCAGGTGTGCTGAGGCAAGTTGGAGCTAAACTCTGCAGGACACCGGCCCTCCAGGACCAAAGTTGCCCATCCCTGAATTAGATGATGCTTCAGTTTTTTATAAATTGGGTAAGAGTGCCACCTAGTGGATAATAGCAGAATTATAGATTACTGTAAAAACTCATCAGGAAAGGGTCATTAGCAGTAAAACGTTTTCTCCTAATGGCAGGGAAGGAGATGAACAGAGACCGGAAGTGAAGTTCCGCACAGACACGTAACGGCGACAACGCATGTGTGTAAATAATAAATAACATACAGTACTGTGTAAAAGTCTTAGGCCACCATCCAAAACCATTGGATGTGTTGTTTTTGCAATGATATAGTGATCATATATAATTGTTTTTTAGTCTCTTTCTTAGAATACAACCAGAAAATACAGGAAATTTGTATGTAGTATTAAAAACAGTATAAGGGTATAAGCTGAAGTGTCAAGTATTTAGGGTTAAACTCCTCTTCCACTTGAGCAATAGCAGGCAACTGCAGGATCTCTAAAACCCAAATTAAATTAAATCCTAATTTCCTTTTCCGATCTAATGACTTCAGTCTCCTCAAAAAACCTCAAGATGTGTTTAGTGCCAAGAGAGGTCAAACTAAATACTGACCGATGCCTGAAGAAGACATTTAGCTCTGAAAACTGTTTTGTTTTTAATTTTGTGTACATCTTGCATTTTCTGTTTGTATCTTAATAAAAAGAGTGAAAAATAAATATGGATGGACATTAAAACTTGGTGGCCTAAGGCTTTTGCACAGTACTGCATATATCTTGTATATATTGTAATTTTTTATAAACTATAACACAGTCATGTGGATCTTATTAACTGTACCTTGTGGGTTCCCAGTCTTGGCAGAGTATAGAGAAGAGAGTGAGACAAAGCTGGATCAGATACTCTGCCGAGTTTAAACATCAGGACGGGAAGTAAAGATGGCACCTAGAGGATATGGAGATGGAATGCAAAGAAAAAGAGAGAGAGAGAGCAATGTCATGCCATTCATAAAGTACGACAAATACAAAGGCATATATATATATATATATATATATATATATATATATATATATATATATATATATATATATATATATATATATATATATATATATATATAAGAAATATCCATATCATCACAGCTGTTTAACTCAGTGGTCCATTATGAACCCCTCACTGAAAGTCAGAGAGGGAAGCCCCCCTTCCCATTTGGAATGAGTATAACTTCTGACCCTCAGAGCAAAGCCCAAAAGACATATATTTTATAATAAAAATAATAAAAATGTCAGAACTATGATGCAACAAGTCACTTTTAAAACTGGTAGCATACTAAGATTTAAAGGATAACATTTAACTACATTCTCACATGACAGATGATGAATATTCCTGCATATGTCTTCATAACCTCCATGTGTACCACATCTGTGCATCAAAACTGTCTTGCGGGGCTAGGCATGTTTCCTCGAATCAAGCGCTTTGATGTTCCTGGTTCCCAGTCTTTTCTCATGTCATTGACTTTATGTCTAAGTGAGCCCTAAGGATGTCTCTAATGAACGTAAGTAGGGAGTACAGGTCATAGTAATTGTACCAAGATACACGTTCATTTAGGTAAGGTAATTACTATTCCAGTTTCTAAGGCTGCATAGGTTGCCTAGTAACACTGACATTTGGATGATGGTTTAAAAGGAAGCATGAAATTAGAGGATTTTTCTCTTTAATTCTGTTCAAGGAACAGCATAATGCTGTTAATGTGCAAAAGTCTTTACAATTAAAAAGCTAATACAAATATATAAAAAGCTTGGAAAATACGCTTTTCGGTTCATTTGACTGCTGGAACCCCCCAATGGAGACCAATATATTAAAAGTTCATTTTCAAATCCTTGTGAACATTACAAGGTTCAAACCTGTAACCTTTTGGTTACCAGCCCAAATCTTTAACCGACACGCTACAACACCTCATACTAAATAAAACAGATCTGCAAAATTATAACACAGCAGCACTAAACGACGACTCTGTCTTAAGGTTCACCTTTGCAGGGTCGGTCTCAGCGATGCCAGCAGCTGTGTCCAGCGCCAATCGGCAGAGGTCTCCGTCACTGCTGACGATGAGATGTGAGAGGAGAAGACAAACAGCATTTGGGACACGCTCACAGGCAGAGAGTGATGACTGTAGTGAGTAAAGCCATTCCACAGCACACAGGGTGTCCATGGAAATGCGGTGAAGAACGCTGGTGGCCACCTGAAGCTCACTGTACCAAGTACTGAGAGGCATGCTCAGCTGTGTGGACTTCTGTAGAGGGATATTTGTCAAATAACATGTTTAATATAAATATTTAGCTACACCTTCTATTAGAGGTCTCGAAGACGTCTTTATATTTGTTAAAGCACTTAAAATGTAAAGCATTTACTACTTATGTGTACTTTCTACATACAGTGTATTTATGAATAAACCCAATCTTTCATCCAATTTATGTTAACTGCAGTTGTAAAGATAAATTATGTTTAATACCTTTTTTGAAACGGACGGTTCTCTTTGGATCGTCTGCAACAGTGAATTTGCCAGCTGGAGGTTCTTTGTGTGTGTTTGAGTGTCTGTAAGAGCTTCCATGAGAGTCGAGCAGGAAATAACCTGCAACAAGGGCAATACCAGCACAGAAGAACCCCATGGAGGACAGACCTCAGGTGGGATGATCTTCACAGCTAAAAAGCAAGGAAAGATTTTGTAGTCCACAATGTAAATACAACGAATACCATCGCTTATTTTAAATCGATGTTTATGTCTGTGGTTGTATAAATCATGTCAGTAGGAAAAAATGGCAGACGCCTGTGTTACATCTATTACTTACGATTAAAGGGATAGTTCACCCAAAAATGAAAATTCTGTCATAATTTACTCACTCTCATGTTGTTACAAACCTATTTCTTTTTCCCTACTGTGGAAGTGAATGGGGCTCGTGAACGGTTTGGTTACAAACATTTCTCAAAATGTCTTCATTTGTGTTCATCAGAACAAAGAAATGTATACAGATTTGTAACAACATGAGAGTGAGTAGATGACAGAATAAAAATTTTTTGGTAAACTATCCTGGGCCGGTTTTCCCGATAACGATTGAACTTAGCACTTAAGAGCGGTTTCTTAACGAACATTCGTTGTTCATTTACGTGCGTTTCCCAAAGATGCACGTGAAACGATCGCTCGCAGCTGGGTTTTAAGTGCTACTTACGAGTCGCTATCCGTTTGTCAAGTGCTGAAATGTCACCTATGGAATGACTCGAATTTGTAGCAGAAGCTTGTTTAGACTAATGATCTTTAGCCGATGTGCACTAATATTTTTTATAATATTTTTTATTATTGTTCATGACTTTTTAAATGTTTTAAAATTGTTCATAATGAAATATTCTTTTCCGTATTTATTTAGGACTCGTCCCACTGCGAAATGCCTTCTGCATTTTATAATATAGTTTAGATTATTATTATTTGTTGTTGTTTATTATTATGTTTATTTATTGTTATGGATTATTGCATTGTACCGTAAATATTTATTTAATTTTCTTTAATCAGATGCCATACCCTTCAAAAAAAAATTTTTTACTGTAGCCAGATGAATTATAGCAGAAATTGGTAGGAACAATTATCAATTTGCTAGTACCAACTTTTACCACGTTTTCCTTCTTTGTTCATTTATGTTTAGTCATTTAAATTTTATTTTTCATTTGAATTTTAAATATATTATATTAAAGTAATTTAAACAAATAAGCAAAGAAAACCCCAATAAATAAATATAGCCTACATTTAAAACATTACATTATCGTCATTGCAGGAGTGTAATTTGTTGGTTGTCCTGCAGGTGACCTTGTAACACTGTTACGATGCACTTATGAATTAACGATTACTCCAGACCACTCGTAGATCTACGATGATTTTTAAGCTACGAAGCTTTTGGGAAACGGCCCGTAATTCTAAGATGATTCATACAATCGTTTTTACGATAAACTTAGCCTTACGATGCTTTTGGGAAACCCGGCCCTGTTTTGTAGAAGATAATTTTGATTACACCTGCATTAATAATTGTATTCTACTTATGAAAATAACACATTTGGTCCATTTAGTGGAATGTACAGTGTTTTAAGAATGTAGTCATAGAAGGTACACTACACACACAAAAAAAATAATTTTTAATTTAAATGTTTTTGATGAGACCATACTTTTTTATATAAAATTACACTGCTTTATTAATAATAATTCTTCATTCTTACCATTTTTTATGTATGGTCCAAACAGCATAAATTTAAGCAAGAAGGTTATCAAATTTAGAGGAACGACAACTCTTAAATCATCTGTGAAAGTGTGGTGAGGAAGAGGAGTTTTACCGAGCTCTAGGAGAGCTGTCTGCTGAGAAGTGGAGGCTTTTAGCAAAAGCAGGGAGATACCCATGATCACCTGATCAGCTGGGAGTTCCTACAGTGAGAAAGAGCACAGGTAGACAATGGTTTAACACAGAAACTAGGAATGCTCCAATCTGGATTTTTGCAGCAAATACCAAGTACCGATTTCTTGTTGTCATGATCGGCTGATACCAATACCATTTCTTCAAGCTGATATGCAAGCTTTTTGATGACTGGAACTGTTAACCTTTTTTTAGATAAAATAATACTTTGTTATATTATTTGGTAATTGGGTATATTATTGTTTTAATGGAGAATCAGACAAATAAGCACAACAAATAATTATTCTACAAAGAGCAATTTAATATGCCTTTAAAAAGGATTATGCCTGTTTAAAGTACACGCATTCTTATAAAGTACAAAATTTCTTCAGTCAAGAGTAGAGAGTGATTTTAGCGAGTACCGATCAAGTCATTTAATGCAGCGATCGACTGATACTGATCTACAGCCGATCGATCAGAGCTTCCCCTTACAGAAACAATAGGTTGAATGCAAAATCATTATAATGAGTTCATTATAATCCTGGCCAAATTACAGAGATGCCAGAGTACTTAAATGATCACAAGACCTTTGGTGTTCAACAAAATATGGTAGGTCACTTGCTGGAGAATTTGTACTTTAAAAATTACAGACATGGCCAATTCGCATGGAATTCAGATCACAGACAACCTCTCCAATTATAACAAATGACTAAAGGTCACCAGGTAATGCTAATTCTGTTTGAAAAGAGCATAAACTGTACATGGTAACTAATGTAATACTTTGCATTTATTGTATTAATTATTTAAATCGCTGGGCCGTCCGAGCGCTTAATTTATATTTCAAAGGCTTATTATTATGATTCAATGTGTATCTGTAAAATAAAACAATGTTAGAAATGTCACACAACGTTCTTTCTTATCCCTGAAACCCAAACCATTATCAGATGCCCCCTCCACCATATACAGTGAGGAAAATAAGTATGTGAACACCCTGCTATTTTGCAAGTTCTCCCACTTAGAAATCATGGAGGGGTCTGAAATTGTCATGGTAGGTGCATGTCCACTGTGAGAGCCATTATCTAAAAAAATCCAGAAATCACTATGTATGATTTTTTTAACTATTTATTTGTATGATACAGCTGCAAATAAGTATTTGAACACCTGAGCAAGTCAATGTTAATATTTGGTACAGTAGCCTTTGTTTGCAATTACAGAGGTCAAACGTTTTCTGTAGTTTTTCACCAGGTTTGTACACACTGCAGGAGGGATTTTGGCCCACTCCTCCACACAGATCTTCATTAGATCAGTCAGGTTTCTGGCTTGTCGCTGAGAAACACGGAGTTTGAGCTCCCTTCAAAGATTTTCTATTGGGTTTAGGTCTGGAGACGCCACACCAGAACCTTGATATGCTTCTTACAGAGCCACTCCTTGGTTATCCTGGCTGTGTGCTTCAGGTCATTGTCATGTTGGAAAACCCAGCCTCGACCCATCTTCAATGCTCTAACTGAGGAAAGGAGGTTGTTCCCCAAAATCTCGCAATACATGGCCCTGGTCATCCTCTCCTTAATACAGTGCAGTCGCCCTGTCCCATGTGCAGAACCCCCCAAAGCATGATGCTACCACCCCCATGCTTCACAGTAGGGATGTGTTCTTGGGATGGTACTCATCATTCTTCTTCCTCCAAACACGTATAGTGGAATTATGACCAAAAAGTTATATTTTGGTGTCATCTGACCACATGACTTTCTCCCATGACTCCTCTGGATCATCCAAATGATCATTGGCAAACTTAAGACGGGCCTGGACATGTGCTGGTTTAAGCAGGGGAACCTTCTGTGTCTGCATGATTTCAAACCTTGGAAACGGTGGTCCCAGCTCTTTTCAGGTCATTGACCAGCTCCTCCCATGTAGTTCTGGGCTGATTTCTCACCTTTCTTAAGATCATTGAGACCCCACGAGGTGAGATCTTGCATGGAGCCCCAGTCCGAGGGAGATTGACAGTCATGTTTAGCTTCTTCCATTTTTCAATTTCCCCCGTAGCCCTTTCCAGCCTTGTGGAGTAGCCCTTTCCAGCCTTGTGGAGGTGTACAATTTTGTCTCTAGTGTCTTTGGACAGTTCTTTGGTCTTGGCCATGTTAGTAGTTGGATTCTTAATGATTGTATGGGGTGGACAGGTGTCTTTATGCAGCTTACGACCTCAAACAGGTTAGGATAATAAATGGAGTGGAGGTGGACATTTTAAAGGCAGACTAACATGTCTTTGAGGGTCAAAATTCTAGCTGATAGACAGGTGTTCAAATACTTATTTGCAGCTGTATCGTACAAATAAATAGTTAAAAAAATCATATTTTGTGATTTCTGGATTTTTTTTTTTTTTAGATTATGTCTCTCACAGTAGACATGCACCTACAATGACAATTTCAGACCCCTCCATGATTTCTAAGTGGGAGAACTTGCAAAATAGCAGGGTGTTCAAATACTTATTTTACTCACTGTATATATTTAAATAATAAATTAATATCATAGTTGGAGCCGATGTTGTAGTGGGCAGCGCTCCGACATGTGGTGCTTTCGCACTTTCGCCGACCCGGGTTCGATTCCCGGCTCGTGGTCATTTGCCGATCCTGTGCCCCTCTCCCCTCCCTGTGCTTTCCTGTCCTCTCCTTATACACTGTCAAATAAAGGCAAAATGGCCGAAGAAATGTAACTTGAAAAAAAAAATTATATCATAAACTTGCGACTAGTCGAATAATAGTAAAAATTAACAAATACTAGTCGACTACGACAACTACTAGTTCACAATCTTCGGTCGCGGGCAGCCCTAAAAAACATATCAACCCACGTGGTCTTATGGATACCTTCTGACAGTGAATGGACTTCAAACATGTAGCCACAATTCAGTAGCATTACATGGCTAGAAAGAGCCAGGCTATTATTTAATTAAAGTAAGCATAGTAAGTCATTTACACCCAAGATGACATATGATTAAGGTGAAGAAATGATGGGCTAATTTTTTTTATTTTTGGGTGAACTATTTCTTTAACATCTATGTACACATCTAACAACAGCAGTGCTCTGGATTGTCCCAATCAGCATCTTATCCCTCATTCACTGCACTGTTTAACATAAAATGCATACACGTGCCAGGAAAAAATGTAAGTGTATTTACCTCTGCATAAACAGGTATAAGCTGGTGGAGTATGTGAAGCAGAGACATCAGCTCTCCTCCCAGCTGCACACTGAGCTGACAGGCACACAAGAGTTGAAGAGCCAGTTGGGTCAACTCCTTCCTCCAGAAACTCGGATCAGCGAGCAAAGCAGAGCTCAGAGACTCAGCAAATGATATGAACTCCACCAGTGCTGTTACACTGTCCACCTATGGGTCATGTACAAGTATCATATAAATCATTTTAGCCAGTACACACATTTAGTAATATATATTTCTCAAAAGACAGTAGACTAACTCAACAGGGCAAAGAGTGAGGGTGCATGTATGTTTAATGTAAGCATATTAAACATTATGGAATTCTGTTATTGTCAAAATATTAAGAAAGCATTTTGCTAATCTCAAGCAAGCCTTTGGTGTAGATTGCTGTGCAAGCAGTTTAACTAAATATCCGATGTTTGAAACAACACACTGTGGCATGCTCAAACTAAATAAAAAAAAAGAGTATTAGCAAAATCCCTTTAGGGAAATTGCACCACTATGTGTACATGTTTGCATTGCCTCATGCAAGACTAAAATCCTATCTAGTTGTATAGGAAATACAGATATCTCTAAATTCAAGTGCATCATAACGTTCGTTTCTTAAGCTCAATTTGCGCTGAAGTACAACATTTTTCAAGGTTGTTTCAGCTGTGCATGGGCACAGGTTGGCCAGCACCTCACATGACTTTGAACAGAGACTTTCCCTCAGAGAATCATCAGTCATTGTCAATTGATGATTGGTTCTTTTTTAACTGGAAGGCGGGACTTACATTGCCAGAGTGGCCACTTTGTATTTTGCCCATTCATAGTAACAAGAGTGCTCAATCATGTTATTATATTCAATAGCTTTGCTATTAAACACCTCTTTATATAATCCCAGTAAACCTTTGTAATGCTGATAACCATATGCAAGTATGTCATATGCATTCTGTTTTTATGTTACTGCTGTATAAAATATAATCCAAATCATTTTCATATTTAAAGAGTTCATACTGTAGCATGTTAAAAATAATATTGATCTTTAAAGGACAAGTTCGGTATTTTACACTTAAAGCCCTGTTTTCAGATTGTTTATGATGAAATAGAACGGTTTTGACTGAAATTTCGACATTTGCGGCTGCCCCGAGAATTTTTGGGTGTTTGTGTTTCAGCTCCTACCTTTACAATGGGTTTAATGGTGCACTGAAACAATCCTTTCCTAAATGCATTAAACTTTCGTTTACAAAGACGTGAAACTTATCGAGTGGTCAGGGGTGTTCGGTGATATGCTTACACAAAAATCGCGTTAAGAGATGCTTTCCAACAGCTGTTTTAGCATTCGTTGTTAACTTGTGGATCTATTTTTCCAAACGCCCCACACCCGTACATTCTTCCACTTAGAGCTTGAATAATAGACACTCCAGCCCAGGTGGTGGCGATAATCCACCTTTGCCAATTGCAAGAATAGAAACAAAGTTCCCGGCGCGGAGTAATACCGTACCTCACAGCACAACTAATACAAGTCAATGGAGTTGGCAAAAACTACGATAAAACCTGTTGGAATGCGTATTTTGCAGCGATTTTTGTGTGAGCGTGCCGGTGAGCGCCCCTGACCACTCGGTGGGTGTCGTGTCTTTGTGGACGAGGGTTTAATGCATTTTGGGAGGGATTGTTCCAGTGCACCATTGGACCCATTGTAAAGGTAGGAGCTGAAACAAAAACACCCAAAAATTCTCTGGGCAGCCGTATATGTCGAAATTTTAGTCAAAACCGTTCTATTTCATCATAAACAATCTGAAAACAGGGCTTTAAGTGTAAAATACCGAACTTGTCATTTAAAGTCCCCCTGTAGTCAAGAAAACTCATATTTGAGCATTATAATAGCATATATAAAAGCATATCACAGTAATTTCTTCATGCTTTAAATAAAACAGCTTGAATGTAACTCTACACATTCCTCGCCTCGTTTAGTATACGCAGATCTATGAATATGCAAATGAGTCCCCGCCTCCACTCCTGCACACCACCTCTGACCATAAATATATACACATATCTAAATAAATCCTACATTCTATGATTTCAGACACATAACTCCTAAGTTTGGTTTCACACAACTGCACGTTTGCAGCACAACACTGACCAACATTAGTGCACCTCCAGGGAAAAACAAAAAGATTATATGTCAAAATGCTTTAAAGTGACCCCCGTAAAGATTTGAGTGACTAAGCTTTTAAGGCGCCATGGGAAATTCACAACAAACTATAATTTAAACCTTCTGTTGGAACATTCCTAAGGTTTAAGTCACAGTACTGTAGAGCTACTTCAGTGAAGCGCATTAAGTAGTCATCGTCCTCCAGCTTACCAGCAAGTATGGGAGGAGGTCAAACAGGTTGCGTATCAACTCGCGGACCACCCTTGTGCCAGACATCCCTTTGCCCTCCTGGCAGTCCGACTGAGGATGCCCTCGTGGCTGAAGCAAGACCCTTAGGAGACCGTGTCTCAGCGGCGCATTTTCTGACACTCTTTGTGGCTCGCAATACAGGTAGCGAAGAAACGGAGCCAACATTTCAACATAAACTGGCTCATCTCTAAGGAAAACACACAATGGCATTAGACAAGTTTTAAGGCACTTTTAAAAGCCTTAAATTTGACAGAGAGGTAGATTTACTTCTTGACTAACTAACAAAAAAGTATCTGTGTCTAAAAGATGCAAAAACTTTGTCTATGAGAATCTCATACCTGTCAGCGGCCAGCTGAATGAAATCATCAATCTCTTGGAGCAAAGCGGGCCAGCAGTCGGGACGGTTTTCCAGTATTGTGATGTAGGGGTGAGGAAAGCTTCTACAATCAGGATTCAAATATACAGATGTCAATTTAATAGGACAAAAACTTTAAAACCCTATAGGCTTTTCTGTTTGGTCTATACTGCATCAGCCTCCTAATTCTGTATGCTAGGATGTCTGGTACAAAAGTTGTACCTTTTTGTCAAAAGTTAAAAAGGTCCTTATATGACCCATTGAGGTACAGATATGTAACTATAAGGTACCAGCATGTACCTCTAAGGAACCAGAGTGTCTTTTATGGTGCTATTTCATTGCATAGTACCCCACGGTTTAGGTCGGGTCAGCTTACCTTACTTTGGCTTGGTTAGCTTTTCCATTGAGTTTAGAATCGCTGCCTACCGCTGTGACATCATACAAGTGAGAGCGTCGTTGGAATGCTATACATTCCCAAACCTTCAAACCCAAACCTTTGTGAAATTCATGTACCTTTTTTCTGAGTATGGCCTTCTTTGTTCAACACTGATGATTAAAGTCTAATTTTCATGCTCACTATTTTATATTTAGACTGATTTATCTTATGCCTTACAATGTTACCTGTGTGCACAATTCGAATTTGATCAGGCAGTAAGATATTTTGTACAGCTAGCACGAGGATCTTCCTAACAGTCCTTTAACACTTCAATTTATGGTCAGGGTCACCTCCAGACAGATGTTTAGGCTCTCCATCCCTTCCACAGACATCCTACAGTTCAAACATTTACTCAATCTATCTCTTGTTGTCCCATGGCCAACTGGTGCGGCCATCACATTATCAGGGTCCATCCATCAGGGGCGGTTTTCGGCAGACAGCCACAACATTTCTGCAGGACAATGGCTGACTGACACATTGACCTCTATCTCACTTTAGTTCCACTGAACATTTAGAGGGAGTCAGCTTAACTAGAAAAGACATTTAAAACTTGGCTAGTCAAGGACAACTATATACACATATGACAACTGTATGTTACCAAAATAGTTATGTGTGTTGTTAGGATTAACTATGGGGCCTCTATCGCTGCTACAAACACAAAGTTTAAAACATTTCTGACTTGATTTTGAAAATGAAACCCAAATTCACTTTGGTCTTTTAATCTCAGAGGCAGGAGAAGAAAAGATTTATGCTGTTGCATCCCTAAAACTCCAGTCCTCCCAGTTTCTGTTTGATGTCTATAATAAGTGGCTTTTTGACCTCGGAGCAGATTGCAGAGGAGCACTGAGCAGACGGACACAATGAGCATCGTTGGGCATTTCCCATTAATCCTCAAGCCCTCCCTCGATGCCCGCTCGCCCTAAAGGCCAAGTACCAATCCGAGGGCGGCACAGAGTCCTTCACCCATTCATCTTCTCACCAGGGAAGAGCTCAACATAGCAAGAGAATGATACTGTGCCCAAAGTGGTCAAATACACCAAGCCTAGTTTTCATGAGATATAAGAAAAGAAATAGATGCCATGCTTGATGAATGCAAATTTGAGCTCTATGTAATGTCCACATAGCTCTTCTCCTCAAACATGACCAAAACCCTGATTTCCCTGTTTTCTCATAGGACTTTACTTGGTAAACACTGGTATTAAATGTCAATTTCTATTTCTATTTTATAATAATGGGCAGAGTTGCAATGGAATTTCTGCATCATTAGTAACACAAAACAAAAACCCAATCTGATTGTTTATGCAGCACAACAAAACATTTGCTCAACCAATGGCATACATTTGCGACTTCTTGTTTGTCTGAATTCTGTTTGGTGTCTTTAGTGGCACAGAAAATAGGCTCGCTGCCAAAAATTGCAGTAATGAACACCTATTTCATTGCTAAAAAACGTTATTTCGTGTATTTGGTATAATAGAATGTGTTCACGTGGTTTATGGTTAAAAAAACACATTATGTTCCACAAACCGTACATTTTTGTAGCTCCAGATTTCACTCTCTTCCTGAAACACCAGTGTTTCCCCTAGGTTTACAGCTTTGGGGTGTGTGTGTGTGTATATATATGTATATGTATATATATATAAATATATTGCTCACTCATTGTTTGCCAATGTTAGTTAATACATTTATATAATAAACATATGCATTGTTTGGATTGTTGGATGTAATAATAATAATAAATAAAAAATGTATAAACATATGATCTGTTCTGTTGTCAGACATAAAACGAGTAGACTATAAAGTAGTGAGTAAACACGACCTAGTCACCTTGTGTTTAATCCAACCAGCTGTTAACTTTGCTGAAATACTGATATATAAACGCGATTTATAATCATCTGACAAAATCATCATAAATTTACATTGAAGCCTCATGTCTTATTGTGTTATGAGCTTTTTTATTTCAAATGTGAGTTTTATTGTATATTGCGTAGCCTAATAGTGCAGACAATTCGCTGCAAATTCAGAAATATGACAGCATACACTGTTACTGTTACACAGAGTTACTACAAAACACGTGCGCGTACACGTGATAGAGAGGAAGAGAATGCGCGTGTGTGTGTGTGTGTGTTTGTGGGAAAGACGCTAACCTTTCGTCAAGTCATGATAAACGCGATTAGCCATCTTCTCTGTCAGTAACATCCATGTTGATGTTTACGCAAAAAAGAAAGTATACAGAGGAACAGACTTTGAAAACACTATCACATTTTCAGTTATGTGAGAGAGACGCGCGCTGCACACAACATGAGAGAGAGCGCGCACAGTGAATTAAGCAGAACAGTAAAATATAAATGTGTGCACTCAATTGGATAAATGTAAACGCGCAAACACAGACAGAAAAGACATGCCATCGTAGAAATAATATAAATAACATATTACTTTTTTTTAATTGCTATTTAGTTTGTTTAATAAAATAACAAATTGTTCTCGGACAGTATAAAGAAAATTAAATCAAATTTACTTGACCTTCAAGGGGGGCGGGTCGAGCCGTTAGGAGGGCGGGGCGCCCCCTTATATAATGGTAGGGGAAACACTGAACACACAGTTTCAAAAGCTCCGTGTCCCAGATTGGCCAGCTAATCTGTATGTTGTGATTGGCCTGAATACCTCTGACGTCAGCTGGAAATGTGACGCCCCTTACCATGTTTAAAAGATTCAGTCACAATGCAATGCTAACAGGAGTAAACTTAAAGGCTGCGAGTCTGAAGCGGGAGGAATTATGATAATGTTGGTCTTGTCTACATCACCAATCCCAGGAAGTAAACTGTTGCCTACAATCCGTTTGTTTGTTGTAGTCCAAGAAAAGAGATTTACGTTGAAGACAATAACTCGTCTCATTGTTTACTTTGGGGTTTGTACATTTTACATATCGTTAATGTACTAATACACACCTTCACACCAAAGGAAATGTAAAATCGTGAATTGGACAATATGTGCTCTTTAAGAGAAAGAAGAAACGCCAGTGTGAACAAGCTCAAGCTTTTGTTGCATTTCCATACAGTAAAAAAATACATTTGAACAACAGAGAAGAGAAATCAGGATAGTTTTGTAGTAATGAGCTATGACGTGGATCAGGGGCAACCAATCAGAAGGCGAAAACCAATAAAAGTCCTCCACTTGAAAGGATTCCAAAGAATGCATTCAATCATCAGTGTCCACTAATCATTTACAATATCGTTGTTGGCAGGGTAGCCAGAACGTTTTTTAATGCTCTTGCCGGCAGCGGTGTGAATGTACAGTTACTCTTATTGTTGGAAAGGCACTTACTTACCTAATTGAATACGGACAAGTGAAGTTCGTTCCATTATCTCGCTGACTTGCTTGAATTTGTAACAACCTCCCCACCACTTTTATCAGCCCTTGAACATTCCTATCCAGACAAGAAACAAAGCAGTCAAAATCAGCAGATACTACCCAACAACAAAAGATCTACAATGCATCGTTGTTTAATCTTAGAAATCAAGTTCGCAACTAGATAAAATATAGTGCAAACAGAATATTAAATTAAAAACGGCAACGTGAAAAAACAAACAGCATAACAATGTGTTTATTAAAATATTGTCAGGATTACCAGGATGTTCCTGTTCCATACACATCACTGATCACAATTACATTGATTTAAAAAAATTGCGAATAAAACACTTGGCAATCAAATCAAACAATGGGGCAAGATGAAAAATAAAACTCAGACACTTTGCATACTATACACTACAGAAATAATAAGTATATGACAAGTAATATGGCAGCATGCTATTCTAAACAAAGTCAGTACGATCTTTGGATACAGGAGTGCCAATTCCCTAGCAAGAGTACATGTGGAATATTTTTTATACATTATAAATCACTTCAACACAATATGCTCTCTCTATTCTACATTTCTCTGTACATATTGCTTTCATTACTGTATATCTTACTGTGAGGAAAGACATCTTCTTAGTGAAAGCAAATTTATCTTTGTGGCTTTCATCTTGGCTCTTTCATGAGCCTGGCACGCACTATGCATAATGAAACGTCGTTTTTGATCAGCATACGTATATCGTTTTTGTCAGTCTACTATGTTTTGATCACAAAATCTTAAATCTTAAAATTGTCCAATCGGGTCAGTGCTACATTATGCCATTAATTCAGATAACTTGTGCAATTGTCGAGTGAGCATACTACAACCATGCAAGCTGATATAAAAACGAGTGCGGAGGCATAAACACAAAAGACATTAATGCTAAGTTTGTCAAGTGATTTAAATTTTTTATCTAATTAATTACATGATGTGCCGATTAATTAATCTAATTATTTGCATTTATTTGCACATAAATATTGGCATATAAATGGAGAAATTAACCTCAAATTGAATAAAATTAAGTGCTTTTCATGTTTTTTTCAGGTGGGTCTATGGTTTAAGGTACAGGAATTGAATTAAGTAATCAAATTTAAAATAATACTGCATACACTGTAAAAAATGTGTGATTTGAAGTATCAACATGGTTTTATGCAACTTTAACTTATCATTTAAGCAATTTTAACTACATTTACATAAAAAACTATATTTCACTTTTGCTTTAGGGCCAATAAAAAATTTCAAGAGCAAATAAAAATCTGAACTACGGACTATTCTTATAAGCTGTGATGATAAACAAAAACACATCAATTCTCATGTGCTAAATGTTAAAACTAATCTCTGTGTAATGAAATGGGTACATTGTGTGGCAGCAGCTCTGTGTGACAGTAATGACAGCAGCAGGCGTGTGTGAGTGTTTAAAAAGAAAAGCAGGTTGATATGCAGGAGGTTGCATTTTTTAGATGTTTGTCAGATATCTGAATATGCAGATGTGCATCCTCAGTCAGCTGCCTTTTGTATCAGAGGCTAACCCTTACAGAAATGTGTGGGCATGAATCTAAAGTACCACATCATAGCTTAATCAACCAAGAAAAAAAAAACTTTAAACTTCCTGTTTTATTAGAAACTATGTCAAAGAATTTCATGGGGTCTTTAATACAATATTTATTTTTTGTGGTCATGTGCATCACATCTACAACATAAATGGAGTCAACCATTTTCCCTTCCATGTGACCACCACAATAATGACTGAATTAAATGCTTTTAGAAATCTGGGTAGTGTGGGACTCTTGAGGGACTTTTCAAGCATGAATGTTTAAAAGCTTTCAAACATTGAAATTAGCAGAACTCTTAACTTTTCAGCATACTGACTGTCAGCATATTAGACAGATGGTTTTATTTAATATGATTTATAGTGCAGTCAAAATATTTGTGAACTGAACCTTTGACCGTTTACACATATCTACTTTATAAATGCACCTACCTACAGCATGTGCACATATTTATGATAAATTTGTTCGTTACAGAAAAAATTTAGTTCTCGCACCACAAAACAGAAAGAAAATTAAGGAAAAAAATATAATTTCCTTAACACTACTTACTTTACCCCTTTTGCCAAAATTTGTATTATTCCTTTAAGACTACTTTAAACTCACACCACTGTTCAAGAAAAATGCAGCTATGTCAGACACCTTAACAAAGCAGTGTTTTTAAGGTGCAGTGTATACATTTTTGCGGCATCTAGTGGTGAGGTTGCGAATTGCAACCAACAGCTCAGTCCACTGCTCACCACTCATTTTTGAAACGCATAGAGAAGCTACGGTAGCCGCCATCAGAAAAACATGTGAAACCTAGTAAAAAAAGTTTGTCCTTAAAGGGCTTCTGTAGAAACATGGCGGCACAAAATGGCGACTTCCACATAAGGGACCCTCGGTGTATGTTGATAAAAAAACATAACGGTTCATTATAAAAAGGTCTTTATACACCCCTAATGATATAGTTTTGTATATTATTTTGCATTTCTGTAAAGAGATCCTTCTAAAAATGACACACAGTGCCAAAGTATTTACACCAGTGGTCTCCAAGGTTGCCCACCAAAGCACATTCTTTTAATAGCCTTAATTTTAATGATTTATTCATTACATATTTTTTGTATTAGCTTGGCTTCTTTTATAGTTTAACATTTTAAACAGTGATAAAACATATCAACAAGTAAAATAAAATAAAAATCAACAGTTAAAAAAAATGTTTTGAGTAGACTATATCAAAAAGTAGCCCTCCAGATTGTTTTTCCATTGTGGTAGCCCTTGCTTACAAAAAGGTTGGAGACACATGATCTACACTTTTTACTGAAACATGGTTTACTTAAAGTTGTTTTTGAACATTGAACTGGAATACCCCCCACCCCCACCCCGCCTGAATGTAATGCATGACATTTATGCATTTGGCAGTCACTTCAAAGCAATACACATTTTTATTACAGCTTGTGTGTTCCCTTGGATTCAGACCATACTCATGCTCTACCAGTTGAGCTAAAAGGACCCTAATGTTCTGACCCTTTCATATGTAATAGTTATCTGTGTATAAACACAAAGTTCAGGGAAGGGAGAGGCCAAAGCTTTGAGGATGGTGATAAGATCCAATCAGAAAGGGTGGTTTGAGTGTTACAGCACATGTTTGACACTGCTCTGTATCTCATTTGTCTCTGAAGAGATTATAGTACCTTGGTTTCAGGCTAATACACATATGAACTTCACAAACTGAACGTCCCTTGAAACACTTTCAAAACGAAACGTTTCAAGTTCCAAGACTCTTTAAAATCCAGGTAAGTGCTAAACAGCTGCAAACAGAGGCCTACCTCGCAGAGGGCAGAAGGTTGAGGGTGGTGTTGAGGACATACTGCAGATCGGCATGTCCCTGATCCACAAGCAGCACCAGAGCATTGCAGCAAGCCGAGCGGACGACAGTACTGTCACTGCTGCACTGTTCCCATAGCGTCTCAAGCGCTGGTCCCTGTTCAAGTAACCCACAATGATGATGTGAAATGATTGGCTGATGCAAAAATCAAAGTGAGTAGGGGAGGGCAGGGGCAAAAGTGCAATATTTAAGAAAAACTTAATTTTAAAGGATAATGTTTTAGACAGAGATATATTTTTGCTGTAGTCATTAACTGTAGTGTTGCCCATACCAGGTGGAATTTTGGACAACAACTTCAGTATAATTTCACTTTGAACATAAGTAGCGCATTGTTACTTTCGACCCTGTAAGCTGGGATGAAAGTAACACACAGGTGGCTTAAAAGTAACACAACAGAACAAGATAGATTTTTGTGTTAAACTTGTTTTTAGTAAATATACACGACTATGAACTCGTTAATATGTAACAGCAAACATATTTTGTCGTTTATCTTTCCAAAAAGTAATTAAATTACAGTTTAAATTTTAAATTTCAGCTTCATCTAATGTTTCAAAAGCAAAACAACAGTACAAACCTGAATTGTTAAGAATAAAACCTTTTTTCAACAGTATGAACACTATGAAAATTTTATTAAATCAAGTTAGAATGATATACATTTTCAACATAATGCAACAGGATTGCAGCAGGACAAAAGTAACAAGTGTTACTTTCGTCCCAACAGGAACTCCTAAAACAACACATGAAACAGGAAACAACGCGTTATAAAAAAATACAGATTAAGGAAACAGCTTTCTGGACCTACACGTGTGAAATGATGACAAAGTAACACAATATTTGTCAGCAAGGGTTGTGTGCTAAATATTCTGTCATAGTTTGGAATACAAATGTCGCTTTGAAAGAAAATCGCTTTGTTAATTTCGTCCCACGTTATTTTCGACCCAATTCTCTCTAAATAGCATGCAAAATGGAATAAAGGGGTCAAATCATACTGAAGGGGTCAAACCATACACTTTATATTATTTTATATTTATTACCAGATGTCCATATATAATGTTAGCTGAGGTTTTGGCATCCAAAACAATGGATCTCATTTACTAATAATTGCATACGCTTTTCGTATTTATACGCATGCTTGAACTTCTCACGAAAACTTTTCGCCTAATTCACAACACGTCTGTACGCAGGTGAATTTGTTTTTATACTTGTTCTTACGTAAGTGAATTTGGAGTGTTCTACATGAGCGGCCGCATGCACAAGGTTGGCAATTTGCATAAAAAAATTTTGTCATAGAAGCAAAAGAGCTTGAAAAGAAATCCATGATTATATTTATTATCGGTAAAGTACTGTTTTGTTTTGTATTTTTTATTCAGGAGGTTTTGCTGTCGCAGGAGAAAACCAGTGCTGTCCACCGACCAGAATAACATTAAAGAAGTATTGGATGCGTTAACAATATGACATTTAATTAATATGACAGAGCCGTTAGTGTCCTAAAGCAGAGGTTTCCAAACTGGGACGGGACCTACATACGGTGGGTCGCGCAAAGTCGCTTTGCTGTTGTAGTGATGAATGACACAAAAAACTGTTTAGTCAAATTAATGACTAGCAATGACAATTATTTTAATATGATATGCCATAATTACTTTGATATTTCAATTAAACTTACATTTCATTAAAGGACAAGTTTGGTATTTTACACTTAAAGCCCCGTTTCCAGATTGTTTATGATGAAATAGAACGGTTTTGACTAAAATTTGGACATATGATGCTGGCCCGAGATTTTTCTTGTTTCTGTTGTATCACCCACTACCTCTACAATGGCTGCATAGGTGTACTGGAACAATCCTTCCTATGCATCCTAATGCATTAAACTTTTGTTTACAAAGATGTGAAACTCACCACCTGGTCAGGGGTGTTTACTGATATGCTTACACAAAAATCGCTGCAAAAAATGCTTTCCAACAGGTGTTTTACCATTTGTTGTAAACTTGTGGACCTATTTTTCCAAACGCCTCTCACCGTACATTCATCCGTTGAGAGCTTGAATAATAGACACTCCAGGCCAGTTGGTGGCGATAATCCACCTTTGCAAATTGCAAGAATACAAACAACTCCATTTACGTTTCTGGCGGCGGAGTAATACCTCACAGCACATCTAATACAAGTCAATGGCAAAAAGCATCTTTTGCAGCGATTTTTGTGTGAGCATATCAGTGAACACCCCTGACCACTCTGTGAGTCTCACGTCTTTGTAAACGAAAGTTTAATGCATTTTAAGAAGGATTGTTCCAGTGCACCTATACACCCATTGTAGAAGTGGGGGGTCATACAGCAAACACCCAAAAATTCTCGGGCCAGCAACATATGTCCAAATTTCAGTCAAAACCGATCTATTTCATCATAAACAATCTGAAAACAGGGCTTTAAGTGTAAAATACCGAACTTGTCCTTTAATAAGATGACAAGGAAAAAAAGAAGTTAAATGTGTATTGTTCTCATATTTCTATTGAAAAATATGTTGGTGCGTCCCAGGATAGATAACACCTATTTAAATGGGTTGCAAAATGAAAAGTTTAGGAACCATTTTTCTAAAGTGTAGTTGGTTTTGGGTTGGGTCCAAAATAAATTTTTAACTAAATTGTTCTGCCCCATGCCTCCTGCCAAATAAGAGCCTCTTTAAAAGGCCTGTGGTGCATCGTTATAGTTCCACAAAACAACCCAAAATATGCCACACCAATGGACTGAAATGGCATAACTTATAAAAGTTGAAATTATTTTAAAATTTATTAAGTTTAAGTAAAATAAAAACTTTTCACAGTGTAGATGATGTCTGGAAGTTAAAGGGCACCTATTATGGCCTTTATATAAGTCTCAGGTGTGCCTGTGAAGTTTTAGCTAAAATACCCCACAGATCATTTATAAGAGCATGACCAAAATGCCCTAATTGTGGACTGCTTTGGTTTAATGGAGATTAAAAAACAAGGAGCAGGTGGATTTTATTTTGCATAATAGGTGCCCTTTAAAGAAGTACATTAGGTTTGATTCTATTGTTCATTAAACTCTTATTAAAAACAAAAATCACGATTATACAACCACAATAGTATAATTCATAAGCATGTACTCACTTTAGTGCTGGTCTGACAGATCTTTTCATTTAGACCTTTTTCTTTAAGCACTGCAGTCACCAGTGACCTTACAGCCTAGAATTGAATGCAAAATAAGTTAAAAAATCAGACATTCTTCTTCTTTGCATAAAAATTGCATTTACTGTTTTTTCTTATAAAAAATGCATAACAGTTTTACCTGAGCTTGAATGAGGGTGTTGGGAAATCCAAATCTTGCCTTCAAATTCTCAGTCATCTCCACAATTCATGACTACAAACATACAGTACCCATTTAAATTCCAGTAGCCATTTAACACATTTAAATTCCAATGCAAACATGACATATTTCTGTAAAAAGGTAAAAATGAAAAGCATGTATCCATCAGGAACTTAATAAATCATGGAAGGTATGTTGGAGGAATGTTGTTAAAATGCTAATAATTCAGATATGGCCACATTATTTTGTTTTGGTACAAGGTTTTTTTAACTAACATGCACAGATAAATGAAGCACAACAAGATTAGGAATTAATTTAGGAGGTCATCTCTGACCTTCAAGACATAAAACATTTATAGAAATATAATTTCTTAAAAATGCATTTTCAATTGGAAACAATACCAAGGTCCAAACTTAAATTCACAAATGCATGCGTCAGCCTTTATTTCCTAAATTAAAGAAACTGACACTATTTTTAAACAGAACACAGCTGTGCTATAAGGTTTGGGGGCAATGATACGTCTTATTTGAACCCACTCTCACATTGCAGATGTCAGTGGATCAAACACACCGAACAGGTGTGACACGACAAAAACTGCCTTTGGGCAGACGATCTATTAAAGTGAAATTAGACCAACCCAATACCACTTCAAACTAATGTGATCTAAGGTGAAACAAAATAAAGGCCGAGAGACAGTCTTCTTGCATCTAAAATCAGAGGTTACAACCATGTGACAGATGGCACTTGGCAAACACATCAATGGGATGCATTATTCACAAGTCACTTTTGCCAAAGCATCAATGTCTGTCCAGTTGCGGACCGTCGGCTTTGGCATGTCAGGTTGTCTCATATGGACTCCTGGCGTAAGGTAATGAGATAACCACTATGTGTGTATGACACTGGCTTATGGAAATTCAGGTTTATACAATGGGCATATGGGAGAAAGAGGGAGACTGGGCAAGCCTTTAAATGCAGCCCCACCCCTCCTGGGACTGATATCTGACAAGCCAGCACTGTGTGCATGTGATGAAATACCTCCTGTGTTTCCATACAGCTTGACAGTTTTACTACACTGACACACGGACAGCAAAGAGTGGCTCGTTGACCTCAGGTAGGATTTTGAATTTAGAGACTTCAGGCTGTTTACTTTGCATCTATACAAGTAATATAGTTTAAATACTACAATTTATTTTAATGTGGCTGTGGATTTTAACTTTGCAACACATTAAAATACACTGGAAATTAATTAAATACATTGAACAACCAAGCATAATGCATAAAAACGTTTTAGTCTGAGAGTTATTTAAATACATTATTAACAAATGATGGACAATGTTTATTCTTGTTGGAGTCAATTAACAAATTGTTATTTCATAACATAAACAGTTCTAGTATACAGAAGACTGTGTAACTATATTTACAAACTAGTTGTTTACAGGATAGTTTACAAAACAAGCGGAGTCTTTGTCAGCAATGCATAGAACTGAAAATATTCCAGGGATTTCCAGTCTGTGGTGACTTTTCCACACGCACAAAAGCTTTGGCCCTGGACTGCTTGCTCTGCACTGCTTGTGTGTCCAAAATAATGCATCATTGTTTAAGTACCACTATGTTAGAATGACTAGCTAAACTAAGTTAGCTTGTATAATTGGTATTATATGTCAATTTTTAAAATGGTTCTGTTTTTACATGCATTGTGTGTTAACAATACTATGTTTGAGGTAAAACTATTCTTTTAAGTAGGTTGAAGTGCCATGTATATGTTAACTAGTAAGTTACTGTAACTATGTCAAAATACCGCGATTTAGCTAACATATGATACTGTAACTGCACCACTATCGAAACGGTACCTTTTAATGCTAACTGTTAACGATAGCTACATACGGATTCTCAGCTTTTTAGATGTCGGGTTTTTGTAAAGTGACTAAATAAGTTCACTTTCTAAAAGTATAGTATTACTCTTTACAAGACATACTGGTAACGAGAAACTGTTTAATACAACACTAAACGACAACGTTAAACATATTGTAAATATACAAATTGGAATAATCTTAAGTAACTAAACAACATACATTATATTCAATCTTACCCAAAGAAATCCTATACATTGACGTTTAGATGCAGTTAACTTTCTAACCGAATCCTCCAACCGGCAACATGCATCTACGGTGCGTGCGATGGACCAAAAATGTTGAAAAGCGAAACGTTAATCTAACGTCATATGCGACATCAGGCATTGTTTTATTTGCGTATATTATGTTACTTTTGTGTCATTTACAAAAAATTAAGAATTGTTATAAACATAATGTGCATACTACATACATCTTATACAGGTAGATAAAATATAAAACTAGCAGTTTAAACGTGTTTCTCAAATAAATGTTCTCTACTGAAAAGGGGACTGAATAAAATATTGCAATGCTGTTTTAATTATTAAATATACTTGTTTTAATGTTTTAAATATAATTAGAAAAAATATGACTACATTTAAATAAGTGACCAATTAAATATACTATAAACAACAGCAGGCTATATTATAAGAGTCCTTCATTCAAAGCAAAGACTGTAATTAGACTGGGTATTGCAGATTGTAGCAGCATAAATAGATAAAGTAGACAGTAGAGCAACAAAATACGTTAATTGTATAAAAACATAAAGAAAATGTAGAAACCAATACATGTATATAGAAAAGAAAAATCAATTTTCAAAATGAAAAACAAAATAAGACTACTCAGTAAAAAATATTTTACCGTGTCAAACTGTGCTTTAGTGCACGTAATAAATAACTGTGTTGCTGGGTGCTGAAAACTTGGTTTAACATGGGTTAAAAAAGCGCCCGTGAATGGCTCTCCACATGCTCGCCCTGCCATTGGTTCGTCTCGTGCACCGCACGGACTGCTGCGACTCTAGTGCGAGCGCTGACACTCACGCGCATGCGTCTCACTTTACTCCTCAGCCTTTGAAAACTCGCACAGAGAGCTCAATTAAAAGACCATGTCCGCCATCGGGCGTCTGCAGTCCTCGGTGTCCTTATTTAAACCAAATTCTCCATGAAATAGCATTATCCCGTGGCCTCAACAATGGCCAGTTCGGTGAGTAGGGCTTTACCTGCTAATTCGGGGAAGTGTTTTGGGTCTCCGGTGCCTGTGCTCGTTTTCGCCTGGTTTGGAAAAGCGATTAGACGCATATGAGGGTTTTCCAGCCATATTTCCATCGGTATACTCAAGTACAACAGAACTAACGTTAGTGCGTTTCCAGTGCGTCTGCAAAAGTGATGCGCTTGAAAGATTTTAAACAAAAGCATTGCATATTGTAACACATATTACGGATATGCTCAGAAATGATCTGTTTCCATTAAAGATATAATACGTATTGTTTTAATTTTTTTTATAGAAGGCTATTTATATTTGTTCGGCGACAAAGTGGTTTTTAAGATTGTTACACGCGAGTAAACCGGCAAATTGTTCATTCTATTATAATTGATTGGCGTCGTGATTATGAAGTGAATATTTGGGTGTTTTAGGGTGCAGTTCAGGTGAAACTGGAACTCGGTCATCGCGCTCAGGTCCGAAAGAAACCCACGGTGGAAGGTTTTACGCACGACTGGATGGTGTTTGTCCGTGGACCCGAACAGAGCAACATTCAGCATTTCGTGGAGAAAGTCGTATTTCATCTACACGAAAGTTTTCCGAGACCAAAAAGAGGTAGGTTTGGGTTAAAAAATTTTAAGTGAATTGTTTTATTCGTTGTGCATTATATTATAAAAGAGCTTGAATGATGTGATGTTCTTTGGTTGCACATTGTTTCACAAAAAAGCGGTTGTCATTTCTTGAAAAGTTTAGAGATGGACAATCGGAAGGCTTTTTGTTTTAAATGCTTTTTATTTGTTTAAATATTTGTGAATTGTTATTTTTATATTTCTTGCGTTATTAAGTTGATCACATTTTCCAAACGTGTTACGCATGGAATAATGACGCTTTAATCATTGTGCGGCACACTTAATGTTTTGTACCCAAGTGTGTCATTTGTGCATTTTCTCATCGCTGTCAGTAGGCTTTTATAAGCCTTTGAGATATGTCTGTTGTTTCGCTTCAGCTCTTTTCACAGCTGTTAAGTTGTTAGAATTGAATAAAACTTGATTCGTTTGGACACTGGAAGCACGAAGCGCGTGCGAGTGAGATTTGGTACAGTAGCCTACTACAGTTATCATACTTCGCTGTTAGAAACAACTTCAATGCACCAACAATAGGGCAGAGAGCGGTGAGGATGAAAGAGGTTGTCGGAAAAGAGGAGGTGGGCATTGCGGCTGATGAAAGACTAGGAAGGAATTAATTAAAATATTTGCTGGTTTCTCCCTCTGTGTTTAAGATGAGGTTGCTCTGATGCGAAGTGCAGGGAAAATAAAGAATAAAGACCTCTTACGTGTACTTACTATAGGATTTCAAGCGAGCGTTTGCACTTTATTGAAAACAGCTTAGATCTTGTTGGTTTTCCTTCACTAACTTGTCCTTTGTTTAGCGCGTGCATGTGCGCAAAATGTTAATTCTCGCTACTTTAAACTGTAAGTGCGTGTTTTACATCACAAACCTGTGAATGGAGAGCTTTTTTGGACTGTAACTGTCTAACCAGTTAGCATGCGTTTGATTGCAACAGTATTTGTATTGCTGTGTGATGTAAAATCAGTACAAGGCTTTGAACACCTGGATGAAAAGGAACCATGTTAACGTGCTTCTGTGGGCAGTTACAGTTGCTTAAAAAAAAGCATGCAAATTGTCCTAAATCCTTTGGGAAATGGTACCCTAATGTCCACTCCATAGTTCATCTACCCCACACAAATGCAATGAGTGTATTTCCTAAAGGAGATATGTGCTCCAAAACACTAGCTCACCATTTACATTCATTCATTAGCATTTCATTGCATTTAACATTTTATCTAAACAATTTCGTCTCACCAGCTGTATGTGAAAAGCTCCCCGCTATATTTATTTTCTCAGCGCTGACTGTAAATCATAGGCTGATTTGGAAACCACCCCAAACACACTCTAAAGGTCTTCTACGGCAAGGTGTAGACCAAATGTAGGTTAGCTTGAACCTACAACCTTCCTCATGTTCTTTGTCAAATGTCTGGAAGGGTCTGCTGAAAAAAATGCAAAGACAGCAGGGGGATACTTAACCTTTAATAAATCCTCTAGTATGATAGAAGACTCCTCCAAGCACACCCTTAGAAGTATAAAGTATGCACCCTTAAATATTTTTGTGCTGTGACAAATTTGATGGCTAAGTACTTCCTGTGTGCCTTTTCAATCTGGATTGTTTATAAAAGAATTGACAGAGGGTTTGGTCATGATCTAAGGAAAGAGGGCTTTAACTCCAGTGATTTATGTGCATACCTTTAGATGTGCCCATGGAACAGGATTTACTTTTATATTTGAATTGTTAAATATTTTTAACTTTACAAAATGTTGATGAATAAATGGTTTAAATATTATCTTTATTCAAGCCATGAATACTATAGACATCAGTAAACAGCCCATGAGGGCTTCTGCATACTGGGCAGATAATTGACAACAGGACTCTCAGTTGAAGGGGATGGCTAAACAAAACCTACTTTCTTACACCCGGTCTCAGGCACAATTTATGGTGCTCTTGTTAGATAAACAGTCAGGCTTATTATTTGGGGTCTCTGGAGGATACGTCACCCCCTTCACCCCCCCCCCCTTCCTCAGGGCTTTGATCAGTGTTAGCTGGTGTTGAGACGAGCTCAGGGGAAGTTAGAGGGAAACCTTGCACACAGATAGGCCTGTGTTTGACAATTTAATACCAACAGTCTTACTATACTGCTCCAAAGGAACAGCTGCTCACACACACACTTAAAGTCCTTTTACTCTGGAGAATTTTCTGTTCTGTGGCAGTAAGTCCCTTTCTTTCTCATTTCTTTTTTTTTTGGAGACACAGGGGTAACAAATCCTGTGGAACATAAACGCTCATTTTACCTGCAGTCATCTATGGCAGGTTAAAAAATACACTTAAATTAAAGATTTGTCTGGCCTATAAAAGTATAAAATAATGTGGCATTTCAAGGCTTTCTTTTTAGGCAAGCATGGTTGATAATCCAAAGTCAGTTAGGTATCAGTGTAGTATAGTATAGTAAGCACTCTAAATTCTGCTGGGTTATTTTTTTTAACACAATGCTGGGTAAACTGGACTGGTTAAACTGGTTATTTCAGCTCATGGTTTGGTTTACAAAAACCCAGCATAGGTTAAACCCAGCATGTGTTCCTTCCAATATTTACCCAGCATTTGGGTTAAAAACAACCCAGCAGAATTTATGGAGTAGGGTGGTGTGCGTGTGTGCAGTGCAGAGTCCAATAAATCCAATAAACCTCATTTCACTACTGAAATATGACTGTGTCCTTCAGTTATTTGATCGATCAAAATGAAATTGCTGATCCAAACACCTAAATATTTATAAATGAAAGTCATGGAAATTGTCAGGGGTGCCCAAACTTTTGCTTACAACTGTAGACACATACTGTACTAAGATACCACTACCCACTAGGGCTGTCACAATGATTAAGTAATCGTCTCATCGCGATTGTTTGATCTTATTGCGATGATTTCAGATCACCGCAATGATTGCAGATCTCTTTAAAAAACACAAGGGGGAGCTGCGCAGCGCCTGTATAAACGAGACTATATGGCGCTCCATAAAGGGGCCATGGCACAAAACTTTTTTAAGATGTCAAATAAATCTTTGGTGTCCCCAGAGTACATATATGAAGTTTTAGCTCAAAATTCCATATAGTTAATTTATTATAGCATGTTAAAATTGCCACTTTGTAGGTTTGTGCAAAAATGTGCCGTTTTGGGTGTGTCCTTTAAAATGCAAATGAGCTGATGAAATTCAAACACTGATCACAATGAGTGCTTTTACATGCACAGTCTTACGCCGATTATGCTTAATAAACTGATATCACGTGGGGTCATGTAAACGCGTAAAACGGTTTTCTTTAATCGGGGAAAGCCCATAAACGGCGTAAGCAAAAACCGGTCGGCAGATGTAATTTTTTGCTCATTACCCCGATTTTGCATGGCAAGTAAACACCTTAACCGGCTTTCTCACGGTTTTGTCCATGTGCGTTACTTTGCGCTTACTTCCACGTCTGACGTTTATCTTTCACACGCGGAAGTAAGCAAAAAATAACGCATAAAAGTCTCTGCTCTACTAAAGCAGTTGGCAGAGAAACTGCGAAAATAAAAACTGGTGTTAGATTTACAGGTTCTGGAGACGCGAAAAGAGATAAAAATAATATAGCTTGAGACAGATATACCGTCGGCTTTCTGATCGACTATTATGTACTATAGGCAATGACGTCACTACCTGCGAGAAACCTGACAAATCTTTAAGTCCCATGTAAACGCAGTTGTCTGCATAGCCGGTTTATTGATTTGCATGTAAACGCATGAAAACAGTTTTCTATAATAAGCAGATTTTGCTTATTTTTGTGCATGTAAACGTACTCGATGGTGGTGGTTTGTTGCAATTAAAACTCAATTGTGCTTTTCTCTGCACTAAATGGCAGTGCTGTGATTGGATAGTGCAAATTAAGGGGTGGTATTATTATAATAAGAGCTCCTTATGACATTATAAGGAAAGCCAAATTTCAACAACCTATTTTTATATGTGCTTGTAGAGAATGGTCTACCAAAACTAAGTTACTCGGTTGATCTTTTTCACATTTTCTAGGTTGATAGAAGCACTGGGGACCCAATCATAGCACTTAAACATCTAAAAAGTCAGATTTTCATGCCATGGCAGTGTAACGTGATACATTGCAAAGCCATTTAATACAGTAAAAAAAAACGCATTTTAAAAAATCCTGCAAAACTATAAGCAGTATGAACTGCCAGGAAAAAACATACATTTTCGAACAACAATTCCAAAATTAGGAAAGTGAAGGATGCTATTCTTAAGGATCTGTAAGGAATTGATTTTTTTTTTTTTTGCAGACACTACAAACATGTGGTCCAGTATGAATATGACCTTAGTAGGATTGGCTACTATTTAAGGCCTGTTCTGGTATTGCATTTTTATCTTCAGTTATTTTTCAGACACTTTATGGTGTTCATTTCTTATGAATAATTTTCAGTTTTTGAAAGATGTATTCATTAAATAATTACTTTTAAATATGTGTTGTGTATTAATATTTACTGCCAGGTAAACCTTGCAAAAGATTTAATTAAATAATCACAACGTGTTAAAATGATAAAACACAAAATTTATGAGAATTAAATGTCAAGGCAATAAATCAGACAATTAATCATCATAATCGTCAAAGTCCTAAAGCAGGCGATTAATCATCACAATTAAATTCATCTTTTTGTCTCCTTGATGGTTAAACTCAATTGTTCAACCAAAAAATAAAATGCACAAATGATGAAAAATTATATGTTGGTTTACATATACAATGCTGCTGAAGGAGTCAAAAATGTTGTTCACTCAAAAAGCACATACATCCATCATATGAGTAATCCATACAACTTCATTACTTTTCATATACTTTTATTCAGTACAGTACTATTATTTTACTTTTGTTCCTTGTTGATGCTTGAAAGCTTTATAATTTTTTGTCATTGCATAGAAAAGAGTGGCACAGTCTTCAGAATCCATCTCTTTTTTTCTCCTTTGAGGTTTCATGGTAGAAAATCGTACAGTTTAGGATTCAACATGGGGGAATGGTGACAGATATAAGCTATAATTTTGTTATCTAAATGAAACTTTGTTCTGGGTGGTTGCCATCTGGTTACCAAGGTGTTCCAGGTCATTGCTAGGTGGTTAATTGCTATCCCAAATACATAAAAATACGTTGTATTAAGGTTTCAGGTTTAAATATGTATGCATGATGCTTCATCACTAATAATAAGTTGACATCTCTTCCTGGAAGTACAGGATGAGGTGGTTCCATCAGCACACTGAGATGAGTGCCAAAAGTGGTACTCTGCTCCTCCTTTCTTGTGGTCAGATTGTGGTCCGGTCAGGGTTTATCCAAAGCCATCTTTCCCATAGATGTCTTTAGTAGCCATTTTACTTTGAGTCCAATTTATTGACAGTCTGATCAGACGTTGGGGTTATGTTAGTGTCTTATTCTAAGTTCCCCCTCAGGCAAGGTATGGCTTAGATGTCGGTGGGGGCTGCCTTCCTTCCCGCCCCATTCTTCTGTGTGCTTGCGAGACCTCTTTCCCCTCAACGGGAAGCGATTCATTCTAGGAAGGCAGATGAACGGACTCCCTGCAGAGTGAAATTAAGGAGCGTAGGAATTTTATGTTGACAAAAGTATGATTTATGAAATTGTAGACATGGGGGCGAATTCGGAGGAGTGTCTTTGGCTTTCCAGTGACAGATTACTTTTGTTTCCAAAACCTTTGATTAATTTGTGAAATTGTATACGATGCATAGCTGTGTTCCAAAACCCATTGAGGTGTCACACCGTGTGATGCTGTCTTTAAATTTGGTGTAAATACTGGTGTAATCCACTTTAGATAACCCCCCCAAATGGCATGTTAAAAGAACTAACTGTAGTTACTCACTGTACGTTTCAGTCAGAAGGTCTCTTTTCCTGTCTTAAGCCCAGAGTATAGTGTGTTTTTTTTATGTGTACGCAAACGTACGCATAGTTGAAAGCACAACCTTGCAAACTTGACATTCGACGCAATGGCATTGTGACAAAATCCAATGCATCTCCTGGGCTACATACTGCATTCTCCTGTACGTGCATGGCTGACCTAGGGGTCCAAAGCATGCGCGTTTACATAGATGTGGCCGTGCGGGCGTAATATTCTGATGACGAAATTTGCGTCAAACTCACTGTACACGGACCCTTGCGTATATGCGTAAAAACGGGATTATACTTTTAGCTTTAGTGGGTGGTTCATAGTCCGAAAACGAGTTTGAGGTGAAAGATTAAATCAAATACAGTGGTGACCCGTGACTTCTCTTTTTCCTCTGTCATGCTCCTGTCAACTTTGCCACCGTCTCACTCTCATTGCTTTCTATGAGTATACGCACACTGGTGCTTTCTATGAGTATACGCACACCGGTGCCGACAGGTGGCGCCACAGAGCGACACTCACATAGTTTAACATTAATTAACATCATATTTGTCCCTAATCATTAACGATTAACAGTGGCTGCTAATGTATATTTTGCATTTTGAAGTAGACGCTATCTGACGAAGCTCACGCTATTTAATGTGCACTTCCGGTTTACCTCTGAGTTGTCCTAGACGCGACGCTGAGCTGCGTGGCCGGTGTGCGACCACCTTCATTCATGTGGTCGAATTTAAATGGAACAGTTTTAACAAGTCAAATAGCTATCTGATCAAAGAAGTGACCAGGTGTAAAACTAGCCTGGTCCAACCAGACTCTCATACATTCATTTCATTTGTAAAGAGAGTCTGGCCACGCTCCATTGCAAAGCGTTACTTCCGTTAAGGAGGGTCCTCTGTTGAAGTTTAGAACTATTGGATTTGCCCAGAGTCATTTAGGATCTGCCATAGGTAATCGCTAACGTGTGGTCGTGACGTATATCATGCCCCGAAACCGGCCGGAAACAACAAGTCCGAATGTTCAACAAAACTTAGCAAACATTGCTCTTGCTCCGGCTTTAACTTCTGTATATTCGGCAGTTTTGCAACAATAGCTTTTCTCACGTCTTTCTCCGCTGCAATTACTGAACTACAACTCAAACTTATGCACGACCTCAACGTCATCGTTCTTAGCCACCCCCCTTTGTTCGCTGATTGGACCTGGACATTGTACTGAAGCGAAATGAAAATTAAGCGGAAGCACGTAGGAGGGCAGAGCCAGGCTAGTGTAAAACAGCCCCATAATGAGTGCTGGAATGTTAAAAAAGGTTAAATAATGCCAAATAAATATAGTAAAAAAGATGTAAATGTAACTCGGTGTTCTGCCTTTAGCTGAGTGTTTCTTTATCTTCGGCTTCGGACAACAATTTTCCTTTCGGTGCATCTCTATTTACAAGACACTAAGGGCGCACTCACACTATCCCAGGGGTGTCCAAAGTCGGTCCTGGAGGGCCGGTGTCCTGCAGAGTTTAGCTAAAACTTACCTCAATACACCTGCATCAAAGTATCTAGTTTGCCTAGTAAGACCTTGATTAGCTGGATTAGGTGTGTTTGATTAGGGTTGGAATAAAACTCTGCAGAGACACCGGCCCTCCGGGGGCAGGAATGGACCTGCAAACCCCTGCAAAATCCAAACCGTGCCCGGGCACGTTTGACTCCCAAAACCTGGTTCGTTTGACTAGTGTAATCACTCTGTACCTGTAGTATTTTGACATGACGTGTGTGATGCACAAAGGGTTAACATGACACGGCAAACACACATTTTGAAATGACGAGCCACACACATGACGGGCTAAATACATGTTTTGATGAGCTTCGCATCGTGCGCCCTTGAAAGTCATCGACCGCCACTGATCAAATATCTGATTACTTGAGACTAGTTAACAGTAAACTGAATCATGACCATATTTTTGCAAGAATAAGTACTGCTTTTGGAAGAGGGGGGCCAAATGCCTTTTTATATTTTGAGTTTAATCGTTAAATTTTAATGTGATCTTCTGAGCTGTCTACATCAATTTCTTGGGTTAAGAAAATGACATTTTGGAAGTGCCACTACTGTACACAAATTCCCAATTACAGTATGAGGAATCCATTTCTGAATTTTCTTTATCTTGATTTTCAAAACGTGTTTCCACATCGACCACATCCTTATAATTGTACCTGTTATAGGCAGTCATTAACTGTGATTTCATTTCTGGCATGGTGAGCTGTTGAGCATCTTGCAGTCTTGCCATTTTCTTGTTCACGAGCACACGCACACCCAGCTAAAATAATTGGGTCTGTCTGGCTGTATTACATGATATGTCTCTCCCTACATGTGGAATAAATTCTTCCAATTGGGTGTATAACTGCTGTCACACATTTCCATTTCCCATCATGCCTGTCAAATCTGTACCCTGCGCAAGAATTTGCAGTGGTCTTTTAACCATGCACATATCATTAAACTCTGAAGGCATGACTGCTGTCAGCTCGTCGGTATTGACCTGTTTACTATGTCAAATGTTTGGTGCATGTAAAAACTAAATTTTTTAAATCTTGTTGTGCCATGTGAATCAATACGACATTATTTATCAAGCATATTATCTCCAATAATAAAACGGCTTTCTGAAATGCTTACTTCTGATTGGTTAATCAAAGCATTCTGTCTTCATAGGAATCCAATTTCATACAAACCTGTGGTAGTTTCATGTCACTTCAGTCTCTCACAATTATTGTGGGAATTGTTTACATCAGATACAAGCACTGGGGACCCAATTTTAGCACTTAAACATGGAAAAAGTCAGATTTTCATGATATGTCCCCTTTAAAAAATATATATATTTTTTGCAGTGAATAGTTTTGGATGGAAAACGCTTTGTATCCACTTTGTTAAAGGGTTAGTAAATTTTCTTTAAAAAAAAATCAGATAATTTACTCACCAACATGTCATCCAAAATGTTTCTTATGGAAAACATTTCAGGATTTTTCTCATTTAATGGACTTTATTGGACCCCAACACTTCAACGGAGTTTCAAAATATGCACTTTTAAACCACAACTTCTCGTCTATCTCCGGTCCTGTGATGCGCCAGCGCGACCTCGCGCAATACGTCATCATGTCAAGAGGTGACGGATGATGTATGCGAAACTACGCCCCAGTGTTTACAAGTGTTGAGAAAGAGGACCGTTCCAACGTTGTTGTATGTTGAATGATACTAATTAATGTTTTTGTGTCAGATTATTGTTTAAAATGGTCCGCAAATGTGCGTTTCATATATGTAACATGTGACCTTTCCATGTCACTGCGCAATTACGTGAGGTTGCGCTGGCGCATCACAGGACCGGACCGGAGATAGATGAGAAGTTGTGGTTTAAAAGTGCATATTTTTATGTTTCTTGTCAAAAATGACAATCGTTTCACTAGATAAAACCCTTATGCCTCATTTGGGATCGTTTAGAGTCCTTTGAAAAAACTGTTAAGTGTTGGGGTCCATTAAAGTCCATTAAAATGAGAAAAATCCAGGAATGTTTTCCTCAAAAAAAAGAAACATAATTTCTTCTCGACTGAACAAAGAATGAGATAAACATTTTGGATGACATGGGGTTGAGTAAATTATCTGGATTGTTTTTTTTAAGAAAATGGACTAATCCTTTAATAGTTCAGGTTGTTTTACTGCGGTTATACAAAAATCAAAAAGCCTTTTTACAAACCTCATGTTCTAGTCTAGTGTAGTATGTTTAATATTTAAAAAAAAGTTTGCTGGATACATACATATATAAATATATAATAAACATAATAAATGTAAATAATACAAAAAATTAAATCCACATTGTAAGGCTATCGGCCAAAATTTTGTAGCTTCCAGCACAGTTCTAAAATGTTCTCTGATCTCCTTGATCGTTCAGAAAGACAGCAAGCGCAAAGTAGATGGCAAATAGCAAGGCTTCAGAAACGACCCAGTAATCGGTTACAGCGCAGCAAAAATTATACCACCTTGTACAGATGATGCACAAAGGGCTCTGCAGCCATGAAACTCCAGACTGCCTCTTCCCTGGCATAAAAGGAGCGGAAGAGGAGGGGAAGTAGGGAGAGACAGCATTCACTTGTGAGCAGCAGTCCAAAACAGGAACTCCGCCATAAATGCTAATTTTGAGGGGGGGGGATGAGAGGGAGACTGGGGGAGGAAGTGTTTTATTGAGGTATGGATTGTAAGAAATGTCTGTTGGCAATTCTTTCACTCTTTTCTCTTGTATGTGTGCATGCCATAAAACATTTGTTTCTCTTCTTTACTGCAGTCCTGGACAGTGGAGTTTACCCTCGCATTTGTTCGCAATGAGAATGCAGGTAATTTGGCATAACATTGTGCGCCAATACGAACAATATCTTGTGAAATTTTTTTTGAAGCATCATTAAAAAAGGATAAAATAATACAATTTTGCCCTCTGCTTTGTGTATTTGGGTTAAAAGCATGATGTGTGGCCAACATCATCATGAACATGACACTTTACACCTGTTGCTGAGTAACAACTCTGATGGACTTGCCAAAAACGATTTCTGCTGTGACGGACAGAAATAATCTCCACGTTTATCTTTCCCCCTAATAGTGAGAAGAATGATTGTACGGCCAACGGCCAAATTATTCCTCATCGAAAGTGTTTCACTCCTGTTAAGTAGTTTATATTGCTTTCACACCAACAGTGGAGCATACCATTCACATTAACCATTTAGTCCACGATTATGGGCAGGCTTTGGTGTGGTTTGCAAGTAAGTCACTTTTATTCAAAGTGACCTACAAATGAGGAAATACTTTAGCCTGGCTAACACCAGACCAGTCTCATAGAGAATGAGACGTGGTCTGGGAACCACATGCAAATTTTCTCGTATTTGAGGCGTGGTTTATGAATGCCCAGAGCCATTTATTGGGGGCTACGAATGTCTATCAAATGCGACTGTACGTAGCTCATAGCCAATCGTTTCAATTATACCGGATGACGTATGTAAAGCAACATGAATTCAAGCGTCAACAACTTTTATCGGGTAGGCTACGTGTGCACACAGCTGAATATTGAAAAGCAACACAACTTAATGGCGCTGTGACAACCATAGACTGTAAAAAGGTGGACGACGCCCGTTCGCTCTTATCCATTGGTCAAAAGTAAAGCCGTCAGTGTCCCTATGCGGCGCTGACATCTTGGGTCTTGAGTCTGCGCAGTCGCGATTTCGGGACCAGTCCTGCGCAGTAGTGAGCAGGAAGTAAAGCCGCGAAAGCAAGGCCCTGCCCTCACTCTCGCAGAAAGCGCATATCACAGCTGTCAATCATGACGTGACACCACCGTTTTATAGCATTAAATAACTAACTAAAACCAAATTATTTTAAAAACAAACACTTGAATTTACATCAGCGTGATGATAACTACAGTAAATGTTAGAAACCAGCTTCGGAAAAAAGATAATTGAAGTGTAATTAAATTTAGTTGGTCTCAAGTCCCATTGAATAACATGGGGAGGCGGGGTTTATGACCTATACTGGGACTAGTCACTGGGGGGCGATCGAGACGTTTTGGCTTCACTTTTCAGGGCTTGTGCGGCACACTTAGTGACAACCACAGTAGGTAGGCTACAGGCAAAATGACAATATGATATTAATAAATACCACTTACCATTTATAAGTTAAATGGACTTTGTCGATGGCGATGCCTAGCAGGTTGGTTGGTCCTATAAAACTCCTGTCTTGCCATATCCAAAAATCCTTCTTGGATATAAAAATTGTTTTTTAAATAAACTTGCGTTCAAAACTACACTATCTAAGGCTGCATTGAAATGTAACTTTGTGTCTACGCCGTTTTTGATAAACAAAACTGCTTCGGTGGTCCATAGTTTCCATGCTAGACTTGCAGCGTGAATAAATTTGCATGCATGGCAGCATGGGGAAACCCAGGCTAGGAATACTTAATATTTTGCCTCAAAAGCAAGCAGTATGCACAGTATACCAGTTACTTTTACAAGAATGAACAGTAGGGAAGCAAAAGAGACTGGAAAAGAGAATAGCTTTTATACAAGAGGAGCTCCGATGCAAAACCCTTCATCAAAAATGAGATCATGATATTAACCAAATGCTTTTGGCACGTATCATACGTATTTAAAATATCATACAACATTTTGCTTAAAATTAGCTTAATTCCAGCCTCATACTAGTTTGCTGGCAGAAAACGAAATGCTCATTTTTGAAGGTTGCAGTGGGCTTAGCATTTCGGTTGGAGTAGAGACAAACAGAAGAATGGTGTTCATGTAAACCAAACATCCAAAATACACTCACCTAAAGAATTAATAGGAACACCTGTTCAATTTCTCTTGAATGCAATGGGGAATTGGTGTGGGGAATGTTTTCTTGGCACACTTTAGGCCCCTTAGTGCCAATTGGGCATCGTTTAAATGCCACGGCCTACCTGAGCATTGTTTCTGACCATGTCCATCCCTTTATGACCACCCTGTACCCATTATGATGGCTACTTCCAGCAATAATGCACCATGTCACTAAGCTCGAATCATTTCAAATTGGTTTCTTGAACATGACAATGAGTTCACTGTACTAAAATGGCCCCCACAGTCACCAGATCTCAACCCAATAGAGCATCTTTGGGATGTGGTGGAACAGGAGCTTCGTGCCCTGGATGTGCATCCCACAAATCTCCAACTACAAGATGCTATCCTATCAATATAGGCCAACATTTCTAAAGAATGCTTTCAGCACCTTGTTGAATAAGGCAGTTCTGAAGGTGAAAGGGGGTCAAACACAGTATTAGTATGGTGTTCCTAATAATCCTTTAGGTGAGTGTATGTCTAACGGTCTTTAATCTGCAGAATTGGATGTGTGAATGTGCCCTAATAGATTTTGATCAACACTGAAGCAGATAAGAATGAATTCGATATATGGGTGATTTCAGAAATTATTCAAACGTTGGGGCTAAGATAGTTTTGAATTCTTGACTGTGGTTAAAAGATCACATTGCAAATATGTAGACATGGTTGGGTTAAAAGATTGGTTGCCACATCTATTCTCAGTCATCACTAAATGACAGTGTTGTGTCCCACAATTCTCTGCTCTCATTGAGAGGGAATCCTGCTGCGGCCATTGTCCACTTGGCAGAAAACAAGAAGATTGACCCGAATATTTGGCTGGAAAAACTATACTGGAAATGTCAAAGACAGACAGAGTTTGGCTTAAAACTACAGCTGAGAGTTCTGTATTTCTAAAGAGTAATCAAATAAGCCAATGTATTTAATAAGCAAATGTGAGGATCAGAAAAGAATGGCACTTTGAGAATGACTGATGTTTCAGTTCTGTGGAAATCTGCAGGGCTGTCTGAATTCTTTGAGGCCACAAATTTGTATAGACATTGCTAACTAAAATAACAAAAATGTCCCTGATTTTCATTCAAGTTAAAACACACAGTGTGATAAGGATTTACAGACACAAAGTTTTCCTTTTATTTTCGACTTTATTCATATTTAACATTCTCTAGTTTCATTTGTAATCTAATGGTAAATGGACTGCATTTATATTGCGCTTTCATAGACCAATGGCCATCCAAAGCGCTTTACATATTGCCTCACATTTACCCATTCACTCACACATTCATAGACCGACGGCGTGACATTATTCAATTTTGGGCACTAAGCGCGAAAAACCCTAAGCACTGGCTCTCAGCGTGAATAAAAGTGCATTTTATTGAAAAGCCCATTGCTTCCATTGAAGACAATTAAAAACATACATCAGCCAGTTACGTGAACATCTTGGTGTACACACCTCTTAGAGAAAACGTCAATCTACAGAAGGGGGGCAGTGCACGTGGCGCAAATTTCGTTATCAGAATAACGCACATCGTTATGTTTTTGAACTGCACATACTTTGTTCTCTTTCTCATTCCTTTCGCGTTTACACCCACAATAAACATTGTATTGTTAACATGCTTGTGAGCAGAGTCTTGTTTTTTGGTCTGATGTTTTGCTTGTGGTACTGTACTATAGATTTGCTGTTTACTGTACCTTTTGTATTTCTGAGACATAGTCATTTACTTTTGTCTAAGATCATTTAAATTGTATGCTACCGTGCTTTTCCTACCGTTTCAAGAAGTGATTTTAGACCACAATAGCATTACAATTACGGCAATAAGAAAACATCCCTTTTTAAAAGACCTCAGCTTAGCTGACAAGCTAAATAAAGTCTACCTATATAAAAATCCTTGATAAGCAGTAGAGCTTTCTGTGGTGTGGTGAAAAAAGCATTGTGGAAAAAATAAAATAATGCAATTTGCAGTTGTGGTCATAAATGGCATTTTAATGAGAAAGGTTGTGAAGTTTTACCCTGTCCCCATAATCCTCACCTTAGTATGGTTTCTATTCACGAATGTGAGCACTAGTTTGGTTCTTTAATGTTGCCGAGTTTAAACCTCAGGCTATAGAGTAAAAATTTAGGCACTTGTGTATCCCAACCCTTAATATTCAATTACTGAGCTTAAGACCTTGGTTTTGTCTGAATAGCACAAAGCAGATATGAATGAGCTCTCATTTAGTCAAGTGTAGAAATGAAATGTATAAAATATTTCTGTGCCACAATGTATGTATTGACTCATTATGTTCGTATGGGCAATTTATACAAAAGCATCCTAAATGAAGCTGATGACGTTTGAAATGGCTACTATTTCATTTGGACAGCATAAGAACAAATCAATATTTGTGTATATTTAGTTGTATTCCTGTTTCTTTTCCTTAATGCTAAAAAAGTGTAGCAGTGACTTTATTTTGTGGAATCATTGTAGGAATGTAGATGGCTGTCTTGTCAGTTAACCTGAAATCTTCAACTAAACAAAGACTTCCAAGGCATATAGTATTCACACACTGAGTGGGTGATTCTCACGAAACCATTGAAACACCACGGCACTAATGATTTTAGCTTTAAAATGTGTAATATAGTAACATTAAAAAGCATCAGAATTAACACAATGCTGTGTTCTACCTTGCACAATGTGTGATTTCAACATAAGAATTTATAATTGGAAATTTTATCTCATTTTCTGCTGAAATTCTCATTACCGCAATGTGTCCGGCTGTGTTTGAACATGCGTTATGTTGCAATTTAATCAAATTAACACAAAAATATTAAGAAAAAAAATAAATGGATGTTTTGCTAGACTACTTTAGATGACAGAAAAAATATTTACTGAATATTCATGTATAATAATAATGAAGAACAATTAGGAAAATGATGTGTCCATGCCTGATGTTCTCATCCTCCGCAACACTTTTTGAGAACAGTTTAAGCAGACAGAATTTTAATAAAGTTTGATTTTGAGTGACCAAGCACATGGACCAGTTACTTCAAGATGGCTACCAGGTAAGATCATTTTTTTTACAGTTCATTTGAAATATTGTCTTGTCAGAATGCTTACACGACATTTTGATTATCATTATCGCAACAGATGCTTATTAAATGTTAATTTAATTAATAGAAGCATAATACTTTGATTTTAAATGCATGTGCAGAATCTCCAAATTATGTTCTTTCAAGTTTGTCATGTCATTTTGCAAATATGTCAGTGTTGATATTTTCTGACTGTTGCGGTAATGAGATTTTTTAGGACTAATTTTTTAAATTGTTACAAAAAGTGTTAAATGATAAGTAAAAGTTTTTAAATTAATGTTCCCATTTACTCCAGACTTTGTTTTTCAATGTCTGGTGGGAAAAAAAGTAAATTTATGCAATTTTTACATTTTCATGCTTGACATTTTTAAAACCAAGTTTTTGTGAGAATCACCCGAGTACTATATTATAGATTTGTCTTACCAACACTGTTTTCTCTCGTTAACTTGAATGACTGCTTTTGTTGTTATTTTTTTGTGGCGCTGTAAATATGCTGTTGCAGATGGATTATATACAACCCGTGTGAGTAGGTGCCCTTTGTGAAATCCTTTAAGAATACATTACCAGACTAAAAGCCAAAGTTGGTCCATTTTATTATACGTACACAAGGGTCCACCTACAGTGCACGTGATGCATTTTTGTCTTTAGAAGAGGGCACACATACTGTACTTGCACATGCCAATTTTTGTAACCCCACTGTACTCGTTGGTCACGCATGCGCGCTTACTAGAATGTAGTATGTAGCCCAGGAGATGTTGCATTGCCATGCAATGTTGAACGTCTGCGTACACGTACAAGTTAAGTAAGCTATGCTTTGCAAGGCTTGTGCGTTCAACTGTTACACAGAAAAAAACATATACTCAGAGTTGAACAATTCTGGTATGAGCCATGTAAATGTGTGAAATGTTTTTTTTTATCGGGGAAAGCCCATAAACGGCATTAGCAAAAACTGATCGGCACAGGTCGTTTTTTGCTCATTACCTTCGTTTTGCTTTGCATCTATACACGTTAACCAGCTTTCTCGCAGTTTTGTTGATGTGCGCATGTCTGAAAGTAAGCGCAAAGTAAAGCATAAAAGTCTGCGCTCGACTCAAGCAGTTGGCAGAGAAATTGTAAAAATAAAAGCTCATGTTACATTTACAGGTTACGCAGACATGAGAAGAGATATAACAGTATCGCTTAAAGAGCACCAATGGTCCGATTCACGATTTTATATTTCCTTTGGTGTGTAAGTGTGTATTATAACATATTAACAATATGCGAAAGGTTCATACCCCAAAGTAAACAATGACACGGGTTATTGTCTCCAACGTAAATCATTTTTCTTGGACTACAACAAACACACGGATTGTAGGCCACAATTTACTTCCTAGGCTTGTTGACGTGGACAAGACCGACGTTATAATAATTTCTCCCGCTTAAGTTAACTCCTTTTAGCATTGCACTGTGCACAAATCTTTTAAACATGGTAATAGGTGCTCTTTACGACAATACTGTAGGCGTTGACGTCACTGCCTGCGAGAAACCTGACTTATCTCCAAATCTCAGAAAACTAAGTTTTCTGCATAGCATGTTTATTAATTTGCATGTAAACAGGTTTCAATAAAAAGCAGTATTTTTGATAGTTATACTCTTATTCTTTGCATGTAACTTACTCAATGTTCATCAGTATTTTGTGTTTTCTTGGGAATTAAACCTCGTCCAGTTGAGCTACAGGAGCATGTTGAATACCTGTGGGCTAACTTTGTGTTAGGGGTGGGTGATAAACTGGTGGACATGATTAACCGGTAGAAATTTGTCAACCGAGAGATTTTGGACTATTGTCGAGGTTACGTGCCCACGTCATGCTCCTGCGCGTGGTCACGAAAACGTAACGTTTGTAGACGTATTTAAGCATCGCAGTATTAAAACAAGTTATTTTAAGCCATTGAAACACAAACAACAGATCTATTTTCGTGCACTCTTTCTTTGTGTGAGGACCGCGCAAGTCGCGCAACCGCTGCTCATTAAGCTTGTGGGCATTTTTTCCCACTTTATTGGCCTTAAATACATATATGCCTCAAAATTCCCGTCTTTGCAAGTATCCTTATAAACAAGACCATTTAGGGCTTAAGAGAAGGTGAACAGCTAAAAGAGAAAACTCATCACAGTATATTGAATCTGGTCTTAAAGGGGAAGTTACTGCTCTTAACTAAATCACTTTTCCACCTTAAATTAAAAATACATATACATACATAATTATTTATTATTTTTCATTCCTTTATCATTGACTGTTTATCTTTAGAGAGCTTGAGTTTCGTTTGTTTTTATCTTCTTTTTATGCTTGTATAAGGTTTTTGTGATAATTATGAACATTTCTATGGTAAAGGTTTTTATAACAGAAAAACCTTATTACAACATAAAAAAACACTACCGTGTTACATATCGTTATCGTGATAGAAGATTTTGGTCATATCGCCCATCCCTACTTTGTGTGTATGGACATGTTCATATACAAAAAGATGCTTTCAGTCTGATATTTTTTATCAACCTTGTTTTTAATAGCTCATAAAGCGGTTCAGACATTTCTCTTTGTCTTGTATTCTTTATTCTCTTTTTATATTTTGTCATAACACAAAGTAATTAAGATACATTTGTCACATCATCAAGTTACCTATGGAGCCCGTTGACTAGTTTCATATCATATTTTTCATCACATGACCAGTTATCGTGGTAAATCCTGATCAAACCAGGACAAATGGCACCAGTGTCAGCGCTCGTTGCTGGAGTGAGGCCCTCAAGCAGCTGTAATTGCAAGCAGAGCTCCTCTTGACTGTGCAGCTGAACTGTTTTCACAGAGTGGGACACAGGCTAGTTGGAATTGAACCGTTTGTTGAAAAGCACGCAGCAGAGGGTCATCGTTCCTTGTTTCAAGTTGGCATCTGGAGATTTAAACTAAAGCCCCTTAGCTAGAAGGTTTCCCTGACCCATGGTGCCTTGGCACTGGTGAATTGAATTAGAAAACATGCCTTGAAATGAGCAAAGATCCAGGGTCAGTTTTTCCCCTGTTTTGAATTGAGTGTTTGAGAAAGCACAGCTGGGAAATGGCAGGCTGAAGTGTTGCTCCGTGGGGGCAGGGGACCTGAGAGGCAGATGTTAATGTGCTAGTTTTTGAGGATTCGGGGTCAGAGAAGAGCTTGTTTTTATGATGAATCTTTCGTTTTTGCCAACACTGACAAGCTGAACAGAATTTAAGCATGTATTGTTATAACTGAGGTTACTTTATCAAAAAGTAACCTGAAAACTCGTTGGACTAATTTGGGTTTGTAGTGGTTCCCATGCATCAGGTGTCAATTTGCACCTTTGTGTGTGAACACAGTGGTCCCATTTGGTACCTTGTTTTTACATCTCACACTTTCAATGTCGTACTTGTGCAGTAGCTTAAAAACTCATAAACAAAAACTCAGTTTTACAGTTTATCTTTATCTCCTGTACAGTAGCTCACTTGGAAGAGCATGGTGGGGTAGAGATCCCAAGGTCATCTGTTTAAATCCTAAAAATCTTAAATGCGCTTATTTGTAAGCATATTCAAGTCATTTAAAAGTAAATCAATCAACAAAATGTGCCAATAGATTCTAAGATCTTATCTGTTAAGATCTCTTTATACTTGTTTTGTCATTACTGTATCTAGCCTGAAAGACAAAACTGGCCCTTTGAAAGTTTCGCTATTCTATACAGTTTTGGAATTGCTGTAAAATGGACGTACAATATAGGGGTGAGCAGGGCACAAACTAACGCGGGGTTAATTGTAACACGGCTACTTTACATATTTATACAGGGCCAAGCAATCTGTGCTTTTTTGGGGGGTATTTTCTCTTACTGTCAGAAGATGATTTCCTGTGAATTTGTGAAAGTTTTGATGTGTTTTAGTCCAGAAAAACGCGATTGTGCAATCGCACGATTTATTGCATAATCAGCCAAAGTCCACATATTTATGCGGGGCTGCATTTTTTTCAAATACGACGCACTTTCGCCGCATTAATTACAGATTTCCGTGCACAAAATATGCGGGGCTTGCATGATTTCATAATCCCCGCATTTTCGTAGCAAAAAGTCACATATATATTAGCAGAAAGTTGAAAAAAATAGCATTTACTTCACACAAGCGCAGCCGTGTCCTCTGTTGCCATGGGAATGTTATGAAGTGACGTGATTATGTGACGTGAACATCATTGCAGCTTTTGCAAGTTTACGCAGTTTTTGCAAGTTCCGCAAATTCCAGCAATTCCATCGCATAAATTGCATAAATATCCCGCATATTCCATCGCATTTTCTAAGAAAACGTGCCGCAAAATCGAGGATTTTTGCCCGCAACAATCACAAAAAAACACTTTTCTGGAAGGACTGTTTAGTTAAGATATTAACATTTGGGGCATGAAAATATTAAGATATTGTTTTGGGGCATGAAAGTAAATTTCTTCATCTTGTGGGTTTTTTTTCTGTTGGGTGTGTAAGTCAACAAATTCAACCTTATATTATTTAAATCACTGTCTTGTTACCTAAAGCATAACACCATTTTGAAACAAGTCAGCAAGTACTGATAGCTGGGATTAATTAGATTTTTACACAGTGGGGTTAGTTGTAACACAGTGTTACAATTAATGGGGCCATGAATTTGTCGATTTTATTGTTTTATACTGTTGTCTGAAGTCTACTTATGATGTTCGCGTGGTTTTTACATTCAAAAACATCAAAAGCAATAAGTAATAGGCTATTTTGTAACATGGATTACTGGCTTTTTGGAGAAATGGTTCGTTTGAAGGGGCGGGCCGCATTGAAGACCTGGACGTAAACGCCCACTGCTATGATTGGACAGCTTAATTCATGTCATTACATGTAGGGAAATGTTTTAAAAACATTAATGTGATAAAAATAGCAGCCGAACACATATATGTTTGAGCCACAAAAGATTCTGGGTGCTAAATATGATACACATAAATGACAATATGTATACTAAAGTAGAAACAAAACTTTAAACTCGACATGACTAAATTACCGTATACAACACAGTAAGTGCACATCAGATTATAAACTGCGGCTGTTTAGCTCATATCAATAACTTTGTATATTTCTATTGTGCTTGTGAGTTTGCTCTTACATACACGTAACATTACATACCACAGTTATATGATAAAAAAGCTTTGTTGAGTGTTGGACCTTTCAAACGCAACTTGTCTAAAATACCATATACAACACGGTAAGCGGGCATCAGAACCTTAAATGCGGCTGGTAAGTCCTTCCTTATCACTAGCTTTGTATAGTTCTACCGTTATATTATAGTCATATTGTTAAGTGTTGCACCTTTATTAATCATTTAATGTTTTTAGTAAATTAAAAGAGTCAAACATATGTGTTTAGACATGGATGTTACAATAGGACATTTTACAAAGCAAAAGTGAAACGCAGTATCGTTATCTTAAATAATGTAAAATGTTTCACTTACTGTGTAAACTGCTGTGGCATTTTTGTCAGATCCAATATAAGTTGTGCTTTTAATCAGTCTCTCTGCAAATCCAGCATCGACTTGCTGCTTTACAAATGAATGCGCAGTACACAAAGTAAACAAACACTCCCTACGCGAGCTGGAACTTCTTCAAAAACAAACTTTAACCACGCATTCCTAATGTTATGTTCCGAGCCTCCGAATTAAGGTATACAGCTTCTGTGTTGTTCCCACGTGGTTCTTCCACAACCGAGGACTCCGTTTTCATGGTTACTCTATCATAACAGATCACCGCGTCAAAATAAAAGTCCCTCAGGAAAAAGTAATTCCTTTGCCCCTGGCCCCCACGTGTCACGCGAAACTATGGGCGGGGCTACAAAAGTGATCATTGTATTTGGGTTTGGGGAGGTCCTTCAATTCTACTCTGACGTCATATTTCTCCGAATTCCTCACTCGGCTGTCCTACTGGCTTGGTGCCAAAAATTGTTATATTTCAGTAGCACGGACGTTTTCTGTTCTGAAACTTGCAGGATTTTCATTTGCGTACGATGACCTCTTATATAACAAATTATCAAGTTAAAATTGAGTATTTGATTCACCACTCCTTTTAGCCTCATGTATACAATGTTTTCATTTCATTATCAATGTAAATACTATTCATCAAAATGATAACTGTTACAATATCAGAGGAAATATTAACATTATGATTATGATTTAAATGCATTGATGCCTAATACAAGGATGGTTATATGAAGGATCATGGATGGATGAATGTGTGGATATCTATCTATTATAGGCAGAATTTTATTGAATTATTTGTGTTAAAAAATATTCTAGCAGGTGTTACAACAAACTAGGGGTGGGCGATAAATTGCCTGCGATTCTCATGCATATCTCATCAGTAAAGCCGGTTTCGTGATTGGTAGTAAATCGCCATCACCAGCTTTACTAATAAGATGCGCATGAAATTCGCAGGCGATTTATCGCCTACCCCTACAACAAACCCTCTGTTTGTGACAATTAACCCCACCTATGGGGTAAGTTGTAACATTTGCACTCATGTCACTTTCGGTGGAATTGTATGATAGAAGGCTTTAAGCGAATAATGTGCGACGTCACTTCCTGTTGATGTTTGAACTGTTTTCAAACAAACAGAGCGTAGCTAACGCCTCCCCCTCCCTCTCCCGTCCGTGCTTTCATGAACGCGCCCAACCCCCACCCCCAAATCCTTCTTGTCGTTTATTGGCTGGAACACTTTGTTTTGTTTTGCTGTGCTAGGTTTGGCCACTATGTTGATATTGCCGTTTGTGGAGCCTGAGCTGTCTACAGAGATCGCGTTTTTTTTACAGTTTGATCAGCGGACAGGCAGCAAGCAGATAGTGAGAAGATGTTTGCTGTATGTAACAAAAAATGTTTTATGGTCTAAAACGCGTCAATTCGCTTAGAGCGCCTTTAAGTGTTTATTTGTAGCAGAGGTGTGCGTGTTGATTGTGTAAAATAATTATTAATCTAACTATTTTTTTGAATGATAGAGCCAAAGCCAAAAAGTGTTAGTTTGTGCCCTGCTCTCCCCTACCCCCAGTTGCTTTTTCAATGCAGCAAGCATGCTTTCCTGTTATTTTTACCTAACATTCTTTTAAATAAGCATTGCAATGCTGAAAATGTATTCTGTCCAACGTTGTCATGACAACTACTCAAATTGTATGCATTTTTCTAGAGCATGCATTTTGTTATTAGAAAATGTGATTAAATTTGTAATTTCATGTATTTGTATTCATACAGTAATGAGGTTTTTATTTAAACCCTAGCATTCAATGTGTTTCACTATTTTTAAGAGTGGAAGCAGGGTTTTACCTGGCGTTTGGCTGCCATTCATATGTTGCTCAAGTATGGGACCAATTAAAGACCAACCGATTCTATTTCACAAATGATTCATTATTTCAGGTCAGACGGAGCTCAAATGAAAATGAAAAGAAGGGTTTTATGAGTCTTAAGTCACAGCAAGAGCACTGCAATTTTAGGCTAACATCTCTTCTGTAATGAGGCTCTGACCACCTCAATGGCCCTGGACCTATTTGTGGGGCCAATTTAAAAACATTCTGGAATAACTTCCTGAAACAATTACCTTTGACAACTTAATGCCACATTTTTAGCCCCTGGAAGCTTGATTAGATGTGAAATAAAGACGCTGCATAGTCCAGCGACCCTTAAGGCACAGTGAAGCAGCGGCAGGTGATTATTTTAAACTGAAAGATCACGTCAGCATGCAAAAACATTTCAGCCGTTTAGCACAAATATTGGGTAATGTAGAAAACGGTTCCATCTTTTTTAAATGCACTTCGGGATCAAAACTTTAGAACAAGAAGAACAAATTATCACAATTTTACTGCCTGTCTTTTTAAACAACGTCGTTGCGGGTCTGCAAGATTCTGTAAAGTGATATTTCTATAATGAAAAACATAGTAGATCAAACAGAAGAGACATTAGAAAAAATGTGCATAATTAGGAATAAAGAAATTGTGACTGATGTGAAAATTATAAAATACCTGTTGTTATTATTGCAAATTTACCATAAGATGTACATACACTATCTGCAAAAGTAATTGCCTCTAAATGCCACCCACCACCTTAAATAATGATATAATAATATCAAAGGTCACATAACCCACGGTATGTACCAATCACATGTTAATCTTGGTTAACTATAGAGTAGGATTGCATCCTTCATATGTCTGAAGAGTCTTTAGTTTTATCAGATTTATAGAAGACAGATACAGCTGTAACGCTTCTTTCCAAAAACAGCCCAGTTGCTATTGAGGCGTACCGTGGGCGGAGCGACTTACGAGTATGCAACACACACAATACATCATTGCATTATCCCTGGTTACCTTTTTATTAACTATACTTTCATGTTGTTTATATTATATGCTCTTACGTGCTGCTTGCCAACAAAACGTTGGCATTCAATGGTTTTACTTACTGCCTGCAGTTTGACTCATGACTGGGTCTTCTATCGCTGGGGCCACTCCATCATTCAGTTTTAATCGATCTGCAAAGGCAATGATGAACTGGGCTTAGTTTATAAAACGTTCATCACCGAGAGGCCAGAAACAACACACACACACTTGCAACTCCGTTGCAGCCGCGGTAAAACAAACTGTATCTGCTATTTCCTTAATTTTGGGTATGGGAAGCTGAACAAGCTTATATTTCCCTCACAAACAAAAACACACTTCTTTGGTGATGATGTCCAGATGACCGACCTGCGCGTGACCCAGGAGCAGACTGGCTTGGCTCGTTATGCCCTCGTAGTACTCGCTCCCACAGAATTAAGATAAAAACGGTCGACTGGCCGGTCTGCACGTTCATTACTGTATAACAGAATGCTGCGCATGATGTATTGTTCTTTTGCGCACGCGATGCAGTTCAGGACCATGACCAGTTCACACAGGTGTCTGATTTTAGCCATGTAATGTGAACAGTCAAACAAAAAATTGGATCTGAGCAAAGAATATGAATCAAGCATTAATGCTTGCATTTTCAAACCCCATTCAGATAGCCAGCGACCAGCAGTAGCAGAGCGACACAATTTAATTAATTTCAATGGAAACCTGGCGACTTCCAGCGACAAGTGCGAAAGTGACTGTTAGCGACCGTATGGGCATGTCCATTGACGTGAGAAAGTTAAGAAAAGTTTAACTTTATGCAAATGTTGAGCGCATTTCTGGAGCGACTACCAATGCCTCATTGAAAGAGATGGGGACACACAGCAATAACATCGCTGGCTGTCTGAATGGGGCGTCAGCATAGTCATTTAACCCAAACGCATCACGTTGATGGGCGTGCTCTTGCTCTCGCTCTCTTGCTTTACTTCCCGCCATCATGACGCACTAAAAAATTTCAAATTCGAAACTTATATGAACTCTGACGAAGTGTATTCGGCACAGAATCTCTTTCATACAGTGGGGCAAAAAAGTATTTGGTCGGCCGCCAATTGTGCAGGTTCTCCCACTTGGAAAGATGAGAGAGGCCTGTGGTTTTCGTCATGGGTGCACTTCAACTATGAGAGACAGAATGGGGAAGGGAATCCAGAGAATCACATTGTCTGATTTTTTGGGAATTTGTTTGCGATTTATGGTGGAAAATAAGTATTTGGTCAATAACAAAAAAGCAAGATTTCTTTCTCTCACAGACCTGTAACTTCTTCTTTAAGAGGATCCTCTGTCCTCCACTTGTTACCTGTATTAATGGCACCTGTTTGAACTTGTTAGCAGTATAAAAGACACCTGTCCACAACCTAAAACAGTCAGAATGCAAACTCAACTATGGCCAAGACCAAAGAGCTGTCAAAGGACACCAGAAACAAAATTGTAGACCTGCACCAGGCTGGGAAGACTGAATCTGCAATAGGTAAGCAGCTTGGTGTGAAGAAATCAACTGTGAGAGCAATTATTAGAAAATGAAAGACATACAAGAACACTGATAATGTCCCTCGATCTGGGGCTCCACGCAAGATCTCATCCCGTAGGGTAAAAATTATCACCAGAATGGTGAGCAAAAATCCCAGAACCACATGGGGGAACCTAGTGAATGACCTGCAGAGAGCTGGGACCAAAGTAACAAAGGCTACCATCAGTAACACACTATGCAGCCAGGGACTCAATTCCTGCAGTGCCAGATGTGTCCACCTGCTTAAGCCAGTACATGTTCGGACCCGTCTGAAGTTTGCTAGAGAGCATTTGGATGATCCAGAAGAAGAGTGGGAGAATGTCATATGGTCAGATGAAACCAAAACATAACTTTTAGGTAGAAACTCAACTTCTTGTGTTTGGAGGAGAAAGATGCTGAGTTGCATCCAAAGAACACCATACCTACTGTGAAGCATGGGGGTGGAAACCTCATGATTTGGGGCTGTTTTTCTGCAAAGGGACCAGGACGACTGATCCGAGTTAAGGAAAGAATGAATGGGGCCATGTATCGTGAGATTTTGACTCAAAACCTCCTTTCGTCAGCAAGGGCATTGAAGATGAAACGTGGCTGGATCTTTCAGTATGGCAGTGATCCCAAACATACCGCCCGGGCAAAGAAGGAGTGGTTTCGTAAGAATAATTTCAAGGTCCTGGAGTGGCCTAGCCAGTCTCTAGATGTCAACCCCATAGAAAATCTTTGGAGGGAGTTGAAAATCTGAGTTGCCTAGCGACAGCCCTAAAACATCACTGCTCTAGAGGAGATCTGCATGGAGGAATGGGCCAAACTACCAGCAACAATATGTAAAAACCTTGTGGAGACTTACAGAAAACGTTTGATCTCTGTCATTGCCAACAAAGGGTATATAACAAAGTATTGACATAAACTTTTGTTATTGACCAAATACTTATTTTTCACCATAATTTACAAATAAATTCTTAAAAAATCAGACAATGTGATTTTCTGGAATTTTTTTTCTCATTTTGTCTCTCATAGTTGACGTGTACCTTTGACAAAAATTACAGGCCTCTCTCATCTTTTTAAGTGTGAGAACTTGAACAATTGGTAGCTGACTAAATACTTTTTTGCCCCACTGTACGTCCAACTGTTTTACTGAAACTTTGCCCATATTTAGGATGATGATCCAACTCTATAACAATGTAAATAAGTCAGAATGTATAAAATGGCATTAGATCCCCTTTCATCCGAATGCTTTTGGCACGTAGTATACATTCATCAAATACTTTTTCTTCAAATCCGCTTAATCCCAACCTTAGATCATTTATTAATACCATTGTTGGCAGAATCTATTAAGAGGCAATGCTTATTTACAAGATTACATGTCGGATGCACAATGAGGGGTTTGCATCCTAGCTATTTAATTGTCTGTAGGAGAGCTCAAAAGATCCTGGTGACTTGGCAATTGTATTGGTTAGCTGCTTAATTTATTTTATTTATTAATTGTTACTTTATATTATTGCCTGCCTGATGCTGATGCATAAAAGTGATATCATAGTGATTTACCTTATATTTTCAAATGGTTGTACGCCTAAATAAAACCCTGCATGAAGATGCACTGTTGATAAAGTGTTGATGCAGTACGTGGTTTCCAAATGCAAATGAAATGTTAATATTATTCCACCTGTTATATTAAATAGTATTAGATCAGGTCAGGTAGCTTGTTAACTGTATGATTGTTAAAGTATGATTACAGCAGTGAGGTCCTGACAAGTTGTTCAACTCCCATTCAGAATCTTTGCGAATGCCGATCCCAGTAAATTATTTCTATATTTCAATGTATGTAGATATTAAAATCACCAACAATTAAGACTTAATCCGTGGCCAGTGCTAGAAATTCAGCAAATTCTTTTATGAAGTCTGTGTGGTGGCCTGTAGTCAGTAGACAGTAAAAATTTCAAAAATTATTTGTCATTTAGGGCGCACTCACACTATCCAAACCAAACCGTGACCCAGCGCTACCCATCACAATGTTAAGTCTGTGTTAGGGGTGGGCGATAAATCTGCTATGATTCTCATGCATATATCATCAGTAAAGCCGGTTTCGTGTTAGCAGTAAATTGCCATCACCTGCTTTCAAATGGAGCGGCATTTACTACACAGAGCTGTTTTTCATCGAGAAGCTAGACAAAATCGTTTTCTTAATCGTGGCTAATGTATGCGATTTTGCCTAGGTCCTCAGTGAAATACAGCTTTGTGTAGTAAATGCCACTCCATCTGAAAGCAGGTGATGGCGATTTACTACTAATCACGAAACCGGCTTTACTGATGAAATGCACAGGCGACTTATCGCCCACCCCTAGTCTGTGTTCTTATTCTGAGTCGTTTGGTGCGTGATGACACACAGCCCTCTTACATGCCATCGTATTGCTTAGTTGATCTGTCGCGCGTGCAGTTCAGACATTCACGTAACCCTGTTGCGTGCATCAGAAGGTCTTTATGAAGGCAGATGAAGGTGAGTGGTTGCGCAATTGACACTCTCATTTTGAACCAAACTGCGCGTACAGAACAAAAACACGATAAACATGGTAAGGAGCGTCACATTTCAGCTGACGTCAGGTATTCGGGCCAATCACAACGTACAGATTAGCTGGCCAATCAGGGATACAGAGCTTTTTAAATCGATGAGTTTTGTACATGAATCAGTGCATTTCAGGAAGAGAGGGAAATCTGGATCAATCTAGATCAATGGTTTTCAAATCTAGTCCTGGAGTACCACTGCTCTGCACATTTTAAATGACAGACTCCATGCTTTTGGCCTTGGTTGTTTTAGCCTCAAACTACCTTAAGGAAAGATAATTTCTACTTCATGTTCAACTAACAAACATTATGTGCACATTATGCCCATTTTTACAAGCTGTAATATATGTCTTAGGTGTGACTAGAATGTGTCTGTGAAGTTTCAGCTCAAATTACCCTACAGATCATTTTTGTCCAAAAAGCCCCTATTTGGGTGGGAGCAAAAAAGTGCCATCAATACAAATGAGCTACTCCCCTCCCTTCCTTACCAACAGACAGTGAGCGCTTTTGGTTAAGAATCGATTTGATTTCTGTGAATACAGTCTAGAAGAATAGTACCTTTAGCCGCATTAGATTTACAACGTGCTAACAAACTGTTTGTTTGTGTGACATCACATTAACAAGAGAATCAAAACAGCATGTCTAATAAGACCACTTTAGTTTAATTTAGTTGGATTTTTTTTCTTCATTGCAGGGTTGTTGTGTTTACACACTGCCAACACACGTTTATCTCCAAACACCTTGTAAAAGTGGATTTTGCATAATATGGGCCCTTTAAACCATGTAGTCTCTGGGTCAGATATAAGACTTGCATTCTTGTTTCAAACCTTTAGTGCTAGAATGGCTAGATATTTTTAAATATAAAGTGTTATGGATTCATTAAAGCTTCAACCTGTAACTTTTGCCTCTCTGTTGCCATTTCTATTTTTGATACAAAATTAAAGTTACCTTGCAGGGTTTTTCTATGTAGGTTGTGCTTTGGCACTGTTTGTCTGTGCAGATTTATCTGATGGCATGAGGTAGGGCTGCACGATTCCTGCTCAAATATGAATCACGATTTGTCTCCATGTGAAATCAGATTACGATTCTCTCACACGATTCTCGAAGTAAAAAAATGTGCTACACACGAACTTTCAGTCATAATAAAGTGTTTTAAAAGTCTCTAAAACTAATGTTAATACGTGATAGTAAGAAGTATGTCCTGCAACGCAATCTAAAAAATGTAATCTAAAATAAGTATTATGCACCACTTGTGCTCTGACGAAAACGTTTCGCAAAATCACATTACTGACATTTTATGTGTCGAGCAGAAAAAAATCTACCCTCAAAAGCCCTGCCAATATTTTTCTTGTTTTAGACCTTGTTTTAGACCATTTCTGTCTGGAGACTCTCCACAGATTGAAGTATATTGGTTCTGACAACAGGTGATTTCCCAGATGATTGAAATTTCAAACTTTCCAGATTAAAAGCTGCAATCTAAGTGACAAAATGAAAATTCAAAGCCAGTGCTACAAACGCTCCACCATCAGCTGTTTGACCATGCAAAATAGTTATCAGGTAATCTTCTCTCTATTTACGAATATTTATTTTATAACCACGCAAAGACAAATTATGTCAAACTGTAATTTCCTGCGAAATCAGACCTGACAACTTAAGCAAGATATTATTATTATTATTACTATTATTATTACTATTATTATTATTATTATTATTATTATTATTATTATTATTATTATTATTATTATTATTATTATTATTATTATTATTAATATAATAATAATAAAAATAATATTAATCTTGTTGTTGTTATTATTATTATTATTTTAAATTTTTAAAACCTTACCTATTGGTTATTGGGTCAGGAGTCGAGCTTGGACAGACTTGAACTTGCTTAATAACGCATACAGTTGAGGTCATAAGTTTACACTTTGCAGAATCTGGAAAATGCTGAAGATTTAGGGGGAAAAAAATGATTTTTTTATAATTAGTCCTGCCCTCAAAGTTATTTCACATGATAGATGTTTACAGAAAGTTTGCAACACAGCATATTAACAGTATTTCTGAAAATAACCCAGTTGAATAGTTTACATACATCTGATTCTTAATACTTAATACGGTACCTGGACTATCAATGAGAGTTTCTTTGTTTTATGATAATTTTTAAAAAGTTTCTTGTTTGTTCGAGCCATTAAAAAGTCTTGCAGAATCTTTGCTTTTTAGCATCTTCTGCCTATTTGAACCCTGTTCACTATTGACTATTTGATGTTGACATTCATCTTTTCACATTGAGGACAATCAAGAGACTTATGCAACTATAACAATAGATAAAAACATCCAACGATGGTCCGGAAGTTAATGTCATACATTTACATTTACATTTACCATACATTTAAATTTTCAGCATTTTCAAGATTCTGCAATTTTTTTTCGCAACTATTTATTCATTCAACTAAAGTATTGTAGCTTTAAACAAAAAATATTATTTTAATGTTTTAAATATTACCTAGTTGAGCTGTTTTTCCTTTTTGTTCAAATTTTATTTTTTCCTATTTTTTTTCCTATTTTCTATTTGCTTCAGTGTCTTCCAGCCTTCCTTTGATATATCTCAGTCACAGGGATAGGGGAAATGTATTCTGACTGGCATTGTTCAATAATTGGCATGCCGTGTACATACGTGTGTGTCTGTGTGTGTGTGTTGCAAATACAGGAGTTCATTCCCTGTTCTGGATCTTCTGTAGCTGTTGGCCAAGTTCCTGTTGTAGGTCAATGAGTGCATTGTGCACTTCACTTACATAGTGTCTCTCAACCCCCCCACTCCTTCAGGAAGAAAAGTGACCTTTTCAACTTCAAAAGATCTAGAGCCCAGATAACAAACAGACATACTCCAAGTTCACTTAGTTTTTTCCTTCAGTCCAGGTTTATCTACTCTAATCGCTCTCATCATTCCCATCTTTAACCAAACCTCAAACCCCAATAACCTTTTCAGGTTCCTGTAGCTCAGTTGGTAGAGCGCAAGGATGATTGGTTCGATCCCAGGGAACATGCATACTGAGAAAATATGTACTCTGAATGGACTTTCAAAGCAGTTGATTTTTTTTGCCAAATGACTAAATTTATGTAAAAGTATAGGTTAGTTAGTAGGTAGACGGAGGATGTGTCAGCTGTGGGCTTTCCGTAAGGTTCCTTCGGAGAACTGCAAGGTCGTGTGAAATTTCCTCACCTGTAAAAATTGTTTACTGGCCCTCTAGTCAATATTTTTGGTCATCACATTGTAGTTCATGAGCATGTAGTTTAGTTTATTGGGGAGTTTATGGAGGTTTTACAGGGAAGTGTTACCGTAGCTGGTGTTTGCAGTCAAATTTCACTTGTGGTTCTTTGTTGTTTAGACCATCAAACAACAGCTTGCATAGTTAATAGTGATGCATGATATTATTGCCGCACCGATCTGACGATAATGGCTTATACATAAAAAAATGATGCAGCTATACTTTGCCAGTATAAAGATGTGTTGGGTATGCATGTCGGCACGCACGTTTGTATGGAGTGCTTTAGGGATCATGTCAGCTTTTGGATGTTTTACATGGCTTTTCTAGTGTAGTGGGAGTGTTCGTGCAAATATTTTTTTTATTTTTAGCGGCGGCAGAAGGTGCATAAGTGCTGGTTTGCAGACTCCCTGCTTAGCTTCACTGCTGCTGATGTTTGTGATATTAATGGTAATATATAAAGACTGTGTATACAAAGCTGAATTTTCACTAGGCATGGGCCGGTATAAGATTCTGGCGGTATGATAACCTTTTGCAAACATACCACGGTTTCACAGTGTTGCGGTATTGCCATTGCAACACTAAAATGTGTTATTTTCAAATGCCAGGTAAAAATGAAGCCTTTAAATTATAATATGCTTTCAAAAAATAATTTAAATAAAATATTAATTTAAATGAATAATTTAAATAAAATATTTTTCGTAATGTATATTAAATGTAAACATCAAATCAATCACATGACTTAATGTTTAATGAATTTTGTATAAACACAGCTCATATCTTGGAGATGGTATTACAGAACATTTTAGTGGTTTTAAAACAAAACCTCGGTATACCTTGAAACCGGTAACCGGCCCATACCTAATTTTCACCTTTTAAAAAGTTGACCTGTGAATACCGTATTGTAATTACCACTATACATTGCATCCCGTACTTTTAGTCACCTTATCACCTTTTAGGACTGAGCGATATTGACCAAAATTGATATCTCTGTCATTTTGGTGTGAATGGTGATATTCAACAAATATCTCCTATTTTGTACAAAGTGTAATAAGTGAGATGTCACAATCAACTTTATTAAAACCGAAATTAAGATTCAGGGTTTTTCTCCCTGTTTGGAAAAAACAAGAACCAAAGAAGGTTCTTTTATGGCATTGCTGTGAAGAACCTTTAAGCACCTTTAATTTTAAGGGTAAGGATGCAAGCTGGTCAGAAGACTTACGTCTGACCTCAGTGTACATTTCTGGCAAAGCATAAATAAGTAATATCATACCATACTGATATAGACTGCATAGTCTCATCCCATATCCCGCTGTGGAGAAATGTGGATATATTACCAAAATTCGATATAGCGCCCAGCCTATCACTTTTTCCAAAAGGTCAGATGCAGAGTTACTTTTTATTTTGCTACTTTCCAAAGTAAGTGTCTGTGACTGAACTGTGTCCTATGCCGAAAACAATTGGGTTTGGAAAGTTGTGCTTGTTAAAGTGTTTTGAATGAAAGCTCACGCAGATCTTTGTTTATACTGAAAATCCCATTTGGAGTAGGCAGTTTAAAAGCAGAACATTCCATAATAGTCTCGATCATACCACAGTGCACTACACTAAATAGACCTAAACGTGACCTGGCACAACAATCAATCTCTAATATTTGTATAACCAGTGTTGTTTTGGGATCCGGTGACCTTAGGATCGAGGTCAGTCATCGTCTAGCCATTAGAGTCATTGCGTAGCCTGAAGGGGAAGGGGCTTGGTTGCTATGTAACCTGAGAATACCAAGTGTTGTTGAGCTCTGTCAGTACAAGGGTATTCCCATTTGATAGCATTGCTGAAAAAATAACAAGAGGGTCTTGAGTTTTTCAGTCGGCTCTCTGAACCCCGTGTTTCACAGGCATTGATTATTTAAAATAAAGATTTTCTTGTATAAAGAAATGTTTTTATTATTATTATTATTATTATTATTATTATTATTATTAGCAAATAATTGGTCACTCTAAAGACGCTTTTATTTAAATTGAGGTGTTTTTCATTTCATTTTTAAAAGCACAATAAATTGTTCCTCTTTTTTCCAAGCTATTTGCAGGTGTTCTTGTATCCATAAACACACACAGTACATGTTGACTAATTGGCGATGCTGTTAAGAAGCCCTTTTGGGATTTGGACAGCGAGACAAACAAGTGGTCCCTTGTGGAATCACCTGACCTAAACCACTAGGTGTTTATCCTGAAATGTCTTAATTGGGACCAAGCCTGATGTTTTGTCTTGTACCATCTTTGCGCGTGTAAGAAAGAGGGGCAAACAGGCATAACTGCTAAACAAAAATAATGTCTGAACGGATGTTTTCAATAAGAAGATTAAATGTTTTGGCAGGCAAATGTTTCGTCTATCATAACCTCTAGATCTAGATACTCTCTAAACTCAAATGTCTTACTTTTGTACAGGAGATGTAGGCGATATTGCTTTTAGCGCTTAAGGTTATTTGGCAAATGTTATGTAAACTTATATTAGAATTTTATTATGTTTTTTATAGGTATAGGATAGGTTATACTATATTTCTTGCTATTTTCATGTTTTGTGTGCGTGCGTGTCGATTATTTATTTTATTTATTTATTTATGTATATGTGTGTGTTTTAATGCTGCGCAAAGGATTTGCCAATGAAAACCTATAAATGTATGATTTATTTAGAAAATATGTCCCTTTTGATCTGCAAGTCTGAATGCTAATAAGTTCCCTTGAGAGGCATGAACCTTTTTTAGAAACACATTTTAATGGATATACTGTACAATGGATAGCAAGGTTTGCTATATAGTTTTATTTGCATTTAAAGGTTACATTCATTATACTGTATGTGCTTTAAAAAGGTTTCCACTCTTATACAAACAAATGGTTGCTAAAATTTCTCTTTTTTTTCTTTCTTTCTTTATCTCTCTCAGTGTGTAAGGACCCACCATACAAAGTAGAAGAGTCTGGATACGCTGGCTTTATCTTGCCAATTGAAGTTTACTTTAGAAATAAGGTACTTGGTCCTGGATGTCTGTTTTTTTAAAACCGTAATTTAATGTAATAAAAGAAACAGATTTAAAAAGTGTATTTTGTGCATTGGCTAAATATCATTTCTATCACTTTTCACCAGGAAGAACCAAAAAAAGTGCGATTTGACTACGATTTGTTTCTGCACTTGGAGGGCCACCCACCTGTCAATCACCTGCGTTGTGAAAAGCTCACTTTCAACAACCCTACTGAAGATTTCCGCAGGAAGCTGCTCAAGGCCGGAGGGGTACGTGTAGGCTGAGGATGGGCATGGCTTACCCCAGGGAACAGTAAGGGGGACGTTGTAATTGGTCACGTTGGAGTCACGCGACCTTCATTATTAGTTTTAAATGCGTACTTCTTTGTGAGAACAAAGAGTTGAAGATGATTTAAAACGTATGTTTTTGCCAATTAGTCTCATCATTTTACAGATTGTTTAAGTGATCTCAAAGCTTAATGTAGAAACAAGGACTAGTTAGCCCCTTGTGGGTTTAATTGACAGGTGAGAATGGTGTGATGTAACCTTAACCTGCTTGTCTGTGTAAGTCCCCCACAAACAAATCTCAGGAGAGGAAAGCATTTGTCAGGCAGTCGGTCCTAATGGAATTACTTTTCCCATCAACTAAGACAATAAGTAACTTTACTGGATTTGATTGGGCTAATCCTAACCTGGCCATCTATCACCCACCACACAAAACTAGGATTGACCATGACTCCGTGCCAGAGGAATGCACATTTTTATGACTTGTATTTATGTTTCGTTGATCTTATACGCATGTTAAAGTTTCACCAGTGAGTAAACGAGTGTCCGAGTGGATCAGGCGTTGACTGGGACCCTGATTCTTAATGTGAGGGCCAGCTTTATAGATTTCATTTATTCTCTAATTCCAGTAATTGTAATGTTTTATGGATGAGGTTATGACACCGTTTCCTTTGGTGCTTGACTGGCTTACAGATGAGGGTGGAATCGAAAAAGTTTATTGGCAAAGAGGGGAGTTGTGCGGGAAGTTGTTTTAATTAAGAGAAAACTGTTAGCTAGAGCAATATCAATTTAGCTACGTGGAAACTGAGAGAGGTCCTTTTCAATTTACCTGATTGTTTTGGCCGTTGAAAGGCATTCTGTCATTACGTCAGGCCAAGAGTAAGCAAAGTGCCTTTTACCAAAATGTGTTGTGTGCGCGCGCGTGTGCGTGCATTTTTACTGTACTCAAACTGTAATGGATGTCCTTTTTTACAGCAACGGGATCCTAACAAAAGAACTTCAGAAGACTCGAAGGTAAAAGCAAACTTCATAGAAAATAATCAATTTATATAGAAGATATTCAATGTTTTGTTGAAAAATGCTTGTGTATATACATATAAACATACGTATATTAGTGTTTCCCACTGGATTTTGAGAGACTGTGGCGGTGATGACATCACACGCCGATTAACATATATGTGACGTCATTGTGTCGTGTTTTACTATTTGATGTGTCACATTATATTGCATTTTAACACAACTAAATACTGTTTTTACATATTATCTGTTTTGTTGTCTATAAAATAGTGACTAAACACAACCCAGTAACTCTTTGTTTAATCCAATCAGCTCTTTCTTTAACTGCTGCTAAAACACGACGTCGTCTGACAAAATCACCATACATTTACATTGAGGCTGTACTGATGTTGCTCTTCTCATCAGTGTTGTTGCGTTATGAGTGCTTTTTATTTTAAATACGAGTTGTAGTTTTCTTGTATATTGCGTATAGCGCAGACAATTTGGTGCAAATTTAGAAATATGAGAGAATACACGGTTGCTGTTACACAGAGTTACGACAACAGAACACGTGCATGGCAATACAGCATCATGGGTAGGGAGAGAGCTTGCAGACAGACTCACACCAGAACTGGTATGTGTGGGAAATACTACTGATAACCTTTCGTTAAGTCACGATAAACACGATCAGCTGGCTTCTCTGTCAGTAACATCTGTGACTGTTTACGCGAAAAAGAGAAAGTACACAGAGGAACGCGGAGTTAAAATACTTTTCACTGTAATGTGAGAGCGCTGCGCTGCACGCAACATGAGAGAGGGGAGGGGCCGGGGGCGGGCACTGTTGAGGCGCTGCACGCAACGAGAGAGGGAGGGAGGGAGGCGGTGCGCCACAGATAAATCAATGTATGGGAAACACTGTATATTAACACATATGTATTACATGTGTGACCCTGGATCACAAAACCAGTCATAAGTCACACAGATATATTTGTAGCAATGGCCAAAAATACATTGTATGGGTCATAATTATAATTTTTTCTTTTATGGATATTATTATGTTAACATAAGGTTATGTTCCTACCATAAAACTATCAAAACTTTATTTTTGTGAATGGATGCTGTTTCTAAGGATTTTATTTGGACAACTTTAAAGGCAATTTTCTCAATATTTAGATTTTTTTTCACCCTTAGATTCCAGATTTTTCCAAATATTTATATGCATACATCAATGGAAAGCTTATTTATTCAGCGTTCATATGTATAAATCTCAATTTAAAAGAATGACCCTTATGACTGGTTTTGTGGTCCAGGGTCGCTACAGCCATGGAAATGTTAAGAGACCACTTAAAGATTATTTTCAGTTTATCTAAATTTACTATTTATAGGTATGCGTTTCTGCCAAATTCCTAATAAAAATAATGTTTTTATTTGCATTTTATTATAACAAAACAGGTATAGTGTTTTCTGATCTTGAATACTGCAGAGAAAACAAGTTCAAATTAATTTCTCAATAATAAAATGCTAATGTTTTTACATTTCTAAAATTTTACAAGTATAAATTTTATGGTATAACCCTGATTTTTAATCACATCTTTAATGTGTCTTTGTATCCACTCAGTCTTACATTGCTGTTGGGTGACTTTATGTTGCTCATGATGTTTGCTTTTATTGGAATTCAAAAGACAGTGGACAGAAATGGTCGAAATACATGTAGAAATCTAGAAAAAGGCAAAACTGGAGTGGTCTCTTTTTCCACAGTTGTATATAGCAAGAGTGATGATTTTTAATAAATGATTTTTTTTTGAAAACTTAAAATAATCCTGCAGTTTCCACCTACAGAGCACTAAACCTGAAGTTCATTTTATTTGGTCATCAGTGTTTTCATCACCTCATAGGTAATGGTAATGCAGGAGGGCTCCACTTCCCTGTTCGGACAGCATCTGAAGCTGCCCACGTTAGCCAGCAGCTCATTAACATTGACCTTCTCTGATGTGAAAAAGAGCAAGTCCTTTCCAGGGTCAAAGGTGAGAGTGGATCACACCTTTCCGAGCCTTACTTTTAAGAAACCTGCATGACCATGTTTTGCATTAGGATTTAAATTCCCAGTAATCCTGCATATTTGACAAGTTAAAAGATGTTAGAGGCATTTACTCCAAGGATTTTCAACAGAAGCGTTGGCTTAAGTCAATCAATTTTTGTTTGCTACGAAACCTCATGCTAGCATTCCAGTGACGCAAACTGGGTGTCCCGTTTCGATACCATATAAGGTCCTTATCTTGGTTTACCACATTTACAATGTCCATTTGAGTCAATTTGAAATACATTTTACTTTTAAAGAAACAAGTTAATGCTTGTATTACTCTAGCTTATCCTAGCATGTGTTAGATCACATTACGCTTGTAAATTGTGCGTAACTATTAGCTGCCATGTTTCTTCAATTTAGATTTATTTCTAGTCTCTTGTGTATCATCGCTTAGCTAAATGGCTGGTATTGTATGAGATTGCGGTACACATGGAAACAGTTCCACATCTAAACACGTCCTCGTGTGATTGATGACTGACGGGTCGTTCGCAGTTAGCGTCCCCTGCATAACTACAAGGTTTGCTCTTGTATAGTTCAGTGGTAAAGCATTGCGTTAACAGCGCAAAAGGTCATGGGATCACACATACTGATAAAAAAAGTATACCTTGTAATGCATTGTAAGTCGCTTTAGATAAAAGTGTCCGTCAAATGCATAATTGTAAATGCAGTCGCTTTAGCAAACCAAAAAACAGAGTTTTATCTTTCCCCTTACTCCTCTTAATTTGATGTTACTGTTGAGATATTTGAGGTTCAAGGTTGACTGATTAAACATCATTCGTAAATACTCTTTGACACAGCTCTTCAAATGCAAATTTAAAGTGGCTTTGACAATTTGCAGGATATTTTTGCAGTAATACACTATGATGTAGTGAACAACATCATCATCATGGTACCTCAATTTAATTATTGACCATTAAAGTTTATTTCCCTTTGTTTGCTGCAAAAATATAACATGTTTATATTAAATAAGCTATAAATCTCATTAAACTTATTTATGCAGCACAGGTTTTTTAAATCCTCATTTTATAGTTTTGTTGCCTGTGAAATCACCCTAACCTGCTTTTAGTGTGTTTACTGAAACAAATAAAAGTGTTAGGTTGTTGTAATACTAGTTTATGGTTGTGTTACAGTGATTGTATTTGGATAAAAAACAAAAATGTTTGCATGAAAAAGAATTTGCATTTTCTTTTTGAGAAATATAATAAACACTTCATCTGCTTTTATTACAAAACACTAAGATTTAAAGCTGCTGTAAAATGTTGTCTGGTCAGGTTGTAACACACTGTGTGTCTAGACTGCTCGATGGCTTTACAGCATCAATAAGCTATTGACAGGGGCCAGTTAGCTTGACCTGGAGATTGGATACCGATAACATCTGTCATTACTACCTGCGTGTTTTTGTGCAGTCCTACAGTGGAAGACACTTCTAGATCATTTTTGAAAACTGTTTATGGAAATGTTTTGTTAATTATTTAATTCATCCATTTGAATTCAAGGAGACACTGAGATCTAAGGGGTTGTTTATACCTGCTATTAAAATGCGTTTTGGGCGATCCGATCACAAGAGAGACACGTTTATGTCTTTTTGTCCACTTTCAACTCCTTTTGACCTGATTTAAAGGGGCCATGGCATGAAAATCTGACTTTTTCCATGTTTAAGTGCTTTGATTGGGTCTCCAGTGCTTCTATCAATCTAGAAAATGTGAAAAAGATTCTCTACAAGCACATGAAAAAATAGGTAGTTGAAATTTGGCTCTCCTTATGATGTCATAAGGAGCTCTTATTATAATAACACCACCCCTTAATCTGCACTATCCAACCAGAGCACTGCAATTTAGTGCAGAGAAACCACAATTAAGTTTTAATTGCAACAAACCACCATCATGGTGATCAGCAGTGTTTGAATTTCATCAGCTCATTTGCATTTTAAAGGACACACCCAAAACGGCACATTTTTGCACACACCTACAAAGTGGGAAATTTTAACATGCTATTATAAATTATTTATATGGTATTTTAAAGCTGAAACTTCACACATGTGCTCTGGGAACACCAAATATTTATTTGACATCTTAAAAATGTCTTGTGCCATGGCCCCTTTAAAATTATTTAAAATGACGGGTTTAAAATGATGCAAACTAATATTAGGTCTGAGTCCGCTGCTTGTGTTAGATAAAAATGCTTTACAGAGTTTTGTACATATGTATGTAAGAGCTTTCTCTGATATTTCAGAGCAATTGATGAAATAAGCTTGCACAACTTTCAAACGCTTGAAAATTGAAACAAATGTAAGGGACGGAGAGCAGCTGCTTTAGGTTTATCAATGAAAGCCTGAAGATGGTGCTGTACACTTGTGTTTGCGCTAGAATCCGAATAGTTGTAAAACATTGTGTTTGATACGTCATACATTAGATCAATAGGTGGAGGGTAGGTGGTCTTTTGTGGCTGCTTGAACGCATTCAACCACATGTGCGTCTACACCACAGAAGCAATCCGTTCAAAATTATTTTATATGAACCAAGAGAAACCATTACCATCTACAGCCGTGAGAGTGCGCTTAATGCTGCTCCTGTATTTATGTAATTCAATGGATTCAGTGATGCGGAATGACTTCGGGACCGTTTTGACTGATGCGACTTATACTCCGGAGCGACTTATAGTCCGGAAAATACGGTATACATTATTACTACCCTGGGGCACAATGTAAAAACTACTTTTTGTAATATAATCCAAGATCCAAAGGTACATTGCAATTTGATTTATATTGTGCTCCTTTCTTTATAGGATGGGTCCAAAAGCAGCAGTGCTCTTACTACAGCCAACAATATTAGCAGCAGCTCCCTAAAGCTCCATAAACCGTCCAAGGAACATAAGGACAAGCCTTCCAAAGACTCTAAGGAGTCTAAAAGTGCCTTCAGAGATTTCAGTAAGGACTCTGGAAAACCCTCTAAAGATTCCAAAAAACCCAAAGAGAATCAACCACTTCAGGAAGATCGCGCCATTCCACAAATGGGATTCAAGGAGCCCAAAGCCACGTCGAAGGATCAGCGATCATCGGAGGTTAACTTCTCAAACTTGGGACATAGTAAGCGGCGTCCGATCTTGGACGGCGATGGCCACGTTACCAAAAAACGGAAAAGCAGTTTATCGGAGAGCTCTCAAAAATCGCAAGCTAATTTGCTCCAGCACCACCATTCGGATAAAAAGGTTTTGAAAGACAAGTCGCAGATCCGTCATAATAAGTTACAACATAGCGAACTTTCAGAGAAGAGAAAATCCTCAGCGTTACCTCCTTTCCAGGATGTGTTGAACCCAAATGACTCTGACATGGATGACAATATGTTTACCAGATCAGACGTAAGTAAACTTGTAATCATATTTCTTCTGTTTGGAAGTTTGCTAAAGATAAGTTGCTGGATATACCATTAATGCGTACTGTAGCTAGTTAATAATCAGCACACCAGAAGCTTACCTAATCAAATAACATTACCTTTATGGAAATGCATAAGGACTTCATAATGATTGTTTAGGGCGCATTTACCCTCTATTTTACTGACCAGTCTCCTAAAGAAATTATGGGAAAGGATTATGGAATACAGAGTAAAGTCATTGGTAAATGAGGTCCTTCTGTATATTTCTTAGTTGGCCATTAGTGGAGACTTTTCTTTGGACATGGGGTTCTCTGTAAACATCAAACAAAGAGGTTGAGACAGGCTCTGAGAGGTTTGTGATAATGGATGTCTGGTGTAAGAGGGGACCCAATAAACCTGGTGGGTGTCCAGGAGCCGAGGCCCCATTTGTCTGGATTGGGTGCAGGAAATCAGTCCCATCCATTGCTAGACCTGAAGGACAGGAAATCTGGTATGCGGTCAAAGACTGCTTATTTAGGTTGTTAAGGTTTTCTTCAAAACTGTTTTGGTACCGATGCAATTTTTATGGTATTGTGGATTGTCTAGTCACCCAACATTAGACTGCATATGCCCACCACTTCATGGCTTACGCAGCCCTGAAATATAGTATGGTTTATATAGATTTATATTTAAGTCAATAGGGGCAAGGTTCATTTACCTCCAGTAGAGGAGCTCCGAAAGTAGGGGGTTGTTTTATTAGCTAGAAGGCGAGTGCTGAATGAGATTTATGGTTTTATGACACCCGAGGAAAATGGGGTAAAGGACACCATGAATAGCTAAGGGTTTCCTTTTAATCCCCCTCTTAAAAAAAAGAAAGAAGGAAAGAAACTTTAGTGTTTATGACAAGTGACGAATACCAGGTGCTCCATTCTGTGGGTCAACAGGTCTGCAAGGCCTGATGGTTCTGCTCTGAAGACATGAACACATCGTGTAAATGTTAGTGTTAACAGAGTCTCTGGCAGCAGAGGACTTTTTACCTTTACCGTAACAAGCATTAGTGGATGATGGTTAAAATTTACAAAATATTGAACTGGATTGGTCATATTTGGTGTGTTTTCATTTAAACTTTATACTGTATGTCACTTTAAAGGTAGAATGTAAAAGTGTATTTATCTAGTAGGCATAGATGAATAATAAGAGTTTTGTACATGGTAATGACATATCATGAGCCTCAAACACTGTTGTTTCCTCCTAATATAAACCTTGTGCATGCAACAGCTGCAATCGCTGGAAAAGAGGCCAATCGCAACATAACACCAACTGTGACGTTAGTTGAGATGTATGCCCCAACATTAAACTACACATAAAATTAATTACAATGTTTTTACGATGCTAAAAATAAAGTTGTGACTGGTATGTTAGCTCTATAGTCTAGTTAATGCTATATGCTAGCGTTTAGGCTGAAGTTCTACTATAGAGGGTATGCACGTGACGTCACCTTCGGCGAAAGTGCCTGTGGTTACTCCCACTGAGTGGCAAAATACAGAGTGACAGAATTTGAGTACAGTGTGAAATCAGTGGATACGTGGGGGAAATGGTTGTGCAATAGACTATACCAGGGATTCCCAAAGTGTGGTACGCGCACCCCCAGGGGTACGCGAGCTGCCACCGGGGGGTGCGCGAGTGGAAAAGTCTAATGGCGGTCTGGTTCTTTAAGTGGGATTTTTCCATACAATAAATGAATAAAAAACATGAACAGTAAACATTTCCTTTGTAATCGCTTTTATTTTAAATAAAAAAACTATACTTTTAGTTTTTGATAGAAACGTAGAAGACAGCTGCTGTCTTTTTCTACGCACTGCTCTTCTGTTATGCAATGCAGCCGCTATATGCGCGTCAACTCGTTTCATTCATTCCATATTATAAATATGCTTAACTGGCTGAAATCAGGAAAACTGTCAAGTGGGACGTCTTATGATAAAGTTGTTAGTCACGAAGGAGGAGAGGGACCAAGAGAGAGAGACTTTTTTCTATGGCAAAAATAGAAATAATCAAATGGGACGAGACATGGGTGCGTCTAATGCACAGGCACACGCGAGCAATGTGCTTTCATGCATGGTAGAGAGACCGGCAATTAATTTTTCTAATAAAATACATAAATACTTACAAAGACACTGTAGAGAACTTATTAAAAGCTTTCATTTAATTTTGTTTGAAACTTGAGCTGTTATAATGAATCTGCAAACTATTATACACTTTTTGTGCGAACTGTAAGCTTTTGTGAATGTGTTTGATGGGTCTGCACGTGACGCACGCAGAGGGAGAGCGCACTGGTAAACATGAGGAAAGCTCTCATATGTCATCTATTAGCTGGCGGCAGTAAGTGTACGTTTCTTACCATAGTAAACTCGAATGGCGTCTAAATATTAAACGCATACACGGGGGCGCGCATCATCTACGCTGAGCGTAGCTGCGTCTAGTCGTAGTTTCAGATGGTGCAACAGGCGTAAATATTTTTCACAATGTCAGACGTAGCTAAGCCCGACGTAGGACTTACACCCAACTTCTTTACGTCCGGCTGGTGCAACCGGCCCCTGGTTATTTGCACATGATTAAACATGTGTCTTTATGGCGAGTCTTTTTTTTTTTTTTTGAAGTGGGGTTTGGGGGTGCGCCAACCCGGTCGGGACATAGAAGGGGGTGCGCAGGAAAAAAAGTTTGGGAACCGCTGGACTATACTAACAGATTAACAAGAATTTGGAGCTATCGTTTACAGACTGCCAAAAAACACAGAAAGGAGAAGTAAATAGATTGTTCATGCTAACGTCCACAGACCACAAGTGGGTTGACAAGTTGCTAGGGTCAATATCAAGCAGAGGTTACTTTCTAGTATTTTGTCAAGTTTATGTATTTTATCCGTGTTTTTCTTTGGAAAACATACATTACAAAGCATACTATCATAATTTTTACTCCATTTCATAAATACAAGTTTTTGTTTTACATTTAATATTTAAGTACATTAAGATACTTTTACTCAAGTAAAAGTACACAATTTTAATGTAATTATGTATTAAATAAATTTTTATATGCAATATTAAAGAATACACAGTATGGTTCTATGCTTTATAATGTAGTGAAGTAATTTTTTTCCCAATTCAAACACCCTTATAAAGCACAGATGCTTGTAAAATGTAACTAATGTAACCAAGTATTGTCCACCTCTGCTATCAAGTCTAACTAAATTATATTTAAGCTGGTAATAGATAATGTTTTACTGGCATTTTCGCAGCAGCAGCTATAAAAACCAGCCATTTTGTTGAACGTTTGCCACTCGACGGGGTGAGGTCCGGCGTGGTCACGTGGAAAAGTGACGTCAATACATACCCTCTATTGACGTTACAGTTATGCTTCGCAGGTCCTTACTAAAAAACACAAACTTACCACTCAGAAACGTCCATTTCCAATCTTAGAATAATTGATTATTCCTCCAAATCTGTATCTTTGTCTGATACAGGATTAAACATAAGGTCTGTTTACACACACACACAAAGAGCTATTGAAATGAACTGCTCTGAGAAATAGCCAATCAGAGCAGAGCTCAACATTATTATTCATGACCCTTTCAAATAAGGCAAAAATAGACCATTTAATTATGGGGACAAATCCTAGGGTTGTAAAGGACTGCATGTAAAACCGTCTCTGTGTAATTTTTGCAGTTAATAAAGTCACATACCTTCAATGTAGATATAAGAGAACAATTTAACATATTGTATCAATGCATTCTTTGGCACCTTTAAAAAATGCTTGATTGAAACAACAAGATGCAAGCACAATCTTTAAAGTGTACAGCTTGATAGGAAACATGGTTGGATTACATTGGTATTTGCTAGTGATGCACCGATGTATCGGCCGCTGATATTTGATGAATTTGAAACCATCGGCATATTGGCAATAGCACGAGAAAGGCCGATACCGATTGTTTATTAATTAACTGCATAAAGAAATCCATTATATGACAAAAATTTGTTAATGTTGTTAATAAAATAAATGCTGAATAGCTAAAACCACCTTTGAAGGTTGTCATGCTGTCTTATTATATTTGTTTTAGCTTAATTTGTGCCTCTCTTATTATGTTGGTCAGTTGAATGTTAATTAGATCCAATCCATGTTCAGTAAAAATAATTTGATGCAGAAATAAACTAGCTAATAGACCAACTGTATAGTAATTGTATACAAGTGTTTAATATCGGTATCAGCATCGGTATCAGCCAGAAGTTGTCTGTTTAAATCGGTATCAGTATCGGCCCCAAAAAATCCTATCGGTGCATCCCTAGTATTTGCCTGTAGATGATACCATAGGTTGATGCTATAGTTTTTATATTCTAAGTAACATGGGTTCCATGTTTTTCTACTCAAAAACCTTGAGACAATGTCTCCTATAGTAAACTATAGGTATTTTATGGTATGTTAGTGGACATTTTAGGAGATGTGGAGATTTTACTTAATTTTTCTTACAACTACGAGCCCATAGCATCTTATTTAAAGTATGATACTGTAGCTTGATTTATGGATCTTATATACTTTTTTTGTGTGTGTGCAATTTAGCAAATTCCAAATCTCTTGGTATCCGAAAAGACATTTGTAGTTTTTTTTTTATTGCTTTTCTTTTTAGGCGTTTGAACTCGCATCTGTGCTACACACAGCAATCCTTTCTTCCCTTCGGTGTCAGATTTTTCTAAAGTATACTTAACTTCCTTTAACCTGTGGTTAATTTTATCTGGTGTTAAGCGCCGTAGTCATCGGCCAAATCTGAAGCTTATGTTGCCTTCTAGCAGTTCTAACATGCACACAGTAAAAGATTGTTGGGGGTGGGTGTAACCCAATCCTAAAATCTGTTTATGACGTCCACCATAAGAGCTTCGCTAGCTTGAAGGGATTGGACAATAGGCCCTAAAGGAGGGCAGTTGCCAGTTTGACATCCATTGCCAGATTTATGGCACCGCAGCAGAGGTGATGGTCATAAAGCTACAGACCAGCTGTGTGGTGGTGGAAGTGACCACCTGCTTGTGTGTTTGCCTCTGCTAAACTCGTGAAGCTAGCGTGAAGAGGGTCGTTTCGTTTTGTGATTATTGCACAGCGTTTGCCATAAATATAGACTTCAGTGGTGAGAATTATGAGTCAAGGCATCTTGGTGTGACATGACGTTGACATATTTATTTTCGGCAGATAATCGGTGCAAAAGAGAGGGGCTTGAGTGATCATTGTATGATCGTAATTCATAGACGTGTTAGATGGCAAGCAATCATGATGCAAGTCTGCGTATTTTGTGGAATATAAATGATACAATGCGCTGTTGTGTGTCGATTAACAGTACGGTAGCAATTTAACAATTTCTTGTTTAGTAGTTTTTGTGTTTAGAACCCAAATTGTCTTTTTTCACCACAAACTGCAGACCGTGTTCACGATGATGGAAATTGCTTTTCATTAGCTCAAAAAAAGTAATGCAGCATTTTACTGCAAAGCAGCAGCTCTGTCATTACTCAAGTTTGTGACAGCAAATCTCTCTCACTCACTCACTGTGTTCTTCGTTCCCACTTCATGTTGTCAGGGGTTTAAGTCCAAACACTCCAGATGATCTTCATCTTTAAAGATCTGCCTGGCTCTCCCAATGAGCGATGACATCGGTTTTATTGTCGAAGGGTTGTGGGGCTTCTTCGCATGAGCATTTACAAGCGTCTAGTTTGAGGTGGGGGGTGTTGCCGTTAGAGAAAGGCGGCTTGATTTACAGCAGAGGGCCCTGACCATGCGTTTGATGTCAGCTAGACTTCCAGACAGACAAACAGGCAATAAAATTCCAACTGAAGAAAAGAGAGAAAAACAGCAAAAATGAAGGAAAAGGAACTTCAAAGAAACAACTCCTGCTTTGCCACGGGCTCCGTGAGGGGTCGAAGTTAAGTGTCTTTACCACCCTGCTTGCTGGACTTTTGGCAGCTCCTATTGTCAACTCGCTTTGCGGGAGATTTTTAGCACCGGCCTTCTGCCAGTAACTCACGAGCACCACTGTCATCTCAGGCAAGCAAGTGAGCCGTAACAGTTTTATAGCGCGCCCTCATATTTAGCCATTAGTTTGTCTTAATATTTCTGTAGGTTTTGGACCAAGTGAGAATGTCAACTGTGAGTAGGTGTTTGGAGGGATGTGGGCTTGAGTCGGGTAAAAATGAACCATGGCTTGGGGGGAAATTACCACCAAAATGCCACAGATGCTTACAATTTTTTTTTATGTATGAGCACAAAAGGTGTTTTTTAAAAAAAAAAAAAAATAATTAATACTTCTGTGGACACTGGTAACCTAATGTGTTTGTTAATATATGATGTTTTTCAGATGGAGCAAAACACCTGTAAGCCCTATACATAAACACCCTATAATAACTTTAATAACCACATGTAAATATGGTGATCGTAAACAGTATAGAGCACTTTATCTTGCATAAGGATCGAGCAGTTATTTAAAATGCATTAAGGCATTTATTTTAACTTCATATAGACGATTTCATCGGACGCATGTGATACACGTCTGGAACCGAACCTTACTTCCGGTTTCATTTTTTTTAATGGTCTGACTAGCTAAACTGATCTCTTGAACAAATGCCTCGTCGAAAACAACAAATGTTTTGGTTTCCTAGGTAATCTATGTATGTGTTGGCTTTTTTGCTTGTTATATAAATAAACTACGTTTAAAGAACTTTGTTGTTATTTATTCTTAGCGGCGTTTACCGGAAGTTACGTGCGGACCGCGACAGCCGCTTGTTTATGTTGTTACTGCTGAAACTGTCTGTATAACTCTGCATTAATTATAGTCATGGTATTTTTTTATGTAGTTTTTATATGGTTCGAAAATAAATACTACATGAGGAATAATTGACGACGAGCTGTTGAATTTTTAAAAAATAATGCACACCCAAGGTGGTAATGCGGCACAACGCAAAGCGCATATGTCATAACTAAAGCTAAGAAAGACACTGTTGTGAACGGATTGGACAGATTCTGCTATTTCAGATTGACCAGTTATTGCGTAGTAAGTGTACAATAGAGTCTAGATGATATTAAGCAAAGACTAGGGCTGTGTTAAAGGAATAGTCTACTCATTTTCAATATTAAAATATGTTATTACCTTAACTAAGAATTGTTGATACATCCCTCTATCATCTGTGTGCGTGCCCGTAAGCGCTGGAGCGCGCTGCGACGCTTCGATAGCATTTAGCTTAGCCCCATTCATTCAATGCTACCATTTAGAGATAAAGTTAGAAGTGACCAAACACATCAACGTTTTTCCTATTTAAGACGAGTAGTTATACGAGCAAGTTTGGTGGTACAAAACAAAACGCAGCGCTTTTCCGAGCGGACTCAAAAGAGGAACTATATTTTATGGTGTAATAGCACTTTTGGGAGCACCTCGACTCGGCGCAGTAACACCCTCCCTCTCCCATTATGAGAGGGAGAAGGGGAGCGGACTTTTCAGGCGAGTCGAAGTACTCCCAAAAGTGCCACCACGCCATAAAACATAGCTCCTCCCCAAATCCACCCAGAAAAGCGCTACGTTTTATTTTGTACCACCAAACTTGCTCGTATAACTACTCGTCTTAAATAGGAAAAACGTTGATGTGTTTGGTCACTTCTAACTTTATCTCTAAATGGTACCATTGAATTAATGGGGCTAAGCTAAATGCTATCGAAGCGTCGCAACGCGCTCCAGCGCTTACGTGCACACAGATGATAGAGGGATGTATCAACAATTCTTAGTTAAGGTAATAACATATTTTAATATTGAAAATGAGTAGACTATTCCTTTAATACAATCCTATATGAATAGGGATATTTCTCTATCACTGTTTATTCCTTACAGTATTGCATAATTACTTATTTTTATACCACGGGTCTGTTGAATGCTGTATTCTGATTGGTTGAGAAATGTTCCATGGGTATACATTACTTTCGATAACCGCACACCTAACTTTTCAAATGTCTTAAAAGTAGGCACAGAGCAAAGTTTGTGGTAACCGTGGTATAAGCGGAATAATTGACTCCAGTCCTTTTGAATTATTTCAAAATAATGCACACCCAAGGTGTCTCTGCTTCGCATCGTGCCGCATTACCATCTTGGATGTGCAGTATTTTCTTATAATTCAATGGCCCATGACGATATTATAGGGTATTACGATGAGGTCTTGTCCCAAAAATAGGGTGAACGTGGCTGAAACACTCGAGGACTTTCATGTTTTGAGCTGCTTTGAGGTGTCGTTTAGATTTTGAAACAAGATTGTTTTTACATTTTATGGTGCCGCATCACTAGACTGGTTTAATTCACTGATATTATCAAATTAATTTGTTTGTGAATATGACACTAAATTGATTTGAAAGTATTACCTGAACTTGAAAGCCTTGTAGTTTTGCATTCAAACGTGGTATTTAGAAACTTAAAAAATATAAATTTCCCAAATTCCCTAAAGCAATACAGAAAGCTACCAAAAAACTTAAACTAAAAACTAAAGAGATTGACAGGGAGACAAAAAGTCTGTTGTCTTGTTTAAGACTTGTTGCGATGTTGGTCATTTAATTCTCTCTGGCCATTTTATCTGAATAGACATGTTATCCAATGAGTCACTAGAGCAGTGTTTCTCAAACATTTTCTGCCATTTCCTACTTTGGGGGTAGGGAAGGGTTCCAAGCTCCACCGTCCCAAATTGCCCCAACAAAATGGTAATCAAGTAGGCTTCAAGTTTAAGGGGGCATGCACACAAAAACTTTTACGTGGGCAGCCGGCGTATGTTTTCAGTCGTTTCCGATAGAGGTGCGGCGTTTTCAAAAAAAAAAACAGAAACTGGTGGCAGTGTTTCCCACAGGATTTTGAGAGACTTGTGGCGGTGATGACGTTACGCTAATAAGCATATATGTGACTTCATCCCATGTTTGTGTTTGATCGAGTGTTGGCACCTGAAATATGTTTCACTTCTACTCTTTGATCTGTCATGTTATATTGCATTTTAACACAACTGATTGCTATTATTTACATATTATCAGTTCTGTTGTCAGACATAAAATGAGTAGACTATAACCCTATTCGGATGGGATTAGTTTTAGGGTTGTAGATGCCGTAATGTAATTTTACCACAGGACGTCTGTAATATTTAGAGTTTTTCTCGTCTGTGTCATGTTGATATTAGGAAGCAAGGTAACGTGCACATGACGACGAGAGAGGTGACCTGCTGCGCAATCGAGTTACCCCTCCCACTTCTGAATGTTTTACTGAGATTTCTAATCTGACTTATTATCAACATGACACAGACGAGAAAAACTCGAAACAACTGTGTTTAATTTCAGATTGGGGAGAACGTCAGTTTCAGGAACAGTTCCGTGCCTCTGAGAAGTGAATTTGACTTTTTAAAGTTTGTGTTGTGTTATTCAGGAACTGACTTGCCACTGACTTGTTTTTTTTGCCTAGAATGCAAGTAAATGCTTAAGCACTTTTATATTTGAAAGAAAAAATAACAGGAAATTACGAAATGTACGTGTATATTTACAGCTGGTCTATAAATCACCATACATTTACATTGAAGTCTTACTGCTGTTGCTCTTCTCATCAATGTCTTGTTATGAGCCCTTTTTTATTTAAATGCGAGTTTTATTGTCGCGTATAGCGCAGACAATTGGGTGCAAATTCAGAAATACGAAGTTACTACAAAACACGTGCCCAGGCATATACCGCATCCTAGAGATGGAGAGAACGGGTGTGTGTGTGGTAAACACTAATGCTAACCTTTCGTCAAGTCATCGCCGTCTTCTCTGTCAGTAAAATCTGTGACTGTTGACGTTTACGCGAAAAATATTCAACTTTGGGTGAAAAGCTCCGCTCGTCAAATGTCAGTTCTCACATGGCTGTCCAATCACAGTGGAGGAGGGGCGGGACATTACCACAGCAACCAACCGGCTCACAGTTAAAGTATCACAGCTACCAAAGGGCTCAGCTGAAGCAACAGCTAGCATTCGGCATTGTCCAAGCATTTTCAGCTGCGTTTAAAAGTTTTGGTGTGCTCAACACCTTATGGTTCGATGCGATTCGATTAATTTATCGATATTTTCTATTATGTGCCTGGTTAAGCGGTTACATTTTTATAACTTAAAAATGCAATCAAAATATATAACATGAACATGTTATTAAACTCTTTGAAAATGGCACAATCTCTGTCCCAATTGGAACATTTACAACAACAAACTAACATAAAACACTTTTTTAAATAAAGAAAAATAATTGATGAGAGATAAAGTCACATAAAATCAAGCTTATGATAGCAACCGTTTCAAAGACACTTTGTGCCAAAATGTGCAATAGTAACAACAATCCCTGATGTAGATATTTTATGTGTTGCATCGTATGGTTAGAAATGTAATCAATGTATTAATCCATATCGATGTATTTTTACACTCCTAGTATTAACCATGCTGAGTTGCTGCATTACTTTACTATTGTTATGCATATAATCATTTTCTAGAGTTAACTACATTATTTAGAATAAAAGCTGTTACATATTATTTTGTTACATATAACTGAATAAAGAATATTTAGCTTTGTTTCATTTTTATCCAATTTCTTTCAAAAATGATTTCAATAATTAAATAATGATTTAAATAGGTCTACCGGATAGCCTATCTATTTCGGCCCAGATTTTTTAAATTCAGTGCATCACTACTGAAAACCTTTCTTTCCCATTCTTTCCCCTCTCCAGGCTTATCCCACACCCAATTGTTGAAGTGCTGAATGAACTCCCATTGGACATTTTGTTCAAGAGACCGAATTTAGTTTCAACAAGTGCTCATCAGAGAAGAATGTAAACAAATTAATTCAGATTAACTTTAATAGCTTTTTTAGATTTCCTCTCAGGCTCCCCTCCAAGAGAAATTGGGTTAATAGTTGAGCATTTAACTTGCTTCCTTTTTAAACGTTCTGTGCATTTCTGAACAAAATGTTTCCCAACCTCATACGATTTCTGAAAGCTCATAAAACGCACTGCAAGATACAGCGCAAACAGAAAATGAACAAAAGGGTTAAGCAGAGCATATAGGGGACATTAATGTACTGAAACTTTAAACCTTGAAACGGAGAGTCACTAAGTCTGTTGTAACAAAGCTTACCTTGCTTTCTTCCCCTCTTTTTTTTTCTCTGGTCCCATTTGGCACAATAAGCCTGATTATTATTATACTCCCATAAGATGGGGAAATTTTGTAGATTGTGGTTAATCATTCCAATTTGCTCTACTTACTGTTCACATTTATGTTAAACTGAATGAAAATTTTAAAGGATCATTGTTTCTTTAGAGTGCTGGGTTCACAGGCAGCCCTCTTTGGAGCGGTTTTTATACCAGCAGGCACACTTAATGATATATGAATAATGTACTCCTTTTGTATTTTTGAGTACCTGCAAAAGAGAATGTCTATACTGCATAGAATAAAGCTAAATTGTCCCTGTTTACTTGCTTACTAAACATTTTTGCGCATTACAGTGCAGGATAATGTATAAATGTGTTTTTTTTTGTTATAACGTCTCTTCGGTTTTATCTGAAAATGAGTTGCATTGTTGCAAAATTGGGATGCGATTGCCATTGCATGTTATACCTTTGAACTGCTATATTATGTTCTTTCAGTCTAAAATTTGATGTCTCGTCTTGTTCAAAGTGTGTCTTGGGTACGTTGTTTGTAAAGGGATCCTAGTTGCTTTTAAAAGACGCATGTCTCCTCTTTTACCACCATAGGATACAATCAATCACAGCCCCATTGTTCGGTCTCTAGTGAGATATTGCCCTGGGAGTTCAAAGGTGTATCGTAAATTTTGGTATCCTCAAATAATCTACAGACACGACAGTTCAAAGAAATCTCCACTAAATCTTGTTTAACCTCAGAGTGATGAACTTGCTAACTGAATAAACGCCAGACTCCCTTCACTTCGGTTTTAATTTGCGGCTTGCGTTCTGTTAGCATTTTTGGTGTAGATAAGGTCATCACCCCTTGACAAATGTTGCTGTTTGTGTTTTTGATTTGTCTCTATTGTAGTAAAATTGTTCAGATGGATCGTCAAGGTAAAGAGACATGTGTGAGTAGAAAAGCTTATTGTAAACATTGCTCCAAAGAGCGGTGTGTGTGATCATAAATCAGACTAAGGTGGGCCGAAGGCAGAACCCATTGATTTACAGTAGGGAAATGATACTAAAATCCATTAAAGCCTTTAGAGTCGAGTAGAAGATCATGGGAATGGCCTCGTAAGAAACTACATCTGGTTCATTTTCAGATTCAGTATTACAATGTGCTAAAAAGTGTTGTGACCACACTGCTTTAGATATAAGCCACAGCGCTTTCACATATGACAGAGCTAGTCAATTACTATAAGTTGCACAGATGGATTCAAAATTATAAGCCTGCAAACCCAATTTTGTGTCCTGCAAGCAAAAACAATAATGTGCAAAGCCTTGCAATTTTTGGGGGGATGTTGCAAATGTCACGTGATTGGCAAACAGAGGATACCAGGTGGTAGAATTAGTTAAAAATGTGGATTTTCTTCATCATCTCTGGCTTTGAGCACCCAAACTGCAGACAAATAATATCCTTTCCTTCTTCCGTAGTCGGACCAGCCCAGCCCGGCCAGCTCCAGTTCCAGTAATAGCTCCGGACGTAAGCGGCAAGGTAATTTTTTCAGCAGTGCCTGCGTCCTGTTGCTTAAGGCTGAATTGCTGAAAATCTGGACCATGCTGGTGTGTTAGAGAACCAACTAGAAAAGACTGAAATTAGCTGCGTTTCCATTGCAGATTTGCGGCAAAATTCAGCGTTATTTTTTTAAATGTTGCAAAATGATGGCGTTTCCATTAATCGATGATATGTGACTGAATCATAGTTTTTTCCTCTTGTAATAAGTCATTACCTCGACTGATGTTGGTAGGTTTACTAATATCACATCCACCACACTATGCATTATTTTTAACCGAAGGAGACGGAAGAGTATTATCCAAATATTAATGCCAGCAATGAGCAGCAATGTATAGGTGTTTCTTGGAGGTAATAGTACATTATTTTAAATCAAAAGAGATATAGGAGTGTTATCCAAACATTACACTTGAGAGCAGACATGTATTGAGGCGTTTCTAGGAGGTTTTAGTACATACCGCATCATTTTCCAATAATAATTATGTGATTTACTTGAATCAGTTGACCTGGAAATGTGAATAAACCGTTTCCATTGCAGTTTTGTGAAATACACTTTTTCCGAATTGCCTGAAAACCCCCTTATGCGAGCATAAAAACTTTTTTGCAATATATGGGTGTGCAAAATTGCAAGTTGAAAATACGGCCAATGGAAACACGTCAATGTCAATTTGTGCAATTTAAAGGGTAATGGAAACGCAGCTTCAAGACATTCAATATTTACATTAATTACAGAGCACTTTACAATACTTGATTTTGATTGGTCAATCGCTACATTCTGCGGTCAAATTTTTCATTAACAACTTAAAGCATTTTAAGCTGCATGTTTTGTATATTGTTCTGCAAACCATTATTTCAAAGTCTGGATTTAGGGTGTTTTCAGACCTGAGCCTTTATTTTGGAACCTGGTGCGTTTCCTTCCTTGGTTCGGTTCGTTTAGGCATATGTGAACACTGCAATCGCGCTCGGATCCGCACCGAAACAACAAACTTTGTAGCGGTTCGCTATAAATGTGAAAGCAATCTGACCCAACGGACCAATGAACAGGCCATCTTATTGCGTTGTTAACAATGAATGAACATACCTGATAGCTCTTTGGTGACGAATTCTGGTGAGCACGTCAATGCCATTTCAAAACAAAAGTGCACCTGTTCCCTTTAAATTGACTTCTAATTGTTCTTTTTGCTTCCTGCTAAAATAATGAAGTAATACAACCTCATTTATCAAGAATTCACACATTTATCCTGCAAAGGTGCTGTCTTCTTATCCAAGTTGAAGTGCGTCTGCTTATTTTCCGAAATTCCGCTCAGACCAATTAAAGGATAGTTTACTATTTATTACAAAGTCTTGTCCGTTTGGAAATATTGCCTTGTAAATGCAAACCGCACCAAGATTAAATTGCAACATTGTAACCCCTGTTTTTTTCAACAAAGCAATCGATCTACAGGTCTGAAAACACCCTTAATGTAATAAAAATTGCAATAATTTACTCACCCCCATGTTATCCAGACTGTTGATGTCTTTCTTTGTTCAGTCGGGAGGAAATTGTGTTTTTTGGGGAAGACATTCCAGGATTTTTCTCATTTTGATGGACTTTAGTGGACCCCAACACACGAAACAGTTTTAATGCAGTTTAAAATTGCAGTTTCAACGGAGTTTCAAAGGACTCTACATAAGGAACTTATCTAGCAAAACGATTGCCATTTTTGACAAGAAAAACAAAAATATGCACTTCTAAATCACAACCCCCCGTCCATCTCAGGTCCCGCGATGCGCCAGCGCGACCTCACGCAATAAATCATCACGTCAAGAGGTCACGGATGACATACGCCCCAGTGTTTACAAGTGTGGAGAAAGAGGACCGTTCTGACATTGTTGTATGTCGAATGATACTAATTAATGTCTTTGTATCAGTTTATTATTTAAAATGGTCCGCAAATGTGCGTTTCATATATGTAACACGTGACCTTTCCACGGCATTACGCACTTACGTGTGGTCGCCTTGGTGCATCACAGGACCAGAGATAGACAAGAAGTTGTGGTTTAAAAGTGCTTTTTTGTCAGAAATGCCAATCGTTTCGCTAGATAAGATCCTTATGCCTCGTTTGGGATCATTAAGAGTCCTTTGAAACTCCATTGTAACTGCAATTTTAAACTGCATTAAAACTGTTTAGTGTTGGGGTCCATTAAAGTCCATTAAAATGAGAAAAATCCTGGAATGTTTTCCTCAAAAAACATAATTTCTTCTTCACTGAACAAAGAAAGACATCAACATTTTGGATGACATGGTGGTGAGTAAATTATCTGGATTTTTTTAAGAAAATGGACTAATCCTTTAACAAAGTCTGGTCCTTTTGGAAATATTGCCTTGTAAATGCGAACCGCACCAAGATAAAATTGCAACGTTTTTTTTTTTCAACAAAACAATCGATCTACAGGTCTGAAAACACCCTTAAAGGATTACTCCACTTTCTTAAAAAAATCCCGATAATTTACTTACCCTCATGTCATCTAAAATGTTGATGTCTTTCTTTGTTAAGTCGAGAAGAAATTAAGTTTTTGAGGAAAACATTCCAGGGGTTTTCTCAATTTAATAGACTTTATTGGACCCGACAGCTTACAGTTAAAATGCAGTTTAAAATTGCAGTTTCAATGCAGTTTTAAAGGGCTCTAAACGATCCCAAACAAGGCAAAAGGGTCTTATCTAGCAAAATGGTTGTCATTTTTGGCAAGAAAAAAAAATGCACTTTTAAACCACAACTTCTCAACTTGTTGTGCGACGCAACAGTGCAACCTCACGTAATTGCGCAAGCACGTCTAAAGGTCACACGTTACATATGTAAAATTTGCGGATTATTTTAAACAATAAACTTGACACAAAGACATTAATTTGTATCATTCCACATACAACAACGTCGGAGCGGTCCTCTTTCTCCACACTGGGGCGTTTCTCGGCTAGTGCAAGGGGGGAAGTTGTGGTTTAAAAGTACATATTTTTTATTTTTCTTGACAAAAATGACAATCGTTTTGCTAGATAATACCCTTATGCCTCGTTTGGGATCATTTAGAGCCCTTTGAAACTGCGTTGAATCTGCAATTTTAAACTGCTTTGAAACTGTAAACTGTTGAGACTGTTAATTTAGAAAAATTATGGAATGTTTAAAAACTGAAAATTTCTTCTCAACTGAACAAAGAAAGACATCAACTTTTGGATGACATGGTGGTGAGTAAATTATCTGGATTTTTTTTAAGAAATCGAGTAATTCTTTAATGTACATCATCTAAATCATTCATGCTTTATGGACATTTCTCTTTCTTATTCATATGTAGTGTTGGGTCCTTTACGGACGGTAATCCCAGATTTGCACTCGGATGAAAACGAAGATGAATCTGAAGAGGACGATGATAATGATTTGGACTCGGACGTGGAGCGACCATTGCACACGCAAATGACACATCGTCATCGCAGGTGAACATCAATGAAAACGTGGCTGTGATAAATTGTGATAAGGTGTATTATGTAAACCAAATGCCTGCATAATGTACCGTGCCATGTAGATTAAAAGGTGTTTTTGGTATTTGTACCATCTAAATCTGTGACACAGGGTGAGTTTAAGTGATGGCAGTGACAGTGAAAATAGCTCCGCCTCTTCACCACTCCCCCATAATGAACCCACAAACCTAATGAAGACCAATAACCAGGTGAGATGAAATGGCCTTAATCTCAATCATTAGATTGCTGTAGTTGTGATTTCTCTGTTCTTTACAAATCTTGAGCTAAAAAAAACCCACACAATATAATTAAAAATTACTACACAATTTCTTGAGTGATGTGCACTGTTGATTGTTGCTGTTTTTTGTTATATTTTGTATATTTTTGGCATGTTTTTTGTTATATTTTTTAGTTTAAAATACTGTATGTATATAGACCAGGGTTACTAAAGGATACTAAAGTTGAAAAAATTGAAAATTCAATTTTGCAGTTACTTGAAGTAAAGAGTCCTATGAAGAAGGTGGACAAAAATAAAAACATTGATTGTGACAAGGTAAGCTGATTTTTTATTTTATTTTATGCTTATCTGTAAGATCTTTGGTGAAAGAAGGATAATTTAAAGATAAACAGCATTAATAATATCCAAATACATTTTTAAATCAGTATATGTGTTCTCTGGGATTAGGCGATTTTAAAGCATCAATGTGTTACTTCAGTCATGGATTTCACATTTCAATAATAAAGATATCAAGGTCATTATATAGAATGATTTCATATAGAAAACAGTAAATCACAATAAACGACTTCAGCTGTGTTTTCACAGGCACACATCTTGAAAAGTGTTAATATTTGAAGAATTAAAAATAAATGTAATTGCATTTTTTTACAGACAAGGTTTAAATTTAATTTTAACAAAACAATGGCACTGATATTTGTTAAGATATGTCAGTACAAAGTGTTTTGAAATGAAGGCAGCTTAAAAATTTATTTTAATCTGGGACTAGGATAAACCTTGTCTGGGAAACTGCCCCTTAAAGGATTAGTCCATTTTCTTAAAAGAAAAATCCAGAAAATTTACTCACCACCATGTCATCCAAAATGTTGATGTCTTTCTTTGTTCAGTCGAGACAAAATTATGTTTTTTGAGGAAAACATTGCAGCATTTTTCTCATTTTAATGAACTTTAATAGAGCCCAACATTTGATACTTAGCTCAACACTTGACAGTTTTCTTCAACGGAGTTTCAAAGGACTATAAACGATCCCAAACGAGGCATAAGGGTCTTATCTAGCAAAACAATTGAAAAAAAAATATGCACTTTTGAACCACAACTTCTCGTCTGGGTCCGATCCTGTGATGCGCCGGCGTGACCTAACGTAAATGCGTAGTGACGTAGAAAGGTCACGTGTTACATATATGAAATGCACATTTGCGGACCATTTTAAACAATTAACTGACACAAAGACATTAATTAGTATCATTCCACATATAACAACGTCGGAACGGTCCTCTTTTTCAACACTTGTAAACACTGGGGCGTAGTTTCGCGTTCGTCCTCTGTGACCTCTTGCCGTGATGACGTATTGCGTGAGGTCACGCTGGTGCATCACGACCGGACCTAGACGAGAAGTTGTGGTTAAAAAGTGCATATTTTTTATTTTTCTTGTCAAAAATGACAATCGTTTCGCTAGATAAGGCCCTTATGCCTCATTTGGGATCGTTTATAGTCCTTTGAAACAACGTTGAAAAAAATTGTTAAGTGTTGGGCTCTATTAAAGTCCATTCAAATGAGAAAAATTTGAATGCAATGCTTTCCAAAAAAAAAACATAATTTCTTCTCGACTGAACAAAGAAAGACATTAATTTTTGGATGACATGGTGGTGAGTAAATTATCTGGATTTTTTGTTTAAGAAAATGGACTAATCCTTTAAAGCAGTGGTTCTCAAACTGAGGGCACAGAGATTGTACCAGAGGGGCCTCAGTTTTATGACATTTAATAAAATACATTCATTTATAATGAATTCTGTGTAATTAAACCTCAGAAATAAAGGGCCACTAACCAACAGAACTACATTTGCAAATTTTAAACATTTAGTTTAATTCAAATTTTATGTTTTATGTCAAGGGGGCAAAAAGTTTGGGAACCACTGCCTTAAAGTATTTACATTTTTTTAAAACGTTTCTTTGACACTAAAATATTGTCAGATGTGCAATATTTCATAAAAGCGTGACTGATCAATCTTAGACATTTCTGCTTTTCATTGATTGATTATCTCATACCATAGGCTTATCTGGATGAGCTGGTTGAGCTTCACAGAAGATTAATGGCACTAAGAGAGAGGCACGTATTACAGCAGGTAATAAATGAAGGAACATGTACAGCTCTGTTACACCTTGCTGCCTACTGCTTGCCTTTTATGACAGCATTTTGGACCTACGTGACTGATCTTAAAGGGCACCTATTATGCAAAATCCACTGTTTGGACATCCATGTGTGTTACACAACAACCCTACACTGAGAAAAACCTCTCCTTTTTTTTAAATCCCCATTAAACCAAAGCAGTTTTGATTATCTAAGTAATGTGACCTCACACTGATAAAGCCCCACCCACGAAAGCGCTCACGGTCTGTTGGTAAGGTAGTTAGGGCAGTAGCTCATTTGCATGTAAAGGCACACACATGAAAACGTTTTGCTTTTCTGTTCCCACCCAAATAGGGGCATTTTGGACATGCTATAACAAGTAATCTGTGAGGTATTTTGAGCTGAAACTTCACAGACTCACCTGAGACTTGTATTACATTTTGTAAAAATGGACATAGTATGTGCCTTTTAAATGCTGTCTCAGCTCTCGGCACCATACAAGTTTGCCAGTGCTTAAAATTGAGCCTACTGCATGATATTTTACCCAAAATGTGTGGGGTTTTTTTTGTGTATATTTTTTGTTTTGACAATTTTGTTTACAAGAGATATTTCTCTTGAACCATCCACCATTTTGAATATTTTTTTCTGAGCTTATTGCAATGCATGACCTTGGCCTTCTGCATTATAGCTACAGTACAAGGTTTGTGAAAAGGTAGCATAAATAAGTTGCCTACCTTTTGCAATAGGGTTTGCATAAGGAACGTGCGAATTACATAGAAAGTGCACCACAATATGCTTTTATATGGAGCTCTACTGTCAGGTTTCTTAAATCACAGATTCCTAGCAGCTGCAGACAAGGACCTGTGTACCCTTAACACTTCTATTAGCTAATAGTGACATTTATGAAACGTTTAGGAGACGCGAGAGGGGGACACTTAAAGACTCTAGGGCTTAGTTCACATTGCAGAACTTAATGCTCAGTTTGGATTTTGGAGCAGAAATCAGATTCTTTTGTTCACATTATCATTTAAACGCGACTGCCATCAGTCTCGCGCGTGAACCGTATACGGCCCTAAAGTGCCCCGTGATATCAGATGACGTGATATCAGAATCAACGCCCTGTGTTCGCGGAAATAATCTTGAGTCGGATTAAATGTGACATGTAAGGGATAATGTAGAGGCAGCCGGTAGTTATCGGGAAATAAGCCCTGACAGTGTGATCACACTGAAGGGGCTTATTTCCCGATAACTACCGGCTGCCTCAACATTATCCCGCTTATTACAAGGCTACTTGCCACATAAGAAAAAAAACTGGACATTTTATTGGCATATTTGTTTTAAATTAACATTTTTATCCTTCCGCAAAACTTTGCACAGATGCATAAAATGATCGTAATATCTTATTAAGATCCTCTGCTTCATACTTGTCTGTCTCCGTTTTTTTCTCTTTTAGCCAGTCTTTGAGAAGTTTTAATGCCCATTCTGTATTTTTTTGTGTGTTGGCTTCGTAGCTGTCATGCTCTATTTTGTCAAGTTCAGTGTCAGTAAGCTCTCTGTGTCTTGTCGTTGTTCGTTCTTCTATCCACTGTTTCAATGTTTTGTTTTTTTCGCACATGTTAAAATTAATGTCAAAATTTTCCATTCTTAATTGTGGTTGTCCAGTGTTTGTCACAAGATGGCGCCAAACAGTAATCTTTATTGGCGCGGAGCGATTTTACTCGTACAAGTAGTACCAGCTATGCGTTATTACTTTGGAGCGGTTATTATTTGAAAAGAACGAACCTGCAAATGTCTCAACTGACCAATCAGAATCAAGCATTCCAGAGAGCCGTGTAATAAGGTTGTTTAGACTGAAGTAACTTTGCAATATATCAGATTTCCAGTATCCGATATAACACCACATATGAAAGTGGCCTGGGTCTGATTTGAACACATCTGATTTGTGCTGTTCAGACTGTCATAAGAAAATAGGTCACATTTGGGCAAAAAAGTCACTTGTGTCTGCAGTGTTGTCTGCCTAGGTTATCGTTTACAGAAACTCATGGAGGATTGTACCTGAAAGTGTAGAAGTTTTAAGTTATTACTCACAGCGTTAGCATGTCGATGGTTATCTAACTATAATAAATCAAACCGGTTAGCATAGGTTTTCTCTTTTCCCCCAATGCTTGCCAAGTAAATGCTTCGTGGCCCATAATTATTTTGATTATATTCTCTGAGTCCAAATTTGCTTTGACAATGGAGAGTTACACTTCTCTTATTCCAAGGGTTTGCTATGCCTTCTGTTACAAAGCATGTCATGGTTAAAGTCTGGAAAACATCCTTGATGAGATCCAAGCGGTACAATTGTACATCTTAATCAAGCTAATCCTTTTTGTTTTGCTAAACATTCCAATTTCGTTACCATAAGATATGGCATTGATTTGTTTCCATAATTACACCATTTTCTTAAAAGGAAAAAACTGGATTGGTTTCATTGGCGAGCTAAATTTGTTGATAAGCTGGTTGACAATAGCGTTTTGACTTCCACCTCGGCGTCTGAAAAATAAAACAATGGGAGCACATCCACGTTTTGACCCGGATAGCGTTATAGGCTTTCAAACAGCTGAGTCCTATCTACAATGTCATAACAGGCCTCCAGGTCTCCTTGCGTTTCTGGCCTGTGTTCAGGAGAAATGGAAGAAATTCATTCCATATGCGACTTTTGCTTTGTAGTGTGAAGTGGATCAGGTTTGGGTCCCATTACTGCACTGTTTAATCTGTGTGGCCACTCTGCATCCCCCCTCTCCATAATCACCAACGTAATCCTCTCTGAACTAGCGTGGGCTGGAACCAATAACAAGCTGGTTTAGAAAAGCATCTTCCTCATCAGATACACAGCATCATGCAAAGGGGGGCTCCTCTTCTTCAATGGAGCCTTTTGTAAGATGCAAAGGTTGTGGTGGTAACATTATTCAGGAATGCTGCTTAATTTGTTTTCAGTGTTTGTGCTATACAGAGTCCAGTTTTTTGTATTTATTTAGTGCTGACTGAGCGCAAGTTAGCAGTATTATACATTTCCCTTAGCTTAGAGAGAAAAGATAACAATAAAAACTAAATTTAACGGTTTTCTGAAGAAAATGTTTGTTTGTTCATGCAAAATTACTATGTGGTAAGATGTTCTGCATGTTTCTGTGTTTTAAGATGTGGCTTGGTGGTTACTCACTGACCTAAACTATAAACTAAGTTAAAGGAAAACACCACCGTTTTTCAATCCTTTACTATGTTCTTACCTCAACTTAGACAAATTTATACATACCTATCTTTATTCAATGCGTGCACTTAATCTTTCTACAGCGCGTCATGAATGTGTTAGCATTTTGCCTAGCCCCATTCATTCTTTAGGATCCAAACAGAGATGAATTTAGAAGCCACCAAACACTTTCATGTTTTCCTTATTTAAAGACTGTTACATGAGTAAGTTTGGTGGCACAAAACAAAACGTGGCTCTTTTTTAAAGGATAAAAAATGAGAACTATGTGCTCTTCCGCCATACAATAGAGTTTGCAGCACTTCGACCTCGGGGGCAGTAATACTGATGGAAGTTTGAGCAGGAGGGGGGAGTAGTCAGGAGTGATAATATTACTGCGCGCCAAGGTCGAAGTGTTGCTAAAGGGCTCGTTATAGTTGTGCTTAGGTTTTACGGCGTAGCCGCAACAGCGTAGGTTCCGCGTCGGTTTTCATTTATACTTTTGTGTCGAGGTGCAAACGCATGCAGACCGCTGGTAGGCAGTATTCACGCGTGTAACCACAGTAGCAGCGCGACCATCAAATAAGAAGCAGCTTGGCAAGTTAACCCACAAACGAAGAAGAAACAGCAACTTGTTGTGTATGATTTGAGAAGACCAGTAATGATGGAAGTAAAAAAACAGCGGCTTTTTGCAGTTTGTGTTACTTCACTTTTCAACTTGGCTCATCTTTGTTTTCACCGTCGCAAACAAAAATACCTATGATGCTGTTTTTTTACCTGACGGGGAGGTGTTCTGGTGTACCAATCACAGCGCTTGCGGCCCACGTAGAACTGACACGCTGTTAAAAATTTTGCGAGGTGCACGTCAGGCTACGCAGAGGGTACGGATAATCTACGGCGTAGAGCTTACGCACGACTATAAATCGTGCTTAAGTGCTCTTCCACCATACAATATAGTTCTCATTTTTAATCTGCATAAAAATTGCCAAGTTTAATTTTGTGCCACCATACTTACTCGTGTAACAGTCTTTAAATAGGGGAAACATAGAAGTGTTTGATGGCTTCTAAATTCATCCCTGTTTGGATCCTATGGAATGAATGGGGCTAGGCTAAGCGCTAACACATTCACGACATGCTGTGCCAAAGATTAAGTGCACGCATTGAAAGATAGGTATGTGTTAATTTGTCTAAGTTGAGGTAAGGACATAGCAAAATATTGAAAAAAGGTGTAGTGTGGGTTTTTTAAGCGGCATCTTCGGGTTGAAATGTAAAGAGAAGCTACGGTAGCTGACACAGGAATAACGTGATGTCTGAGACAACGTAGGGATGAAACCCGGGGGCAACCTTCCGATCTCTTTGATGACACCAATAAGGAAGTGACTTAAACTGCAATGAACCATCGACTGGCTGCAAGAGGCTGGCTTTGTAACTCATCTGTTTAAATTATAGTAAGCCTTAAAGTTATGCATAATTAACTAAATAACTGTCGAGTTAGGCAGGCGTGGTTTCGGTCAACCAGCCACCTCAACTTCTCCCACGATCCGACTCTTAACCCATTTTCGGTTATCCGCAAGTTATGCGGCCAAGCTACGCGCGGCCAAGATGGCAACGGCAGGCCCCGCCATCTTATACCAAACCTATTGGTGACGTCACGGACAATACGTCCATTTTTTTTACAGTCTTTGGACGAAACGCTCTGTAGAACAGTTTGTCCATTTAGGGCTACTGTAGAAACATGACGGCGACTTCCATCTCATTCTGAGATAATAAAAACAATACATTTCCTTATGTAAGGTCTTTATAATATCATTACTTATATTATATTCCATTTCTGTCAAGAGATCCTTCTAAAAGTCCCACATTGCACATTTAAAAGAGCCCACAATCAAGTGTTTATTGGTATACTCCTCGATGCCATTAATCTTTATTTTCTATTTGTTCGTCTTGCAGATTGTAAACCTTATTGAAGAAACCGGACACTTTCACATCACGAACACTACCTTTGACTTTGACCTCTGCTCTCTGGACAAAACCACGGTTCGAAAGCTGCAAAGCTACCTGGAAATGTCCGGATCATCTTGAAGACTTGTGCAGCTGGCTGCCATGAGGGGGAAAAAATCTTGTGTTTCTCCAACCTCAATTTTTCCTATTGAACAAGAACTCATAAGGCAATGGAAGGGATCCCATTTCTCATTGTCTCTCTGTATGCTTGAGAATTTGACAACACATACTTAACACGAGTCTGGAGATTCACCAGGATTTCACCCAAAAGCCTTGATAATCCAACATTGCCAAAAAATGTTTTTGCTCCAAAACAAATCACAGTTGTGTATATTGTTACTACAGTATGTATGAATGTTTTTTTTGTGACGAATGCATGTTTCAATACTGCCTTACCATAATGTCTATTTATTGAGTATGAGTTTCAAGTGTGTGAGTGTGTGTCTGTCTGTGTGTGTGTGTGTGCGTGTGTGTGTGTGTGTAAGAGCAAATGATATTAAACTTGTGCAAGCACTTGGGAACAATCATCTCATTGGCGCTGTATGGTAATGAAACTCAGTTTGTCTCAAAACTATTTCATTCACTGTTTTTTATGCCTTTTATCTTGGCGCATTGTTTTTCACCTTTAATGCTGTACGTTGACAAATTAATATTTTGTAGAAAATTGTAGACTGAGTTTGACTTTCTTCCCTATTTAATGAATTGCAGCTTATCAGAATATTATTGCTAAACAGTAAAATATTGACCTGCCAATAATATTATGAGGGTTTACAATGTACCTCATGAAAGAAGGCAAAGCGAAACCCAGTGACCTCTTACCCAAGACAAAAGTGGTTTCAATGAAAATGTGCTGTAAATTCTGATGTTATTTATATTTGTCTAGGGACCTCAGTTCTTAAGGTTGTATATTAAGTTGTCCCCAAGTCAATGAGAGCTATCTTAATTATAGCTTGGAAAAGTAGTAAAAAAGTTTACTTTTCGGGTCTATGTACAACTTTTTGTTTATTAAAGTAATCATCAGTGAGCAGATTATGCAGTTGAGTTATATCCCTCAAGCTCTGAGCAAAAGACAATTTCTTTATTTTTACCTTAAAGTTGAATCAGATGAGCCAGACTTGTCAGAGTTCTAGATATTTTGGGAGATCTGGTGGTGGTGGGGTTCGCAGGGCAGACTAAATCATTGGCACTGTGTAAAGTGTATGAATTTTTCACAGGATACGTTTTTTTTTTTAATATTGTTTGATTGTTTTGCTGAATGGAATTATGCCTTGTACACTTTATTTTCATTTATTTCCCCAGATTCAGTTTCTCAGCCCAAAGAACTTTTCGTTATCATTATATAATGTTTGTGTATATAAACTTTATATGTGATAAAAAGATATTTCGTTTCTTGAAAGGCACTGATCTGCTTGTTGATGTGCTCTTACTAACCAGGTAATAATTTAACCATGCTGGTAAATTGACAGATAATGATTTTGGAAATAGCTGATGAGTATTAAGTGAACCTGAAGTAGATAAGTTTAGGTCCATTAGTATTCTAGCTGGCATTAAAATACACTTTCCTGCATTTATCCTATATAACTAAATCAACAATAGTACATTTTCTTCAGCTATATTTGATGAAGTGCCATTTGCATTAAAATCATAATTTCATTTTTCAGCTAAGTGCTTCGGTTGCTATTAGGGCAAAAAAAGTAGAGCTTTTGATTAATCGTTTTTTTTTTAAATGTGGTCGATTCAAAGTCGATTCTCAAAGGCAACTAATCGATTTTTTACATATTTATTTCTGCAAACATTGAACAAAAGATTAATGTTAATGTAATTAATAGTCTTCTCCACTAGATGTCACCCTCTTTTTTGCCTTGCGTGATGTTACCTAGGAGCGAGAGGCGAGCCTGTCATTAATTTATTCAGTGCTTAAAATGGCGGTTTCAGGTGCTTCATCGACATTGATGTCACCTTCACATAAAAAGTCAGAGATATGAAGCATTTAAGATTACGCAAACAAGACAACGACAATAGTGTTGTGAACAAGAACAAAGCTATATGCGTGATATATAATGCAGAGGTGAAATGCTGTAGTAATATTAAATCTATATTCATTGAGTTGAATCGAGAATCGAATCGAAAATCGAATAGAAATCGAATCGATCTGGAACATCTGAATCGATACCCAACCCTAGTTGCTATGATATTTCTCTTTTGTTAACCAGTCATTGCAATGCGCTGGTTGGTTGTTGTGGTATTTGTTATGCCCCTCCTCCACTCTGATCGGACGGCTGAGCGCGTCATTTTAAAGGTCCCATTTCTCCTGCGTTATCAAAGCTTTGATTGTGTTTATGGTGCGCAATATAACATGTTCATGTTTTGTGTGTAAAAACAACGCAGTATTTTTCAGACAATTTACTTATTATTAATGATGATGATAATAACTATCGTCATGAAGGCGCGCTATCGGCCATATGTCTGACTATCTATAGTATTGTCTATCGGCACAACCCTAGCTGGCGTTTTTTTAAAGCGTGGCACTTCCATTGAAAACAATTGAACACATATGCTTGGTGTACACACCCCCTTAATCCTGTAGAGCCACAGAGTAAAGAGAACATGTATAAGCTACTGCAAATACAGTAAGGGGCGTTATGTTGGCGACCACTGTATGTTTTCAGTTGTTCCCAATGGAAGCACCACCCTTTTCAAAATCGGCAGCACGCGGTGCTTTTTCTGCAAATTTTTTTTACTTCGGGTGATACGCTCGGCTCGTCAATGTCACTTTTTACTCAGCCGTCCAACCACAGTAGAGTAGGGGCGAGACAAATCTCACAACAACCAACCGGCACATCGTACAACGACTGGTAAACAAAGCAGTAGTATCATAGCAACCAATCTCTGAAAAAACGCTAGCAAGTGTCCGCCTGGCGTTTTCAGTCGCATGTAAACACTTTGGTGTATATGCCCCCTCATTTGTTCAGTCCTGCAATGATGCTTTTAGGCTAATATCCAAAGATTAGGAGCAGATATGCTATTAAATGTCTGCATAAGTGGGAAACGTTCATGAATGTAGTTTATTAGTCAGCCTGGGTTCAAATCTGTGATCCCATTTTGAATATATGAGAAGAGTGTTTACATGCTTTTAATGTTTGCCAGTATGGGTGGTCTAACAATGAAAATGGAAGGTTCTCCAAAACACTGCTGTTTCCAAAAGTAGCTTGGTCAACCACAGCACGTAATAGGAAAGTAGATGATCTGTCTTTATTACTTTGGGTTAATGATTATACTGTGGACGTCTGCCCAGCAGTGCTACAAGAATTCTGTTTATAAAGGACTTTAAATGGTGGAATATAGAGCTATGGTTGTCTGTTAAAACTGGGACACACCGTAGATATAGCTTATAAGTTTACTTTTTAACAGCTTAAAAAATATTATTTTGTATTTACTTATTTTCAGGGATTTTTTGAGAGGTGCTAGTCCTTTAGTGCAAGTCCTGTTATTCTCTTCGCTGTCCCATTGCTGGACTTAAGCTTTACAAAGCCTCTCTTGTTCAGTGATTCACAGAGGCTGGGAAGTTTGAGTATATCTCTAACAGGCTTACAGTTAAGCCACTTCACTTAACACCATTCCACAGAGTTCATGGGAGAGCAGCTGGCTCGGCAGTGGGCTCCAACCATACTACAGATGTCAAGAAATCATAATATTCTTCTTATGTGGAAATACATAATGAATGAATGTGAATTTCTGAGACATCTCAATTGTGTGGTTAGTTTTTGTTTCGTGCATGTTTTTTAAATGATGTATTGTGTCTCTCAAAAGACATTCAAGAGGAACATAAGTTCTTATTAAATTAACATGACTCACACCAGTGATGGTGATTTTATAGAGAAAGCAGTGCAAGGAAATATTTTCTGTAAAAAAACACTTTAGATTTGTATTAGGATATGAAATTAGACATTTTTTGTCTTGTTTTTTTTCTGGTCCATTGTTATAAACGTACTATGCTTTATATTTAACCTCCTAAGACATGTGTGGACATCAATATTTTTTGCACCATAATACTTAATTCTGTGTAACTGGAACCTGTTGTACACAAACATTGACAAATACACTGCTTCATGTTCTAAGAAAAATATTTGGTTATATTTATTTGTTCTTCCTAATCCCAAAACAGCTGGTAGAAATCTGAAATAAAAATCTCAAGTCTTAGGAGGTTAAAAGGTACATGAAGTTACAAAATTGTCACTGGGGTGGTACACTGTCAGAAATAAAGGTACAAAACTGTACCTTTTCTGTAACTGGGGCTGTACCCTTTCAAAAAGTACAGTTTTGCACCTTTCATTTTAGTACCTCAGAGGTACATACTGGTACTAAATGTTTACATATCTGTACCTAATGGTCCATACAATAATAGTTTTAAGGGTGCGGCCCCACTGACAGCTAGGGTACATATTTTGACTTTTTTCTAACAATAGGTCCTTAAGGTACAGTAATCTACCCAAAATTGTATTTTGTTTTTTATTCCTGTAAAGGAACCAAAAGGAAACAGCCCCAGTGACAGAAAAGGTACAGGTTTGTACCTTTATTTCTGACAGTGTACATTTTTTTGTACTTTTGTGCATATTGGTACCTCAAAGGTACACATTGGTACCTTAGAGGTACATACATTTTTGGGTTAAAATTATCTAATGTTAGGTTGTTGTTGTTTTGCAACCTTGGGGTATAATAACCCAGCATTGGGTCAATTTTAACCCAGCGGAGTGTTTTGTCCAATATTTACCCATTATGGGTCAAAAATAACCCAGCCATTTTTAAAGACTGTTACCTCAAAGGAACATATCTGAAATGGTACATATTAAAGACCTTTTTGTGTTACTTTATAGTTTTTGTGATAAGTGGTGGTGTACAGTCTAAAAATGCTTTAATGGTTATTTTCAACCACTCATTGAGTCAAAAAAGGACAAACCCAACCCAATGCGGAGTTGTTTTAAAGGTCACGTTCTTTCTGATCCCATTTTTTAAACCCTAGTTAGTGTGTAATGTTGCTATAATAGCATAAATAATAACTGTATGCTCAAAGTTCACTGCCAGACGATATATTTTCTTCAACAGAATTCGCCTTTCAAAGCCTTCAGTGAACGGCCGGTTTGGACTACAGGCCTCTACTTCCTGCTTTAATGACGTCACTACAGTTTTTTGACTAAACTCCGCCCACAGGAATACGTCAGTCGCCAGCTAAGCTAACGACAAGCTAAGCTGCTATCGAATCACAACACACTAAACAAGCTACACAATCAGAACTCGATACGCATTTCTGAAGGAGGAACTTCATAGAACAAGGAAGACAGAGCTATACAGCGCTATACGGATAAGTAAATTATGTGAAAAAATACAGCGTTTTTTACATGTTATATTGCGCACTGTAAACACAATCAAAGCTTCAAAAACACAAAAAGAACGGGCGCTGTAACCTATATAGGTCAAATATAAACATTTTCTGGGTTAATTTAACTTAACGGCTGAGTTTGTCTCTTTTTGACCCAACGCTGTGTTGAAAATATCCCAGCAGGTTTTTCTTTGGACTGTATTAAGCAATAACGGTAAATGTGTATTTTACTTGGCAGATTTCAGTAAACGCTGGTTATTAGTCTTTATAGTGTACAAGAAAATGTTGTGCAACACTTTGATCTTGCTTAAAAATTTTGACTATTTCACAAATATTTATCTTGTATAGAGTGAGAAAATGCCCATGAGAACTACAAGAAGAATTAAAGATGTGTGTCTGAGGGATCGGGTGGGGGTTCTTTATAATCCATGCTATCCTATCCCTCCCAACACCTGTTCATTACTTCATAAATCTGAGCCATGAGCCAATTAAAAGTAACACAGCAAGTTACATACAACAGCTTTGATGGGCTTGGAGACAAAAATGTCCCAAGCAACATTTTTGAGACGGACAGCTTTTCTTTTTGGCACCTGCCATCTGTTTTGCGCACAGCAAAGTTGAATTCACTCATTATAAGCCTTTTGGGACAAATTTATTTTCCGATGGAAGAGAATGGATTCATTTTAATATACACGAATGTATATATTTTTTTGTAACTGCTTTTCCACTATCTAGACCTACAAACACAAGCACTGTTCACGTTCGCAGTCGGAGATAGTCTTGCACCGTGGGCAGTCTGTCTTGTGTCTAAAACACACCGGAAGGAAATTCTCTTCTTCTAAATGATGACGAACAAGGTGGTGAAAAAATTCGGCACTACTTTCAGGACCCTGGATTAACTTAAGCCATTTCACAGCGTTGGGTGGGGGTTCACAGTCAGGGCTAGCAGCGGGACATCCTGTCTGAGACTTCAAATACCATTTCCTTCTATAAAAGAGAAGAGACCTTAGAAATCAGCTCCCACGGAAGACATAGCAGTACATTTGTCATCGTCCTGGCACTGGGCCGACGACAGAGAAAGGGGGTAGTAGAGCATTTGAAGAACAGTTACTATGGCATTAAAAGAGGATGAGGTTTCAGAACGCAAGATTGAAAGTGCACTACATTTCTGTTTAAAATTCAAAAGCCAAACTTGAGTCACGCATATTAAAATTAAGCTTGATTTGGAGCAACTCCTGTACCTTGCTGTGAACCCTCACGATTGCACTGGAACAAAACCAGAGAAAATATTTAATCTGTTTAATCTGTCTGGTCACTCCATGCATGGTCGTCATGTCTGGGAGTAAGCGATTTGGGTGGTAATTTAATCGGAAGAGAAAACCAAAGTGATTTTGTTCAGCGATCCTTCCATTGTATGTGATGTTGAGCACAGTGACAATAACTGAAAGGCTCTTATCATATGTTTTAGCTTTGTCATACCTGGGCCTCTTTCTCAGAGATCTATTTGGGTTTGACCTCTCTGTCGGCGTCTTGTGAAAGTGGCAGCTGTGTCTGTGCAAAAGCGTACAAAACAGCTTATTCAAAAAAAAAAAAAAATCAGATCAGACTTATGTAAAGAACAAAAGTAAGCAGACATCAAAGTGACCGAGAAAAAGGGGAGGGGTAAGAAAATGGGATGTGCCAATATGGGCATGTGAAAGTTGCCACATGACTGGGTTTGTAGACGCTGAGGATCGGACTATTATTTGATTATTTATTTCTTTACGTATTTCAGTCCCCAGTAAGCCCCAGTGTGGGCTGGCACCCTTGGACTTGAGCCCAGCTCCAACCTGCTCTTTCATTGGGCTGGAGAAGGCTTTGTTCTTCTTGATGGAAGTTGGGCGGGCCAGTGACCCGTGACCCTCAGGCAGCCCACCCGGCTGTGAGAGTGCGCAGACGCTCTTCCTCGCATGCTCACAAAGCTTGCTAAATCCTCCTCAAAGTAGGGGACAGGGGCCTGGAAGACTAAAAAAGCAATTGTAGGATATATAGGCACAGTCAAGGATATAAATTGCTTGCGTGCAGCATTTTGATGGTTTATTCAGACTATTTCAGCAAACTTCAGTTTTTTTAAACATTGTGATGTTGCCTGCTGCATTTAATATCTATAATATCTCAGAAAAAGCTTTACATTGCATTCAGATATTAAACGTAAAGAATTGCAACGTGATTTGCATGCTCAGTTTGATGCATAGATCAATAACTGGCTGGTTTTAAACTTGCTTGTTGAACATTCATCCCAGTAATCAAATTAAAAGACAAAGTGGGTCGATTTTATGATGAATCTCATAATTATTTAACAATTAGCTCAAATGTACATTACAGATGTCGCATACGGACGAACATGAGTAGCTAGCCTATGTTAGAGAGAGTTGTACCCTAACCGAATGCAGAAATGTGCTAATTGCTCATAAAAAACAAGGTTCCATTTAGACGTTCAAATGATCCGAAGAGGGAACGATCTCTTCTTCTTGGATCCCATCCAAAGCTGTTCCCAGCAAGCTGACAAACGGCAGATCTCAAGCTTGCTCTCTCTTCTTATCCCCTCATGCGTAGAACAACAGATTTGACAGGAAAAAGCTAACCACCGCCAGTTACTCAGTTGGGCGGGCTTACTTCCTAATGAATTGAGGACATCTGTGCTTCTACCCAGCGATGCATCAGATGAAAGTCTGAGGCTTACCACCAAATGGAAGCAATCATTTCTTCTGGAATCCGCTGGAAGGTACAATAATGTAGATGTGATGCGGTCTGTCTATCGTATAGGAGTCATATTTCCAAAGCATGAAAGGATGGCGAGGGCAAAACTGACGGAGGATGTTTCAGTTAAGCCGGTTTGACACGCGCCATCAATCACTACAAGCTCATCCGTGGCCTTCCGTTTTCTGGCGCGAGCGTCTCATTGAGCCTTATCTTCACCCTGACCACGCTGATATATTTCATTACAAAGTCAAGCAGGAGGAAAGATTAAAAGAGGTGTCCAGTTTGATTTAATCGTGTCAGAGGTTGCAAATTCTCATCTGAAATGAAATCCACACAACTGCTACTGAAATTTTGCCTTTAAATCACTTTAGTTTTAATTCATTATATTATTAATTTATTAAGCAAAAAATCTATTGCATGAATGAAGCATGCATGTCTGCAATAGGACTGTGCAAATAAAAACAGAATAATAAAAATATCTATCATGTCCTGTAAACAGTTGTGCATGTTCTTATATTGCATATTATAGTAATATGTGTTGATATCTTGGCTCTCCTTTGTCAAGTGGTTGATGTTCTCATGGCAACATTATGTTGACCCCGGGACAACATTTCAATCAACCAATCAGATTTCACAAATAAGTTTACAGTTTGTTTCAAGTTTAAGCTTGCAACAAGGATTAGCTGCTTCTAGATCATTGTTTTTTATCATCATTGATTTTAGGGTTCGGTTATGGTTAGGGTTGGTTTTAGGTTTTATTTACAAAAATGTTGTCATTGGGATCAACACAATATGTTGCCCTGAGGATATCTCTCACTTGGAAAAATCAGGTTGAGCTTAAATACCTGTCAAATAATGAGCATCATTGGAATGCTTGATTTAGTCACAACATTTGCAGGTTTGTTATTCCCAAAACTAAAAACACATGATAACCCGGATGTTGCAAATCATTTTTACAGGTACGGTTTAATATTACACAAAAACTAAATATAAATATGTCTTTTAACCCTAATAAGTCCCTTGGGGTCAATCTTACCCCCAAGCCACTTAAAAAACATGGTTCCCTTCATCTCAGTGGAATAAGATTTTGTGACTTTCCAGATTATCTGTCAAGATTCATATATAAAAAAACTGGGCTTGATTCGGTCGTTCTAAAGAGGTGTAAAAAAATCACCAAAAGAGATCCTTTGGGGTAAAAATGACCCCAGTTGAAATGAATGGGCAATGCAAAAAAAATCATTATTTGTCAAAAAAATCTATGCATCCACGAACACACAAAGGTATGACTGCCACAAAATTTGGCAAAAAACAGCCACAGATGCAAAACAAAGATGTAAAATGCCACACAGGTGTGTGCGCGCAAACACACATGCACACAAACACACACACACACACACACATACACACACACACACACACACACACACACACACACGCACAAACACACACACACACACACACAAAGACACAGTAAAACTTAAACATAAAGACACAGACACACACAGAAAAACAAAGTCACAAACACGCGTGTGCACAGTGCACACACACGCACGCACGCACGCACGCACGCACACACACACACACACACACACACACACACTTACATTCAGTAAAATGTTCTGTGGCATTTTGTAAAAACAGACATTTCAAAATGCATCAAAAACTACAAAAAATTCTACTATTTGAAATAATATTTATTTTGAATCTCCTTTCTAATGTTTATATAAACATAAATTCACAAAATGTATCACTAAAGTGGTGATGTTGAGCAGTTGGCCACATACAGTAAAATGAATGGGTCTCTATGGGCATCTACTGGTCGAAATGATTTATTTCCTAAACTGTAATTATTTTGTTTTTTTTTCTAAACATCAAATGGCCGAATTCAACACATAACATCTAGAAAAATATCTAAAAACAATTTAAATCAAATTTAGATAATAATTTATGTGAATTTAAAAAAAAAATGTACAGGCAAGCTAATGGTGTAGTTGAGGAATTGAGTGATAAACGAATATAAAAGTACTTCATATCTCTCAAAACACAGCATTAATAAGTAAACAACAACAAAAAATGATGTATTATTTGTATCATTAAAAATGTATATATTTTTTGAAATCACTCTTTTAATCTCTGGGGTCATTTTTACCCCCAAGAAACTCTAACGTATACAGGAAAATAGGGGCTTTTGAGGGTTAATAACATATATGACATTATGGGCCAGTTTCCCTGACATGGATTAGCTTAAAACAGGACTAGGCCTCAATTTAATTAGGAAAAATAACTAGTTTTAACAAACACGCCGTACTAAAAACATTACTTGTGTGCATTTTGAGACAAAACAAAGGGCACTGATGTATTTTAAAGGAACAGTATGTAGGATTTTGTGGTATTGCAATCACAAAACTTGTGGCTAAAACTGGTACTGCAATTACACAACTGGTGGCCAATACACAACATGACAACATAAACATCAGTTGAGGGCTGCAAATCCACTTTTTAAATGACAATATCCAGTCCGGACCACTGTTGTGAGTGATATAAGTATTTGAAATGAAAATGATTTCTGAATGCCTAGTGACATATCAGGGCCATTTTATGATTAATTGATATAAATTTCTTACATACTGTTCCTTTAAGATATGTCAGTGCAAGTTGTTTTTTAGTTTGGACAGTTCTTACATTTATTCTAGTCTAGGACTAGTCTAATCCCTGTCCGGGAAAACGCCCCTATATAGATTAAACCAAACAGAGCGTTCATGACATTTGAATGTCTTGTCTTATCTTAAAACTGAAAATAAACAGGTTTTCCTCGAGGAAGGTGTACATTCATTAAAAATTAGCTAATGAAATATTTCAAATCAATATTTAATGTTCTTTACCTTACTTATGAGGTAAATAGCCATGTAATAAGTCCTGATCACACTGGCTGGGCTTATTTCTGCGATAACAACTTAATATTACTTAACACCCTTTATAGCAAGAGTTTGCAAGCCTAAATTTGGCATGCATCTTCAAATGTCATCTTTCTGAATGAAAAATGGATTTCAAAAAGTATTTTTTATTACACCACCACTTTCAGTAGTATCAGAAAAAATGTATATGCACCTGAGTTCTGTTGTTGCATCAGATTTGGCATCATCCAAGTTTTCTTTTTGACACCTAACTACTAAAGTGAGGATAAAGAAGAAAATTGGACTAACCACAGCTTCTGTGCTTTGATCTCTAACAAATGTTATGCCCTAATGTGTGCAGTTCACAGTTGGTTATCAGATTAAACAGTTGAAATGGTTTCTACAAAACGAATTAAGAACAAGCCATTTGTCAATTGAAATACTTCATAATTCTGTTGAGAGCATGGGCCAATGACTTGACCGAAATGTTATTTATTTATTAAGTCTGTGGATCTTCTGGAAAAAACTCCCTGCCAGACTTTGACCTTTTCATCATCTTCATCCATCTGTGTCTCTAAAAGGCCATTCACTAATCAAAAAGCATTATTTGAGAATCATTTGCCCAGCCAAGCACCAAAAAGTATCAATCTTCATCTGTTTGGGAAAGCACACATTTGCTTTTGTTTTTGAGATGATGTTAAAGGATATAGAAACTGTAATTTGGTTCACTCAACTTGACTGAAAGTAAAACATGATTTTTTTCATGAGGTGCTGGATAGGGTTTTAATCTCAAGCTGCCATCTGAAACTCTGTGTTCTCTGCATAGAAAAGTGTCACGATGGAGGAAATGTCACTTTACTCTAGCTTAGGTTGGCATTTCAAAGCAGGGGAGTGGATGTTTTGGTTTTCATTCATAAGCTTTGGCACAAACGGCATTAATTAGCTTAGCAACTGAATACGTTGTGTTTCTTTACGTGGTTTTATTCAAAGTAGTACAGAAACCTACTGTAACCTACTGTAATGTTAGTCAATAGCAAAATGAAAAACATCTAGTTCTCTGACCCAGAAATTTTAGACCCTTTAAGGCACAAGTAAAAGCTTTAAAAAGCACTATTAAATATTTTTTGGGTTAAAACTTAATGAAACTTAATGAACTTAATGAAACATGCAATGATCTATTGTGCTTACTCTTTAAGAAGAAACTGGCATCTAGGGAAATATTACTTTAGTATCATAAGCACTTAAAGTTTATTAAATAGAAACACTGTGTTATTAAAGAAAGCTATCAATTGGAAAAACTGTGTTAATAGTCTTTAAGCCACACCCAAACAGCACAATTATACGTCATTTTTCAGATAATCTTGCATGGAATTAAAACATTTTGGTTACCAGCCTCTCAACCCATTATAGCTAATTAGTATTCTAATAAACTTATTTTACAATGTAGTCTAATTTACCCTTATCTTTTACTGTTACACTATTTTCACAGCCACGCAGACAACAACATAATAAAAAGTACCATAGTACAATTTATGTTTTTATGTGAATTGAATGCTATTATACAGTTTTAATGTAAATACCGTGGCATATAAATGTGTTCATTGTGGTATTCAAATTACAACGGTGTCACCATCAGATACCATCACTGTATCATGATATACCTCCAGTACCGTGGTAAAGCAGTAGTTTTTAAAGTTGGCCTAAAGGTCCTATGAAACAGCATGCTATTAAATAAAAGCAACATTTATTTGCCATCTCAGTTCTGGCATAATTAGATGTCGCTAACTGAAAAGTGACTAACTGAATCACATGTTTGTGTAATACCAGCATGTAGAAAACCCCAGAGATCCCGTCAGTATTTACATAGCAGACACTTTGTCCAAAGCGACTTACAAATGAGGTAACAAAGAAGCAATTAGAGCAACCCAAGAACAGCAGAAGTGCACTAGAACTAGTCTTATCAAGTCTAACACATACATAGCCAAGGGTTATTTATTTATTTATTTATTATTATAAGATAAAGATAGGAAAATAGAAAAAGACATTAAGAAGTGATGTGTGGCGGAAGAAATGGGTTTTAAAGACGGCTACAGTGTCAGCAGATCTTGTCGTAACCGGCAGATCATTTCAGAGATGTGGAACAGAACTAGAGAAGGTACGCGATGGTAAAGTACAGCAGTGGTTCTCAAACTGGGGTCCGGGGCCCCCAGGGAGGCCGCGAGATGTGCCAGGGGGGGCCCAGTTTTATGACATTTCAGCCCAGTCTCCTGAGGTTGCGTATAAATAGCACGAAGTGTAAAACTCGTGCAATACATACGCCAAATTCCACTTTGGCGTGCATATGATACGCAAGTCCTTCCCATTCACTTAAACGGGGCATCTTTTTTTGACGTTTTATTTATTGGTTTCTCAATTTTTTTGCAATTTTTTTACCATTTTCGCTTGGGTTTAGGGTTAGAAGAACTTTTTGTTATTTAAAAATGACATCCTAACCCAAACCCCAACTCTAACCCCAACTCCAAGCGACCATGGCTTAAATATGGACAAAAACATAGAGAAACCTGTATATTAAATAACCTTATTAAGCAAATCTGAAATCTAACCCTAAACCCAAGCGAAAATGGTTTAAAAAACAGAAAAAAATTGAGAAACCAATAAATAAAATGACAAAAAAAGATGCCCCGTTTAAGTGAATGGGAAGGACTTGCGTATCATATGCACGCCAAAGTGGAATTTGGCATATGTATTGCACGAGTTTTACACTTCGTGCTATTTATACGCAACCTCAGGAGACTGGGTAGGACATTTTATAAAATACATTCATTTATCATGAATTCTGTGTAATTAAACCTAAATAAGGCTACTAACCATCAGCACTACTTTGTATAACTTAATATGTTTTGTTTAATTAAAATGTTACATTTAAGAACAGTTTTGTCATAAATTTTCTTTGGCGGGGCCGCAAAGGAATGCACCATACACAAGGGGGGGGCGCACGTGGAAAAAGTTTGAGAACCACTGAAGTACAGTGTAGTAAGATTTGTAATTCTCCACTGCCCTCTAGTGGTAAAGTAGAGGAATACTAACACATGTCCAAAGTTGTGTTCAGGTAACAAACTATACCTGTTAAAACTAACAGACAGAATTTCAAAGAATTTACACAATAAAAGTATGTGATTGATTTTTATCATTTCAACCTATCAAGCCCTTTTTTAAATGACAGAAAGCAGAATTTACTGAATTAATATTCTTACAATAAAATACATATCATTTTATTTTCAGGTATTTTTATTTAAGATATGATGGTACACTCTAAAAATACTGGATTATTTTCAATCCAGCATTGGGTCAAAAAGAGAGGAGCACAGCCTTTGAGTTAAATTAAACCAGAAAATGTTTATATTTGACCCAACAATGGGTTAAAACAATGCAGCATTTTGGGTTGAAACAATCCAGCAAAAGTTACATTACAAACCAAGGGGCTGGGCTCATCCCTAATATTAAAATAACCCAGCATTTTAAGAGTGTAGTTATTTTTTACATTTTCAAATCATTAAATCCTTACATTTCAGTCAAAAATCTGGATCCTGTTTTCAAACTCATTTCAAATTCAAAGCAAAATTATAATTAAATTAAAATGCATTTTCAACTGAAATTTATATCTAAATGCTACACAACCCTTTTACAGTACAGTATAAGATTTGATTTTGCCATTAGGTATGAAAGCTTGTAGGGAAGAATGGCACTGTTTAATTTATTAATCACAGCACTAAAAAAATTACTTGTAAAATTAACCTAATAAAATCCTCGTAACAATTTGCATGAACTTTTTAAGTAAAATTTACTGCTTTAATTTCAACTACAACCTACCAAAATCGGGGAAAAAATCTACACTCTAAAAAAGTAGCTGTAATTATGCAGCTGGTTGCCAGTAACTTACTGTAGAAGATAAAGACTGAAAATGTTTCATGTTCATCTAACTTTGAACAAACTGTTGCTAGTAAATAACATAAATGTAAAATTTACAGTAAGTTACTGGCAGCTAGTTGCCAGTAATACCCAGTAATACTGTAATTTCTACAGGAATATTTTACAGTGTACTTAGTAATACATGAAACAATTGTTTAAATAATTAAGTAAATAATTTTTATTTTAGGAATTAGATTTATTTTAATTGTTAAGGTAAAGTCTTACTTTTTGCACTGAAGTATTGCTGTCCTTTAAATAGCAAATAAAACTGTTATATGGTAGATTGTATTTTCTGCTTAATATTTTCTTTAACTTAGTTGAGTGAACTTATTTACTTTTAGTGTTATAAATGGCATTATAACACAAAATTCTTGACTTACTATATAAGTCAATCATTGAATTGATTTTCCACAAAACACAAAACTGCATTTTTGACATGAATTGTCGGTACAGTGGAGACTACAATTTAAACTACAATTAAATGTGCTAAACACTGATCACCTGAATGGCGACTTCACAAAACTATCATTTACAACACAACAACATTCTTATTCTGTGAAAAAGCTTAAATATTCAGGCACAGGGGATTATCAAGCAGACTTGAACGCATTAAATTTTTTGATAAAAATGTAGATCGTTTTTAGGACAATGCAGTGATATATAATAGTTAAATAATACAAAAAAATAATATAATAAGACTTACTATTCCAAAACAGTTCATTTTGTACATTAATTAATTGTTTATTTGTTTATAATTTTAGTTCTTAATAAAAGTTAATATTAATATGTAGAAATTATGAGGGTTAATCTAATATATTTAACTAAACCAAAGATGATTAGACTTTTTTCGGTCTTGATGTAGCCTGAATCAAATGTACCACAGTTAAGTGCAAGGGATCACTATTACACTGACAAGAGCTATAAACATATCAAATAACTCCTTGGATCATTCATCAAAAAAAATCTATTTGCATTTCAATTTCCAATTCCTGTCCTCTCTTTAGGACACAGTGTGCTCAAAATGAGGTCTCACAAAAGAAGCTCTGCTGAAATACATTGTGCAAAACTTTAATGTTTTCATCTTTAACCATTGCACTTTATGTCAGCTATTAACCACAGTTGACCTTTAAATGCAGTAAATTTATTTTAAAGACCTTCAGATACACAGTAGACACTCTGCCTCCCATGCTGCTAAAAAAGTTGTGAAACGTGACACTGAAATCAAGTCCAGTCCATAGACTTTACTCTCACAAACATTCTATGGCAGACAGCATTCACTCGATATGGCCGCTCACAGAATAGGGTTTCTATGCAAACAAAGTCTCGGTTTCGAGCCAGACTTAATATAGTTCTCCAGACAAACCACCACATTCCCTCAGGGAGGCTTAATGTGCTATAAGTTGACTGGTTAAAACCATTTCATAGATATGAAGGGCAGGGTAATAGGGTGGTCAAATTTAAACCTAGTTGTTAGGGTGACTGTTGACCAGTGTCAATATTTAGGTAGGCCTAGTTAATAAAAACCTTTGGGTTTTTTACATAAACTTTTCATTTTTACAATTGTACAGTTGAAACATGCTTATTCACAGCTAGAAAATGAATGAAAATGAATTAATGAAGATACTATTGCATCTTAACTGGAAGAGCATGGAATGCCATGGATTCAATTTCCAGTAAATTAACAAACCAGTCAAATCTACAGCTTTACTAAGATAGTTTGTTAGATGTTTATTAATCATAAACATAATAGTAGCTTTTAAATAACCAAAAAACTGCATCAATACATGTAACAACGTTTCTTACAAAGGCTACAAAAGGGTTGATTCCTGAAAATAATCCATGTTACAGTGCATTGACCTGAGTTTAATAAAACTTCAGGCTGGCCTTACCCTTAAAAACTAATTCTCACCATTATAGAGATTAATTTGCAGGACAAGCTGGAAAGCCCCTGCCTTGGCTTTGAATGATGAATGACTACAGATGGTAGAACGGTCAGATTGAGTCTCAGAGTTATCAGTGAGATACTGTGTCTAAGATCACACAAGAACTGAAGTTCAGATTCACACATCACCAGACAGAGCCCAATACAGCTGCTGTAAACTGAGTGAGGTGTCAACTAGATGTCTTGCCACCATTAAGAGGTGACAGTTTTAAAAGGGTTCTTAAATGCCCAAAAAGTGATGCCCTGACTACATAAGGTTAAAACACTGCAATTCAATACAGGAAGTCTTAGAAGCCAGACTGATCAGTGCTGAAAACCATTACTAAAATAAATCAACATGAATTGGCTGGGAATCTAAATTTTATTGGAGTGTGTTTACCTAATCAACCTTAAACGTGGTGAATTGGTTTATATGATTAATGGATGACATGATTTAACACCTGTTGGATTAATAGGGGGGCTGCTGTAACTGTATCTCAATGCACTTGGATAGACAGGGGCCATTTAAATAGCATACTAAAATTACCCTGTTTGTGAATGCCTTCGATTCGCATGTGTGGGTTTGTGTGTGTCTGTGTTCATCTGTGTGTGAGTATACGGTTTTTAAAAAAGCACAATCGTAAAAACCCTAGAAAGAATGTGTGAACAAAATCAAAACCTTTCTGTTAAATAAATAAATACTGAAGCTTTAATAGCAGCACATTTGATCCATAAACTTAACACGGCAGCTGAAGGAATTAGGTCAGACCCTAGAAGTTGCTGCAGTCATTAAACGTGATATGACAATCGTGTGTGTGTGTGTGTGTGTGTGTGTGTGTGTGTGTGTGTGTGTGTGTGTGTGTGTGTGTGTGTGTGTGTGTGTGTGTGTGTGTGTGTGTGTGTGTGTGCGTGTGTGTGTGCGTGCGTGTGTGTACACTTCATAAACAATATTTCAGATATTTCAGGTGTTAGATAAACGTAATCTGCAAGTAATAAATTATGACCGTACTAAAATATAAAGATAAATAGCTATATTAGTGTACACACCAATGGATGATAACGTTATGTTATTTTAAGCTCTATGAGGTTTTATGTTTGTTATGTTATTCTAAACTCGCGCGCTGCAGTTTTGCATTTTAAGTGCGCGAGCCCTTTAAATTAGAATAGATTTTGATTGGCTGACAATGTTTGATCCTTCGTACGCTGACAAAGTATCAACCCAGTGATGTTGTATAAAGTTATAGTTGTAGTGTGGACTGTGATATTATCTTAAATGTGTAAAGATTTTTAATTCTTCCTTGTTTTGAGCGTGCCTTAATTCGCACCTGCTTCCGAGACAAGAATAAGTGACGTATTGTCTATTGCAAGGGAGCTGTCCACAGCAGTGGTGCTGACCTTGTTCCAAAAACGATTTCTTATACACCAAAATAAAATCTACAACAGGTTAAAATTGTAAATTCTAAAACAACATGAGTCCTCCACTGTTTACCTTTGTAACAAATATTTAACTGTATTCATGATTGCCTCGTGACCCTGCCTCAAAAGAAGCTCACTATAATGCCGTTGACAGAACAAAATCCCTCTCATACATTTGGCATGCTGTAACTGTCCAGTTAGATTGTCAACCTTTCCTTACTAGTACCTCACATGATTAAGAGTGATTATTTGGCTGTGGCATGTTTCTTTTGTTAAGACTGTCTGTGACATCTCGGGTGCGCACATTTGAGGGAGAGGCTTAAGAAGGATTCATTTTAGCACAAATGGTGTGTCGTGGAGTCAGCCTATGTAACAAAACACTTCACATAACATCCTAGTTCAAAAATAGCCGTTTTCTCGTTTCGTCACCTACTCTAAATTTGCAGTCATACGCATTTTAAGTGACAGAGCATAACAACAGGCTATGTCATGGAACGCATGCTCTGTTTGGGTTCGGATAAACCCTCGACCTCGCATTATTACGACAATATCTATGATATTTCCTCGCAGAAAATCGGCGGGGTGGTTTCAGATGATACTGTGAAAGAAAGTATTGGCGAAAGGAGCTCGCGCATGGATGAGTGTGAACTGCGCTGTCACCGCCGGTCCGCTTGTAAAATGACGGTCTCAAGTGCCAAACTAGCAACTGTGAGTGAGGAAGGCAGCGCAGATCGTCAACCCCACTAGATTTGGACATCAGGCAGTGCAGTAGGGATTCCTGGGGACAAGTGTCTCTTCAAAAACCAAAAACTTTTTAACTACAGCTTCGCATCCAACAGAGCCAATGGCGGCATCGGAGAAAACGCTCATTTACCGAGACGACACCGCTTCGTTTAAGAATTTGATTTCAAAGGATTTGCGCCTAATAGCTCCTCAGGAAGAGTCCCATTATGTGGATCTAAACGACTTGCTGGATCTAAAATTAGACAACACAAATGCAGTGAAAGCGACATGTACTGGCGACACAAGTCAACTTGACCGGATTCATTTAAATGCGTCAAGTGAAAAAATACACGAATCCAATAATTATTCCGGATGTCAAATGGACTGCAAGTTAAAAGAGAAAGCGGGAAAGTCTTGCTTTATTGAAACAGACCCTTCGAAAGTACATCAAGTCAATAAAAATGACATGGACTGTACCGAAACACATGCCGAACCGGACCTTAATTCAGAGAACGCGCCCGGCCAGTTGGAGACACAAGGCACAGACAATGACAATGACCAGTACACAGAACTGTATATGAGCAGCAGCAAAAGTGAGTCGGACGACGATGTTACTGTGGTGCTTTCAGATGATGGCACGTCAGAAGTTCACGAAGATGAGTCTCATTATATTACAACCCATGAAATCCAGCTTTTGGAGTTGGACCATGATGTGGATTATGACTATGAAACGGGATCGAGTTGGGACATCGAGCGCGACCACCAGGTCTACTCGTTTGTCGATTATGCTTTTTTCGACAGCGATGAAACGATAGTAACCAAAGAAGCAAGTATGAAAAGCCATCATGCGCAGGCCACGACAAGCGCTGCAGTTATAAGCAATAAGCCGGAGGACAATCTCTGTGATTCCGACAAATGCCCCAGCTCAAGCGAGAGCCTGTCAAAAAAACAGAACAGCGCCGGGCAGATTCAGTTATCCATTAAAGCCACTTCACGCGCTATAAATGAGCCAAGTCAACACAAACAACGTGGAGATATAAGTCGTTATGTTTTGAAAGAGGTGGGTGCAAAAGGCGACAAAGTGCGTGACAACGCAAAGTGTTTTATTGCTGTGCCGGGGCGCTTGCACTTTGGCAGCAAAGTGAAAAGCAAAGATGTGAACGAGTACTCAAGCGGTGAGTCCAGCGCAGTGAGCGAGCTGGATGACGCAGATAAGGAGGTGCGCAACCTCACTGCCAGATCATTTAAAAGTTTGGCATACCCATATTTCGATGCCATTAATTTTAGTACTTCCAGTGAGTCTTCGGCATCGGAGCATGGACTGGGAATCAACAGGTGGTCGACGTTTGTTGACCTAAAGTATGGCAATGTAAACATGCCTAAATCACGAGATCAAAGCTTTCTAGCTAATAAAGGCACCACATCAAACTTACAGTTCGCCAGAAAGAAGGACGGTAAGGGGATAACAGGGTTGACATTAACAAGTATGCGAGCGCCCCCCGTTGAGATATTTGCTATCAATGGCAATTTAGTTGGTCGTAAAAACGCATCGTCAACAACGAAAAAGATTGAACTTATGGGGAAGTTTTCACAAGGTCAAAGTGGGGTCATAAGGCTGACCGAAACATTAAATTTTCGGTGTAATGTTAAATCCGGGCAGCCAGAAAATGAAAGGCGCGTGAAAACTGCACAAAACGCTGGAGGATCACGTTCCACAGATGAAGTTACAAACACCTTGCCAAGCGCTCAGGAGAGTGAGGCCAGCCAGCAACCCTGCAATACATGGGAAACCATGGAAGACACGCACAAGAAAGCAGTATTCGCATCGAGTCTCCTCAAAAATGTCATCTCCAAGAAAATACAGTTTGAGCAAGAGCGCAAAATGGAGAGGGGCGAGATTTGCGAAACCCACCACGCGCCTTCTCCGTGTTTTGCGACGCATGAACACGAAGCGCAGAAGGAGAAAGTGAAAAGGAAAAGTTCCAAAGGGCTGCAGAGGCAAAGCTCGAAATTCTCAGAAGCTGACTCTGACTACACCATCGTCTGCGTGGATGAACTTGGGGACATAGTGGACAGTAATTCAAGCGATGCGAAAGACGACGGTCACACAGAAGAGGCTTTTACCAGTGCACCAGAAACGAATGTGGATTCGGCGAATGAAGCTGCGAATGATACTAAAAAAGGAGCATTCGATGCATCCAAAAGCACCCTGCTTCGAAGCCAAAATAGCGCGTTCAGATCGTGGAAGGACGAGGAGCTAGAGTTTCAAAAGGAACATAAAAACGATAAAAACCCTGAAGGGAAACTACAACCGCCGCACGAGTGCCCGAGGGAAACGAACTTATACGTCGAGTCGCCGACCAGCAAACACACTAAAATGTCACATTTGTTCGTGCCGAGTATCCAGCTTCCGTCCGCGGAGAGGGAATGCAGCAAATCGCCGCCGAATATAATTGATTCCGTGCGCGATCAAGGAGAGAAACTGCGCTCAAACACCCTGCACGTTACAGACGCATCGCGCGGCGCTGTAAAATCCAAGTCACCAGAAATTAAAATTAGTTTACGGAGCGTACGGGATAACAAAAGCCACCCGTTCGATATCGCGAAGCTGTTGACCCCCAATATAAGCTGTAACGCGGCGGGGCCGTTAAAGACAGCTGATGACACCAGATGCCAAGCGCTCCCCGCTGCGTTAAAGGGTGAGTCGTCGGGTGAGAAAATTCCTCACTTCATAGTCAGAGACATTAGAGATAACAAGGGTAAACTACAGCCACCTATACACCAGGTTAGAGACGTGCGTAAATTAGTTAAGAGCTCGTACCACTTTGTGCCTTTGGACAGTCAAGACAAGTCTACCCATTTGACTTCAGAAGGGGAGCACAAAACACCAAAGCAGAGCGCATGCCTAAATTCAGCTTCTCTCTCGCCCATCGTGATTAAATGTCAGTCCGTGAATACAAATAGCAATTTCAAGCAATCTGAAAATTTAATAGACTTATCTAAGCGAAGATTTTCAGATGATGTGCTTGAGCAGGACGCGTCATCCTCACAAGTTCCTACAGAGGGCGCCAAAAATGAGAGCATGCAGATCCAAAAAACAGTTAACACACTGCCTTTAGACAGCCCAAAGCAAGAGGTTCCAGCTGGTTTAAGAATTGAGGCAAGTGGCAATAAACAAGATAAAATGAGTGACATAAGTGAGAAAAAAACTGAACCCAAGATTGCCAACCAGGGTGCCTTGGAGAAATTGCAAGCTGCTGTCAAAACGATGGAGCAGCTGTATGTTTTTGACAAGAAAGAATGGAAGAGAAAATCAGAGCCTCAAAAAATAACGGATAGCCACGTGCTCTCACTTATTGCCAGGGAAGAGCATGGGGGGACGCTGGAGGAACAGGAATGCAATGCTATTGCACCCACAATAAACATAGATAGGCTTGTGAGACGAGATTCAAACACAGAGAAAGCCTCATCTGATGGACCTTTGTTGACCCAGTCTGAGATGCCTGCAAAAAAACAAGACAAGGAGACCCCCAACCCATCAACCACTCCAATCACTCACAAAGAGAAAACTGACCCTAAACCACTCGTGCAGCAAACAGCAACACCCAGTAAGAAAACAGCCCTGAGACACAGTCAAAAGCCTTTAGCCACAGCAACAAGTTGCATAAAAACACAGCAAACAGATGCATCAGCATCTCTCACTTCGAAGGGCCTGGCACCAAAGTCTCCAAAACTACCTGTGTGCTTGAAGACATCTCAACGAAAGCGCATTATAGAGGAGAGAGAAAGGCCAAATGGCAGTGAGACTGAGTTTGCCCCTCTTCAGTTTACTTCCACAGCAGATTCTGAAAACTACCTAACCATACCCGTGAAGCCCCACGCCACCTCCGCCGTTAAAAAAACAAACAGATCTGAACTCGGGAAAACAGCAGTTCCAGCCACGGGAGGTAAAACACGAACTGCCAGTCCACCATCTTATCTCAGTCACAGTGAAGTAAGAGGACACAGAGAGATCCATCCGTCCCCAAAGCGATCATCTATTGCCATGGAGACACGGTCCCCAGATACCCCTACTGCCACTATTTACCATACATCTCTGCCTCTTACGATGCAAGCAGCTCAACCTCAGGTGATTTGTTTCTCTCCTGCAGTTCAACCTTCCCCGGTCCAAACAGAGCACTTTCAGCCCACCCAAAGAAAGATGCTTTTGGATCCCACCACTGGAAACTACTACCTGGTGGACACTCCGGTCCAGCCGGTCACCAGGCGTCTTTTTGACCCAGAAACTGGGCAGTATGTGGACATCCCTATGCCTCAGCAGCCTCCAATGACCCCTGTCCCCTTGCCAATATCCCCTCTCGCCCTCAGTCCGGGGGCTTATGGCCATACCTACATGTTTTACCCAGGATACATGCCAACCACAATGATCCCCACCCATGCTATTCAGTCCCAGCTGTCTATGCAGTCAGAGGCAGAAGAAGGAGATAAATCCCATTTACACATGAGACAGCAGGAGGACACGGCTTACATGGAGAGCGCTTACTATATGCCATCTGGGAATTCGTCACACGCAACGTCTGCAGCCCAACACATTACCACCAGCAGGTTATCCAACAGCAAGCAGCCTATCATCAGCATAAGCTCCCAGCACGGGCCAAGGATCATTGCTCCCCCCTCCTTTGATGGCACAACCATGAGCTTTGTGGTGGAGCATCGGTAAAGGCGTACTCACATTGAATGCAAGTGTAAGTATTATTTTTCAATACATTTACATGCAGTTAGCATTTAGGACAGTAGGTTGTCCAAGAAATGCTGATATTATATATTTTACTTAAACTGAAAAATATTTGTGTATAAGAGAACATCTAATTTAAAATGTATTTTAAAATTTGTCAAACATCAAGAACAATTTTAGTTTTTACAATTTAGAAGTTACTTGCAGATTGTTTAGGCTTATAAAGTATCTGCATTGATCAAAATCATAGCAAGGATGTTTAATGGTAATTAAAGACATTTATTATAACAGAAGTTCTAGAATTGTAAATACCATTTAGGCTGAATTACTAAGCACTTTGCAGTGAAAAGATTTCTTATATATGTAAGAATTGCTCCCTCAATTGCCATTTGAAAATAATTGATGCACATGTGCCTTTTTTTGGGGCCTATGTATATTTTGCATCTGTAAATTATTCTTGTAGGTTTATTCACCCAGAAGTAACAAATATATTATGGCTACTGTTTTTGTTTTGATGGGTTATTTAAAGTTGTTGGATGCTGGAAGTTAATAGACACTATTTTAGAGCATTTGGGTTAGAACCAAGAGGCAACCTTCCGCTCTCTATCGTGAAGCCAACAAGGAAGTGACTTAAAGGGATAGTTTACCCAAAAATACAAATTCTCTCATCATTTACTTACCCTTGTGTTGTTACAAACCTGTACGAATTTCTTAGTTTTGACGAACACGAAGGAAGATATTTTGAGGAATGTTTGTAATTAAACAGGTAATGAGCCCCATTCATCTCCACAGTATTCTTTTTTCCTACTCTGGAAGTGAAAGGGCCTTATAAATGGTTTGGTTACAAAAATTCCTCAAAATTTCTTCCTTTTATGCATTTACACAGGTTTGTTACAACATGAGAGCGAGAAACTGATGACAAAATTTTCACTTTTGGGAGAATTATGCCTTTAAACTGCAATTCATTGACTGACTGCTAGAGACTGGCTCCAAAGGGGGGTCAATCCCATAGATCCCATATGTTAAAATGTAAAAGGATTAGTCCATTTTCTTTAAAAAATCCAGATGGTTTGCTCGCCACCATGTCGTCCAAGGTGTTGATGTCTTTCTTTGTTCGGTCGAGAGGAAATTGTGTTTTTTGAGAAAAGCATTCCAGGATTTTTCTAATTTTAATGGACTTTAATGGACCCCAACACTTAACACTTAACTCAACACTTAACAGTTTTTTTCAACAGAGTTTCAAAGGACTCTAAACAATCCCAAACGAGGCATAAGGGTCTTGTCTAGCGAAACAATTGTCATTTCTGACAAAAAAATGCACTTTTAAACCTGTTCTGTGATGCGCTAGCGCGACCTCACGCAATACGTCATTACGTCAAGAGGTCACGGATAATGTATGCGAAACTACGCCCCAGTGTTTACAAGTGTGGAGAAATCCTGGAATGTTTTCCTCAAAAAACATAATTTCTTTTCGACTGAACAAAGACATCAACATTTTGAATGACATGGTGGTGAGTAAACAATCTGGATTTTTTTTAAGAAAATGGACTAACCCTAAAACTTTTCAGCAGAAATAAATGTGTTTACACGCTGGTACAAAAAGTGTTTTTGGTCTGCATATCTATTTTGCCCTTCGTGACAACTGTGAGGGGGGTGAATGTTTTGTAAACTCATCCATTTAAATTATATTTAGCCTAAAAGTTCTGCATAATTAAGGGTGTGGCCATTTAAGTGACGGGTGACCTGCCACTGCTGTCACTACTTTCGAGCTAGGCTGGCGTGGTTTCAGCAACCAGCAACTTCAGCTTCACCCACGTCCCGCCTCTTTACCCATTTTCAGTTATCCGCAAGTGATGCATGGTGACACGATGCCGAGATGGCGACAGCAAACCCCGCCAACTATTGAATTAAAAAAAGCTCTTCACAAACCTATGGGGATGAAGTCACGGACACTATTTTTTACAGTCTATAACAGACTGTGCCGTGTACTCATTCTTGTGTAGGGTGCACCCCTCCCAAAGAAAATTCATGACATAAAGCAATCTCAAATTTAGAATTTGAATTAAACAAAAAATATTAAATTATACAATGTACTGTTAGTTGGTAGTTATATTTTTCTAAAGTTTGAATTCATAATAAATTTATGTATTTTTTATAAAATGTGCACTGGCACCATCTCGCGCCCCCCAGAACCACTGGGTTAAAGTATAAGATTCACAAATCTTTAGTGTATGGAATTGGGTTAGCTGGTTAAAAGATTGTTAATTTTATGATAAAGATCAATCAGAGACAAAGCATTAGCATTACAACTAAATTGTTTACATTTCCTTTCCCAATAATTTCGTTTATATGTCTATGACCACGTCACAGTTATTCATTGTATGTTTTTCTTACATTTTTTATAAAAAGTTTGTTTTCATATATGACAGTGCGGTTTGAAGGTTAAATAAGATGTATTTTTGTATTTTAGAAATGTGTACTTGTACTTGACATTAAAGATACAGACATTTGCTAGGAAAGATAACAATTTGATTGCCTTCAACAAAATTAAATGTTTATAAATATCTTATAAAATAGCATTCTCACAGATATCCCCAAGTGTCACTACTAGTGTTGGCATAGCAGTGGGAGGAGTGAAAGGGTAGCCAGCTTGTAGCATGTGTTTGTGCTGACATGTTGGACCACCTGCTGCTAGATATCAAGACTCACTGACCTGCAGAAGGGTGAACTTTTTATAGGACAAATTTATCTTAAAGGGAAAGACCCGGAGATGTGCCAGAAGCTTTGGCTGAAGCGTCTCATGTAAACAAATCAGTCAGCGTACTCTGTGGCACCACAGGGAGAAATGTGAGATGATTTTATGACCAATAATCCAGCTATTAACAAATGAAGGAAGGTTTTGGTGACTACAGGATCATACTTGATTTTGGTAACTAATCTGTTAGATGATACTGTGCCCTGCATTACTGACATGTACAATCTTGAAATGTACAACCGTTCAGTTACTAATATATTCTTGTTTTGTTTTACACAGGAGCCACACTACATCACGTTATTGTCCTGAACCTATTCACCATATTTTGGAATCATGATTACCATCACAAACATCATCATAATCATCCTTATCAAAATAACATTGCCCGGTTATTATTGTAGTTCTCTGTTTCAGTAGCGCACTTGTCTAACATTGTGTTGTAAACTGCTTTGTCTCTCAAATCTTTATGAAAGTTGCTGGAAATTGTAGTTGTGCATTATATACACATTTAGTTTATTGTTTAAAAAAAGTTTACTGTTGGCACCTTAAAAAAATATCAACCAAAGTAATCAGTCATATTAAGTAAAGAGTACCCATTTTTAAAAGAAATGACAATTACATGCCCACATATTTTTAATGCACATGTAAATTACATGGTATATCTTCTTTTTAGTGTGCATTTTGATGCACATTAAATAATTAGCTTTATTACATAAAATACATAAAGTTTCTTCGTGTATCACTTATCCTTTAACGGAAGTTCTTTTTGCTGACCTTGCTTCTCAACACTTTTCCTTTAGAGGCGTTCTGCAAAATGATTGGATTACAATTTTATATTGTATATTTTTTGTCGTTTCCTGCTGGTATTAAATAGACCACCACATAAAAACACACAATACTGTGTGGATGGTGGGGTGAATGGAATTTTTTAGGGGATGGTCCTCTATTTTATTATAGTACCAGTAAAGTATGAGTGTGTGAGCGAATGTGTTCACCAGATCACTTTGATTTGGTATTGCAGTTCCTTCTGTTCAGGCAACAGTGATAAAGAATCAAGGTCAAGTGAATTGATTTCTGGTAAAGATATGAGAGGTATGTATGTAAGAGATTTTTTGTATTTAAATGCATACTGCTACTCAGAGTCAAATATCCAGTCACTCTGCCCAAATAATTTTTTGGATAAGGGATTTTAATCTGCAAATACTCAAATTTATGTATCACTGTAATTTATCTGTTGTATGTTATTTTTGCTTGATTTGTCTCTTGGTTTCTAAAGTGAAATCGAATTGTATCTATTATATGATTGTGTTTTGATAGCCCTATATTAATTTATCATATAATTCAATATTTCAATAGAAACAGGGCCAATTACAGTACATTTTAGCTCCAATTGAAATTAATTGAATTGTCTATAATAAAAATGTATTCTTTTTTAACTACAAAGAATAGCCATCTCAGGACCCGTATACAGTGAAAAAATAGTTCTTGATTAGAATTTTTTTGCTTAACCTAATGCACTTTTTAAAACCCTTTATTTCAAGAATGTAATGTAGGTTTACATGAATTGAAATGAATGATTGAAATTAATCATAGCCCAGACTCAGATATTTCTGTTGCACCAAACTAACAAATCAAACTATCTTTAAATTTGCAATTATTTTAAATGTTTGTCAAGCAGAGTCAGTACATTTGGTTACTCTGTTCTTTTGGACAAAGCTTGATTTTTTAATGTTCTAAGTATATCAGTGTTGGAGCTGCTGGTCAGTCCGTTAAGTTGTCTTTGAGAAAGTTTGGTGTGCTGTTTTTTCTTAAGGTTGATCAGAATATCAGAGCATTTCAATGACAATGATTTTTTAAAATAAAACATAATAAATGCAGATCAAATCTGTACAGCACTGTATGTAAAAATGTGTTTAGTGTTTAGTATGCACTGTATGTTGATTATGTGTAGTCTGTACAGAGGATAATGCAAAAGACTTGTAGTGATGTAATCAGGAATCACTTGATGTCATAAAGGCAAACGTGTTTTATAAGTCACATCTTATGAATGGTGTTTGAGTAAGATTCAAATGATGGCAACGTAATGTTTACAAGGGTAAGAGGCATGTGTAAAGAAGGGTATGTGTAAGTAAGAATATACTATTGTGTTTGGAAAGAATTAAGACTGAAAATCAAGGGATTGCAAAGATAGAAATGTTTATTAAGATGTTCTTATAAATAAAACTGTTTGCATAAAGAATTATTGTTTTTGATTCCTTTGCTGACAATAAAGTAATATTGTATACTTTTCCAAAGATTATACTTAAAAAGTCTAGGGGTACTGAGGGTACCCAACATTGTCTGGTATTTAAACTAAAGTTTGAAAATATTAAGAATTAAAGCATTTACTGGGAATTGGTTAGATGTCATTGTAGGGAGAGCTTGTCTGCCAATAATACAGCATCCGTTTAATACTTTTAATGAATATAAAAATTTACATAATCAATAATTTACAAATCAATAATTTGATATTATTGTATCCTGTAAATGTACAGAAATACCAACAACTGGAAATACTGAGGTTCAAATAGTATCTGCCATGCAATATACATAAAGCAGATATAGCTGTGGAGGCTGCATGCCCTCATCACAGTCTTTCTCAAACCCTGCAGCTATAGAACAACGCAGACGCTGAAAAACTTGGCAAACTGTCTAAAGTGAGTGAAACATGCAGACACTCCAAGAAACATTTTAAATGAATTATTTATTAATTTAGAGGATTTTAAAGATTTACTCTGTGATGTCATAGTTGGTTACGGCCACACACACAGCACCTCCAACAAGAAACATCTTTACGTGCCCCTGAGTATCTAATCTCTTGTTTCTATTTTTCTAAATGTTGCAGATGGGCAATGTTTACATGAGACCATATTAGTTGTCTTTACTAAGCATAATGGCATTTAAAGAATGACTCCCACAAGCCTCTCCTATTGTTTGCCAGTATACTGTATGTCTGTCAGTTGGTGATAATTTTAGTTTTATTGTCCAAAATGGAGCTTAGAGAAATAATGTCTCCATATTAAACACATTGACTAAGTCTGAAGTCTATGTAATACATAGGTTGGATCAGAAGAATTAATATATGGGATTGGGAAGTAACAAATCCATATGCTAATATGTGTTGCAAAGTGTCAATGTGAAAGATTGTAGTTAAGAGGCTGTCACATATTTCTGGTAACTCTACCCAGAGAGTTTGCTCTGAATTAAGTGTGAACTGTTCTTGTTTTCACTAAATTTGTAATATACATATTTATTTATGCATATATTAATATATTTTAAATTAAATATTATTATATTAAATTATATTAAGTGAAATTCTTTTTTTTTTCTATTTAAAATAGTAATTCTATAGGATTCTATACATAAGTTAAATAGTTAATAGTTAAATAAGTTACAAAGTCAATTGATTTGTGTTTACCAAGGCATCATTGTAAAGCAGTTCTCTTTTTTTGACCAGGAAATCCAGATTAAATCTTTACAAGATCAAAAATGTTTGTGCATGCAAAGTTTGTTGATCTTATTGTATGGAAGGAATGTGCCAAAAAAAAATGTATTCCAGTTTTTTTTTACTGTTGGTACGTACATTAAAAGCACTGTTACTGTGTGGCTGTTATGATATGAGGTTGGTGGATTATTTCAGTTGCCTGTGCATGAAACATAATATGGTGTGACATTAAATCTTATGTTGAGAGGCTCTTTTGCAACCATGGCATGTGAACAGTCAGCCATATGTATGTATGTATATATACATGCACTTGTTTTTTTTTCACGTTTGGATGGAAACCCAGCTACTGTTTTCTGGTCAGTATCTAATATATTGTTTCAAAACTCTAAAATCATTAAAGTTTTAAAGAATTTCACACTCTTTTGTAGCATTAAATTAATCACAATTGGTCATGCAGTGCAAAACCTGGTTAATTTAGCGAATTATTTTCCTGTAATTTTACAGTAATTAAAAACTTAATTTGAAAAAGCACTTAATAGTGACGCATTTGCCTATGTATGGTAGCCCATACTCGAAATGTGACCTCTGCATTTAACCCATCCAGTGAGTAGTAAACATACGCACCCCAGACTAGAACCCGACTTTCTAACCACCGACTACCCCCAAAAGCGCTCGTTCCCTGACCGGGAATCGAACCCGGGCCGCGGCGGTGAGAGCGCCGAATCCTAACCACTAGACCACCAGGGAGCTGCTTGTTTCCCTGTTCTGAAAGCGTAGTGTACTAAACTTTAATATAGTTAAAAAACAATTTATCAAAAGTAGTTGCTACACTTAAGCTGGACACAACTAGCAGAAACATTCTGGACTCATCACACCCAAAACACTGTATCCATCGACTCATAGTCTTTTTTTATTCCAGAGTTAACGTTACATTTAAATTTTTCTATTTTTATGTTTATGTTGTGTGTGCGTGTGTGCCTGTATGCGTGTGTGCCTGTATGCGTGTGTAAAAGGGGACACAACTAGCTCCCTGGTGGTCTAGTGGTTAGGATTCGGCGCTCTCACCGCCGCGGCCCGGGTTCGATTCCCGGTCAGGGAACAAGCACTTTTGGGGGTAGTCGATGGTTAGAGAGTCGGGTTTCAAACCCGAGAGTTGCCGGTTCGAGTCTAAAGCTGGGTACACACCAGAAGATTTTTTATATCTTATAAGATTTTAAAAATGTGATGGACCACAAACTTGAGGATAAAAAATCCTAGATTAATCCGTTTTGCTCCTATAGTGTGTGGTCTGCCATTATGTGTTAAAGACAGCACACCACACACAAACAGATTTTTAATCAGAGTCTCGACTGTGAACACAGGAAATCCCACAAAATCTCGCAAGACTTCAAAACAAGCATGGCGGACGATATGCAGGAAGACATTTTAATGATAGTGCTTGGAATAATTTTTACAAGACACGTTGTATAAACATTCGTGCTGTTGCCACAAATCAACAAGCTGATCCTCCATCTCTACTGTCGACATCTACTGCTCTTTGGCCGTTTCTCTATCCGAAGGCTGCAGACTGCTGAGGTCGCATATGCAGGCTGCATACGTCATGAAACCTGGTTTTTTCAAGTTAACTGAGCAGTACCTTCACAAGTCATAAGTTTATTAAAACAATATACGATGAACAACGAATAATAGCCAATTTTAAATATTCTGAAATAATCTTGATGACGTATATACAGCCTGGAAATGCTGCACCATGACTGCTTCCGTCTTCCCTCATCTCGCTTTCTGATTGGATATGGTTTCGTTTCACGTGATAATCTCAATAGCGTGCTCGCGTTTGTCCTCGGGATTCCCCACACACATCAGGATTTCTGATCGTAAATATTCAACATGTTGAATATTTACGATTCGCGATCGGCGCGGCTCCGACGTTCTTCCGAGCAGGTTCGGACACTCTTAACACACCTCACATGAAGGGACAATCTGATAAGATAATCTGTGAAACCTTCGCGATACTCGGGACATAGCTAGGATTGTCGGAAGGGGGGAAATCGGCCCAAAATCAGCCCGATTATCTTTTGGTGTGTACCCGGCTTAACGGCAGTGCTCTGCGGGCCTTTCCCAAAAGCATCTTTCAACTTGTTGGCAATGGGAAATTGGTTTTAAGAAACGCACCCCTGGGTGTGCGTGTGTTTACTACTCACTGGATGGGTTAAATGCAGAGGTCACATTTCGAGTATGGGTTACCATACATAGGCAAATGCATTAAGTGCTTTTTCAAATTAAGTTTTTAATTACTGTAAAATTACAGGAAAATAATTCGCTGAATTAACCAGGTTTTGCACTGCATGATCAATTTTGATTAATTTAATGCTACAAAAGAGTGTGAAATTCTTTAAAACTTAAATGATTTTAGAGTTTTGAAAACAATATATTAGATACTGACCAGAAAACAGTAGCTGGGTTTCCACCCAAACGTGAAAAAAACAAACAAGTGCGAATTAGGTGCGTTTCCATCAATTTGTTTGAGGAATGACGGTGGCATTGGTAACCTAGTAACCAACAGTAAACAAGACGCGCGTGGAAAATGGAGACATGACTGCAGGATTAAAAATCCCTTAATTCGCAAAAAAGTTTTTACGCTCGCTTGAGGTGGTTTTTCATATAGCCTATGCGAAAAAGAGTAAATACGAAAAGTGGAAGATGAAAACGCATTTGCCGACTTAGGCTACGTTTACATGGAAACGATCTGAAAAGAAACCGCAAAAGTGGCGTTGCGTTATCACTTTTTATTCCGCGTTTATACGAGCGTTTTAAGGGGAAATCTGCGTGCACATGGTGACGCAAAAGTGTGTGATATTCGATGTAGTATGCACTCCAGGCGGCTAGGTGGCAATGTGAAGCACGGACACACAACAACACCAAGTCCGTGTGCCTGCGTACAACCTTCTTCTTGGTTCTCCCAGGTCTCGTCCAAAGCCGTCTGGTTTGCCTCCGACGAATTGGCGCCTTCTCTGATCAGTAATACTAGCTGTGAATATTTCGTACAACTGCTGGAAAGACTTGTATATTTATCAGAGCTGCTATGGCAACTTGAAGGTCCGACGTATGGAAATAATCCGACATGTTTGTTGTTATTTTCCTGAACTGGCACATGCCTGTGACGTAAATGCGTACGCGACGAGAGCCACCGTGAGCAGACTTTTGCGTTTTTACTCTTTAGGGGCCAGTCACACCAAAAGCGTTTATGGCAGTTGCAGGCGCCTTTTTTGAATGATATTCTATGGGCAGGGCACGTTTGCGTGCTGTTTATGCGCGCCGAGCGCCTCGCGGTTTTTTGGCGCCTGCCGCGCACGCGTTTCTGAAGGAGCGCTGAGAGCGGAGAAGCGCCCGATTCGCGTCTTTCCATTGTTCAATCAAATGAGGGGAGAGGCGGGCCTTACGTTGTGGTGAGGGAAGTTTACAGTTGCTTTGAAGAACCGGACTCCACTCGCTCACTCTCTCCTGCGTGTTTATGCACCTCTCATCCTCAAACAAGGTCAGAGCAAGCGCCCTCTTTTTAAAGTTTCTGCTAATACGACAGTTAACAGCAAAAGAGCGCTCATGCCTCAATATTTGATTGACAAGACAGCTGACTCGGTGGTTGCTTAGCAATATGAAAAGCCGAGTCGCACTGCTCTTTTTTTTTAAAAAAGGCAGTGCGTCGCGCCTTGCGTTTGCAAGCGTTTAAAGCGCTTTTGGTGTGACTGGCCCCTTAGACGAGAACGCGACGGTAGATCGTTTTTAAGATTTCCACTCTGAAGGGTGGTTTCACTTTTTTGCGTTTTTAAGCCCCCAAAACGCCGTCGCCGTGTAAACGAAAGGCACATCCGATAAAATATTTTTACGTTTTCACCCTCGAGCGTTCTCGTGTAAACAGGCCCTTAATGTCCTTGCTGCTAGTGTCTTTATCAAAAATGCTGCATTTCTTCTTCTGCGCACAGCATTCAGTTTGGCAATTACAAGCTGCACTGCTAATAGCTGCATAGACGTAGGCTATGCGGTCGAGCAACGCGACTTCCGGAGAACGAACCCGAAAACATGTTCGGGACGTGTCCGGCGGAACTGGCACGAATGGCCACCTAACTGCTAATAAATAAATAACCTGCCCCATATTGACTACATGCATTCCTGTCTCTATTTTTCAAGCGTGCCTTGTTTACTGTTGGTTACCAGGCTACCGTCATTCTCAAACAACTTGATGGAAACACACAATCGCATTTCTTTTTGCAAATTTTGAAAGAAAATCGCTTCACGTTTATATGGAAACCCAGCTATTGTTTGTTTTAATTCTATGTCTATAATAACTAAAACAATTTTGTGTAATTTGATTATATTTTTACACCAGCCTATTTTTTGTACCATTATTAGGCATTTTGCTTTCACTTTGTTTAACACAACACCATGAATGCTTTTCTTCTGTTTGTTCAAAAATAAATAAACATTTTGTTTTATTAAATATAAGCTACAAAGTTGGGTATATTTATAACGTAACAGATTAAAACGGATTTTTTTATTTATTTATTTACTTACTATATTTCCAAGACTATTCTGTTCTTTAGCGTCTTGAAACATCAAAAGCTGCGGATTTTACAATTTAACTGACCTTACAGTGCCCTTACCCAAATGGCGATCTGTAGAGGCCGTGTCCCCCACGCCGAATGAGTCGCTTTTATATGACGTAACACATGAAAGCACACGAGATGACAGCCTTACCGCAAAGACAGCACTTTAAAGGTAGTTTACTCTTGGGCATTTGATGTATTGTCGTCCTAATGATTATAAAGTGACTGTTATATCATTCATTTATATTATAGGTTTCGTGATTTCCCCAATTATGTTGATAGATTGTAATCTCCGTTAATGCCTGTGAACTGATGAGATGTTGCTTGTGTGTTTTAGTTTTCATCTGAATGAAAAACAGGTTAACATATCGCAGCGTTAGTTATATATACAGGAATTAATAATAATGCAATATTTGTGGGAGGTCATAATAGGCCAATGCAAGAAGAGCACTAATAAATGCTGAGCTGCCCTTCCAAACAGCATCATTATTTGACTGCGGTGCATTTCTGGATATCCTATGCCAGTGGTTCCCAAACTTTTTCAGCGTGCGGCCCCCCTTGTGTACAGTGCATTTTTTTGCGGCCCCCCGAAAGAAAATTTATGACAAAATGTAATATTTTAATTAAACAAAACATATAAAATTATACCTAGTAGTGCGGTTGGTTGGTTAGTTGGCTTATTATTTTTTTAGGTTTAATTACACAGAATTCATGATAAATGAATGTTTTTTATAAAATATCATAAAACTGGGGCCCCCCTGGCACCATCTCGCGGCCCCCAGTTTGAAAACCACTGTCCTATGCGATATGAATGTTTCTTTAATTAATAAAACGGAATAATAGTTATTCAAAACGTTATAATTGGCTTAATAAGATGCTTTTAGCAACCAACTAAATTGTAAGGCAGAAAGTAGTAACGTTATCTGAGTGGAGTAAACATTTAAAACTAAGTCAGCATGTGGTGGAAATGCAGCTTTGTTGCAACAGGTGGCGCTATTACTAAAAAATCCTGAAACTGGAACGTCCGATGTTCTGTAATACAGCAGGAATCAAATATTATAATTTTGGGGCACCCTGTGCAGTTTGAACTGGGCTCAAAAAAATACAGTCTAGTAAAGCAACTCTCTCTGTTTGAGATTTAACTGGTTTTGTTTTGGTTTGGCTTAAGAGCGTTACATGTCCCACAGATTATAAAGCCTCTAAAACTTCAGCTCTTCTAATTAAATCAGGGGTTTTCAAACTTTTTGATGACAGGGACCTCCACATATGATGAACCTTTAGCAAGGGACCCCTTTCCTAAAATATATATATATACATATTTTTTATAAAGAAACATTTAAACTCCATTTTATAAATAATAATTGTGATATTATGAAGATGGCAAATTGGTTAAAAACTTAAATAATTGGCTACACACATAGACTTCTCACAACTTCTGCTTTGTCTTTTTTTCTATAGAAATTTTCTGGGGACCCCAGTTTGAAAACCCCTGAATTAAATGAAAGTAATCTCTCAGTATTATTTCATCTCTCGTTATATAGGACCATTATATTAAAGGACATCAATATGGCAAGTGTACAGGAGAGTAACCCAGAATGTTCAAACAATGAAAGTGAATCTGCAGTACATGCAAACGAGAAGGTACAAACGGAAACATTGTCTAAAAGGCAAAGGAAGAGACTTCTCAAGAATCAACAATGGGAAGAACAGAGAGAACTTCGCAAGTAAGTATTCAAAGTTAAGCAAAATATTTTGGTCAATTATTTTTCACAGTCAAACATGTCACAGTCTAAATTGTGTGAGCGTCAGAAGGACGCCTATACTGTAAGGCTGGGTATCGATTCAGATGTTCCGGATCGATTCGATTCTCGGTTCGATTCTGATTCTCGGGTCGATTTTTATACTCGATTCTCGATTCAACTCAATGAATATAGATTAAATACAAATACTTTATTTATTAAAAAACTGTGAAAATAAGTTGGTAAGTTGGTAAGGTGGGTAATTAATAAAAAGAAATTAAGAGCCACCAACCTGTATATTACACTTTTTTATTTTAGGTACACTTGGGTACATTAAAACAGAACCCATCTCTAATGCATACAAGTATGTTAAATACAATACAATTTTGATGCAAGATGTAAAATGTATGCTGAAAAAAGTAATCAGTCGCATTCCTTGATCAAACGGGATCAGGTTATTTCATAAAAAAAAAATCGATTAGTGGCCTTTGAGAATCGATTTTCATCGACCACATAAAAAAACGATTAATCGACAAATCCACTACTATACTGTATTGATCTGTTTAAAATATAGTGTGTACTAAATTTGGTCTGGTTTTATTGTTTGCATTCCTACTGAAAGCATCAAGAAATATGCTATTTTAATTACTTGTCACAGTGCTGCTGGAGTTTAATGTTTCTATTTCTTGAATGGACAGACAGAAGCGGAAAGAGAGAAAACAGCAGCGTAAGCTTGAGAGACAAGCGCAGACTGAAGATAGTGCCGAGTGCACAGGAAAGAAGCGTATGCGCAGATCTGCAGAGCCCAGCTCTCTTAGACTGGTCATTGACTGCAGCTTTGATAATCTCATGGAGATCAAGGTAAGAAGCCTGGCTACAGAGAAGCTCCACGCCTTTACATCTTAAGAATAGATGATAGTAGAACAATGCCCTTGCAGTTTTAAAGCTGTCTTTTGTCATTAATGCATTCTTAATAGCTGTTGTAAACAGCTGTTAAGTTCAAACACTGAATGAAGCGTGTGTTTTCAATTATTTCATGTTGTTTAGGATGTCAAGAAACTTCACAAGCAGATTCAGAGGTGCTACGCTGAGAACAGACGAACCCAACATCCTGTACAGGTAAGGGTTTACTTTATAAAAATGAAATCTGTAATCATTTTTATATGCATGTGTCCTGTTTAACACAACATTTGCACTTTTTCTTACAGTTTTACCTTACAAGCCATGGAGGTCAGTTAAAGCAAATCATGGATGAAATTAACAAAGGATGGGTGAACTGGAAGGTAACATAAAAAATGACACTGAGAAGATAAAACAGTACTTTCACACGTGGCGTAAGCGTTAATGCTTTTCATTTACTTTGAATGGGTGACGTCATGCGTTGCTGAGCTGAATTGTGGATACGTCGACATCGCGTCACTTCCATTGCTCGTGGCAAAAGTTGAACTTTTCAAGCGCCAACGCACGCATCAGCCAATCAGATCGCATTATGCAAATAACCTAGTGCAGAGCCAGTGGTTGTTTGAGGTGTCAGCTAAATGCATGTATCATTGCTGATCTTTACCACCCACATTTTGTTTTGTAAACCAACAGTCTGTTTTTCTTTAATCTCGTGTAGGATGTCCATATTGAGACTGACCCGTTTCATAAAATCATGAGCAAGGAGGACCTTGTCTACCTCACCTCTGATTCACCCAATGTACTGCAAGAGCTGGATGAATCCAAAGCTTATGTGATTGGCGGCCTTGTGGACCACAACCACCATAAGGTGAGTGGCTCATTAGGGTAAGAACTAAAGAAGGTACTAATAAGGTGTGCAGAAAACATGCAGACTCATAAAGAAATGCACTCTTTCACGGCTACTGGAATTACTGGCATACACGCATTATTTTACATAGGGAGGTGAGCGCGCCGATGACGTATGGTGTCTGCGTGAACAGGCTGCGCGGTGGCATTCAAATTACGCTTACGGATGAGGGACAAAAAAGGCAACGTCCGTTTGGACCGAGATCTGTGATTGGTTGAACATTTTTTGGTCCTACGCCTTTTACAGATGACATAAATTTCTACAAATGCATTTAAACAACTTAACATAGTGATTGCTATCAGGATGTGAGGAGACTTTTAACCAGCATAACAAAAAATGTTTTTGGTTCAAATTAGATGACCTGCCTTTAACACTGTTTAAGAGTTGGATTCCTAATGCTAAACATAGGCAAAGTGTCAAAAAAGCAGTTGGACGTATGACGGAGTATTTCTGTTCTAAATGCACTTCAGTGCTAGCCTGGGTTTCCCCATGCTGCCTTGCGTGCAAATTTATTCCCGCTGCAAGTGTAGCATGGAAACTATGGACCTTTTTTGCTTCTGAAATAAGGAACCAATCACAGAAAGGTGAGGGGGCAGCAAGACGATGATGACGTCTATGCGACACACCGAAGCATTTTTTGTTTATCCAACGCGAGAGCAGACGCAAAGTTACTTCTCAGTGCAGCCTTAGATAGTGTTCTAAGTAGTTTTTTAAACTAAACTATATCCAAGAAGGATGTTTGGATATGGCAAGACATGATAGCCACGGAGTTTTATAGGACCAACCTGCTAGGCATCGTCGTAGACGAAGTGGAATTAACTTATAAATGGTAAGTGGTATTTATTAAAATCATATTGTCATTATGCCTGTACTGTGGTTGTCACAGTGCCACTAAGTTGTGTTGCTTTTCAATATCAATATACAGCTACCAGTTTAGTTGCATAGCTTTCAGCTGTGTGCACAGGTCCCATTAAAAGTTGTTTACATTTGAATTCATGTTGCTCTACATACGTCATCTGGTATAATAGAAACGATTGGCTATGAGCTACGCACAGACGCATTTAATAGACATTCGTAGCGGCCAATAAATGGCTCTGGGCATTCGTAAACCACGCCTCAAATACGAGAATATGAGCATATGGTTCCCAGACCACATCTCATTCTCTATGAGACTGGTCTGGTGTTAGCCAGGCTTCTTCAGTGCAGGAAGTACAGTGGAAGTCCTTATATGGCACTTTAACCAGAATAGCGCACACATACACCAACTAAAAGCTGACACGATATCATCCTCACCAGAGAAGTGTGTTTTTGTTTGTAAGGGAAAATTTAAGTTTGTTCAGCTTTCCAAAGAATCCAGCATGTGGAAACCATAGACATAGTTTGTTTATCCAGGGTAGCAGCGGCGTTGTGCGTGTGTGTTTGTTTAACGTTGGATTTTGTTGAAATGGAGCATTTCCAAGTAAGTAAGGTAAATAAAACTGCATCAAATGTCTGCGTTTTGTTGGCAATTGGCATGTAAGTGCATATAATATAAATGACACAAACATGTAGTGAATCATAAGTTATCCAGAGATAGTGGGACGATGTGTGTGTTGCTTGACTCGTTCCACCCGTGGTACGCCTCCAGGAGCGCTGATAAAACTAAGGACTCTTTGTAAATATAAAGGATCTAATACTACATTATATGTACACAAGATTAACATGAGATAAGCAGAAACAGCGTGTGTTATGAGGAAATCTATTTAGGTCCCCGAATGCTGTTTTTTAGGATAAGTATGTACATTCCCAGGTTTAAAAAAAAAAAACAAATTTCCTCAAACATAGTTTTAAAAAAAAGAGAAAGTAACACATTTTATACTTCATGACATGCACGCAATGGCATTATCATTTTTAGCCCATGACCAAGCCACTTGTGGGAGGATTGGCCTGTAATACGTTAATGATTCTGTTTATGGTTTCATTGTGTGCGAGTCACAGCCTTGGTCACATGGAGGAAAAGATGCTATTCTTTTCATTAGGTGAGCTAAATGGGCGACACTTGTTATAATATTGACTTTTTTAAACCTTTTACAAAGCTCCTGGTTTTAGCTAATATCAATGCTTTATTGCAGGGAATCACATTTGGCCTGGCCAAAGAGCTTGGCATTGCCCATGCTCAGCTTCCATTGGGTAGTTTTGTCAAGATGAATAGCCGCAAGGTGCTGGCAGTAAATCATGGTAAGATGCCCTTTAAATAAATGCATGCCTACATTTCTTTTCTAGCATTCTTTTCAAATTAGTATTATCATTTACGGATAAAAAACCCCTGATAAAAATCTCCTTTTTTGGTGCAGTTTTTGAGATCATCCTAGCATTCCTGGAAAAACGAGACTGGCAGGAAGCGTTCTTTACTGTTCTCCCACAGAGGAAGGGTGCTATACCAGTTGGCCAAAAGAACAAGCCTGGACAGGGCAATGACGAGGAAGAAGATGACTCTGATCAAGATTCGGACACAAGCAATGTTATTTCAGATAAGAAAACTGAGCAACCCAATAGCAAACAAGAAGAAAACAAATCTTCGCTAAAGCTGTCAGATTCCAGCGAGCAAAATGCAGCATAGAGGGACAATACATATTTATGCTGCCTCGTGTTTTTTTTTTTGGCAGTTTCTAATGAGTTCAGTTTTTAAGCTTAATTATATCTTGATTGTTTTTGAAAGCCTTTAAGCAAAGGAAGTGTCTGGATATTTTTGTTGAACAAATTTGATGAAGAATGATTCCTTTATTATCCTCAGCCATTATTCTCTTGACGTTGGTTGTTTAAACTTAGGAGGAGTATGGCCAAATTTCATACCACTGTTTCATTATTATCCATTGTTGTTTTCAGAAATCTGTTCAAATTAAACCGGCTAAAGGTTTTGTTCATGAAAATGCTGTGAAATCTGTATCCCGAGTGTTAGCTGTTAGTTCAGTTGCATAAATTTCTGTCTTAGTTAAAGGAAAACACCAATATTTTACTATGTTCTTACCTCAACGTAGACAAATTAATAAATACCCGTCTTTTTTTTAATGCATGCACTTAATCTTTGTACAGTGCGTCGTGAATGTGTTAGCATTTAGCCTAGCCCCATTTATCCCTTAGGATCCAAACAGGGATTAATTTGGAAGCCACCAAACACTTCCATGTTTTCAATATGGTGGCACAAAACAAAACAGCAATTTTTAAACTTTTTTTAAGCACTTAGTTTGTGGCACTTCGACCTCGGTGCGCAGTAACATCATCACTCCTGACTACTCCCCCTTTCGTCAAACTTTCGTCAATATTACTGCGCACCAAGGTTGAAGTGGTGCAATTTAAGTGCTCTTCCGTCATACAATATAGTTACATTTTTTATCCGGTAAAAATTGCCACGTTTTATTTTGTGCCACCATACTTACTCGGGTATCTGCTAATGTCTTTAAATAGGGAAAACGTGAAAGTGTTTGGTGGCTTCTGGATTCATCCCTGTTTGGATCCACCACGATGTGCTGTACAAAGATTAAAAGAATAGTCTACTCATTTTCAGTGTTGAAATGTGTTGTTGCCTTGACTGAGAGTTGTTGATGCATCCCTCTATCGTCTGTGTGTGTGCGCGTGGGCGCTGGAGCGCGCTGCGGCGCTTCGATGGCATTTGGCTTGGCCCCGTTCATTCAATGGTACCAATCAGAGATAAAGTTAAAAGTGACCAAACTCATCAACGTTTTTCCTATTTAAGACGAGTAGTTATACGAGCAAGTTTGGTGGTACAAAATAAAACGTGGCGCTTTTCTGGGCGGATTTGGAGGAGGAACGATGTTTTATGGCGTGATAGCACTTTTGGGAGTACTTTGACTCGCCTGAAAAGTCCGCTCCCCTTCTCCCTCTCATATTGGGAGAGGGAGGGTGTTACTGCACCGAGTCGAAGTAATCCCAGAAGTGCTATTGCGCCGTAGATTATAGTTCCTCTTTTGAATCCGCTTGGAGGAGCGCTGCGTTTTGTTTTGTACCGCCAAACTTGCTCGTGTGGCTGCTCGTCTTGAATGGGAAGGACATTGATGTGTTTGGTCACTTCTGGCTTTGTCTCTGATTGGTACCGTTGAATGAATGGGGCTAAGCTAAATGCTATCGAAGCGTCGCGGCGCGCTCCGGCGCTTGCGTGCGCGCACGCGGATGGTGGAGGGATGTGTCAGCAATTCTTGGTTGAGATAATGACATGTTTTGATATTGAAAATGAGTAGACTATTCCTTTAAGTACATGCATTGAAAAAAGAAACACAACATATGCTGGTCTTGCTGGTATGACCAGCATGGGATAATGGTGCTGATGCTGGTTTAGCTGGTGCTAATGCTGGTGCTGATGCTGGTTTGGTGCTGGTTTAGCTGGTGTTCACTAACAAACCAGCACCAATACACAACATATGCTGGTCTTGCTGGTATGCTGTTTTTTTTCAGCAGGGAGAAGCTTAAACATCTTAAAACATTTAACTAAAGTAGTCCTGGCTTTGGCCAAGCCATGACAGTGAAACTAGGCCCAAATCTATCACTCCCATTTTAAGTCACCTAGTTTTAAGTTAATGTGCCTACATTGTTTGGTAAAAGTTTCTACATTTTAAGAATTAGGATAACTTTGGGGATATTATACTTCACAGAAAAGCAATAGAAACTTTGAAAACTTTACTGCTCTGCAGCGGAGCAGATTGGTGTCTGTGAACCAGCAGATTCAATTTGGACAAGAGGGCAGTTTCCTGGACAGGGTTTCGATTAATCCAGGCCTTAGTTTATATTAGGGTATTTAGAGGCAGTAAGCCCGGACGGTGATTGGACTAGTCCTAAACTAAAATGGATGTGGGAGCTGTCCAAACTGAAAACAACTTGCACTGACAAGTCTTGAAATATATCACCCTTAGGGGAATATTCCATTTTCTTTGGGGAAAAATCCATATAATTTACTCACCACCATGTCATCCAAAATGTTGCTGTCTTTCTTTGTTTAGTCAAGAAGAAATTATGTTTTTTGAGGAAAACATTGCAGGATTTTTCTCATTTTAATGGACTTTAATAGACACCAACAATTAACACTTAACTCAACACGTAACAGTTTTTTTCAACGGAGTTTCAAAGGACTATAAACAATCCCAAACGATGCATAAGTGTCTTATCTAGCAAAACGATTGTCATTTTTGACAAGAAATATAACAAATATACACTTTTAAAGCACAACTTCTCTAGATCTGGTCGTGATGTGCCAGGTGACCCCACGCAATACGTCATGACGTCAAGAGGTCACAGAAGACGAACGCCCCATGTTTACAAGTGTTGAGAAAGAGGACCGTTCCTACGTTGTTGTATGTCAACTGATATTAATTAATGTCTTTGTGTCAATTTATTGTTTACAATGGTCCGCAAATGTGCGTGTTATATATGTAACACGTGACCTCCCTACGTCACTACGCATTTACGTTAGGTCGCGCTGGACCGGACCTAGACGAAAAGTTGTGGATTAAAAGAGCATATTTTTTTTCTTGTCAAAAATGACAATCGTTTTGCTAGATAAGACCCCTATGTCTCGTTTGGAATTGTTTATAGTCCTTTGAAACTCCATTGAAAAAAACGATTACGTGTTGAATTAAGTATTAATTGTTGGTGTCTATTAAAGTCTATTAAAATGGTGAGTAAATTATCTGGATTTTTCTTTAAAGAAAATGGAATATTCCTTTAAGGGTGGTTTCCCAGACAGGGATTATCTTAAGCCAGAACTAGGCCTTAGTTTAATTAGGAAATATAACTAGTTTTAACAAACATGCATTTTAAGAAAAAACAAAGTGGGCTGATGTATTTAAAGATATGTCTGGAAGTTGTTTTCATTTTGGACTGCTCTTACATTTATTTTAGGACTAGTCCAATCCCTGTCCGGGAAACCACACCATAAGCAGTTTTTACAAACATACCTTAGAAAAAACAATACTGGTATGCATCTTGAGACAAAACAATGGCACTGGTATATGTTAAGATGTGTTTGTGAAAGGTGTTTTTAAATTAAAGCACCTCAACATGCATTTTAGTCTGGGACTAGTTTTTTTGTTTGTATCATAATGTCCTATTATAACTAAGGCCTAGTCCTGGTTTAAACCCTGTTCTGGAAACCGCCCCCAAGTCTAACATACCTAGAAAAAGTGAAGCAAAAAAAGCGAGAAGCCCAAGTAGGACCAAGCAGACTGTTAAAGGGAGGAGCCCAAAACTCTGCTAAACTAGTCAGATTCCAGTGAGTGAAATAAATGAAGAAAAATGTTGATTTCTGTCTTTTTACATTTTTAAAGTATGATGTTAAAAAGTGTTATTTTAAGTTTAATCATAGATCAGGTGTACAGTATTTGAGATGCTTTATGCGAAAGTTTGAACATGGATGATTTATTGATTAAATGAGATTATTTGATTTATTGTTGATATTGTCAACAACATGCAACACAAAAATTCTTTCAAGAACATGAATGCTGTAAAACATCATCATTCTCATAAATGTCCAGTTACAGACATAACTCCTTTATAGACATTTTTATTTTATTCATCTGCTCAGTAATGCTTTACTGGCATTACCCAAACAATTAAGATTACATTTAAAGAATTCCAAAACCTTTCCACGGTAACAAAACTGAAAATGCATTAACTGAATTATTATTGCTACGCTAACCGCCAGGTTTGGAATGTTATTAAAATACTGGAAAATAACTGGTTCAGTTTAAAAGACAAAGCTGTAAAATACCTATATGTCTTTCATTTAAACATATTCCCCTAGATGGCATCATTCACAAAAATGACTGTGAGGTTCCAGGAAAAACATGCTCAAATAGTATAAATAGAAATTAAGGTGTGATGAAATTCAGAAACACTCCTTTCAGTTTTTCATTCAGGTTAACCTTTCATAAAAGGTTAAATTTCATCTTTATAACTTACAATAAATTTTAATACTTTTTATTTTATTTCAAAAGCAAGTCTCATAATATTTGCAAAGCCTCAATGCAAATATCAAAAGCACTTTTTTGGTGTCAAATTATACTATGTTTAAAAGCAGTTGGACATGAATCAAATAAATACACATATGTATGCTAATCACAATGTATTTTATATATACATTCCTTAACATGAAAAACAGTTTATTTCAGCTCAAACCTTCTTTTGGAGCACTATTCCGTTGAATACATCCAAAGTGCCCCAGGCTTTAACTGTTATTCAGGAGGGAAAACAGGTTTAAAGTTTTTTGGTGCTCCTTTACCTTTAGGCAAAGAATGCAACCAGATACATCAAAGTTCATGTTAGTGTCAAAATAAATACAAACATCCAGCAATTTTATGCAAAAACTATGGAGACATTATGTGACCACACTTGTGCAATAAATCAAATTGTATCTTTGTATTATGTTCGGTCTATAAAAAATAAAGGATACTGTTTAAATCTTAGAACCCAGATGTTGAATATCTATAGAGCACCACCTGTACTGTAGTGGATTGATGTATTTCGTCTTGACAGTTACAGCAAATCACAATGAGAGCTGATACGTTTTGATAAATTTCTCAGAAATTTGTATAAACCAAAAAAGATTCTTTAGAATTGCAAATTTAAAGATATTTTAAAAGGAATCCTGTTTTGTGCTACTTTTGGTTTCTTTTGAAGCGGTGCAATAATTGCGCATCTGTTATTGAGATTTTTGACGCTCAATCATATAGCAGTAAAATCAAATACCTACAGTTATTCAGATGAATACAAACATTTAAAGACAACAAACGATTAAGCAATTACAGAATATTAAATCTGTACCATGATTGAATCATCAGATTGGGAAGAAACACCCGGATTAAAAAACTGGAAAGTTGAGTTCTCCAGTGCGCGCAACAACATGTGCGAGACTGCGCAATGGAGAGCTGCCGTTTCCAACAGGTGTCTTTAAGAAATTCCCTCTCTCGCTCTCTTTAAAGATTTTCATGCAATTTCAAAGCAAATGTCAGATGGTTAACGAAACGACTTTTTAGGTGTTAGTGATTAGAGCTTTTGGACGCTTTCCTGAAGATTTACGCATGGAGAGACTTTCACTTCGTAAAATCTGTACATTTGGACACGTTCTTAACGACAACATTTTTTTCTAGATATGTTGATTCTCAAACAACAGCAGGATTTTTTTATTTTGATGCTTTGCAGTTCCTAAAAAAAACCCCGAATTCTTCATATGGGAGTCTCCTCTTTCAACGTCTCGTGTGGGATCAACATCTATGATTGGTTTGATTGGGATTACAATCAGCAATTGACTGCAAGACTGTTTTGGTATTTTAATAATGAATATCACCTTGAGATCTCCAAACTGATAACTTGGACTCGAGTGAAAAAAACACACTGGAGGACGATGAAGACAGTTTCGTATATTCTTGCTGTTTTGATCATCTGGAACTCGGGTGAGAAACATTCTAGAATATAAATACGTTTTTAAACGAGAATGAAGATTTTAAATGTGTAACAGTTTGCTTTAGGAATTAGGGTGAAACCGAACTTCACAACACGTTAAAGTTTGTCTGATATTACTGGAAGAACTGGTTCTCATGACAAACCTGCGGTGTGTGTGTGATTCAGGGTGACAGACAGGCGCTCCCCTGCTCACGCACACACTCGCCGCTTTTGCGCATGCACAACACAAAGGTGTGTTTCATCGACTTGTTAAAATGTGTGAGACTAGAGGTGTGATAAGGATGAAGGTGTGGACTTAACTTATATTTATCAGTGTTATAGGACATATATTTATGTATTCTTTCTCTGTGCGCGTGTGTCAGTGTGCTGAGTCAGGGTTATTCATACGATAAAGCCGTTTTGCTGCTTAAACATAAACTAGGTCCTGGGACTAGATTCCCACAAACACCAATGATCTGATTTTAGGTGTAGAATAAGGGTTGAAAACATATTCAACCAATCATTGTCTTCTGTTTTTGAGGTAGGGTTAGGCAACACATGACAACCACTATTAATGTTGATTCAGAAACACCTTGTTTGGATTAATCATGTTGTGTGACAGTGACAAACAGGACATGTCGTCATGAGTATTCCAGTAACTAGGTTTTTACAGCTCATTGTTCATTCATCATTAGTCATATTTTTGGAGGGGTTTGCCAATTTTGTCATCATGCAATCCTCTAGTGCAAGACAGGTGTATCAATGACCCAATAAGTGTGACACTGTTACTAAAGAGTTACAAAGATTAAAGCTAGGATCACCTTCTAGATCTATGATCATTTAAGCATGGTACTTGACCCCAGGTTGCTGCAGGGGGAAAGTCGCATTTAGTGAACACTTAATAGATTATGACCAGGCCTAAACAGAACTTTTATTAGAGTAAAATCTTTCGGGTTCCTGTGTACAGTGTGTAAAATGGAGTTTAGAGAATTAGCAAACGAGACAAAATATTTAATAAACAAATTCTGTTCACTATGTGAATGACAGACGCTTTTTGCATAGTTTTCTAAAAAATTTGTTTGTGCTATTAATGCAGCGCAGGTATGCCAAAAAACATAATAAATTCATCAAAAAACATGAAGCTAGTGAGCACTGGGTACACTCGAAAAAAAATACTGGGTTATTTTCAACCCAGCATTATATGTCTAAAAGGGACGAACCCAACCAATTGGGTTGTAATTTAACCTATGCTTGGTTGTTTTAACCCATTGTTGGGTCAATAGTAGATACCACGCTGTTAGACTTAACTGTAATTTCTACAGTTACTTACCACAAAATGCCCAGTAAAATACCATCATTTTCTTTTCCAGTTCATTACTGTAATATGCATTGCATTATGGGTATTAACATTTAATTTAGAGTGCTTTACTGTATGTTTTTGAATTTGCGGTAGACTGTTGTAAAACAACAACAGCAGTAGTGCTACTGTAGTTGAATAAAACGGTGTTATAAAAGCATATAAAATGGAAAAATTAAATATATCTATGAAATGAAATACATTTTATTTGTTATGCTTTTAGCAGTGAAGCAAATTTCAAAATGTGAATTGTTTTTCAGCAGTGTAATTAATTTATTGAGAATATTCTGTTGAAATTACAGTGTTACTTGCAGCTGGTTGTTGGTAACTTATCGTAGATTTAAATTTATGTTACACTGTTAAACTTTTTATTGTATATATGCGGTAACTTGCCCATGAGTTACTGTAACTGCCCCATTACAGTACCATAACTGTACATGTTTTTTACAGTATGATGCCCTTATACCGCAGTTCCATTTTACAGTATAATACCCTTACTGTAACCTAGTTTTAAAAAATGTATTGCCTTGAAGGGGAATCAAACCCGGATCACAAGTCCATAACACTGCCACAGTGACACTTAATAAAAGTTACTCGCTACACTCCTCAAGAAGCCTCTTCTGTCACTCTCCCAACACTCCGAGGAGCGAAATCTTGGTGTCACTAGTGTTTTGAAGTCTTGAGATCAAATTCAAATCTGACGGTCAATGATTTATCCTTAATCCCTTTCTTGTGCAGTCCCAAGTAAGGTGGGAGAACGGGCAGATAAATAGTACTTATATGAAAAACAAAATAAAGAACTCTCCAGTTACTGAACATATTCTGAACTGGCGGAAGAGCAGTTTGCAGCACTTCGACCTCTGGTGCAGTAATATTGACGGATGTTTGCGCGAGTAGTGATAAGGTTCCTGCGCGCCAAGGTCGAAGTGCTGCAAACTAAGTGTTCTTCCACCATACAATATAGTTCTCATTTTTATCCGCTTAAAAAATCGTCACATTTTATTTTGTTCCACCATACTTACTCGTGTAACTACTACTGTAACAGTCTTTAAATAGGGAAAACATGGAAGTGGCTTCTAAATTCATCCATGTTTGAATCCTAAGGAATGAATTGGGCTAGGCTGAATGCTAACACAGTCACGACACACTGTACAAAAATTAAGGGCATGCATTGAAAAAATATAGGGTATGTATAAATTTATCTAAGTTGAGGTAAGAACATAGCAAAATATTGAAAAACGGTGGTGTTTTCCTTTTAAGCAAAATTGGAGTACCAGTCACCGGGGTACACAGATAAAAAAAAGAAACTAACTAAATAAAAATCATTCAGTAACTCACACATAAAATCTATATGTCTGCAGTGTTTTACATATTGTGGGTCTTTTTTAACCTTTTGAACCTTCCATGTGTGTACCGTACACTGACTATGAGTGACTGTGTTTGCTTATGCTCATCTGCCACCCAAAAGTAATTAACCATGAGATACACAACAAGTTGAGCAGCTGTCGTCCATTAACTCACTCTCGGACATCTGTACCCATCTCTATCATCCTTCTTTCACCTGTTTTCGTATTCTGTTATCCATATCTCTTCCCATGTCTGCTTCCCACTGTGTTCTCCCAGCCTGTTTAATAAGCTAATGAAATATGAAAGGTTCTGGTTTCCACCATACTGAGGGAAGTTAGGCCTGATTTGCCTTTCACCCACATCCTTTTTTTTTTATGCAGGTACATTTCACTTTAAGATGTTATGAAGTATCACCACTATGAGGTGTAGTGCTTTGCAATTACAAGCAATTTGCTTCAGTAAACATTAACAGTTGCCAACATTAAACACCATACAAGTTTTTGTATGCAGTGTAGTACAGTGATTTCCATGGCTGTTGACGGGTAAATACTTATGTCACGTTTGTTAGTATGCTCACATTTTAGGTTTGGTGATGGTTAAGGGGTACTTGAGTTGATAAGGGTGTATAATAAACCATGTTTAAATCGATAGTTTCAAAGTGTTTGACGTAATATGCACATGTTCCTTGCGCAATGAAATTCTTTCTTTGCTGTCCACACTAGAATGTAAAATAATTATATGAAGAATAAGTCATAAAAATAAACAAGTGATAAAGTAGTATAAACAAGTAAGGGTCATGTTATGCAAAGTTACCGTGCACGATTAGCAGTTTAGCAAATAAATGCCATCTGTTGTTATTTCGGTGGCTCTGAAGTGCTTCTTGGTAAGTGTTTCAGGACTTATCGGACTTAAATACCAGTGTTGGGTCAAAAAGAGACGAAACGCTGTTCTGTAATTAGGACCTACTGGTCAAAAATGTTTCATTATGGGTCAACTAATTAATTTAACATTGCAGCAGGACCCCCTCTTTCTTATTTGAGTATCCCTAATACACATTTGCCAAGTAAATTTAACAAACGGCTGTTTGATATTCTCTCCTTTGACGCTAGGAAAAATATATATTGATGGATAAGTGACAGACCCCCATTTCTGAAAGCATGGCATAAGATCATTAGAGAAATGATCCCATTGGAATTCTTAACATGTGTCTCTCACTCATCAACCGAAGATTTGTGTTGAAATACAGTGTATCATAACCAGTGTTGGGGGTAACGCATTACAAGTAACCCACATTACGTAATAATATTACATTTCTGAAGTAACGAGTAAAGTAACGCATTATTTTATAAATCTACACATTAATATTTGAGTTTTAATATTTACTCTTCAGTTTAATTAATTCAATTTAAAAATAAAATATTGTACTGAATTAAACTGAACATATTAACGTAGAATTAAGGGGGTCACACATCGGACGCGCAGCGCCGCGTTGAGTCATGTCTAGGACAACCAGGAGGTATCGTAGAACCGGAAGTGCACATTAAATAGCGCTAGCTTAGTGATATAGCGTCTACTTCCAAATGAAAAATATACTTTAGCAGCCAATGTTAATCGTTAATGATTTGGGACAAATGTGATGTTATTTAATGTTAAACTATGTAAGTGGCCCTCTGCGGCGCGACAGGGATTTGAGCAACTTCCTGAGTCGTAGCTGGGTGCCGCAGACAGGCGCCACCTGTCGGCACCGGTGTGCGTACACTCATAGAAAACAATGTATTCATTTTTTTTAGAACGGCGCGGCCATGAGCTGCGCGTCCGGTGAGCGACCCCCTTTACACACTTTGTGCGGGAACAGTTTGAGTCAGAAACGGAGATGGCAGGCCAGAGCTTGACATTTTTGCGATCATAAAAAAACACCTGCAAGGCTTGAAAGAGATCAAGCGTCAGCCAAGTAAGAAAAAGTTAATTAAAAGTAACGTAAGCATTACTTTCCTTGAAAAGTAACTAGGTAACGCAATTAGTTACTTTTTTGGGAAGTAACTTAATATTGTAATGCATTACTTTTAAAAGTAACTTTCCCCAACACTGATCATAACCACTCCTGTTACTGGGGGGCTTTACTCTCCCTTTTTTTGTCTGTCTGTCTTATTTTATTTTACTCTAGTTTGTAAATGGTTAATACAAAGATAAATTTGAAAATGGGACGAAACCCAGCCAGTTGGGCTGTAATTTAACATATGCTGGGTTGTTTTAACCACAAATGCTGGGTTGATTTAACCCATTGCTGGGTCAAATATATTTTTTGGGGGGGTTCCATTAACCCAATGGCTGGGCTTGACCTTTTTTGGACCCAACGCTTTTAGAGTGTATAAAATGTGATTACCAAAGTGGGATGGATCATTGAATGTCTTGCTTTTTGCAAATTATTATGTAGAGATCCTGGACAGTCTAGAGTTTAGATTAGAAAAACAGATTCCAAAGACCATAATATTACTTTTCAAAGCTGTTATTTTTATGAGGTATTGAATATGCTCAATAGATAGTTATCCTTGTTTACTTTACACTCACTGAACAGGCACCTATGTTTATTGTTATGGTGCATGTTGCATCAGTCGATTTACGTTGTTTTACTCGAACATTCACAATATTCCCAAGTCCAAAAACATTTTGAAAGGTAATTTTACCTTCGTAACATGAAAAGATGAGTCTATGTTATTATCAGTTTGCTCAATATAATTTTAAGTAAATATTCATATCAACAGGATAATAAATAAGAAGCATTATATTTTTCAGTACAAATGAAAAGATGGCTTTATATTCTGACTGAATTAACCAGCAGGTTTAGTAATGAACTATATTCTTTCACTGTGTGTTTTGTAATTATTATTAGTATTATGATGAATGTAGTTAGCTATTTATTTATTGAGTGTCTTAATTAGTATCAAAATGTTTTAGTCATGGGACTAAAAACAATACTCACTCACTCACTCACTCACTCACTCACTCACTCACTCACTCACTCACTCACTCACTCACACAAAAATTACAGTAATGCATGAACTTTGAGTTACTTTTTGCTTTATCTCATAAAGACCATCTCTCTATCTGTCTCTCTCTCTCTCTTTAGTAGGCTGTGTTAGTGGAAAAGAATTTCTCGAACCATCTAAGTCCCCCTGGACTCTGTACTCTTCGGCAGAGGAGAATACACGCTTACCATGTCGATTCAATGCATCGAACAGCGAGGTTAAGGTTGTGCAGGTGACGTGGATTCGAAAGAATTTAAACGGGGATGAGGAACAGATTATCACCGTCCATTTCAGCGAAGGCCAAACAGGTAAACCATTTTTACAATTAAGCATCATGATTAACAATCAAAATTATATTTGTGAATCTGTCTCATTCTTTTCTTTGTATGCTAAATCATTGTCTTATTTCCTGTAAGTAATAAACACTATTTCCAAATCATTTGACATTTTACATACATGCACTGCTGTACTAATGATGCCATAAAGTGCTTAGAGATTAATGTGTTCGTTCCCGTGTTTGACAATACATATAAAAGCTTACTCTGAGGTGAGCTGTCAGTTGCCTCTACATGACCTGCAAGGGGGTTAGAGTCACGTTTAATACATGTTGATTGTACGAAATAGCATTTCAGTTGTGTTAGTTTGAGGCCTGGTTTCACAGACAATGCTTATATTAAGCCAGGATTAGGCTTTATTTATGTTAGGACATTTATAACGTCTCCCATAAAAACATTACTCTTCGGAAGTTTGAGAGAAAACAATGGCACTGATTTATTTTAAGCATTTTAGTCTGGGGCTAGGCTTAAGCTTTGTCTGTGAAAACAAACCTACTGTATCTGGTTCTTTATTTTTGGAGCTCATTTGTTTAAGCATTGAATTAACAGCACAAAGGTCATGGGTTGATTCCCGTGTATACCTTGCTATACTGTACACTGGCAAAAAAATGGTCCCTAGCTGTGACTGGGGGCAGTGTCCTTTGAAAAAGTCCTGATATGCAGCATTTAGGTACTAATATGCACTATTTTGTACCTGTATGTACCCCTGAGGTACAATATGAACTCTTTAGGTGCAATGGTGTACTTGTTTAAAGTATTGCCCCAGTGACAGCTAGGGACCATTTTTTGAAAAAGTTAGTCTTTCTGTTTCATATTGCGTTCCTGACAAATCGCTTTGCTGTTTTTTCTCTATTTTATAAGTTGCTTTGTTTAAAAGCGTCTGCTAAATGCCTAAATGTAAATGTTAGTATATTCATTTAAAAACGTAAAAACACTCATTTATTATTTGAGCAGTACTGCAATATCAAATTTAATGTGTAAACCAACACTGAAAAAAACGAACTTTTTGTGTAGTAATATATATTAGATTAACTCTAATAATTTCTACATAATAATATTAACATTTATTGAGAACTAGATTTTCCTAAGTAAAATGATGATAAATACACAATTAATTCATGTAGAAAATGAACTGTGTGGGAATAGTAAGTCGTATTAGATATTTTCTTGTATTATTTAAATGTTTTATAGTCACTGCACATAGTCCTAAAATAATTAAGTACACTTTAATCAAAACTTTAGCAGATTCAAGTAAAAACTTAGTTAATTTAACTTAAGAATATTAAATACATTAAACTAAAAAAATTCAAGTAAAATTTACTTACATTTATTTGCACATGTTGTAAGGAATACCCACAATCCTTTGTGCCTGAATATTTTTTATTTTTTAAGCTTTATCACAGAATAAGAACTGATAAGAACTTTAACTACTTAAATATTTGTCAATAAAATGTCATAAAGGTTTAAGCTCTTATAATATTGATGTTGTTTTGTTGTAAATGATAATTTTGTGAAGTCACCGTTCAGGTGATCAGTGTTTCTTTACATGAACCCTGTTTAGAACATTATTTTGTATTTCGCTCCACAGTGCTGAAAATGCATGTCAAAAACGCAGTTTGTGTGCGTTTCTTTGCAGAATCAAGTTTATTCAATGACTATTATAACAATGGCATTATAACACAAAATTCATGAACACTGTAAAAAATAAAAAGTTGACTTAACTTAAATTTTCAAGGCAACTTGCTGCACAGCTTTTTTGAGTTTACTCAACTCTTGGATGATGTAGTTCACCTAACTCAATTTACTGAGTAATGTCAACTTACACCAAAAAGTTGAACCAACTTAAACTGATTAGGTGATAAGCAAATTTCTATGTTTACTCAACTAGTGGCTAAGTTGGGTAAAGAGAAATTTAGTATATCCAAATTTAACTAATCTACTTGTTTTGGACTGTGGGAGTGTACAGAGAAAGGTCTCATAAACAAAGTCTTTGTCTGATTTAAACCTTTTAGACCTTTTTGCTGTGAGGCAACAATGATGCGCGCTAACTCATTGTGCTGCCCTCTATACTGAACACACAATCTCAATCATGGTAACAATGAACAAACATAATTCTTTAAAAATTACTCTAAATACAACATATAACTAACATTAACAACATAACAACATAATTAAATCCAGCAAACATTAAAACAGTCATCTTTTTTAGTAAATATTAACCAAAGAAGTGAACATGCCGCAATGCATGCTGGGAACCATTCCGACCATTGTTTTTTTTTTAATTGCTTTTTCAGATTTCTCAGTTTGGCAAGTTGGGTGAACGAATTGGACAAAAACTTATACAAACTTATACAAGTCCAGTCAACAAAATAATATTTGTTAGCTGAATGATTATGCTCTTTTCATTCAGTGAACACAAAATAATCAATTGACGCCCTTCAACAAAGAAATCTTTGTTCAAGTTACTTAATGTTCTTTGTGAATGAACATTTTAAAGTTGGATTTTTTACAGTGAGTGACTACTCATGAATTTTGTGTTATAATGCCTTTTATTACACTAAAAATAACTAGGTCCAGAACTATGTTAAAGAAAATAACAAACAGTAAATACGATTCATTTAATATTTTTAGGACAGCAATACTTCAATTTTCAAAATAAAAACTTATAGACTTTACCTAAACTATTAAAATAAATCTAACTTCTAAAAAAATGAAGTAACATTTACTTAATTATTTAACACATGTTTTTCATGCATTATTAAGTAGATTTTATTTGATTTTAGTAGTTAAGTTGTACTTAAAAAGCAGTACATTTTACTTAAAAAAAAGTTCATGCAAATTGTTATGAGGATTTTTTTAAAGTAAATTTTACAAGTTGTTTTTTTCAGTGAAAGTAATATGAAAGTAAAACAGAAGTGTAACTGCAAAACATGTTATGAGGCCTTTCTAATGACTTTTATGTACAAACTCCTAACCCCTAACCAAACGTTCTGCATTTTACATGTTCAAATTTTTTTATTAAATTATCTAAATTGTTGCATTAAATTATCATTTAGTGTGCTTTATAAGCAGTTTTTTTCTTATAGGGACCAAAAAATGGGGAAATCTTGCACAATCACACCATATATACAGTAAACATTGCTATAGGCTTTAAAAGCATCTTTATATGCCATCTTATGTACTAAAAAGTTAATGATCTGTAACTCATTTAGATCACGTTTTTGCCTGTCTCTCTCTCTCTCTCTCTCTCTCTCTCTCTCTCTCTCAGAAAATGCTGGATACCTAGGACGTGTGCGGTTTGATAGCAACAACCCAATATTAGATTCTGCTCTGATACTTATAGGTACAAATCCCTCAGATGAGGGCAAATACATCTGCAAAGTCGCCACCTTCCCCACAGGAAACTTTGAGAGTGAGATTTCTCTCACAGTATGGAGTAAGTTCATTCACATCTTCTATATAAGTATATCACTGTAAAATAGGCTGGTAACTGTAAATAGAGATGGTAAAAGTTGTATGAGCTATTGTAGTTTTGGCTCAGACTCTCATACATTATTTTAATAACATCATCATTAAGAACGGGTCAGAAATGTAGCTTGGTTGTCGCGTTACTGTAGTCCGACTGGTTAAGCATTGCATTTTAGTGTAATGCTTGTGGTTTGGATGGATGTTTTCTATAAAAAGAATTGTGGTTCATTTCTATGCAACAGTCCTGCTCTGCAGTTTTTTCACTTTCAATTTTTTTTACCTTTCAATGTACCTTTTTGTAAACTGCGATAGTTTGATAACCACAAAGCTAACACCAATGGGATGTTTACAGTATTTGTTCTCAAAACAGCACCTAGCGTGTCAATGGGAGTAACAATAGACCTTGACAGTGTACATTCGCTTTGAATGAAAATTCAATAGCTGCTGCTTTCTCTTTCAAAAAGGCGGTTAGCGAATGCAACAGTATCATGTTTTGTGACTATAATAACAAAGGTCCTTGCTGTGTCCGCACGTCTGATAGACTTAAGACATACCCACTGCTGCCAAATTTGCTATTTATCTTATTTGCTTTGTAAAGTTTTAACTTATCTTCTTTTTGGTTTACCATTTATCCTATCTTTGCCACATAACAGCCAAGCCTATTACCTCCCTGGAACCCATGATCCTGGTTGAGGGCCAGACATTTCGTCTGGCTGCTACATGTCGTTCTGTGGCTAAGCCAATGGCAGCCCTTTCCTGGGACACAGAGCTTCCGGGTCAGAGCCAGAACCGCACCTTTGATGATGGGGTGGCCTCCATCCAGTTTTCCCTTCACCCACTTCGTAGCATGAATGGTCAGAAGCTGGACTGCCTGGTCTGGCACCCATCTCAAAATGGCCCCAAGAGGATCGTCAACAATCTTGTAGTGCATTGTGAGTCTTTTGTTATGTTTTTTAGATGGATATTTGTTAGTGTAAACATTTAGCAAAATAAAAAAAACTAGAAAGAAATTAATTTAAAAGAAAAAATACAATAAAGACTACCATAGGCCTATAAATGATCGCAGTTTACTTAATAATATCTTTTTATATTACAGTTGTGAGAAATAGATATAATATACTGATATAATGAGATTACAGTAAACTACTAAGTTATATGATATGAAAAATGATAAATAAACACTTTTTAAGAACTACAACAGTCAGATTGTGACCTCATTTAAATAAGACCACTCACTTTTCTCACTTTTGTATGTTTCTGCTTACTGCTCGTTATTCTGGCGATACTATATTCAGCTACACCAGCTTCAAGTTGGTTTTCTTTAATAGTGAACTGCGGACAATAACATAGAAGTGCTGCTGGTGTTTTTTTCTCTGTACTTCCTTTAAAAATTAACCTAATCTCTCTGATCTCTGTGCAGTTTCTACCTGCTAGTGTAAACACTTGCCAAAATATTCACGAAAGCTGCCAAGTGCAATTCATTTTATTGTTGTTTCCGTGCTGTACTGTGATTGAATATTGCATCACATACAAAATTATAGACACGTTAAGCTTTACACTATCTGTATGTGACTCAGAATGCAGTTGCATTGAAATTGCGAAATGTAAATGTGATCTATTGTGATCCACAGATGTGTTATGACCTGTGGGCTCTGCATTCGGGCATCGGTTTATTGTTTTTATCGATACTGTCACTATGTTGTGTGTCTGATTCATCTCCACTTGAACTGCAGCAATAAAATTATCTTATTTGATAAGCTTATTTTGAGTGCATTATCACAAACGTTCCAACATTGTTTTCTGTGTTTGTGTGCATGCTTTCATAAAGACCCTCCAGATGCATTGATTCCTGGCTCTGAGGGCGAATGGTATGTTGGCAAGGAGGGGGCTACGCTACAATGTAAAGGTCAAGGAAACCCAAAACCACACGAGATCAGCTGGACTAGGTAAATTATAAACCACCGTACGTCTGTCTGTTTTCAAATGTGTCTCCTTGTTTTGTTTGTCTTCCTGTCTGCGTATTGTGACCAGCTTTTCCATAATGCTGTTTTGGTTGGCTTCTATGTCAGCATACCAGAGAAATATCTGGGTGTGGAAGTAAAGAAAAGTTCAGTGACCTAAATTTATGACTAAACCGTCAATTTTATTGATTCGATACAAAAATCTCACATTTTATTCACAGACGCTGAGTGGCCACTGAATACACACAGCAGTTATTATTTTTTCATTAGTCAACTGACAAACAAGTCTGAGGTTATTAGTCAGGCTTGCACGCCTATTCTCTTGCATTTTTTAGTATCAGTGACTAAGGGGGTGTAAACGTGAACATTAAGATGATCACACACTTCCAAACTCTGTCTTAAGACAAACATTCTCGCTCTCGAGTTGGGAAACCTGTTCTCTGGCTGCCTGCTGTTAATGCAAAGTAAATGAAGTAACCGTGGCCTGGGTGTCGTGTTGCAACTTGTGCAGAAACAGACGGAGTGACTTTCACACGGAGGTTTAAGAGAAAAGGGGATGAGTTAGAGATGAATGGGTCGCTGACGAAAGAGAGGTCAGGAGATTTTGCCTCTGTGTTTATCTGTGTCCCGGAATAAGTGGTATCGCTGTCTTTATGCAAATTTTGTGATACCGTATGAACTACAGTATGAAAAATATGTTTCATGTAGTTCCTTGTATAAGCTATGCACACACATATGCCTTTGTCTACCAAAAACACTGGGCCTGTTTGTGTTCTACTATATACAGATCAACAAACTTTTGAAAATGTGAATGTTTAAACATTTTTACAAGGACTTACTTTGAATGCTTCAATAATTTCTATTCAGTATTACATAGTATGTCTATTGCATTTGTGACTTAGCTTAAACCTATGGTGTTAATTCTTATAATGCAATGATAGCAGGAAGTATAACGCTATAATGCATAGTATTCTTATCTTAAATGCATAATTTACCCAAAAATGAAAATTCTGTCATCATTTTCTCATCCTCACGTTGTTCTAAACCTGTATGAATTTCTTTTTTTCTGATGAACACAAAGATAGATATTTTGATAAATGATGATAAGCACACAGCTGATTGTAAACACTGACTTTCCTAGTCGGAAAAACAAATACGATGGAATTCAATGGGTACCGTCAACTTTGTGCTTACCATCATTTATCACAATATACCATAATATTTGTTTTCCTTCTATGGGAGTCAATGTTTATAATCAGCTATGTGATTACTATCATTTATCAAAATATCTTCTTTTGTGTTCATCAGAAAAAAGAAACTCATACAGGTTTAGAACAACATGCGAAAACATATAGCCTACTACTAGATTGTATTACCTCTGTTACTGTGATAAACCTTTTCTTATTCTGTTAATACTTTCGGAAAAGTTTTTAATCAAGTTAAGCCAAGCATAGTTTTAAGATTTTTCATGAAATTAATTTTAAACATCTTTTCTAGTCTTATTTTATTTAATTGGATAACATCCCAGGTGAAAAAGTAGTACACTTCCATAGTGTACTTAAAGTTCTTTATTTTCGCACACTAATTTTGTACTTAATATACTAAAAATTCATATTTAGTACTTCTTGAGATAATCATCTAAGTGTACTTCACTGTGCTATATTGAGACACCCTAAATATGAACTGAAATGTGTTAAAAATGTATTCAAAATGTATTTGGGTAGCACTTGTAGTAAACTTGAACCCATCTTTGTATGAAAGTTGAGTTCAAATTTAATACAAGTGTTAACTAAATACATTTTTAATACAGAGATAGTATGTTAAAAGTGCATTTTAGTTCATATTCATCATGGTGTCTCAAAATAGCACAAATAAGTACACTTAGATAATCTTAAGAACATCTTAAGAAGTACTAAAGATGAATTTTTAGTATATTAAGTACAAAATTAGTATGTGAAAATAAAGCACATTTAGTACACTATGGAAGTGTACTACTTGCACTGTAAAAAATACTTTGCTGCCTTAAAAATGTTTGTTGAATCAACTCAGATTTCAAATCAAAGTCCTTTCAACTTACTATTATTTATCTTGACTAGAGATGAGTTGTTATAACTACAGGTGAGTTGTTATAACTTATAAAATATAGTTGAAAAAAGTCAACTTCATTTTATAAGTTTTAACAACTAATCTCTTGTCAAGATAAATAATAGTAAGTTGACATGACTTGTAAATCTAAGTTGATTTAACAAAAAAAGTATTAAGTATTTTTTTACAATGTGAGGATGAGAAAATAATGACAGAATTTTCATTTTTGGCTTCGCAATGTGCATTTACACTGTCAGAAAAAAATGGGTCACTGTAGCTTTTCAAAAAGTACACCTTTGCACCTAAAGAGGTAATATTAGAACTAAAGAGTGCCTATTGGTACTAAATGTATACAAACTGTACCCAAATGGTACATATTGGGACATTTTTAAAGGATACTGCTTGGCCGGGCAGTCATCATCTAATTTAACATTGTGAACATAGTAAAAAGTGCTAGCTGAATAAGTCTTATGTTGCTAAAGGAAAGAGAACATGAAAGCAATGCATAAGATACAAAATAAAATAAATGTTACATTTTTTAACAATGACCAAGAGTGGCATTTCCCACATATTAACTTATGAAGACATTTCCTACTTTAGTGGATATAATTAAACAGTTTGCAAGACTCCATTTATAGATTTTATTGTGTACTAAAAGGTCATTCAAGTATCTGAGAAATCACTCAATTTTTTAATGACCTGATTTTGGAAATTAAGCCTTATTTTCTTGTTTATATAGGAAAGGTTTGGATTTACCAGAGGGTGTGACTGTGGAAGGTGGTATCTTGCGTTTTGATAGGCCCATCCGTTTGACAGATGAAGGAGAATATGTGTGCACAACTACCAATCTGGTGGGATCTGGGAAAGCTGAGACTAAATTAAGTATAATGGGTGCGTATCCCATTGATTCTTTAATTTGCTTTTCACATTTAGTGCTCAGTGCTGGCATCTAGTGAAAATATCATGCAATTGTTTGTATAAGGCCTATAAAATGACAAATAAGGCATAGACTCTCATAGATTACTGACCTTTGTGTTATTCCACTCCTTTTAAATTTTATCATTTGCTTATAACTGTTGAACACCAAAGCAAAAATTTTAACAAAATGAATGGGGTGAAAACTGTGAAAGCACCATGAAATTCAAAAGCAATATTATATTCTGAGGTAAAGATTTAAGTAAAAATGTTTGTTACATTTTTAAAGAATTGCATATTTAGAGTCAAAATGATGTATTTTATAAAGGATAATTCATAATATCTACGTTTGTGTGCATATGTTTTCAGAACCACCTCCGCCACCTTATTTACTGATGATTATTATTGGTAGTGTGGCTGCATTGGTCATTCTCATTCTCATCGTAGTGATCATTTCAGTAAACCGCCACTATAAACGCAAAAATCACCAGCTGGCCATAGAACTGGATGAGAAAAAGTAAGGAGTATTTTATTTTCAGATTTAGAAATTAGAATTAGAGATGAGAATGTCAGTACTGTATACTTGTGTGTCAATCTTTCTATGTCAATCTGTTTTTCATTCAGAGAAGAAATCAGCACGCTTTCAAGACATGCCTCGTTTAGAAGAGTCCAATCCACTCCTTCAGAAAACAGATACTCGGTACAGTTCCACATGTACACTTTTTATTTTGTCCACCAGTTTAGTCATTTAATGACTGTTAGTGTCCCTTGAATTAAATGCTTTTAAAACATAGTGGTCCAATAAAGCCACACCAAACAATGTCTTTATGCCATTGCATTACAAAACTAAATATTAAACTTAAGTTTCCAAATTTCTTTTGACGTCACGTAGGGCTCCCTGATGACATTTTCCTGGGCCTTTTACATTAATGTGGTGTTCCTCAATTCCCATCCTTCCACACCCCCACACTCAAAAAAAATATTCATTAAATTGACTCAATTTTTTAGGGTAAGAGGTTGCAATCAATTTATTTAAGCTACATTTAAACAAAAGTTTTTTGTTTTGTTTTTCTAATTTTTTGTTTAAATGTAGCTTAAATAAACAAATTGAGTAAATTGAATGAATACATTTTTTAGTGCAGAATATTTTTTATATGTCTCCCTATAAAAAACCTGACTCAACATAGCCCTCTGCCATAAAAGGCTTGTTTAACTTCATGCGGCTCTCTGCAGACATGTTTACATGCACAATATTTTGTCAATCTGACTGAATTTAATCCAAATTAAAGGTTACAAAAATACAGTGTGCATGCACCCTAAACATTGCAATCTGATTAAAATGTTCATTTACATGTACATTCTTTATAATCCAAACCGAACGTCTGCGCAAGCGCACAGCCAGGGATGCCAGATTCGCGTATCAAAACTGTCTCACTGGACATTTAAAACTAGCCCAAAAGCAACCCACTGACTATTTACAGCCGAAATACCATAAATTAATAAACAAAATCTTTTCATCTTTAACCTGTAGAAAAAAACCCAAGCGGAGACGGTTTAAACAGTAGCCCAAATCTGAACTCGAAAAAAGTACATGGCACAGCATCTCTCGTCGAGTTCACGTTTTATATTTATAAATGTACAAAGCTAAGTTGGAGAAAGTTGTTCTTAAGAATTTTTCAGATATGGGCAATGAAAACACATTTTTCAAAAGGCATCCCTGCCGAAAAAAACAATAAAACCATTACAGAAAATTCTAATGGTTTTATTGGGACTTTTATTGGTTCTAATGGAATGTGGCCCAAAACACACTACAGTGTATTGGTTGTTGTTGTTGGTCTCTAATGGTATGTATTGGTTCTATGTATTGGTTCTAATGGAATGTGGCCCAAAACACACAGTGTAGTGGTTTTAATGGTAAAAGCTAATGGTTCCTATTGGTATTTTAATGGAAACCATTAGAATTTTCTGTAATGGTTTTATTGTTTTTTCAGCAGGGATAACGCTATTTTATTGCTTTATGTTCTAATGTTATAAAAGACATGAATGCTGCAGAATGTACAGCGCGTGACCCCATTACCTTAATAATGAGTGTTGCCATTGCCTTGCTATTGCATGTTTGTGTGACAAGAATCATGTGATAAAGTTAATATAAGATGTGAATTTGAGATCAAATGTTCTGTGCATGTGCACAATGTATTTTTGCATCTGATTGAGAAAATACTATGATTTACGCGTTAACATGCGCATTTTTCTCCTGATGATCGGACTACACCACCCCTTTCAATACGATCAAAATTCACATCCGATCGACCTCACTCGTATTCATTAAGGTGTTAACACGAAGGGTTTTCAATACGACTGAGCCATCAATACGATTACAAATGGATTATCACATTATGGAGAGAGAGAGAGAGAGAGAGAGAGAGAGAGAGAGAGAGAGAGAGAGAGAGATTTAAAAGCATACAGTTTCCTTTTTGGAAGTTTTGCGATTATTGTATTAACAAGTGTAATCATATTTGGAGTGTGGGGAGGGGGCTCTGCACCCCCCTCTCCCCAGAGCCATTACTGTATGATTTTGTCTGACCATTCTGGGTGGGGGGTTGCTGCATAAATGCAACTAAAATACATTCGTGCCCTTTGTTTTGCCTCCAAATACATGCCAGTAATGTTTTTAGTAAGGCATGTTTGTTAAAACTAATTATATTTCCTAATTAAACTAAGGCCTAGCACTGGCTTAAGCTAATCCCTCTCCAGGAAACCACCCCTTATAGTTGTGCACTTGGCATGTACATTACATTTTTACCCAAAGGGACTTACATTTGCATTTGAATTTGTATGATGTATATTATTTAGCCTAAAACTTTCTTTGTTTCCTTTAAAAAGGACGACACACAGGCTTTAAGAGTCGAGGGGACTTTGCGCACTAGTCTCTCTTCACTGGTTTGTCTCTGCCATTTTTTCTTAGCTTTATAACACTTTTTATCAGCATACATTTACTATGATATATAAATTTAGGTCAAAATTAAACTTTTTTTTTTCTGTGTTACGTTTACCTCCACTGGAACGTCCTCGCTCCAGAGATAGTCGTTCCACTTTGGGAGGAGTGGATTCACTCGGCCGCCCTGCGGTGTATAACAATTCCAGAAGAGGTAGAGAGAAAATGATGGAGAGAGGTGACAGAGAAAGCACTCGATTGATGATGGAGTCTTATGAGCAGGGGAGTAACATGTCACAGGTACATGGAATTTTAGGAGTTTGAATGTCTTGTTGCTGAATGGCATTTTAATGAGTATGATATAATATTCCTTAAAATAAACTTTTTTAAACAAATGCTCAGTGAATCATGCTTAACATTTAGTGAAGTGTTGTTAATCTATGTGTGATGGTTAAAGTCATAAATATGTATAAAGGCTAGATGTCTCGCCCGCACTGCTGGCCAATTGAGTGGAACGTCCGCAATTGGCGGCCATCTTGCCGCGGGGCGATTGCTCACTCGTGGCATTGTGTTTTGATGGTACATGTACTTTTAAATGACCATAACTTGCTTAATTTTCTTGATTAAAATTCATGAAACATGTTAAAGCATCCAGAATTATAGCCACGTTAATAATGTTTGTAAGAAACCAAACCGTTTGAAAATTGGTAGAAAATTAAACAAGTTATAGTCATTTAAAAGTACCTGCACCATTAAAACTTAAAGGACAAGTTCGGTATTTTACACTTAAAGCCCTGTTTTCAGATTGTTTATGATGAAATAGAACAGTTTTGACTGAAATTTCAACATGCCCGTATATTCTTCCGTTGAGAGCTTGAATGGTGACACTCCAGCCCAGGTGGTGGCGATAATACAACTTTGCCAATTGCAAGAATGCAAACAAGGTTCCCGGCGTGGAGTAATACAGTACCAGCAGCACATCTTATACAAGTCAATGGAGTTGGCAAAAACTACGATAAAACCTGTTGGAATGCGCATTTTGCAGCGATTTTTGTGTGAGCATATCAGTGAACACCCCTGACCACTCTTTCACGTCTTTGTAAACGAAAGTTTAATGCATTTTAGGAAGGATTGTTCCAGTGCACCTATACACCCATTGTAGAGATGGGAGGTGAAACGACAAACACCCCAAAATACTCGGGACAGCCGCATATGTCGAAATTTCAGTCAAACTGTTCTATTTTATCATAAACAATATGAAAACAGGGCTTTAAGTGTAAAATACCAAACATGTCCTTTAAAGGGATAGTTCGGCCAAAAACGATATTAAACCCATGATTTACTCACCCCCAAGCTGTCCGAGTTGCATATGTCCATCGTTTTTCAGACAAACACATTTTCGGATATTTTAGAAAATATTTTAGATCTTTCTGTTGATTAAATGTAATGTTACGGGGTCCAGCAATAGTCCACGACCTTCAAGTCCAAAAAAAGTGCGTCCATCCTTCACAAATTAAATCCAAACGGATCCAGGATGATAAACAAAGGTCTTCTGTGGGTAATCCGTGCGGTGTTGTTGTAGAAATATCCATATTTAAAATGTTATTAATGTAACTAACTTCCTTCCGGTAGCGCCGCCATCATGGAGTCATCCGCATTCAGGATGAGAGCTTACGCAGCGTACAGAGTTTCTCTGCTGCTGCACTGTCCCCCCCATAGATATGTATATAAAGGCTAGATGGCTCAAGGCGGAGTCCCTAACGGCATCACCTGGCGGCCATCCCACGACAGGGCGCCCGCTCACTCGTAGCATTGAGTTTAATGGTGCAGGTACTTTTAAATGACCATAACTTGCTCAATTTTCTACTGATTTTCAAACGGATTGGGTTTTTACAAACGTTATTAACGTGGCTATAATTCTGGATGCTTTAACATGTTTCATGAATTTATTTTTTATTTTTAGTATAGGTATGCAGTGTCATAGGTACATCTTTGACGTTTATAACAAACCAAACCGTTAGAAAATCGGTAAAAAATTAAGCAAGTTATGGTCATTTAAAAGTACCTGCATCATTAAAACTCAATGCTACGAGTGAGCGAGCGCCCTGTCGTAAGATGGCCGCCAAAATGCGGACGTTGCACTCAATTGGCCAGCAGCGCGGACGAGCCATCTAGCCTTTATATACATATCTATGGTCCCCCCGCCCTCCGAATTTGTCATACGTCACTAAGAAAAGTGCGTACACTACGCTAATACTCTCTCCTGAGTCTAAGATGGCGGCGCAACCGGAAGGTAGTTAATTAAGTTAATAACATTTTAAATATGGATATTTCTACAACAACACCGCACAGATTACACTCAGAAGACCTTTGTTTATCATTCTGGAGCCGTTTGGATTTAATTTGTGAAGGATGGACGCACTTTTTTTGGACTTGAAGGTCGTGGACTATTGCTGGACCCCGTAACATTACATTAAATCAACAGAAAGATCTAAAATATTTTCTAAAATATCCGAAAATGTGTTTGTCTGAAAAACGATGGACATATGCAACTTGGACAGCTTGGGGGTGAGTAAATCATGGGTTTAATATCGTTTTTGGCCGAACTATCCCTTTAATGCTACGAGTGAGCGATCGCCCTGTGGTAAGATGGCCGCCAGGTGATGACGTTAGAGACTCCGATGTAACACATCTAGCCTTTATACATATCTATGGTTAAACTAGTCTAAACAGTGCATGAAAATTTGATCTTCTTTTCATGCAACCCTGTTACCAAAATGTAGTATGCCTATATATTTCCAATAATTAAAAAGAAATACTTAATTTCTTAAAAACAAATAGTAGTAAGGTAGTAATGTCAATTAAGCATTAATTAAAATGGAATCAAATTATTTACTTACAATAGATTCCTTGCAAATGCTTGTATATAACACTGTATGTGTAACAAAACATCTAGCATCTATGCATAATATTTGACTTTTTATTGAATCATTGCACATTTACCTTTTCTATCCAGGAAACCCAACTCCTCCCTCCTCTCCACCCCTCTTCTTATTTGATGGAACAGACCGCTGAAATTGTCCGATCTCGAAATGGCAGTGCTATTCTCATAGCAGAGGGGAGACCGCAATCAGGAGCAAGCAGCAAAGGAGGCAGCAGAGGGCATCATTCACCCTTAATAAACATGTACCCAGTCGTTACAGATGAAGAGGAAGAGGATTCTCTCAGCCCTACGGAAGAAAATTTAAGAATTCACAGGGGCTTAGAGCCTGACGGTTTTGAAAATGGAGGCAGCGAGACTGCGAGCTCTCAGATATCAGAGGCACTCTCATGTCATTTTGAGCGCACTAATGGCATACTACGGCCCAAGTCAAAACCCAATAACATTCTGCTCCCAGCCACCACAACACTTCTCATTTCTCCCCATAGCCCAACCATTCACAAAGCTCAGATTGTGTAGAGACTCTGCAGCATTCATTCGCATGTCCCTGAATTTATTCAAGGTTTAAACGCAGTGGATATGAAACAGAAGAACTTATCTGAGAACGAAAAAATGGATGTGTACATCATCTTTTAAAATATGGAAACTCTTTTAAGGAGAGTGCATTGTCAATAATGTGGACTGGCTATCATCTAACAGAACTCAGCATTACTTACATGGTACCTGAACTATCCACACAATATATTCTGGAACTGGTCCTTATGAGTATTATTGGGCATACATACAAGTACAGACTGACAACCATCAGAGTTAAGCTCCCTTCTGTGGCCATGGATTGGATTACTTGTATTTTAAAGACTTTATTTGATTTACTGTTACTACATTAAAGAGTCTGGGCAGGTAATTCATCACTGTGACTTGATGTTTGTAAATCTAGACATGTACACTAGATGTTTTTTTTTAAATATATGTGAGTATACTGCGCATTTTGTAAGTCATTGTTGTGTATAACATAAAGCCAATCCATGAATAGTATTGATGAAGTATTACAGATTGCCTTGTATTAAGATTGTTTGTGAATGACCACTGGGTGCACAGAATGTCAGTGTCACTGTATGAGTCATTGTTTACAACATTTATACTTCATGTTAATAGCTCTATAGATGTATTTTAGTTTTACCACACTTTATGTTGTACGTAGTGTTACATATTGCTGATATTACTGCTGAAACCTATTTTTACATAACAAAATACAAACGCTTACATGGGTAATTTTGATGTATTCCGTTTACTTGAGTATATCAACATTGTCACTTGTTAATACAGTGCATGGTGTGGCTTTAATGGCCGGTTATTAAATCAGCCCTAATTACACGGTGTGTATCCAGGTTAATTTTTCAGGCAATATTTAAACAGTCCGGGGTGTGTGTTGATGACTTACCTACAAAATGTTCACGAAAAAGCAAATGTGGTATCGTAGTTTGGCCAAAGTGAAATGACAGGAAAAAATATGATGTTTTAATTTTTAATAAACGAATTTTCATATTAATTTATTACAGTTTTCGCAATAACAGCAATTGCATAAATTACGTTTTAGTGAGCCTTGGTAAAAAGTTTTAAGGACATAAGACTGTCCAACGCCCACAAAAAGCTGTCAAATTATTAAGAATTTTAAAATAGTAGTATCCACCCGGGGGGACTTTTAACTCACCAAACGGCGTCAACGGCCATTTTGTTGACTCTTCACCATGGCGAGCTTCACACATCGCTGGTTTTAATTCTAGGCACACTGGCTTAGGAATTTTAGCATCCGTCATCTTTTATTCTTTACCGTAGTTGACGTTTTTCTGATTTATTCAGAATTCCGGAAATCTTTACTGTAAGATTTTGAACAACAACCGTTTGCGTCTTCAGAAAATACACAGTTGTTTATTTATTTTACGCAATAATCTGTATTAGGTTTTTCGTAAATGGTTAAATGGTCTGGATATTATTGTTCCACCTGACCATGCAAAATATACCGACGATAACAACACAGGATTAGCGTCATTTAAACGGACAATTGTCATTTTGTATCCCGAATCGCTTTTTTTCCTAAGAAGCACATTTTATCAATATATTAAAAGAAATAAAGATAGAACGAAAGAAACAAATACGACGGAATCAGAAGAAAGAAAATCTCCAGCAGAGGTACAGTAACTTAGATTTACTGGATGTAACCTGCTCGTATTATTATGTTATGATCAATGCATTTTTTTGATTACCTTGTAGCATGTTTCGTCATTTGGCTTAATTGCCTTGATTTTTTGCATCAAGATATACATGTATTTATAGAATTGATGTCATAGTGGTTGCAAGTGCTCTTTTTTATGTTTATTATGTATTTTGTTTGACCTATATTGCTTTTTAAGTTGCATTACATTTTACATTCATTTAGCAGATGCTGTTATTTGAAGCGACCAACAAAAGAGGGAGCATTCAATAAGCACAGTGTACAAGTAAGAATAGAGTTAATGCTAGAGAGAGGGTGAGATGAAAAACATAAAAGATGATCCAATTTTTTTTAAACAATTTAAACTATTTAAATATATGTGCATATTGTTTACACGTGTACATTAGTATTAGTATTTCATTTACAAAAATTATTGTGGGTAATGTACAAGACCTCTCATTGAGGGGTTTCGTTCTAAAGTGAAAATGTAGCGCACCCCTACTGTTCACTATTCGTCAGGTTCAGAATGAACAAAATCTATTTATATGAAGTGGTTTAAAGTGTTTGTGTTTTATAGCACAGTCCTGCTGGTCAGTAGTTCTGACTAGACCTTGACTGTTGATGCTATGTGGTGTCTGAATTAAGCGGTGTTGTTCATTCGTGTACACCTGAGACATGTGACAGCTCAGATGCTTCTAGAGTTGCATTGAACAACAGTGGCTCTCACTTTTACCTTAATACTGAAGTCTCAGAGTAGCCAGTAGTACAGGAGAATATCTAAGTAGGCATAATAATTTGACTAGTTATAATAAAAACATTACAGATTCCTGTTATTAACTGACACAATTTTAAAGTTATTTTAATGTTATTGACAGAACATAACAGAAGTGTTATTTTGATGTCTTTAAATATTAGTGTATCAAGACACAAGTCACTTACTCATTCTTCATTATATTTTATTATATTAAGTCATTGTTCTTCATTATATTTTAAGTTTAGAATAATAGGAAACTTTTCAAAACTGTACGATTAACAAATGGAAGTTAGGAATTATGTTATATTTCAGAATTTTCAAAGTAGATGCCGTTTCTCTAAAATGTACAAAATTAATAACATTTTAGCATTTTATCAATCAGATTTTTGCCCAGTAGTTCCCACTTATTCTGGGCTTGTATTCGCTGTGGTTATTCCTTTATGAGTTATTCAGTCTTAGTCAATTTGTTTTTAATTAAATATTTAGGTGTGATGAAAGACATTAAAGGTGCCAAAGAATTCATTGAAATAATCTGTTTAATTGTTCTCTGATATCTGCATAGAAGGTATGTGGCTTTATTAAATACATAATTATCCAGTGACTGTTTCACATTTACCATTATTACACATTACCATTGTCTATTTACAACCCTGGGATTTGCTTTTAGAATGAAAAGGTCTATTATCACCTTATTTGAAAGGGTCATGAGTCATGAATAATAATGTTGAGCTCTGCTATGATTGGCTGTCTTCGGTGCAGTAGCTCTGTGTTTGTGTAAACGAACCTTATGTTCGAGCCTGTATCAGACGAAGATACGGAATTTGAGTAATAATCAATTGTTATGAGATTGTTTATGCATGTTTCTGGGTGGTAAGTTTGTGTTTTTCTTCCAGTGTGGACCTGCAAAAAACATAACTGCAACGTCAATAGTAGAACTTCAGCCTAATCGCTAGCATATAGCATTAACTAGCATATAGCAGTAACTGTAACAACTTTGTTTTAGCATTGTAACAACATTGTACTTAATTTAATGTTGGGGGCGACATGTAACGTCACAGTCTAGCCTTTTTCACACAGACATTCCGGAAAATACACGAAAAATGCATCCTGGATTTTTCCGGGATCATTTGATTTTTTGTTAATTCACACTGCCAATGATTTGCCGGCATCTGCAAGGTCCCGGAAACACACGTGACCTGTAAAGTCCTGCACTATTCTACGCAGCATCTGAAGTTTGCATATCTCCAGAAACCACTCGCATGCATTTTTGTTTATGATAAGACTATAAAGGAGCGCGTGAAGCGCCGTTCTATGCTGGTGAATGATCTCAGCTTCAGAGTGGATATTTGACAAGCTCCCCGATCTTTGCTTTAATCCAGTTTTCAGACATAAGCTCATATGAGCATGTGACGCGATATTCTTTTATGCTGCTGAATGATCTCGGCTTCAGCGCGGTAAGTGACGAGCTAACTTACCTGATATCTGCGTCAGTCCAGTTTGTTGACATTTCTCATCGTAAATGTTGTAAATCCCTCATTTTAAAGAGTTGAACAAACTTAATGTTGCCATAACACGCGCGTCCTCCTCACTACTGCACACGTGTCATTGTTTATGCGTCTCCTGATAACTGCTTCAATCTAGTTTGTGACATTTCTCGTCGTGAATGTTGATATGCATGTAAATCTCTCGTTTTAAAGAGCTGAACCATAACTTTTGTTGTGATGACGCGCGCGTCCTCACTATGACACGGCCATTACGGATTGTTTCGACTTCTTGTTCACACAGAGGGTTTTCCGTGTATCTTACTAGGTCCTCTTTCCGGCAATGATCCCAGAAGATTTACGGGACATGTTTGCGTTCACACAAAAGCTTGTCTGGCAATTTTACGGGTATTTTCTGGGACCAAAGGTCTGTGTGAATGGGGTTTCAGTGTTTTGTTGAAGGAATAGTTTACCCTTTTGCCATATTAAACTATGTTATCACCTCAACTTAGACAAATACATATCTATCTTTTTTCAATGCGTGCACTGTACAGCGTGTCGTGAATGTGTTAGCATTTAGCCTAGACCCATTCATTCCTATGGTACCAAACAGGGAAGCCACCAAACACTTCCGTGTTTTCCCTATTTAAAGACTGTTACATGAGGAGTTATACCAGTAAGTATGGTGCCACAAAATAAAACTCTTTTTTGGTACCATAGGAATGAATGGGGCTAGGCTAAATGCTAACACATTCATAATGCGCTGTACAGTGCACACATTGAAAAAAGATAGGTATGTATTAATTCGTCTAGGTTGAGGTAATAACATAGTTTAATATGGCAAAAGGGTAGACTATTCCTTTGAGCTTGGCCTGTTTTCCAGCAGTCTTTTGCATGCACAAGGTTTACATTAGAAGGAGAAAATAAAAGTGTTTAAGGCTCACAATATGTCATTAACATGTACCGAACCCTTATTATTCATCTATGCCTAGCCCTAGATGAATAGACTATGCCTAGATGTTTTCCATTCTACGGCACCTTTAGTGTATTGAAAAAAAATATTTAGAATCTAGAAAACAAATTTCAAACCATTGCTTCAGATCAAAGATTACATTGTCATGCAAACTTTTTATAAGTGATCCTACACTTTTAATACTAGATTATTCATCAAATATCGCATGTATCTTAATGTTGGTATCAGCAGCAGCCAAAAAAAATCCACATCATTTGACCTTTAATTTTAAATGTGTGACACTAGCTGCAGTATTATTGGTCATTTTGTATGTTAATTGTTTTCATAACAGGTTATTGTCATATGTTAAGCCCATAACTGTCAGGTGGTATGATTCATTAATGCTGCATGTACAATTAACGGTAACATTCTTATTTTCTTTTTAATGAACAAGCTTCCGTGTTTTTTAATTCCCTCCTATTATTTTGTCAACAGTTATGTCCTTCAGGAGGGGTGTTGTCAGGCAGAGTAAGTTTAGGCATGTATTTGCCCAAGCATGGAAGGCTGAGCATTGCCTTGATGATGTCAGAGTATCACGTGTGACATGGGATGGTCCCCTGTGTGCTGTCAATCCGAAGTTCATCGCTGTCGTCATTGAGGCTGGAGGGGGCGGAGCCTTTCTTGTGGTACCACTTGCCAAGGTTTGCATACTTTGCAATACACAATAGTTTTTAATATTAATGATTAATTTGTGCTGTAAGCCTTGTGGGTGGAGTTTAAGATATTTACAGTAGTTTGGTTAATCAAATTAACTCTCTAGGATTAATTCAGACAAAAGATGAATATTTATTTATACTCCTGCAACTGGTTTATTGGGTCAGCTATTTTAATGAATCACTCAGATCAGTTTTTGAATTGGATTATCCAATAAATTGAAAAGATCCAACTCAAACAAATCACTCATGCACTATTCATTATTTCACTTGTTTCATGCTTTTGATCTTAAAACCCAGCAAAGCACAATTAGGGCAGATTCGATTTTAAGTTAATAACCTAAATTTGCTCTGTCTATTACGCAAAATAAAATTATGTTTAAAATGAAAGGATACATTATGACACAATTTTCTTTTTTGTGTGAACTATTTCTTTAAAGTTGTAATGTGAATTTTAAGCAGAACACAACAGTTCATTATGTAAAGCCTTTATACACCACTGATAATATAGTTATGTATATTATATTGCATTTCTGTCAAGAGATCCTTCTAAAATGGGCAAGCCGGTCTGTGTTTGATTCATTATTGTAAAACTGACAACAGGAGGGAGGTGTTTGGATCACCTTACAGTGTTTTTGTCTTTTACCACTAGAGTGGTAGAGTGGACCAGAACATCCCGACAGTGTGCGGTCACGCTGCTCCAGTGTTGGATGTGCAGTGGTGCCCACATGATGACAACGTTATTGCCAGTGCTTCAGAAGACTGTACTGTTAAGGTCTGTATCGATCCATACAACCAACAACTACATCCTCATTTACTGTCATATAAATATCAGTACAAACAATGAGATCTTTGGGGCTTCACCAGTGCTTTGCTGTCCTGTAAATAAAATTCAGTACAGTAATATACACTCACCTAAAGGATTATTAGGAACACCTGTTCAATTTCTCATTAATGCAATAATCTAATCAACCAATCACATGGCAGTTGCTTCAATGCATTTAGGGGTGTTGTACTGATCAAGACAATCTCCTGAACTCAAAACTGAATGTCAGAATGGGAAAGAAAGGTGATTTAAGAAATTTTGAGTGTGGCATGGTTGTTGGTGACAGACGGGCCGGTCTGAGTATTTCACAATCTGCTCAGTTACTGGGATTTTCACGCACAACCATTTCTAGGGTTTACAAAGAATGGTGTGAAAAGGGAAAAACGTCCAGAATGCGGCAGTCCTGTGGGTGAAAATGCTTTGTTGATGCTAGAGGTCAGAGGAGAATGGGCCGACTGATTCAAGCTGATAGAAGAGCAACTTTGACTGAAATAACCACTCGTAACAACCGAGGTATGCAGCAAAGCATTTGTGAAGCCACAACACGCACAACCATGAGGCGGATGGGCTACAGCAGCTGAAGACCCCACCGGGTACCACTCCTCTCCACTACAAATAGGAAAAAGAGGCTACAATTTGCACGAGCTCACCAAAATTGGACAGTTGAAGACTGGAAAAATGTTGCCTGGTCTGATGAGTCTCGATTTCTGTTGAGACATTCAGATGGTATTCAGAGTCAGAATTTGGCGTAAACAGAATGAGAACATGGATCCATCATGCCTTGTTACCACTGTGCAAGGTGTAATGGTGTGGGGGATGTTTTCTTGGCACACTTTAGGCCCCTTAGTGCCAATTGGGCATCGTTTAAATGCCACGGCCTACCTGAGCATTGTTTCTGACCATGTCCATCCCTTTATGACCATGTACCCATGATGGCTACTTCCAGCAGGATAATGCACCATGTCACAAAGCTTGAATCACTTCGAAATTGGTTTCTTGAACATGACAATTAGTTCACTGTACTTAAATGGCCCCCACAGTCACCAGATCTCAACCCAATAGAGCATCTTTGGGATGTGGTGGAACGGGAGCTTCGTGCCCTGGATGTGCATCCCACAAATCTCCATCAACTGCAAGATGCTATCCTATCAATATGAGCCAACATTTCGAAAGAATGCTTTCAGCAACTTGTTGAATCAATACCACGTGGAATTAAGGCAGTTCTGAAGGCGAAAGGGGGTCAAACACAGTATTAGTATGGTGTTCCTAATAATCCTTTAGGTGAGTGTACATTGATAAAACTTTAATTTATAGTAGACTGCTTTAATTTTTTGCATAAGAGAATTGTTCATTGTAACCCGTCAAAACTTGTGTAATTTAAACAATATTTACATTTATTCATTTAGAAGACCCAAAGCGAAATGCAAATGAGGAAGCAGTTTGTCATAAGAGCCAGCATTGTGATGTAGTTAGTGTCCTTTCACCAGGATTACGTAATTGATTCATATTATCAAAGTGAATCTAAATCTAACAAATCAAATTGATGAAATTTAATTAAATTAGTTTTACAATAGGATCCGGCCTTCAGTGGCCTGCATTTTTACAGCCCTGTGAGAAAGTCTATGCATTGTGTTATAATTTCATAAGCAGGGAAAACATCCACCCATGTGAGCAAAGGTCTTAAGCCCCATCAATAAAAAATTCTGTAGGAATCTAAATGACTTGATTGATGTGATTTCATTTTCTGAATTAATGATTTTGTTTATTTATTTGTTTATTGACAGCTGCACTTTTTAGTCATTACTGTAATTACAATATTAAAGCGACTTTAAAATAATATAATAGCTTACAAACAGATACGGTTATGCATTGTACACACTGCAGTTTTTCAATGTTGCTGAATAAAGTCTCAGTGGTTAATAACTTTGGTAATTCAGTTACTATTTTAACCATGTTGTCACAGAGTTGTACACTTTCCTCAAAGAGAAACGTTCTGGATAGGAATCATTGGCTAATATTTAAAAGAGTTGCATTGTATTTTTTTCTACGTTAACAGATTTGGCAGATTCCTGATGGTGGTCTTACAGCACCCATGTCTGAAGCTGTTGTGACTCTTGAGGGTCACAGTAAAAGAGTTGGGATCTTAGCCTGGCACCCCTCTGCTCTTAATATCCTGTTGACTGCAGGTAAGCATATGTAGATGCTTGGATGTGTATATATACTTCACCTGCACCTTATGCTGAACTTGGATTAGTCTGTTCTCTGTCCCACTCTGTTCTGGCACAGTGTTCTAATTCTGGTGTCCTTAACCTGCTTTATATCTTCTATCAAGCCCTAATTTGAGACGTTGGATTTGTTTGACAATCTTGTTTTGCTTAATGATTTGTTGAAGAAAGATTATAACATGTAAACAAAAATTGTATTACTGTAAACCAAGTCCACTGAGTTTGTCAGTCGGTCTGATGTCTGACTCGTGGGCTATTAGCATAGGATGCATTTGTCGATTCTGCCTGCAGTATTCCATTATGCATTTGGCAGATGCTTTGTTTCATTGTTCTCCATTCTATATTTTCAAAAGATTTACTTTACTTTGTGTTTGTCCAGACAAAGAAAGAAACGTTTGAATTTAATTTGCATTGGCATGTAAATATCTGAGATGCAAATTTTGCTCTTAAACTGTCATTTCTTTCTCATCTTTGGTCTTCCTTTGGCTGTGTGCTAGGATGCGATAATGTCCTTTGTGTGTGGGATGTGGGCACCGGTGAACTGGTGTACCAGCTGAGTGATGCCCATCCAGACCTCATATACAGCGTAAGCTGGAACCGTGAGGGCAGTGTCCTGTGCACCACCTGTAAAGACAAAGCCTTACGTGTCATTGACCCCCGTCGTGGAACTGTATTAAAGGTCAGCTTGGTCCCTCTGATGTCTAATTTTTTGTAGTGTTTAATTAATATTTTGAAAAATGAAAATGGCCTGTACAAAAAGGCCTTTAACTCACTGCATCACATCAAATAGGAAGGCCTAAATCATTTTCACGTGGTTGTTTTGTCACACTCAGGTGCGGGAAAAGGTTCACGAGGGCACCAGGCCGATGAGAGCTGTGTTTCTGGCGGACGGCAAAATTCTTACAACTGGCTTTAGTCGTATGAGTGAGAGACAGCTCGCCCTCTGGGATACAGTAAGAGCATTTTGTTGAGAAAAATCTATCAAATTGACTTAATTCTTGTTAAAAGATGCATGTAAATGAACAAATAAATATTACTTAAGTAAATACTAGTGCTGTCAATCGATTCAAATATTTAATCTAAATTAATAGCATAATTAAATTACAAATGTATACCCTTTTTTTTATCTTGTTCTAAATTTACCTTAATTTAACACTTTTCAAGTTTTTAATACTCTAATCAACATGGGTGTGGACAAATATAGATGCTTTATGTAAGTGTATGTTTACATCAGCCTGTTTACCTTTTTGACAGAACCATCAGCCATCGTTTTGTATATGAATTTTACTTTCAGAAGATCCTTTTCTTTTTCAATTTCTGTTTGCTGCTGCATCATTTGTGTACCGTGCTGGCAAATTGAGTTGGAATGAGCAAATGTTCAAAAATTAGTTATTTCTATTTTGACATTCTCTATTAAACTTCAAAACAATGCATGATTTGTTGATATCTGACAAAACATGACAGAGCTACAACTGTTTGAAGTTGACAGAGTCAGCAAAGTTAATTTTAAGAAGAAAAAAAATTACCACAATAATTACCGCATCCATACATTAAAATCACTGGTAAAACTAATAGATTTGGCACACACAAGGTCTAAAACAATATCAGTATATGTTCAACTTTTTTTTCTTTTATTGTTTGATCGACATTGAGACAGCTTTAAGATCTACTGTAATGAAAAAAAGGATCTAATATAATGTTACACATCAAATATTTTTCCTCAACAGTTAATTAAACATTCACTTAAGACATACCAGATTTTCGGCCCTATCTTACACCCAGCGCAATTGACTTTGTAAGTGACGCATGTATCATTCGTATTTTGCACCGGCGCACAGCAGGTTTTTCCCTCCACAGACGCACGTCGGCAAACTAGGGAATTAACTTGCGCACCCTGAGCGGTTCAGCGCAAAAAAATAGGCGTGCTCTGCCGCAAACCATCCCTGATGCTATTTTGCAGTTTCAAAAAACAATTGCGCCACTGACCAAAAAATAATAATCTAAAGTCAGTGGCGCGTTGTTCATTATGCTATTTTAAGGGCGCATGCTTGACCATAATGTACAGCGTGCACAACGCGCACACACTTTGCTTATCTAATCTACACAGATGCAACAGATATTTTTGCAAAGATCAATAAAAAATATTAACACATGAGATAAGGGAAATCATTGTGGTGAGCATTGTAGTGATAGTTTTTATTTATTGTGTGGCTGCGTTAAAAAATTATCATGCAAATAAAGATTACAATTTTTCATTAGTTAGTTTTTGTGCCTGTATTACGTTTATTTTATGTAAATAATAATTAAAATGTTTTCATAAGAAACCTTAATGTATGTGAACTTGATTTGTAAGTGTACTTTGGGGTTGGACTGCTTGCGTTTCTTGGCTTTCAGCGGTGAGGGTGGAAGCAGCGATGTCCTCTGTTGGCGTCAGGTCCTGTGTAGAGGCAGATCCACCTCCCGTTACACGGCGTGCCCGATTTATGCTGGCAAGCTTGGGATTCCCCCGTCTCCTGACATCATTGTAGCGCTTGCGGCGCAACGTCCTTGTAGATGCCAGCTGACGAGACAATTGTGGCTATTTCCTGTCACGCCTGTTTAACCAACGCTGATTTGGGCGGGTTTCTCCCATCCCCATACAAAACAACTTCTCTGTCTTTGACTGCTCTTACGAGAACGTCGGTCTCCTTGGCTGTGAACCGCTCCTGGCGTGCGCCTGGTAAATCCGTCATAATAATAGCAACCCGCCATGGAACTTGCGCAAAAATCATGCACCCCACCTTTAATAATTATTTTAACTGTCAAGTCCTGCACTCTATTTTCTTATTCCTGTATGTTTTAAAACCTAAACCAAAATCTCAGATCCGCAAGTTGATGGACAACCACTCTTTGTGTATTAGTTAAGAATTAGGATGGTACAGCTCTTAGAAATCATACAAAAAAAGATCATTTTAGATGTTCAACAACCATTTAGAGCATTAGCATTGCGTTAACGCGTTATTAAGACGTTAATTTTCACAGCCCTAGTAAATACATTTTTAAATGCTGGTATTTAAAATATTGGTGTTTTTACTTTTATACTTGTCTATAATTGATTTCTTCATTCATACACAACACCATGATAATACCGTATATTGAGATAAACACTTGATGTAAAACAATTATTGTGCGTGCCGCTGGACCAATGTGTTTGTAAGGCACTTCGAAAGCACACCTGCTTTGACTCATGTAGTCTATTGAAACACTTAATTAATAAATAAGAAGTTTAAATAAATGCATGTTTTCAAAGTCACAGAGTTTAGTACTAAAATAATTTTGATTAGGATTTCTTTATGCATTAGTGCATTCAGGGTAATGTTCATATGCCATATAAAGTTTATTTAAAGCTCACATAGCACATGCTGCTTCTGCTAATCTCATGTTAATCTTGAGGACCTAGGCTTTAGTTTTATCAGATTTCTTGAGATACTGGAGGCGTACCGCCGGGCGGAGTGAGTCACGAGCAAGCAACACACAAAAAATATTATTCCACTATCTCTGGATAAATTATGATTCACTATATGTTTGTGTCATTTACATTATATCCACTAACGTGCTAAAAAGCAACAAAAAACAGGCATTTAATGCAGTTTAATTTACCGCCTGCAACTCATGACACGGTTGGGACCGCCCCATTTCAACTAAATCCAGCATTAAACAAACACACACGCACAACTCTGCCACCCCATAAAAACAAACTATATCCATTGTGTCAGCTCTTGGTTGAAGTGTGTGTGTGTGTGTGTGTGTGTGTGTGTGTGTGTGTGTGTGTGTGTGTGTGTGTGCGCGCATGCACAATTCCGGTTAAAGTGCCCATATAAGGACTTCCACTGTACCCCTAGGCTCTGTTATGCAACCAATTCAGAAGTCAAAAAAACTTTACGAAACTCGTAGGAAAGAGGCGGGGAGTGTGTTTGGCCCATAAATACTCTGTCACACGTCCAACTGCTGAACCTTTGCCAATGTTTAGCATGAGGAACCAACTGTTTAAATGTGTCAGAATGCATGAAATACCATTAGACCTGCCCTTTTACTAAGTTCGGGAGGAGCATGGACATGTAATCCAGTTGTTCTCAAACCGGAGGCCGAGATATTGTGCCAGGGTGTCCCAGTTTTATGACATTTTATAAAATGCATTGTTATCATAATTTTTGTGTAATTGAACCTCAAAAAAATTGGGCTAATAATCAAAAGCATTACATTTTATTATTGAGTAAGTTTTGTTTAATTCAAATTTTATGCTTTAGAATGTTTTATGGCATCATTTTTCTTTGGGGGTACAAAGAGTACGGGGGGGGGGGGGGGGTGTTGGCGCTCGCCACACGCCGAAAAAGTTTGCAAACCACTGATGTAATCCAACCAATTAGTGCAAAGAGGTCAACATGCTTTGTCATCATATCTGATTACATGTAAGTGTGAATTGTGAATTGCCTGATGTGTTTAGCAAAACCACAACTGATCAGTAATAACTTTACTTTAAATGATTTGTTTTAAATAGCCTGTCTGGTTGAGATATTAACTGACGTATAGTATTTGCAGTTTATGTTTCTTATATGTGTCTGAATATGTATTTTAGAAAGACCTCTCTGAGCCAATGGTTACTCAGGAGATGGACACAAGTAACGGAGTTCTTCTTCCATTCTATGACCCAGACACCAACATGGTTTACTTGTGTGGCAAGGTAAGATTTACCCAGCTTAAAGGGGTCATATTATGCGATTTAAAAAAAAAAGTTAAAATAAATATTTGGTGTCCCCAGAGTGCACATGTAAAGTTTTAGCTCAAAATAATACACAGATAATTAGTTATAGCATGTTAAAATTGCCACCTTGTAGGCCTGAGCAAAATGATGCCATTTTTGGGTGTGCTTTAAAATGCTTGCAAAGAATAGCTTACCCAAACAAAGTTACTGGGGTATTCTTTTTCACATTTTTTAGATGGATAGTTGCACTGGGGACCCAATTATATCACTTTAACATGGAAAAAGTCAGATTATAAAATGTCTCGTTCTGGTTCTTCATTCTGATTGGTTGAAACGCGTTCTAAGCCGTGATAAAATACCCCGGTAGACCCACGGTTCAGACCGCATCACAAGTATCACTGTTTATTGCTTTATTTTCACGCTATGAGCCCTTTAACAGAATCACAGGGTTCTTTCCGAGCTATAACAGCAATATACATGTACACAGAAGCATGCTGTTTACACTAAACATGTTAACCGACTGGGCTAGTGTTTCTAATGCACACAGCTAATATCATGTCATGTTTGATATGCAATCATACACAATCACACAATACACCACATTTTATGATCAGATGGTTTAACTATCATACTTTGGTTTCATCATGGTACAGTGATATACTATGGTACTTTAGGGTACTTAATACCAATGTGCTTCTTATAAGGGGAGTTCGAAATGTTGTATTAAGAATTCTACAAAGTACAAACATGACACCCATATATACAAACATTAAAAATGCTGCAGTGGTTGAACTGTCTATAATCTCTCTTTTAGGGGGACTGCACCATTCGTTACTTTGAGGTGACAGATGAGTCACCGTATGTTCATTTCCTGAGTCTGTACAGCAGTAAGGAGCCACAAAGAGGGGCTGGTTTCCTCAGCAAACGAGGGGTAGATGTCAACAAGTGTGAAATAGCAAGGTGTGGAATTGAGTTTTACTTTTGGATGATGTAAACACAATGGTCATTTTGCACTTCATCCAGTGATTTGTTTAGTGACCTATTTTACCTAAAATGTTACACAGCACTTTGGTCCCAGAAAATGTCCATAAAACTGGCAGAGCTTTTATGTTAACACAAACACATCTCGCACAGATTCCGGAAAATCATTGACAGTGTGAATAAATCAAAAACCAAACGATCACGAACAAATCCCGGACGGATTTTTTGTGTACTTTCTATAATCTCTGTGAAAAGGGCTTAAGAAATTTAAAACAGGGCAAATAAATATGAATTAAAATTTGTGTATTTCAGCTTTTATATGTGTAAAATTAAATACAGGATATTGTTTTCATTTCTCTCTTAATTGTAGGAAAATGTTTTGTTAAATTCTGTGCTGATATAATTAAAGCTGCAATACGTTACTTTTTCAGTTTAAAACAAACAAAAATCAGTTGGTGAATTAATACACTGAACAAATTTATAAACGTAACACTTTTGTTTTTGCCCCCATTTTTCATGAGCCAAACTCAAAGATCTAAGACTTTTTCTATTATAGTCAGGCTATTCCAGAGATGGGAGTGTCTGTTTCATGCATTTGGGCGTTGAAGAAGATCACATGCTCTGGATACGCGTGTTTGTTATGTTTGATATTTTGCTTTAAATGTAAAATTATTACAGAACTTTTAATTTATTAATTTAACGTTAACAAATTAAAAGAACGTATACAAATCCTACTAAAGTAGCCTATTTATTTAAATAACTGGCTGCTTATAATAAACCCGATCTTTATTAATTAAAGGAATAGTCTACTCATTTTCAATATTAAAATATGTTATTACCTTAAAGGGCCATTTCACCGATAGGAACATTAATCTTTATGGAAAGTGAGTCATATTTGTAGTCAAAATGTAACATAAATGTAGAATTTTGTGCCTATTTGACAGAGAAAAGACAAAATGTGACTTTAGAGCACATTTGTATGAAAAACTACAACTGCCACTATGCACCACAATGCACAGCTCTGCAAGCCACTCCCATTACTCGGAACACGGCTCAGACATGCTATTATGTACATAAATGCCACGTTAGTAAAACAAAGAAAATAGCCACCACCACTGTGTCTGACTGACACCAATCATGATTTACTTTTAAACGTGATGTTACATTGTGGTACACACAATAACACTCTGGCCTGGTGTGTAGCAAAGTCTTATTCAAACAGTAACGTGCGGTTTCAGATGCGCAGTACAAATGTCTTTCCAAGTACTTAAAAAAAAGTGTATGCATTTTAAATGTTTATTTAGTTTTACCAATTTTCTTTTTGTCTCTTGTTTACTGTAATTACATTTGTGTTATTATTTGCCTCACTGCTCTCACAATATAGACATATAAAACACCGCTCAGATATGCTATTGTGTACATAAATGCCACGTTAGTATAACAAAGAAAATATAAACACTCACTTTAGTCAGACGTCCGTTTATCACTCCATCCTCCTCCACACAAACGCGTCCCCTGCACAATATATCCACAGACGCGCTGCCTCAGCTCTTGGAGCTTGTGCTCGTACACCGAAACACGTCTTTGAAATAAGCACGCGACCAGAAACATTCACAAAACAAACGTTCATATCCTTATCTGATCCAGAAATGTTAAACCGAAAGCAAACGGCGCGAGTCCGTCCAAGCTTATATACTCCGCAGCGCGTCTGCTCGTAAACCGAAACATGTCCGTGAAATAAACGTTCCAAACGCGCGCAAAGTTCCTCTCTTGCATAGAAACCTTCATCAAACAAACGTCCATATCCTTATCTGATGCAGAAATGTTATAAAGAAGCCACACAGCGAGAGAACAGGCAAGCTTCTCTACGCAGCAGAGGCCGATGGTTGCTGCTTCTTCACCGGGCTCCTCTACCCAGCCGACGCCCAGGCTCCGGCCTACTCCTCGGGCTTCTGTTCCTACATCTGCCTCAGCTCTTTGCAGTATTGTGGCTCATAAAGGTGCAATGAACAGCGGATTAGAGCATCACGCTTGTAAAATCACCCTCTTCCATGTAATATTGATTAACTTCCACTGTTATTGTAACATGAATTCTGGCTCGCTCCACAACTTCTGTTTAGCTTAGCTTAGCATAAAGATGGCGGCTGGTCGTTTTTTTTCGCTCTGTGTTCGTATATTTTCGTAAGTCCCACCCACTTATCTGTAATTGGTCTGAAGCGTGAGTGGGTCCCACCCATAGCCCCCACCTTGGAAAAATAAGGAATGAGTGTCTGTAGTCTTTCACACTCAATAGAGATACAGGATTTCCTTCTTTCAATGACGCAAAATGACGATTTTTACATCATTGAAAGAAGGAAGTGCCTCACTGAAATCAGTATTTCTCCCCTCTCAGGGGAAACTGAGGGAATGGTGCACGACCATTCAAAAACATGACTGGGGTTCTAACGGTACAAAGCTTAATGCAAATGGGTGAAGTATCCCTTTAACTAAGAACTGTTGATACATCCCTCTATCATCTGTGTGTGTGCACGTAAGCGCTGGAGCGCGCTGCGACGCTTCGATAGCATTTAGCTTAGCCCCAGTCATTCAACTGCACCATCTAGAGACAAAGCCAGAAGTGACCAAACACATCAACGTTTTTCCTATTTAAGACGAGTAGTTATACGAGCAAGTTTGGTGGTACAAAATAAAACGTAGCGCTTTTCTAAGTGGATTTAAAAGAGGAACTATATTTTATGGCGTAATAGCACTTTTGGGAGTACTTCGACTCGGCGCAGTAACACCCTCCCTCTCCCATTATGAGAGTGAGAAGGGGAGCGGACTTTTCAGGCGAGTCGAATTACTCCCAAAAGTGCTATTACGCCATAAAATATAGTTCCTCTTTTAAATTCGCTTAGAAAAGCGCTACGTTTTATTTTGTACTACCAAACTTGCTCGTATAACTACTCGTCTTAAATAGGAAAAACGTTGATGTGTTTGGTCACTTCTAACTTTATCTCTAAATGGTACCATTGAATGAATGGGGCTAAGCTAAATGCTATCGAAGCGTTGCAGCGCGCTCCAGCGCTTACGTGCACGCACACAGATGATAGAGGGATGTATCAACAATTCTTAGTTAAGGTAATAACATATTTTAATATTGAAAATGAGTAGACTATTCCTTTAACATTCCCATTCTGGAGTTAAACAAAATAAGGTTGACTTTACCTTAAACTGATATTACAGTGGCCAGTCTTAACAGTGTTTGATATTCAGATCGTCTTAATTAAATTTTATAAAAAAGTTATTTTATTTCGCCGAATGGAAAAGACATCCATATCTGAATGAATGGGACTCAGAAAGTACAATACACGCGCGTTAGTAAGACCTTACAGCAGATCACGTTGGCCAAAACACGAAAAGAACCGCGTTTTCAAAAGATATTGCGAGCAAACACAGACATTTGCATTCGGACAGGATTAAAGCAACACCAAAGAGTTTTGGCTCTTTGCTCCCCCTACAGGTTAGAAGCGTAATTGTCCATTACCCACTGTCATAAATACTGAGGCATAGCTGGCTCTGATTGGATTGTAGGTCTGCCGTAAAGCAAGTTTTTGTAGTATTCACTCGGACTACAGGACCGCTACCCGACGGTTGGAAACTTCTTTAGTGCGGTTTTGGCCGATAGAGGGCTGCAAAGCGAATGTGAAAGTGCTGTTCACACTGTTTAGAGTGGATGAACGACTGAAACTGTTTTGGAAGCGTTATTTTAAGGAAAAAAAAACTCTTTGGTGTTGCTTTAAGTTTCTCAGAGGACCTCTGAGTGCGGCGAAAAACAGTAGGTAAATTCAGTGGCAGTTCTAGACAAATTTCACTAGGGGGGCCAAGGAGGGGCCAGTGTTTCACCAGAGGGGCACATTAAAAATGGCAAGAAACGATATTTAAAGATTATAGGGGTGGTTACAGGAATTAGTTTAAGACAGGACTAGGACTTTTAGTTTAATTAGGAAATATAACTAGTTTTAACAAACATGCCTTACTAAAAACATTATTTGTTTGCATTTTGAAACAAAACAAAGGGCACTGATGTATTTCAAGATATGTCAGTGCAAGTTGTTTTCAGTTTGGACAGCTCTTACATACATTTTAGTCTAGGACTAGTCTAATCCCTTTCCGGGAAACCACCCCTTTAACTTTAACTTTATTTTACTTTACAATCATATAAATAAGAGTGAGTGCAGGTGCAAAAGAGGGGCTGGGGTCTCATCAGCTCCCTTGTTCAGTCAGGGCACTGTGATTAGGGAGTCTGCCATTACGACAAACGTTAGTTACCAAAAATTCCATGCAATGCAAAAAACAGTGAGCATCGATGGTCCCCATGTTTACCTGACCTTTTCGAAAGCCCTCCAACTGAAAAACATGTGAGCCTACTCAATAAACTTTATGATATGCAAACTCTTATAAAGAAAAATGTTTGTTTTAGTTTACATATAAACACACATTACTAGACAGTTAGGGACTACAATCTACTCAATATTTAAAATAATATTTATTTTAAATTTTAAACAATTTTACAAGTTACATTTAATTATATTCCTCCAATTTTATGCACGTATATGTAAGAGCATAATTACAGCGCTTTTTACAATGTACTGTTTAAAAAGGCAGCGAGATGTTGGTTTTGCCGGTTGTTGATGAGTAACAGCTGTGATTAATCACAACGCGCTTAAGCAGCCACGTCACAGGAGAACAAGTGAACAGTGTCCCAATGTCAAGTGAGCTAGAGTCCTTACCAGTGCCCGAACCTGCATACACATTTACAACATCGGGAGATTGGGAACAAATTGAGACACTCGCCGAGCAGCACCTGCAGCCAGCTACAGTGGTTGTGTGCGCCGCTCTAATTTGCCCGTGTAGAACGTTGCGACGTATTAGTTCCGCTTTTGGCGCTCGCGTGTAAAATCAAAATAAATGTATACTTTTTTATATGGTCAGCACGGGGTGGCCACAGGGGTGGCCAGGGACATGTCTACAGAGGCACGGGCCACCCTTGGCCTCCGTTTAGAACCGCCACTGGGTATTGCTCTGGAATTTTTACGGAGATCTTCAGAGAAAAAACAGACATGGCCGATACGGACGGGATTAAAAACACAGGGGACCTCTGAGAAGCACGATTTTCTTAGTGGTCCCCCTGTAAAACTAATCTCATCCGAACAGGGCTTAAATCTGTGTTAAACACTATTCGGATGGGATTCGTATTCGGGGGAGTTTCAACGTGTCCCCCACGACGTCTGTGATTTTATGTACCGATTCAGACAGGATTCAAATGATTCAGGCTATTCCAGAGATGGGAGTGTATGTTTCATGCATTTGGGCGTTGCAGAAGAGCACGTGCTCTGGATATGCGTGTTTGTAATGTTTAATAATTTGCTTTAAATGTAAAATTATTACAGAACATGTAATTCATTAATTTAATTTTAACAAATCAAAATAAAATATACAAATTCTACTAAAGTAGCGTTAGCCTACGTTTTTTATATAACTGTCTGCTTATAATAAACCCAAAGAAATGAAGAAATAATGATTAATAACAATTTATTATCTTTATTAATTAACATTACCATTCCGAACAACTTTGAACAGAGTGTCTTACCTTATAACGTTACTGATATTACAGTGGGCAGTCTTAACAGTGTTTGATATTCAGCTCATCTTGATTTAATTATTTTATTCCACTTAATGGAAAAAAACATCCATATCTGAATAAATGGGACTCAGAAAATACAATATACGTGCATTAGTAAGAACTTACGGCAGATCACGTTGGCCAAAACATGAATGAACCGCGATTTCAAAAGATATTGCGGGCAAACACAGACATTTGGATCCGGACGGGATTAAATTTCTCAGAGGACCTCTAAGTTCGGCGAAAAACAGTAAGTAAATTGCTCTGGAATTCTTACGGAGGTCATCAGAGAAAAACACAGACATGGCCGATTCGGACGGGATTAAAAACACAGAGGACCTCTGAGAAGCACGATTTTCTCAGAGGTCCCCCTGTAAAACGAATCCCGTCCGAATAGTGCTTTAGTCAGCACTTCTCTTTTGCCAAGATAATCCTTTCAACTCACAGGTGTGGCATATCAAAAGGCTGACCGTATGATTGTTGCACAGGTGTGCCTTGGCCTGGCCATAATAAAAGGCCACTCTAAAATGTGCAGTTTTATTTTATTGGGGGTCTAGGGGGTCCGAAAAAACTGTATCTGGCGTTACCACAATTTGCCTGACGTCTAATCTCCTTTGCATAGAGTTGATCTTGTTTTTTTTTTGTGGTTTGTGGAATGTTGATCCACTCCTCTTCAATGGCTGTGCAAAGTTGCAAGATATCTGCGGGAACATGCTGTTGTATATGCCCATCCAGAGCATCCTAAATATTCTCAATGGGTGACATGTCTGGTGAGTGTGCTGGCCATGCAAGAACTGGGATGTTTTCAGAAACTGTGTACAAATGCTTACAACATGGGGCCGTGCATTATCTTGCTCCAACATGAGGTGATGGTCATGGATGAATGGCACAACAATGGGCCTCAAGATCTCGAGACGGTATCTCTGGGCACCTGTGTTCATTGTCCATAACATACAACAAACTATAACCCCACCAACCCTGCCCATACCATAACCCCACCGCCATACACCCTGTGTGCCATCTGCCTTGTATAGTGAAAACCAGGACGCCTTTGCAAAGTGCCAGACACTATTAAATGTGAGCATTTGTTCACTCAATTTGGTTATGACGACGAACTGCAATCAGGTCGAGACCCCGATGAGGACAACAAGCATGCAGATGAGCTTCCCTGAGACGGTTTCTGGCAGTTTGTGCAGAAATTATTTGGTTATGCAAACCCATTGTTACAGCAGCTCTCCGGGTGGCTGGTCTCAGACGATCTTGAAGGTGAATATGCTGGATGTGGAGGTCCTGGGCTGGTGTGGTTACATGTGGTCTGTGGTTGTGAGGCCGGTAGCATGTACTGAGAAATACTTTGAAATGCCTTTGGAGATGGCTTATGGTAGATAAATGAACATTAAATCCAGGGGCAACAGCTCTTGTGGACATTCCTGTAGTCAGCATGCCAACTGCACAGTCCCTTAAAACTTGTGACTTCTGTGGCATTGTGCTGTGTGATAAAATCGCAGATTTTTAGAGTGGCCTTTTTTGTGGACAGCCTAAGGCACACCTGTGCAATAAACATGCTGTCTAATCAGCATCTTGATATGCCACATCTGTAAGGTGGATGGATTATCTCAGCAAAGGAGAAGTGCTCGCTAACACAGATTTAGACAGATTTATGAACAATATTTAAAGGAAATAGACCTTTTGTGTACATAGAAAAAGTCTTAGATCTTTGAGTTGAGCTCATGAAAAATGGGACCAAAAAGTGTTGAGTTTTTATAATTTTGTTCAGTGTACATAAAAAATCAGTGTAATCAATTGCAATTTTATGTTTCAAACGGGGATGGCGATAGAGAGGCAAAATGCACTTTTAATGCACAAAGTTCTGGTCACCTATAACTGCACTGAACCTGTGTTTTAATCTTTATATTATCTGATCCTTCAGGTTCTATAAGCTGCATGAGCGGAAAGTTGAGCCCATATCCATGACTGTGCCTCGAAAGGTAAATTCGAACTTCACGTCCAAGTTACAGCTTGTTTGCTTTTGTTTGTGTGTACAGTGAGTCAGAAAAGAAAGTTACTGGGTGATTTGGTCTTAATTTTGTACAATAAAGTTTAAATATGTGGTTAAAAATAATTGTGCTACTAAGTAAATTTTATTTTGTCATCCCATGACATTTGTGTAAACTTACCTCGTAATAGTCCTGACCTGCTCACACTGACTAACCTTATGCACATTATTTCATTGAAACCACAATACTATGCTGACTGCCTGAAGTTGGAAACATGTTTTATAAATAGAACCACTTCCGTTTCTGATGAGTCAATAGAAATTTTTTAAATGTAGGGCTAAGCGGGGCACAAACTAGCACAACGTTAATTATAACGCTGCCACTTTACATATTTGTACAGGGCCGATGGTTAGATGAAGGATCATGGATGGATGAATGTGTGGATATTTATCTATTATAGGCAAATATATAAACAATATCCACCTTTAGTATATAGATAGAATTTTATTGAATTATTTGTTTTTAACCCTCTGTTACAATGAACCCCACCTATGGGGTTAGTTGTAACATTTTCACTCCTGTCACTTTCGGTGTAATTGTACTCTAACAGTAGGTCCCAAAAGAACAAACTAAATGTTCATTTCTAGCAGAGATGTGTGTGTTGATTTTGTAAAAAATTATTAATCTAACTTAAATATTTTTTGAACGATAGAGCCAAAGCCAAAAAGTGTTACTTTGTACCACGTTTTCATTACCTTTCTACCAAACCCCTAAGGTGACATTGGAGTAAAAAAATCTAAAGTTTAGTTTCATGTGCTCACGCGAAACATTTATGTGCATAATTTTTTAAAGTTTAGTTTCGCTCGTGAAACTATCGCGCACGCTGGTGAAAGTATGAGCACGCAAAATTAAACCCGGTAGTTTCATGTGCTCGCGCGAAAGTTAAAAATTACATTAGTGATCACTAATTTAATTTTTGCTCGATGTCCCCTTAGGGGCTCCTAACCCTTTAAAATTGAAATGGAAAATTGAAAATCAGCCCAATGGAAACAGATACATTTTACAAAAACGTCAAGCACATGATATCAAAATACCACAAGAGCAATTCGAGCGCCGACTGCTCTGTATTCAAACTGCTCTCCAGTGGCATTTGGGGGGGGGGGCGCAAACACACTCAAAATCAAACTTTTACTCTAGTAATGCAGCAGCCGCGTAGCTATGGGTGGGCCTGGGTGGGCCTGGGTCCACCCACCTGTCAGCTAGGCCCACCCACCTGCCTATCTAGTAAAGCCTATTAGTTATCCTAAAGAGTAAATTATGTTGCATTTATCACTATACTTGACCTATAAAATAAATCTTTTTTTAAAACTCTTGTTTGCTATTATAATAAGGAATAAGTTAATTTTGTAAATAGTAGTGCAATAAATAGCGCATTTCGAACAGCCTCCTGGCCCCTCCTACACCCCACATCATAGAAATTAACATTAACACCCGGTTTAAGGCTGACACGTAAGGAATAATGAAAGCTGCGCTGCTTCATTGTCTTAGAATGAAGGTCACGAAGACCTTCGGTGAGAAGACTTTAGTACAGCTTGATGGTGCACCCTTTAACATTACTGTTGAGGTTTCTGAACCTGAGGTGTTGGTTCAGCAGCTAAAAAAAGAAAAGTTTTTGCATAACATTTGCGCCCATGAGCCTTCTGGTCTGAAAACGAGGTGTTCAGGCGCATTGTTGGTGCTTTGCTATTTTGAGGCAAATAAAATAGACTAGCCTACGCCATGACCAACTAAAACCTGCCAATGGAGAAATATTGCTTTTGTTATTTAATGAGCGCATACGCGCCTATAAACGGCAACGCGCATTTGCGCCTATAAACGGCAACGTTTAAACAAACGTTTAAAATATGAAAAATCAAAGGATTAAAATGATAAAATGTTTTAAAGATTATTATTGAGTGTCTTGGACATAAATAAGGACCGATTATGAGACGTTAGAAGGCGTAAAAACCTGCTTCACTTGTAGCCAGGTAAGTAATTAAATGTTTTGCTTTAAACAAATGCAAATATTGCATTTATTTAGAATTTTTTTAATGCTACCCAAAAATGTATTATATATGATGACTTTGTACCTGTGGATATGATGAGATGAGAACCGTTTTTATGTTATGCTTAAATTTCAAAACACCCACAGCGCTGTTCTAGTGCTGAAATTGCGTTTATAAATTATTTATTGTTACAAATAAACTATTTTTAAAGTACAAACCTTTTCTTGCATATTTGTAAATTATTCTTTGAGATTACTGATCATGTAGGCTATCCATACATTTACAATAATTAAAAGCCTGCTATTTTTACTTCCATGACTGAAAGAAAACGACTTTTAAAGGTTTAAATGAAGAATTTCGTTGCAAAACGAGAGACCCTTCGTTTTTAACATTTTTGTCAAATTATTATTATGTTATCATGTTATTATTTTGTTTTATAGTGCTACTTAGCTGTATTTTTTAAGTTATGAAGGTTTAAATCAAAACAAACCAACCGCATTTGAATTGATATTAATTGGAATGCACAACCAAAAAACGAGATTTCTTTTGCAACAAAACTTTTCAAATACCAACAAATTAAGCTACTATTTTAAGTATTTTTAAAGTAGGCCTAAAGCTTTTCTTGCATATTTGTAAACTATTTTTTGAGATAACACGGATCATCTGGGCTATCAATACATTTACAGCAATTAAAAGCCTGCTATTTTTACTTGAATGATCATGACTGAAAGAAAACGACTTTTAAAGGTTTTAATACCAAAGAATAACAATTTCATTACAAATAAAAACAACGCAATTTTTTAATACCAATCTTAAACTGGTGGTCTTCTTCCTCTGCTCAGTTTTTTAGTTTACAAATTCTGCCAAAATATGGAATCGGGATGGCGCAAGGCAAGCGCAACTGGCTTGAGATGAGACTCTTATTGGTTTATTGCACATTGCGTTTAGATTGTTAAAATATGGCCCATACAGGCTTTTGTTCTTATTAAACGGTGATATATTGAAACTGGTGTAGTTGTGTGTTTGTATATTTTGATAACAGATGCTTTTTTGGTTAAGGCCCACCTGATTTTCTCTGGGCCCACCCACATTGTGAATCCTGGCTACGCTAGTGTAATGCAGTACTCTTAATAGCCATTTATCAGGTGATGAGTATCATTAGGCTACTACTTAGCTAAAATGCTGAAAATGTTACAGTTGAAATCAAACGCACGAAATAAATGTACTATGAATCTGTAATTAACTAATATCAAGGTAATCATTCACACACGCACACACACACACACACACACACACACACACACACACAGAGGTTGCGATATACTTTTTCAATCTCCGTCATCTTTTTGAAAAACAGCGTTGTAAAGACTCCTTCCAGGGTTTCCGCGGGGTTGTAAAAGGTAGTAAATTAAATTATGCCAAATTAAGGCCAGTAAAAAGTAGTAAAAAGTAGTAAGCGTCATCTGACGAGGTAGTAAATTTTCGATTGCCTTTTGTAATGTTATGATGCCTGGAAATTAGTTCAAATCGCCTGCATATCTGGGCAAATAATCAAAGATCTTTCGTCTCTGGGATGTGATCAAAGCCTGGAGTGGAGCCAAATCACGTTCCTCTCTCCGCTGTAAGCGTTCTGTAATCACTACGGACCGGATCCACTCCGTGTTTTCTGACTGTATCACGTTAAGCTGAGGTAAAACTTTTTCAGCTAGCATGGTCAAACTTATAATGCAGGAAGGCTCCGATGTTTTGAAGATCGATAAAGGTGTAAAAGACGATTGACTTGGCTTAGCGAAATAATGAAGATTGGCAAGCCTTTCAGTTCGTGGGATAAGACAACCAAACAGGTAATTGCGTGTCTTTGCACAGTATGACTAACGTAAGGGGTCCTGTATTTTGGAGGTAAATGATTTCTCACGTTACTGATCATCCGCGGCACGCTTTTTAATGCTATGCTGATTTAACCAGTGGCTGATACAACGGGTTTGTTAAACTCGTAGGTAAACTTGTGGTGGCATCCAAATCCCGTAAGAGCGATTGACGAGGAATCATAAGAGGAGCCTGCTTCCGAAATGCTCTCGCGGGACTTTGATGTCATCCACCTGTCGGTTCTTGCAGTTGCATTTGCGTGTGGTCACAAAAACGTAACATTTGTAAATATATTTAAGCACAGCAGTTTATAAACAGGTGATTTTAAGCCATTCAAACACAAACAACAGTGCGTCCGCTGTTTCTGTGTCAGAGGAGCACGCAAGCCGCGCATTCGATTCTCATTGAGCATGTGTTGTACGTATTTTTGCCGCTTAATTGGCCTTAAATAACACACATGCGTCAAAAATCCCGTCTTTGCAAATATCCTCATATAAATGCGACCATTCAGGTCTTCAGGAGAAAGTAAACAGCAGAAACATTGCGCATAAACTAGCACATCAGCGCTGCCTCTATTGTAACATAATATTTTGTTGATAAATGTAACTTACAGTCATTCAATTAACAACTGTCACTATGGTTACAGACATCCTGTGTGAATTCTACACGAGTTTGACTCGAGTTACTCGTTCAGGGTTTATATTCATGCATAACGTTACTGTATTAGAGCTGTGACTGTAAGCTGTTGTGTGAACAGAACAGACCCTGGATTATTTGTTTATGTGTACTGAATAATATGAAAAAGTTGTATTTGTTCACATTAGTAAATGCATTATATAACATAAACAAACAATGAAAAATATAGAGTATATAAGCATTAATGAATTCTTGTTTATGTCATTACAGTAATTGACGGTGGTTCATGGTGCATTCACTACTGTTAACAGTTTCAACTTTGATTAAAAAATTATTAGTAAATGCTAAAATAAATACATTTACAATTAATAAATAATTAATAAAAGATTCATTAAAGGTGGTGATATTCATGTTTTCTTTTTATACAGTATAGTGAGTTATTTAGCTGTTTTGCCTTAATCTGAAATGCCCTGCAAACTACAGCTACCCAATATGCCACATGAGACTCCAATATGGAATTTATGGCAAAAAAATCTCCCCTTAAAATGCTATTGGTCTCGCCTACATAAAGTGTTAGGTAAAGGAATATGACTTGGCCTGACAAATATTTCAGTCAGAAGAATTTTTTCACTTTAATTCTTTTTTGTATGTTATATATGTCAAAATCTGCAAATAATAGAAAGGTCGCTGATTAACACTTGCAATTCAGTGTCGTGATGGTTTTAAAAAATATTCTGAAGGTAGTAAAAAAGGTAGTAAAAAGTAGTAAATTTAACTTAAGGATTTCTGTATAAACCCTGTCCTTCACAGTCAGTTAATATCCGTCATTTCATGTTTTAATTATGTTCATTTTCGTTCACATGTCCATTTCTAATCATAAACTTACAAGACGAGCATACAAGTCAAATGTGTTTATTCATTTGTTTAAAGAACAGATAAACGGAGACCGTGCATAACTTTACCATCACATGAAGCAGATGAATTAATGTTTTTTTCTCACAGTGACAGCGGAGGCAATAAAACACGGAGCTTTATGCTGAACAGGCAAATATGAACAAATCAAATAACAAAATACTACTGCGATTAAAATATCAATAAACATGTAAAAATCTGAATTGAACTAAACTCATCTGAAACCATCTTGTGTAATAAACGCATGAAGGCAGATTAATGCAGACTCTTGTCATTAGATTTTGTGTCTTTACCTTAGACAGGCGTCTTGTTGAAGCGCTCCTGTAGTGTTTAACTTCAGCACCCATGCGCAGACCAATCAGTGTATGACATCAAAATATCGCGAGAATGTTTCGAAACCAGGGTGTCATTTGAGCAACACACTGCCACCAACTGGACATGACTAGGAATTACATTCTCAAGTTGAGTTGTATGGGCAATCTGCCAAAATGGCGTTCAGATTTTCTTTATCATGCTTAAATTTTCTCCGTCAAAGACTTTTCGTTTAACGCGACCGAACACACACAAAAAGAGACACTAAAGTTGCCTAATCACAGGCACGTACGCTTCTTTTTGCACAAGCACATTTTTCCCTCACAACAGACTAAGTACATACAGTCCATCAGCTCAATATGCACGGTTCGTGAAGTTTCCTTAAAAACAGTAGTTTTCTCGTGGGTGCTTTTTTAAACTCTACAACAACAAAACTAACAACAAAGTTGACCAAGCCACGGAATATACCGGATTATATATGCTCTCGCTCTCATAATGTCCACGCAACACAAGCTCAAACGCGCCACAAAAGTTCATGTCGTGCACATCTATCACGCATTCAGACTTTAAAACAACAAACAGGGAAAAAAATAAAACTCAAGACTTGCATGATATCCAGCTAGCCAACTCCGTTTGCCATGAGAAGCGGTGGAGCACACAGACTGCCATCATTCGACTCCGATCTGGTCCAAGCTTCTTAATCCTTTATTTATTCATCAATTAAATACCTTGTATAGGGTGATTTTGTAAAGATAAAAGCATATTTTCCTTCATCTCAAGATATTTTAATTGCTTTCACTGATCTGTACTGTAGCTATCAGTTAACACAGCAATCTCCAACAAGGTTATGAGACTCCGAGAACAATCCAATCACAGGAGGTAAAAAACATTAAAAGCAATATTGATTCGCTTACAACATAAGTGGGAGTGTTTGGGACGCACAGTCCTGCGCCCCAGGGCGGATCCGAAACCAGCCACTTAGAGCTCAGCCTCAGGTCACGTGTTTTACCCTTTTTCCTGACCTACATAGACACTCATTAGGGGTGTGCCCCAGACACACAAACATGACACACACACAACAAACTCAGTTTTGATTTTTAATTGTTTTAAATAAATGATAACATGACTAACAGTGAAATAGTACAACTAAATGGTTTTATTTTGTATTAATTTGCGCTATATAACTTTTTTGGTAACATGTTAAAGTAGCTTTCCTCTCTGGCCAACTTTAAGGGGGCGGCGCCCCAGCGCCCCCTAGTGACCAGCCGCCACTGCTGCTCTCTCTGTATGTTGATGTCTTTCGCAAGTTGGTCTGAATAATTCATATACGTCAAGTCATAAACCATGGATAACATCAAAAAAGTACCGCGAGAGTGATTTGAGAAATCATATGCAGGAGTCTGATTTCAAATCGCTCTTGAGGTACTGTGATGTCATCCGCCTGACGGTTCTTGCGCCGTATGAAGTCGAACAAGCCTAAAGACACCCGTCGCCATGGTTTTGGACTTATCGCGAGAGAACAAAATTATGTTTTAGCTACATAACATCGGTTAATGGAAGCACTGTCATTTTTAGCAACATTTAAAAAAACTGCTAAAGTTTTGCGCAAATCTTTAATGGCAACTAGGTGTGATGCTCTTAATCTGATAATTAGATTCTTATTACAGCATAATTCCAATGAATCTGTGTCGTCTATGTTTACTATTATTCTGAAATGTCAAGCAAAGATTAGAAAAAAAATAGCTAGTGTGTTTAAAGGCGCTCTATGCATTTTCCGTTTTTGTCAAACAGCGACCCCTAGAGTCGCTCGGGAATACTTGCAACTGTCGTAATTTTCCACCCCCACTCTGTACACCTCCGAAGATAATGACCAGGTAATGTTTCACAATTTCATACAAATATTAGGCTACTGCATAGTCTACTGATGATGGTAATAGGATAATAAAGTTTGTTCCAAGTGTAGAGTGCATATAATAATAAAGTAGCCTACCGCCTATGCTGGCTTATAACGTTTTTACATGATTGCAGCTAAATCACAAGTAAACAGTCTATAGTCTATGTCTACTGTATAATTTCATTTGTGTTTTTATTGTAATGTAAACATTACAAAGTGCCATGACAAAGTTAATTGTGTACGTTGCATTATTTCATAACACTGGCCTTTATAATGTCACTATACAGGATTATTGCTATTTATCATAATAGTTTGCAAATTGTGCACATTTATGTCTTATTTATGTCCTGATAATTATTTGAGATATTGACAACTGTTTGACAAAAGATTTACTTACTAGTCCATCAACAAGATCGCCAGATCAGCACCCCTGTTGCATCCAGTGCTATCTTTTATCTCACACCAACGAGTAAAAGCCTGACCGAGTGGGATTTTTGTCCGGTTTCTAACGCGATCAGATTTTCTTTTCCTTCTCTCTTCCGAACGCGCTTTCTTAACTTTTCCATCGTTGACCATCACGTCTCAAATTCCCGTGTACAGTTGTTGTTTATAGGCTTGTTCGACTTCATGCGGCGCTGCAAGAACCGACAGCCGGATGACGTCAAAGTACCGCGAGAATGTCTGTCAGTTCTAGTGGCGCCGCACGAAGTCGAACAAGCCAAACGTGTGTTGTCGTTGCCGTAAAGCAAGTCGTGATTCTCGCAAGATTTGTCAGGGGCGCTCATCTCAAGCTTGCATTGCTGGTTTTTCTAGCGGCGTCCTCCCGAGCTTCAACAGGAGGATGATTCGCCCTACTATGACTTTGTTTACTTTGTTGAAATAACTTTGAAGCTGTTATATTCAGGTAAAATAACTGCATAGTGTGTCTTTAAACTTTTGACCAATAGCTTCTTAAAAGTTGATGCTTGACAAACACAAAGTAGATTAACATAAAACAGACCGCAATAGTTGCTTTTCAAACTGTGCCTATAACACAAATGCACTGCCTTTCGCTATAGACTACCAATGTAAATGCATTACTGTAAATGTACTGTTTTATTGTAAATGTATATTATGTTTTTTGAGGAATACATCAAACTTTTTCTAATGAAAATGATCACATAATATCACAAAAGCTATACCCCCCAAAAATTGCTAAAAATATTATTTTGCTTTTAAATATTTTTGGTTGTGCTTCTCACTACTGTAATTTAACAGGCTTTCTGTTCTTATGAAAGAGGAAGTAGTGAACGGTTTGCCCCTGTAAATGCAATAGTTCAGTGGTATTCTAATCAGTTACACAATTTATCCATCAGATTTAACTAACCTCAATTATTTTTCCCACCTCAATCAGTCTGACCTGTTTCAAGGGGATCTGTACCCAGATACAGCGGGATTAGAACCTGCTCTACTGGCAGAAGATTGGATAGCTGGTCAGGATGCTCCACCCAGCCTTGTCTCTCTTAGCGGTGGTTACACAGCCCCACCATCCAAATGTGGTACCCTTCGGGGTCGACCTAAACTGCTCTCTCAGACTGACACCAGTCCGGGCAGCGCTGCGACGGTTGAGATGGAGAGCGAGGGGTCAAGCTATGGACGAGGAGGGAGGGCCTTAGATGGTGGGATAGAGAGAGTTAAGAAAGAGGTGAGTAGGAATTGAGATATTGTTTTATCAATCAATTTGTATAACTTGTATGTTTAAAATTAAATCTATACATTTTTAATGTTTTTTTTTTCTTCATTGCAAAGGAGGACCAACTTGCAGATATTTTAACAGAGGTGCGGGCTCTGCGCACTCTCGTGCTGGCTCAGGGTCACAGGATTGACGTGCTGGAAAGACAGCTTGGCCGCATTGAGGATGGAGAAGTGTGAATGAAACTCCCTACGCATAGCCTTATTCCGATTCAAAAGCTTTAGTGAAGGATTATGGGAAATGTAGTAACATTACTGTAGCATAGTGATACAAAGAAGTGATTCAAACATTATTGGGAACACATTGTTGTTAAATGCACTGACATTTGAAATTATAAATGCTGCTCCTTTTGTGCTTTTAATATGGCTGTAAGAGTAGGTGAGGTACTGACATTGGTTGTTTTTGGTCGGGTCAGCATTTGCATAACCATGCAAAATAATGAAAAGCAACTTTGCTGCTCTCCTGTAACATGCACTAAGACAGCATTTATGTATGCATCTCCTGATTGAAAATAGATAAATGTATTAATCCAACATGCTGAATTAATTAGCTTTTCAGGTTAAAGTTTTAAAGTTTGAAGGTGCTTATCAACACACGTCGACCACCACTGTTCTTGGATTTAGCTGCCTTAAACGGCTCCTCTCTTCCATTTGATGTCTTAACAAATGTAGCATTGATTTTGGCTGTTGTTAGAGTTTCACGTGTGGACCTGTGTGTAGCATGAGTTGAAATACTTTGTGTTAAGAAGATCAATAATAATAATAATAATAATAGCTCTCTGAGCAACAGAGGAAGCTCTCAATATCTAAAATACTACTTTCACACATTAGATCTTGAAAAATAAGAAATATTAATTTGGATACAGAAAGCAGACACAGCAGTCCTAAAATGATTGTAGTGCATTTTTAATAGTACATTGGAGTGCAAATACTTTAGAGTTTATTTGGACAAACAGTTAGTGCCACCCTAAATTTAAAACATTGGTAGTGCCAGGGTTAGTAAGGATACTAAAACCAACAGCAATTTTTTAAAGTGTTACACATTTAGTTTGGCAAATCAACCTATATGTTTTTTATTTAGTACTAAGTAGCAAATATATTTTACCAGAGACAAAACTTGACACTTCAGCTCTCATAACAATGTCACAATGCAAAATAACGATTGGATGCAATCATTATTGGATGCGATGATTGGCCTTATATTAGTCTAAATCAGTGGTTCTCAAAAATTTTTCACTTTAAGGCCCACAACAATATTGAAGACCCCCATCTCACAATTTCTACCAAGTAAAATATAATGGAGACAGATTACAAAATAACCAAACAATTAGAAACATTATGATATTTGTTTGTTTTAGCTTATTTAATGCCTTTTTGTTTTATTTAGAGTCATTTTAAGTGATCCTAAAAGCCCCCTTGGAAATTTGTTGAGGTGCCACGTGGGCCCCAGCCCCCTGGTTGAGAAACACTTGTCTAAATACTATGTACTTGCATAAGAAAAGAAATACGATGTGTGTATAATATACATGCGTGTTAATAAATTGTACTTGCATTTAAAGTATCTGCATGAAATTTCACTCTTGGCACTAAGCTTACTCAGAACACGTGCACATTAAGTAAAATGCTTTTTCCTATGCAAGTACACAGTAATGGTATATTATACATAATATAATGTGGGACCAAATGCTTTATTTTCTTTATGCAAAATAGTTTTTTAATTTCAGGGTGAAATCATTTTCGAATATGCTCTTGGCAGGTTTCATTTTTTACTCCTTATCTTCATTGATAAACAACTGTGCTTCGTTACTATTGAATGAATAGTTAAATTATGTGTTGTTAATAGGTCTAAATTTTGTATTTGTAATCATGGGCACTACAATCAGGGATGAAAGTTCAGGGACAACTCATCCTCTTGAATGATGAATGATTTTGTTTGTCTAGCTTTTTACTCGCCGTATGTTGTAAATTATTTAATCACTCATATACTTCAAATGTAACTTAATTTGTTCTTTCTAAATAAAGACAATTCATTCATATCGTTTGATGTTTTTTTACAAGCAAATGCATATGAGATCAAAGGCAATTTAAGATACAGTACACCACTATTTTAGCAACTTCAATGAGTGATTTTTACTGTAAGTGAACTCATACACTTCCTTAAACCCAACAAATTGGACTCCCACACTTACTTTCTTAAGTAGTTACAAAGTAAATGTTAGTAAATGTTAATGTTAAAACTAAAAAGATGCAAGATGATCTGGGTGATCAGTTAAGTATTCTTAATGTTAAATCTTTTGCATGCTTTTGTTAAATAAGCCATTGCACTAGCAATGAAGTGTTCTTCTTGTTCACAGCAATAAACCTGACATTCATAACAGGATGTGGTCTAGAAAGCCTTGTGCTTAAGCCTACAATCACTATGCTAAAGGAAGACATTTTTTCCGCCTGTGCGGACTAAAAGTCAGTTTAAGAGTTATTTAAAGTTAATTAGCTTTCTTTAAAATTTTTTGATTTAATGCTTGTTAAATGCTAGTTTTAATTGGAAGCTTGGCCAAAACTCATTTTTCTGAATAACATCTCACTGTATTACTGTATTTGGTTATTTTATTATGTTGGCCATCAAAGCACTTCGTTACATTCGTGCATGATTTCAGCCAAGGTTACAAGTTTTTAATCAAAAATCTTTCGTTGTCAAGGTTTCATAAACACTTTACATCCCTTGAATCACATGCGGTCACGCTCTCTCTCTTTCGCTCTCGATCCGCCCCTCTTTCCTGTCTATATGATCAGAACACATTTGAATTTCTATTTTAATGCTCTCATGGGTTATGGGTGGAAAGACAGTCGAATAGAGGTAAGTTATTACCACTTAACACATATTTGATGTATTCTTATGTCTTATTTTTAACTGTAGCCTAGGCTATTGAAATAATTGTATAAACCCTTACATACATACAACACCTGCTCCTCATGATAACCTCTTATTTATCTTTTATTTACTTTTCTTTGTTCATATGCACATATATGTTCAACTGCATTTTAAAGGCATGTTTTGTGCAGGGTTTTTTTTTTGGAAATGTGTAATTACGTTTGTTTTTTACTTATTTGGTTACTTTTCATTTATCTTATTTGACATACTAATTTAGGCAAAAAATAATAAAAAAATAATCATAGAAGAAAATTGCTGTCTGCACTGGGACTGCATATTAGAGCATACACAGCTGTATTAGCAAAACTTGTGAATTGCATTTAAGAGCTGTTAAGTGCTTGGGAACACATTTTTAGACATAAAAAATAACAGCCAATTTTCTTTAGCACAGTAATAATGTAAGAAAAACACATGGTTTCCTGGCAGTTTTTTTTAACTAACCTAAGCGTGCAGACTTCCTGTGTGCGGCAGAGGTTTTGCTGTCAAACTCTTTATGGCGGGAGTTCAGTGATTGCATGGTCTAACAAACCGCAGTGTTTCACTGTGAGTCTATGGAAGATTTTTACTGAATACCCACAAGTACAGAAAAATATAATATAAAGCAATTCAAGGGGTGACAGTCAGAAGGGCGTATGTGACATTTTGGGTGAAATAGAGATATATTCATAGGGATGCCACACTTCTCAATATAATATTGAACCGTTCGGTTCGACCCCCACGGTCCAATACGCGCATGTGAATTGCGGTTTTTTTTCTTTCGGTTTATCCATCCAAATCTGTCAGTTTTATATTCCCTGCACTTTTGTTAATGTGCGCGCGGCCCGCGTGATCTGCACAGCAAGTTGATATTCAGTCACTGTGCGCTAGGTGCTTTAACTCTGCTCGAACTCTGTTTGCAATGCTGGTGTCAGATTTCATTCGCGCGCACACACACAACAGAAGTACGACAACAAAAAGAAGCAGCACCACTGTCTTTTAAATCTGAGGTGTGGATTAATTATTTGCGCGCGTAGATTACATAAAACATCACTGTAAAGATGCAAATTCGCGTGGGGCAATGCGAATGACGCAGATTGGGCTTGTTATTGACGCAAACGCGCAAGTTGAAAAAGTTCAACTCAAGAAGAGATGCGCATGATGCTAAAATAAATCCCACCAGTAATCTTGATTGAGGAACGCATTTTTGGTTTCTACACAGACAGCATGATGTTGGATTTAACAGTAGTGCAGTAAGGTATAGCATTCATTTACAATGTAAAGTTTAATTTACTGAGTACAGGTATAAAATGGCCAGTTTATGTAATGTAATGAATTCACATGTTCCCCAGTTTGAATAGGATATCATTTGTATATATATTTATTTAATTATATCTTATATTATTGTATCAATACACTAGAAATGTGTAAGATGATTTTTGCATTTACATAAAATAAAGAGAACTGCAATTAAAACCAGTATGTTTGCTCCTTAACATCTCACTGTTCCTGTTACCTAAGCATAGAATAATAAAAAAACACTTTAATAGGCCAAGGCATCAGAACCGAAACCGAAAACCGTGGACAAGAACCGAAAATTGTATTGAACCATGAATGAACTAAGTGCATTGTTGCATCACTAAGCTCTTGGCAAGCTCTTTCTGCTGCAAAAAAGACAAAAGTAAATTCTTAATCAATTTGGAGTTTTTTTTTATAATTTTGTTTTAAAAAAATCAGTGCAGTAGAGCACCAAGTCAGATCAATTTTTTTAAATCAGTACACAAAGTCAGATCAAACCACGGTAATATTTTTTCTGGCCGTGCTGTAAAGTTGGTGAAATGTCACTTACACTCCTCTGATTCTCACCCCTCAAATTACTGTATGCAAATTATGAGCAAAATCTTATTACTGTTATGTGTCTGGACATTTTCCTTTCAAATTGTTTTGCAATTTAAATTATTCTAAGTGGTAAATTTCACTAGACTAATATTGAAGTTATTTTTTAAGCACAGAAGGCAGTAAAATAAATAACATTATTATGTGTTAATATTATGAATTATTTTTTATAAATTATTAAGAATTTGATCTTTTGTCTAACTTGCTGTGTTGTAAATAATCCAATTAAAACAAAAAAGGTACAAAAGTCACTGGGTCGGTACCTTTTCAAAAAGTATACATTTGTACCTAAAAGGTACACATTGGTACTTCAAAGGTACTGTACCAAAATGTTATAAGCATATATACCATCCCAGTGAAAATGTGTGTACCTTTATTGCTGGAAGTGTACTGAAATCCAATAAATAAAATGTTTAATAAATTACATTTAGCTTACAAACACAATATAGATTGGAATATATTTATGCACATCTAAGGGCGGTTTCACAGACAGGGCTTAGACTAGAGCTCTCCAAACTGAAAAAAATTGCACTGACATATCTTAAAATACAGCAGTGCCCTTTGTTTTGCCTCAAAATGCACACAAGTAATGTTTTTAGTATGGCATGTTTGTTAAAACTAATTATATTTCCTAATTAAACTAAGGTCTAGTCCTGGCTTAAGCTAACATCTGTCCGGGAGTCCAAAATCGTACTTTTTTGCACTACAGTCAGAGATGTTTGTCTTAACTTGACATTTTTATAAATGCATCAAATGATTCATATTATGTATTGTTTATCTTTCCTGTTTGCTGTAGTCATGACGTCGGAAACCGCTTCTGGTGACAGCACCCCAACTGTGCTTGCCCTCTTCTTCTTGTTGATCATACTTGTTTTGGTTCTAGTCTTCTTTTATAAAAAACTAAATAAAGAAACAAATGGGCAGTACGAAGTCAATCGCATAATCTTTGCTGAAGGCGGCATTCGTGACCAATTAAGAGAAAGAGTTGAAGCTGTGGAAACCAGATTAGGTGTCCACCTTTGGCCCCAAACCCGTAATGAAGACGAAGAAGGCCTAAAAGCTAACGATGAGGAGGAAGCAGATAAAGACAAAGATAATGAAAGTCAGGCAGACGAGGGAGAAGAAGAGGACAGCCACAACAAGGATGATTCTTCAGATGACTATTCCAGCATTGACCTGAGGGAGAGGGCAAATCAGAAAAAAGAGGAAAAGAATGATGGGAAGACTGAAGTCGAAGAAGACAAGAAGAAACCGATAGAAGAGGCAGCGGGAAAGGCTGATAAACCCAAAGAAGAGCTGAAAAATGAAGAGAATGTGAAATTGCTTGTAGACTTTAAGCCATTTGGAGGAAGCGCTACTTGGTCTGAGCAGAACAAAGATGAAGAAAATGACTTGACTGCCTTATGAGATGAGCAAAGACTTGGCTTTAGAAATGAATAGTTGGGCAATCGGTTGACTTGGCCCAGTGGATGTCACAAAACATGTTTGTTGTTAAGAGTAAGATGGTACATAGTTGGACCTTATTTTTATTTTTTTAAACTTGATATTTACACTTTCTTTCATTTATCTGCTAATGCTGACTGTTATTTTGTAAAATCTTTAATTGAGTAATGTAAATATGAATACAAGATATTTTTCAAATAAATAAAGTGACTATGAATAGTATTTGTCTTGTTTCTCAGTCTGGATAACATTGCTGTAACCAATTATGGCATTGAACCAACAATCATTTTGGGGCTATATCCATGAAACTTTTAATTATGTTATTTTATCCTTGTCTGCCATGTCTATTAAATATTCTAGGTTTATATCAAGATCATGATAATGATTAGTAGGCTAATGAATGAAAGAATGTGTCTGACCAATGCATAAATGTAATCCAGAAATGCAACATCTGTTAAACAAGTTAAACTACAAGTCTAAATCAAACACACCAGCTAGTCAACATATTTAATTAGAAGAACGAATAAAAGTTCAACGATACAAGTTACTGCGTTAAATTTTCTAAATATTTACCAATATATCCTCAATATCTTCCTCTGTTACAGAGAGGGGATGTAGCTCAGTGGTAGAGCGCATGCTTCGCATGTATGAGGTCCCGGGTTCAATCCCCGGCATCTCCACTTACGTTTTGTGTCAAAAATTGTTTTGTAACAATATTCTACACTTCATTTAAATCTCTTTATATTGTCTTATGTGACGGGAAAGCTTGAAAATACGTCAATAAATGTATATAGTGATTACATGAATCATCTTACGCACGTACGCTTGTAACATTTTAGGGAGGAGAGCCTTATGAGTCGGAAGTTGCAGTACTGCGTAGACCATTGGCCAGTTATGCATCAGTGGGCGTTTAGACGCTATCCCATTGGCCAGTTTAGCATAAGTGGGCGTATCCTTTAGCGGACGCACGCAAACAATCGAAGAATCTTGCTAGAATGTTACATTCTTAAGTAGAATAAGAAAAACATTTAAATGTCGTTATATAGCACGAAGCGAATCGAGTCCTGTCGTATAGGTGTTTATTATCAGCGGTCTGCCTCGACTGTGCATCACAGCGAAATAATGCAATAATTCGATTTGCATTATCCACTGAGGGAAAAAAATCTGGGACCATTGTTATATTGCACGGATACTTGTGCTCAACTTAAGATGGATTCGCCCAAGGAATTACCTCTGTCTTCAATGGTTTAAATGCAAACGAGTAAACACGAACGATCTCTTTCTGGTGAGTGCTTGCATGACTTTTTTTCCCCATCGCATTTTGGAGAAAATGGGCCTTTTGCTTCGTAGCGGGTTTGCGTCTCGCACTTTAAACGTCAATACTGTATTATAATAAACACATAAACGTACAATTCAACCACCATTACAAACTGAACCGCTACCATTTTATACATAAAGTGGGTTAATGGACAGTCGGGCTATGACGATGGCTCTAAAAAAAGATACGTCTTGCAGATTTCTGTATATTGTAACGTTACAATTGGTATTTTTAAGGAAATTATGGCAGTAAATGCGTTAGTAAAACGTCTTGTATGTAATGCAACATGCTTTGTGGCATATTAATTTCGTGGTCAAACAAATCGTTTCTCATGAACGCGCACCTGTTCTGTGCATGGGAATTATAGTCGCTGCAATATAACGGAGTTAAGACACCATCAAATGACACAATTGTGGACGTGATTTTTCCCCCTCGCACAGGTATGAGATGTTGCTAGCCTCGGCCGTGGTCGTCTGGGAATGGCTGAACGAGCACGGGCGCTGGCGACCCTACAGCCCGGCTGTGTCTCATCACATCGAGGCGGTGATCCGCAGCGACCCTCGCGGCGCCGGGAGCGTGGTGCTGGGCCAGGTCGACTCCCGTCTATCGCCGTACATCATTGACCTGCAGTCTATGCATCAGTTTCGACAAGACACCGGTAAGACGATTTCATAGACGACATCACGATTTTATGATAATGCTTTTTTAGACATTACGTGCTAATGATACATTTCCTTTCTCGGTTAATAATCCTATGATTTCAATAAAAACAGATGCGTTTGAAAGCCCACCTTGGTAGTATGAAAACGGCAGGGCCCAAACCCTTAGCAGCAACAGTCTCTTTATTTAACGTTATTTATTTGCTAATTCACATTTTAACATCACATCTCAAGACAGTTCAAGCTTCTGGTTTGTTATTGAGTTTTGTTTATGTCTCATGCAATGTGGATTGAAGTTCAAGTAGTTCGGCCATGATCTCACTATAATAGAGAAATGGTCCTGTCAATATACATGGGTGCTTTATTGGTGAGAAGGAAGGAATACATTAAACCCATAAAAAGGGGGTGACGTGAAGGCGAAACAAAGGGGTGGATTGTTGGCTGTCAGAATTTTGGGAGACTGTGTCGCCCACGCCGACAAAAACCATTGTGCAAGGCTGACTACACTTCATGGGAAGATTGAGGAGTGGAGAGAATTGGGGTCGATGAAGGGTAGCGACCATCGCTCCAAAAAAAAAAAAAAAAGAGGGAGGAGGTGATAGAGAAATGAAGCGAGGTCATTAGTGAGCAAGAAGGGGGCTGGATAGATAAATGCCTATGGGCTACAGCTTATGCACGTATGCATTGAGTGGTAGGTCTGTGGATTTGGTTTATTTTCTTTAATTAATTGTTATGGAAGAACAAAAGTTTTCCCACTGGTGTCTGAATAAACCATAGATGTTATTGGCATAGTTTTCGCTCGGACACATTTAAATGAACGTTTTTGCATTTGCATTTTAGAGAAAAAAGATATAGGGGTTTCCCGGACAGGGGTTAGACTAGTCCTAGACTAAAAAAAATTTAAGAGGTGTCCAAACTGAAAACAACTTGCACTGACATATCTTGAAATACATCAGTGCCCTTTGTTTTGCCTTCAAATGCGCACAAGTAATGTTTTTATTAAGGCATGTTTATTTCCTAATTAAACTGAGGCCTAGTCCTGTCTTAAGCTAATCCCGGTCCGGGAAACTACCCCATAGTATGCTATTCATCACACCTTTAAATCGCTTTTTAACGAAACTGTATTTGCTGTGTAAAACAAAGTATTTTTATTTGGTTTGGCACAAGTTTCTCTTTCAATCTGAAATGCATCAACACGCGTATAAAAAAACAAACTTGAAAGTAATTTCATAGGATCTTTAAATTATACAATGCTAGTATGTTTTCTCTGCTCTTCTGTACAGGTACACTTCGGCCCGTGCGGCGAAGTTTCTACGACCCACGGTCAGCACCAGGGCAGGGTTGGGTTTGGGAGTGGGAGAATGACTCGGGCTCGTGGACACCCTATGACACAGAGGTTAGCATTGCCATCCAGGCTGCTCGGGACCGGCAACAGCCCTGGCTGGACTTGACACCGCTGGGCTTCTGCTACCTCATAGACCTGCAGAGTATGACACAGATCAATGGACAGACGCAGCGGCGCAGACGAATCCAGAGGCGCTCAGACCTGGCCTATCCGCTCGTGTCTGGCCCTTTGCCTAAACCTCACGCTTGGTCATCTGCTGGGAGTGGTGGACTCCTGGGGGTGGGGGTGTCTGGAGTAAGCGGAGGAAATGGCAGCGCCTATCCCAGTGGAGCTCTCCCAGCATCTGCGATTACTTCACTAGGTCAACCATGTTCCTGCCAACAGTGTATGCTAGTCCTGGGTGTCAAGACCCCTAGCATGGCACAAACTCTGGGGCGTAAACCGCCACCGGTACCCAAGCCACCAAGCCCTAAAGCACCCACAAGGGGACACTCGTACTCCCTTACCCTGCCTCACCCTCCTTCCCTTTCCCGAGTACTTTCCCCACATAGAAACTCCACGTCGGGTGCCAGCGGAGGCTTCGGACATTCCCTTTCTCTCCTGGGCTCGGCCACTGCTGCCCTGTCAATATCCTCCAACCGTCCTCCTCCACCTGCTGTACCGCCACCCCCACCTCCATCTACCATACCCCACACTACTTCCTCCGCCAACCCTACTTTGCCTACACCCTCCAATGCCCTTATATCTACAGTGACCACCTGTGCTCCCACGCCCTCCGCTCGCGTTTTGGGTCCTGTTTCAACAGCATCAGCGGCTTGTGCTGCCCCAGTGCCACCTCGCAGCAGTCTGGCTGGCCTTAGCCGCCCCGCCCTGCAAAGGATTGCCATGGCACAGTCACGGGCCCTTATTGCATCAGGGTGAGTTTCTGCTACTATCTGAACATAAGTTTGTCTGTTTCACGCATTAGTGTCTAGATGATAATCAGCGTGCTGCATTCAGTTTTGCAACATTTGCACGAAAGTGCGAATACACGTTTTATTTCGAGTTTTGCAGAAACCCTACCCCGATCTTAAAATCTCGCAAAGGGCTTCACAGGATGAGGTTTACCATCTAGCTATCATTGTATATTGTCAACATATTTCTGTAATTGATGTTATTGATAGCCGAGAATCAAGTTGGTTGCTGGTATGAGTTATCTAAGATTTAGCACGCTTAAATATCATGCATTTGCTCAGTCCAAATTTTGTGAATTGCTTTCAGTGGATGTGAATTCTGAGATATTTCAGTTTGCTTTAAACCTTTACTACTTCAAATGTCAAAGCCTTGACTATTTACAGAAAGCGTGTCACTCTGGCATGTGTACACAAAGATAGTTGGCTCAGATTTATTGCTCTTTTTAGACAGGGTTGTACCTTTGGGAACAGAGTAGGACTGCAGTAACATGAATGTGACAATGGAGAGTGGAATGTTTCATTTTGTGGTTAAAGAGCGGTTAAGTTATAGGTTTATTTTATTAAAACTCTGCCGTAATGTAAAACTGTTACATTTAACTTGACATTTAACTTTTGTAATTCATTTTAAATAAATATAACAAAAATATCAGAAAAGACACATCTCAGTCCTGTTAAAGTTATTTGGGTATGTTTCAGACATCTTTAGATACACACTTAATAGCAGCTGGAAGTAATTGCATCATCTGCGTTTGTTGGTACATCAGTCAAAATGTTATCAGTCATAATTAAGGAGATTCAGAATTAAAATTTCCAGAATTAAATTTTTGTCATTAATTACTCACCCCCATGTCATTCCACACACATTCATTTTTGGAACACAAATTAAGATATTTTTGATGGAATTTCAAACCCCTCCCCAATGGACAGCAACACATCGCCCACGTTGAAGGCTCCGAAAGGCAGTAAAGACATTGTTAAAATAGTTGATGTGTTGATGGTTCAATCGTCATTTCAATTACACAAAGTAACAAGAACACAACAAAAGAATGACTTTATTCTGTGTGTGGTGCTGCACTAAAAGTATTCTTGTCACTTCGTGAAATGAATATTGAACCACTGCAGGCAAATTACTGTTTTAACAATTCTGTGCTGTCTTTTTTGGGCCTTGAATGTGGGAGTTTCATTGTCCTTTCGCTAAGCCCGCCTTCCTTAGTTACTGTTGCTACGCCTGACAAGCTTTCGCGTCTGGCAAGTCTATACATGAATATCAGCTATTTTGAGTACCTGAAGTGGTCGCAAAAGAACTAGAAGCTATGCTTTCAATATGTTGTGAGCATCAAAATCGCTATTTTTGCAACACTAAGAAGGCTCGACACAACATGATACTTTGCTCGAAGTGATTTGGCGTCTGCTCGCCGCCATCTTCCCAGTCAAGGTATATCAATCTCCGAATCCGACGTAAGGAGGGATGAGAGTAAAGATGGATAGCAGCTAAAGCATAGTTCCATATAAATGCACGGATTATTCGTTGTTTTGTCGCAAGTGAAAAACAATATTGACCTTCTAGTTGGAAAAGTAGCCTCATATGAGATTGATTCATTCATTCGCATTCGGAAATCGATTATTTACGTCTGGCAAAGATGACGAGTGGACACCATAACAGCTAAAGTCAGTTGTTCAAAACCTTTCTTTTTAGTAAACTCTGTGTACACAAACAATGTTCTCAATGCTCGCGTTCATGTGTAGAGATGCAGGTGATACTTCGAGCAAAGTTTCATGTTGTGTCGTGCCTTCTTAGTGTTGTAAAGATAGTGGTAGTTCGGTAGCAGCGGACAGTGGCTGGAAGAACCCGTCAGGGATCGAGTAGGCAGCACACCCTAACCAAGATATTTATTTTAAAGTAGCGTTTCCTTTTATGACAGTCGAGGTGCAAAATGTTGTCTTTCGTAGCCCTTTACTGTATCCATAAGAATCATAGACAGTAAAAGATAAAAAATCCGTAAATCGTAGTAAGCTAGCCCATGCTTGTCAGTAGCCTACTGGTACTCTGTAGGTACTCAAGATGGTGGCATGACATAAAAGGTCACATGACTGATTTTCATCTATAACGGTATGTTTGCATTGGTGTCAGACATTCCCAAGGACATAATTTGGCAAACAGGTGAAATATCTGAGAGCGCAAGACAAAAGGGACTGCAGTATGCATTCAAGGGATCTATCCACGACATATGCAACCGATTAGAAAATAATTTCATCAAAATTAAAGCTAACGCCTATAGGTCCCAGCGCAACCAGCATTTGCCTCATAAGCTGACCATCCAAATGGGAAACACAGAAATTGAGAATCAGCTTTGTTCATGCACAGCAGGGTAAGTGAAATTTATGAAAATAATCTAATAATTATAAATCAAACATCTTATCTTGTGAAACAAAACAAACATAAGATATTAGCCTGACCACTTTGCAATGATAACATTCTCCCACTTATAGAACTAAGTTTACCCTGGGAGAGCTGCGACCGTATTGGGGTACTCAGGGGTAGGCCATCCATTAACAAAATGGTAAAATATTTTTTAAAAGTATGTCAGTCAGCCTCCATCTTGCATTTAATCATTATTATTTTATGCTCAAATATGTGCATTATTTCCAAGCAATGATGGGTTGAGTTAGCTCTTACATTGGTGCAGACGTAGGTGTTTTTGTTGAACCTGTCGATATTTAGTTTTGAATGAGACCTTCCACACTGCTTGATCAACGTCCCTTGTGTTTTACGTCTTCGGGAAGGGAAAAAAATTCCACCACCCTGTCCAAACTTTTAAGACTGGGTATCAGATTTACACAATCCATGCTCACAATGCTTCGGCATGTTTCGCTTGCTCGAAAGCTTGTCAGACTTCCCGTGCCTAGATACGGTTGCTAAACCACAACTGGCCTGTGGCAGTCCTCAGGCGTGGCTTAACAAAGGGTCAAATGGGTGGGAATCAGAAACCTTTTGGATTTCATCAAAAATATCTTAATGTGTCTTCCGAAGATGATCAAAGGTCTTGAGCCCAGACTATAGTCTCTTTTTTTACGTGTACGCGCATGGTCGAATGCATGGCCTTGCAAATTATAATTTATTTGGCTCATACTTGTACACAGATGTTTGACACATGCGCATTGTGACTAAATGCAATGCATCTTCTGGGCTACATACTACATTATCCGGTACATGCATGTGTGACCTATGCTTACAATGTAAGCATGGTTTCAAAAATCTGTGCGCACACTCTTCTGGTGATGAAAATTGCGTCAGGCGTATGCACACAAAATTGACAATATTTCTGCCTTTTGGGGTTTGGAATGACATGCACGATGCAATAAGATTCTCGCAACAAGCAATTTGACTGCTTTCACCAGACACGATGCGTCTGCATGTATGCGTCAAAATGAATGATAAACTACAGCCAATCAAATGAGCGTTTGTGCTGGGTTCTCTGTAAGTACTTTACTAGCAGCAAAATGGATGAGTACCTAATCATGATTCATGATTAAAAAATATTAAGTTACTAAAACAATCTTCTGAAACGAAAAAATACTTGTTTGTTCACATAACGTTGACAGTTTAAACGTTCTTGTTTCTATTTATTTGTTTCCAAGATCTGAGGTGAATGAGGTGTGTGTTTTCAGTAAAGAGGGGCGCACACTGGCTGCGCAGCTCAGCGTCGTGCAGCGCCGCGCCGTTCTAAAAAACTCGCACACCGGCGCCTGTCCGTGCCGCCCAGCTATGACTCAGGAAGTTGCTTAAGTCCCTTTCGCGCCACAGAGCGCCAATTAAATAGTTTAACATGAAATAAATAACATCATATTTGTCCCAAATCATTAACGATTAACATTGGCTGCTAACGTATATTTTGCATTTTGAAGTTGACGCTATCTGACGAGGCTTGCGCTATTTAATGTGCACTTCCGGTTTACGATACCTCCGAGTTGTCCTAGACGCGACTCGAAGTGGCGCGGCCGGTGTGCGACCCCCTTATGACTACAAAGCTGGGAACCCAAAATATTTATTATATAAACTCAGATTAGACATTTTAACATAAAACTAACAAAGCAACAGTGGCATATTGTATGTAATATAATGCACATCCAGTCAGTTGTTATTATTATCATGAGAGAGTGCGGGGAAATTGGAGCAGTGCTGCACTGTTTTATATCCCTCCACCACAGTAACTGTTAAATACAACAAAAAAAGTTACCGATTACCCCAGTGGACGTGTCTCAGCAGAGAAACCAACGTAATGTTTTTGAATTCAACAACCCAGAATTGAAGGCTTTATTTTGAAGTAATAACAACAGATCCTGAATCCTAATGTGTTTGGGACATTCAGAGCTGAAATGTTTATGCTGTTATTGCTGCATGCTGCAAAAAACTCATATGTTTGGGGCGGCAGTGGCTCAGTGGTTCATGGAGGTTGTCTACAAATCGGAAGGTTGGTGGTTCAATCCCCGGCTCCACCGGACCAAGTGTCGAGTTGACCTTGAGCAAGACACCTAACCCCACCTGCTCCCGACGAGCTGGATGGCGCCTTGCATGGCTGACACCGCCGTCGGTGTATGGATGTGTGAGTGAATGGGTGAATGTAAGGCAACTTGTAAAGCGCTTTGGATGGCCATTGGTCTATAAAAGCGCTATATAAATGCAGTCCATTTACCATTTACCATATGTGCCAAATCATATGATATGTACATGCAATCTTTTTTTTTTAAAGGCACCAGCTGTTGTGTTTTAGAAATCTCAAAACCACATAAAACCACTAAAGTTGGTTGGCCATGTATTCTTTGCGAAGGAGAGAGCATAGTTATGAAGGAAAGGAAATTAAAGGAAGCTTTCAGATGGGAGTCCACCATGAGTGTCAACAGGTCAGTCTCGTTCATTAGAGACCCCCCCTTCTGTCTTGTTCTGCCTGTTCCCAGGCTCCGTTCATTCCTGGGGGCCCCTTTGGCCTCATTGTGCGACTGCTTTAGAGAGCGTGTGTGCGCGTTAGGAGCGTATCCAAGGCAACCTTTGTTGGCAGTCGGCAGCTTGGGTTTTGTATTTGCAACACAATACAGCAAAAGGGGGGATGCCAGTGGAAAGATGGGGGAGACTTGGTAGTCTGTGTGAATGAGGTTTGGGAATAGTTGCTTGATTGAGCAAGTGTTTGTTTTGAGACTGTGTGTGAGACAGAGTTTCAGTCTTGTCCCAGACATTGAAGCGTCTTTAGGTTTATGCATATAACTGAGATGACAGTGCCGGCAGACAGACACATGATTTAGGCATGGTCACTGTGAGGCAAACTTTGGGTTAAACTTTTAGTTAATGTGCAGTGTTGCTGTTTGAGCAAAAAACTTACAAAGATCAAAGTCCACTTCAAAGATATTCTCGCTAATGGGGGCTTCTTCTGTATGTTGTGACATCACAATTGTGCTCATTGAAATCATTTACATGGAAGGCATTTTTATAAAAGGGGCGCAAGGCCTTTTTCAGCTGCCTGGGTAGTTTGTCGTCGTACTTTTCTTCACCCGATTCTATGGTGCATTTTATTCAGTAGTGATCAACTCTACACTAAAAAATGCTGGGTTATTTTTTTACCCAGCATTGGATCAGAAAGGGACAAACCACACCCGTTGGTTTGTAAATTTAACCCAAATGCTGGGTTGTTTTAACCCATTATTGGGTCAAATGTAAACATTTTCTGGGTTAATTTAACTCAATGGCTAGATTCGTCCCGTTTTGACCCAATGTTGGGTTGAAAATAACCCAGCACTTTTTAGAGTGTATGCCCTAACTCAGTTCTCAACTCCAGTTCTCAGGCCCCACCTCCCATTTTAGTCTCCATATATAAAACACCTGATTCAGTTCATCAGCTGGTTGGTGTGTTAATTAAGGGTGTACTCACACTATCCAAACCAATCGCGCCCGAGCGCGTTTGACTAGTGTGATCGCTCTGTACCGTGCCTGGGCGTGGTTTGGTAAATTGATGAGTGGAATCAGGTGTCTCATAAGGAGACATCTTAAACATTTTGCAGGGGGCACGAGGACTGGAGTCTATTTTTACGTGTATGAGGGTCCATGTACAGTGTGCATGATGCAATTTTCACCATCAGAAGAGTCTGGCAGATTTTTGAAACATACATTTTTTTCGCAATGCACATGGGTCAAACATTAGCGCACATCTATGAGTTAAATTACCTATGCTGTGCAAGGCTTGTGCATTAGATTGTGTGCGTACACTCGAGTATACCTTTAAAAAAACGACTATACCCAGGGCTTTAGTAAATATGCACATTAGGAGGCCGCTTATTAAATGCTCAATTTTAAGGATGCTCGGATAGCAATACTGGCCCTGAGCTTATAAAATTATAAAATTGCTCTAACGCTTAAAACCTATACCACTCGTGACAAAAATTAGGAAGAACTTTCAGTTCAAAAGGACACCGGTGCATAGGCCACAAGCATCTACAAAAATGGCCAACTACCTGTGACAATGTGCGAGATTTGTCAGTGTTTTTCTCCTTGCGAGAGTCTGTGCGTTGCATGTGTCCTCACTCTCCATGATGACTTTAGGGTGCGCATGTAACAGTTACAGTCTAATTCAACAAAAAACAGCACAGATTTCAAGACATTTCAAATAATTTATTTATAGCGATTTAGTATTGACATGTTGAGCTCCAACTTAATCCAACGCATCTGTCTCGTATAATCCTGACAAGTTTTATTAACTAGTTTAGGTTTGTTTGATTAAGGTTAAAGCTAAACTCTCACTCTAAAGGGATTGCTTATTTTCCAGTTTGTGAGTAAAATGATCTGGTATCATTGAAATCAGTAAGCATTAAGCAAGTATTTGTCGATCAGTTTCCCAATGTGATTTCTAAGCAGTTTGAATGCTGATGCGGATGATTAGTTGTTATTGTAGTTTTGGTTTGTTTATTCTATTTTATTTGCATTTCTTTCATCACTGTAACATGTTGTTTTGTAGTTCTGGTCGTAAGAATAATCTTTTTTAGTAGTACTTTACTTTTACAGTCATGCTTTTGTGTTTTGAGTTTCTGAGGGGCTGTAGTGGGTGTCAGGTGAACAGAAACTTCCCAGATGGTGCCTCTAGTTGGACAGTAATTGAGTCTGATGTCACAGATTAGAAATCTCGGTAACACTTTACACCCGGGTTGTATTTGTTAACAATTCATGCATTGGCTAACATAAACTTGCAATGAACAATACTCCTATAGCATTTAATAATGTTAGGTCATGTTAATTTTGGCATTGACAAGAATGAATACATGCTGAAAAACTATATTGTTTATTGTTTGTTTATTTTAGGTAAGGCATTTACTAATGCAACCTTATTGTAAAGTTTTACCGAAATCATCTTCTCTTTTTCAAAATGTAAAGCTCTTTTTCAACCCATTAACTAGTGCTGTCCCATGAGCAGGACACCGAAGTTTACTTCAATATTTTTAATTTAAATGTTAATCTGTCACGGCAAACTATATATTGTTGGAAAGGTTTAAGAATGTAGTTTTCATATTTCAAAACCTTTTAGCAGTAATAATAATGCAATAACTGTAATTTATTCATTTGTGACAAGAGTATGCAGCAAACCTCACAGCAAACCAACACAAACCTCAGTTTTTTGATAATTTTATGTATTAAAAATAATACTATTTTGCATTTTGTATTTATTACAAATTAATGTAAACTGCTGTACAATTTATTAATTATGAATTATATTTTCACCTCCAGACACTTCCGTAAAAAAGTGTCGCCTTTAAAACAAGACCACAGTTAGGCTTCTAGACTAAAAAAGATAAAATATACCAGAGTTTTATTAATTTGAAGGTGTACATCACCTTTTCACCCCCCCCTCCACTCAAAAAGGGCTGCGCCAGTTAAAAGGTTAAACTTTCTTGATCTTTCCTTCCAGACATATGTGAGCAGGGCAGTGTTAGCGTTTATTTAACTTAAATTTCAATATTTCAATATTTGTTGGTTCAACAATAAAAAATATGTTGGAGTTAATCCAACCTAAGGAATTTAGTTAACATAAAAATTGGGTGTTAAAGGCGGAGTCCACGATGTTTGAAATACGCTTTGGAAAAGGAGACGAGCCTACTACCAAAACACACTTATAGCCAATCAGGAGTAAGGAGCGTTTCTACTAACCGACATCCTTGCCGGGTTGCGTATGTGTGGGGCGGGTCTATCAACAGAAGGTCCAGATTCTATTGGGGTAGGGGCGTGTTTGTTTAGGTGATTTCAAATATCAACATTGGCTTTCAAACATCGTGGACTCCGCCTTTAACTAATATTTTTAAGTTAATTAACTCAAAATTGTAAGACAATCAGGTAACTTATTATTTTTTTTTTAAGTTGAACCAACTTTTTTACAATGTTGTAAAAAAAAGCCATGCACTTTCTTTGTGCCAGGGTTCCAAATTTGATTGTTATATAATGTTTTACAACTTCAAAATTAGATTCATAATATTAGCGGTCATATCGGATAATAGTCGTCACATTCAACTATTACATTCGTCAAAATTCTGTATCAGTGCATCCTATCAGAATATTAGTATAGTTCTTAGCTAACATTCAAATGTGTTCTGTAACAGTGGTTAAGGTCAACACATACAGGATGCAGTGCAGTAAACTGAAGTGAACGCTGAAAAACTGTGCTTTACAGTTTCATTCTTGCACACAGCGCAGCTAGCTGATCAGCCCTCCACTTTCACCACAACAAAACGAGTTCAAATCATGAACAGTAGCAGCGTTTAAATGTTCAATCCGAATAAAAATGCTCTATGTAAACACCTCAATCGGAATAAAAAGTGCCAAACCGGATAAAAAAATCGAGTCGGTTTGAGAGGAGTGGTTTATACCTTTTTGTAATCCGCTCAAAAGGACATTTAAACACTTGATCGGATGGAAAACTGAAACTGGGACACTCTGCACAAGTGCAATATTATTTTCTTTTTTAATGGCGGTTGGCAAACCAACTAGACTGAAGTGTCGCGCATGTGCACTGACGTTGAATTGCCGTAATGACGTATGACACAAAGAAGGCAAGCTTGTGTTGTGGAAGGATCAAGGTCCTGTCATTCTTAAATCTCCTTCTAATCAACTGTGAAGTTATACGAGACAGCATTGTCCGGTCAGTCATGATTTATACTCTGATCTATAAATGTGTGTGTGTTCTACTTGCACAGCGCTGCTGGAGCGATACAATACTTTAGACTTGCTCTTCCTTACGGCACCGCGTGAAGTAGTGCTGTGACGGCTCGCATGCGATTTGCAGAAAAATATGCAATTTAAATAGGGAAAGTTTATAATTTGCACGTGTTGCTAAGACTTGCAAATGTTAACATTCAAGTGATTTAAAACAATTTAATCACAAAAGGCGCTGGAGTGAGCAGATTTCTGTACGCATATGTGGTTAAATGTGTCCGGCCCAGCTTCAGTCAGGCGTAATCCTCCCTTCAAAGATCAGAACTCTTCACACATAAACTATAGAGAGAGTTGCGTTAATGTGTCTCATTCTGCAGTCCAATAATACATTTGCTGAATAGAGCAATGAAAAAAACAACGTTTTTATGTGAAGCGACTGTTTATGCTGCATCTTCTTCCTGAAGTGCCGTTTGGAATTCGCCCTCCGCCTGTGTGTGCACGCGTTTAAGTGCCCTCAGTAGTGCATATACGGAGAGACGTGTTTCAAAAAGTAAGCCAACATAAAATCTTTCTGTTCTTGACAGGGCACGTACACACAAAATGATCTCACAGTATTTTTTTTCCTAATAAAAACATTTGTTTATGTTTTAAGTGAATTATAGAGTCAGAAACCAGTCTGTGCTTATTTGATCTTAAAGAGACAGTAACCTCAATTAGCCTACTTAACTCTTTCCCCGCCATTGACGAGATATCTCGTCAATCAAGAGAAAACGCTTCCCCGCCAATGACGAGTATTTCCGTCTTTCCGCAATACCGCTATTATCCACTAGGTGCTAGGTTCCGCAGCTTTTTAAAACCGGAAGTATTGCCCTATGGCACGCTGTTGCATGTCCGTGTCTGTTTTAAAGATCGCTCTGAATGGGATCTCTATGAAAAGTCTGTCACCAAAATGGAATTATCTCTGCTTTTTGCTCAAAATGTGGTGTTTTTGCAGAAACCTACCCATATTCAAAAGCTGATTACAAAAGAACTGCTGAAGGTAGGATGAAACGTTTTTTTTTTGTTTGAAAGCAGAGGGTCTGTTCTTTCATTTGGTATATTGTATGTTTATATATTTGAAGAAAAACATTTTCTGGAATGCATTAAACTTTTGTGAAAATCATGAAAAACGCTGGCGCTGGCTGGCAACTTTTTTTAAAAACGCTGGCGGTGAAAGAGTTAAGTCTGTGTAATTAATGTTAATCAAACAACCCAAGACAAAGAGAAAATCACTTCTGTGGCTCTAAAAAATAATAATATTTAATTTGTACAATAAAGACAGTGTAATGATTAATTTAATTCAATTTCTTTACCTAATGCTAATTTTAGACCTTACTTAATGTGCAACTTTGTTCTTTTTTTATAAATGTTTGTAATTTCTTTATTTGTAATTCGATTTAATTCGATTTTTCCCACCCTTTTTCTGCAGATCTGAATAATGATTCGATCCGTGCCTCAAAAAAACTTAATTTAATCCGAATCGTGAGTTTTTTGATCCGTCACAGCCCTAGCGTGAAGTCAAACACACTTTTTGGGAACACATAAAAGCTCATTGTTTATTAATTATGACCTGAAACAAATGGACAGCGATTTTAGGAGGATGGGTTATACGTATCTTGTAACAGTGTAAATTTGTGATTATCATCTGATTTGAAGCCTTTGTCATACTGTATAAACACGCACATCAATCCGATCACATTATTATGTAAACGCTATGATAGGATTTATCAATCAGAATGATTTCATCTTGATTGAGGCAAAAGGTGATCTATTGAATTGTGATTTTACTTCTGAGTTTGTAGTATCTGTAGGAAACGAGCATTATCACAATATGCGTAATTCTCTTTAATGACATGTATCTAAAATGGGTGTGCATAGAAAATTGGTTGCTGGTCAGTGTGAAAGGGCTTTTATAAAACGGGCAGTTCTGGTTCTTCATTCTGATTGGTTGAAACGCGTTCTAAGCCGTGATAAAATACACCGGTAACCTCACGGTTCAGACCACATTACATAAGTATCACTGCGCCACTGTTGCTGCGTACTGATTTATGAGAATAAACACAACAGTCTTTAATCATATTTTTAATTTGTCTACAATTGCACAATTAATGGCGATATCCAAATAAATGTCAATAAATACTGTTGAGTCATCTCGTCAATAAAGAGAAAACGTTGTCTGAGGAGTTTATAACTGAAGTTCATACGCCCGCTATTATCCACTGGGTGGCGATCTTTCCCAACTTAAACACTGACGCATTCACTGAAAACACCGTGTAGTACTGTTCATGTCTGAATCTGATGATTTCTTACTAAAGTTCTTCACAAAAATGGAATTATCTCCGCTTTTAGCTGAAAATTTGAGAGGTGATAACTGATAAGAGAACAAATTAAGGTAGGATGAAACTTTTTGTTGTTGTTGTTGTTTGAAAGCGGATGGTCTGTTCTTTCATTTTATATTTATGTTTATTTAAAGAAGATTTTTTTTCTGTAAGGCATTAAACTAAAACCGGGTGGCAACTTAAAAAAAAACGCTGACGGGGAAAGAGTTCAGCATGCTTACAAGCATATTTGACCATCACTTCAACAGCACAATATAAATGTTAATGTATAAATTAGATGAATGGTGATTTATAAAATAAACCCCACCGTCTTTAATCATATTTTCATTGTATCTTTGCTGCGTCTGTGTTGTTTGTGAACTGCGCTCTGTTTCAGTCACACTTGATTCTGAGGAACTACTTTGTTTGGCGGATGAGTAATATTTATACTAATATAATTACAACTTATTTGTGTTTTATTTTATAAAATCCCGCTAACTTTATGCATATGAAGTAACCGTTTTATAAACGCAATAAACCCCTCGAAGCGTTGGGTTACCAGTGGATTTTATAACAGCTAAGGGGGTTTAGGCACTCCGCTTCGCGTCGTGCCTAACAACGCCCCTTAGCTGTTATAAAATGCACTGGTAACCCACTGCTTCTTGGGGTTTATTGCTTTATTAGACTACAACAGACAGAGCAGTTCCAGCAAATAGGATCAGTCGACAAGCAGTGGCTCTTTCAAATGAGTTCAAAAGAAAAAAGGATTGTGACAAGATCAAGGTTGAGGGTCTAGTGAGTTTTTCATCAAGCAAACCATTCACGTTAGAGATTCTCTGCTTACTGTACCCGTTTCATGTTCCCCTTTCTCTTTCTTAATGGTGCTCCTATGTTCTTTAGTAAGTGGCTACATTTGGGCTAGTTTTGTTTACATATGTAGCCATATGGGTTTGTGCTAATACCGCTGGATTAGCCAGCAACAAACGTGACTGCAGATTTGCTGGTTGCCTCCTTTCACCCCTGCCTAACATAGTTACACATTGACCCTGCTTTTTCCATAGGAAAGAAAAAACTGCTTTTTAGTTCGCTGTCGTTCTCTGTCATAGACAGCAATGTGATCAACTAAAGAGCAAATTGAGACTTTTGCTGAAACTCTTTCATTGCAAGATGTTTTCTGTTAGAGAAATATCACAGTAATCACATCTCCTGTAGAAGAGAGCTCATCAATTTGTGCCATCCACATTAATTGTTCACCTCTGTATTCTTACTGTATTGCAACTTCTGTTCCATTTGTTTAGCCTACCTTTTTATTTTTTTTATATAAGAACTTTACATTCCAAGCCTGAGCTTGATGCCTAAATAAACGTAACTAAGAACTATTAAAATAAAAAGAGAAACATTTGGACCTCTGCTGCTCATCCAGTTCCACTAATTGTTTTATTTTAACTTGATAGTCAATCAAAAATGAAAATTCTGTCATCATTTACTCTCGTGCTGTTTTAAACTTGTTTGGTTACAAACATTGCTCAAAATATCTTCCTTTGTTTATCAGAACAGCGGACACATTGACTTCCATAGTATTCTTTATTCCTACTTTGGGAGTCAATGGGGCCTCTGATCAGTATAACGGAGTATTTTTGTGCCAAATGCACTTCACCAGGGTTCATACAGGTTTCGGAAAGTTTTTTCCAAACATGAGAGATTCACATGTAACAATCTTGCTTTATTTCTTTTATGGGCAATTACAGTGCTGGAAGTACAGTGGAAGTCCTTATATGGGCACTTCACTCGAAATAGTGCACGCATGCGTGTGTGTATGTGTGCACACGTGTTTGAAGCTAGTTTTTGTTGAAATGGGGTTGTCCCAATCTAAATAAAAATGTCTGTGTTTTGTTGTCAGTTGTTGTGTAAGTGCATATAGCTGAGGGCACACTCACATTATCCAAACCAAACCAAACCATGCCCCAGCGCGATTGTCACCCCTCCCTACTCCCCCAGCTGCACGCACTCACACTGTACTTTTATCGATCCGAGTCCGGGCGCGCTTTCGTCATTAAAATGCGATTGTTTTGAAAAAAGCAGGAAGTAAAGCTCTCTCTTAACACTGGAACCCACCGTAATAATAAGTCTGCGTTTTTTATTCGGAGTCGTTTGGTGCACGATTACAGACAGCCCTCTCACATGTCATCATATTGCTTAGTTGATCTGTCACGTGTGCAGCTCGGACATTCACGTAACCCCGCTGCGCGTATAAAAAGGTTTTTACGGCGGCAGATGAAGGTGAGTGGTCGCGCAGCTGACGTCTTCACCTTTTGAATCGCGCTCAGACGCGAATGCGCTCACACCACAGCCTTTCGCGCCTGAGCCCAAGTGAACCGCGCTCCGGCCCACCTCTGCAACCCGGCCGTGGCGCGATTAACCAATCCGCGCCCGGGCGCGGAACAGAGCGATCACACTTGTCAAACAAACCAGGCTTTGGGGGTCAAACGCGCCCGAGCGCGGTTTGGTTTGGATAGTGTGAGTGCGCCCTTAAACGGCATAAACATAGTGAATTAGAGGTCGACTGGTTGTGGATTTTATTCCGATAACAAAAGATGTATTGCAGTGATGATAAAAAAGAAACTTAAATCAGATTTGGATTTGTTGGATATTTTAACATTAGGGGTGCACCGATAAATGCCGATATACACTAATAATACATAAGGGTGTCACGATTTGATTTTACATCGAAATCGATTGAAATTAAGTCACAACTTCGAACTTCGAATTAAAAAATGGAATCGTCGATGCTGCCACACCCCCATGTCACATCCGGTCAGCTTGCCAAGCGGAAAAAACACACGTGTTGAGTGCTGCGAGGTCAACTTCTTCCAACTTCGCTGGCTACAGCCAGTTAAAAGATAGCATGGCAGATGCAGGAGACACCACGCGAGCTGCTCTTTGCATCAGAAACAAAAAAACATGCGTGCACAGCAGAACGGCGTCTGTGCCAGGACCGGTCGTTTTTTTGAACTGAGATCTGTTACAACTTCTTTCAGTTGCTTAAGAGTTATGAAAACCGCATTTAAACATGACTTATTGGGGTCTCGCAATCTCATCTGACGGTAATAAAAGCGCTTTTTTAAGGTGCAAAGTACTGACAGATGTTCATCTGACAGGAAGTTTCGTTTTCAGGTATGTGCCTGTACCATATTTTTCCACTGGCAGCACGACTAACATGGCAGGGCATCTCCGGGTTCAAGGTCAGATATTACATTTCATAAAAGTCTAGTTTAAAAATAACATAGCAACCTGTTCTTTAAAAAAATCAGTAAAGATTGAAGATTAAATCGAACCGTGACCTTAAAATCACAAATGTAATCAAATCAAGGATTTGGCGAACCTTGTACCTGGCCGATATTTATTCTGAATCGCACAGCCGATATTATTCACAGCTATTTCATGTACTATGGCTTTTGATCAGTAAGTCCTTATCAATCCAAAATCTTAGTTAGACTTAGTTTGAGTCGTTTAAAACCATGCATTTGAAAAAGCAACACTCGTCAAACATAATCATTATACATATTCTTTAGTATCATGAAAATATCTCAAAAGGTTTGAAGAACAGCAATATAAATATTTTCTTAAGCAATTTTCTGGAGCTGCATGTGTATGATTCTTCGTCTACAGTGCATATTGAGATTCTGCACGAGAGAGCACACTGACTTTTGGATTTCACTGTATTTCCTTGAGAAGCATAGCAAACATCATCGGCCGATATATCGGTTCACCCCTAGTTAACATAGCCGACAACTGCATATAGTTACCTTAAAATATGGATAAAAGTAACCACCTGCAAATCAATAGTAATAATTATGACATTTATGTGACATGATTTATCTGTGTGTATTTTTGTGTAACTGTTTGATATTATTGTCCTGTAAGCCTTGACTACAAACTTAGGTTCCTGCTGTTGTTTTTCTGCTAATTCAGCATCTATTTATCAAATTAATTACTTCTTAACGATGTGAAGCAATGGACACACTTGGAAAAACTATCGGCACGGATTATTTGCAGATAGCCGATTGTTCCACCAATGAACTATTGGTGCCGATTAATCTGCAAACCCGATTAATTGGTCTACCTATTAAAAGTTATCCAGAGATAGTGGGATAATGTGTGTGTGTTCTCGCTTCACCTGCGGTATGCCTCCAAGAGCTTGGGTTTATTCGTAATGAATTGTTACAGCTGATCCGTCTTTTATAAATCTGATAAAACTAAAGACTCTTCAGTGATATAAAGGATGCAATATTACTCTATAGGTAATTAAGATTAACATGAGATTAGCAGAAACACTCATAATAATCTTATGTTTGTTTTTGTGTTATTGTGTGTGTGTGTGTGTGTGTGTGTGTGTTTAAGCACAATCTTGCTCTATGTGCTGGTGTGATGGAACCTAATGGCGGTCTGTCAGCATATGACGTTGAGAGGTAATCCAGGTATCTGTGACGTGGATCACCTCTTTTCCTAGCTCAACAGATGGAAACTTAAGGATTAGCACTATAAGAGACACGGATGACGGAGCCAAACAAGACAGTCTCATCCAGCAAGACGACAGGACGCAGACACTTGAACTATTTGTGACACAAATCTATTGATTTATTGAGGGGAAATAACAATCGATTTGAAACGCTAAACTTTGCGAGTCAAAATCTAAACTTTGCATTCACCTTTTCTATTTTTTTTGTTTGTTTGTTTGTTTTGGAACTTGTCGAAATAGTTTTTATAATTGAGGCATGACGGTTATCAAGATCAAAGAGTGAGTATCCTTGAACATGTTTTTATTTGTGGTTTGTTTATGATTTTGTCAGCGTATATTGTTCTTTTCTTTTACCGTTTTTGTCACCCACCCCTGAGGGAGTAAAATCTATTGTTGTCAGCTGTGAAATGTTTGATACTACAAAGACAGTCAGTTGGTTTGGCTTTTTAATTTCAGATAGAAAAGTCTTAGTTACCTTTTACTGGTTGTTACATACTGGTTGCTGGACATTTTTGACTGTATTTGAGTTTTAGGTTGCCCAAAAAACCACTGTTGGTTAAGGTGTTGACTGTTGAGTTATAACTGTGATGTGGGCTGCTGTAGAGTTGTTTGAGAAAGCCCACACCTGCAATCTAAATATTCCAACATATGGGTAATCTGGTCATATGAGGTTTTGATAAGATGCACACTGCTGTTGTCTGCTGACTCACTGCCAGTTGGAGGTTTTGTTAGCGGCAGCGGGTTTGACAGAAGGTGTGACCTGGCTTACATACTGCAACGTGACTCTACGTGTCATCGGGTCAGCATGGCTTGGGGAGGGTTGATGATGCGCAAGCAGTAGTAGCCGTGATGACAACATGGTTATTTTTGTTTGGATCCAGATTATGATTATAGATAAGATCATTGAGGTGTGTGTATGTTGTTGTTTTTGCATTATCTGATTGGTTACTTGGTTACTTTTATATTAGCAGCATGTGTTTTTTTGGGTTGTCCAATGTCTTATTGGGGTGTGTTGTTATTTTTGTACAGAGTCCCCACCGTTCCAGTCAAGAACCTAAATGGATCCAGTCCTGTTCATCCCGCTTTGGCAGGTGAGAAACAACTTACAAATAAATTATGAACAGTGACTGATGATTAGATATAGCTTGGAAAACATGGAATACTCAATTGTCATTGGTTAGGTATCACTGGTATTCTTATGAGCGCCGCTGGACTCCCAGTCTGCTTGACCCGCCCACCCAAACTTGTGCTCCACCCCCCACCCGTCAGCAAGAGTGACATCAAACCTGTGCCAGGTCTTGGGCACTGTTGCCGCAAGACCACAAAAAAGCAGGCCCGCAAAGGTTAGGAGTACCTCTGAAGCTTTTATGCAAATAAATGTTTAAAAGTTATTTTGTACATCATGTCGTCTTTTTTTTTCATTCGAGCAGGTAGAACTTCAGAGGAAGTTGTTAGAAGATATCTGCAGAAGGTCCGCAACCCACCTGAAGAGGTAAATGTGCTATTTAATTATTTGATTAAATAAGTTTAACCTTAATTAGTCTAATTTAATTAATGTCCACATTTTTTAAAAATTGTCTTCTTTTCCTAGGATTGTACTATCTGTATGGAGTCTCTTTGTGGTCCCTCTGGTTACAAAGGCCCAGGTGTCGGTGGCATTTCTCGGGCAGAGTCAGTTGGCCGCCTCTCGCAGTGTGGACATCAGTATCACCTGCAGTGCCTGGTGGCCATGTATAACAACGGCAACAAAGATGGAAGTCTCCAGTGTCCTACCTGTAAGACCATCTATGGTGTTAAAACAGGAAACCAGCCACCTGGCAAGATGGAATACCACGTCATTCCTCATTCCCTGCCTGGACACCCTGATTGCAAAACCATCCGGATTATCTACAACATACCCCCTGGCATTCAGGTAAAACCTATTTACATTCTATAGACACTTACTTTGTATAAATATATATACAAACATCATATATTAGGCTGCTTTGTTGTTATATATCTACATACATACCTTAAAATTACCTCCTTGTATTTGTTTCAGGGTCCTGAGCATCCAAATCCTGGAAAGCCCTTCACAGCACGTGGATTTCCAAGACACTGCTACCTTCCTGACAGTGAAAAAGGCCGCCTTGTGAGTATTTCTGCATTTGTAAACACATTTATATTTACTCATTCAGCAGGTGACTCACAAATGAGGGAGAATTCAACAGTTTGCTTTAAAGGGACACCACTTTTTTTGAAAATATTCTAACCTTTCAGCTCCCCCAGAGTCAAACATTTGATCTTCACCGTTCTGGAATTCACCCAGTCGATATCCGGGTCTGGCGCTAACACTTTTAGCATAGCTAAGCATAGTTTATTGAATCTGATTAGACCATAAGCATCGCGCCAAAAAACAACCAAAGAGTTCCGGTATTCTTCCTATATAAAACTTGAATCTTCTATAGTTACATCATGTACGAAAAATTAAAAGTTGCAATTTTCTAGGCAGATATGGCTAGGAACTATACACTCGTTCTGGCGTAATAATCAAGGACTCTTCTGCCGTAACATGACTGCAGCAGGCACAACAATATTACGCAGCACAAAATATTCCCCTGCTATTGAAAGTTACCAAGGGGAAAATAGGAAAATTTTAATAGGAAAAATATCGAAACTCTTTGGTTATTTTTTAGCGTGATGCTAATGGCCTAATCAGATTCAAGGGATTGTGCTAAACTATGCTAAAAGTGGAACTGCCAGACCCGGAGATCGGCTGAATGGATTCCCGAACGGTAAAAATAAAAAATTTTAACTCTACGGGAGCATATTATCAAAAAAGTGGAGTGTCCCTTTAAAGAAAGTGCACAAAGCAGTCATCTTAATCTTATACTGCCACCTAGTGGTGGAAACTCCATCATGCCAGAAATGTTTTTATCAGGCTATCAGTGTACTTTTCATTTGCTTACTTCCAAATTGTCTAAAAAAAACATATAAATATATATAATTCTCTCCTTATTTTGTTCCAATAGGTGTTAAAGCTGTTGCTGGTTGCATGGGACCGCCGGCTGATCTTCTCTGTGGGCACATCCAGCACTACAGGTGAGACGGATACCGTCATATGGAACGAGGTGCATCACAAGACCGAGTTCGGCTCCAACCTGACAGGCCACGGCTATCCCGACTCCGGTCACCTCGACAACGTCCTGGAGGAACTAAGGGCGCAAGGCATCACCGAGGACGAGTGTATGAGAGACTGAAAATACAGGTCCAACCACAAAGACTGAATGTTTCGTGTTAGTGTTGCCAAATCCGAATTCAATTCCCAGCTCTTGTTTCTCAGCATCCTGAGAGACTTTTCAAATTTCAAACGGTGACGTTGAAGGACTCTGAAAGACGTTCATCGCTCAGATTCTTTTTTTTATAAAAATACTGCTCAAAAACATTGTTTAAGCATCTCATAAGTGGGACGGACAGATATGAGAACTGTAATTAATAAACATTCTTGCACTGTGTGTGCTATTGTGGTGGAGCTGTTACTTTGAAGACATTTCAAGTTCCTGTGAAGACCCCCCTCCCCACAAATGCTATATTTACAGTGCAGTTTTGTTGCTAGTTCAAGTGCAGACATAGATGAGAACTGAACTGCTGGTCTGTCTGTTTAACCATTTAATGTATTGCAGTTCTGTGAAGGATACACAAAACAAAGGTACTTCTGTGCATGTAGTTGTTATTTTTCGGTGCAGAGAGGATTACGTCCTCGGTCTAATCGAGGCCAACACTTGTTGCTAACTCGAAAGCTCCAGTTGCGGTTTTAGAACGTGAATGTTTACTGCCTCATAGTGGCACTTGTTAACATATACATTCCAGTAATAACCATGGTATTTATTTGACAACATAGTTTTCAAAATGTGTGCAGTATTTACATTAACCACTTATATTTGTACTTATTTTATCGTGTTTTCCTTTATATTGTTGAAAAGAGAAAACTGTATCGTAATTTTGGAAGCTCGTCCTGGATTATTCATTCGGTTTAGAGATATTCAACTCCAACGGTTCATCAGTATTAAAGAAGTGCAGAGACTGTCGGTTGACACACAAACAATGCACACAACTTCTTTTTATTTCCAGCTTCTTGCAGAAATAAACCAATTTCTTTGTAATTAGATTTGCTGTCAGAGACAGAATAATTAAGGCCTGTGCAGAACTGAGCCAAGCTCATCATAGGCCTCTATGGTAATGCCATATTTGTGATATCATCAGTTTAGGACAGAATAAGTGTTGGGTTTTTAATGCTTATGAAAAGAATTTTAGATCTGTCTACCCTGTGGACAAATTATCTCCTGTTGCCTTTCTGGTTGGTCTTTGGTAGGTCTATAACGGACCCGTTTACAAAGCTGTTGACGAAACGTCTGCATGTATGTACATGCAAATGTGTAAGCTTACATTTATAGTCGATGTGCTGTATGTATGTGTTTTATGTACACAATTCTTTTTTCCCCTGCATCCAGAAGCATGTTGTGGAAGTAAATTAGGTTTTTTTTATCATTTTTATAATATACTTTTAATTGATTTAACTTTTTCTTATAAGCTATTAGTTTTTTCCACTGTGAAGTTTTTCCTCTCATTTATTGCACTTGATTGTATGATTTGATTTATTGTTCAGCCAAGTTCCTCATGATAGTTGCTAAGTAAACTACAGTGAAAATGGCGTCTCTGCCAGGAGGAAAACTGTGAAGACAGAGAACGGAGCTAAGAGAATTAATGTTGCTGTATAATATAAAATGTACAAAACAACTCTTGCATATTAAATAGCTGCTGGAATACTGAATAAATATTAAAGGTACTCAAAAAAGAGGACGTTTTGGTCCGACTGCAGTTTTTTATTTTTCATTAACACCCACACCCAACATGTGGAACTTTTTGCATAGCTTATCACTAATATCTAGAGTGGTGTTTCCCAATCCCGGTCCTCGAGTACCCCCCTTCCAGAAAGTTTTAGATGTCTCCTAATTTAAAACACCTGATTCAACTGATCAGTCTCCTTTCAGAATGGATAACATGTCTCCCTAACAAGTTGTTGAGTAAAATCAGGTTTGTTAGATAAGGAGACATCTATAACTTTCTGGAAGAGGGTACTCGAGGACCAGGATTGGGAAACAATGATCTAGAGTCACTAAATATTCAGCAGGGGGCGCTGTTTGGCTACAATAAAGTCCCATGGCCTACAGTAGGGGTACCTAGAACAACTGGGGGCAACATGGTGACTTTTTATAAAAAACATGAATTTATCATAAATTCTGTTTAATTAAAGCTTGAAAAATAAGACTACTAACCAACACCAAATTGTATAATTTACTGTTTTTATTCAGATTTTAAGTTTTGGAATGTTTTGTGTCATAAATTTTCTTTGGGGAAAGGGACACGAAGGGATACACTGTACACAGGAGGCCGCACGCCGAAAAAAATTGAGATAGTATCACAACAATGTAAACTCTCAAGGATTGTTTGCATGTGATTTATCTCTTTAGTGAGTTTTATTTATAGTTTATAGTTTACTGGGGCAATACGATACTGACATGCAACTAGAGAAGCTCACATGATCATGAATCCGACTGCTACCCAAATGTCACAAAAACCTAACTAATTGAAGTTTAATGTTAAGGTTTGGGTCGTAACAATCTGGCCACGGTATGTCCGGACAGATGGGCCGAAGGACATAATGCGGTTTACAGTGAGTTAGCCATTAAGGCACACAACCAGCTTGTGTTATCTTGCTAATCCGTTAAATTACCCTGCCCCCCAAGCACAACCCCCCAATGTCCTCCAAGTCCCCATATCGAGTAAAATCTATCCTTTAAAAAATGAGGGTTGGTTCGTAGAGGACAGTAGTAAAAAGCGACTTACTAGGGTAAAGTATAACAGGGTTATTACACTTATCTTATGCAGCAACAAGCATCTAAAAACATTGAACACATTTCCGACAACCTTTTACAGCCTGATTGCTTTTTTACCTGATATCAAAACCACATTATTTTTGTATCAATATATAAGTGGCTTTAAAAGCCTTTTGTTGTATAAATGCACTTTCATTGAAACATCAGTCCAGTCCATTTCTATTAAAAGCTTTTAAGCTCATAAATGTTCAGACCAAGCGGCCAGGGGTGAAATCCGTTACCTTGGCAACAGCACACTCAGTTCCCAGAGGTGTTGTATTTCACATGCAGATTTCCCCCCTGTCCGACCCACTTTGTAGGCTTTCAGCTAAAAGCTTTTTGCTACAGAGTGGCACAGACAAAAGAGTAAAGGGGGAGGGGTTTGGCTTGTAGAGGAGGGTCTTAGCGGGCTGTTGCCAGGGTAACTTGACATCATGGTGACGAACTTCCCTCTTTAAAAGCTTTTAAAGCCATTCCTCCAGCCCTCCAGGTTCCATTTTGAGGCCTCTTAACCAAGCAATGGGGGAAGGGGAGCAGAGGCCTCTCTCTCACACACACAAGCACATGCTTTAAGCAACTAGCTTAAATCCTATATCTGAACGGATTTATACATGATTTGTTTTATAAAATGGCCTCTGAAGACTGTTTTAGTTACACTGTGCCCGGCTCAAGCGAGAAGCACAGGAGGGCTCGTAACTGGACGGATTCGGAGATGAAAGCCCTTGTGTACATTTGGGAAGAGTATGTGACCGAGCTCAAGAAGGCTAAACGCAATGCAAAGATCTACGAGACGATGGCTAAGCAACTTTACGAATTAACTGGAGAACAGCGACACAGAGAGGAAATCAAGATGAAGATCACCAACATGACTTTTCAATTCAGGCAAGTGTATGTACATTATTTAACTACCTATCTTCCTGTTTGTATCAAGTCACTTTTGAAGAATTATACTTTAAAATAACCTAAATCACATCAGCAGTTTCTGGACAGGGTTTAGGTTTTTTTAATACAGGGTTTAAGCAAGGAATTATTTTGAGTTATTTTAGATTTAAATAGTGTTATATATATATATAGTGATATTTTAAGATGTTATTGCAAGCTGTTTGTAGTCTGGGACTATGCTTAAGCCCTGTCCTAAGTGTCTACCTTTTGGTAAACATAACTACAAAACACTGAGAAAATGACATGTTTGAGCAAGATTTATCAGAATTGTGAAAGACAGTAACTGTATATATGGACTACTGAACTATGGTTATACATTAAAACCATTCTAAATGGGTAAAGGTTAACCAGGAGCCTAGAACATCTATGTTAAGAAGCAGCCTAGTGAGTGCAGATTTGTTTACCAATAAATTCCACCATTTCTGATCTGTTTTTTAAGCCAATGCAATATTACAAGAAATACTTTGTTCAGTACTAGAAATCCTTTAAAAGCATCTTGTCATTGTAACAGGAAGCTGAAGTATACTGCAAATGGTGGTACACCTGATTGGCCATACTACAAATCTATTGAGCGGATCTTGTCAAAGGTACCAGACCATTCACATATGAGCCCACCAAACCTCCCGACGTCTGGCCCCTCAACCTCCCAACTTGATTCTTCTGTGCCCCAGTCAGCTCCACCAAGTGGGTTTCTACCCGAGTACACGGGTTCCTCGGACGAAAAAGACATCAACAAGGAAGATGATGGTCTAACAGAAAACTCTGAAAGTTCTTTTGAGACCAGGTAACACATTTGATCAAATTCCAATCACAGATTTTAGTATCATATATCTTGGAGCAGTAACATCATGGTTTACCATTTGCAGGTCACAGCCACGAAAGAGACGGAGACTGACGCACACTTCGCTGCGACGAAAGAAGCTGCAAGTCCTGGATGCAATGCTGAAGGAACAACGCAGGATAAGCCATGCAGTAGAGGACGCATGTCACGAAGTTCGCCGTGTTATGCATCAGCAGAACTTCCTGCAGGTGCAGAGCCTTCAGCTTCAAGAACGAATGATGAATCTTTTGGAAAAGATGATTCCTGCTGTTACACAGCCTACCCAATCTTGCCCCAACCTACCAGCCTCAAAGGGTTTAGGAACACCCACACTTGAGTGATAGAACTAAAGATCACGGATAAGGACTTTTTGTCTTTTGCAGAGGACGTGTTACTATCCAAATATCAAAGCTTTCATTCATTAACTAGATTAGTTTGACCCACATTGAAATTTGGGTAACACTACAATAAGGTTCTATTCATTTACATTAAAGTATTAATTAACATGAGATAACAATCTGCAATATTGTTTGTTTGTTTATGTTTGGAAATACTGTTTGATTTGTTAAAATGTAGTAGTGAAATTAACCTCAAGTAAGATTAATAAATAAAAATATGTTATTGTTAAAGTATTGTTCATTGTTAGTTAATGTTACCTAATGTTGCTTACTTTGTTAACAAATAGAAGCTTATTGTAAAGTGTTACCAAAATAGATCTGACAATATAAGAAATGTATGCCCATCCATCCATATATCATGTGATGTGATTTATAAACCAGAAGTTAGAAGGATATCTTACATGACAGCTGTAAATTGTCGTAATGTTTTGTTTATTAAGAACAATTTGATTGATGCAATGTATTTGTTGTTGCCTATGTAGTTGCCTAGTATCTGATCTCCAGTTTAAAAGACACATGTAATGTAATATCAAGTCATCTTAAAAAATTCAGATCTTTTTGCCATCATATTACCAAACTTAGTGAATGTAAAACACCAGAAGGACAGTTCAACTGAAACAGGATAATACCAAGTGCTTTTGATAATGACACGGCACAGTTCCCAAAACTGGATTAAACTGACAAGGATTTGAAATGTTACAGTTAAGTACACTTTCGTAACATGTTAATAAATGTTACAAAATGCATGTTTTGGTATTTGCTTATATTGCTATATTTTCCCAAAAGTGCTCGTAACCTGACTGGCACCCGAATATAACGTTTAATGCGTCACATGCTCTTTAATTCTTCTTAAATGAGGAGATAAGATACGTAATCCTCCCTGCTGTGCGTGTGACTATTTATAGCTTCTTAACAGTAAGTTAATATCAATAAATAAACGATCAACAAATCCCGTTTGCGTAACGTTATTCTTTGATGAACTGACCTGTCAAACGTTCAAAAGGCCCCCGTGATAGGAAGAAAAGGCGTTCAATGACCGGGGTGTGGTTTCTCATGAATATCAACTGGCATTTTTTAAACAATGCACTGCAGGTGTAACCTACGGTAAACAGGCTATCTTTAATGGCTGGTTATACTGCCTGTTATCAATCGCTGACATCACAGTTTGTGATTTAAAATGTAAACGTTAAGCAATATATATAAATAAACAACATATAACGCACCTACATACATGTATATTCCTAGTATAGTCGTGTGCGTATTCGCGTAGTAGCAGCACTAGCGTAAACTGTGAAAATGAATATACTGAATGAACTATGGTTTCTCCAACCGCCAATGATAACGTCGTATTTTTTAAATATTGGACATGATTGACAAGCCGGTTAGCCAATCAGAGGCTTGATATCAGTTTGCAAACGTTACGGTGCCATAGTGACAAGAGAATGACGCTTTGTATTCGCAACAATAGTGAATGGAAGTGGTTTAAGACCGCCGCGAGAAGTGAAGTCCGAAATACAGTAAAGAAAACTTTGGAATGAATAAAAGTTACAGGTAAGCGCCCGTGCCTGCTTTTGTTATTCTCAAAAAAAAGACGTGTTAATGGAAAGCGACGCTTTTGGTGCTAGTTTGTTTACTCTTATCACTATTTTAAAAAAACAGCTGTTTGGTAGTGTTTGGTGACGTGAAACACAACGAAACACTATTTGAAACATACCTAGCACTTTTAGATAGTACAAAGTAACATGAAACTATGTTTCTATTATTATTGGACTATTCTCGCTTTAATCATACACTTTAATAACACTGCAGTGATTAAAACACGCACATGCCGTAATGTCATAGCAGTTTTATAAATATTAATAATAGTACAAACGTTAACTGCTTAAAACAGCACACATATCGTAAAGCACAGTTCTGTCGTGCGATGAATCACAAATAAATATGTAATACTTTACTTTACAATAAGGTTGCATTTTTTAACAGTTAGTTAATAGATTAGTTAACAACAAACAATACATCTACAGCATTTATTAATCCTAACTCATGTTAATTTCGGCATTTACTAATATATTTATAAAATCGAGTGTAACTTTTAACATTAGTTAAAACACTAACATGAATAACTGTATTGACATTAAGTAACATTAAAATGCGGTTCATTGTTTGTTCATGTTAATAAATTGATTTACTATTAATGCAACCTTATTGTAAAGTGTTACCAAAAAATGTTTAAAGAATAGTATATTTAAAAGTCATTCATTTTAACGTCATAATAATTATAAAGTAATTGTATAAATACAAAATGTTGTTTTCAATGGTATTTCAAAGTGTATTATACAATTCAAAATGAATATTTTGAAATGATAAGTTTTACATTACTTAAGATTAACTTACTAGCACCATTATGTTAAAATTGTCTCCGAGTAGATCACCTTAAAGGAATAGTTCGCCCAAAAATGAAAATTCTGTCATCATTTACCCATCCTCATGTTGCTACAAACCCGCACAAATTTCGCTGTTTTGATGAACACAAGGAGGATATTTTGAGAAATGTTTGTATTCACTTTTATAGTAGGACAAAATAATACTATGGAAGTGAATGGGGTCCACGAACGGTTTGGTTAAAAACATTTCTCGGGGTGTCTTCCTTTGTGTTCATCGGAGCGGCGGGGTTTGTGCAGGTTTGTTTCAGCGTAGGGCTGGGTGAATGATGACAGGGTTTTCATTTTTGGGTGAACTATCCCTTTAACAATATCTCCTGTGTGTTTTATATGCTCCTTTGAGTCTGTTGGTGTATTTTCCTATTAGGTTTGTTTGCCCTCTATATTTCATGTAATCAAATAACAGATGTCTCATGTTTGAACTTAAGTCACTCTGCCCTGTTCTTTCCTTAACAGTACATTAAGATGACTGCACATAATTTGTGCTGGGTCTGAACAGGAAAACTGCACCTGTTTCTTGTACTGGTGTTGTGAATTTCAGCTACAAGATGAGAGTTTTGAGATTAGATGATTCTGCGATGAGACAATTGGAACGTCCTTCCAGCCCAGCAGTCCGCAGGGTTGAGATGGAGCGCGGCAAAGCTGGCTACGGATTCACCATAGCCGGCCAAGCACCTTGCGTCCTGCGTGGAATAATAAAAGGCAGTCCGGCATACAGCGTCGGACTACGTCCTGATGACCGCATCCTGCGAGTGAATGATACGGATGTTTCTGAGGAATCACATGACGTTGTGGCAAAGCTGATTGGCACATCATCACGATCACTCTGTTTGCTGGTAACATCAGGTGACTTGCAGACTACAGGCTCTTGCTCCACTGTCAAGGAGCACGTTTCTCAAAGTAACGGTAAATTGCCATGGCTCAGTCCTGGAAAAAACTCTTTCTCTGAAGATCCTAGTGCTATAAATATGAGGGAGCCGATGCTTCAGTCAGTTGGAAGTTTTGACACAGTCTTTGAGATCTCAGATCACGGCACCATGACCACACAACAAGAGCGGCACAAAAAACAACGCCCCGTGTCCGAACCAGATATGTCCTATTGGGTACAGCAATCCAGGCCCAGAGGCCACCCTATTAGTCTTCTACAGATGGAGACATCTCGAGTTACCAGTGAGGACTCTGTGTTCTCCGACCTCCAAAGTCAGAATGATTTTGTGTCAGACTCCAACCTCCTGAATGTAGCAATGGTTGTGGGATACATCAACTCTATGGAACTGGAGTTAGTGATGTCACAATCTGAGGAGAAGGCTTTGCAAGCAATCCGTGAATGTATCAGCCAGATTGGAATTAAACAGAAGACCCATTCCCTGGTCATGATGAAAATCAAATGCAACTGTGTACAGCTTTGTGATGAGAAAGATGCTGTTCTTGCATCTTACCCTGCGGAGAGCCTGGCACTTTGCGTCGTTTGTACGGAAGACAGCAGGTTTTTCGGTCTTGTCTCTATTGATTCGACAAAAAATGGGGATGATGTAACAAAGACGGGCAGCTTGAAAACATCGTGTCATGTCTTTTTTGTAGATCCAGAGCTTTATGACCACAAGGAGCACCAAAGCATCGTGGGACACTTTGGAATTCCGTGCACTCCAGATCCAGACACTAAAGGCTGTTTGGAGTTTCCTCAGACTCCCCACTCTATTTCACAATTTGTGTCTGTCCTTTATTCTGACATTGGAGACTATATTGAAAAACTGAGACTTAAACTCGACAGCGAGAATCCAGATGAAGGACAGCAAAATATGCGCAACAGCGGCAGCGACAGTGGAATTGGAAATGCATCACCAGATGATCACGAGAGCATCATTGCCCAGTGGAGCTTCACATGTCCAAACATTCCAAACCCACCACCAGATTATTCCCAGCACAGGAATACCGAACTTCTCAAACCTGAGCTCAGGTGCCTCCTGTCAGAACCACTAACAGTTACTGCTCAACCTGTGACTCAAGTAGGTGCCTCTGCTGGGGCAGATGCTTCAGCTTTTACCTCTTTTCCTCTGTGTAAGCACAGAAGCAGTCAACACCGACCTTCTGGCTTAAAGGCCCGCTGGCAGAAATCTCGTCCCAATAGCACCGAGTGCTTGGTGGAGAGAGACAGTGACGAATCCAGATCTAAAAGTAGCCTCCTTCCACCTGCCATGGAACAAATTCCAACTCTCAGATACAAACCACTAGAAGATCTCAAACACCCTCAGAAAATGAACTTCACCCCACAGCTTGAGTTCACATGCAGGCTCCCCAGCAATGTGTCCAAACAAAAGGAAGTGGAAAATAAGGTAAGAAAGATTATCTGTAATAACTTGATCTCTGATTTTTAGGTGTTGTTATATTTCATGAAGTTTAAAACGTTGCTTCATCCTCACTAAAATAAGTAGATTTTGACATTTTTCCGACAACACACATCTCTGCTACAAATGAACATTTAAAGTTTGTGTGGGGGACCTACCATTCTCATACAATAACACAGAAAGTGACAAAAGTGAAAATGTTACAATGTACCCCATATGTGGGGTTAATTGTAACAGTCAAAGGGGTTGTTAGAAACACAAGTAATTTAATATTTTTCTATCTATATACAGTTATGTTCAAAATAATAGCATTGTACTAATAAAAGTGAATAAAGTGCAAAAAATTCCATATTTCAAATGTACTGAAAACATTGCACATTCAATTACAAATCAAATCATTAACATAATTTACAAGTCTGTCCTGTTCTTTTAAAGGGAAGAAAAAAAAAGAATATTAAGCTGTTAAAAAAATAGCAGTGTCAACATTTTTCTCTGTAGACACTTAAAACTAAAGACATTTCTTAAGATTTAACTTCACTTTAAACTATTGAATCTGTGTCAAATCAAGTCAACCAACTTCTGGCACCTAGAAACGGGTATTTCAACCCAGGATCCACAGTTCCTGTCAATTTTTAGGGTTTGCATCAGAAAAATGTCACCCCACAAGTTTTCAATGGATCAGGGGATTGAGCTGGCCACTCCATAACCTCAATCCTTTTTGTCTGGAACCAAGATTTTGCCATCTTGCTTGTGTGTTTGGGGTTGTTGTCTTGTTGAAACACCCATTTTAGGGGGCATTTCCTCTTCAGCAAATAGCAACATAATCTCTTCATGTATTTTGATGTATTTAAACTGATCCATGTTCCCTTGTATAAGATACATGAATAGGCCCAACATGGTAGTATGAAAAACATCCCGATACCATGATTTTTGCACCACCATGTCTTTACAGTGTACTGTGCCTGTCGCCTGAGGTTCTGTCGAAAACCACTTGACCCGAAAAGAACAATTTTACTCTCATCAGGCCACAAAATTTTACGCCATTTTTCTTTGGGACAGTTAATGTGTTGATGTTGATGGTGCTCATGCCTTTTTTTCAACAATGGTGCTTTTCGGGTGCTTCTTGCAAACAACTTAGCTTCAATAAGATGTCTTCTGACTGTCACAGTATTTACAGATCATTTTAGATCATCTTTGATCTTTCTAGAGGTGATGAAAGGCTGAATCTTTTTTTGCATTCCTGACCATTCTTCAATCTGTATTAACCGTAGTTGCTTGTTTTCTTCCGTGTGCTTTGGGTTTTTGTTGCCATTTTAAAGCACTTGAGAACAAGTAGTGTGGATATCATTACAAATGGCTCTATTACACTATTACATCTGTAAGTAAATCATTTCCAATGCAAAAATATTACTAGTACTAATAATAATAATAATAGTGGTTTATCAGGTTACTGATGTTGCACTGCTATTATTTTGAACATAACTGTACTAGATGTAAATATTGTTTGTATATCTGTCTGTAATAGATAGATATCCAGTCATTTATCCATCCATGATCCTTAATCTAACCATAATTGTATTATCATCCATACCTATATTATACATATACATCATATATGCATATGGGTAGTTTTTTTTTGAGAGGGTAAAAATCACGCCTAGCCTACCATGTATATAATACCAAAGTAGGCAAGAAAATCTTAGTCATGTCTGGCCAGTAGTCAGTCTTACAGCATTTTATTGCCAGCATGCTAAATTAAAGGATTTATTACAATAAGCCATGGAACAGATGGTGTGGCAAGTATCAGGCACAGCAGATGGAGCTATTGGGTTGATTAGTGCAGTTCAATATGATTATGCTGAATAGATCAGACTTAGCTCTATTTACAATGTTGAAAGTCACCTAGCAACCATTTGTCAGCCATGTGATGAAACAGGGAAAGATTATTTCCTTCATTTGACTGATATAATTTATTGCTGGGTCATTTGTCTCTTTTTGGCATGTTTAACATGTAGATTTGATTTATAAAGCTAACATTGTAATTATTTAAATTTCTATGTATTAATTATAAGATTTTAGATAATCAGATTATGTAGAATATAGTAGGAAATAACCTCATTTAAATGCATTCAGTGTACTTAAAAGTTTTTTATGTTATGATGGTCTTTGAAGAATATATATATATATATATATATATATATTTATATATATAAAACATACTTGGAGGGTTTATTATCAAACAACAAATAAGTACGCAGTAAAAAGTATTTTGCTGTCTTAATTTTTTAATCAAACTTGCAAACAAGTCATTTCAACTTACTATTTTACATTTTGACCAGCAGTGAGTTGTTAACTTACCAAAAATAAGTAAAAATTGTTTAACTCATTTTGATGAGTTGAAGTGATGTCAAAACATTTGAAAATGTTAAAATGTATGTTAAATTGACTAATAAGTTTGATTGTACTTTTACAAGTTCGCATTAACATGTAATTGATAGGAAAGGCTCAGAGCTTGAAATTTTACCCCGAACCAAGAGTACTTCCCCCTCTTTAACTGGAATACATAAAACTAGCTGAGAGTGAGGTAATGGGGTGGAGGCGGGATGCTGCAAAAACTGTCATGGGACAAAGGTGAAGAACGGCTATTTATAGGCACCTCTTCGCGCTGATGGGTTGGATCACATGACCATGTTCCTCCCGAACTTAGTTAAAGGAACTCACCACAGTTTTTCAATATTTTACTATGTTCTTACCTCAACTTAGACTAATTAATACTTACCTATCTTTTTTCAACGCGTGCACTTTTAATCTTTGTACAGCGCCTCATGAATGTATTAGCATTTAGCCTTGCCCTATTCATTCCTATGGCTCCAAACAGGGATGAATTTAGAAGCCACCAAACACGTCCATGTTTTCCCTATTTAAAGACTGTTACATGAGTAGTTACACAAGTAAGTATGGTGGAACAAAATAATATTTTTGTTTGGAGCCATAGGATTGAATGGGGCTAGGCTAAATGATAAAACATTCAAGTAGTGCTGTACAAAGATTAAAAATGCACACCACGGGGTACCACGGTTACCACAGACATTGCTCTGGTGGTTAATTTAAGACATTTGACATGTCAGAATGTCAGTTTATCGAAAAATAATGCATTTCTCAACCAATCAGAATAAAGCATTTAACAGCCACATTGTATAAAATTGTATATCAACTGCAATCTGATCTTAGGTTAATGTTTCTCTTTTCAGGGATCTAAATTTTGGGCACTTACTAAAGGACGCTCCTCTATTCGAAGAACCGCAGCTCCCGCTAAACGGCTGAGTCTGGCTCATTCACTTAATGACCTTGAGGTAAGATTAACACATTTTTGAATTGCAATTAAAATGCATTTATTGTCTACTTATTGACTGCTGTTTATTATAGTTTCTATAAACAACTGACCTACCATATGACCTATTCATATGACCATCATATGACCTACGAAATGGAGATACAAGCCTTCTCAGTTTACTCCAAATTGTCTCATTTTATTTACTAAATCACAAGTGTGTCTGCCATTCTGCATTTTGTTTAGTCCTGATTGTCTGGCTATTTAAAATCTTTGTTTCATTTCTCTCTAAATACACAGAGCGGCCTTTGTAAGCACAACGGCTTTGTTTCAGTAAACTCATGGTACTCTGCATGTGTGTGATTGTACCATTAGTATCCTCTCTGAAATGTAAAATTGCCAGTCCACTATTGTCGATCCAAATCATATAGTATATTTGATGCCTTAAAATTATATTTTGTAGACCAATATACTGTAGTCTCATGGAATTGAACTTGCAAGTAGGTTTGAGGCTGGAAAAGGTTTGTCACCTCTCCAAGTGTGGAATCTGAGAGGAGTAGGATTTCCCTTTGGCTTTTCCTGGAACTTGAAGCAGCCTTTTTCATGGACCTAATGCCCCTCTAGTGGTCAGGCATTCTGGAAAGTGTGGTTATAAGAACATCAGTCACACTTGATGCTCACCCGAAGAGTTTTCAACAACACACGACAGAGAGAGGGAGGGTGTGTGAAATTGAGATGCTTGTTTGGTTGGAAAATGCTTGGTCTGAGCATGTTTTTTTTCTTTGCCAAATAGCATGAACGGCCATACAGCTCTGTTTAAGCTCTTTAACGCTATACTTTTGTGCTAAACTTAAAGCAAGTCTATAACTTTTTCTGGTTACAGAATAAACAAAAATCAATAAATGTGCTACTAATGGTTGCTCACAACGATGCCATAAACAAAAAATTTTAAGTTCCCCAAAGAGTTTAAAGAATAATAGAACAATTTCTTCTTTATTTTTATGGACTAAATAACTTTTTTCCAGTGCCATCAAACAAAAAGGCACATCACACTGCTTTTTACTTGACTTTTAGAAAAGAGCAGTATGCTTTTCATTTTTTGAAGAATTAATCTTTAAATAGCTGCAATAAACACCAACTCTGCAGTATTTCGGATTGATTATTTGCAAGTATGGTTAAAATTCCATAATAAAATAAAAACATAATAGAATCTTGACAGTTAAAAAACAGATGGATTGTTTTAATCCCTAATATAATAAAATTACTAATAGAATGCACATACAGTGTTTTACAATTTGGGAGTGTATGTCCTGATATCTGTAAAGGGGAAATTGCACTATGGCCAAAGACAAAATAAAGTTGCAAATTGCTTCGCACAGAATTAGCAGTTTCATGGGCAGGAGTGTTTGGAGAGAACCCACTTGTCAGCCATCACATGTACAGCTCTATAGGACTGAGCCAGGGTTTTAGATTAAACTGTAGAGTAGTTTGGCAGCCTTATGAACTCCCAGCACATAACTGCACTGAAGTTAGCTAGTAGCTGCTACTGACTGATAAAGTGTATAGTTGAATCCTGCACTGTATAGAGCTAGAATATACAGTTTTTAGTAGGCCTACTATTTTTACAACTTGTGCTTCAGAACCCTGTACTGCAACAATTTGAGAACATCATGGATTTACAATAGTCACAGATTTTTACACAACAGCACAACCTCACAGTACATATAACCCAGCCTCCACCTACCCATAATTCACTTTGAATGTTCCCATAGCTGGTACCAAGGTCATGGGTTTGAAAAACTAAAATGTATTGGGTTTTCCAGACAGATTCCTTCATATTACGGTAAATAACAGTTGCAAAAAATTACTTAAAAATAGGGCAGATTTTACTGTCAAAATGAATTCAATTATTAGTGCTCGTCTGCCTACATGAACCTATTATTAAAATATACACTGAACAAAATTATGCACGTAACACTTTTGTTTTTGCCCCCATTTTTCATTAGCTGAACTTAAAGATCTAAGACTTTATAATGTACACAAAAGGTCTTTTTCTCTAAAATATTATTTACAAATCTGTCTAAATCTGTGTTAGTAAGCACTTCTCCTTTGCTGAGATAATCCATCCACCTCAAAGGTGTGGCATATCAAATGTTGATTAGACAGCATGATAATTGCACAGGTGTGCCTTAGGCCAACCACGATAAAAGGCCACTCTAAAATGTTACACAACTCTGTACACAATTCCTGGAAGCTAAAAACATTCTAGTTCTTGCATGGCCAGTATACTCACCAGACATGTCACCCATTGAGCATGTTTGGAAAGCTCTGGAATGACGTATACGGCAGCGTGTTCTAGTTCCTGCCAATATCCAGCAATTTTGCACTGCCACTAAAGAGGAGTGGACTCACATTCCACAGGCCACAACCAATAACCTGATCAACTCTATTGTATGCAAAGGAGTTGTGTTGCACTGCGTGAAGCAAATGGTTTCGGAACCCCCGGACCCCCAATACAGTAAAACTGCACATTTTAGAGTGGCCTTTTATTGTGGCCAGCCTAAGGCACACCTGTGCAATAATCATTAGGGGTGGGACAAAAACTTTATTTTTCGATGCATCGCGATGTGGACGTGTCTGATTCTGAATCTATTCTACAAATGTAAAGAATCGATTCTTAAATGTTTACAAAATAATAATGTGACGTTATCAGAACCAAAAGGCAGAACTTAACTGGGGGAAAGGTGCTGCACACGGACAGCTTGAGAGTGCACCTATAGCTTACACGAGCAGTGGAGAAAGAAATAATCAAATGCATCTAGGACAGCCCTGTCTGACTAATTTTAAACGGCAAGAAAACAAAGAGAAAGAACACTTTGGGATGATCTTCCTCTGCCTTTTCTCTGTTCAGTAAGTGGCAGGGAGAAACAGCGCATTTAATTTACTGACTTATCTGATTGACTGTTTAGATATAAGAACATGAATATACTTCTGTAAAAATATGCACATAGTTTGTTATCCAGATGCTGGGTGCGCTGCATTAGATAAATACAGTAATAATGTCAAAATCATTGTGTGTAACGATGATGCTAGACGCTTAACGTTAGTCAGTTCATGGAAGTTACTGCCGGTTAACATATAGAATTAATATGTCACGTTTAATTACAATTTTTTTACTGGTTTTAATGTCTTACAGAAACAGAACATATGTGTATATAAGACTGACATTATTGATCACTTAGTTGCATTAAAGTACAGTATATGACAGTTTAGAGACTAGTAGCAAAAGTGCAAACTTTGAGAGCAAATGTTACGTAATGACGTCACAGATATGCTAATTAGTATGTCAAGAATTGATTCTGAATCGAATAGGGAGCCTAAGAATCGATTCTGAAACAATTCATGAGGGTTCAAGGGATTCCCACCCTTAATAATCATGCGGCCTAATCAGCATCTTAAAGAGCACCAATGGTCCGATTCATGATTTTACATTTTCTTTGGTGCGTAAGTGTGTATTAGTACATGTTAACGATATGCAAAAGGTACATACCCCAAAGTAAATGATGACATGAGTTAACGTTTCCAACGTAAATCTCTTTTCTTGGACTATAACAAACACACGGATTGTAGGCAACAGTTTACTTCCTGTGCCTGTTGATGTGGACAAGACTGACATTATCATAATTCCTCCCACCTGGACTCACAGCCTATAAGTTAACTCATGTCAGCATTGCATTGTAAGTGCATCTTTCAAACATGGTAAAGAGTATCACATTTCCAGCTAATGTCAAAGGTATTCAGGCCAATCACAATGTACAGATTAGCTGGCCAATCAGGAACACAGCGCTTTTCAGATTGTTGAGCTTTGTACAAAATCAGATCATTTGAGGAAAGCAGTATATCCAAAGCAAAAAAATTGTTATGTGGAAAATATGGTTTTTTTTAACCATAAACGACCATAAACTAACACATCGTACTATACCAAATACACAAAATAACGTTATTTTTAGCAAAGAAATAGGTGCACTTTAACTCTTTCCCCGCCAGAGTTTTTAAAAAAAGTTGCCATTTTTTATGAATTTCACAAAAGTTTAATGCCTTCCAGGAAAATGTTCTTCTTTAAATATGTAAACATACAATATATAAAATTAAAGAACAGATCCTCTTTTTTAAACAAAAAAAGCTTTATTTGTTCTCTTTTTATCACCTCTTTATCACATAATTTTTAAGAATTATGATAGAAATCAGATTCAGAGTGATCATCAAAACATACACAGAATTTGAACTGTTTGCCCTAAGTCACTACTTCCGGGTTTTATAAGTTGGGTAAGAGTGCAACCTGGTGGATAATAGCGTAAATACGGATTGCCAGAAAAACTCATCATTGTCAGAGAAGTGTTTTCTCTTAATCGAAGAGTTAACTCCTCAATGGCAGGGAAAGAGTTAATATGCGACACCTGTGAAGTGGATGGATTATCTCGACAAGGAGAAGTGCTCACTAAAGGGCTCGTTATAGTTGTGCGTAGGTCCTAAGCCGTAGCCGCGACGGCGTAGGTTCCGCGTAGGTTTTCATTTATACTTTTGCGACGTCGTCCGTGTCGACGTGCAAACACACGCGCAGACCACTGGTAGGCAGTATCCACGCGTGTAACCAGTAGCAGCGTGACCGTCAAAGAAGAAGAAGCTTGACAAGTTATCCCACAAACGAAGAAGAAACTGCAACTTGTTGTGTATGATTTGAGAAGACCAGCAATGATGGAAGTAAATAAACAGCGACTTCTGTTGAAGTTTATGTTAAATTACTCCTCAACTTGGCTCATCTTTGTTTTCGCAAACGGAAATAGCTATGACGCAGTTTTTTTTACCTGACGGGAGGGGTTCTGCTGGACCAATCCCATCGCTTGCGGTCCACGTAGAACTGACACACTGTTAAAAATTTTGCGAGGTGCACGTCAGGCTACGCAGTAGTGATGGGTTGTTCGCGAACGAGACGCTCTAAGAGCTGATTCTTTGTAGCGAACGAGCAGAGCCGAATCTTCAGACGCATGCAGGGGTGGCACCGTAAGAGCCGGCTCTTCTAAGGAAGCCGAGCCAGAAGAGCCGAATCTATGAAAAGAGCCGGACTGCCATCACTAAAATGTAGAGCCGGCGCTTGAGCCGAAAGAGACGAATCTATGGAAAGAGCCGGACTGCCCATCACTACTACGCAGAGCTACGCACAGGCTATGGATAACCTACGGCGTAGCTGTGGCGTAGAGCTTACGCACGACTTTAAATCGGGCTTAAGACAAATTTAGACAGATTTGTGAAGAAAATTTGAGAGGAAATAGGCCTTTTGTGTACATAGAAAAAGTATTTGAGGTCAGCTCATAAAAAATTGTAACGGACCTTCAATGCACAGGAAAGTCTGTAAATGTGTGCTGACAAATAATAATTTTAGTAAATTGCAAACAAGTATTTATTGTTGAAAATGTTTATCTGTCGTTGGAAATACATGCTAGTATGCCAGATTAAAAAGTGTTTAACCTCGGAAATATTGTTTTTATATTAAAAAGTCTTCAAGTAAAACAATACTTACCATCCAGGTATTTCTACTTCTTCTTAAATACTATGGATTTGAAAGTGTTACTCATTTCGCATACTGATTTTCACATACTACATGATGGGGAGTTGATTTTGGACAGTGCTGCTAACCATTTTATCGTCCTTCTTGTCACTTATATCAATACAGAAAACAATCTCAGAATCACTTGAGATTCACCTGATTCTTTGGTGAAATATTTTTGCCTTTGATGAAAATGAAAATTGTTGGAAACAAAGTCTCCTTTTTTGGCATGCTTATAAATTCTGTATAAATGCTAAATTTAGCTTGATCCCTATTTAGGGAAGAGCAGCAGGGAATCCCTTTCAGCATTAGACATTCTAATGTTTAAAGCCTAAAAAAGTTTGGGTAGACACGTATTCTTTTCTTTCTTCAAAGAACAAGTATAATGCCTTTGTTGAGCAGTATTGTTTTAAAAGAATCTTATTTAGGAAGTTGCCTTTAAGTAAACATTATTCAAATTAGAAAGTCGATGCCTCAATTAATAAACTCTGCGTACCAAACCAGTCCCAATTTGCCAGTTTCCATCTAAATCAATGTGACATTACGGATTTCTTCTGCAGCTCTGAGGCAATGAGGCTTTATTGTCAGTAAATTTTAGTGGGAGGAGAAAGGCAGAGAGTGAAATGAGAAGGGGAAAGGAACAGAGCGAGTGAGGGAACAAGACAGTGAGTGAAGGCAGAGACGTGGCTGCAAACTAAGACTCTCTCACTTCAGCTTCACCCTGTGAACTCACAGAGCGTGCGGCTGAATGGACATGTTTATTTACGTTGGGTGTCTAAAGGAGCGCTGAGGACTAATACTTACGAATGGAGTCGACTTTACCTCTACAGTCAGCTACAGTAAGTTTCCTTCTGGTGTCACTGCATCTGTTTTGGATAAAGCGCTGTGCATGGAGGGATTGGTTGTTATAGGTATATGTGTGACATCTACATTATGCTTTGTAGAAAGTGTAGTCAGACATTATCGAGAACATGTGTGGTCTTGCATCGGAATGTTTTGATCGGTGTGGAGAAACTTCTCAAACAGTCGTGGAGCAATTTTATACTTAAACTGTGAGTAAACGTAACAAAAGCAGATGAAAATTTCTCAATTGGACTCGGTTTCCTTTTGTTCCTCTGCGTTTTGCTCAGAGTTTTGTTCAATTTGGCCTTAGGCTGTCTTTACTTTCACACACCCTGCTGTCATTGTCAAACATATACGTAGTATATAATAATCCTTTACAAATAACTAAATTTGTGTTGTTTTTTTGTTTTTGTTTTATTTAATAACATAGCTCTGTTTGGATTGTGATGATTATCTCTGAGGTCACCATTGTGACTCAGTTTATTGTTGCATTCAAATATCCAACCTAGTAACACATCCTCATTGCACATCTTTCCTTGCTCATCTGACAAAATAAGCGACTTGACCATTGCATTTTCTACACTTTGAGCAGTGACCACCTGCTAAGGGGCAATGTTTTCTTTCTTTAGATACGTGACCTCGCTGTGTTCTCAGGTCTGGTAACCCAAAACCACAAGCTATATGACAACTTTACAGCAAATGCTCCCTCTGACCTAAATTTGGTCCTGATTTTGTTTTAAAAATGTATTTATCTCTTTAAATGCGACAGCTACTGGATAGAAGAAGAATGCATGTGCAATGCACTCTGTGAAATGAATAATAACAGGGTAAGGGCATATCTTTGTGCGTGCATGGAAACAATTAGTCTCGTCCCTGATCAGGGCGAAATTAGCTCCAAGGCCAACTCCCTGCTCAGTGCTCACCATTGCCTCCATCTGCATTCAACGTTTCCACCTGCCTGTCCACACCCCTCTCCCTCATCAAAGAGCTAGTGCATCTCATAATAACACAATGCATAATCCAATGAAAGCTTTTGAGGAGTGTCCGGCTCAAGTGTACCATGGGTGACCATTGTTGCCTATGTACAGAGGTCTGGTTTTGTTTGATGTGGGCTAAATGCTAATATTTAAAAGATTTTTATTATTGATAATATTCGTTTTTATTTGAGTTTGGACACAGACGGGGGTCATTTTGTTACTCTTTTTTTTGCCTGTTTATGCAAAACCACATGGGATACATGTTGTTAGTAGTCATTTTCAGCCATTTATTACCTCGATTAAAAGCCAATTCACATTAGCACCAGTGCATCAGTAATTTGGGAATTTACGGAAATGCATTCAGGATTTTATTTGATTTTGCTTCACTCACACTGCCAATAGAATCTGTGCGTGCATTCACACACCTGGCGTAAAAATCCCGTAAAGACATGTGTTTAAAGTCCTGCACTTGGTCGTTTTTCCGCAGTGTCTGAAGTTTGCTTATTATCAGTGATTTCTGTCTAGAGAAACCACGCACGTGCATTTTTGTTTATAAGATAAGATCATTAAGCGCGCTGTTTTCCTTTAGCTGAACCATAACTTCTTGTTGGGATGGCACAGCAACTTACGGCATTGTTTCTGCCTTTTGTTCACATAGGACGTGTTCAGTAAATGTTACAGCAATGTTAAAAGGTCCCCTTTAGAGGAGTAATACCAGAATATTTACGGGATGTGTTTGCGTTCACACACAAGACTCTACCAATTTTATGCAGGGTTCCCACGGGTCCTTGAAATCCTTGAAAGTTTGTGAATCTGGGGGAAAAAATTCAAGGCTCTGGGAAGTTTTGAAAATATACATACATAGATACAGATACATTGAAAGTGCTTGAATCTATTTTATGCAAGACGTTTTCTGGAAAGAAGCCATATTATTCCTGTGTATTGTATATAATATCAATAAGCACACTTGCTAAACTGTTTGCTTTAAATGCTTATATCTTCTGTATGCGAATGTTGATTTTTTGCATAGTTGTGTTTGACACATGAAAATGTCTCGGGTTACGTATGTAACGCCCTTGCCATAATTCCTGTGTCCCTGTAACACCGTCTTTAGCAATATTTCAGATAACGATATACTTCCTGTCTCCTGCGTCACCCTGTCTTTGTAGTTAAGCCTCACCATTGGTTGAATTTGATTTAGACATTCAGACGCACTTACCCCTGTAGGCGTACTCAAAGTGTCACCGCAGTGACGCAGCGCGAGTTCCCTTGAAAGGGAACTGTAACAATGTATCTTAAAAGGTAACATGATGTAACCTTGCTCTCACTTGAAATGAGTCCCCACATTTAGTCCTTGAATTTGAGGGAATTGGACCTGGAAAGTCCTTGAAAGGTACTTGAATTTGAAGTTAACTAAGGTTTGGGAACCCTGTTTATGAACATTTTCTGTGATCAAAGTGGTGTTTATATGGGGTATAATTGTCCTGTAGGTTGCCTTCACTGCCCGGTGTACATGCAAAGATTGTATCATGCAAAGAACGCATCATTTAAAGAATATTTTCACCCTGTGTGAGTTGCAATCCTAGTATTAAACCCTTAAACACTCTTAAAATAAGATTCCAATCCAAAACAACCTTTCAAGGTTCCACAAAGAGACTTTCCATGTGCTGGTGCTTTAAAAAATTTGAAACCAATTTATTTTTTCTGACCTATTATGTAATAAATGGAATATGCTATATTTTTAAGAGTAACTGAAGAACCGTGTGTAGTGTAATCGTTACTTTATAAGCACGATGATGCTCCCTCTGTTTTATGGTTAGCTCTTTCCTGCATTACTCATTATGCCTCTTTTGATAAGTTGTCTAAAACAAACTTTAAAGCCTGTAACTCATTGGTTTGGTATACGCTTGTTGATCACAGGGAACTATTTTTGTTATAGGAAAGAGATCTGCTCACATGTAATTATGAGTGTTGGGTTTCAGTTTGAAAGACCATTGGTTGGGTACAAAGAGTGGGAGGAAAGAGAGACCATTTGAAAGTGTGTTTGGGTGGGGTCATGGGTTAAGCTTAGATGATGATAGATGCTTTTCTTTCAGGAGTCACCCAAAAAACAGTGGAGCAATGTTTGTCCCTTGTACAGATGCTAATGTGGCACTGTTTAAATGCTTGCAGATTTGTATCTGGGCATTCTTTACATTACAAATTTGCTAATGCGTATTAGTTAAAATGTTGTGAATCATATTGATTTGTATTGCAGTAGTTCTGACAAAAAATGTTTAACAACAGCTCTAGACTTAAAATAACAAACTACTTTTAGGTCCTGCAACCACTATTATTAGTGGTTTTGGCTAAGACAAGTATACATGTTGACTTACTAAAGTATTAAACTTTGTTTTGTAACTTGCCCTGGATGAAATTTGTGTGGGTTGTTAAGGACAGTTTTTAAAAACTAAAAGACATGACAGTTTTTGTTTGGCAAAAAATAAAACAAATGACAAAATCCCATATAGCCACACTGTAAAAATGAAAAGTTGGTTATAACTAATTTTTTTCACCTAATAAATTTTAAGTTGAAAAAAACACATTTATAGGTGTTGCCAATTAAAGTATTTTTTTAAGTTATCCAACTTTTCACTTTTACGGTGTACTTGAATTGAAAAAGGGGCCTGCCCTGAGCCTCTTTTTTCTGAGAGTATAGATATACTCTCAGAAAAAAGAGGTACAAAAGTTGTCACTGGGATGTACCTTTTAAAAAGCTGCTAATATTTTGGTACAGATTTGGCACAGATATATACATTTGAGGTACCAATATGCACTTTTTAGGTACCAATATGCACTTTTTAGGTACAAAAATGTACTTTTTGAAAAGGTACTGCCCCAGTGACAACTTTTGTACCTTCTTCTACTTTTTTTTCGGAGAGTGTACAGACTAGAATACAATACCGGTGGATGACTTTTTTGACTTGGTCTATTATGCACCCACCCCAAACATCCTAGCAAACACATGAAAATGCCCCAATAACCACACAAAACACCAAACAATGTAACAACACCTTGGTGACCACAAAGCATTTTGCATTTGGTAATTGTTTTCTTTAAATCTGGGCAGTGTTTATATAAGTTGCCTTTAACACTGAGTAAACTAACATTGCTTGTTTTGTCATACTGTAGCCACATATTCTTAAGTGCATAGCTGCATAGACATACTGAATATATATATAACATGATACATAAGATTGACTTTCACTGATTCCCAATAGCATTTTCAACAGATACTCTAACCTCCGTTTACACAGGACATGACATGTAGCAACAAATAGCATGCTTTGGTATGCACTTACACAACGTAGGTGACGTGTGAAAACATCTGTAAAATTTAAAAGGATGTTGTAACTATATCTTAGGTTAGATACTACATTGTATTGTAGTGTATTGTGTTGTAGGATGTTGTGTCCAGGGGCCAAACATCCTCTCACTATACATTGTTTGTGATCTCATAAGTGAATGTGATATATTTTCAACTGGAAAGCATCCAGTGATTGTCTTGCATAAAAACCAGGTCAGTGAAATGAAAATTTTGTCCCAATCATAACAAGGACAGTCCTTCGCAGTCAATGTATTTAAAAACAATGGTTAAAATATTGCTGTGGTTCATTTCATGGTTGGGCAAAGATTACGTGGCCTTGCTAAATGACATTTTGTGGTTGCCATATTGCATCTGGTTTTGTTTTTGTCCCTGACTGCATGGTCATGTGGTTAGATGTTACTGTGTCTGATGAGTTGAACAGCAAGCCAGAACGTGTATATGATTTCAATTTTTTACATTTATCAGTGTTTATTGGCCATCAGGATCATGAACATTTGATATATACAGTTGAGGTTGACAAATTTTGCAAAACCCTCTTATCAGGCTCTGCCCTTCCTCTGTCGGGCTCAAAGGAAGTCTCCTTCAAGGTCTCTGATGTTATTTTCAGGCGGGTTTGTTGTCTGCCAGAGATAAGAGAAGGAGATTTTTTGGCCTGCTTGAAAATGACTCTGGAATCATATTGGCTTTGCTTCATCTCTGGACTAACACTTAAAGAGAGGCTGTACCCACAAACTTCCATCATGTTTTATATTTTAAGGCATCATTAGCTAATAAAGGAGTATAAAAAAATAGTTCAACTTAAAAAAGTAAGTTACCTGGTTGCCTTAAAATTTAAAAGGGCACTTTTTGCCCGATTCACGTTTTAACATTTCCCTTGGTGTGTAAGTGTGTATTAGTACATGTTAATGATATGCAAAAGGTATATACCTCGAAGTAAACAATGACACAAGTTAGCATCTCCAACGTAAATCTCTTTTCTTGGACTACAACAAACACACGGATTGTAGGCAACAACAGTTTACTTCCTGGGATTGGTGATGTAGACAAGACCGACATTATCATAATTCCTCCCGCTTCAGACTCACAGCCTGTAAGTTAACTCCTGTTAGCATTGCATTGTGACCGAATCTTTCAAGCATGGTAAAGAGCGTCACATTTCCGGCTGATGTCAGAGGTATTCAGGCCAATCACAAGTACAGATTCACTGGCCAATCAGGGACACAGAGCTTTTCAAATCCGTGCATTTTAGGAAGAGAGTGAGGTACAAAAATGTACAGTATACTGTGGAAAATAATGTTTTTTTAACCATAAACCACGCAAACACATTATATTATACCAAATACACAAAATAATGTTGTTTTTTAGCAATGAAATAGGTGCACTTTAACACAATTGGTAAACTTTTTAAGTCAACTCATATTTTTAAGTTCAATTAACTCAAATTTTTTTTTAGAGCAACTATAGTCCGATTAACGATTTAACGATTTCCTTTGGTGAGTAAGTATGTAACTATATGCAAAAGGTACAAACCCCAAGGTAGATGATGACACGAGTTATCGTTTCCAGCGTAAATCTCTTATCTTGGACTACAACAAACACACAGATTGTAGGCAACAGTTTACAGACCAACATTATCATAATTCCTCCCGCTTTAACTCACAGACTGTAAATGAACTCCTGTCAGCATTGCATTGTAAACGAATCTTTCAGACATGGTAAGGAGCGTCATATTTCCAGCTGACGTCAGAGGCATTCAAGCCAATCACAACGTGCAGACTAGCTTGCCAATCAGGGACACAATGCTTTTCAGATTAATGAGTTTTGTACAAAATGCTACAAAAAAGTACGGTTAGTGGAAAATAATGTGTTTTTAACCTTAAACCACGCAAACACATTGTATTATACCAAATACACAAAATAAAGTTTTTTGCAATGAAATAGGTAACCAGGTAACTTACCTTTTTATGTTAACAAATAATTTTTTACAGTGTTAAACAGTGTATTTAGTCATTTTATGCATGCTCCCCCAACAGAACGGATGCTTCCTTTATCTGAAGCCCTTCGCAGAGAATAAACGGAAACGAATATTGCATAGCTACAGCCCATTTTATCTCTCTTTCTTATACACACACACACCCACCCAACCCGCATAGACACATTCATAAGCTCACAATGTATTCTGACTCAGAACAAACCCCATATGTAGGGCTGACAAACGTTATTTTTCCCACCGCAAAAGCCCCAAATACAGCTGAAAACCAAAATGAAGTAAAAACACTGTAATGTATAATCACACTTCGCTGGTAGCTTTAGTCTGGGAAAGGCCCACCCAGAATGTCCAGTACTAGACAAATTCAGATGGATCCAGATTTATCCATAGACAGTCACATCTCTAAATAATCACAAATGGAAAGTAGGCAGATGTTAGTCAGAAGTTGTGTCATAAGTTACAGAATTGCAGAATACAGTTTGTTAGTTTGTAATATAATGTCATATGTCAGGGGCCAAATAAACATGTACTGACAAGACTTTCCGTGTCGCTGTCTTTTCCTGGGAGGAGAATCTTCAGGTATTCACACATACAACACCATGCATATGCAGACATTGCGGTTGCAGTTATGAACCCAAATTCCCAGACAAAGACAAAAAACATGCTGACAATGAGACTCCTAAAGAGACTTTCCTTCAGGAATAAACGTCCTCCAAGAATGGTAAGTTTGCATCACAATCGCATCCTTTCTCAGGTTTTCTTTGTGTTTTGTTATACTGCCAACTGAACTGGTTAGATCAGCTGTTTTAGTCATTAGCTGTTTTATTTAATTCCTGTACTCCCACACCGAGCAGCTGCAGCAAGGAGTCTCGGCATCAGCTGGACTTGAGACACAGTCATTTTCACACTTTGCTGTTTCCACAGTTGTGTGTTCGGATGTCTGTCCTCACTTGCGGTCGTAGCACCCTGTGATTCGTCTTCATCCGCAAACACACTGTTGTAACTTCAGTTTCAGCATGCTATGACATGCCAGGTTATTTTGTTTGGACACTGCGCTTGTCTTTTGTCATGTTGTTTTAAACTGTAGCCAGGAGATAGTGTGTTTTGGTTATGGGTTTTGTCTTCTGTTGACATTTGTTAATAAAAGATGTAATTTTGTTTAAGTTCACCACACATCTTAAACAACAAATGAAATAACTTATGTGTCAGAGAATAAGCACGAATGGTACGCACTAAGCGAAAGAGATGACTATGTGTGTCACACAAATAAACCCTCATCAAAGCCTCGCACGGAGAGATATTCCAGTTTACTTTGAGGGTAAAGGGGCAATTTGTCACCTTACATAACACAGAAGGTGCAAATATAGACAAAGCCAGCAACTTTTGCCACACATGCAGTTGGTGGCAATAGAGGTGTGAAGATTTACAAGAAGAGGGTATGCCAGGTGTCTATAGACTTCAAAGGAAAGTAGTTTGTTATCGGCTGGAAATGCTCATTTCCAGGATCGCCTGTGTCCGATCACTTCAGTAGGTGAAAATCAGTATGCAAAGAGAGTAGTACGTCTGAATTCATAGTATTTGAAAAACAGTATCCAAAATGTAGGATGACCTGCTTCTTTCAGCAAGATTCATTCAATGGACACTTTACTATCCCATGAGCCCACGTCATTCCATTTAACAACTACTTTGCTGTTATGATGACATATGTCACAAATGTAGTATGTCCAAATTTCATTCACACTACCCATATTCATACTATAGAACATACTGCTTTCATGGCCGATGAATAGGTACTTCATCTTATTTAGCAAGTAATGTCACAGTATGTGATTTTGGACGCAGGGATAGACTTCGGGTGTGCACTCTCGGGTCAGTAAACAATCACCCATAATACCATAGCAACAGCTTAACAACTTCCCATAACACTCTAGCAACCACATAAAAATGTGCTAACACCATATGGCAACCAAAACCACACAATATAGCACAAAACTGTACCTTTTAAAAAGTACCAACTGGGTTTCAACTTTTTTGGGTACGTAATTGTACCCTAAGGACCTTTCTGTTCCTTTAAAGGTACAGTTAAATGTTTTGTTGTTCTAGAAACAAAATTGTACCTCCACAGTAGGCCTTCCTTTCTTGTGACAATACAGGGTTCACACGGGTCCTTGAAATCCTTGAAAGTTTGTGAATCCCTGCAAAGTTTTTGATAATATACATACATAGATACAGGTCATTGAAAGTGCTTGAATCTATTTTCTGAAAAAAAAAATCATATTATTCCCTGTGTAGTGTAGGATAATATCTTAAAAATTCTAGACTTTTTAAGCACACGTGCTAAACTGTTCGCTTTAAATGCTTATATATTATGTATGCGAATGTTGATTCATATCAAAATGCTTTTTTGCATAGTTGTGTTTGACACGTGAAAACGTCTCGCGTTACGTATGTAATTCTTGTTCCCTGAGAAGGGGACGAGATGCTGCGTCTCCCTTGTTTTACTTCCTGCGTCACTGTAACGCCGTCTTTGGCAATATTTCAGATAGCGGTATACTTCCTGGCTCTTGAGGCACCCTGTCTTTGTTGTTATGCCTCACCATTGGTTGAATTTGATATATACATTCAGAAGCACTTACCCTTGGACGGGTCCCCAAAGTATCATCGTAGTGACACGACCCGGGTTCACTCGAACTGTAACAATGTATCTTAAAAGGTAACACAATGTAACCTTGCTCTCACTTGAAATGTGTCCCCACATTTAGTCCTTGAATTTGAGGGTATTGGACCTGGAAAGTCTTTGAAACATCCTTGAATTTAAAGTTAACTAAGGTGTGGGAACCCTGTAGTAGCGATGTGGGACATTTTACTGTGGCAACTTATATTTTGTATTTTTAAGAATATCACTTCTTTTATTGAGAATTTTGAATAAACTAAGTCTGCGTCTTTCATTATGTTTTAATGGCATGCAATGTATTTTTCCCTGTGATATTACAGACTGAAACATGTTTTTCCTAAACACATATTACCTCATTACATCATTTCCTCTTTACATCCATAAATACACTCTTGGTTTGCTTTTTTGGTTTTGCTTCTTTGATTGGTCCTGAACCTTGCCATGCTGTATGCATTTGAGATCTTGCTGCTGTGAAACCTCTGTGTAATAACACGTTTGCTTATGGAACTGTGTGATATATTTAGAGTGCCCTCGCCTGAAGCGCATATGTCATTGGTGGCCCACTGTCTAAGATGAATTTTTGCAGTCATTCTCTGGCTAAATATACCAGGGTGGCGGTCCTTAGTACCATGTCGTAGCTTCTCATTTACTCTGTTCTTGCCTTCGTCTGTTTTCCATTACTGACTTCATGCTTCACTTCAGTTGTAACCATTGAAGGAGCTGCTTTTAGTCTTAAAAGGACTTAAAGGGTTAGTTCACCTAAAAAATTGCTCTTTACTCACCCTCAGGGCGTCCGAGATGTAGATAACATTGGGTCTTAATTATACAACATGAGCAGAATAATTTTGTGTGTAAATATTCGGATTTCACCTGCTCCCTACCTGTACATGGTGTGTAATTCAAACATTCTGTATTTTTTATTCTTCAAAATAAGATAGTAGTAACATGTAACTTTCATGGATATTCCAAATAACAGCAACAAATGCGTCTCCGGAATAACGGGCAGTGCTTCCAAAGCACTGTCAAGCGTCACCATGCTTGTCGTTTTAAGAAGAGCACCAGTTATTATTTTAGTTTGCTTAAAATGCTTTGGTGGACACTTTTTATTTAATTAATCTTTGGTAAGCATTAAGGGTGTCACGATTTCGATTTTAAATATAAATCCATCGAAATTAAGTCACAACCTCGAACTTCGAATTGAAAATGGAATCGTCGATGCTGCCACGCCCCCATGTCACAACCGGTCGGCTTGCCAAGCAGAAAAAAACACACGTGTTGAGTGCTGGGAGTCAATCTGCGAGTTAAATTGGAAACAAAAAAACAGCAGAGTGGCGTCTGTGACAGGACCGGTCGTTTCTCTGATCTGAGATCTGTTTAAGTTTCAGAACAACTTATTTCAGTTGCTTAAAGGAATAGTCTACTAATTTTCAATATTAAAATATGTTATTACCTTAACTAAGAATTGGTGACACATCCCTCCATCATCTGCGTGCGTGCACGCAAGCGCTGGAGCGCGCCGCGACACCCCGACAGCATCCAGCCTAGCCCCACCCATTCAACGGCACCAATCAGAGATAAAGTTAGAAGCGACCAAACACATCAACGTTTTTCCTATTTAAGATGAGTAGTTATATGAGCAAGTTTGGTGGTACAAAATAAAACGTAGCGCTTTTCTAAGCGGATTTAAAAGAGGAACTATATTTTATGCGTAATAGCACTTTTGGGAGTACTTCGACTCGCCTGAAAAGTCCGCTCCCCTTCTCCCTCTCATAACAGGAGAGGGAGGGTGTTACTGCGCCGGGTCGGGGTGCTCCCAAAGGTGCTATTACACCATAAAATATAGTTCCTCTTTTAAATCCGCTTAGAAAAGCGCTACGTTTTATTTTGTACCACCAAACTTGCTCGTATAACTACTCGTCTTAAATAGGAAAAACATTGATGTGTTTGGTCACTTCTAACTTTATCTCTAAATGGTACCATTGAATGAATGGGGCTAAGCTAAATTCTATCGAAGCGTCGCAGCGCGCTCCAGCGCTTACGTGCACGCACACAGATGATAGAGGGATGTATCAACAATTCTTAGTTAAGGTAATAACATATTTTAATATTGAAAATGAGTAGACTATTCCTTTAAGAGTTATGAAAACAGCATTTAAACATGACTTTTTGGGGTCTCACAATCTCGTCTGACCGTAATAAAGGAGCTTTTTTTAAGCTGCAAAGACCTGACAGGAATGTTTATCTGACAGGAAGTTCAGTTTTATCAGGTATGTGCGTGTACCATATTTTTCCACTGGCAGCACGTGGCAGGGCATCTCCAGGGGTAAAGGTCAGATATTATATTTCATAAAAGTCTACCGTCCGTGACCTTAGAATCAAATGTAATTGAATCGAAGATTTGGAGAATTGTTACACCCCTAGTAAGCATATAGCCTATTAGTCTCTTATGCATTTATTCAACATAATGTAGCCAAACCACAGAGGATTACAGCATTCCTAGATACGTAATTTACTTAGCTGTGGTGCATAGTCGGGGATTATGCAAATTGTAAGCGTGAATGCGCATCCTGTTTACGAATGATTGGAATTTATTAACATACACACATTTCACTTTCAAATCTGACGATAACAATGTATTTGTGAATCCAGAGGAAAGGTTTCGGGAAGGTCCAACTTACTCAGAATTTTCTCAAATATTTATGAAGGTTTCATGAATGAGGTCCATTGTTTTTTCAGTAGAACAGTAAAGAAGACTTTTGGACCTTGGTGATTCAGGAACTCCAAGTCCTCAAGTGCCAGCAGTACTATGAGTTCAAAAAGCAGGCACAGGCATCAAAATGCTGTTTTTTATTACTCCCTTTCCCACGGGTGATCCAAATGGCCATGCAGTTTATTATGGAATACAATTGGCCATCTCCCTCCAGAGTTTCCTCTTCAAGGTCTCTGACTTTTAAAGGCTTAAGTACAGTATTGTCAATTTTTATGTGGATTTTTTAAAACCTTGTATGCATAAGTCGTGCACATGCGCATACAGGAGTATGTAGGCCACGAGAGGTATTGGAATTTGTCGCAATGCTCATGTGTCGAACGTCAACGCACATTTATGAGTCAAACAAACTGCTTTGCAAGGCTATGTGTTTGACTGTGTGCTTATACTCGCATATGCATAAAAAACAGACTATAACCAAGGCTTAAGAGAGTAGGGACATGGATGCAGTTTAAACTCGCCCAAAGTTTCAGATGCACTAAAGACGATTCTGTAGATAATAATGTTGTAAATAACATTGAGTTTCTTACACAGACTGATTCAGTTAATAAGACATCACATAAGTTCTAGTCATTTTTGGCAGCATGATTCAGAGCAGAATAGAAGCTATCTTGTGCAACTCAGCATTTTAATACATGTTTATGCTTTGAAGCGGCTTTGTAGAGTTTGTGGTTTGTGAAGGCCATCCTTCTTCCGTTGTGCTCAGAGAATTCTTGGACTGATATGGTGGAAAAAGACCTACACTGTAATTGAGTCGTTTGCAGGGTTTATCTGTGTGTCTGAGAGATGTTACAATATTTGTATGTTATTACATGTGGTAATGTATTTGGTTCTTTCTATTTTGTAAATAGTCATTTCATTTGTTGTTATGTTTCTGCAAGCACTTTACATTTACATTGAGCAGATGGTAGTTAGCAGACGCTTTTATCCAAAGCGAATTAAAAAAGTAACGAAAAAAATGAGTGTTATACAAATTACTTTTAGCTTAAAAAGTTTTAGCATTGCTTGGAGACACAACCTGTTTTCACAGAGAGATAATTTTTTTTCCACAGAATTAGTTTTTTCACACATTGTTTATACTTTCTTCCTCCTAGATCATCACAAATGTACTCGTAAATGACTTCATTGATCAATGCCATCAAAAAGATAACTTAAATGTGACTGGACCACATAACCAGTCAAAAGTCGCAAGGATTTGTAGTAGGGGTGCACCGAAATTTCGGTCGCCGAAAATTTCGGCCGAAAATGGCATTATCGGTTTCGGGCCGAAATAAAAAATCCAGCCGAAAATGTCAACCGAAAATGAATGTCAACCGCGCCCCTCCCATCTGTGCGCTAGCGCTTGGGTTTCACTCACGGTGATCAGTTGTCTCCCACCCCTCCCCTCCGTGCTCAAGCAGGTTTTCACTCACGGTCGAGCCGTTTGCACGCGTCTGCAAAGATAAAGCATGTCTTGATGTGTAAACTTTAGAGAGAGTCGCGCTAATGTGTCTCATACTGTAGGCTAATGCATTAACGTACATTTGGCGAATAAAGCAATTTAACACAATGTAACGTTTTTATGTGGAACGACTGTTGCGCTGTTTGAGATTCACCCTCCTTCTCTATGTGTGCACGCGCGTTTAAGTGCCCTTAATAGTGCACATATGAGAGAAACGCGTTTAAAAAAAAAAACAAGCAAACATAAAATCTCTCTGTTATTGATAGGGCACATATAAACAAAATTATCTCCACAGTATTCTTTTTCTAATAAAAACATTTGTTTAAGTCTTAAGTGTATGTATAGATTACAGTCAGATTAACCTACTTAAGTCTGTGTCATTAATGTTAATCAAACAACCCATGACAAAGAGACAAATAGCTCTAAAAATAATAATATATTTATACAATAAAGATTCATTTAATTTGATTTCTGTAATGCTAATTTCAGACCTTATTAATGTACAACTTTGTTCTTTTTTATAAATGTTTGCAATTTCTTTATTGTTTATTAGATTTTTCCCACCTGCTTTTTGCTGATCGGAAAAATAATCTGATCTGTGCCCCAAAAACTGTAATGTGATCCGAACTGTGAGTTTTTTGATCTGTCACACACCCCTAGTTAGTACACAGTGATAGCCATAAATGCAATTGTACTAATAATTGGCATAATAATTTCTTTCGGTGTTTTGGTTTCGGTTTTTCGGCCTTGGTTTGCTTTTTTCGGTTTTGGCCAAGAATTTTCATTTCGGTGCATCACTAATTTGTAGCAATAGCCAACAATGCGTGAGTTGCTAAGAACTTCATTTGAACTGGTGATTTTCTCGATATTTCGATTTTTGCACCCTCGTATTCCAGATTTCAAAAATATTTCCTTATAACTGGTTTTGTGGTCCAGAGATACAAATTTAAAAATGAATAAAATGCTTCTGCCATTGGCTGTTCTCCATTCTTCCACACTTCATATTAACATATAAATAGCATCATTAGCTGTCTTGATAGTGCTGGACAAGCTCACATTAGATAATGGTGACATGCTGCTGGGATTAGAATGTACTGTTTAGCTAATAAGCTAATGGTTTTGCTCATTGCTTGCTTCTAATACAAACACATAATTTTGTGATTTTAACTATGAAAATTGGCATACTGACTATGATACCTTTACACCATTACTGTGGGTTCACACCAGATGCGAGTTCAACGATTTGCACGAGTAGTTTACATACAAAGTCAATGCAAAGACGCGATCAGACGTGTCCTCGTGTGGGGCGATGCGAATGACGCAATATGGGCGGCGCGGTTGCCGCGAAAACACATGCTATTCACCTCAAATGCGTCTTTAGCATGACACAAAGTTAAATTCCACGAGTAACGTGATGCCCCGTGTTTGGTGTGTACGTAGCATTAGACACTAATGCTGCGTTTACACCAGCCGCAGTAGAGGCGTCAAGCGCAAGTGATTTCAATGTTAAGTCAATGTAAAGAAAGACGCGTTGATGCGTGTCTGGAGGTCTCGCAGCGCGAATGGTGCGAATTGAGCGTTGCCGTAGCAAACGCGCAAGTTGAAATATTTAAACTTTGGTGGAAAAACGTGCCGCGTTAACCAATCAGGAGCTTGCTTTAGTATTGACGTGATTACAGAAAGTAAGCGGAGTCGCAGAAGCCCCACAATGACGCAAATTTCTGCGTGAATGTCTCGATGACTAGAATTTCATGCGAGGCTTTCACGCGCGAGTGAAGTGAGTACACTCATGCTACGTACACACCAAACGCGGGATATCGCGTTACTCCCTCTAGATTACTCGCGGGATTTAACTTCGTGTCATGCGAATTTTTCGCTCGAGTTGACGAATAGCGCGTGTTTTCGTGGCGAATAGCACGTGTTTTCGTGGCAAATGCGCCGCCCATATCGCCCCACGCGAGGATGCGTCTGATCGCGTCTTTGCATTGACTTTGTATGTAACCAACTCACGCAAATCGTTGAACTCGCGTGTGGTGTGAACCCACAGTCAAACTGTTCAAGCGGCAAGCTAGGCGCGGTAGACGCGATTTTGACGCCTCAAACGCGGCTGGTGTAAACCCACGGTTATGCCACACTTTAAAATGAGTAAATGTTATAGCACTACATAACTAAATATTAAACCAAGAGCCTGAGTGCTGAGTTTGGCGTACAGTAGGCCTACACGTTTGGAGTTCGATGTCCTCAATTTTTGAGAGTGTACCAGTTTTTTATTTCAATAATTATTATTTCTATTATAAATCATTTGTCATTTAAAAGCAGTTGTATGGTTATATTTGGGTTATTGACAAATGTGTGTCTAAATACTTTTTGGGGCTACTCATCCTGCAAAAGTTCTGAGAAAAGTTTTATATTACTCATTGTTTTGATCTCCTTCATTCATTTGCATTCACACACCACATAAATCTCTATTCATCTGTGTGTCTGCTGTTCTAATATCTGGCCTCATTCCCTCAGACTTCCTCCCACTGAACAAATAAAGTGTGTGTTTGTACAAGTGCTTTGCTCCCAGCTAATACACACACCTTTGATTGTCATGATGTAAATTCAAATATCTGAGATTAGATGTTCCATATGTGGGATTTGGATATTTATTTGCATAGACAGTATCTAAAACCTGGGTCAGTTTATTGTCTGTATGGACAGTTTTGGCTACAATTGTGAAGGCCAAATTTTTGAAATCCTATCCTTACAGATTAATAAAAACTATGACATAAGAGGTTCTCACTACTTACCAATGCTTATAATGTTAACAGGTTTCTGTGAGGGATAATGCATATCTTTACTAATGTAACTTGTGTGTGTCAGCCTGTGTGTTTATGGGTGGTAACCGTGAGGTGTGAACAGCTGTGTGTTACTACACACAGCTACAACAACAACCATATGTAAAGGCCTTCCCCTCACAACAAACACACGTTCAGTGAGAATGAGACAGAATGCTGAGATGTCTGCAGACATTTTCTCCAGCTCAGTAACTTTACCGCTCTCCTCTTTTCCATCTCATCATTCCTCGCTTTCCTCTCCTCTTCCTCACCAAAGTCAGAATGGAAGTTGCTCATTCATGTCTTTTTTTCTTCTCTTTCAGTCGGCTGCTTCAGACAGGGGTGAGTACTTTTCTGTTTTTAAGCATGTTTACCACACTGAGTCATAAGTTTTAAGAAGCTCTTCAAAGAATGCAGCTGAAAGTGGGCCTGCTATAGACTGTGCTCTGTTGTTGTTTTTCTAGGCTGATTATTTCATTGGAAAAGTCTGCTTTTAAAGTGTTGCATTATCTGTAAAAATATATAAAATTGCCAGTTAAGCATTACACATGAGAACAATAATTCACACTTTTTACATTTAAATAGTTGGATAGATACAGTATGTTACCTTGTCCGTGAAATCCAGGCTCAAGTTACTTACTCAATCAGTATTAAATATATCAAGGTTATATTTCACAGAATGTTCTTTACATTATATAGGATGATTTTATGTAGAAAACACACAAAAAATCACAAAACATTGGCAGATTAAAATATTTTTTGCTGTTGTATAAGGCTTTGAACCGTTTCATGGAACGAAACCAGAAACTTTTAAAAAATATATGTTCCGGACCAGAATCGTTTATTTAAAATAATGGTAACCGGTTAATACCGTTATTTTTTCCGTTCTTCAACCAGATTTCTGTGCAATACTCAGAGTAGCTCATTTCGGTTGTCGTTGACTCGTCGGAGAAATGAGAAGCTTGCCACCAGCAAGTAGCCCACTCAAGCCCAAGTCTCTAATGCTCAATCATATATGGGAAAATATTGTAGGCTACCAAGTATCTCAAGATGTTTTTTTAAACTAATTAGTGGTGTAACGGATCGCAGCTGATCCGTGATCCGTAGAGATCACGACCCACGGTTCGGCTCGCGTGCGATTCACGGATTAATACGCAAATTTAAATAGGGTGAAAGTTGATCATTTGCATGTGTTTCAAAGGCTTGCAAATGTTAACACTAAAGTGATTTTAAACAATTTAACCTTAAAAAGGTGCTAAAGTGAGCAATTTATGTACGCACATGTGGTTGAATGTGTCTGGTCCAACTCCAATCAAACGTGATTATCCCTATGCCCTTCAAAGATCAGAACTCTTGATGTATAAACTTGAGAGAGAGTTGAGCTATTGTGTCTCATACTGTAGTCTTTTAAAATACATTTGCCGAATAAAGCACTGAAAAACAGCGTAATTTTCACTTTATGTGGAGCGACTGTTTATGCTGCATCTTCTTCCCGAAGCTCCATTTGTAATTCGTCCTCCATCTGTGTGTGTGTGTGCGCGTGTTTAAGTGAACTCAACAAATGTAGCATGTCAGAATTACAGTTTTGTCGCTTACATAATGTAGCCATTTTTAAAGATAGAGACTTAAGGAAAACTTATGTAGACTAATAATTTAAGTGTAATGTCCTAATGATCAGTCTACTTATTTGTATGTCTCACAGCTGACATGGAATGTTATTAACCGGTTCGGGAACTTAATTTTTTTGTTCTAACCGGTTCAGGAACGTCAATTTTAGGGTTGACGTTCCTCTGGTTCAAAGCCCTGATTTTGTATATATATATATATATATATATATATATATATATATATATATATATATATATATATATATATATATATATATATATATATATATATATATATATATATATATATATATATATATATATGAATTGTATATATTAACTTGTTGTTGTGGCTTTAATGAATAGCTTCATTTTTGATTTGGGATTTAGTGAGACATTTTATGGATAACCTAAAGCAGTCATAAAACAAACTATGAGTGAAAGAATGAGGTAGTTATTTTGGATTTGTCTAAAAGGGATTATCACAGCAGTTTCCAGTTTGAGAGAGTTTAAGGTTTGTCTAGACTTGCTTCTAAGGAAAGCAAATGTTACAACTATGCATGGCCATAGGAACCATTATATGTGGGTGGGACAAGACCCACTCACTTTTTCTCTAAATTAGAGCATATGTCTGTTCACTTGTCAGAGCGCCTTCGGTCAAATCCATTCCACTAGAGCAGGGATCTCCAACCCTGCTCCTGGTGAGCTACCATCCTGCAGATTTTAGCTCCTACCCACAGCTGAAGCAACTAATCAAGGTGTTCAGGGTTGCTTGATATTTACACATAAGTGGGTTGTAGCTGAAGTCTGCTGGACAGTAGCTCACCAGGAGCAGGGTTGGAGAGACCTGCACTAGAGGAATGCCCTTATCAATTAAACTCTATGACACGTTTTAGCTACAGCCTTGACTTCCATGCTGCTGCTTCCTCAAATCCATTACACTTGATTCATTTAATTAAACTCCATTTCGTGTTTTTATTACTTTCGTCTGTTGCACTCCCACAACACAACAAGGTAAAAAAGCTTTCAGGCTATAAAGCAATTGTTTAATGCACCATGACATCAAGTCCAGTAATTGTTTTGGATCCACCCACGTTTTGCTTTCAGTGACATTCCTAATAAAATTTTGTATTTAATCCTTTTTTTAGGGGTGGTTTCTCGGACAGGGATTAGCTTAAGCCAGGACTTGGCCTTAGTTTAATTATGAAATATAAAAATTTTTAACAAACACGCCTTACTAAAAACATTATTTATGTTCATTTTGAGGCAAAACAAAGGGCACTGATGTATTTTAAGATATGGCAGTGCAAGTTGTGTTGAGTTTGGACAGCTCTTACATTTATTTTAGTCTAGGACTAGTCTAATCCCTGTCAAGGAAACCACCCCGTTAATGTATAAAAGACAAAGATTTTCATTGTTTCAGTTAAAATTACAAGTGTTCAAGTCTGATATCAGATAATGTCTACTCTTTGCAGAGCGTGGTGGTGTTGAGTGTCATAATAGCGGCAGTGTTAGCAGTTTGGAGAGTAATGGTAGTCTGCCCAGTGTCACCAACCATCGACGCATTTCAGAACGTCGTGTTGCATTATGGGCCGTCAGCTTCGAGCGTCTGCTCCAGGATCCTGTGGGTGTCCGCTATTTTTCTGTAAGTATTGCTGTTATCTTAGACATTTAAATTTGAACATGAGCTCTACTATTGGTTCACTAACCACAATTCCTGACTATAAATATTCTTAAGCTTAGATACAATTTGTTACGGGATGTTACAGAATAGTTTATTCTTTTCTTTTAAAAACTGTTCTATGTTCCCACAGGAGTTTCTAAAAAAGGAGTTTAGTGAGGAGAACATCTTATTCTGGGAGGCCTGTGAATCTTTTAGCAAAATTCCAGACCATGACAAAAAGCAGGTAATAATCTACGAAAGTTTTCTGTGTGATATAGATGCTATGTAATTGTCCTGTTGCTTCTGCTTTTAAATGGGTTGTGTACACCAAAGCGTTTAAACACGGCTAAAAACGCCAGGCAGATGCCAACTGTGGGCACTTGCAAGCGTTTTTTCAGTTGGGTGCTTGGGTTGCTATGATACTTCTGTTCTGTTCTGTTTATCAGTCGTTATGTGATGCGCTGGTTGGTTGTTGCGGTATTTGCCCTGCCCCTAGTCCACTGTGATTGGATGGTGAAGTGAAAAGTTCAACAGTGGAACAACTTCCAACTTACACAAGTATAAACGCTTTGGCGTACACGCTCCTTAAGAGTACAGAGATATGTCAGGGCTGTTGAGCAGTAAACTATGTAGTAGCTGATAGCATATAAGGGGCTGTTTACACGACAACATGTGCGCAGGCAAGTACTGTTTCTTTACAAGGTAACATTGCCATTTACTGGTCTGGCATGTGTAATAAAGCGTATTTAGTCGTCTTCTTGGATCCGTGTAAAAGTGGATCTTTTCAACAGCGTTGTTATGTGTATGTAAAATTTTTCGAAAATACAAAGGAAAACCTACGAGCAGATTTGAGTCTGTGTCATTTTCCAATGCGCACCTCTTTTATCCATAGCTTCTTGTGTCTAACCTACTTTCCTACAAAAACAGTCACCCCCAAAAAAGAGAATTAGTAGAAAATGTTTTTGATGATTTACTAAAAAGAAACTTTTTTTTAGCTTTCCCACAAAGCTAAGGAGATCTATAACCGGTTTCTCTCAAGCAAAGCTTCCATGCCGGTAAACATCGATAGTCAAGCTCAACTTGCTGACGATGTCCTGACAGCTCCACAGCCTCACATGTTTAAACAGCCACAACTGCAGGTCTGCACATCTACGCATATACATGCAAATACACATACCTGTACTCAAGCATGCATGTAATCTCGCTCATTTACATGACGATTGGCAGTGTTCGATTGAGCAATTCATGAAACTTTCAACTTCCTTAACAGATCTTCAACTTGATGAAGATGGACAGTTATGCTCGGTTCTTGAAGTCCACTCTCTACCAGGAATGCATGCTGGCTGAGGTAGAAGGGCGACATCTCCCTGACCCCTGCCCGATCCCATGTAGCCCTGCCCCCTCCAAGCACAGCTTCACCTCTGACCGTTCCACATTCTCCACGCCTAAAAAGGTACTAATGTTGCCACACTAGCACTTTGTGGTGGATACGATTTTTTTGAACTGAACTGCGTAAGCATAAATTTCTATATATGTACCAATGTGTGTGATCCTGTATGATCCATTCAGCTGTTTAAGTGAGATTATTAGTTTCGTGATAACACAGTTTGTAATCTCGTCATAATGTGACTCTAACGTGTTCTTTGGCATTGGACTTTCTTTGCCACATCATATGTTACAGGAAAACAGGAGGCCCAAAACAGGGAGGTCAAGCGATGACCTCAGAGATAAAAATTCCGATAAGAAAAATGGCTTTTTCTCATGGTACAGATATCCAAGTATTGGGAAAGGACAAAAGAAAAGAGATCCCCCTGATTTACCTTACAGTGAGTATCAAAGAATATCTTACCAGCAGTGATTTTGCATTGTTGAGATGTTCATTTCCAACAAGCTATTTTTGTAGTTATCAGGGTGTTGTGGTACATGTAAATGCACTCATTAACATGTATATGTTACAATTGTAATGGCCGGAGAGAGTCTCAGGGTTCCTTGTCCTCCGGGACGAGTCAAGAACTAAACACCTCCTGTCCCGGAAGCAAGAATGAGGTAAGAAGATCTTGGTCAGTTTTCAAAACTTTTCAGCTGAAACACTGTAAAGTTAACATTGGGAGCTACAAAAACACTTACATTTATGAATTTAAAATACAATTTTTTTAAAGTTCTCCTTGCAAAAAAAATATTTTTTTTGTATTTTTGGCTTGTTTTCAGTACAAATATCTAAACATTCTTAAATTAAGATGAGCAAAATGACCTAAGGAAATAAGTTTAGTCGATTTTTTTAAGCACAAATTCAATTAAATTGTATATTTTTTGTCTACAAACTAGACTTAAGGGCCGTTCACATTATAACGATAACTATAACGATAAAAAATATAGTTTTGACAACCGTTTTATATTAAAGAGAAAAGCGGAGTTCACACAACAACTATAACGATAAAGATACAATGAACGATATCGTTGGGATCGCTTTCTGTGCGATTTTTACCCACCTGATGAACGATAAACCATTGACAGCCAATCAAATCTATTTGAACTTCAATGACAGTGGAGAAGCTCATTGCTGTCAGTGACATGTAAACAATTGCAAAAGTTTTCATTACAAGAAATATCCAATATTAGTTAATGTCATTAAAGGCAAGTGATTTGCGCGATTGCCGTGCACATGAGTGAATTAGCATATAGTTATCGTTATAATGTGAACGGCCCTTAAAGGGACTGTAAGTAGGATTTTAAGTGTTTTATTAATCAAAATCAATGTCTTTATTCATAAATATGTCCTCGTTGGTGTCAAATGACCTCTGCCAGTGATCTGACTTTTCTTTGCAAGCTCAGAATTTCTCCTCTTTACTTACATTGAATGGGTAAGTCCAAGGAGACATCCATACTGTTCCGCCGTATTTATAAACTATAATAGCAGAGAGGGACAAAAAGAACTAGCTTACTAACGTGTTTCTACAACGCGTTTTCATTTCAACACGTGAACCAGCTGCAACGGACAAGGAGATCAGCGATTACATAACGGCTACCATAGTTGCAACATTAAATCTGTCTGTCATAAACAAATTAGTACCGTCCACTCCAGTAACTGACGTGAACTCCACTGCTTCGTTCTCATTGGTAGTCGATCCCGAAAGTCACACATCATTTGCATAAACTTTTCTCAACTTTGTCGCGCAACTGGACACACCCCATCCAGTCGCCAATGGTCACTGTTGCTCGTGTCGCCGGAAGTCGCCAAGCTTACATTGAAATCAATGAGATTGCGTCGCTCTGCTACTGCTAATCGCTGCTAGTCTGAATGCAGCTTTACTTTCCTAGGGCATTTTGCTCATTAAGAAAATACATTTGATTTAAGAAGTTTTGGATATTTGTACTGAAAACAAGACAAAAATATTAAGTAAGAAAGTCATTTTTTGATGACAGTGCTCAGTCTGGGGGGCGTGAGATGGTGCCAGGGGGTGGGGGGTATATTAACTGTATAGTAGCTGTTGGCTTGGCACAGTAAAAAAATTATTCATATTTTTGTTTTTTAATTGTATGTTTAAAGCAGTGTGAGCTGAGGAGCTCATGTTTGGTTTTGGACAAGGATAAAGAGAGGTGCAGCAAGACGTGTACCGTGACACTGCCGGACGGCTCCAGCTGCTGTGTCCCTTTACGGCAGGGTGCTTCCATCAGGCAGGTCCTGCTGGAGCTCTGTCAAAAACAGCACATTAATCTGGCTGCTGTCGACCTCTTCCTCACAGGAGGAGAAAAGGTAGAGGGACACCTTCGGCTTTTACTTGTATTAAATATACAGTGTTACTCCTTTATCTATGTTTGAACTTTGCTGCGTATTTATTCTTCTACCCCGTTATTTCTTGTTTAGCCTTTGGTGTTGGACCAAGAAAGCGTTACTCTCAGTTCCAGAGAAGTTCGACTCGAAAAACGCACTTTGTTCAGGTAAATTATGATGTCTCTTTTGCGCAGACATGAGTCGTATCATGCTTAATGACCCAATAGTTACTCCAAACAGGGTATCCGTTTTTCGACTTTTATCTCAATAGGAAATACACACTGACTCTTTACGCTCATACCAGCATGATCTGTTTCCCTCAAGAGGACCGTATTTCGTATTGCATAAAGAACACAAATCAAACAAATGTGTCCCTTGGTTGGCAGTGGCTTAGTTTTATCCTTCTTGCTATTTTCAGACTGGATCTGGTACCCATTAACAGATCGGTTGGGTTGAAAGCAAAACCAACAAAACCTGTGACAGAGGTTCTGCGTCCTGTGGTTGCAAAGTATGGACTCCACCTTGGCGACTTGGTGGCCAGAATAGTAAGTTATTGCTGGTAACACTGGTTACATATAGTTTTCATCTACTGTATATCATATACTCATATACATATAATATACCCATTTATTGTGCTTGTGTCTGAATTTAGTTTTTAAAATCTAAATAGGTAAGTCATCTAATAATTGAAGTTCATCTTGAATAAGTCTGTATGCTAAAGAATTTCCTGATGTGAACTCTACATGCAGCTGGTTTAGTGTCACAGGGTGTGGAGTTATGTGGTATATTAGGCACACTGATACTCCACTGCAGTTTTTCCCCTTTTAAATGTTAGACAGTGGTCAAAGGCAGTCGTTTGAGCTAGCCTTCAGAAGTTAATGGAATACAGCGCTAAGCAGAATTTAGAGACGGATGGCTTGACACAAAGCCAAAACCACTCAGTTCTGCATGACAGCTAGTTTATTTTTAGCCAGCGGTCTACCAGATCTACTCAGAGCAAAGACCCTTATCAAAACCATAATAAGAATGTGCACCTAATGGCTTGGACTAGATATGACTTTTGGTGATTTGCAGAAATGAGGCTAGGCTAAAAAGCAGATGCTAATGTAGAACAAATAGGCTAATGCTAAGCTTGCATCCTATTTACAATGTATTATCATGATCTTACTGAGCACAGAGTAAAAAAATGCACTTGCATTTTTACGTATAATCAATTTGTATTTCATTTCAACTTTAATTTTTTAACCTTGACTAGTGATGAGTTGCTGTAACTTAAAATAAAGTTAAAGTAACTTAAGCTAATTCAACTTTATTTTATAAGTTACAGCAACTCATCACTAGTCAACATAAAAAAATCAATGTTGAAATGACTTGTAAATCCATATTTATTATACTTCAAAATTTAAGTGGAAACATTTTTTTACAGTGCATGATTTATCAGGGCACATTATTCCACATCCTGGTTGTGATGGTAGAGCCAAGTTTAGCTTAATTCCTGGGATTTTTGTACCCACCACATAGTCGTGATCCGTGGGTCTCGTTTTAATGAAATGATTTGGTCTGCCCCGCACCACTGTATCTATTTTTACAACTCACCCGCGACCATTAAATAGACATTCTAGGCATTTTAATGTTAGTAAAAACAGGTTTTATTTCAGCCTAAAAGTGCTAGAAACAATTAGATTACATCACCATGTAAACTGGCAACAACATACGCTTATGAGGCATAGAAACAAGAATGGTCATATTAATAACAAGATATGATAATGATAAACATTTTCAACATTTACAAAGCAGCGTTTGAATTATCTATTCACAAATTCCCGACCTTAATTTCTCCCGAACCATGTCTTTTATTTTTTCGTTGCGAGCTGCATGCTGTTTTTGTGACGTGAGCCAAAGTTTTGAGGACATCAAGTTACGTTGCACAAGTTACTAGTTACGTTCCTATGTAGGCCTACGTATTTTAACCTTATCAAAGAACCTAATAAAATATGAAAATATATATTCCCAAATATTTAATATAGGCTATAGGGAATAGCACGCAACATAATTGTTTTTTATTTTGTTTTTAATAACCAAATAAAAACAAAGTGACAATTTATTACCCGCCCCAACTCGACCCGTGGGTTACCCACGGTTTATGAGACGACCTGCACATAACCATTTCATACACATTTTGGCCCTATTCTTATGTGAAATTTGTAGTGGTAAAATGCTTTGTTATGCTGAATGTAAAATTGTTCTTTTGTTTAGAGTGGAGAGACAGAGATTCTTGATCTTGGAGTGCCCATATCAAACCTTGACGGTCTACGAGTTGTATTAGAGAGGGCTGATCCAGCCAAAGGTACATGACATAAACAAATTGTATATTACATCCCCTAACCCAGGGATGGGCAACTTTGGTCCTGGAGGGCCGGTGTCCTGCAGAGTTTAGCTCCAACTTGCCTCAGCACACCTGCCTAAAAGTTTCTAGTATGCCTAGTAAGACCTTAATTGGCTTCATGTGTGTTTAATTATGGTTGGAGCTAAACTCTGCAGGACACAGGCCCTCCAGGACCGAAGTTGCCCATCCCTGCCCTAACCCAACCTTTAGACCTGAGCCTCAAATGAAACTTTGCATTTTACATTTTTAAATAAATTGAGTTTATTTAAGGGCTCATTGTAGTTCTGCGTAGGTCCTACGGCATAGACTCGACGCCGTAGGCCATGCGTCACATTTCATTTATATTCCTGCGTCATTGTCAGTGTCCACGTGCAATTACACATATACCTACCGCTAGTAGGCAGTATCCACGCGTATAACCCACAGCGCAACAGCCAAAGAAGAAGCAGCTTGGCCAGTAAGCCCAAGAAGAAGAAGCTCGCTGTGTATGATTTGAGAAGACTAGCAGGATAAATAGACAGCGACTTTTTTTTGCAGTTTGAGTTAAATCACTCCTCAACTTGGCCCATCTTTGTTCTTACTGTCGCAAGCGGAAATGCCTATGAAGAAATATGACACAGATTTTTTTGACCTTATGGGAGGGGTTTTAGAGGACCAATCACAGCGCTTGCGGTCTGTGTAGAACGAACGCATTGTTACATTTCTGGTGAGGTGCACATCAGGCTACGCACATACTGTTTTCCTCGTGTTGGTCCCCACACTGTAGAGTCTACTAGGTAGACACACACACACACACACACACACACACACACACACACACACACACACACACACACACACACACACACACACACACACACACACACACACACACACACACATAATACAATCAAGGTCACCTCAACATTCCTTTGTGTAATTATTGTTGTACTCCTCCAACAGACAAGTCTAAAACACTCAATTCTAAAACATCAGCAGACAAGAAAGATCTATCAAAAGAGGTGAGATGTCTTTAGTCAATGCAGTTGTAAGGTGTCCTGCCTGCATGTGTTCATTCATCCAACAATTGTTTGCTTCTGTCGGATGTTTGGCAAAGAGTGTGCATCGAATGATCTTTTTCGATATCAGTAATTATTACGCAATCCATTTTGTCTTGTTTGTCCGCTGAATAGATCAAACTTAAACCTAATGAAAATAATTGTAAAAGACAGCCCAGGATTCACTCATCATACATGCGTCTTTGCTGCATTGCTAGAGAGACAACGGCTCAGGGACGAAACTGACGAAAGGAGTTGAAGACAAACATCCTCAGCCAGCAGCATCAGAGAGAAAGAAGGGCAAAAGGAATCACATTGATGAAACTGAAGGTAAATATTTTTTGGAATACTTGTATAATTTTGTAAAAGTGTACGGTTCCAACCTTTTCTTCTGTACTAAACTTAAAGGGATAGTTTACCCAAAAATAAATAATCTTTCATAATTTACTCACATAATTTACGCTAAAGAAAATATTTTGTGAAATGTTTGAAACTAAACTGATCATGAGCCCCATTGACTTCCATAGTGGGAAAAGTGAATGGGGCTTATTATCCGTTAGGTTTTAAACATTCCTCAAAATATCTTCCTTTGTGGTCATCAGAACAAAGAATTTTTGGGTGATCTATCCCTTTAAATTGGTACTTAATGACTATTCATTTTGTTATTAATTTAGTGTATGATCACCCTGTTAATTTTGCAACAATAACATCTTACTGTAGGGGAGAACCGGGGCAAAACTAACGTGGGACGAAAGTAACAAAGCGATTTTCTCGGAGCCCTGATAACATTTGCATCCCAAACTATGACAGCATTTTTAGCACACAACCCTTGACAGAGCTGACAAATACTCACCGTTATTTACTCACCGTTTTTCGTGTGTAGATCCAGAAAGGTGTTTTTAACCCTGATAAGTAAATTCCAAAAGCGGTCATTTTTTCGTATAATGCGTTGTATTTTTCATTTCAATCTACAAGTTATTTAGTGCTATAGCACATGCTGAAGTTTGACTTCTCAGAGTTTTTCAAAATAAAAATAAATCGAGTTTAAAGGTGAGGAGATCCTGTCGGGGTACCGCTGCTAATACTTTTGTATATGTTGAAAAATTATCTTATTCTAATTTTATTTAATTTCATTTTCATAGTGTTCAAACTGTTGAAATGGTTTTTATTCTCAACAATTTAAGTTTGTACTGTTGGTTGCTTTTGAAACATTTGATAAAACTGAAATAAAAAACATGTATTTTTTACAAAGTTAAATGACAAAATAAGTTTGCAGTTTCATATTAACGAGGTCACAGTACTGTATATTTACTAAAAACAAGTCTAACACAAAAATCTATCTTGGTTTGTTACTTTTGACCCACCTGTGTGTTACTTTCGTCCCTACAGACAGGGTCAAAAGTAACAATTCACTACTTCAAAGAGAAATTATACTGAAGTCGTTTTACATTTGTTCAAACGTCCACCTGGTATTGATAGACGACACTTGTGAGTTATTGACCACAGCAAAATATATCTCTGTCTAAAACATTATCTTTTAAAATTATGTTTTTCTGAAAAATTGTATTTTCACCCCTGCTCTCCCCTATATCAGTGGTTCTCAAACTGTGGGATTTATGACATTTTATAAAAATACATGATCATAAATTTTGTTTAATTAAACATCAGGCTACTAACCATTGGCACTGCATTGTATCATTTAATATGTTTTGTTTAATTCAAATTTAAGTCTAAGAATATGAATTTCCTTTGGGGGGCCACAAAGAGGTGCACCCTACACATGAGGGCGTGCACGCGAAAAAGTTTGAGAACCACCACTGTATATTATCCTTTACATAATTTATGTCTTAAAATTATTCCGATTTTTTAGCCGCTTCCTTGCAATAGGCTGTATGCCCAGCTGCACTACTTCCTGAACTTCAGCCAGCTCCTTGTTTCCTGTCTGCCATTATTGGACAAACTGATTAATCCAGGTGTGCCTGACCTCAGTAGTCACAACAACAATAATCAGACACACCTGGATAAATCAGTTTGTCCAATAATGGCAGACAGGAAATAAGGAGCTGGCTGAAGTTCAGGAAGTAGTGCAGCTGGGCATAAAGCATATTGACAAAACAAATCAAAGTATATATTGAGGTATATTGGTACTGGCCTTTTAAATGACAAGTATGCAAGATTACTTTATTTTTGGTTCGACAAATTTTTTTTTGTCCAAGGCAAATTTCCTTCGTGACCAATAAAGTAATCTTAAATCTTCTTGAAGTACTGGGCTGCTATTGGGTTTGCTTTTCACTGTACATTACATGTAGTTTGGGCTTCTTGTCATAATTTGTTTTCAATGTTTAAATCTCTCTCATTTCCTAGAATTTTTCGAATTGCTCAGTCGTGCCCAGAGCAGTCGTGTCGATGACCAAAGAGGCTTGCTGAGAAAAGAAGACCTGGTGCTTCCTGACTTTCTTCGCGTGGACCCTGATCCTGAACCCCAGCCTCCCAGCTGTTCCACTCCCACTTCCCACAAACCCGGCCATACCACCACCATTACCATCTCCCATTTCCCCAAACCCAGCTCTTCTAACGGACATCCCCGCGCACCCAGCCCCGAATCGGCCCCCTTCACTGCCCCGCTCTCCCCCATCTTACGCTCCTCTGGTCCTCAGAGTCATGACGAGGACGGGCTGGGTGATCTAACTCTGGTTGGGGAGGGGGATATCAACAGCCCAAACTCCACCCTGCTTCCACCTCCACCGAGCTCTCCGGCCCCTTTTGAGGGCAGCCTACTCGTGGCCAACTTCACTCCACCACCTTCTGTAGACAGACAAACCAGCCCAGGTATATCTACCACCTGACTAGCCGTGAGTATGGGTGTATGTGTGTTCGTATGGTGGTTGGTGTATTCGAATAGACTAGTGTTATGATAAAAACATCTTGAATTCACCTGTTGCATTTTAAACACTATATACACTGACAAGCATTTTTATGCTAAAAACTGTTCTTTTGCATGTCAAAGTACATGACATGGTACAATCAATTTATGTCAAAACAAATTCTCATAATAGTTCATAATAGTTCATCTCCTTTTGCCTAGAGGAGAACTTAAGTATGTATACTGTATGTAAATAACATGTTACATATGTAATACTCAAGTTTTAATACAAAATAACAGAGCATAACTTTGTTGTTTTTTTCTGTCAGAAGACAACATTTGTAAATAAATTAGGATTGCAGATTATGTTATAATGTATATGAATTACTGCAGTATTTTACAGTGTTAACATGGGTGTATTAAAGATGTGTTGTTTATAGTGCTGTGTGAGGGTGTTGTACATAATTAGTGGGGTTAAAGATCATTTCTCATATTTTTTGTTTGTTTTGATAAATCAATCTGTGAATGTGTGTCCCTTCCCATCTATACCCCTATGGCAGTGCTTCTCACACTTTTTGGTGAGTGCCCCCCCAAAACATATTAAAAGGTGCAAAATGCTTTATTTTTCCAAGGTTTAATTGAACAGAATTTATGATGAATTGATAAACGGGCCCCCATGGCACCATGCCCCCAGTTTGAGAACAACTGCCCTATAGCCATCATTGAATACAATGCTCTTCAACAATGCTGAATCTTTAAACTTTAACCAGAGATATTAACATGCTAATATTTGAGCTTAATTTATCACATTGTTGAATTGCTTTCCATCCTGTCTTCTTTGTAGTTGATCATGTCTGTGTGATTCTAATTAGATTCAATAAATGCCAATAAAATCAGACGAGGCTTGCCTGTGATCGTGTGTGACATCCCTGTACTCATTCTGTTTTCCTACTTGATTTTATCATGTCATCTTATGCACCTTTCTTTCCTTCCTATTATTTTATATCCATGCTACCTTTAATTGCATTTCAATATAAATATATATACACCTCACTGATGAAGCTGTAGATGCAATGATAATATCTGATGTACTAATAATCAAATGCCTGATATGGTGTACTGCATGTTTTTGTATAATAACAATCATTCTAACTGCCCAAAACGACTAAAATATAACTGCATGATCAACATGCTTCTGTTTGACCCATTTAAACCCTATACTAAACGTGTGCTTTTCTAAAAACTTATACATAATCAACAAACCATAAGAACACTTTCTTAGATGACTCATGTAAAGGCACCATTTTAAAGGAGGGCTTAGTTTTATTACAAATAGGGCAATACTGCCACCTTCTGGTTGGATGGTCAATCTTATTGGGATAGTTTACTTAAAAATAAAAATTCTGTCATCATTTACTCATCATCATGTTGAGTTTTTTATATTTTTATCAACACAAAAGAAAATATTTTGATAAATGATGTAAGCACACAGCTTATTGTTACCATTGACTTAGGAAAACAAATATTATGATAGTATTTTAATAAATGAGAAATAAGATATTTTGATAAATGATAGTAAGCACACAGTTGACTGTACCCATCCTATTTTCCTATTATTACCATCATTTATTAAAATATCTTCTTATTTGTGTTCATCAGAAAAAATAAACTCATGCAGGTTTACAACATGAGGATGAGATAATAATGACAGAATATTACTTTTTGGGTAAACTATAGCTTTAAGATCTTAATGAGTGTAAGTAATATAATAGTAAAAGTGAGTTTAAGAAGTTGTGGTGCAAATAATTAATTTAACTTATTTCACCTACATGCTGTCTGTGGTAGTAATGTCTTAAAACATACTGGACGAGTAGTAGTAACTATCAGCTGTTTTCAAGAACATATGCTCGGAACATAATCACAATGTGACAATCAAGGTGTATATAATTTATTCTTTTTTCTTGTAATGTTGAAAATTAGGTATTTACTAACTTGAATTATCAGTAGCCTATAACTCTTCTGGTTCCCCACTGCCACATTCTCTCTGTACAGTTATGTATGTATGTGCTCGACTGACTTCTGTACAAACTCCTTTTTCAAGGTACAAAGGAAAGAAACGTGTGCACTTCAGCTGCCAACCATCAGGGGGAACAGTGTCCCACCTCAGCAGCCCAAGAGAACTCGTCTGTGCTGGACAAGGGAGTCAGTGTGAAGGGGGTAACTATGGAGGACAGTTTTGAAGGCTATGCAGCTGAGCTTCGGCAGTGCCAAAGCAAAATGAGAAATGGCATTTACCCCTCCACAGAACCATCCCGGCCCCTTAGTGGTGTGCTGGAAGTCAATGAAAGCGATACAGTCCAATATAAAGCCACATTTGTTTAAAGGAAGCCAAAATGCATGTGTACATATTGTGTGTCATTATGTAACTTTAGACTGTTTTTTATTAAAAATAAATAATGAAATAATGATAATGTATTTAATTGCATATTTATTGTGTATTTCATATTGCACATCAAGTTAAATCTTTGGGAGATTTATGGGAGTAAATGCAAATTGTCTCTGTAGTTATACTGGAATTTATTTTACCAGTTAAATTTTTTTTATGCATTTGTTCTCTCTTTGACCTGTGTGTTTGGAAGTCCAGACAAATAAACTACAAAAATGATTATTAAAATAGCATAAAAAATAATTTTACATTACCTATACTGTATTTGTGTATGTTTGTTTGTTGACAACACGTAACTAATATTTTGTAACTAGTATCCCTTTATTACATGTTTGACAGGGCATAAACACAGCTGTCTTTGTTTTGGAGTTATTGTTAACTGTTGTTTAACCTTTTTCAGGCCAAGGCCCCTTTAATCGATAGACAGGAGGAAGGACCCCCAGTATCAAATTAAGACTTTGTTATGATGACTACGTTGAAAGATATTAAAATAATAATTTTGGAATGCAGAATCACATAGGCCTACACTGTAAAAAAAAATCCGTAGAAATTACAATGTTATTGCAGCTGGGTTGCCGGTAATTTACTGTAGATTTAAATGTATGTTATTTACTGGCAAGAGTTTGTTCAAAGTTAAATAAATTTTAAACATTAACAAGTCTTTATCTTTACAGAATAAAATTATACAATAACATGCAAAAGCATTCTGGGAACAGGAAAATCATCATCCTTATTCTATTTTTTGCTTCAGATTTTGTTTCACAGAATGTTTTGCTTGATGCTGTTTTTTTAGTTTTACTCTATAAAGACAAAGACTTGTAAATGTTTAATGTTCATTTAACTTTGAACAAAATGTTGCCAGTAAAAACATAAATTTAAATCTACGATAAGTTACCGGCAACCCAGCTACAGTTTCTATGGAGTTTTTTTTTACAGTGTACTGTAAACTTACTGTACTACATTACAATGTTAATTTACTGAATAGATTTAATGTGAGAATCTTTATTGAATATTTTTTTTAATTTCTATTATTTGCCTATTAATGTATTTATAGTTTGATGCCTAAATTTCATTTCCCCCCAAAAATTGGATGCATCAGACCCTCTTTGAAAAGGCGTGCTATAGTATACATTTTTACAGTATTATTAAAATAAAATTCCATTTGAATACTAATATCACTTACTACACTTAATTTATACAACATATAGGAGCAGTTTCCGGCACAAGGTTTAGATTAATCCAGTACTAGGCCTTATATTATTACATTTAGGTCGTTTTTACAAACATACCTTATAAAAACCAATACTGGTGTGCATCTTGCGACAAAACAATGGCACTAATATTTTAAAACATGCCAGCTGTGTTTTCAGTTAAAACAGAGATCAAACATCTTAATCTGGCACTATACTTAAACCCTGTTTGGTAAACTGACCAATAGATAATCTGAAAAGAACAAACTCAGTATATTTGCAACACTGGTTTATTCTGTGTTAACATGCTGCACTGAACCTTACAGAGAGGCACAAACTATTACACAATGCCACTGAAAATAGAACAATGGGTGCTATTATCGAAGGGATCTGCTGCATTGTTTCTAAAACCGCACTGCAACTAAAGGGTGGCACTGTAGAGGGCGCTGTTTAGATCCTCAACTTCCGAAGTGGGAGGAAGTTCGCTTGGCGTTCTGTGGTGTCTGCAGCCTCAGTGCCCATCACGATCAAAACACTGTACGGAGGTGAGTGTCTGAACCGTTTAACATGAACCGTAAAAGAAACCATTGCTATATCGAAACAGGACAGTCATCGGAGCCCCAGAGCGCGTTTATGGACATTACAGCATCCTTCAATCGAGAGGATGAAAATTTCTCTGAGCTCGAACCAGACGAGCAGCTGGTATGCTCGGTGACCGAGATCACGGAACATCTCGGCAGGAACATCACGGTGGTGCTGGAGTCCGCGCTGTCCGAGATACGAAAGCTGGTCAGCGTCCGGATCAGAGTCCTTAAAATGGAGCTCCGCGAGAAGAGCGACGAGATCGAGCTGCTCAAGGCCAAACTGGAGTCGACGGAGAAAGACGGAAGAGTTTCGAACTCCAGCAGTTTGGAGGGCAGGAAAACGGACCAGAAATACAGCGCAGACATGAAGAAGACCAAACCCGGGATGCCAGTGGTCAAGAAGGAGAACATAAACGCGATCTGTGACTATCTGATGAAGGATAAGAACCAGCGGGGTGGTGCTGAAGTGGATAGCGACCAAAGCGACCAGGCGTTTGGGTCAGAGCGGGATGCGCGAGCTGAACCGCAGCCGCACGCGTCTCTGAGCCTGTGGACGGATAGCGGTGCCGGGGATACGGACGCGGAAACGGACATCTTTAACATGTTACCGTCTGCCAGCAAACGCATGTATGACTATGAGTGGATGACTGGAGTGGAGCTCAACTCAACCGAGTTCAAAGGTAGTAATGGCTAGTCTAAAAAGTGCATGTGATCATTGCATATAGAATATCCATGTAGTTAGATGCAGTCAAAATGCGCATGCGTATGTGTTTTACTTGAGTGTTGCTATTAATCTCTTCTTACTTCATCAGGTGATGCTGAAATGAAATGTGAAAATGTTCCTGCTGAGGAAGGCGATGACACTGAAGATTCAGACGGAGATAGAGGACGTTTGCGGTCAGTTTCTGACTCAAACCCCTCTCAGTTTTCTTTAGACACACCGGGCTCCCCCCGAGAAGACAGAAGCAGCCCAGCAGAGGACAATGTGGACAAAATAGAGCCAGGTCAGTGTTTTGAAAAAAGAGAAATTTGCTAGAAGGCTGTACTACTGACATTCACTTTAAATGTCTTATCGTCAATCACAGCTTATTCACACATTCTGCATTATGGTTCACAATATCTACTGAACCCTGTGTACATGTTTGTTTACCATAGCTCTCCTGCAAACTCTACTGAGTTGCCATCATTGGATAAATAATTGTCAGCTGAGTTATATCGAGTTTATTACATTGTATTAGGACTGGGTTAGCTGGGAAAGCCAGTGTGGTTCTTTTAAATGTGTCTCTGAATACCATTCTGAAAGATCCCAGTTTAGAAAAAGTCATTTTAGTTTTATCTAAACCACCTACCTATACAGCACATTATAGCCACTAGATAAAGTATTTTTTTTCTCATTAATCCTAATCTATATTGTTTATCGTAAAATGTGGAAAAGTCATGTCTTACTCTGTATCTTGAAACTTGAAATAAACTCTTACATTTACTTTCTCTAGGTCAGCAATTCTCCTCTCATACGTTTATTTGCCCCTTCTGTGGGACTCTCTGCCCTGACTCCTCTTTCCTGGAGGAACACATAAAGCTTATGCACCACGATGAAAGAACCCAGGCTCTGCAGTCCCCTCCGGGAGGTTCTTCCTCTCGCGTGGATGGTGATTCGGGGGAAGCAGGCCGAGCTCTGGGAGGCCCAGAAGGACATGTAAGGGGGGCACCTGTGAAGAAAGTGGAGGGTGGCTACGAGTGTGGAGACTGCGGCCGGCATTTCAACTATTTGGGCAACCTGCGACAGCACCAGCGCATCCACACTGGCGAGAAGCCGTTTGTCTGCTCCGAGTGCGGGGAACGTTTCCGCCATGCCGCACGTCTCAAGAGTCACCGGCTTAGCCACAGTGGGGCCCAGAGCCCCTTTCCTTGCCCTCAGTGTGGTAAAGGCTTCCCGGTGCTGTCTGGACTCAAGCGCCATCAACGTGTACATACTGGAGAGAGTCCTTATGCTTGTCCCCAGTGCGGGCGCAGATTTAAGGAGCTGGGCAATTTATATACACACATGCGCATTCACAGTGGGGCCACCCCCTATTCTTGCTACCAGTGTGGGCGGAGTTTCAGACATCTAGGCACATATAAGAGTCATCGCTGTATGCCTGCTACTCAGCTGCCCAGTGGGCATAGTCCAGCATGGGCACAGGAAGACAAGGTGCAAACTGGCTAATATCATGTCATCAAAGTTAAATAAAGTCAAATATGTGGTGGGAAATTGGCGACGTCAGCTGCTGGTTCAGGAACAGTTTTATTCTGAAGACAGTAAACAACGAATGACGTGTGGTCAAATGGACAGAATCAGTCTGTAGAAGAAAGGAAATCTCAGTACCTGTTGTATCATCATGACAAGAAAATCATGAAGGTGTGTGGATTAACACATCTTTCATTTATTTTAGACAACATTATCTTGTTAGATGCAGTTTTTTAAACATTTTGCAATAATGTGATCTCATTTCAGACACGAAAGGTTTTGGATGTCCATACACCGTATTTCAAGATTTCACTAAATAAATAACATTTTGTTTAAATTGTGTTTACATTTTTTTAAATACATGTATTAACTTTTGTCCTGGTGAGGTTCAGAATTTTTTTTACTGGAAATGGATTTTGGTTAATGCAAACTGAACATGACTAGCTCAGCTGTCATCTCTCACGCCGTAGAAAAACTTACTGTGGCGATACCATAGTAAAATGATGTATCAGATGGATATTCCATGTTACCTTGGTAACATAATAATTGGTTGATAAGGTTGTATTAGTAAACATTATTAAATTCATTATTTTTATGCTTTTAACATGAACAAACAATGAACAATCTAGTTTTCAATATGTATAAATTCTTGTTAATGTTAGTTAATGTCAATACAGTTATTCGTATTAGTTCATGGAGCATTAAATGTAAAAACAGTTACAACACTTGATTTTAATAAATGTATTCGTAAATGCTGAAATTAACAAGATCAGAGTAATAAATGCTATAGAAGTATTGTACATTGTTAGTTTATGTTAACAAATACAACCTTATTGTAAAGTGTTACCAGTACCTTAATATGGATTATATTGGACTGTGTTTTTACATGGTATTTCATGGATTTAAGGTATTATCATGCATGGCAGATTTAAGTACAAAAGATTGGTAAAATGTTTCTTATCAGTATACAGCCTCTTATGATGCCAAAAACTGATCTACAGTTGTGGCCAAATGTGATGTCAGGGGGTATATACAATGTTTGCTATATTATCCCCTCAGTTTAGATGAAACCATTGTTCAAAAAGGCAAAAACCACAGTGTTATAGGGAATCTGTTTTTTATTTGAATAAAAAAAATGCACACAGGTAAATAGGCATACACTCACTACAATTGTATTTGTTATTAATATTTTGTGGTAATTTTGTATTTATTTGCCTGAGCGGTCTTCATGATTTTTTTGCATCCTTAATAAAATATTCAAATAAAGAGTGAAGATGTCAGTTGTTCAAGGTTGGACATCATTTTTGGTCATAGCTGTAAAATATAGATGTGTTTAAAAATGTCCAAAAAGCAAAACATCTAATTCTTACTTCGTTTTCAGTTCAAATACCATAATTCAGATTTAGTGTCTCTTTCTTTGTTATTTTATATTTCATACAATTGACAAATGGTGAACTTAAAATGCGAAGCTTGTTTTACCTCAGTATTGCATTTATTTGCATGAGCCCATTCTAAATAAGAGGGAGGCCATCATGTGGCTCTTTTGTGTTAATGCATCAACATTTTAGTCGCATTTGTTCACATTTTGTTACAGTAAATTTAAACATTTTCTATTGTATATATATATGTGATTTTTTTTTTTACATATGTCAGTCTATTTTGAAAACGTAAAGCTGAAATTAAAAAGCTAATTTCAGATCTTAGGACTGTTATAATATAGCATTCAGCATTCATGAACACAAGCATGGCTTAAATCAAATTTAGATTTGTATTGTTTTTAATGAGGCCGGTCTAATACAGTATAACTTCTTTAACAATACAATGAATAGCACAAGAAGACACAATTTAGAATTGTAAATGAATAGTTGTATGCATTTGTAAGCAGTTCTAAACATTATTAAATAAACATTAAAAATAATAATGCTTGTGATTAAGTAATTTAAAGAAAAGTTTTATCTTGCCTGAAATGAAAGCTGATTATGGACACATGTTGATGAAATGTTTTGTGAATCTCTCTTGGGTGTTTGAGAGGATAAAGTACCCATGAGTGTTCTGTGAGGGGAATGTGTACCTCACCTAAAGGATTACTAGGAACATCTGTTTAACTTCTCATTAATACAATGAAGTAATAGTGTTGGGGATGTTTTCTTGGCAGACTTTAGGCCCCTTAGTGTCAATTGGGCATTGTTTAAATGCCACGGCCTACTTGAGCATTGTTTCTGACCATGTTTATCTCTTAATGACCACCATCCTCTGATGGCTACTTCCAGCAGGATAATGCACCATGTCACAAAGCTCGAATCATTTCAAATTGGTTTCTTGGACATGACAATGAGTTCACTGTACTAAAATGGCCCCCACAGTCACCAGATCTTAACCCAATAGAGCATCTTTGGGATGTGGTGGATTGGAAGATTCGTGCCCTGGATGTGCATCACACAAAACTCCATCAACTGCAAGATGCTATCCTATCAATATAGGCCACATTTCTAAAGAATGCTTTCAGCACCTTGTTGAATCAAGTTCACATAGAGTTAAGGCAGTTCTGAAGCGAAAGGGGGTCAAACACAGTATTAGTATGGTGTTCCTAATAATCCTTAGGTGAGTGTATGTCAGTAGAAATGAAAGACTCCAAAAAACATCTTTCAAATTGACAACAGAGCTATTTTTCTTTATGAAAGGTTGACACATCTTTGCCACATCACTTTCCTGCCTTAATGACAGTGCCGGCAGCCTACTTGTCCTTCCTCCAGGAGATTACAGAGGCGTGTAGGAGACTATGAGACTGACAGTATTTTCTAGGAAAAAAAAAACAATTTAGGAAGCAGCAACATTTTCACACAATTAATCTACAGTAGGCTACAGACTTCTTAATAGACCTACAGCTCAGTTTAATATTAGTGGATAAACCTTAAAAGACACTCATCTAAAGCTTTGTATTTATGTAGTTTCGTATGAGCTTGAAATTACTTTATATTTAATATTTATTTAATATATCATAAATGTGAGGATATAACAAGAAAATGAACCCAAATGCAGACGTAAAAAATGAAATAATTTATTATAAAACAGGGAATAACAAAAACCCACGAGGGGGCAAAACAAGACAAGATGAACACAACACTAAACTAACATTAAATTAAACATAAACCAACAATAAACTCTTCACTACATACAACAGACCAGATTAAATATTCTAAATACTCACAGATGCAAGACACCAGAACACAACAAGGATAGTAACAAGACTCACAAGCACAGAACAGCAAACACAAGGACAATAAATAGGGAGAACTAATGAGGGACACAGCTGAAATCAAATGACAAGTAAAGGAGCGGGTAAAAAGTGACGAGACCCGGGAAATGCGTGGTCAGAATAATTCAATACTAAAACCACACATTTCCCACATAAAACATGGTACTGCCAGGACCCCGAACACAAAGACTAGATATAAAAAAAACACATGATTCTGATGGATCCTGACAATATTAACTTTATATTTATACAGTAAATACAAAAATGAAATGTCATCTTAAATGTAGCATTAATATACCGAATAGTGCTTAGACATTATAGTATATTATATATATATATATATATATATATATGTAAAATGTCTAAGCACTATTCGGACGGGATTAGTTTTCCAAACAACTTTGAGTTTCAACGTGTCCCCCAGGACGTCTGTGATTTTATGTACCAATTCGGACGGGATTAAAATAATGCAGGCTAATTCAGAGATGGGAGTGTCTGTTTCATGCATTTGGACGTTGCAAAAGAGCACGTGCTCTGGATACGCGTGTTTGTAATGTTTAATATTTTGCTTTAAATGTAAAATTAAGACACAACATGTAATTTATTAATTGAATTTTAACAAATCAAAATAAAATATACAAATTCTACTAAAGTAAGGTTAGCCTACGTGTTTTAACTGTCTGCTTATAATAAACCCAAAGAAATTAAAGGGGACATATTATGAAAATCTGACTTTTAAACTTCTGACTTCCATGTTTAAGTGCTATAATTGTGTCCCCAGTGCTTCTATCAACCTAGAAAATGTTAAAAAGATCAACCCAATAACTTAGTTTTGGTAAACCATTTTCTGCAAGCATGTGAAAAAATAGGTCATTGTAATTTGGCTCTTATTGTGATGTCAGAATAAGGTAATACCGCCCCCTTTATCTGCACTATCCAACCACAGCACAACCATTTAGTACGGAGAGAAAGGCTGAATCCCAAACCGCCTACTTCCATACTATATAGTATGTAAAAAGTGCTACTTTGCGTACTATATAGTATGGAAGTAGGCGGTTTGGGATTCAGCCAAAGAGAGAGATAAAATATTTCACAGCACAATTGAGTTTCAATTGCAACAAACCACCATCATTGTGATCAGTGGTTGCACTTCATCCGCTCATTTGCATTTTAAATGACACACCCAAAACGGCACACGTTTGCTCAGACCTATTTTAGACTTAGTTTACATCTAAAAAAAAATCTCATAATATGTCCCCTTTAAGAAATAATGATTAATAACAATTTATAATCTTTATTAATTAACATTACCATTCCGGAGTTGAACAACTTTGAACGGAGTTTCTTATAACGTTAATGATATTACAGTAGGCAGTCTTAACAGTGTTCATATTCAGCTCGTCTTGATTTAATTATTTTATTTTGCCGAATGCGAAAAAACATCCGTATGAATGGGTAGGCATTAGTAAGACCTTAGGGCAGATCACGTTGGCCAAAACACGGAATGAACCGCGTTTTCAAAAGACATTGTGGGCCAACACAGACATTTGCATCCGGACGGGATTAATTTTCTCAGAGGACCTCTGAACTCGGCGAAAAGCAGTAGGTAAATTGCTCTAGAATTTTTACGGAGGTCGTCAGAGAAAAACACAGACATGGTCGATTCGGACGGGATTAAAAACACAGAGGACTCTGAGAAGCACGATTTTCTCAGAGGTCCCCCTGTAAAACCAATCCCATCCGAATAAGACTTATTTCAGTCCAGAGAAGAAAGTTACTATTCACACGTCCAGTTTAAGCTGAAATCTGAAATATATATATATATATATATATATATATATATATATATATATATATATATATATATATATATATATATATCATTTTACAGCATAGTTGTTGTTTCCTATGAATTTTAAAACATCTACAAGCTAGATGAATAAAGCAGCACTTTTTTATTTCCTATTGGAAGGGCTTTAGCACACGCTAGCTGCTTTCATGTAGTCTGAGCGGTCGAGGAAAAATGATCTTGGTTTTCAAACATGTGGAGCTTTATACTACGAGTGCTTGGCTTTTTATTTTTGTCAATTTCTCCGTTATTATACATTCAGAGACTTTGCCAGTAGGTTTCAGTAAATTTCTGTCTTTGAACAGCGCTCGCAAGTGTTTTCGTCTACTCTACATGCAGCGCAACGCAGAGTTAGGTAGGCTGTTGGCAGGGCGAGAGGACCGCTTTCGAATTGTTCTCGCAGTTATCTGACGTCATACACCGGTCAATCTGCGCATGATGTCAGCCCAACTTTTTGTAATAACTTGATTCTGATTGGCCGGTGTGACATGCCACGTCATGCCACAGCCCAGCTGTTTGTGATAACTTGATTCTGATTGGCCGGTGTGACATGCCCACTTCATGCGATAAACACGCACCTGTCGGTATGGCAGCATGCATTATCTTCTTTTGTCCGGTGAGAGACGCGAAGGTATAACGTTTAACTGATACAACAATATAATTAGCCTACGTTTAAAGACTTTTAACATTTCCATCGGCCCTCGAAGCAAGCGGTGGACCGATTTTCAGTACGTGCCTGGGCTCAGCTAACGTGCATTCTTTAAAAGGCGGCAGTTCGCGACCACCTCCGCTCGAGGCCAAACCACCATGAGCACCCCTGAGGTCGCCGGCCTTTGGAAGCTAAGCAGGCTCGGGCCTGGTTTCTTCCTGGATGAGTGACCAGAACTACACCTTTTTTAATCGGGATGGTGGATATATAATTTATATAATATATTGTTTGGGTATGCAGCATTTACTAGATGACATTGAAAGTCCATGTGCAGCTGCAAAGGAGCTTTCTTTACAGGAATAAATACAGAGAGCCAGACATTCAACTGGTGGTAGTTAAGTGATTCCCAGTGGGTCTTCTCAAAAGCGCAAGAGGCCAGATGAGTCCACTGTATCCTCATATGACATTCCTCAGGATAAAAGGGTGGCAACTCAAGAGCCCAAAGATGACACACAATTACATATTTTGGCAGCATTACGTGACTTAGCTAGTAAGCTTGAAACGTGTAGTTCTCCAGTAAGCACACAAAAATCTGCATTAACTGTTGCACCTTCTTTCAGAGATGATAGAGAGAGAGGATTCTATGGATGCTGTATCACTCCACGCTAATAATTCTCTGTATGGTATTGAGGGTAATGCTGAAGAAAATGAGGAAGAGGAATCTGACGTTTCAATAGGGAATCCTCAGTCTGATATCCTTTCACATATCTTAAGCGCAGCAAGGATACTGGGCCTTGACACTTAGGAAGAAGCTGCTGTAGCCCCAACCCCCACACAAGAGGTATGGACAGGCATTTCTCGTACACAGCCTCCTGTGTCTATTCTTGTGGATGATGATTATTCCCAGATGCTAAGGAAAGCCTGGAATAATCTAATAGCTGCACCCCAGTTTAACGCAGGCTGTAGATGATTTGCTAAATTAAATTACCCCGCTAAGAGTGGTATGGGAAACATGCCTCCAGTGGAGCGAGAGATTGCAACCTTAAGAACTCTGGGACCGGACAAAGTTACAGACAATCCCCGTTGTCCTGGTAAGGAATGTCAAAAGACTGATCGATTAATGAGCCAAGTGTATAATGCAGCTGCCCGATCAGGGAATGCTTTGGCAATAGTGTTGGCTGCTTTGAGGAAAGTTGTCAATACAGAAGAGCGTGATGTCATGAACCTAATTGACTCAGCACTCATCACACATTTGCAGCCTACCAGGGATATTGGAGTATCTATGTCTTTAGCAATTTTAGCCAGAAGACAGATTTGGTTAGCTCAAACAGATTTGCCTAAGACTATTAGGAGAGATTTGACTAGTATGCCAGTGGTTCCAGGACGGGTATTTCACATTGATTCCCAGTCCTTACTGGATTCTGCTGACCAGGCAAGACGCAGAAGAGAATCGGTTCAGCAAACAATTGGTGGACCTACTAGATATGGCCATAGAGCTGCTCATTCCTTTCAGTCCTCACGCTTTCCTCATTCAGAGCCTTGGGGGCATGACAGAAGACAGACTAGGGGTTACCAATCCCATGACAGGGGCACTAGACTATTTTACCAAACTCCCCAAATGGACCAGTCCCATACTCCAGGTAGAGGAGGACCTCTTAAAAGGTGACCTACCCCAGGGGTTTCAAACCCAGTGGAGACCATGAATAGCAGTCTTGGAGTTACCAGAGAATGCTCCCAACTATGCCTGTACAGTTAGGAGAAAGTAACATCAGATCCTTGGGTTCTAGATACCATCAGGAAAGGATACAGTATACAATTCTGGCGACGTCCTCCTACTTTTTCAGGGGTTCATATAACTATAGTCAGAGACCCAGCCCAGTCACAAATTCTGACCAACGAGATCATGGTCTTACTACAGAAAAAAAGCGATTGTACAGATAAACACCAACAAACAGCTAACTGGGTTCTATTCAAAATATTTCATAGTACCCAAGAAAGATGGCGGGCTTCAACCCATTCTGGACTTACGACAACTGAACAGATTGATAAAGGTATTACTGTTCAAAATGCTGACTACAGTGCAAATTCTGGAATCCATAGAACTGGGAGAATTGCTCACTTCCATAGATTTAATGGATGCATATTTCCAGATACCCATCTGCCAGGATCATCACCCGTTTCTTCGCTTTGCATTTCAAGATTGGGTTTATCAGTTAAGGGTCCTCCCATTTGGCCTGTCTCTGTCTCCAAGGATCTTCACCAGGGTGGTCTCAACAGCCCTTCGTCCTCTTCAGTGTGCAGGTTTAAAAATTTTGTTATATCTAGACGACTGGCTAATTTGGGCTCCTTCCCACAGTCAAGTCATGAAGGACACAGAAATAGTTCTTCAACATGTCCAATCTCTCAATTTCAAAGTGAACTGGAAAAAGAGCAATCTAATTCCTAGAAAACAGACAGTGTTTGTGAGAATTTTGCTAGATTCCAGACTGATGACTGCATCGTTATCATCCCAGAGGGTGGTACAATTGCTACATCTAGCCCAGTCATTTTGCCTGAAAAATAAAATAAAGTTAATTCAATTTCAGCGATTGTTGGGTATGATTCATCAGCAGTGGTTGTGATTCCACTCGGCCTCCTCAAAGCACATCCTCTATGGCGGTGGCTGAACATTTTTCAATTACACCCCAAATTACACAGACACATATGGATAAAGGTTAGACGAAAGTGTATTCAAATGTTACGCCCTAGGAACAGCAAGAGATTGCTGTCACAAGGGGTTCCCTTAGGCAACATCCCCGCGAGGCGGTCTGTGATAACAACAGATGCCTCTCTATCGGGTTGGGGAGCAGTGTGGGAAGGCTTGTCCATCAGCAGTCTCTGGGAATCTCCTTGGACCTTAGAGCACATTAATGTGTTGGAACTCAGGGCAGTGCATCTCTCCCTGAGAGCTTTTCTCCCATTATTACAGAGCAATCATGTCTTGATAAGAACAGACAACATGTCTGCAGTGTACCACATCAATCACCAAGGCAGCACAAGATCAGCACGATGCCTCCAGGTGGCAGAGGAACTACTTTCCTGGGCATTTCTGAAACTCCAGTCACTCAGGGCAGTATATATTCCGTAGCAAACAAAGCTGCAGACTTGTTTTCTCGAACCGGACCTCTCCTGGGGGAATGGCATCTCCATTCCAAAGTGGAGAGGCTCATATAGGGTCAGTTCGGTGTGCCAAAGATCGACCTATTCGCGACTGCCAAGACAACCCATTGCAATCTATGGTACTCCTCGAACAACCAGGGGGATCCCTTGGGGATAGATGCACTCTCAAGAATGGCCGGAAGGGTTGTTGTACGCTTTTCCTCCCCTACCTTTGATTTAGCTGGTGCTCGGGAGGATAGCATTGGGCCATAACAAAGTTTTACTTCTAGCCCCGAGGTGGCCAAAAAAAGCATTGGTTTCCAGCCCTTGTACATTTCATCCAAGGTCACCCTTGGCAGTTACCGAAGAGAGACGATCTCCTCTCCCAAGTGGAAGGCCAGATTTGGCACCCCAGATCAGAGACGTCCCTCTCTAAAGACTTAGATGAAGCTGTGTTAAGGACAATAAATAGTTCTAAAGCACCCTCTACATGGAGTAATTACTCTAGCTAGTAGCGAATATTCTCAGCACGGTGTCAAGACCATCAACTAAATTCAGCTGATTGTGACACCAGTATGGTTCTTCGGTTTCTTCAAACATTACTGGGCTCTGGAAAATCAGTCAATACCATAAAGGTCTACATTGCAGCTATTTCCCACTTCCACGTGTTAATAGATTATGTAAGTGTTGGTAAACACCCCTTGGTATCTTAATTCCTTAAGGGGGCACATCGTTTAAATCCAGGGAGATTTATGAGATCTTCTACTTGGGACCTTACCATTGTTTTACACTCTCTGACCAAAGCACCTTTTGAACCTTTGGAAGAAACTGATCTTAAGTTGTTGACATGGAAGAGAGTTGGTGAATTGCATTGCTTATCAGTCAGTGAAGACTGCTTGAGATGGAAGGCAGAAAGAACAGGGGTTTTTCTTTGGCCAAACCCATCATTCCTACCCAAGATTCTTAAGCGTAGTACAATAAATCAGGTAATTCAACTTGATGCTTTCCAGCCTAACCCTCTTTGTTCAGGTACAGGGTTAGATAATTATACCCTATGTCCTGTTAGAGCGTTGCACACATACATTGAGCGCACTCGACCATTGTGGCATGCCCCCGCCGCAACTATTTGTATGCTTTGACAAGAAGTGTACAGGTAAGCCTGTGTCTAAGCAACGTTTGTCTCATTGGATTGTTGATACAATTTCACAAGTATATTTAGCCAAGGTCTACCCATTCCTGGTGAGCTGGTTGCTCATTCTACCAGGAGCATGGCTACTTCCTGGGCAGCACTCAAAGGAGGGGCACGCTCAGACATTTGTGCTGCAGCCTCTTGGAGTACTCCATGTACGTTCACAAAGTTTTAAAGGATTAATGTGGCAAATCCTAACTCTTTTGGGTCTACTGTTTTATCTGTAGCTAAACTACAAGGAAAGGGGAAAGATACTAATCCCTCGTGACCCGGATGTTATAAGTCATCCAGGATAAAACCGTGGTGACGGTCTGTGTGAGGTCGAAATAGATTGTAAGTTATGTTAATAACTTGATTCTGATTGGCCGGTGTGACATGCCCACGTCATGCGGCAGCCCAGCTGTTTGTAATAACTTGATTCTGATTGGCCGGTGTGACATGCCAACCTCATGCAATCAACACACACCTGTCGGTATGGCAGTATGCATTATCTTCTTTTGGTGAGAGACGTGAAGGTTTAACTGATACAACAATATAATTACATTTAATGACTTTTAACATTCCCATCGGCCCTCGAAGCAAGCGGTGGACCGATTTTCAGTACGTGCCTGGACTCAGCTTACGTGCATTCTTCTTCGTCCGACCTCGGAAGCTAAGCATGGTCAGGCCTGGTTCCTGGATGGGTGACCGTCAGCATGTGCAGTTCCGGAACTACAACTTATTTAATTGGGTGGCCATGGCTACTTCAGGGGGTCCATGAAAGAAAACTACGTTTAACCATGTATCAAAAAAGAATGAACCTTATGACCCCACATTAGGTATTCCTAACTGCTCTCATTACTAGATGTCATCACAATGTAAGGGTCCATTTTGAACTTCCTCACATCTGATTTTCTGTCTGTTAATGAATCAAAATATCTAATGCAGTATCCAGGGACGTGCACAGGAATTCTGAGGGGCAGTTGCTCTGACCTGAAAACGCCCCCCCCCCCTGCCCTGCCAACAAAAACCCAACTAAATATAAGTTTAAGATATAAGACATTTTTTAAACATTTCCTCAACTTAAAACAAGTTGTGCAGCCACTTGCCTTACTTTTTATAAGAACTTTTTACAGTGATAACGCATGATGCTATGGGCAATGACAAGGAAAGATGATGCTTGTTTAAGATATTGCCATAATTACTTCTTGAATATTATCAAATTTGACTGAATACAACATATATAACCTCTCATCTTAGCATTTGAAATAATAATAATTTCTCTCACTACAGACACAAATACTACACATTTCAAAGACATTTTCATATCAGCATACTAGAGGTATAATTTTAGAAGACTTCCAAAGATTTATATTGACACATCGTATCGGATGACAAATGTATCCTTTCAGAATGTTCATTCTGGGTTTCATTACTTGTTCCTTAAAAACATGAAATCCATCCTCCATACATCCTATCTCTATTGGGGTCTGGACATCTGTGATATGACAAATTTATAATTCTCACAGTTCAATATAATATTGTGCAGAGCCATCCACAGTGTCATTATTTTGATCTGTCGTTGTACATTTTTGTGACTCTATAGCAAAGTGACACAATAAAATTCAGGTAGAATCAATCAATCAATCATTTTGAACATCAAACCAATATTGTACAACCAAAATACCTGCTGCTCTGGAATCTGGGCACACAGTGAAGAGAGAGTTAGCTTTGTTTGTCCTAAGAATAGAATAAATGTGTATGTAATGAGACAGAAAGATCATAGGCGAGAAAGAGACAGATGGGTGCACATGCACATCTATTGTAATCAAGGGGAATATGTGAAGGCAGCACTTGAAGGAGATAGAGAGAGAGGTTAGACAGTGAGATAGAAGGAGACCGAATCAGAGACAGGGACATCGTGAGGGAGACAGAAAAGCAATAAAGGGGTGGCAAGTGATTGGATGACAGCATTAGAGAAGAGATGCTTCAGCATCGCCAGTGCTCTCGCATCATGAGGAAGATTCAGACAAACCCTCTTCCCAAACAGACTGAGATAAAAGCAACATTTTCCTGAATGACAACAAGCACCTGGATGATTAAAGGTAAAATATTTACAATATCTCATCTATCTCTATAACAGAAAGGCTTCCAACTGTATGTGTCTGCATGCGTCTTTGTATTTTCATAGACTTTAGTCATTCAAATAAATATGAAGACTTTTAACCTGCTATTAAAGTACAGCATAAACTGAAACTAAATAATCAATTAACCCAATCTATTTTATTAAAAAACAAAACAAAAAATGATTTGTTTCCTGCTACAGTATTTAATGTCAATATTTAGAGATTGATATAAAAAACGTCAATCTCTAAATATGTTGACATTTAGATATTGAGTTTACTGATATATATATACAATTCTTACATCTTGTAATGCAGTTAGAAACATGTATACAACTAAGACAATTTCCTAGACAGCTTTAGAGTAAATATCATAAAACAAGTATACTGAGAAAAGGGGTTGCTATAAACTTTGTAAATTAACATTGACTTTTTGATGTTGTGTTCAGCTAGCAAACGCAATTTAAAACAAGCTGACATTTTTTTTTATAAAAAATTAATACTGTATAAAAAGTGGATATCATGCTGTGTCTGTAAAAATCAATAGACAGATCGAATCTGACTCAGAAATCTATATAGAAACAAAAAAAAAAGAAAAACCAGAGATAATTACCTGCTATATTTAACTAAGAAAAAGTCTCTTGTCACTATGAGTCATATTAATGCTCCGAGACCTATGAGTTATTTTAAATTTAATATAATAGCACAACGCTGTTTGTGGGAAGAACAGTTATACAGTAAAAATTTCTTAAAAACTACATTGCAAATTATGTTATGTATTTATAGTACCACATTTGCCCCCTCATATGGAGAATGGACGGTCCATGCAAACCTATCAAGGAGCTGCATGTTATACAATACTGTTAGATCAATTTTGTAGGGCCTACAGTGAAGATACCCCATGCTGCCACAAGGTGGAGTATGTGTGCTTTACTCAACAAATCTCTACTTTGAATGCACATTGAAAGGTGGTGTTATTGATCAGATGCACATTTTTTGTAGCTATTTGTAAATAACATACACTCCTTTCTGCAGCAAGTACAGGAGAAATGTGGTTTCATTTGAGCAATAATCACTGTACACAGACCTAAAAGGAATAAGAATGCATACACAGCCTCGGTTAATAATCTTCACAGCAGCTCATATTGTCATGTGTTTTATTGATGGTCAAGTCGTGCAGTACTAAAGACACAATTATATGACAACCAGTGGTCTCTCTCTCTCTCTATCTCTCTCTCTCTCTCTCTCTCTTTCTCCTATTGTTAATTATTTTTTATTGGCCTATCCACATATTTGACCAATAAAATGCACTCATGAATGATCATTGGATATTTAATTTATTTATTTATGCATTCATTCTTAATGCTATTCCAGCACCTATGGATATATGGTAAGAACTGGATAATCTACACTCAAGTTAATCCACACAAGTTGATCAATACATGCTGGGTGAGGGGCAATTTGACATATCCATTTTACCTAACCTGCATGTTTTTGGCCTGTGGGAGAAAACCAGAGTACCCTGAGTAAACATGCTGAAACAAGGAGAACATGCAAACTCCACACAGAAAGGCCTCCTGATCCATGCCAGGACTCGAAACAGAGACTTCTTGCTGTGTGCTGACCACATTAGATATTTTAAAAAACAAACAAACAGCCCAACTTTTTGTTCCAAAATAAATTTAATAAAATAAAAATGTAGCTCTTAATAAAGGAGCATGTAAAATCATTTACTAAACTTTTACATGACATCTTTAAGTTACGTTACCCCCCCCCAAAAAAAAATGACTTGGCCAAAAATATGCTAAATATATTTTGTAGAAAGTAAAGCTTAATTGAATATATTTTGGAATTTATAAATATAGTTAGTTTTAACCTTCATATATTATTTCAAAATGTATTTCAGGGGCAACAAATACATTTCTAATATGTCTCCTGGCTAAAATATAAAAGTTTGTATAAAATGTAAAATTATAAGTATATATTTCCAGCTGAAAATATATTTAATTGTAATATTTTCAAACCATTTTTGTTTACAGATTTGTAACATACAGGTACAAGTTTTTCTTCCATTGCAATGTGAATATAAATGCTTTTTAAATGTATTTATTTTAAAAATATATTTCAAAATATACAAAAAAATCAATTTTTGTAAACAGATTTCAAAATGGTTTTCAGTACATATATTTTATGGCCATTTTTTAAAAATATATTTTAAATTATATTTTTGCCATATGCCCAGTATGAGACATTACTGTGACTCAAAAAGGTCCAGGAGTGTGGAAAAGTGACAGAGAACCCTAATGGAGTTTTACTCTTCACTGTAAAGCCATTTTCACTTATTCTATTTCTCGCTCTATTGATGTCCCCTACTGTCTTTCATCATGAGCTTCTTCGGCATGAGCTTCTTAACTCACTTTTGGCTTTATGTGTGAGACTCTCCACCTGTGACCCGCTCCTCTTTCACAGTCTTTCACAGTCCTGCTCTGCCTGCTGCTTCTCACTTTTTATGTATCTGTTCAAGGTCCATCTTCTTTCTTGTCACAGTCCCTTGCCCAGATCTATACTATAGTCTCTTTTTTAAAACCTTATACTGTAGCACTGTTCACATGCACAGGACCAGGGTAACACAATCATACAAAGAAAATACTCTTTTATGTCAGCTGTTGCTGTTGGCAATAACAAAAATAAAAAATTTTGTTTCTATAGGCATTATGGCCTCTTCAAATTGATATAGCCTACCAAGGTTAAACACGTTTTATGTTTCACATAAAAATGTGTTATAAACTAACATATAACTCTGCAAATGACTCAAGAGCTTTTTCTGTGCTACATTATTATAAGTTATTTCACGGCTCGTTGTAATGCTTGATTCTGATTGTCGCAATTTTTGCAAGTTTGTCATTTCCAGATAACAACCACTTAAAACTAACACACTGTAACCCGGATGCTACAAATCATTTTGACAGGTACAGTTTAATAGAACACAAAAAATCTAAATATGTATTTTAATAACACTACAACATTATATTTAGAAATTATTAAACCAAATAGTGTGTTCGTGACATTTGATCGTATTATCTTAAATCTGAAAGCAGAAGTTCTGCATTTGTATAAAATGAGCAAATAAAATATTTCAAATAAATATTTAATGTTCCTTACCTTACTTATGAGGTAAATAGCATGTGACAAGCACCATATTGTAGAGAAACTAAAAATACTACTTAATTCATAATGCAATTAAAACTCTGAGGCACTTTTTCTTATGACCTTAAATTTGACTATTTTTTAATACCATTCCAGCATCTGTGGCTTTAGTCATCATGACGAGAATCTACACACAAGCTAAACTAAACACAAGTTGGGCTGGGACAGTTTGTCCTTGCCTGCATGTTTTGGACTGCGGTAGCAGGTAACCTGAGTATCCGGAGTAATCCAACACTAACACAGGGAGAGTATGCAAAATCCACACAGTAAGACCTCCATACCCAGCCGAGGCTGAAATCACGGACTATCTTGCCGCGAGGCAACAACGCTAACCACTGAGCCATTGTGCTGCCCTGAAATATGTTCTTTACAAAAATGCAATTTGAGTAATTTTATTGGAAATCATAGTAAAAGAGCCACAATGAAAACCACTGCTCATAGAAACAAAAAAGGTATTTATTTAACACAAATAGAATATGGACCTGTTTTCACTTTCATACATGTCCTCAGGAACTCTAAATCCCACAGATATGAAAAACATTCCATGGCCGTTATTATTATCAATAATACAACTGGCTGCTTGGACTCCGCTAGTCTTCACAAATGGAGATCTTTATCAGACTCAGATTGAAACAATAAATGTGAATGGCAGGGTTAAGGACAAGCTTAATTAGACCAGCTGTGTGTTATTCTGTATTCTGCCCATACCTCTTCTTCAAAATCAGCTGTTTTCCACACATCACCATACAAACACAATTCAATGTGTATTCCAACCAAGAGTCTTTTTAGCAATACATTTATATAATCAAGAGAAAAGCCTGACAATCACGGATAGATGTGGAGTGGCTGGAATTTTCTGTTCTCGCCTTTCATTTATTACCTTTTCATTTAGTTGGCATCACCATGGTCCAATTCCACAGCAGAAGGTGGGCTCCTTGTAAGCAAACAGATTGATGTCAGCGGTGTCTTGGTTTCTTGATGTTTTCTAATTAAATGAGGCTGGGAGCTTGCTGGTAGGGTTGACAGGAGGACAGAAATCTCCAAATGAATGTATTATTCACAAAAGTGAAAGTACATATATTGGCACACACAGCCAGACACGATTTAAGCTAGAGATGACCATCTGGGTTTGTAAAGCTTGTAAATTCGGCTACATCCGAAATCGCATACTGTAACAGTAGTTACTTAATTAAATGAAGTGACGACTCATTGACAGATAAAACAGTACGTTCTATATTAGTATGAATATGGATAGTATGAATGAATTCGTAGTACATTCACCATGTTGATATATCATGTGACATAGATCATCTGAACACGAAGTTAGTCATTAATGGAAAGATGTTAAACTAGCGCAATTTAAACAAAAGGGACAACTGTTTAATATATGTATTTGCATTTGAATAGAGCTGCGTTACCGCTTTTGAATATTTTTTCATGTTAAATTGTTAGAATGGTCATATATTTTAATATAACGACCTACGCATTTAATTACAAATTTTTAATTGTACATTTAGATGAATTTGTATATAAATAAAGAAAGCAGAAAACACAGTAGGCTACTGTATAAAATAATATATTTTATATATTCTACACTATTCGTAAGTATTAATCATGTTGGTACAATAACGCTGATATTTGTAAATGAAAAAAAATTTATAGGCCTAATCATGTAATATAGACATAGGCCTGTCATAGACGTCCAAATGACCTCCAAAGAATTACCCAGTTCAAACGTCAAATGTTGCCCATAAATATGACGTCCAAATGACGTCCAAAAAATTACCCAGTTCAAACGTCAAATGTTGCCCGTAAATATGACGTCCACATGACGTCCAAAAAATTACCCAGTTTAAACGTCAAATGTTGCCCATAAATAGGACGTCCAAGTAGGGTCATAGTTGGACGTCCAAATAGTGGACCTAGTTTGGACGTCGAATAGATGTCCAGAATTGGTCATGGACCAACGGACCCAATATAGACACGATCTGCACGTCTATTCGACGTCCTGTGTTTAGTGGGGGTCATCCGGGTGCTTAATCCCATACTGTTTTTGAAATACTAAGAATTTGGACATACTACTCGCCTCGCCTACTGCTTTTCGTCTACTATATAGTGTGGAAGTAGGCGGTTTTGGATGCAGTGTTGGTCTTTTTATTTGCAATATTAAATGTTCATTATACTTAAAGGGATGATTTCCCACACAGGGCTTAAGTCTGGTCACAGACTAAAATGCATGATTGAGCCGTCTTTGCATATTTTAAAAACATCAATGCCATTTTTATGTCTCAGGAGGCATACCAGTGTGTACTATACCCTGTCTGGGAAACCACCCTGAAATCTATTAACTGTGTTCCAAGGCTAAAATAACATGATCTAAAATTGCACGAATTCCCAAACTGCTTAGAGATTTAACATATTCTTTGTGTGTGTAATCTTAAGATTTGACATCAGTGCCTTGCTAACACAGTCTTCAATTATTTTTGTAGGTTGAACAGACACCTGGGAGCAAGACAAAGAAAACTAAATGTGATAGCTGTCTAAAATTCCTCATTTTCCTAAAGTTTTTCCTAAAATATCCCATTATAATGAGGGAATGACTGAGTAACTTCAACTCAAGATGAACTGGTCCTAGAACAAAGTGCTGTGGATCACACTATCTACTGGGAAATCTTGACTGCAGAGCACATGGAGACTAATGTCGTAATACGTCGAGTCACAGACTCAATTTCATTTTAATGTGCTGGAATGTTTTCTTCCCTGCCAAAAATGAGAAGGTAAATGAAGCTCGATGAGCCATTCCCTGCACACCTGCACCTTCATTTTGGAATCAGAAGAATGTTCATACTTAATATTTTGCAGATGTTGCAATCTAGCCTTTGCATCCTAATTTTCACTTTTGATGACTTCACAAGTTTTGACTTTTGAACCTTTATGTCTTATAAGATCTTACTTGAGGTCAATCACAAAGACCTACAGTACCTATTGGTTTGGCTGAAACAGGCTAATGATTGATCATTGATAGTGAGACAATGGGTTGGTTTCTGGACAATTTATGTCTGATTTTAGTTCAGCATTAATGTATTGACTGATAACAATAAAGCTTAAGTGATTAAAGACAAACAAGGTTATAAAATACCCATAAGATCCCACACAAAATGGCCGAACTTGCTGGATATAATGGCAGCGAGGGTTTCCTGTTTACAACTGGTCTGCCCTTCAACTCCACTGGTGACTATGAGTATTATGAATCTGAGCCAGATCCCAGCAAGATCATTATTCCCTCCATATATGCACTGGTTTGCTGTGTTGGTGTCACAGGAAATGCCATGGTCATCTATGTCATTCTCAAGTACGCCAAAATGAAAACAGCCACCAATATTTACATTCTTAATCTGGCCATTGCGGATGAACTGTTCATGCTAAGCGTCCCTTTCCTGGCTGCCTCAGCCGCGGTGCATAACTGGCCCTTCGGGTCACTGATGTGTCGAGTGGTTCTCAGTGTGGATGGCATTAATATGTTTACAAGCATCTTCTGCCTAACTGTGCTGAGTGTGGACCGCTACATTGCCGTGGTACACCCGATCAAAGCTGCTCGCTATCGTCGCCCAACTGTTGCCAAAGTGGTCAATGTCTGTGTGTGGGGACTTTCGTTGCTTGTTATTCTTCCAATCATCATCTTCGCTGACACGGTTCCAGCTCAGGATGGTGGAGTGGACTGCAACTTTCTATGGCCTGAAACATCATGGTCAGAGGCATTTGTGGTTTACACCTTCCTACTGGGTTTTTTACTTCCTGTGGCAGCCATCTGCATGTGCTACTGTTTGATTGTGACACGCATGCGAGCTGTAGGACTTAAAGCAGGCTGGCTGCAGCGCAGGGGCTCTGAGAAGAAGATCACGCGCATGGTGCTGCTTGTGGTCGCTGTTTTTGTCCTCTGTTGGATGCCATTTTACATCGTACAGATGATCAGCGTTTTCCGGAAGCCGCCAGACCCCATGGTGACTCAACTGTTTGTCATTCTCAGCTATGCTAACAGTGGCGCTAATCCGATTCTCTATGGATTTGTGTCAGATAACTTCCGTCGCTCCTTTCAACGTATCATTTGCTTCCGTTGGCTGGAAAACGGACTAGACGCAGAGCAGGTGGACTACTGCGCTGTGGCACTAAAGCGTCATACAACCTGTGGATCGCGAAACTTGCCAAAAGAGTGCTTACCCTCTGACATGGTATTTCGAAACGGAACCTGCACCTCCCGTACCACCACTCTATGAAAGAGTTCAACAGCAGTTAATGTATGCACCCATGGAGTGTCGCAAGCACAGAGACAAAAAATGTAGCTGACTGTACTAACTGGTAAATGATTGGTCACATTGACTGGGAGCTCACAACATATTTTTAATCAGATTTAATACAATGGGAGGCTTGATGCCAAAGATGGATCATTCCAAAGTATTCATTGTGTCTTTAACTCAGCATTTACAGTACTTGGTTTGAAATAATAACATTTGTCACAGTACTGTAAACTGTTTCAGAGAACTGCTGGAAATACTGATGCAGCCTCACAAAAATATTTTTATATTTTAGAATCGTATACAGTTTAAGTAAAGCAGTGTATTCATTTCAAAACATCTTTAGTGAAAATAACTAAAATAACTAAAAAAATGGTTGGCTATTAAAATTATTTCAGATTAAATTTTACACGCAGGATGAAGCCATGCAAGAACGCATGTGGTAATTGGTAACTAATTAAACCTAATGCTAATGGATTTTCAAATCTTAAATGAATAATGAATCTTGAATGTATTGTTAAATTTGTGATCTTTATGTAGTAATGTTAATTGTAATGTAACTGACAGATTGTTTGTAGATGACTGTAGATTTATGCACTGTTAACTCTGATGCTCAATGTAAGTGTTGTAACTTAATTTAATCAACTTGAAATATTTCTGGTTAAGTAAGCACTTAAGTTACACAAGTTACTATAATTCAACACATTTTTAAGTCACCACAATTTGATTTTATGTTCAATCAACTAACTTGATTCATTTGACTTGGACTACATGAATGATTCTCGTTGTGTTAAGGCAGCATTGATGAAACTGGGCAAAGCATTTCTAGTTCCCAGCAGCATGCTTTGCATGTTGTGTTAGTTTATGTATTTTTAGTAAATGAAAGACTTGTTAGTGTTTAAAGTAAAATTGGCAGACAGACTTCTGTGTTAACGCAATGTCCCGTAAATGTTCTGGGATTGTTCCCGGAAAGAGGACCTAGTAACATTGCCGTAAGATTCCCGGAAGTCCTCTGTGTGAATGAGATGCAGAAACAATGCCGTAAGGGAAGTGTCGTAGTGAGGACGTGCATGTCATGGCAACATAAAGTTATGGTTCAACTCTTTAAAACAAGGGATGTATATGCACATTAACATTCACAACAAAAAATGTCGGTAAACTAGACTGAAGCAGAGATCAGGAAGCTCGTCACTATCCACGTTGAAGCTGAGACCAGCATACTAGAACGGAGCATCACTCGCTCCTTTAGGCTTATCATAAACAAAAATGCATGCAAATGGTTTCTGGAGAGAGATTTAACCAACAATAAGCAAAATTCAGACGCTGTGGATAAAGCCTACCAAGTGCAGGACTTTAAACAAGTCACGTGTCTTTACTGGATCTTGTATCCGTGTGAAAGGACAAACAGATGCCAGAAAATCATTGGCCGTGTGAATAAACCAAAAATCAAGCAATCCCGGACAAATACTGGATGCTTTTTCCGTAATGTCTGGAAAAGGGCTTAACTAGGGCCTAGTCCTGGGTTAATATTAATCCTGTCTGGGAAACCAACCCGAAGAGTTAAGTCAACATAAAAAAATACATTTTTTGTTAACTTAATGCAGTGGGGAAAGTTTCAACACTTTTTTAAGTAAAGTCAACTAATCAGTTTTGAAATTGATATCTGAGACATACTGTATGGTAAAATATAGTAATTCTCGATTTTTATCCTATACAGAGTACTTTAAATGCATAAATGGTTTAATTATTTAAAAAAATATTATGTTTGTGATTTTTCAATGTTAATCTCCAAATTTAACTCATCTGATATTTGCTTTAAAATTGTGCTGTGGGTGTAAGCTGTTGATATTTTACAGCAAACTAAACAAACAAAAATAAATAAATAAAATAAAACAAGTGATTCTTGTCAGACTTCTGGTTTATTTAGAAAAGCACAAAAATATGACATAAATTACTGTAGGTAAAATAAAATTATTTATATATAAATATATAAGTATCACGGAAAAAAGATGTTCGCTGGAATTATTCTATCTAATCTCTAAGTGAAACACAATTTTACAAATCAACATATATTTTTTATGCTACTTTAATTAAAATATTAAGAGGCAGTCTCCCGGACCGGGTTTAGATTAATCTAGGACTAGGCCTTAAATATATTAGGACATGTAAGTATTTTTTACAAGCAAAACTTACAAAAAACAAACAAAGACAAAACAAAAGCACTGATATATGTTGAGATATGTCAATGCAAAGTGTTTTTGAATTAAGCAGCTCAAACATGCATTTTAATCTGGGACTAGGATAAACCACCGGTTTCCCCAGATTAGATTAAGATAGGACTAGGCCTTAGTTTAATTAGAAAATATAACTTGTTGTAACAAACATGCCTTACTAAAAACATTACTTGTGTGCATTTTGAGGCAAAACAAAGGGCACTCGTGTATTTAAGATATGTCAGTGCAAGTTGTTTTCAGTTTGGACATGCTCTTAGATTTATTTTAGTCTAGCACTAGTCTAATTCCTGTCTGGGAAACTGCACCTTAGTTGAACAACTTCAACTAGCTTTTATAAGTAATGTCAACTATTCACACGTCAAAACTTAAAATAGATTGTTTAATTGACTTGCAAAATCAAGTTGTTTAATTGACTTGCAAAACCAAGTTGTTTTAACTTGATGTTGCATTTTATTTGTGTACAGATATGTTCCAGAGTGCCAGAAATATATTAGTCATTCAACCAGCATTCAAACTACTGAGACTAAGGACATCTGTATATGTTATTAAATTTGTCCTACCTCTGCTCAACAAATGAATCACCCCATAAATAAGAATTTCATTTATTACTCAACAATTTTTTTACATATTTATTTAACAGACTGTTTTATCCAAAGCAAATGAGAGAGCATTTAACATTTTGTTTACCTATACAAGCACAGTTTATTTATTTATTTGAGCAGTAGGGATACCCAAGCCTGCTTGAACGAAGTGTGAATATTTGGACAGCAAAAGATGCATTATGGGAAGTGTGTATGTGTGTGGGGGGCAGAGAAAAGAGGAGAAGGTTTAGAATAGTTGGCAGGTGTTACAGTTGGAAAAGTGCAAAAACAAAATAAATTCAAAATAAACAGCTGGTTTTGTTTAGGAATGTGATTTATTTTGTCTCCTGATAGGCTGAATCATGGCTGAAGCATTTCTATTCTTCTGTTCTTTATGTTCTGTTTTTGTAGTGCAAAATCATTAGCCTTTGATTGATTATTATGACATGCATCAACGTGCAATTAATTCCCTTTAGGATGGAGTCTTAGGGCCAGACTTAACACCTTGCGCCAGCGCAAACCATCATTTTGGCAGTTAAAGGCCCTTTAAGTGAATCTGTGTGACGTCACTTTTTGTTGACGTTTGAACTGTTTTCAAACAAACAGAGCGTGAATATGGGGAGTTTATGCGCATATTGTGTGGTTTAATTATGCTTTGGTAATGCTATGAATTTCTAAATAGTTCCATGCAGACAACACAGAACTCTTCCTCTTCTGAAGAGGAGTTATCAGCTTTCACCCTTTTCCCAGCAGTTTTTTACCTTCTTGTTTTGAATTTTCACACCATGTGAAAAGGCATTTTGTGTTAAATCACAAAAATGTTCTTATTTCTATGTATGTTTCCAAACACGTGTTACAACCTACCCCATCACTGTCACCCATTGTTTAGCTAGCTGTATTAGCATGGTGCTTTAAAATTAGCTGGAGGTTGATACACCATTCTTTACTAGAGAAACTGAAGTTTGACTTGATATAACTCGTACAACATTATCTACAACAGTAAAAGTACTAAACAAAATATCATCTTGTTTTTTTTTATTTTAGATTTTCTGCTGTAGCTTTAGGAGAGATGGCAACAGAGACGGCAACACCTCCATGTAGGATCATAAAGAAAGTCTGAGAAAACTGAAACTGTCACATGGCTCCTATCTTATCCCCAATTCATTGAATTGTGTTACAACTCTCCCCGTGTTACAACCATACCCGGTCTCCCCAATTGACAGATATTGGATATTTCACCATTGTCCTTTGACAATAAATCAAGCTGGCAAAACAAATACATCACAGATAAATAGAAAACACAAAAGAGGAAAGCGTCAAAATGCAGCAGCATTCATCCTTGAAGGCAAATAAAAGATAGGGAATGAATTTGCAATTATGCATAGATTTATATATATATATATATATATATATATATATATATATATATACAACAGTTCTTTCTGGTTCTCGAATCTGATTGGCTAAGACCTATGCGATATTGTGCTGATATCGGCACTGTAACCACTTCACCTTTCGTATCATTCCGCCACCTAGTGAATGGAGGTCCTAAGCAGGCTCATCTCTGAATGGAAAAACACAGACGCCCTGTTTTGAATCACTCTCCGTTTGTCTCATTAGTTTACTAGCTCATAAATCAGTCTGTGAATCCCCAATCGGAAGTTATTCCGTCAAAGATCAGCGCTCTTGGATTTTACGTTACAGTTAATGGGAGAAATGTCTTGTCACATCGTGTGGACGATTAACACTTGGAAAGAGGAATATAAACACTCGTTTTTTTCTGGAGCTATATTTCTTATCAGAACGCGAAAACACCGTGGAACTGCAGGTAAGCACCGCAGCTTTTAAATGTGGACATTGATCATTTACTTTATCGTGACCTGACTATTAAAACATGTTATGAGATATCGCCACTGGTATATTTATAAGCAGCATGCAAAAACATATCTCTGACACTTATAAAAAACCGTTTTATATAGTACTGACAAGAACAAAGTTTCATAATAATAATCGAGTGCTCGTATCGCGTTAAGAATAAATGAGAAAGCAATAGTAACGTTATACAAGTATAGTTTTATTAACTTTTACCTCGCGCCAAAACAATAACAACACAAAAGACACTAAATATGAATAAAAAACAAGTAATAGTTTGATCATGACACCAAATACTGCTGATTTGATCTCATTTTGACGATCATAAACAAACAAGGCCAACATGAGAGCCAGGGTATCTCTCTCAGAGATGTAGCCCAGAGAGGTCGGTGGTCAGCGGGGCGAGTGAACACTGAAGTCCGCTCATGCTTTGGTTCTCATTCGTACCGAATCTCACTAAGCAAACGTTCAAACAGGCGCTATCTTTACTAATCGACTGGAGATTTAAATATAATACATATACATTCTCGACTGAACTAATCTTAAAACTACACTTTGTGACCAAGAAACGGTAATATAAAGTAACGGCTTTTCCGTCCATTGAGTTGTTATGAGCTTCAAAGCAGCCGAAAGTTTTACCTGTCATTCTGGCCACCCTCAAATCCGTGGCGGAAGAAGTAGTTCTCAAACAAAGAGGCTTTTAAAATAACTCTGTTGTTGTTTTCTAGTTTTCGTTTTTCAAACGTGTGCCGTCGAACTGTTGTATAAAAGCAATATCGCTCTCGGAGTCGTGCGACACAGCTCTATATCATCACGGCCGCGACCGCCTCCGGCACTCGGCCTGCGGCCTCGTGCCTCTGGCCTAATCACAGCCGTGATGATATAGAGCTATATCACACTCCTACTCGAGCGATATTGCTTAAATATATATATATATATATGAAGAGTTTTGTTGCAAAACGAGATAAATCCATTTTTTTAACATTTTTGTCAAAACATGTTTATTATTATGTTATCATGTTATTATTTTGTTTTATGGTGCTACTTAGCTGTATTTTTTAAGTTATGAATGTTTAAATCAAAACAAACCAACTGCAGTTGCATTGAAATTAATTGGAATGCACAACCAAAAAACGAGATTTCTGAGCAATTAAAAAAACTGTGGTTATCTCGTTTTGCAACGAAACTCTTCACATATATATATATATATATATATATATATATATATATATATATATATATATATATATATATATATATATATATATATATATATATATATATATATATATATATATGCATAATTGCAAATTCAATATATATATTGAAATGAATTTGCAACATCAATTTGGTGTTACGTCAAGTTAGATTAAGTGAGTCATACAGTATACAGTGTTTCATTTTTTTCCAGTTTGCATAGACGGGTTGCAAGTTTTCAAACATTGCAGGATGCACGTGCAGCCAGGAGGCAGAAAGCCGGATTGGTGAGCTGATCCGCTACTGGAACAACCTTAATTATTGAAGCGTTCTTTATTGTTTGTATATAAATAAAACTTGATTTTAGTTGGATCTGTTTTTCTTTATTTATTTTTGCAGTGTTACTGTGATACATGTATGAATTATAATGTTAGTAACGTAATAGTCGCATCTACTGATATGTTAACATCAGACACCCAGCACTGACTCTGTTGGTACTATTTTCCACGCAACAACTCCTTGGCATTTTGACTTACAGACACCGCTACTGGCCTACAACACAATGCCCGTCTCTTCTTTCTGCCTCTCGGTTGCGCGCGCAACCAGTTAATGACGTCGCCGTGCAACCCGTCTATAGTAAGACACCCATACAGAAGTACTGTCTAACAAGTTTAAATGCGTTCAAATGTTATATACTGGATAATGTTAAACAATAAGTAGAATTTACCTAGTTTTTATTTTGCAAGTTTTTTTTTTTATACATATTACATTGTACAATTATCAGATATCTACTTTTTAAGGCTTACCTCTTTAATGGAATCTTCTTAATTTAATCATGCAACATTAAATTTGTTCTTTACATATTTATTATTATATACACCACATAATGAGCAAGTAAGAAAAGACTGATCTCAGTTCTGGCATTAGCACAACTATTGCTCATTGAATGAATTAATACAAATCATGATTTTCATAGTGTCATACAAGCACCACTATTTTAAACAATGGTAACTACAAAATTCAAAGAGGAAACAGAAACTCTTCTAAATCTCAAATATAAATAAACATTGAACACAAACAAGTCCTTTTTTTGGGTTTAATTTCAAATTTTACTTTGGAGTCCCATGCAAAGCATGCTGGAAACTACAAGTCCACTGCCTAGTTAGTTATACCAAAAATAAAATGTGTTCATTTAGAATTACTCAAATTACTCACTTTTTATGTTATTGGAACTCAAATTTTGGTTAAAACAATAATTCGATTTTTTAATATAGTTTACTCTGTTTGTTTTGTTAAATTTACTAAGGCACATGATATGTTTTACAGTGTATGTGCATGTGAATCATTACACTAGCATTCGCTGAGCTTTCCTAAAACTATGGTAACACTTTACAATAAGGTTGTATAATGAAACATTAGTAAATGCATTAATTAGCATTAACAAACAATAAACAATATAATTTTTCAGCATTTATTAATTCTTGTTAATGTTAGTTAATGGCAATACAGTTAGTCATGTTAGTTCATGTTGCATTAATGTTAAAAGCTACAATGATTGATTTTTTTTAAAAATGTAAATCATTGTAATGTAATTTTTTTTATAAACCAATACTTAAAGTGCTATCCTAACGCAAACACCAAATCTAACCCTAAACCGAAGCGACAATGATTTGAAAATAGGAAAAAGGTGTTGAGCAACCACGTGACACTGACACGTAAACAGAAATGTGTAATACGATCATGAAAAAACACGGAAATTCGTGACAATATCACGAAGAAAGAATCAAAAAGTTACGTGACTATGTCACAAAATTTCGTGAGACTGGGTAGCAGCCGCTAAGACAGTGGTCACAACCCTGTTCCTGGAGATCTACCTCCTGCATAGTTTAAATCCAATCCTGCTTCAGCAGTGCTCTCTCTAATTTTTAGGTAACAGTGAAAAGCTTGATTAGGTTCAGGTGTGTTTGATTGGGGTTGGAGGTGAACTTGATCGTGGTAGCTAATGCATTAAAGGGGACATATCATGAAAATCTGACTTTTCCCATGTTTACAGTTTTTCTCAGTCGCTTTGGTACATTTCTCGAATCATACTCGACATTTGCAAAACAGTAAGTGCATTTCTCAAAACAATTCGTACAAATAGCAAAACACCATGGATAACCTGCAAAAGCCACTCTCTTACTCAAAATACTTAGTTCATCTCTCAAAAGTAAATATCTGTGTCAATGAACATGTCAGAGTCATCAGAATGACAAGTTCTGGTGTCATTGTGTACGGATAAGACAGTCAAATTGCTTAGTCATGTTGTCAATATAACAGTTCCCTTTCAGTCGGTCTACGATGTCACGTCGTGACCGCCGAATTGGGAACTCGCTTAGAGAGACCAATCTGCTTCGTACTCTACTAAAACGCCAATGAACTTGGCATTGAGATATTTGCATAATGCTGGCGCCGCCCCGCCAGGTGCGCATATAAGCCACAGGTGCAAATATGGAAATTAGCTTTTTTGCTTCGAAAGCCGGCATTATTTGCTACTGAGAAGCTACTCTCTGCTCTTCTGGGAACGGTTGCTGAAGTTGATTGACAAGCAGTACTGACACAGCGGACGCTCACAGTATTCCACTGCTCTGCATATTTTTTGTTTTGAGTTTAGTGTGTGCGTTGCCTCTCCCTGTGCGCATCACAGCTGAGCACCTAAAGAGTGATTTCCCTAAAGACTGATACATGAGAGCTCTGTGTCTTTTTAAAGACAGCCACTCTCTCGTATATTCAGAGATCAGCGTCCTTTTCAGGATAGATTTTCCTCCGTGCGATCTTGGATGCGAGAAGTACAGGGATTCCAGTGACGGTCACGAGCGCTGTCTTCGTGCTTGGGCATCGAGCACTCCGAGGCTGCGTTCGTGGAGAGCTTTTGTTCTCTCTGTGAGAGCATAACCCTCTTGGATTGCGGAGACGACTGTCGTTTCTACGGGAATGACGTCCGCGCCTTTGCAGTGCTGAACGCCGTCATGGTGCGGCTGTCAAGCGCTCGCAGGACGCTCTTCGCATCACTACGCTGAGGAGGACGGAGGATGCGTCCTACACCTACCAGCCTTCTCATCCTCAGCCGGTTGAGGCTCCGGTGGAGACTGCAGAGTCGTGTTCTGCGATTTCTGCCGAATCTATTGGACCTCCTTCTGGTCCCGTCACTTCTGCAGCATCAGAGGGGTGCCCATTTTTTCCCTCCGAGGCGGAGTCGTCCCGGAGATGGCGGCCGTGCCCGCTCAAGCGGCGGAAACGGTAGAGTTGGAGGGGTTAACCCCATCTCCGCCCGAACCGTCCCGCCCACATGATTGGTACTTCGGAGCTGCCCGGGCCTCTACGGTCCTCACCTCTGTACCTGCCTTTCCCGACGGCACGAAGAGCTGACGTGATTTGCGACCGTCTCGGCCGTTCAGCTTTCACCCCTCACCTCCCTCACCAACGGAGCCGCTATAGGGGGATCCCTTCAGTGGAGCGGGGGGTTGCGATGCAGCTGCGTTCCTGGAGGGACCACCCAACCCTTCCCTCCCGTGTTTGTATAGACAGTCGTCCGGTTACGGGCGCTGCCCATCAGGCATGCGGAGACGCGGCTTCAGCCCTGCACGCAATAACGTTACTGCAGGTTCACCAAGCGAAGGCTTTAGAGGTTTACGAGGGAAGCCGCGACCTGTTCAAGATCGCCACCTTTGGCTATGTCTAGCTTACATGACGGACGCAGACGAGAACAACTTCTTGAATGCTCCTGTCTCACAGACCGGCCTCTTCGGCGAGCCTGTGGAGTCGTACAGCTCTGCTGCACAGACTGAGGCGATCTCCTAGGTCATGCCCCGGCGAAAGAGAGCTGCCCTTGGTCCACCATGCCGGCTCCTCAGTCTGCCTCTCACCGTCGGCGTCCTGCGGCGGCCACCTCTGTTCCCCTCCTCGGACCCCATCTCGGCAGCGCAGGGGAACCGGTCCTCAGCAGCTCGCCCCGCCTGTTTAGCCGCTTCTCGTGAAATCGGGAGTTTGTGGTCAGAGACAGGCGACCCGGAGTGGCAGAGGATCACTCTTCAGGAGACGGTGATTCGCTCCTTCCCCCGGTAGAGGGTTGGGTGGAAAATCCTTGGTTTGCATCTGTTCCACCGGCTGTCCAGCCGGTACCCACTTAACCACACATAAGAGTGCATTCCTCTTCCCTCTCCAGGTCTCCGGAGGATCGAGAGAGCCGTGAGCGGGCACACCAGCTCACCCTACCTCTCCTCTATCGCCAGCGGGTGTTTTTCCGGAGTCTGCGCTCTCCGCGCAGGAGACCAGACGACCGTCACCCTCAGCGGGCTCAGGTCAGTGTCACACACACATACTGTAGATGTTTATGCTGTCACAGCAGACGCACCGGCAGTCCTACCTGTCTCGCTTCGCTGCCCCACCGCGGGTACTTCGGTAGTGTCGTTAATTCTCCTTGTACGGTCCCTGGATGCTTCGCTTCAGTTCCCAGCCCGTCTCGTTGGGTTTTACGCACTATCCACCTCAGTTACGAAATACAATTACCGGCACTCCCCCAAATTCTCTGGCATTCGTTTCACTATAGTGAAAGCGTCCGATGCACATGTACTGCATGCAAAAGTCGATGTCCTGCTGGCGAAGGACATTTCGAGCCGGTCCCTCTTACCGAGAATGATGATAAGGTTTTTCCAGCCTTTATCTCATATTACCCAAAATACGCAGTGGGTTACGACCGATTTATTTACGCACCGGCTCTACAAATGTGATCCTTTAGGATGATACGCCGAGGCTCGTATTTCAATATTCGGATCAGTTTGCAGCCTTAGACCTGTAGACGTGTACTTTATGTGTCCATCTCCCCTCGCCTTAGACCGTTTTTCGCTCTGCGTTCGTGGGGTGGGCATATTAATACTAAGTACACCATTCGAGCTGTCTCTCTCTCCCCGTGTCTCCATGAAAGGGCATTAAAATCTCAGAGAGAGAGAGAGCGTTGTTCGCATTCTGCTTATATTTACGCCAACTATAATGGCTCGTTCTTGGCAGACGTGCGCGAACACAGAGATTTAATGCTTCAGCATCTCGCTCGTTTAAGTCATCAGGTCAGCTGGGAAAAGAGCAACTTTGCCCCGTGCAGAGGATCCTTTTCTCAGTATGGAAAAGACTCGATCGATTTATTGGCGTGTTTTACAAGAGCGCGCAACCAGTCAGTTCTGACTTGCCTCGGTTTAATTCAAGGGAAGTACGCGGTCCCTCTGAAACAATTTCAGAAGCTCCTGGACATATGACAGCATGCTGCGGCTGTGACACTGCTCGAGCTGCTTCATATGAGACCGCTTCAGCATTGGTTTTACGATCGAGTCTCGAGGAGGGCGTGGCGCAACGGCATGCACTGTGTAACCATTACACCTGCGTGTCATTTCAATTTTACCCCGTGGCAGACCCAGCATTTCTGATAGCAAGATATGCCCCTGAGTCGGGTCTCCTGGCATTCTGTAGCACATACGATGCCCCCAGCACGGGATGAGCAGCCACGTATGACGGGCTTGCAGTCTCAGGGGTGTGCATAGCACCCCAACTGCTGCGAGCGGTGCGCTGTATATCTGGGACTTGTACGCTCCGCTATGGAGATGCGAGGGAAGGATGTATTAGCCGACACCGACAACATTGCGACTGTTGCGTTATTTACCGTTAAGGCGGTTTTTGCGCTCTCGTCACCTGTCGCATCTCGCTCGTCATCTCCTCCTTTGGAGTCAGAAGCATCTGAGGTCCCTTCGTGCCATTTACGTCCCGGGTACGCTCAATACAGCGGCAGACGCGCTTTCCCGAGCTGCGCGCACCGGCGAATGGCGACTCCACCCCCAGACGGTTCAGCTAATTTGGAAGAAGTTCGGTCGTGCGCAGATATATCTATTTGCGTCACCGGACGATACCCACTGTCACCTGTTTTATTCACTAACCGAGGGTAGCCTCGGCGTGGATGCGTTGGCACACAGCTGGCCGCGGGGGACGCGCAAATACGCATTCACTCCAGTGAGCTTAATTGCACAGACACTGTGCAAAGTCAGGCAGGACGAGGAGAGCCTTTTATTAGCCACCCCGTACTGGACGACCAGGAATTGGTTTTCAGAGTTGATGCTCCTCGCGACAGCCCCTCCCTGGCGAATTCCCCGGAGGAAGGACTTTCTTTCTCAAGGAAAGGGCACATTATGGCACCCGTGCCCCGACCTGTGGGATTTCCATGTATGGTTGTTGAGTGCGCGCAAGGTTTAGGTGATTTATCGCAAGCGGTATCTAACACCATCGACGCGGTACGAGCACCGTCCACAAGACGGGCTTACGCGCTTAAATGAAACCCTTTTCGTCACCTGGTGCTCTTCGCAACGCGAGGACCCCAGAGAATGCTTAACATTGTGCTTTTATATATCTTCAACATAGGTTAGATGGTAGGCTGTCACCCTCCACCATTAAAGTTGATATCGCCTCTATTTCTGCTCATCACTCACTTATTAACGGCAGATCAGTTGGCCAGCATGATTTGGTTATTAGATTTTAAGAGGCGCTAGCAGGCTAAACCCCTCGCGCCCTCCCTCTATTCCTCCGAGACATGTCCATGGTGCATGGCCTCCGTGAAGAGAGTAAGGGATTTATATGCATTCTCTGTTGATGATTCGTGCCTTCAGTTTGGTCCTGCTGTCTCACTGAGACCCAGACCAGGCTACGTGCCCAAAGTTCCCACCACTCCCTTCAGAGATCAGGTGGTGAGCTTGCAAGCGTTGCCTCCGGAGGAGGCAGACCCAACCATGGCTTTATTATGCCCCGTACGAGCGTTACGCTTCTACGTGGATCGCACACAAAGCCTCAGGACTTCAGATCAGCTCTTTGTTTGTTACGGTGGTCAGCAGAGAGGGAAAGCTGTCACTAAGCAGAGGATGTCTCATTGGATAGTTGATACTATCGCCCTTGCTTATAATCTGCAGGGCATTCCTTGTCCATTTAATTTGAGCGCTCACTCTACTAGAAGTGTTGCCTCATTTTGGGCATTCACTCGTGGTTCCTCGCTAACAGACATCTGCAGAGCTGCTGGTTGGGCGACACCTAATACGTTCATTAGATTTTACAGTGTTCGTGTCGAGCCTGTCTACTCTCGTGTTCTTTCCTCGTTAGGGGAAGCACAGAGGACAGGCTCGCAGGTCGGCTTGCAGCCTCCGACTGCTGCTCCAAACTGAGCTCAGTATGGAAGGCCATCGAGGCAAAAACGCGTAATAATATGTTTTGCCTTCCTCCGCTGCCTTGGCAGCCTGATGTTGCGGAGCATCCGCTGCCAGCCTCTCACTAGCTGCATCATCGCGAACCTGTGTTTGGCTCGGGCATCCGCATTGCGTCCCATCGGGTTCCTTTGTGAGTATTTTTCCGTGGGGATAATCCTACTAGCCCACGTTTCCCTCAGCAGAGCACTGCTTTGCTTACACAGCCACGGCTGTCATTTTTACCTCAACTACGGTTGACTTTCGCCCACCAATAGCCCTTAACGGGGTGGTGGCTTCCGCAGCGTTCCTATACCGCTCAGATAGGGCGCTTCCCAGTCGCTGGCACTACTGTGGGGTTAAAGGAACATCTAGTGCCCGGCCTTCTGCCTTAAAACCTAATTCTCCTTATCCTTAAGTGGAACCGGAGGGCTTTATGCAGACACTGGAAGAGGTGAGCCCTCAGTGGCGTTTTGGTAGAGATTCCCAATTCGTCGGTCATGACGTGACGTCGTAGTGACCGACTGAAAGGGAACGTCTCGGTTACGTATGTAACCCTCGTTCCCTGAAGGAAGGGAACGGAGACGTCACGTCCCGTCGCCACAGGGCTGCTCCCTGCTGTTTATCGGCCGGTCACACTTTCCGGCTTTCTCAGCGAAACGAAGCTAATTTCCATATTTGCACCTGTGGCTTATATGCGCACCTGGCGGGGCGGCGCCAGCATTATGCAAATATCTCAAGCGTTTGAGTAGTTCATTGGCGTTTTAGTAGAGTACGAAGCAGATTGGTCTCTCTAAGCGAGTTACCAATTCGTCGGCCACGACGTGACGTCTCCGTTCCCTTCCTTCAGGGAACGAGGGTTACATACGTAACCGAGACGTTTACTCTGGAGGGATGTTCTGATGTAAACTATGGCTAAAGTTTTCATGACAGTTATTGTAAAATGTAGGTTACACCGTAGGGTAAGTTATGTGGGAGTTTTGATTCCATGAGATCGGACAAAATTTACATTTACGCTTTACTGTTTGTACTGTAATTTGTTGACAGACCATGTCATTGCCATACAGAAAGGAAAAGACAGCACTGCATAGCACAAAGAAAGAGAACAAAAGTAGAAATGTGAACATAGGACAATATCCTTAGGGAAAACTGTACATGGAGTGCTTTGGGCTGCCATTGAAGACGTCTAACCATAGCTCAAAAATAGATGATGCATATACTTTTAGAACATATAAAAGAAATGAAAGCAAACACCTTGAACACCTGTTGGAATATCATACATCTTCAAATCATTTTGGCAAAAATGTCATGTAACCAAATTCAAGGTTATTTACTGTAGGGTAGAAGTGGGTTACTCATTGGACTATATTGGGTCTATAGTTAGCCGTCATTTCAACTTCTCAGTTTTTGCTTGCTGGGGACGTTTCTGTCTGTTAGAGAAAGTCAAGACTCACCTGGGACCAATTTACCAATTCACGACAGATTTAGAAAAAACATCTAATGGAAATGTATAGAAATATGTTTGAACATATCCTGTATTATGACAACTTGTTCAATCATTTTGCATGTAAAGACTTATACTATTAACTAATGCCTAAATGTTGTGGGGGGTGAGACTATTCAACAGAGACCCATTATAATACATTTTGATCAACATGACATAAGCAACTGATAATGTTGGATACAACAGAGAATTGTACACAATCATTTACATGGATGTACCAAAGCATTTGCAACTTGTTCAAAGAAATGAAAAACTGCTTTTTTGATGTGCACAAGTGACACAATGATGTGAAAATTGAACACTAAGTTTTGTGAATTTCAATTCTGATCTGAGAATTGTACTAAAGCGACTGAGAAAACTGTAAGTGCTATAATTGGGTCCCAAGAGCTTCTATCAACTTTTTGATAAACCGTTCTCTGCAAGCATGTGAAAAAAATAGGTAATTGAAATTTGGCTCCCCTTGTGATGTGAGAAGGGGATATTACCGCCACTTACAGTTTTTCTCGATTGCTAAGACACATTTCTTGAATGCTGCTCTCCTTTTCTCTAAACTGTGAACACAAAACCCAATTTTCAAGCTACATTCACAAAACCTCAGACTGTTCTTGCAAAACCAAACTTTCACCTCAAAACAGTTCAATCTGTGCTCAAAACTGAACTATGTTGTCAAATCGTGCCCCGGGTCAATCAAAATTAAAAACACTACGGAACAGTCACTAGACACTACATAGAAAAATAGAAAACACAATGCTCAGGACATGAAAGGGATAGTTCACCCAAAAATGAAAATTCTGTCATCATTTGTTCACCCTTATTTTGTTACAACCCAACATACATTTCTTTGTTCTGATGAACACAAAGGAAAATATATTGAGAAATGTTTATAACCAAACCATTCGTGGACCCCATTCACTTCCATAGTAGGAAAAAAGTATACTATGTAAGTAAATGGGGTCCATGAATGGTTTTCTTACAAACATTTCTCAAAATATCTTCCTTTGTGTTTATCAGAACAAAGACATTTATACAGGTTTGTAACAACATGAAAGTGAGTAAATGATGACAGAATTTTCATTTTTGGGTGAACTATCCCTTGAAGCTGGAGAAATAAAAATGTTTATTGGGCTAAATGCATGTTGCAAAACAAAAACAAACATTATGCATTTAGCACTTGTACAAAAAGACAAAAAACAGAAATCTTATGCCGAACATGGTCAATCACAGTAGCTCTGATTTCATCAGATATTACTGTTCTTTGTCTTCGCTGACCACCTAGACCTCCTCTCACACAAACTCTTCCACACAGATCTATCCAGTGTAGGGCCTCACAAACCAGTGCTCTCTGAACTGGCTTACTGTATACTGTATGTTCCCTCATATCATTAGCCAAAAGTGTGATCAATTTTGAGTTGTTGTGTTCAAGTAGTGACACTTGTGCTTTAATTGTGTTTGACTTTTGTCACCTGCGTTCACCATTTTGCAGCACGGGTGCATCACAATGAAAATGTGTTGGCAAGTTGTGTCTAAACAGGTGAAAAGTGCTTATGGTTTTGCCAAAAGAGTGACTGATTCAATCAGTGGGTTCAGGCAATTGAGCATTTGGTTCAGACAATAGGGTTTATTGTTTTAGCAATTGAGAAAAACTGTATAAGCAGCATGCAAAAACATCTCTCTGACACTTATAAAAAACCGTTTTATATAGTACTGACAAGAACAAAGTTTAATAATAATAATCGAGTGCTCATATCACGTTAAGAATAAATGAGAAAGCAATAGTAACGTTATACAAGTATAGTTTTATTAACTTTTACCTCGCGCCAAAACAATAACAACACAAAAGACACTAAATATGAATAAAAAAACAAGTAATAGTTTGATCATGACACCAAATACTGCAGATTTAATCTCATTTTGACCATCATAAACAAACAAGGCCAACATGAGCGCCAGGGAATCCCTCAGAGATGTAGCCTAGAGAGGGCGGTGGTCAGCGGGGCGAGTGAACACTGACGTCCGCTCATGCTTTGGTTCTCATTCGTACCGAATCTCACTAAGCAAACGTTCAAACAGGCGCTATCTTTACTAATCGACTGCAGATTTAAATATAATACATATACATTCTCGACTGAACTAATCTTAAAACTACACTTTGACACCAAGAAAGGGTAATATAAAGTAACGGCTTTTCCGTCCATTGAGTTGTTATGAGCTTCAAAGCAGCCGAAAGTTTTACCTGTTATTCTGGCCGCCCTCAAATCCGTGGCGGAAGAAGTAGTTCTCAAACAAAGAGGCTTTTAAAATAACTCCGTTGTTGTTTTCTAGTTTTCGTTTTTCAAACGTGTGCCGTCGAACTGTTGTATAAAAGCAATATCGCTCTCGGAGTCGTGTGATATAGCTCTATATCATCACGGCTGTGATTGCCTCCGGCACTCGGCCTACGGCCTTGTGCTTCCTGGTTTCTGGGGCAACACAATCGGGGCTTTATGAGCAGCAGGTGAGAGGAATTAAGTTGGCGACTTGCGATTGGAGGATGGGCTGAAGAGGAGACAGATAAATAGAGCAGTAGAAGCACCAGAGAGAGAGTTGATTTCCGGGGCGAGCTCCGCTCCGCCAAGGGCGGACCACAACTTACACTTCCTGTGAAGCGCCTAGAGCGCCGTTGATCCGGGGATCGCTTTGGAAGCGAACGGAAAGAGTGCGGGCCCAAGAGAGGCGAAAGGAAGGAGTTGTGGCTATATAATATAGCAGAGCATCACGGAAAAGAAGGCGTTGTTTTTGTTGCTGTAGCGTTGGTGGCTGTAGTGCGGTGTTGTCGTTGCCACGGAGGCCTGGCGGAACTGGTAAACAGAGGGATCGGAGTTTGGATTAACTGGGTGAAGAAAGCATCGCTAAAGCGAGTTACTGGGTCGAGTAAGTGAAAGACAGTCGCTGTTATGATGTGGATCTACTGACACGATATGCCTTTGTGGAGTTTGGGAGAGCACTTACCATAGCGGACGACGAAGACCATTAACAGCGGAACTCCAGCTGTGAACAGGACCAGGAATAGCAGAGAAGCCTCAAGGAGTGTGAGTAGACGAACTAAATTTTTGGGAAGAATTAAACAAAGTGTATTACCTGATATTGTGTTGTGAGTTTACCACGTAGCGTTGCGGCCCCACTGGAAAGGGAAGCGTGGGCGAGCCGGGGAACAACACTGGAAGTATAAAACGCATATGAGTGGCATTAAAGTCTGTGTTACGTATTGTGAATCTAAGGTGTATTACCTGATCTCGTGTTGTGAGTTTGCCACGTAGCGTAGTGGCCCCACTGAGGAGTGAAGCGTGGGTGAGCCGAGGAGCACCAGTAATAACCCCAGGGGGTCCTGTGTCCATCTCCTATGCACTTCCACCAAGAAAATCACCCAACCAACCGCACGGTGGGTCCGGGTCGAGTTCTGGCTCAGTCCGTAGTTCACTAAGTGTGTGTGTAGTGCCGTGGGTGAGTCTGTGTCTTCATTGTGTGTGTACACCTAAGCTTGCAGTGTCATGCTGTGCTCATGTTAACAGAAGCCACTTCGAGGCCAGAGGAGTCGTGAGGAGATCCCAGCCGTTGAGGTCAGTGGAGTGTGGGTTGGAGAAATTTGCAATTAGGATTTCCCTGAGGATAAAGTGACGGATCTTTGCTGTACCGACAAACGGGCAGTGATGAAGTATTTATCTTTTGGAGTGAGTAAATCATCTACGAACTGTGCTGTTGACAAAGGGTTGTTGGACTGAAGTCTGTATTCAATAACTGTTCTTTCATGGAGCCTCCTCAAGGGTTCGCCCCTGTGCAGTAATCTCTGGGACCGTGAGTAGAGGAGGAGCAAGGGAAGCGTTCGGCTCCACATACGTCCATTCGACATCTCTCCATCACCCAGAGCGCCGCAGGTCAGCCGTGGGTCCCCTTTGTTCTTCTTGGAGGCCGTAAGTCGGAGCACATTGTGTTTAACCCTCACCCTGTTAAGTCCACTGCCGCTGAGTCAAGGTTGTACGGAGTGACCGTTGTGTTGAGTGAACCTGAGAAGGAAAGTAAAGTCCCAGTCTTGTGTGTTACTTACCTCTGCTTACAGCACGAACCTGAAAAAGGAAAGTAAAGTCCCAGTCTTGTGTATTACTTAACTCTGCTTACAGCACGAACCTGAGGAAGGAAGTAAAGTCCCAGTCTTGTGTTACTTACCTCTGCTTAGAGCACGAACCTGAGAAAGGAAGTAAAGTCCCAGTATTGTGTCACACTTACCTCGGTTTGCAGCACGAACCTGAGGAGGGAAGCCAAGCCCCAGTTCTAATATCGATAGACAGCACACTAACCACCTTTCTCTTGTGATCTTGCCTCCAGGAGAAGAGGAGCGCGCCATGGGTTCAAGGAAACAAACCCAAAGGAGCCTGTCCCCGTGGAAGCTCCACCTGGAGGCGTGAAGGAATTATTGTTTTAATTGCCCCCTTTCCCTTCCCCACATCATTTTAAGTAATTAATAAAGATTCATTTTAATTATATTTATTCCTTGTGTGTCTGGTCATTGGGGTGGCTTTGGGACCTCCTTGAGGTGGAAACTAGGAAGGGGCGTGGCTTGTTACATTCTGTGGTCCGTCCCGACCTGTGACATATCCAATTTTAAAACTTTATGAACGAAAATAACTACCTTCCGGTAGCGCCGCCATCTTAGACTCCTATGTATTCAGGAGAGTATTAGCGTGGTGTACGCACTTATCTTAGTGACGTATGACAAATTTGGAGGGCGGGGGCACATATCAGCAGCAGAGTACCCTCCGTACGCTGTGTAAAGCTTTGATCTTGAATGCGGACGCGACTAAGATGGCGGAATTACCGGATGCAAGTTATTTTCGTTTATAAAGTTTTAAATGTGGATATTTCTACAACGAAACTGTGCGAATTACCCTCAGAAGGCCTTCGTTTATCATCGTGGAGCCGTTTGAATTTATTTTGTGAAGGATGGGTGCACATTTTTTGGGCTTGAAGGTCGTGGACCCCATAACTTCACATTTGACTAACTGAAAGATCTAAAACATTTTCTAAAATAACTGAAAATGTCATTGTCTGAAAAATGATGGACATATGCATCTCAGATGGCTTCGGGGTGAGTAAATCATGGGTTTAATATCATTTTTGGCCGAACTATTCCTTTAATCTGCAGTATCCAATCAAGGCACTGCCATTTAGTGCAGAGATCAACTAATTTGTTTTAGGACATGTCATATTTTTGCTCAAACCTAAAAAGTGGCAATTTTTATATGCTATAATAAATTATCTAAATGTTATTTTGAGCTAGAACTTTACATACGTTATCTGGAGACATTAAAGATTTATTTGACATCTTAAAAAAGTTTTTTGTGAAATGTCCCCAGCATAGGAAAAGGAATAGGTAAATGGGCATAAAGCAAACACATACAACACATCTGTTTCAGAATGGGGGGGGGGTTGTCAAACCCGAGACAGTGTATAAACCTAACCTGGTCAGGGCAGGTTTTATTCTGTAAACTCTGAAATTCTGGCAGTCTCCTCCCCTTTTTTGAATGAGTAGTGGTGTTTAACTCTAATCTCGTTAGTTCATTTAGTGCATTCATTCATTGCTCACATTTGTATTTACGTACACTGTAAAATATTTTTTAGCAAACTTTAAGTTATAATCAAATTGCCAGTGAAAGTCATTTTAACTTACAACTTCATATATTTTATATATTACCCTAAAATCTAATCAAAAAAATGCACTGGTAGGATTTTGCGATTGAGACAGCCCTTAAAATGGCAGACTCCCCAATCAGTGCCCTGACTACTAAACAAGGGAGCTGATTGAGACACAGCCAGAGAGAACAGACAGGATGACAGACAGGGATTGTGACGAAAGTGTTACCACTATTCATGTCTTTGTCTAGCTAACAGTGACTTCTGACTACATAATAATTTCAATGCAGTCCATATGGCACTTAAAGGGATAGTTCGGCCAAAAACGATATTAAACCCATGATTTACTCACCCCCAAGCTGTCCGAGTTGCATATGTCCATCGTTTTTCAGACAAACACATTTTCGATATTTTAGAAAATATTTTAGATCTTTCTGTTCATTAAATGTTATGTTGCGGGGTCGAGCAATAGTCCACGACCCCCAAGTCCAAAAAAGTGCGTCCATCCCTCACAAATCAAATCCAAACGGCTCCAGGACGACAAACAAAGGTCCCCCGTGGGCAATCCGTGCGGTGCCGCTGCAGAAACATCCATATTCAAAACGTCACCAACGCCACAAACCACCTTCCGGTAGCGCCGCCATTTTGGAGTGATGCGCATTCAGGATGAGAGCTTACGCAGCGTACAGAGTTTCTCTGCTGCTGCTCTGTGCCCCCGCTCTCCGAATTTGTCATACGTCACTAAGAAAAGTGCGTACACTACGCTCATACTCTCTCCTGAGTCTAAGATGGCGGCGCTACCGGAAGGTAGTTTATAACGTTTTCGATTCATTTTTTTTTTAATATTGCAGCACAAGCCAAAAAAAATTTTAAAAGCTCAAATAATTGCAAATTATTAATCTACAGTAGCAGATTCAGATCAAACTATTATTTTAATGTTAGTATCTGCAAAACCAGTAACAGGACGTGGCTGCATAAATCACTGGAGACATCTGGAAGAGAGTAGATAGACAACTGGAAAAGTTTTCAAACTGTAGCAGTAATAAAGTGCATAATATGGCAAATGATAAAATGCATATATTTATATAATGTATGCATATATAATATAATAAACCTATGCTGGGTTGTTTTAACTCATAGTTAAGTTAACAACAACCCAGCATATGTTTAAATACAGTTTCACTATACCATCATTGAAAAATTTTATATTTCATCAAAATAGGCTAAAGTAATCACTCTGAATCCTCTAAAAGTCAGCAGCTGGATTATAAAACTCGTGCATACCAGCACTGAATATATATTTTGACCAATATCTTTCTGCCCTCAGTCAAAAGAGAGCGCATGTCAGATAAGCATTTTCACTACAGACCAATTACAGAAAGCTTCCAAAACTCACAGAATACAAATGTGAAAAGCAACGCACCTTTGAAAAGCTGTGGAGGTAAAAATGATCTTCACAGTGCCTGACTGAATTTATGAAACAGTGCCAAAGCCCATTAACAAGCCAGTCGGAATACCTAAACCTAAAGGCTGCATCAGTCTGTGAATTTATCTGGCAGCGTAAACATGCCTAGCAGCCCTATGCAAAATACACAAAGTCTCTAAAGCTTAACCTCTGTAACTGGACAAATACAGATTTTATGGAGTCAAATGAGGCATCACCCTTCTTTTTAACACTTCCTTTACAACCTCTCAGCTTTGAGTCTGCTTTACGTCTGCTTTGTTAGCTTTGAGTCTGCCTCCACTTAACTGCAAGGTTAATGGACAACCATGATTCCCTTAAGTCATTTTACATGCCAAAAAGTCATTGATCTGAAAATTTAATGAAGCTCTTTAAGTCTCCAAGTATTACAAAACTCATGCCTTTATACAATCCTTATCTCAGCATAATCTTCTGGGAAAATTATCCCTTGTATTCGAAATTACTAACACCACCAAACAGCTTTGAAACAGCACTCTAGTTCCCTCCTGAAACTGAGTCTATAGTCATATTGACATGACATCACTTCCATTTTAATCTCACCCTATTTCACAAGCAAGCTACTACATTTGCAAAGAAGACCTTATCAATGTATAACTATTACAGTTTTTTTCGATTGCTAAACGACAGTGGGCACAACTGGAGTCACATGTGCAGAACTCTAAATACAGTCTTCACAGCAGCAGTTCATGTGGACCAAACTCTAGTTCGTTTTTCATTGCTTGAACATAGTTTTCAAAACTCTATACACTTATCCCTAGCCTGGCACCCAGGCTAACTTATCCCATGACTTTAACCACAACCTGCACAACACTGTGGATTGACAGCACTTTGTTCAAATGCTAACACACTGTTGTCAAAACTGTGAACCACACATTCAAAACAGAATTGATTTCAGCCTTGTGCCTTTCAAACACTGCTGAGCCCCTCAATTATTTGTTTTTCAATTACAGTATGTACTTTTATTTTCAACCTTTTTTTCTCATTACTGTAATTCCGTAAATTACTACAGACTACAGAAGCAAAATGCTTATTTTCATTTACCTTAAAGAATTATGATGTTCTAAAAAATTAATAAATCACGTGATAAATCAATAAATAAATCATTCTTTGAAGAAAACATTACTTTGTATGAAGTCACTGAAATTGTTGAAACTGTAAAGATAATGGGCCCTATTTTAACGATCTGAAACGCAAGTCCGAAGCGCAAAGAGCAAGTGACTTTGTAGGCGGATCTTGGGCGCTGTTGCTATTTACCCGGCGGGAGAAATAAGTCTTGCGCCGGGCGCAAATCAATAAGGGGTTGTTCTGAAATAGGTTCATTATTCATAGGTGTGGTTTGGGCGTAACGTCAAATAAACCAATCAGAACGCTATCCAACATTCCCTTTAAACGCAAGGGCGCAAGTTCCATGGCGGGTTGCTATTATTATGACGGATTTGACAGGCGCATGCCAGGAGCGGTTCACAGCCGAGGAGACCCACATTCTTGTAAGAGCAGTCAAAGACAGAGAAGTTGTTTTGTATGGGGATGGGAGAAACCCGCCCAAATCAGCGTCGGTTAAACAGGCGTGAGAGGAAATAGACGCAATTGTCTCATCAGCAGCTGCGCCAAGCACTACAATGATGTCAGGAGACGGGGGGATCCCAAGCTTGCCAGCATAAATCGGGCACGCCGGGCACACAGGAGGACATCGCTGCGTCCACCCTCACCGCTGAAAGGGTTTGGGGGCTTTGAAATCGGACACAAGCAAGGTCCAACCCCAAAGTACACTTACAAATCAAGTTCACATACATGAAGGTTCCTTATGAAAACATTTTAATTATTATTTACATAAAATAAATGTAATACAGCCACACAACAAACTTATGAAAATATTTTAATCGTTATTTGCATGATAATTGTTTAACGCTGCCACACAAAATAAATAAAAACTATTGTCACAAGCCAGGGGCTGGCCGCTAAGGGTTAAGCCACGCCCCTTCTAACTTCCACCTCGAGGAGGTCCCCAAAACCAACCCAATGACCAGACAACAACGATTACAGGTAAGTATAAAAATATTCTTTATTTATTTAAATATTTAAAATATACGGGGACTTGGGGAAAGGGGATTTAAAACTAAGATCAGGATCTGTCCTCCAGGGGGGGGGGGGTTTACGTCGGGGAACGGGCTCCCGCCTCTGGTTCCCTCTGCCCGTGGCGCGCTCCTCTTCCTTCCTGGAGGCAGACTAAAATCACAATGAATATGGGCCTGTACTGTTTCCTGTCCGTGTACCTGCGTGTAGTTCGCGGCACTCCGCCGTCTTCCCACGCAGCTCCTTGGTTGTCAACCCACTCTCCCTTCCTGTTTTCCCTTTCTCTCCACAGGCTACAGCTGGGGCATGAAGACACAGTGGATCGTTCTCGCGAGAGTCTCCTCACCTCTCCACCGACTACAGCTGCTGGGTAAGTATGAATTTTCCTCCTCGACTCGTTACTTTAGTGCTCACACTTGTTCTCTCTCTTCTCCCACAGACAACAGCTGGGACACAAAAGCACAGTGAATCAACTCCAATTTGTTCTCTCACCTCGTCGCTGACTACAACTCCTGGCACGTATGGTTCTCTTTCACAACTGGTCTCCTTAGAGCTCACGCTTGTTCTCTCTCTTTTCCTCCACAGACAACAGCTGGGACATAGAGGCACAGTGAATCGTTCTCAGCTAGTTCTCTCACCTCGTCGCTGATTACAGCTTCTGGTACGTATGGTTCTCCTTCACAACGGGTCTCCTTAGAGCTCACACTGGTTCTCTCTCTCTTCCTCCACAGACGACAGCTGGGACACAAAGGCACAGTGAATCGTTCTCGGTTAGTTCTCTCACCTCGTCGCTGATTACAGCTTCTGGTACGTATGGTTCTCCTTCACAACGGGTCTCCTTAGAGCTCACGCTGGTTCTCTCTCTCTTCCTCCACAGACAACAGCTGGGACACAAAGGCACAGTGAATCGTTCTCAGTTAGTTCTCTCACCTCGTCGCTGATTACAGCTTCTGGTACGTATGGTTCTCCTTCACAACGGGTCTCCTTAGAGCTCACACTGTTTCTCTCTCTCTTCCTCCACAGACGACAGCTGGGACCCAAAGGCACAGTGGATCGTTCTCAGTTAGGTTTCTCACCTCGTCGCTGATTACAGCTTCTGGTACGTATGGTTCGCCTTCACAACGGGTCTCCTTAGAGCTCACACTGTTTCTCTCTCTCTTCCTCCACAGACGACAGCTGGGACACCAAGGCACAGTGAATCGTTCTCAGTTAGTTCTCTCACCTCGTCGCTGATTACAGCTTCTGGTACGTATGGTTCTCCTTCACAACGGGTCTCCTTAGAGCTCACACTGGTTCTCTCTCTCTTTCTCCGCAGACGACGGCTTTCTTCCCTGTTGATGGACAGACTGAACAGGTTATGTTATATTCTCTCAGGGTAGCGGACTCACGATAACGGCTAGGCGTACTGCATCGACCGGCAGTGGTTTCCAAGATAGCGCCGGGGACCAAACCCTCTCGGCTGACTCGTTGATTCAACAGAGGGGCGGAAGTGTCACGCCGTCACACCCGGGTCGAGCGCTGCCCTTTCCTCGACGCCCGTTGGCAATCGACAACCGGACCGGGGCGCCCCTTTGTAGAGACCTCGGGGCAGCGGATCTCCTTCGCCTCTGACTCTGTGATGATAGACAGCACACAGGTAAAGTAGCAATGTAACTGGTAATACTCACACCGCCAGTCGTACAGATCTTCACCGCCACTCCTAACACAAGTCCGCCAAGCGTCTGGCTACGAAAATACTTCAGGAACTACTCCGCAATTTCCAATGCTGAAACACACTCACAGCATAATCATACACAGGGTTATTCTAGAATCCGTTTTCCTCTTCAGCGCCCCTAGCGAGTGACTGGAGGCGGGGTACGTCTGACACGACACAGCAATCTCACTGCAATATACACAGCACCACTTCAAGTGAAATTTCTACATCCAAGACTCACCCACCACGCTCAGTGCACACAATAGACGCCCGTCTTCCTTCGCCTCGCTCTGGACAAGAATGTGGAGATGGTAACACGGCCTAGCAGCTGTTTTCCGTCACTGTGGCTGTCTCACACGAAGATCCTGCGGCTCACCCACCACGCTGACTCAGGGGCAGGGCCACTCACTCTCGCTGGAAAGCACTTAAACGATGTCCAGGTCAAAATACATGCAAGGTACATTCAATAAATGAGTTCGTTTACTCACAACTGCGGTGCTTCTGTTATCTCACGCTTCCTTAGGTTAACTCCTCCTTACGATAATCCCAGCTACACAGATGGGTACTCACGATAGCACGTTCCTTCTTCCTTCACTTCCTTTATACAAGGTCGATCTCCGCTCACTTTCCAACCCATAAGGTCTTCAATATCTGCATCAGCCAAAATCCCACGATGCACAAAGAGAGAGAGAGCAAGTCCAATAATCCGACTGGCGTACCCGGTGAGTTTAACTCAGCGCTACAGCACACACCAACACTGGTCATAACAACAACACAAACTGTGATTTAAGCTGCTCTTAAGTATTCGCCCGGGTGTTGCCTTCGTCCAATCACCCGGCGTTCTTGTTAATTACCCGCAGCTGTCCGTAGTTTGGCTGATTACCGTCCTCGCGGTGCTACCGGATGTCCGGTGTTTTCTCTTCCCGGTCCGGGCGGAAACATCCGGGCGGAACCAAACTTTCCCAACTTTTGGTTCCGCCCAAAAGATCGTCACTCCTGTGACACTATCACCACAATGCTCACCACAATGATTTCCCTTATCTCATGTATTACAGTTTTTTTCTATTGCTAAACGACAGTGGGCACAACTGGAGTCACATGTGCAAAACTCTAGCTATAGTCTGCACAGCAGCAGTTCATGTGGACCAAACTCTAGTTTGTTTTTCATTGCTTGAACACAGTTTTCAAAACTCTACACAATTACCCCATGACTTTAACTACAACCTGCACAACACTGTGGATTTACAGCACTTTGTTCAAATGCTAACACACTGCTGTCAAAACTGTGAACCACACATTCAAAACAGAATTGATTTCAGCCTTGTGCCTTTCAAACACTGCTGATTGCAATGTCATATAAATATAAATTCCAATTTCATATATATGTCCAATGTCGTATATATATTTCATATATATATATAAAGTATTACTTTTTATATTACAGTTTTTTTCGATTGCTAGACGCCAGTGGGCGCAACTTTAGTCGCATGTGCAGAACTCTAACTACAGTCTGCACAGCAGCAGTTCATGTGGACCAAACTCTAGTTCGTTTTTCATTGTTTGAACACAGTTTTCAAAACTTTACACACTTATCCCATGACTTTAAACACAACCTGCACAACACCGTGGATTTACAGCACTTTGTTCAAATGCTAACACACTGCTGTCAAAACTGTGAACCACACATTCAAAACACAATTGATTTCAGCCTTGTGCCTTTCAAACACTGCTAACTGCAATTTCATATAAATATAAATTCCAATTTCATAATATTATTTCATATATATATAATATTACTTTTTATATAAGTATGATATGTAGAGCTCAGAAAAACTAATTTTGGAAATGGAACAAGGAAGACGGGTTTGTGGAGGGAGAAGGGTGGCATGTAGTGGCCTGATGCTAGAGAGAGGCACGATTAGCTCCTCAATTATTTGTTTGAATTACAGTATGAACTTTCAGTTTCTACCTTTTTTCCTCATTACTATAATTCCATAAATTACTACAGACTATTGAAGCAAACTGCAAATTTTCATTTACCTTAAATAATTGTTCTGTTCTAAACATTTCAAGAAATCGTGTGATAAATCAATCAATAAATAAATAATTATTTGAAGAAAACATTACTTTGTATGAAGTCACTGAAATTGTTCAATCTGTAAAGATAAAAAGTTAGTATTTTGTGTATTGGTGTTTGATGTTAGTGTTTTTCCTCTCAGTGTGTTGTGAGTGACAGTGTGCGTTATCTCTTTGAGAATTGTGTTTAGTGTTTGGCTGCACTGAGCTGTTTTGAGTCATGTGTTTAGAGTTGTGTTGCTTGAAGTGAGTTTTGCAGGTGATATGTACAGTTTAGCTCAGGTGACTTTTGGTAGTGCAGACTGTAGTTAGAGTTTTGCACATGTAGCTCCACTTGTGCTCACTGTCGTTTAGCAATCGAAAAAAACTGTAAAATGATAGGTAGAGCTCAGAAAGACAAATTTTGGAAATGGAACAAGGAAGACGGGTTCGTGGAGGGAGAAGGGTGGCATGTAGTGGCCTGATGCTAGAGAGAGGCAGGATTAGCCCCTTATTTATTTGTTTGAATTACAGTATGTACTTTTAGTTTCTACCTTTTTTTCTCATTACTGTAATTCCATAAATTACTACAAACTATTGAAGCAAACTGCTAATTTTCATTTACCTTAAAGAATTATGATGCTCTAAAAAATGTGATAAATCAATCAATAAATAAATAATTATTTGAAGAAAACATTACTTTATGAAGTCACTGAAATTGTTCAATCTGTAAAGAAAAAAAGTTAGTATTTTGTGTTTTGGTGTTTGATGTTAGTGTTTTTCCTCTCAGTGTGTTGTGAGTGACAGTGTGTGTTATCTCATTGAGGGTTGTGTATTGTGTTTGGCTGCACTGAGCTGTTTTGAGTCATGTGTTTAGAGTTGTGTTGCTTGAAGTGAGTTTTGCAGGTGATATGTACAGTTTAGCTCAGGTGACTTTTGGTAGTGCAGACTGTAGTTAGAGTTTTGCACATGTAGCTCCACTTGTGCTCACTGTCGTTTAGCAATCGAAAAAAACTGTAAAATGATAGGTAGAGCTCAGAAAGACAAATTTTGGAAATGGAACAAGGAAGACGGGTTCGTGGAGGGAGAAGGGTGGCATGTAGTGGCCTGATGCTAGAGAGAGGCAGGATTAGCCCCTTATTTATTTGTTTGAATTACAGTATGTACTTTTAGTTTCTACCTTTTTTTCTCATTACTGTAATTCCATAAATTACTACAAACTATTGAAGCAAACTGCTAATTTTCATTTACCTTAAAGAATTATGATGCTCTAAAAAATGTGATAAATCAATCAATAAATAAATAATTATTTGAAGAAAACATTACTTTATGAAGTCACTGAAATTGTTCAATCTGTAAAGAAAAAAAGTTAGTATTTTGTGTTTTGGTGTTTGATGTTAGTGTTTTTCCTCTCAGTGTGTTGTGAGTGACAGTGTGTGTTATCTCATTGAGGGTTGTGTATTGTGTTTGGCTGCACTGAGCTGTTTTGAGTCATGTGTTTAGAGTTGTGTTGCTTGAAGTGAGTTTTGCATGTGATATGTACAGTTTAGCTCACGTGACTTTTGGTATTGCAGGTAGTAGTTAGAGTTTTGCACATGTAGCTCCAGTTGTGCCCACTGTCGTTTAGCAATCGAAAAAAACTGTAATATTTTTTATTGTAACAATTTATGATTTAATGATTTCCCTTATCTTATATTTTTTATTGTAACAATTTATGATTTGCAAAAATAACTGTTGCATCTGTGTAGATTAGATAAGCAATGCGCGTTGTGCACGCTATACATTATGGTCAAGCATGCGCCCTTAAAATAGCATAATGAACCACGCGCAACTGACTTTAGACTAGTTTTTTTTGGTTAGTAGCGCAATTGTTTTTTGAAACTGCAAAATAGCATAAGAGATGGTTTGCGCCGGAGCACGCCTCCTTTTTTGCGCTGAACCGCCCAGGGAGCGCAAGTTCATTCCCTAGTTTGCCGACGTGCGTCTGTGGAGGGAAAAACCCGCTGTGCGCCAGTGCAAAATACGAAATGATACATGCGTCACTGACAAAGTCAATTGCGCTGGGTGCAAGATAGGGCCCAATAAGTTTGTATTTTTTGTATTGGTGTTTGATGCTAGTGTTTTTCCTCTCAGTGTGTTCTGAGTGACAGTGTGTGTTATCTCAGTGAGGGTTGTGTTTAGTGTTTGGCTGCGCTGAGCTGTTTTGAGCCATGTGTTAAGAGTTGTGCTCACGTGACTTTTGGTAGTGCAGACTGTAGTTAGAATTTTGCACATGTAGCTCCAGTTGTGCTCACTGTCGTTTAGCAAAAAAAATTATATATGATTATAAATTGACACTTTTAAGATTTATTTAATGCATTGAAATAATAGACGGGTTGCACGTCATTAACTGGCTGTGCGCGCACCCTGTAATGTTTGTAAACTTGCAACCCGTCTATATGATATCTACATAGAAGGTATGTGGCTTTATTAAAGGAATAGTCTACTCATTTTCAATGTTAAAATATGTTATTACCTTAAATAAGAATTGTTGATACATCCCTCTATCATCTGTGTGCGTGCACGTAAGCGCTGGAGCGCGCTGCGACGCTTCGATAGCATTTAACTTAGCCCCATTCATTCAATGGTACCATTTAGAGATAAAGTTAGAAGTGACCAAACACATCAACGTTTTTCCTATTTAAAACGAGTAGTTATACGAGCAAGTCTGGTGGTACAAAATAAAACGTAGCGCTTTTCTAAGCGGATTTAAAAGAGTAACTATATTGTATGGCGTAATAGCACTTTTGGGAGTACTTCGACTCGGCGCAGTAACACCCTCCCTCTCCCATTATGAGTGTGAGAAGGGGAGCGGACTTTTCAGGCGAGTCGAAGTACTCCCAAAAGTGCTATTACGCCACAAAATATAGTTCCTCTTTCAAATCCGCTTAGAAAGCGATACGTTTTATTTTGTACCACCAAACCCGCTCGCACAACTACTCGTCCCAAACAGGAAAAACGTTGATGTGTTTGGTCACTTCTAACTTTATCTCTAAATGGTACCATTGAATGAATGGGGCTAAGCTAAATGCTATCGAAGCGTCGCAGCGCGCTCCAGCACTTACGTGAACGCACACAGATGATAGAGGGATGTAACAACAATTCTTAGTTAAGGTAATAACATATTTTAATATTGAAAATGAGTAGACTATTCCTTTAAGTGCAAAAATTATCCAGAGATGGTTTTACATGTCAATTTACAACCAAAGGATTTGCCCTTTGAATGAAACGGCCTATTACCGTAAAACTTAAAATAATAGCCCCGGCTTTTATTTTTCCAAACCTATCGTCACACCAGGCGTCTAAAAGAGACAGGCGTCTATAAGAGACAGGCTTTTAATTTAATTGTTCAAGCATGACAGCAGGAGGTTACCACATATTACTCGGCTATTATTTTAAGTTTTACGGTATTACCTTATTTAAAAGGCTCATGAATAATAATGTTGAGCTCTGCTCTGATTGTTTGTCAGAGCAACTCTTTTGAATATGTGTGTGTGTGTGTGTGTGTGTGTGTGTGTACCTGGTAATTATCATGTTGTGGGGACCAATTGTCCCCATAGGAATACCAGTGTTTTTGTGACCTTGTGGGGACATTTTGATGTCCCCATGAGGAAACAAGCTTATAAATCAAACGGAATGATGTTTCTTGAAAATGTGAAGTAGTAGAAGGGTTTCTGTGATGGTTAGGGAATGGGGTAGGTTAGGGGAATAGAATATACAGTTTGTACGGTATAAAATGCATTACGTCTATGGAATGTTCCCACAAAACATGGAAACCAGAATGTGTGTGTGTGTGTGTGTGTGTGTGTGTACCTGGTAATTATCACGTTGTGGGGACCAAATGTCTTTATCTCCTGTTTGTTACAAATAAACAAATTTTAGGGTACAATCCTTTTCTTGCATTTGTTAATAATTTTTTGAGATTACACAATCATGTAGGCTTTCCATCCATTTACAGCAATTAAAAGCCATGACTGAAAGAAAACGACTTTTAAAGTTTAAAAAAAAATCAATACAAATAATAAAATATATATTTTTAACATCAATCTTAAACTGGGGGTATTTTTTTCTGTTAAGTTTTTCAGTTTACAAATTCTGTCATCTAAATTAGGAATCAGCATGACGCGAGCGCAACTGGCTTTTAAAGGGGATGAGAGCTGAGACTCTCAATAGATAATTGCACGTTACGCCCTAAACACCCGTAATGTGCAATTATCTATTGAGAGACCCATTACGAGAACAGGAACAACGCTTTTAGACACAAGCACAAACCCTTTCTCCCGTCGTTAAATTAGCAAAATAGATTCGGACACGCCCTTATAGACTGTGCTCTGTGCACTTTAGACAGTGTACATAGATCATTAAAATAGGGCCCAAAATGTTTTGTGAAAGCCAAGAATATTTCAAAGTCAGGTCAAACTTTTATATAAACCAAATTTAAAAACAACAGGAGGTGAATGAACATGCTTTTAATTTATAGGTAAATAGAGTTATTCAAATAACAAAACTAAAGAATCAACCAAACAGAAACAGAAAACTGTGCCAATGTAGGACAAGGTTATGACAGAACACGAGGCAGGACTGTACATGCTATAGTTTATTACAAATACAGTTATTCATTGCAAAAGCTCTGTTTTCATTTACAGTTTTTCTCAGTCGCTTTGGTTCATTTCTCAGATCAGAAATGAAATTCTCAAAACTATGTGTTTAATCGTCACTTGTGTCACTTGTGTCACTTGTGCACATAAAAAAACAGTTTCTCATTTATTTGAAGAAGTTGCAAAAGATCCATGCAATGATTATGTACAATTCTCTGTTATTTCATAAATTATCAATTGCTTATTTCATGTTGATCAAAATGTATTATAATGGGTCTCTGTTGAATAGTCTCACCCCCAACAACATTTAGGGATTATTCATAGTAAAAGTCTTTACATGCAAAATGGATGAACAAGTTGTCATAATATGTCAAGCATATTTCTATACATTAGTCACTTTTTCTAAATCTACTCAGGTAAATCTTGACTTGTGAATAATGAATGCATCTCATGAACCATCAACTGTCTGGCAAGTATATATATATATATATATCTCATCTCAACTCAACTCAACTTTATTTATATAGCACCACAAAAAACAATGATTGTTGACCAAGGTGATGTACATTAATCCATAGTATTAACAATAAAATAAAACTAAAAGCAACAATTACACCAGAAAGACATGACAAATACATAAAAACACTCCAGACACGCAATATCAACTACACTTATACGCCAAGGAAAACAATAGGTTTTGACCTTAAACTCATGTAGTGTGGTGGCAGTTGTAATAACAGCAGGTAGACTGTTTCACAGTTTTGGTGCAACCACAGAAAATGCTCGATCTCCTCTAGTTTTTAATTTAACCCGCGGAACACTTACCATTCTCTGATTGGATGACCTAAGTGATCTTCCAGGATTATGGATGGAGATTAAGTCAGAAATGTATTCTGGAGCCAGCCCATTCAAAGATTTAAAAACCAGCATCAAAACTTTAAAATCAATTCTAAAATGTATTGGGAGCCAGTGCAGAGACTTAAGCACAGAGGTAATATGCTCTCGTTTGCGCACACCAGTAAGGAGCCTAGCAGCTGCATTCTGCACCATTTGCAGACGATTAAGATTTGCTTGGTTGATGCCTAAATACATGGAATTGCAATAGTCAAGCCTTGTCAAAATAAAAGCATAATTCACCCTTTCAAAATCCTTAAGAGAAAGAAAAGATTTAACTTTGGCTACTAGTCTGAGATGAAAAAAACTGGTTTTGACTACCATGTTAATCTGCTTGTCAAATTTAAGAGTGTTATCGAAAACCACGCCTAGGTTCTTCACAAATGGTTTAACACATGGAAGTAGAGCCCCAAAATTTACGCAAGGGCCGTTCACCGCTTCTGATGATTCAAAAACAATAATCTGGAATTTGGAAGAATATGGAAGAATACAATTATATTCAGATGATTGGGCCATACAATACAGAACATTTGTAACCTTTTTCAACCCTTTTTAGACACTCTCTACAGGGATCTCATCCCTGAACACAAGAGGGGGCAGATTGGAAATGACCTGCTAAAGTATGTGATAGTACCAACATCATTAGTCAATGGTTTGTGGCCCACAACAGGATGCTGATGGAGTTCCTCTCACCCCACTCTCTATTCCTTACCCCCATTGAGGAATTTTTTAAGCATGGAGATGGAAAGTACTGCATATGATCGGCAGCCACATACACAGATGACCCTTCTGGCTGGCATGGATGCACTGTGTGATGACATCACAGCAGATGTTGTTAAAGACACTTGAAAAGATTCTTTCCACGCTGCATCATCGCAAGAGAAGATATTCATTGTGATGTGGATGAGAATTTGTGGCCCACAGACAGGAACGTCAGGAGGTGTAGGAAGACTGCACTGTAATTCCTACAGCACTGCATATACTGAATCGCTTCCCTAATAAGACTTTTTTTGAGATTTACACTTTTACTGTTTGTACTGTAATTTTTTGACAGACAATGTCATTGCAATACAGAAAGGAAAAGACAGCACTGCATAGCATAAAGAAAAAAAACTAAAGTAGAAATTTAAAGGACAATCTCCCAGGGGAAAACTGTACATGCAGTACTGTAGGAATTACAGTGCAGTTTTAAATACACCTCATCATGACAATCCTGTCTGTTAAAGAAGGTCAAGATTTACTTAGAAGAAATGTACCAATTCAAGACAGATTTAGAAAAAAAGTCTAATGGAAATGTATGGACTTATTATGACAACTTGTTCAACCATTTTGCATGTAAAGACTTATGCTATGAACTAATGCCTAAATGTTGTGGGGGTGAGACTATTCAACAGAGACCCATTATATACAATTTGATCAACATGACATAAGCAATTGATAATGTAGGAAACCACAGAGAATTATACATAATCATTTGCATGGATGTACCAAAGCATTTGCAACTTCTTTAAAGAAATGAGAAACTGCTGTGAAGATTGAACAGATAGTTTTGAGAATTTCAATTCTGATCTGAGAAATGAAGATTAAATCCGCCTTGTATCAAAAACAACACAAAATGTTTTGTGAATGCCAAGAATGTGTCAAAGTCGGGTCAAACTTTTATATAAACCACATTTAAAAACAAAAGGAGGTGAACGAACATGCTTTGAATTTAAAGGTAAATAGAGTTCTTTAAATAATACAACTAAAGAATCAACCAAACAGAAACATAAAACTGTGCCAATGTAGCACAAGGTTATGATAGAACATGACTGTACATGCTATAGTTTTTTACAAGTACAGTTATTAATTACAAAAACTCTGTTTTCATTTAAATACACAAAATAAACTAAAATGCATTCATAAAAAGATTTTGGAGGTATGGCTAGAAGTATTGTTGTTCCTTGTAGATGAGTCCTTGGCGTGACAAGTGCTCTGAAAACCTTTTTGTCTGCTATCATACAAAATTGATAGAATAAAATTATCTTTCTGCTATTTTTTGAGAAGCTTGTACATGCATCTTATCACATCATATGTACATTATTGTATAAAATCTACCCGTGTACTAAAGAGACAGAGTTTTATTTAAATGTAAATTTTGTCTCCTTTGTCCTTTTTCATATACTGGGGGCTTGTATGGTACACCTTATTCAAAACCCTTTTAAACTATGATAATAAAGTGAACATTGAAAGGCTACACTGCATGAAAGTTATTCTTGAATTATTGTTTTTGTTCCCTTCCTTGTTGCACTAGTTATTAAAGTTTTGATTGTCGTCATTTTTTCCATCCACCACTGAACATAAAAACTGCAGTCAAATGTATACTTGGCGCGGATGTTTTTAAGATCTTAGTTTTCAATGGACAATAATGCTATCTCAGTGTGAACAGAAGGACAAACGTAAAAAAAATCTGTTTTCAAATTTATTTGTATCCTGTTTTTTTAAAAGGCAAACAAACGCCTTGGGATACAAAAGAATAAGGCCTTTTGTAAAAATGCATTTATTTATTTTTTCTTTCCTTCACATTCAGTCTTAATGACCCAACAATAATTGCCCCATTATGCTAAGGGTGGCATTTTAATTATTGTCTTTATTATGTAGATGTTGTTTAAATGTGAAGCCATATTGTTTCTTTGATAGTAATGCTGTTTAATGTAAGGCCAGTTTGAATCTTTTTCTTTTAGTTTGACCTGCTTTTGTTTATGCCTGTGGCCATAAACATAACATGAATATAAAAGAACGACAGACAAATATTGTTTGATGTTTCCTCAATATTCTTCACCATTAGTATAATATTTCTATAAACAAGTTGACATGTTGATGTTATGAGGAGCACTGCTTTTTAGACTTGCTTGTGGCAAGGAAAAATCTTTAGTATTCATTCATTCTGACCCTTCCACCGATGTATCGACATGACACCAGCTAACACAGAGAAGCAAAGTATCTTTTCCACTAATATTATTAGAATAAAGGTCAAGTAGGAGCTCTAGTTAATACATCCTTATCATTTTGTTAGAGGTATTCGGACCACGTGTGAATTGTGAATAAACCCAGAGCAGGCTACTGTCAACAGACCAATTCTGCATTACAGATCTGGCAGAGACCCGAATGAATAGGTGCTCGAGAAACGGATCATAGGGTTCTATGTGTTTAGTTAGCTATCGTGCAGTTTAAACATGACAAAGATTACAGGGCAGTTCCCATTAATATTTCAACAATTTATAAACATTTCCAACTAATATATTGTGGCTGGACCTCCCAGTTAAAGCATTTTCTTAGCAAAGGGGAATTGAGGTCAAGAGTAACACGTGACATGACGCTAGGAGAAGAATTTTGATTTTATGACCATCTCACATCTGGTTTCAACTTAAAACATTAAGTTTCAATGGAACCATTTATCAGCAATAAGAATGAGAAACTGGGAACTCCTAAAAATCCAAATGCCCGCCATACAGTATATGTAAAGGGGGTAATTTATTCTTTATTAGTAGACACAGTGATTATGTATTGGGATAAATGCTTGGATGTATGAATTGGAAGGATTATATAATTGAAACATAGTCAAGTAATTTAGCAATTGCAAATTTAATATAGACACTACATTCTAAGTGCAGAAAAGAAGATGATTTCAGTTGCTTCATATATACTTAGAATATTTGTCAACAGCAAGCTGAGAAATGTGGAAATATGTGGCCTTTGACACTCTGTTGGCTGCAGCTATAAATGGCTTTAGAGAGATTATGTGCCTTAAAAAACATCAGATGGGTTGTGGCAATTAGTACTCATTACTAGTCTACTACTAAATCTACTGCTAACAAAAATGAATGCCTCCATGTACTCCATCCTAGACCATATTCATAATATAGCCTGGGATTATTTAATAAGAAATGACTCAAAGGATGTAACTTCAAATACTCCATCCTATATTTAAAATGCAATGCTTTGTTGTTCTTTGCTCTTCTAAATACATTGAATGAATATTACTAATTGACTTTTTCACCTTTTTTATGGGGCTGCTCTTTTATAGAACAGTAGACAGGAAAACAAAAGTCCAAATGATCCAGACCAGACTTAAATCCATGGAAACACATATGCACAGCCCTTTTACTTAAAAAAGCTGTTAGGTAGTGTGAGAATTCTTTGGCCCTGTCCCAAATGGCACACTCCGGAATTGTGGGCCTCCTCATAGTCCACACTTTGATGACATCATGTAGTGCAGACCTTAGGGACCCCTGACATGAGTCCAAGAGGGCGCACCGGAGTCATATTTTGGGACAGACTCGAGCGTCACACTGGAAATAGGAAGAGAAGTTACCTATCAGTGTGAACTCCTCCCTTCCGTCATCTGATTGGTTTGATTGCTCTTTCGCAAGGACTTCTGGGTTGGTAAAGTGCGTGAAGCCTACTACAGTGCGGGCTTTGCCGAAGACTGCATCAAGGGAGCAAAGGGGGCGCTGATGAGCACACTTCAGAGTGTAAAAATGACAGATGGGACACCCTACGGACTCGTAGACTAAGCGAGCATGAGCAATTTAAGGCCACGAGACCCAAAGTCCACATGAAGTGCGCCATTTGGGACAGGGCCTTTGAGGTAGCAGGGTGGGAGAAGCTATGTCTCCACAGCTCCATTAAAAATTGTTAATTAGTGGCTCTTTGTTTAGTGTGGCATCCAACAGCTCATGGGGAGATTCAGAGTTGGTGAGTGGTTGAATTTGTAAGTTTATGTTGCAATACTTCTGTATTTCTTTAAATATATCAAAGTTATTTAATGTTTAGTATTATTGTTTGGTTTTATATTTGTAATCTTTGTGATTGATTTATTATGTGTTAAAATTCCAAAATTTGTTTGTTTAGATACCATACAACTCTGGTCTCGTGATTTCTTGAGAATAAAATGTTAAGGAACTGGATTATTTGGAGCTTCTGTGTTTTAATGGGCACACCATCCTGGTAGCACTTTGCCTGAACTAGCTTCTATCCTTATTAAAAAATATACAAGTAGTCCATGGGTGAGAGGGTTTCAAGAATCAGCTTAAGAAGATGCCTTACCTGACCTGTGACAATTACTGTGACATGCATGCTCTCTCATAAGTTATTGCTTTGATACTGTGTTTAGAAAAGTATACCATTGTTGAAAGTATAACAGAAGTTACTTAAGAAAATGCATTATTTACATTTGTTTCAAGGCAATTTCTTTTTTTTTTGCAATCAGGCATTCATCATAAATTAAGGCTAATTGTAAGTGTTTGATTCATAGCAGGCACTTCAAGAGAGAAATTCTATATAAGCATCAACATTTTTAAGTAGAAATGTAACTTTATTTAAAATATTACCATAACGTTGGATTTTGACTTCTTTCTTATTCATTAGGATATAAATATTTTATTTCCAAAATGCTACAGACTAAACACATCTAGCTTTATCACTAATAAATAGACATAAACTCCCTATAGGATTCACTTCATACTATATTTATGTCTAGACGAGAACTGGGAGGAAAATTCCACTCAAGAAATATTAGATTGCATCATGTTACTTCACTATAACTGTGTAATAAATGCTTTATAAGTGAGACACAAATTGATGTATAAATCAGCATAGCCTTGACTGGTGTGTGATCAGTTTATTGACAAAGTAATTACAATTAATTGTTCACTTCAGATTAGGGAAGGTTAAGTGTTCCCTTGGGTCCCTTTCATAATGAGACAATTAAAGAATTAGAATAGACTATATTCACACAATGTGCCCCTAAATATCCCAATGATTTTTAGATGCATTGCATTTAGATTTACAAACAACATATAGAGGCTATAAGAAAGAAGAATGGAGACCCAAAAACAGAGTTTCAGTAAATTTCAATGTCGAATTTCTTGTCAGTTTCTAATATCATCTGATCACTATTTGTAACTGCATTTAAGAGTTTCAAGATCTACTAAGTTCTCAAAGCAGTTCGATCTAAAACCCGCTGACAACAACAATGGCCTGATGTGCAACATCTACAGAAGAGCATATTACATTTGTAATCAATGCACAATTTTGAATAAAATAAAGATGAGAAAACAGAAAACACTCATTATATGATAACTGCGGGCACCCTGGATAATTTGTTGTCTTTATAGTCATCTTAAAATGTTCATATGCTGAAATGAAATTTTAAGAAATATGAAAGCTCACTGTGTGAAGTGATTTTCTTAAAAATCATTATATTGTAACAGTGAACAAACAGAAAGAAAAGAATACTGCACTTGGACATTTATGGAACTTAATGATGTGAAGAGCGTCACAGGCATTTTAATGAAATGGAGATGGGCACAGAGAGACACACAAACACACCCATGCAATGTCAAAAAAAAAAGGTACAAAACTGTACCTTTTAAGTGGTAACCTTAAAGTTTTATTTGTGGGTATACAACACATAAACCTTTTTTCTCACAGTGCATTAAAATATAAACACCTTTTCCGCCATTTATGTCAAACCTACACCATGTTCATTATTTACATTATAAAACCCTTTAATGTAATAAAACTTCTTATTTTTAAACAATCATGCATTGTTCCCTTAATTTCATTACGTAGCTCTTCAGATGTTTTGTTTGAGGCATTACTTTAAATGGTTCATATTATAAATTTCCCCCTCTTACCTCAAAAGATAAAGGAAAATGGGATTTCTCAAGAACGTGTATGCGCGCGTGTGTGCACGTGCATGCAAACCCACTCAGCTTTTATGATATTTTATTGAGTTCCTTTTAACAGACTCCATTGATTATACTGCAGTATACAGAAGAAAGGTTACTGCAGAACACACCTAAGCGATGTAATATTTGACAACACACAGCTGGAGCACTGAGCTGCCAACACACCTGCGGGCATTTCAAAGCACTTACTGAACATTTTCCCTGCACCCAAAATATCTCAGTATCTCTATACAACCCTGTATCATGAAATTATGTACCTATAGTCACGTAATTTTGTGAGTCTTTTCGGTCACACTGACACCTTTTCCACCTTTTTCCACCTTTTTGCGTGAACATGTCATGTATTTCCATAGACTGTAAAAAAAGATGGACGACGCCTGTTCGCTCTCTTCCATTGGTGAAAAGTGAAAGCCGCCAGTGTCCTGATACGCTCTGACATCTTGGGTCTTGAGTTTGCGTAGTAGCGATTTCGGGAGCAGTCCTGCGCAGTAGTGAGCAGGAAGTAAAGCCTCGAAATCAAGACCCCGCCCTCGCTCTTGCAGAATGCGCATATCACACGATTTCACAGCTGTCAATCATTACGTGACACCACCGTTTTAATATCATTAAATAACTAATTAAAAACAAACTTATTTTAAAAACAAACATTTGAATTTACATCAGCGTGATAAAAATTACAGTAAATGAGAGAAACCAGCTTCGGGAAAAAGATAATTGAAGTGTAATTAAATTGTTTAGTTGGTCTCAAGTGCCATTGAATAACATGGGGAGGCGGGGTTTATGACCTATACTGGGACCAGTCACTGGGGAGCGATCGAGACGTTTTGGCTTCACCTTTCAGGTCTTGCGTATTTCTGTTTACATTTCACTGTCACATATTTGTTACTGTTTTGCCCTATTTTCAAACCATTGACGCTTCGTTTTAGGGTTAGATTTGGTGTTTGCGTTAGGATGTTACTTTAAGTATTGGTTTCAACATTTTTTCATGATTAATTTTTTTATATTTTATGATTTTTAAACTATTGTTGTCTGGCATTAGGGTTAGTGTTGGGTTTGGATAAGAATGTAATTTTATGTAAATCTAAACCTAAACCGAAGCGATAATGGTAAGAAAATAGGACAAAACAGTTGAGTAACAAATACGTGACAGTGAAACGTAAACAGAAATACGTGACATGTTCACCCAAAAAGGCGGGAAAACGTGTCAGTGTCACGGAAAACACTCACGAAATTACGTGACTATAGGTAAGTAATTTCGTGATACTGGGTTGCTCTATAGCAGAAGGTGTTTCACAATAAAAACAATTTAAGGGAATAAATCCTGAAAAGGTTTGCAGGAGGTAATCTATGCAAATTTTGCATGTAGTACTCAAGTCAAGTCATGACTATAACATGATATTAAGTTTCATGTCAATACATGAGATTCTGCTGGCATGCTTGCCATTGAATGCATTGATGTGTTATACAAATGGATTGGTCTTACAGATTCTTATTTCCAGATGTTCCTCATACCCCTCATAACCCCCAGCCCTCACTTGACAGAGCCAAATAGAGAGGCATCTGGAAAGAATAAGAAGACATACATTATATATATACTGTGTCAAAATAGTTCAAAGAATAGCAACATTTTAATCATCTTTCTCTTTTAAAATGTGCTCTCGGACCACACTTGTTTACATTTTTCAAGGTATGTACAGAGGCTGACAAGTACACCAACAATATTGATTTTAAAATGAACTGACAGATCTAAGAAGAATGCCTGGGGCTTCACAGTGATCTGTCCATCTCCACAGAGAAAACAGATATATATTGGATGTGAACTTCATCTTCAAAGCATAAAGAAAAAAACTCTAGAGATCTTTTCATCTTTATTCCTTCTGTCCCACAATCACAAGATATCACAAGGTGTTATTATTAGTGCTGTAGGCGCACAGAACTATTCCTGAAAACAAAAGACTTTAAAACGAGACGGTTTTCACAAGAGTCATTTGGAATGAATATGTGATGCTTATGTGGGATCAAAGCAATAGACTGAGGAATTTCATGATCTTTGCAGGCAATCCCAGTGTTTTAGAATAAAGGCATGCCTATTCTCTCAGAATTAAAGGATAGTTTGAAAGGAAACTCTGCAACTTTGCAGATTCCTACTGTACAGATTGCTGAAAGTAATTTTATGCATGACATTTCACAGTGCTTAAACTCCATATGAAATTTGTTTACTACTGGAGTACTAGAATACAGAATTTCCTTTCTTGAGATTTACTGGATTTACCATGATGCAATTCTCCTACTAATGAAAGCCAGGGATGGATGCACACATTCAGTTACTTTCCAGGGGGCTTAAACAAGTCTTTGCAGATAGACTTTCAATACACACCCAGCCATGAAGCATGTTAATGCTTGTTAATACAAATAGCTGAATTAAAAATAATTTGGCTAATTCAATATGTAAGTTATTTATAGAGACAAGGAAAGAATTGTTAATCTAAACATTGTCAGGATCCCGTCAGAATCTTGTTTTGAATTATATCTAGTCTTTGTGACAGGGTTCTGACAGTACCATGTTTTATGTGGGAGATGCATGGTTTTAGTATTGGTTTATTCTGACCAAGCATTTCCCAGGTCTCGTCACTTACCCCCGATCCCTTACTTGTGATTCTTTTCAGGTGTGTGTCATTAAATTATCCCTATTTAATATCCTTGGCTGCATCCGAAACCCCATACTGTACAGTAGGTACTGAATAAGATGAAGTACCTACTTACTTGCTGTTAAAACAGTAGGTACTGTATAGTATGAATCTTGGTAGTATGAATGAGATTCGGACGTACTACATCCGCCATGTTGCTACAAAATCTAACCGGAAGTAGTAGGTCATCCGGGTACTTTTCGCATACTTTTCGCATACTGTTTTTCGAAAACTATGTATTCGACATACTACTCACCTCGCCTACTGCGTTTCGCGTACTATATAGTATAAAGTAGGCGGTTTCGGATGCAGCACTTGTGTTTGATGTTCTGTACACGTGCGTTTTGTTTGCCTCCTGGTTCCTGTCTGTTTCATGTGAGTTTATATCTAGAGAGTATTTATGCTAAGTGTTATCTTTGTCTTGTTTTAAGTGTAGTTTAGTGTATGTATACCTTGTCAAGTTTAGTGTCAGTTTAGTGTTGTGTTCATCCTGTCCTGTTTTGCCCCCTCGTGGGTTTTGTTTTTTCTGTTTTTGTTTAATAAAGTTTCAGTATTGTTCATCTGTTGTCTGCGCTTGGGTTCATCTGTACCAAACCCTCACAAACATGGCATCTTTTTTACATACTGGTTCTAACATTGATGTTGTATTGTGAATGGTTACTTATAAAACTGCCTATTATTTTCCAATAAAAATGCTGACATAATGCAGAACATTATGAAACCAATTTATAGATTTTATTGAAGATTAACAGCAAGATAAGTAAGATATAAAAAACTTTTTGTAGTGCAAGTAATTTCAGGCGACAAAGAAAAGGAGCAGTAATCGGCCAGTAAATTTCTCTATTACTTATATATGATGTTTGTAATAAAAAGACACTCAGTGTCACTCAATGTAAAGCCAAAGTCTGACAGACAGTAAAATAACCAATCATTATTCACTTTTTAACATTTTTATTTTACAGTGAACTATCACTTTAAACCCATAAAGTCATTTTATTACATGTGATAACAGTTCTGGCTTCTCGTAAATTCTTCCATTCTTATTTAATCCACAATATACACACATTTATACTTTATCTTATCCTGTATGCTTTAAACATCTGTTGTTTCTATTTGCTTGACTGAAAGTCACTGTAGCAATAGCGTTACATGGCAAATAATCTAAATTTCATTTTTAAATAAAAATGGCAAAATTCATTTAAAGTTAAGTACTTTGCATCTCTGGGTTTGCTAATTATCTGTAAAATAGATTGGAAACAATATGCATTGATGTGTAAAGCACTATACAATCATATATTATATATACAATAATACAATAATATAAAATTCTTGCTCGGTCGTGTAATTCAGTGGTTCTCAAACTGGGGTCCGGGGCCCCCAGGGGGGCCGCGAGATGGTGCCAGGGGGGCCCCAGTTTTATGGCATTTCACAAAATAAATAAATGTATCATGAATTCTGTGTAATTAAACCTAATACAAATAAGCCAACAGCAGTATTTTGTATAACTTAATATGTTTTATTTAATTAAAAAAATTAATTTTAGAAAAGTTTTTGTTCTAAATTTTCTTGGGGGGGGGGCGAAGGAATGCACCGTACACAAGGGGGGCCGCACGCGGAAAAAGTTTGGAACCACTGGTGTAATTCGATTGGCTGGGAGTCATTCACTGCGGATTCTGTGAACAGAAACTTTAATTTTGATTTGTCAAAATGTTGATACTGATGTGCGCTGTTAGATTGCTGCACTAAGTGACTGTGTATTTTGAAGAAGGCAGCAATGACAGCAGCGAGTTACAAGTGGGTCCAAATAAAAAACACAGTGTTGTAATCATTATTGTCATTACTCTTTAACTTAAGTGCATTAAAGCAAACCGGCCCACATTGCCATGCGGCCCACTGGAAAAACTTTCGGTGCTCCAGATAATCGGTTCGCTACTGTGTCAGCGTAAACTCATTATGTAGAAAAAATCTCACAGGCCCACATAAAAAATGACCGGGCCCCTCAGGCATTTGCCAGAATTGCCAGATGATCAATCCGCCCATGTTCTTCGGACAGCAACGGTGGACCACGTCTCTTTCTTTCTCTCATTTCGGTCGTGTGGCGCGCGTGCCCACTGGCGGTGTAAAGCATGTCCACACTATTCTCCAAGATGAACTTGACGGCCTTTTGTTCAGCGTTTTTTTCAGCCGGTTCCCCAGCTTCCCCAAACTGCAAAGTGCTGTGGGAAACCCTGAGAAGCGGCTAAAGTGGACAAAAGAGACAGATTAAAACACCAGGTGTGAACGGGGATGTTTCTTTCTCATCCACTTGTGATCTGACTGACCAAAACTCATCTTAATATCAGGTAAAAACAGGCCTTAACACTCTTGGGAAAAGACTCAACAGACTAAAGCAAGACTAGACAGGTGTGTGTGATTGTGGTGACTGGTGGCTGTGATTAGCAATCTAGGGAAGGTAAGTGGTTAGTTTGTGGTGATGAAGAACCAGAGACAGGGATGGCAGAGAAAAGCACTATTCGGACAGGATTAGTTTTCCAAACAACGTTTGAGTTTCAACGTCTCCCCCAGGACGTCTGTGATTTTATGTACCGATTCGGAAAGGATTAAAATAATGCAGGCTAATTCAGAGATGGCAGTGTCTGTTTCATGCATTTGGCCGTTGCAGAAGAGCACCTGCTCTGGATACGCGTGTTTGCAATGTTTAATATTTTGCATTAAATGTAAAATTATGACAGAACATGTAATTTATTAATTTAATTTTAACAATTCAAAATAAAATATACAAATCCTACTAAAGTAACGTTAGCCTACGTGTTTTATATAACTGTCTGATTATAATAAACACATAAAAATGAAGAAATAATGATTAATAACAATTTATTATCTTTATTAATTAACATGACCATTCCGGAGTTGAACAACTTTGAACAGAGTTTCTTATAACATTAATGATATTACAGAGGCCAGTCTTAACAGTGTTTGATATTCAGCTCGTCTTGATTTAATTATTTTATTTTGCCGAATGCGAAAAAAACATTCATATCTGAATTAATGGGACTCAGGAAATACAATATACGCGCATTAGTAAGACCTTACGGCAGATCACGTTGGCCAAAACACGAAATGAACCGCGTTTTCAAAAGATATTGCAGGCAAACACAGACATTTCCATTCGGACAGGATTAACTTTCTCGGAGGACCTCTGAGTTCGGCGAAAAACAGTAGGTAAATTGCTCTGGAATTCTTACGGAGGTCGTCAGAGAAAAACACAGACATAAGCACTATTCGGACGGGATTAAAAACACAGAGGACCTCTGAGAAGCACGATTTTCTCGGAGGTCCCCCTGTAATACTAATCCCGTCCGAATAGGGCTTAAGGGACAGTGAGGAGGAGATGTGACAGCATTATTTAAACATTACCTGTTGTAGTTGCATATCAGTTGGACTTTTATCAGTTGGAGACTTTCTTCTAAGGAGCTGATCTGCACGTCCGGTGTGCGACCCTCTTCAGTGTGAAACCCCTGTTGGCAGTTGTTGGATCAAAGTAAAGAGACTTTAGAATGTGAGTGTTGGTTTCTGTTGGTATCGGTTGGTGTCTGTTGGAGTTAGGGTGACCAGACGTCCCGAAAAATTCGGGTCAGTCCCGAAATCTAAGCTCTAATTGTCTTGAAAATTATACTCAAGCTAAATCTTAATCCCGAATCCTGCTTTAATTGCCCCGAAAATTATACGAAAGCAAAATCTTGAGTAGTTATTGTCTGAGAAAAACTGAGCAATGAGGTTGAGTCATCCTGCAGCCACCCCCCGCCGGCTGCTCAATGCCCCGAATTTCAGCCTCTTCTGGTCACCCTAGTTGGAGTTGGTAGTTGTCTGACCAGTGTGAATGGGCCTTAATGGTTAAAGAGTCGAGTTTGAACCCGAGAGTTGCTAGTTTAAGCAGATTACGACTGAGGTGCCCTTGCCTTGGGCAAGGCATCTGTCCCCCATTGCACCCACTGCCCTGTGGTGGGACTGCCCACTGTTGTGGGTGTGTTTGTGTTTACATCTTGCTGTGCGTGTGTTTATTACCCACTGGACTAGGTTACAGATGTCAAATTTTAAGTATGAGTGGCCACCCTGCTGAAAAAACCAGCATACCAGCAAGACCAGCATATGGTGTGTTTTGGTGCTGGTTTGCTAGTGAACACCAGCTAAACCAGCATCAGCACCAGCATTAGCACCAGCATCCCATGCTGGTTATACCAGCATATGTTGTGTTTTGGTGCTGGTATGCTGTGACCACCAGCTAAACCAGCATAGACCAGCATAATTCCCATGCTGGTCCATGCTGGTTTTATGCAGTTTTTTCAGCAGGGCATACACTGAAAAATACGTCACTTTCACTAATTTACATTAACACGGTGGTTCTCAAACTGGGTACTGCTAGTTTTATGACAATGTATGATTCAATTTAATTTGCATTAATTCGCAAAGCAGATTTACATAAGGACACAATGTAGAATACACATGAAACACATGAAAATGTAAAATATAGATCAGTTTATAGTCCAGCACAAGGGCATGTGTCATCTATCCATACGTGTTGGGTCATCTGATGGAGGCAGGATCCAAACTGGACCTGGTGTAATTGCTAGTTACCTTGGATGAACATAGAAAACCATATTGAATTTAATTGAATTGTATATTTTTTCATTCTCTTTATACTCTAGCTGCATTTACACGGATACAAAATTGATGATCTTAAAATACCTTTGACGGATATTGTGTCTGCCACAAAATAATATCTTTTATTTTGATTTAAGGAATAATAATTTTTAATAGGTATAGAGGAAGAAAATTCACAATCCCCCAATATTCCTTCTCTGCATCTCATTTAAAAAACCCTGACTATCTGATCCACTGTTTCTTTTTACAATTATCCTTCTAACATTTCTGCAAGATTGACACTTTCACATACATAACTAATCAAAGATAGACAATTACAGCAGACAGCCCTGGAAATCCATAAAGACACATGCTAAGGTTTATTTTGGACACATAGAGCATAGCTGTATACACATACGCATACAGCATAGCTGTAGACTCACCTGTAGGCAATTATTTTAGATTGCCGTATACAGCACCAGCTGTATTGTATATATAAATCTATAAGATTTGATATTTAAAAAAAATTAACTGAACCCATGCCAATTTAAACACTTGTTAATACCACATTTTTCTACATCAGTGATATTAATGTTGAAATGTTAAAACAAAGGAATGGCATGCAATTCCAGAATTAACAGTGATGTGAGAACCGAGAAACATTGAGATTTCATCTTGTCTTCATCTGGTCTTAAAATTAGTAAAATACAACCTCAGGTGAACATCAACACATATTACACCATGTTATTATTTATTTAACAAAAACTAGGCCAAATGGAAAAATGCGCAAACACAATGTCCAATTATCGCTTGTAATAGGCAGTATCAGCCTCTATTGGAGCAAGTACCAAGGCAAATAATTACTTTCTATCGTAATCTTTCCAATGTGTGGAATGTGGGAATTCAATAATACGCTATCTAAAAATAATCTTTAATTAACAACTGACAGGTTGTTCATCGTGAGTGTCAGGAAAGCTTGACACCGGTCATGTGTGCATCCTCAGACATACACACCACTCAACCAGCAGCTGAAGTTGAAACACTCTGGAATAGATTACATACATTGCTTCACTCGCACCACTGAATTTAAAAGAGATGTCTGTGGAATGTGGAATGAGGTAAAGCCATGATACAACATTTCCAATTTCCCTTTAAAGAGTTTGCTCCTTTAACCTTCTCCCAGCTGTGTATCACTGGGCTAAATACCTGGAGGGCACAAAGTAAAAAAAAACAAGGCTTTGAAATACTTATCACTGCAAGAATTTCCTGAAATTACATCAGTTATAAAGATGAACGTTTTTTTTAAAAAGTCGACATTTTTTACATTTATTAATTTAGCAGGTGGGTTTATCTAACGCATTGGAGAATCCTGGTCCTGGAAGACACCTGTCCTGCAGAGTTTAGTTCCAACCCTAATTAAACACACATGAAAAATTGAATCAAAGATTAATTTGTTATTTGTAGTGAGGCCCTTTTCCAGATTTCAGTTTAGCCACTAGCCAGACCATTAAATGTGTGTGCTTCTGATGAAACCGTCTATACAACACATTGAAATTTTATACCCTAACATTAAGGAACAATTTTGTACCAGTTAAGGTACAGTAATGTACCCAAAAATGTCCAACATTGTATTATGTTTAATATACCTTTAAAGGTACAAAACGGAACCTTAGAGTACCACCCCACCATGTTGTTTCTGACTGTGAACCACTGGTGTGTTATGTCCAATATTGCCCAGCCATGGGTTAAAAACAACCCAGCATTTGTGATGCCATAGAAAACCATTTCAAATGTCTGCATAAAGAACCATTAACCCCCAAGAATCTTTTTGTTTTAAAAGGTTCTTTTGTGGTTAAAAGTTAGTAAGACCCTTTGACTGAATGGTGCTTTGGGGAACCAAAATTGGTTCTTCCATGGCATCAAAAACCTTTACATGGCTGTAAAGAACCTTTTAAAGATATTTATTTTATAAGAGTGTAGTGATTAAAATGTATACCTTGAAAACATTGTAAGCCGCTTTGGAAAATCTGCCCAATTCATACATTTACTGTAAGTGTACTGTATATGAAATGTAACTGGATATATTATACAGACAGTTATAAAAAAAAGAATTGCCTTATTCTCATCAACTATATGTTTTACATTTGTTTCATTGTCATTTAGTGTCCGTTTAATCGTTTTAATTATTTTTTGAGAAAATTTATGTTTTTTAACCAATATTTTTACTGTAATTTTCTTGATGAGATTAACTCTGGCAAACATTTACTTTAAAAACCCATGTAAGACAGCTCTTTTTATCTGTCCAGAAAATGAATAGGCTACTTTGACATAAAAGGGTAGCTCACACAGAATATTACAACAAAACATTTACACCAGAATGTTGTCCTTTGATGATGTGAAGGCCAAACACGGTGATTATCCACAACACTGCCAGCGTTAAGAAGCTCTCAGAGGTGTCAGTGACATGCCTGTCCAAATATATCTGATGGGTTAATTAACTGCTATAGAGTAGAGCATGTGTTCTGTACTTTTATCATACCGCTGTCAATTACTGATGATAACCCTGCCCTGTTCTTGTGGAACGAGGGAGCGAACAACAGAAATGCTGGATATGTCAAGAATCAGGTGGCCACTTGGTCAATTTTATATCTTGTATTTATAAAGGATTTTGTACACATAATATTTTCATACATTTATTACAGGTCTCTTGCTTCTTAGGTTGGTTTTAAAGAGCACCAATTTCATTGCTAAAAACAACATTATTTTGTGTATTTGGTATAATACAATGTGTTCGCCTGCATGGTTTCTATATTACATTTTCCACATACCGTACATTTTGTAGCTCCAGATATCACTCTCTTGCTGAAATGCACAGAGTTGAAAAGCTCTGTGTCCCTGATTGGATATGCTTATCTGTAATCTTTCTGTCAGCCAGAAATGTGACGCTCCATACCATGTTTGAAAGATGCGGTCACAATGCAATGCTAACTTACAGACTGTGAGTTCAAGCGGGAGGAATTATGATAATGTCGGTCTTTTCTACATCACCAATCCCAGAAAGTAAACTGTTGCCTATTCGTGTGTTTGTTGTAGTCAAAGAAAAAGATTACGCTGGAGACGATAACCCACGTCATTATTTACTTTGGAGTATGTACCTTTTGCCTATCGTTAACATATACTTGCACACACTTACACACAAAAGGAAATTTAAAAAAAGGGTAATCGGACCATTGGGGCTCTTTAATTTATATTTATAGAAAAATTGGATTACTGTGTAGAGAAGATTTAGGGTCAGACTCATACTGACAGCAAACCCTCACAGTGTAAAGTCCTCAAGTATTTTTTATTTTTATAAAGTACAATGTTTAAGTATCTGTACCTTATTAGAGGGTTTATCTTTTACTTAATCACATTCTAAAGCATAATATCACACATTTTACTCCACTACATTTCATATTAAGTTTCATATAATATTTAATTCCATTAAAAATCTAGTACCCAATTACTTTTACTCAAGTAAAAGTATTAAAAGTTTTATTTGAGCATTAATAAGTACTACATATTTAATGTGCTTAAATATTAAAAAGGAAAACCAATTGTATTTATGAAATGTGCCTGTAGTGGAGTGAAAAGTATAATATTATGCATCAGTATAAAGTAAAAAATTGTCAGAGAAAAATACTCGGATAAAGTACAGATATTTTACACCTATAGTATATATATATAACATAAATGCATTGATCAGCAACAGTGTAAGCTGTACTACAACATCAAAACACACAGTGCAAGTCAACAATAAAAACATTCACTATTAAACCTTTAATGAACAAGTAAAAAAAGGAAGACGTAGTTAATGTTGAACATTTTGTTTCAAAAGTAGATTCAGCTGCTAAAGGTAGTTTGAAACAATCAATCTTTCAATTACAAGTTCAACAGCACCTTGTTCCCTTAGCCTCAAGTATAATAAAACATAATAATACAAACTGATCGAAAAGAAGTATTTGATTGACTGTGTTTCTTGACATTTCAAAATGCAGCCTGTTTATACTGTTTTACAGTATGAACACCAGGTCACATCACTCTTACAGTGTTGTATCATGGCTAAAATGTCAATTTCGTAGGAACCCAACAATACTGTCGAACATGCGTATCACTGCAGGTCTGACTTCAGGCACAAATTGGTGGCAATACGTTTTACACGTATGATCACAGTGAATAAAAAACATTTTTCTCGGTCTATATCAGATTGAGAACACAACAGTAAAAAATTGCTTCTTGCACAGCAAATCTTGTAAGACATGATTCTATTGTAAGCAACAAACACAGTTATTTTAAAAGATTGTTTCTTCAAATAAAAAAGAAATAAATATGACCTGCATTACTCAACCAGGCTAAAGTGTCTTTATCTATTAAGTATGCACTTTTGCACTGTTGGGCATCTGTTTCACAAACTAAAAGAACAGTGTAAGCAACAGTAGATACATTTGTTTTGCCTCTCGGAGGACAGCAAAAAACAAAGCTCATGGGTTTTTTAAAAGTCATTCCTCTTTGATCCCTTTCCGCTTAACAGATAAATCAGATAAACATCCAAAATTAATTTTGGATGAAAAATGTCATAGGGAAAAGTTGGGACGCAAACCCACTATCTGAAACTATCTGTTTCCTGTTTGAAAAATGTGAAGTTTTTAAACAAATTCCATTTATGTTTTGACTCCAATCACAATCTTCTAGTTTAAACGTGGGACTTAGTTCCACTGCCAGATATTTCAGCAGCTGCTTTATCACCAGCACCAGCAATCCAGTGGTAGCAATCACTGTTGTTTCTGTTTTTCTGTTCTGGCTTTACAGTGAAACGGGTACAATATATAATGCCCAGTATTATCATCACAACAGTAAATATGCAAAATGGCACTAGCAATCCGATCAATAACCAGTTGCTTCCTTGACTCTGTTTATTGTTGTTGGTGTCATCATTATTACTTCTGCCCTTCTCTGTTCCTTGCACTGACGTTTGATAATCTGGGGTAAATCTGGTTAATTCATCATCGTATCTCATTGTATATTCATGGCTTTGCTCATATGAGTCATACTCCCATTGGGGGTCAGAAGGGTTCTTTGCTGTTTCTTGTGTCACAGGCTCTGTTTGGGTTAAGCTGAACCAGAGCCAATTTAAAGCTCCGCCTGCAGCTGTGGAGAAGGGGAGGACTGTGGGAACTGGGGTGCTCTCATCCTCATAATAGTCTGGTGTGGGTGTTGTAATTGTGGGTGGAAATGTATTAGGCTCCGGGTCTTCTGGATAGAGGTCACTGCCACCAGCAACATTGACCTCAAGGGAGCTTTCAGTAGGTGTGGTCATTTCTAGTTCATCAGTTGTACTTGTGAACCAAATAAGGTCTGTTGGAATTGCCTCTACATGGGGTGTTTCTGTCTGCCATTCTCCCCTAAAAGGCGTTGCAGGATTCCATGGGTGACCAAGGTCCTGTGGTTCCCCAATAGGGGTGGGTGTAATCCATGGGTCAGACATGATGGTGGGATTATCTAAATGCTCCCTGGGTCTGCAGGAATATTGGTCAGGTTGAAGATTATAGCCTTCTTTACAGAAGCAGTCAAAACCTCCTCTATAATTGATGCACATCTGCTCACAGGTTTCTTCAAATTGGCATTCGTCAATGTCATAACAACGATTCTGATCCTCCTGCAGTGGGGCATAACCAAGGAGGCAGTGGCAAATATAGGAGCCTTCTGTGTTCTCACAGACATGTTCACACGGGTTACTCCTACACTCATCTATATCTTCGCAGACACCTTCCTTGTTCAGTTGGAAGCCCTCTCTGCAGCGACACTCAAAGGTTCCGATTTCATTTACACAAATTTGCTCACAGGGGCTCTGTAGGCATTCATTTACATCAAGACAAAAATGTTCATCAGGTGCCAGCATGTATCCATCAGGACAAGCACAGCGGTAGCTGTCCATCACTGGCAGGCAATCAAACTCACATGTAGACTCCTTGCAGGGATCAGAAAGAAAGCAGCTTACCCCATCCTCAGCCAGAATGAAGCCATTATTGCAGTCACAGTAGTAATGTGTCTCTTGCTCAAGACATAAGTGATGACAACCTCCGTTGTCCTTATCACACCAACTTGTCTTGGGAGGATCAGAGCATACAGGTGGATCCCTGTCCCAACCGATACGTCCATCTTCCTTTTGCATGCACATTACTGACTGGTCTTCCTTAACAGGGCATGGTACAGTTGCAATTGTTCCAGATGGGACATGCGTTAAGAGGGTACTCAGTATCTTAAAAGGAGTATTATAAAGTATATTACCACCCTCTTCACTAGAAAGAGCTGTACACATGCTATTGTAGGTAAACTGACAGAGGTACCCATCCACTGAAATTGAACAAGGTTTATCCTTCCATTTTAAATTACTCTCTTGCTCATAGGCTGAGGTGCTGTAACCTGTCACCACACAGTGTGGGGATGAGCAACTATTTGGAGAATCCTCTCGTAGCCAGTTGGTGTACTGAGTGTCCTGATCTCCGGTGATCCACGAGAAGCCACGGAGGGGCCGGGTGGGTGCACACTGTCGGGGTTGCCTCTGAAGGCCAATCCAAATTTCTACCTTGCCTCTATGGTGTGGTCTCAGTTCCACATTGGAAAAAAGCCTCTCCACTACTTTTGCTTCCTTTGAGTGCTTGATTGTAGCTAGGTTACCGTTTAATGCTTTGCAGCTCCTCCAAGCCTCCAGGAAGATCTTGCGCTTAAAGTAGAGCACATAACATCCATCCTTGTTGCAGAAGGCATCTCGTTCTTTCGAGTCCTGGGACCACACCCCAGAGAAGCACAGTAGTGAGGACAGCAGAACCACACATTGAAACCAACAGCCCATAACTTTCATAGCTCAGCTGAATTCCCTCGTTTTTTCTTTCCCTTCTTTATGTGGTTTTAAGTATAATCGTTTTTAACTTTAATGTCCTAGATACTCATTTTCCAGCTACATTAACTTGCACTTTTTCTCTTTCTGCGTTCTTCTTTCTGTCCTGCCTATTTAAAATCTGTGCCTAAACTGAGTTCTTGCAATCTCTCTGACTTTCCAGCAAGAGTGAATGAGAGAGAGACAAAAAGAGGGAGAGAGAGAGGGTGGGTGGGATGGATGGAAGGAGGGTAGGAGTGAAAGAAAAAAAGGGGGAGCTGGCAAAAAGAATTTTTGTATGTTTTTACTAAAGGGAAGACCAGTGTAAGTGTGTGTATTTTTGGGGGAAAAAGAGGTGGGGGCGCAGGAGTCTCTGATTCAACAGAGTGTGCCGTATGTTTCTCATAAGAGTATATATGGAAATGATTTGGGACTCTGACCCTACCCCCCACCTTCACTCACAATCCCATGCAGCTCTCCACCCCTACAAGATTCTAAAAGCAGCTAAAGTTAAAACAAACTGGAGCACTTCTATTTCCCATCTAAAAAAGCAAACCAAACAGAGATAAATTAAACAACGACTGAATGGTTCAACAATCTCACTTTGTTATTCCTACATTTTCCCATTTCTCTTTTTTTACTTTTACATTTTCTGTATGCATTTGGCAGATGCTCTTATCCAAAACAACTTAGAGTGCATTACAAGGTATATATTTTTTATCAGTATGTGTGTCCCTTGGGTTAGAACCCATGACCTTTTGTGCTGCAAACAAAGTGCTCGACCACTGAGCTATACATGAGCACTTTAAAGGTTAATGAACTGTTGCTGGACCCGAGGCCAGGTGATAATATTGCTTCCATTTACATCTATTAATTTATCAAAAGAGACTTACAAATGAGAGAGCATTAACCCTATGCGGTCTTGGCTGATTTTGCATCCTTGAACAGTTTTGACCTGTACTGACATTTATGCTTTTTTCAGTTGCTTAAAAAAATAATAAAGGCAAAAGTGTCATAACACAAATTTCAAAAACAAACAGACATTTCTTTGTATTCTTTACAGAAACCATCATGCCACAGCTGTATTATGGGGTTAAGAGTGCAAAATTAAGTCTAAAAATGACCAAACACACTTATGATCATGAAAATTATTACATTGTAGTACTAATATCAGCAGCAAGAAGCAAAAAAAGCTTCTTTGTCTGTTATAAAAACAAGAAATCAAAGGTCAGTAATTCAGAGTGTTTGTTAACTTTGTCTCTCCGTTATCTCATTAACTTCAACACTAAATAAGAGTTACTTTTCAACGTTAATCTTTAGTGTTAAATCTTTAGTGAATTTGAAAACCTTACAAATACTATATGTGCAAGGTTATAAAATGTTACAAATATGTCTTACAAATGTATGGTACAACTTTTGTAACCACAAATAAATGTTTTAACATAACTCAGTTCAGTCGTTACGTTTTGTTATTTAAAAAGTGCACACCATGAACCATTTATTTATTAGTCATAAACATTAGTAACCTGTAAAAGTGCACCATAAGGTTAATTGCTTGAAGTAAATGATTGATTATTAAAATACCATGAATAAATGTATTAGGACATGTTTATACTTGTAGTTCGGTTCTGTTGGTTCATTTGGTCAGGACCAAAAAGAAAACAATTTATTAAGTTCTGGTCCGTTTAGCGTTCACACAGGCATTTTTTCAGCAAACCCAGGGATAATGAACCCTAATGCATAAATCACCTTATTGGTCAGCTTTGATTATGCATTTTATTATTATTTTATTATTATATATTTTATTATTTGTTCAGCGGTTGTCTTTGGTCCAAGTTCACATATCAGTCGAACTGCAACAGAGTTTGTTTGGAAGCAGACCGAGAAACACCTCTTCAGCGGTCTCGGTTTCTTTGTTTAGTACGCACCAGTTCACTCAAATGAACCACACCAACCAAGTAAAGCACCAGAGTTCATTATAATGGAACCAAAATGTCATACTTGCCCTTAGTCAACCATTGTGCATTCACACGGGGCGTAAGCGTTGACGCTTCCCATTCATTTTTAATGGGTGACGTCATGCTTTGCCGAACTGAATTGTGGATCCGTCGGCGCCATGTCAGTTCCATTGCTCGCGGCAGAAGTTGAACATTTCTCAACTTTTCATGTGGCAATGTGTGCTTCAGCCAATCAGATCGCCTTATGTAAATAACCTAAGCAGAGCCAGCCAATTACGTTTATGGAAGACCGGAACATGTGTAGCGACCACTGTGATTGGCTGTTGGCCACGCTTCAGACAAGCCTTTCATTAAGCGTTAACACTTACTGTGAGTCTGAATATGTTCCCTAGAGAAGCTTTCCTCATAAATTCACTAATAGTTTGACATATATTAACCCAATTCTGTTTTCTGTTCTAAAGTTGCATTCGCTTAGTATCATGACCATAGCCAGGGTTTGAAAATTAGTGAGGTCCAGGGGTGTTAAGAGTTAACAAATGCTGTCCCAGGAGAGAAAAAGTGCACTAAAATACACTTTAAGTACACCTAGGTTAAATGCTAACTCCTAAACTGAATTAAGTAACATAGCCTCCTTCATGGACAATGTTTACAAATTTGGCATATTTCAATTAAACTGTTCTACATCTTGTTATGTGTTATTTCTACAGTTTTTTGTGTTTAAATTGTTTCTTACATACATAATCATTATGATTATTACGTGTGTCTAACCTAATGTAGTATCATGCCAGCAATAATCTGCTCACGCTGAATGATGTGCCATTACAGTTTAGGTCTGTACCTGTCTTGCCAGATAGTACGAAAACAAACAAAAAAGACCATAAAGAAAAAATAAGTTCAGACCTTGTCTTTCAACAATAAATCAGAGACATCGCAAACACATACCTGCACATTCTCATTTTATACATTTCACATTTATTGATCAAATATTAAGCACTACGTCTAAAGAGGATTTTTCACAATGGGATCTGGCAACAATGCGAATGCTTCAGCTGCCGGCGTCCCACAGCTGCCAATCTCCGTCATTTTACGCAAAACTATACAGTAAACTGTTCAAATTTAATTACACTTTTTAAATTACAGTGTTACTGGCAGCTGGTTGCCAATAACTTACTGTAGATTTAAATTTATGTTATTTAATGGCAAGAGTTTGTTAATAAATATTAAATATTAAAAAGCCTTTATCTTTACAGAATAAAACTATACAATAACAGCCTCATGCAAAGCAATCTGGGAACCAAAAATCCTCATCAACCTTTTTCAGTTATTTGCTTTAGATTTTGTTTCCCAGAATACTTTGCCTGATGCTGTTATTTTTGTTTTACTCTGTAAAGACAAAGACTGGTTAATGTTTAATATTCATTTAACTTTGATCAAAATATTGCCAGTAAATAACATACATTTAAGCAATCAGCTGCCATTAAACACTGTAATTTCTACGGAATTTGTTTACGGTGATGCCAAAATGAGTAATTTAAAATTACTAATTATTAATTCAGAAAAATATATAATTTTATTTTTTATATAAAAAATTTACAGAGGTCTGTGGCCTCATAGCTGGCTAGGGGCTTGCTTAGTATATATATTATATCTAATTTTTGCATATTACCAAAAATAATATAATACATAATACCTAATGCATTAAGTAAACAGCTTACAGTACCAGTGTCTATGTCACGGAGTGACTTTTTAAGGGCGGAACTAAAAGTGACGGGGATTGGTTCCGCCCGGACCGTAATCCCCAAACATCAGTTACTTACGGGAGCTTGATTTTTTTTCTCAAACCAGTTCAGATAGTTTTACTTAAACATGATCTCAGGATCAGAAAGAAATTTGATAAGTCCTCAACCGGAGCCTTCAAGGCAGCTTCTGCAGTGAAGCAGTTCGAGCTCAGGTGAGTAGCGCAGATGGTTAAATAGGAATGTGACTGGTTTTGAATTCAGCTCGAAATGTTTCGAGCGTTTAAGTTATGTGTTTCCACGTTTTCACGTGTCCGTGGCACGACTTTCTTTTTCGTGCCAGTTTCACGTGTTGGTTACTCAATTTTTTTCCAATTTTCAAACCATTGTTGCTTGGGATTGCGGTTAGATTTGTGTTCTTTGTCTGATTTTTAAATTGTTTCGCACGAGGATAAAGTTGGGTTTGGCATAAATGTGGATATCATCTTAAGCATTGGTTTATATGTCAGAATTTTAAACTGTTGTCGCTTGGGGTTGGGGTTAGAGTTGGGTTTGGGTTAGGGTGTCATTTTATTTAACAGAAAGTTGTTCTAACCCCAATCCCAAGCGACAATGATAAAAACATAGGAAAAACAATTGAGTAACCAACACGTGAAACAGGCACGAAAAAGAGTCGTGCCACGGACACTTGAAAACGTGGAAATACGTAACTTAAACGCTTGAAACATTTCGAGCTGAATTCAAAACCAGTCACATTCCTATCTAACCATCTGCGCTACTCACCTGACCAACGGTGAGCTCGAACTGCTTCACTGCAGAAGCTGCCTTGAAGGCTCCGGTTGAGGACTTTCATAGGTCATTTTTGTGAACCAATCAAATTTCTTTCTGACCCTGAGATCATGTTTAAGTAAAACTCCTATCTGAACTAGTTTGGGGGAAAAATCACGCCTTCCGGGAACTCCGGGAAAAGAAATCAGGGCTTCATTGATGGCAGGTGTAAAGAGGAGCGTGGCGATCGCTGATTGGGCAGTGTGAAGAGGAGGAGGAGTATAAAGAGAGCCTCAGAAATTTTGGAGAGAGCAGTTTATTCTAGCCGATCCGGGGAGTGAGTTGGAGTGTTCGGGCGAGCGCCAGTGAACAGAAGGAGGAGGATATTGTTGGCAGGGCGAAGAAAAATTATCGATTTGGCTGGAACAGAGACCGGGCTGAGTATATTGAGATCTATACCTATCTGTGAAACGATCTAGGGAAATTTGTAACAAACTCTGAGTGATTGTAATTAGGAAGACTCACCGTAAGTACTGTCGAAGGAGGCCGTTCAGACAAAGTCACACGGCAGCAGGGAAATTAGCCGTAGGAGAAAACCAGCTGTGTGTGCATAATTAATTACCTGTTGTGGAGTGTCTTCAAAGGTCCACCCCTGTCTAGATCTCTTGTCCTGTCGGTTGGAAGAGAGGAGAGGGAAGCGTTCGATCCACCCAGCGTAGCACACCCCGGGTGAAACACCTTACTTGAACTTTAACACCCGCAGAGGCCGTGTTCGGCCAAACGCAGCAGCAGCCTTCAATCTACATCTCCATCTGCCTTTGCTCGGAGCCTCAGAAAGGGTTAACGCTTGATGTCCATCTCCCCAAAGGTCTGTGAGTTATATCTCTTTCCGATCTTTTCTGTATACTTACCATATGCCCAAAGCTAAAGCCAGCATATTGTGTTGTACGCCCACCTGTATGCCCAAGTGAAGTCCCAGTTGCCCTTCTATGTACTTACCATATGCCCAAAGCTAAAGCCAGCATATTGTGTTGGCCGCATCGAAGTTCGTCACGTGTACCAGCAGGTACTCATTTGCATTCAACACTTTGGTACTTACCATCTGCATCCTTTACGCCCAGGAAAGAAGAGGGCCCTGGACCGCCTCCCTGTAAGCCAGAACGAAAGGGCACATCGTGAATAAGCTGTTTATCGTCGCACAAACGGAGTAAAGAAGAGTGAAGGACCCACCTGAGATTTCCCGCGACAAGCCAAAAAACTCAGAAATAAGTTTTTATAAGCTGTCGACCTCAAAAAACGAGCGTTCAAAGACACAAAAGTGGAAAACAGGCAACTTTTCATAGTACTCTTATTAGTAGAACGGCGATCCACTTTTTCTCCTTAAAAGTTGGGTTTTACTGCTCGACAGCTCATAAAAACTTATTTCTGGGTTCTTTGGCTTGTTAACTGTACATATTGTCACACAGCAGCTTTTAGGCATTATTCTGTTTTTTGTGTTATAAGCCAGAAATGACCAGGAGGCGGCCTCTCGCAATACAAAGTCAATGGAGACGGTTGGATTGTTTTCCCCCCGGTGGGTGTGTTTTTCAAATTTGCATAACTGCGCTCTGTCTCTATGCATGAGATTAAACTAGACATAGTGATACCAAAACAGATCTAAATCTGTTAAGGAAACGGAGAGGAAGATTGGGTCTCTTAGTCTGTATATGAGTGTTATCAAAGTCAAAGTCATAATGTGTAGTGGTAATTGGGTGTTACCAGAGAAACTTAAATCTGTCTCTTGTTGGCCATTATAAGCACATTATAAATCAGAATGTATTAAACAGTTTTTAAGGGTTAAATTGTCTTTAATAGATATTTTCTGTCTGCACGGGTCTATATGGAAATATAACAAACCTAAGCTAGATTCAAATTCAAATTCTAGCCTTGACAAATCTAATATGGTATCAGTCTGATCATTCTTTGCAAGGTAAAACATGAATGAATAAAACCCAGTATTCAATAAAAGAAAATAAAAATAGGCCTTGAAAGTACAGAAGAGAAAAACAACCAATTAAGTTATGTTCCAAATTTGATCTTCTTTTCCAGCAATAGTGAAATAGAGAAGAAATTTTTTACTTACGTGTCTTGCTTTTCCAAAGATCCCAGTAATCCCACATGTGTAGAGTGTTTTCGGGTTCGTTCTCCGGAAGTCGCGTTGGTGGACCGCATACGTCATCAAGGTTTAATATTTCGGGTTTAATTTCAGAAAAGCACCAGTTACATTTCAAGGTAAGAATGAAACTACAATGATTGTATGTCTTAAAAGAAATAAATCTTAATTTTCTAATGTATTTTAACTGAAATGTGGTAGAACCTCGATGACGTATGCGGTCGAGCAACGCGACTTCCGGAGAACGAACCAGAAAACATGTTCGGGACGTGTCCGGCGGAACTGGCACGAATGGCCACCTTACACATGTGTCACCTAAAGTTTCAGAGGAGGCATCAAAGTCATTGATAGTGCTCATAATTCAGTGTGAACTCAAACATTTCTCTTTGAAATATTTTAAAGCCACCTTAACGGATCTGTTAACCATAATGTTTACAGTATGTCCATAATTATTTTATTCTTTATTCAGTTTGCATATTAGAAGAAATATCTTTAGAGGAGACAAAGTTCATACTTAAAGCACAACAACTGAAGCTTCCGAACTTGCTTCTTTTAGTTCACTTAAAAAATATAATTTTTGGTAATTGTTTAATTATGTTCGCCAAACATTCCTACAGTAATATAGCATTGTGGATTAGCATACCTTAAAACAGGAGTTGGGAACCCTGGGTCCCGGAGGGCCACCGCCCTGCAGAGCCCAGCCCCAACCCCAATCAAACACACCCGAATTTCATTTCCAAGTAATCCTGAAGACTTGAATTAGATTTTTCAGGTGTGTTTAATTCGGTTGGAACTAAAGTCTCCAGGACAGTGACCCTCCAGGAACAGGGTTCCCCACCCCTGCCTTAAACAGTGTCGCTGTACCTCTGTATCATTTCATGACTTTTTTTCAGTACAGTGAGGTGAAGCAAGGCAGAGTTAGCTGGAGACCAGTCAGCTAGCACAGAACATTTTCTCATCATCCCATCACAGGATCACAAAACTTTTTTCAGGTACCCAGCTGTTCCCTGGGACACCTTTCATTCAGACAGAAATAATGCATGGCCCGAAATTGTGAACTTGTGAACTGGATTTAAGATTAGATAAAAATGGCATGATGTTATAGAGATTCGTGTATCTAGTATTTAAAAGTGTTTCAACGTGCTCAAACTTGCTATTATGCTGTCATGATGCTGGCTGTGGTCATGTTCTTGGCGAGAGTTAATTGGTGTACAGCCTCTAGAAAGTAAATACAGACAGAATCATCTATCAAAGTAAATGGTAACAACACAGATGGTACTACAGCAATACACCAGACTTCAGAAATTACACAGCTGTGTTTTTGTCTGTAAGTTGCAGACAATTTGTGCTTGAAAGTTTTATAGTTCTGAAATTAAGAGGCATGATGTCGAGTTAACGATGGCAGGTAATTCTTGGGTAAAGTAGTTATTTACAGTAGGAATCCAAGAAAAGAAAATGTTTTTAGACATTCTTTGTTTTTATGATATTATGCTGAAGTCATTGTCATAGTGTATGTGACTTCTGTTTAACATTTTTTTATAAATAATTAAATACTTGAATATATTTTACCAACATTTTATATCTTAGATTGCAATTTTGACAACAGTAAAAATGCATTCGACTTAATTGTGTTCTCATACTAATAACTTGTAAGTTATTCATGACATAATCTTAGTACTTTTTATAAAAACCAAACCATAAACTGTCCTACAGCTTACAGCCAATCATTTTTAATCAGTACTTAAATAATTGAGAGATATAGAGGCAAAGCCCTCTTATCTAGTAAATGAGCATCTTTTATCAGGCTCTGATGTTTAGGTTCAGTAATTTCAACTTGCAAATTATGAAAGTCAATGTAAAAATGAAGAAACTAAACCACATATTAGGGGGTGCTTTTATCCATGTCACTGCCACAATCGGGTTGTATTCAGGTCTAAGCACTCACAAGGGACACAAGTTTAAATGTGATTCACTGTTGTTTTGTTTTGCAATTTTGCCAACAAAGCAATATTTCTAAATGTCCTAAATCTGGGATTAAGTCAATTTAAAGCTAATGTATTTGATTAACGTATAATACATGCCGAACGCATTCGGTTAATATTATTATTTCATTTTTGATGGTGATGGCATTTAGCTGTTTTGCACTTGAGCAAAAACAATTACAATGTAACAGACACTAAGTAACCCTAACTCTCCTACAGCTTGCAGCCAATGTCAGGTTTCCATAGACAAACAACTCGTGCAGACTTTGGATCATTTACTGTTTCTCAGAATGTGCTTCCTGAGAGTGGGTCTATGTTTACTTTCTTATGAGAGTGGGAAAACAGATTTTCCCATGTGATCATTTGTATACATCATTACTTTTAATGAAGGTAATAGTAATGGTCCTAACTAATGACTATATGTGATTGCCACACTTATGTCATTACAGTATGTTGGGAAAGGGGGTTGGTATGTGGGGGGGGGGGCTGTCTGCACCAAACTTTAGAAACCCAATATATACTATTTCCATAAATCTCTTCAGCAATCCAGCATATCGCTTCTATTAAACAACACCCTCATATCATTCAACATACATGTTGCAAATTATATATATATATATATGATACTATGATATATGGCTCAGCACTGTAAACTTACTGGACTGTACATGTTAATTTGTCATCTTCGTTTAGCAAAACACTTTGACAGAGCAAATACACTGTACTGTGTAGCCTGTTTATTTATTTTTCATATTTCAGCTCTGTCACCCTACATTAACTTTGACATTCACCATTATCACATATAAACATATAAACTTACTATGATGCTTTTAGTATATTGTGGGAGAAATTTTATGGATTTTTATTAGCACTGCTAAGCAATCAATTTCCATCTTGGGTAAAACACTAATGACAAGTCTTAGTCTTTTGTCGCAAGCCAAGTCTTTGGTGAAGGCATTAAAATGCTGCACATATGTTTAATAAACCCTCATGCAGAATCTAAAATGTATTTTTTATTGTTATTTAGCTGAAACAAAGTACAAACATTAGTCACATCATAACGTTTATATTTGAACAGTTTGATTTGCTACAAACAAATACACATAAAAAATTAAGAAATATGTATATGTGGATATTTTATTAAGATCTCAGCTTTGCTGTCCCTGCAAACACGCACGTGCATGCACCAAGCACGCACGCATGTACACACACACACACACACGCGCGCGCGTACACGCTCTCTCTCTCTCTCATTTAATTTATTTTTCGCTAAACCTATGTCTGCCTTTCTGATAAACAGGATCTGTGTATCTTCAGCAGTGAATCCGTTACTGGCTCTTATTCAAGTAACACATACCTAGGCATCTTACTGTCTCAAAGGAGAAAAGTAGGAAAGAGGGAGGATGGACTTCTTCCATGAAATAAAGCTCAGAGACTTTTAAAAGGGATTTCTATACCATGATTACTTTTTTCAGAGAGTATAGGTGGAGGAACAGCAGCCACCAAAACCACTGCTTACTGAATTTTAGGCATAGATGGGTACGCTGTATGAGTTAAACTTGAATCTTTTACAAATGTTTTGATTTATTAATAAGATAGCCAAATGCTTTGGTATTGCTTTTTATTGCATGATCAGAAGAAATTAGCAACCCCCCAACTCTGAGTCCAGATTCAAATGTTATTTTGATTTGACATGTGATTAACTAAAACAGCTAAAGCTGGAGTCTGATGAACACTGAAAGCCTTTCTGACATTAAAGATTTGAAGAAATGTGAATTAATTTTGAATCCCTTATTACTGAGATTTATAGAGATAACTTAACTTTCTATAGAGATAGTTTGTAATAAAGACAATGGTGCTTTCAATATAAAACAATGTGACTAATTTCCTTTAAGTCATACAAACAGAAATAAATCACACTGCAATCCCACAGCTGCAGTGACCTCTAACATTCATAGGAAGATCCATTTTTATCAAACACACCCATCGAAGGTCGGAGTGCCATTAGAAGATTGCAAAACATGCACAGCTGCTTCTTTAAGACAGTTAAAACACTGAGCAAAAAGCCATAAGCCTATATTACTTTATACACTTTAAAGACTTCTGGAGGAGAACTGTGATAAACAATTAACGCTAATTACATGCACTAGTTCTCCCATATATGCTCAAAAAAGGCCTATAGCTATTGACACAATTGCATGTATGGATATTAAGCATGAAACAATGTAAATTGAACATTTAATAAAACATGTGATGCGTCTGTTCAACAGGTCCCTGATCTCTGTAATGGAGAGTGACTCAGTGGAGTGTGCGAATCCATATGCAGAGATTTATTATAAAAAATAAACAAATAAACCAAACTAAATGATTAGAAGACAGCAGTACAAACAAGGGTAAAGCAGAGAATCGTGGTCAATATAAACAGGCTGTGGTTCAGTATCAAACAGGAAATCCGTAGAGCAAACAAATCCAAAACGTAATCCAATAAACAAGGTCAAGAACAGGCAATGAATCATACACATGGCAAAGAATACAGACTGTGGGAAAACACTCGGTAATGACAGTGATAAACTGGCAATACTTTGCAACATGTTCAACACTTCAGATGGCTTTTAACAGGTGGCTACAGGAAGTAGAGAGAGAGGAAGAGCAAAGTCAATACTCGGTTGATGGTGCCCTCGGGAGGTCGGATGAATGGATGGCTGATGTTACAGAATCCCCCCTAGAACATCTCTAGGTGTTCTTTGTGGACGTCCCTTTGGTCAAGGTGCTGGACTGTCAGAATGTGCACGGTGGAAATCCCGGGTCAGAGATGGGTCTAAGATGTCCTTGGCAGCAACCCAGGATCTTTCTTCTGGACCGTAGCCCTCCCAGTGCCGGAGCTCCATCAACATCCAGCGGCAGGGGGGGCTCCCTGGGACACATGAAAGGAAGGAGAAATACGATAATGAGCAGGAAGCTCTAACCTGTATGTTACTGGATTGATTTTTCTTAGTATACGAAAATAGGCCTACATTGACTGAGTTTTCTTCTGGGTAGCCGCAGCCGTACTCTTTGACCCGGCTGGTAGTTTGAGGTGGGACATCTCCTGCAATCTGCTTGGATCTTCTGGGTTCTGATCGCTCTCTGTAGCCTTACATGAGCGTTGTCCCATACCCTTTCGCCTCGTCTGACCCAGTCATCCACCACAGGAACTTCAGAAGGTTCACCAGACCAAGGGAACATGGGTGGTTGGTATCCTTGAACACACTTGAAGGGGGTGAGTCCTGTAGATGAGTGAGTGAGTGAGTGAGTTTCCAGCATGTTCGGCCCAAGGTAGAAATTCAGCCCAAGTTCATTTTCTTGACTACAGTAAGATCTGAGGCAACGTCCTAGTTCCTGATTCACTCTCTCCACTTGCCCGTTAGCTTGGGGATGGTAGCCTGATGTTAAGCTTACATTGATATCCAGCTGTTTACAAAAAGCTTGCCATACTCGAGACATGAATTGTGGGTCCCTGTCTGAAACTTGTGCAGTCTCCATAGCTGTGGGTAACCCCTGTAGTAGAACAAGACGACACGCTTTATAAAACCCATCGTCGCTCTCATTCTTCTATGGATGGTTTGGTGAATCCGATCTGCATGGGTTCAACAGGTTCCAGAGAACTAGCAGCTGAGGCAGACATTGAGGTAGTAAATGGGCTTGTGGACTTGTGGGGCTCTTTCAAAGCAGATTATCAGTACGGATGGCCATAGATATGAGTTGTTGTAAATCCATGTCCATATCCTTGAATGCAATCTCTGACTGTAACTTAGGGTGTAGGCCACGTTTAAACATTGGTTTCAATGTGGTCTCGTTCCATCCACTTTGTGCTGCGATAGTACAAAAATTGATCGCATATTCAGCAGCGGTACGATTTCCTTGGCATAAATCAACTAGCTGCATAGAAACATCACGTCCCCCAGCCAGGTACTCAAAAACCTCTTGAATTTGTTTGCAAAAATAAAAGAATGAAGTACGTAACTGATCGTCTTGATCCCATACACCTTAGGCCCATTTAAGAGCTTTCCTAGTAAACAAAGACATCATAAACGAACACTTAGTATCACATAGAAAGGCCTCAGGTTGGTTATCAAAATAGATTGAGCATTGGCGTATAAATAAACAAACCCCTTGCACTTTTCAGCTGTTCAATCAAACTTATCAGATAACGAAAATCTTACTGCCTCGGGTCGAGCAGAGGAGAGAGACTGTATATACCAGGTGAGATGGTCATTTGCGCCTCGCAGTTACGAGAGCTGGGCTTGAAAATCTGAAATCATCTTGTTCTGGTAAGCAAACGCAGCCTGTAGTTGAGAAATCTCTGCTGGATTCTGATCAGGCGAAGTATTCTTTAATGGAGCCTGACTCGGTGGAGTGTGCAAATCCATATGCAGAGATTTATTAGAAGACAGCAGTACAAACAAGGGTAAGGCAGAGAATCGTGGTCAATATAAACAGGCAGTGCTTCAGTTTCAAACAGGAAATCCATAGAGCAAACAAATCCAAAACGTAATCCAATAAACAAGAACAGGCAATGAATCATACACATGGTAAACAATACAACTGTGAGAAAATGCTCGGTAATGACAGGGATAAACTAGCAATACTTTGCACTATGTTCAACACTTCAGATGGCTTTTAACAGGTGGCTACAGGAAGTAGAGAGAGAGGAAGAGCAAAGTCAATACACGGGCGATGGCGCCCTCTGAAGGTCGGATGAATGGGTGGCCGATGTTACAATTTCTCACACATTACAAACACTACAGTATTTGAAGTCTGCAGTTGGTTAATTCAAACAGTGCTGACATGATACGCTTACATCATCTTCAACCTTCTGTGATTTGCGTTCGGTGGTCAAATGTCTGCAAGGACCTCTGTGAGGAGAAACCGTGAAACGCTATTGTTTACCATCTGTTACTTTCTCAGATCATTTTTTGATGATTCTTTGGATTTTTTCTTTCTCTTTTTAAGATAATTTACCTTTGCCTTGGCCACCCTGTCAGCTAGGCCCACCCACCTGCAAATCCAGTAAATCCAGTAAAGCCTAATTAGTTATCCTAATGAGTAAATTATGTTGCAATTATCACTATACTTGACCAATAAAATAAATATATTTTTTAAAACTCTTGTTTGCTATTATAATAAGGAATAAGTTAATTTTGTAAAAAGTAGTGCAATAAATAGCGCATTTCGAACAGCCTCCTCGCCCTTCATACACCTCACATCATAGAAATGAACGCCCGTTTAAGGCTCACACGTAAGGAATAATGAGAGCTGCGCTGCTTCATTGTCTTAGAATTAAGGTCACGAAGACCTTCGGTGAGAAGACTTTACAGCTTGATGGTGCACCCTTTAACATCACCGTTGAGGATTCTGAACATGGGGTGTTGGTTCAGCAGCTAAAAAAAGAAAAGTCTTTGCAGATAAAAATTTGCGCCCAATTTTGCACCCATGGGCCTTCTGGTGTGTTATTTAATGAGCACGTTAGTAATATGCGCCTATAAACGGAATGACAAGGCGCATTTGCTTATCACATGGATCCGCAGCAGCACACAAACGTTTAAAATATGAAAAATCAAAGGATTAAAATTATAAAATGTTTAAAAAGATTATTATTGAGTGTCTTGAACATAAATGAGGAACGATTATGAGACGTTAAAAGGCGTAAAAAGCTTTACCTGCAGCCTGGTAAGTAATTAAATGTTTTGCTTTAAACAAATGCAAATATTGCATTTATTTAGAATTTTTTTAATGCTACCTCACATATTTATTATATATGATGACTTTGTACCTGTGTATATGATGAGATGAGAACCGTTTTTATGTTATGCTTAAAGTTCAAAACACCCACGCCGCTGTTCTAGTGCTGAAACGGCATGTTTGTAAATTATTTATCTCCTGTTTGTTACAAATAAACTATTTTTAGAGTAAAAACCTTTTCTTGCATATTTCTAAATTATTCTTTGAGATTACACTGATAATGTAGGCTATCCATACATTTACAACATTTAAAAGCTTGCTATTTTTACTTCCATGACTGGAAGAAAACGACTTTTAAAGGTTTAAATACCAAAAAAATAACAATTTCATTACCAATAAAAACAACGCAATTTTTTAATATCAATCTTAAACTGGAGGTCTTCTTCCTCCGCTTAGTTTTTTAGTTTACAAATTCTGCCAAAATATAGAATCGGGATGGCGCCAGCGCAACTGGCTTTTAAAGGGGATGAGAGATGAGACTCTAATTGGTTTATTGCACTTGCACTTAGATTGTTAAAATAGGGCCCATACAGGCTTTTGTTTTTACTAAACAGTGATATATTGAAGCTGGTGTAGTTGTGTGTTTGTATATTTTGATAACAGATGCATTTTCGTTTAAGGCCCACCTGATTTTCTCTGGGCCCACCCACATTGTGAATCCTGGCTACGCTAGTGTGATTTACTGATGTTGACCTACTGAATGTTTTTTTATGTCATTTAGGTACTAGAAAACTCTTATTTTAAACAGTTTAGGTTTCATATATAGGCAGCAACAGCACATTGTAAACATGTAACCGGAACCTAGTGAGCAGTACCATTTCAAGACAAAAGTTTGTCACTAGACTACGTGCAGGTAGTCCTTTATACAATGACATCAAATAGCTTGTTCTCAGAGTGGTTCAGATCCTTAAATTCAGAAATGATTTGTTTCTATAGCAACACTCATAGTGCCAAAATGAATGCATGTGATAGAAATTAGGACGGGGTGTTTTTGGTAGTTTTGCATTATGAAAAGACTGTATATTAGCATTTTTTTTACATTTCTCTATAGCATTTCAGATCTGTTGGACCTGTAAGTAGTACATGATGTCAGACATAACAAGCTGATTGCTTGCTGTTGATAACAACAATAAGCCTCACTACATCACCACATTAATACTAGCACCACTGATTCGCTACACTGTAAAAAAGTTGGATCAACTCCACTGGTAACACCAATTGAAAAAACACATTTTTTAGGTGTTATCAATTGAAATATTTTTTTTAACTTAATGCATCTTTAACCATTAAAATATTCAACAAAGGAAGTACTGGATACAATACTGGATACAATAAAATTACATCCCATAAGGCTAGGAGTGTCTCTAAAAGATTGCAAAACAGGCACAACTGCTTCTTCTTGCACAAAGCTAAGATAATAAGCAATGGGTTCGACCCTACATAACACACATACTGATAAACACATAATGATAAAATATTTATACTTTGTAATACACTGTACAGTATGTTGCTGTAGAAGTGTCTGCCAATGGCATAAAATCTGATATGCCACCGACAATTCACTCATTTGCTTAAAAGCAGGATTGCAAGCTAATAAGTGAAGTAGCTATTAAGTGCTTGATTGCTGTAATGTGCCTAAATACATCTGCTGCAATGCAGCGAAATACCTTCACAGTAAATAAGCCAATCTGAGATACTAATGGAGCTTTGCAGTCAACAGTAATCATACGTCTAGGTAACACTCAGAGTCTGCTGCTAATAATGGGGTCTTAAAAAATGTCAAGGTTTGTTGAAATCATCCAGAGTAAGTGACAACCACCGCCAGGAATGAATATGAAAATTTGGTGTCATGTCTGGGTCGGCATCTCATGCTTTTCATTATGTAAAGAATAGGCATCCACTCAGAGTCAAATGAGAACAAATAGAACAAAACTTATGACATATTAATGGGGGCCGTTCTGAGAAGTAGAACATTTATGCATCTTCATGTCCTGTCCTTTCATTTTGGTTTACTATGAGAAACAAACTTTAAATATATTTCATTTGTGATTTTCTTTTGTGATCTTTTTCTTTTATCCCTCTTTATGTTTAAAGTATGAATATACAGTTCCTCTTAAGAAGGATTAAAGCTAAAGTCAGTGCCACCATCATGGCCTGAGGGTTCAGAGATTGAAATTTCAAAGCGTTATTGCAGACCCCATGTTCCCAGCATATTATCCATTAAGTTTGATCGTCCATTGAGGTTCAAAGCCACAATCTCAACATCTGAAAACCATGGTTTAATATTTTGATAAGCTAATGGTTTCTTGTTTGAACCTCACCTCCCCCCAAACAAAAAGCCATGGATTAAAAGTTTTTGTTAGTACGATGGTCTTCTATTACTCTTAAGATATATCCATGGATTTTCAAGTCTCATTGGAAACAAACTAGGCAAAATAACTTGTGAATATAATTAAATTCATGGTGTTGGAACCAGAGTCCTGCACGGGTCCATTTTTAAAGACCCACTCCCACCCGTACCTGCAAAGTTCAGCACCAGATTCGACCCATCACCCATGATAATATCAAAATTAAATCCGCACCTGCCCAGACCCGTTAATATTTGCCCGTTACCTTACCCGCACACGCATAAATCACACACGCTAAAATCAAATCCGCAGCGAGGTGTTGCCAAGTCCTTTGCTTTTTTCGAGTTTAGATTTTAGCTGTTTAAACTGTTTCCACCAGTTGTTTTTATCTGCGGGTAAAGATGAAAGTATTTCATTCATTAGTTATTGGTATTTGGGCTGTAAATAGTCATTGGGATGCTTTTGAGCTAGTTTTGAATGTCCATTTGGGATGGTTCTGATACGCGAATCTGGCAACCCTGGCTGTGCGCTTGCGCAGATGTTCGGTTCAAATTCAATTCAATGTACATGTAAACAAACATTTTAATCAGATTGCAATCTTTAGGGTGCATGTAAACTGTATTGTTGTAACTTGTAACCTTCAATCGTATTAAATTCAATCGGATTGACAACATTTTGTGCATGTAAACATAGCCAATGTCAAGGTGAAGCTTTCAGACTATAAAATCTATTGTTTAATTAAAAGGCACCAGAATACAGGAAATTGGCATCTACTCCAATAAATGCTTTGGACCACCCACATTTTTGTTGCTTCCGACGCCCATTAATAGATTCAAGCTCAGAAACACTCCTATTCCAAAACTCTCCTCCATGTCTAGACTGAAACATGCCTCATATATTTGACCAAACTATGGGTTTCACGTTCTACCAGGAATGACCTGCAGCATGGTGATTCTAAATCTTGCCCCAGATAGCTCCTCTCAGGACATTTGATCTTTATGGAACAGAAAGGTCTTGAGATTAGACAAACATGTCATCTTGTCACACGACTGACGTTCTCTGGAGCAGATAGGTCAGTCGTTTCAGTCTCACATGAAGAGGGCAAATGATCTCAGTTCCCACAGCGAGTGAATGAAGCTATTGTTTCAGCTGAGGTGAAACTCAATCTCATCCTCCCAGTTTGCTATGAAATATGCAGGGTTTTACTCTTTTTTTTACTTCAATACACTGTTTCTTGGGTTCTTCACACTCTGCTGGCACTATAACCAATGTTTATATAGAGGATGTTTATATCTGCATATTTTTTATATTTTTCAGCGTAATTCTGCTAATTTGCCATCACAACATTTATACTTCAATCAGATGCATTTATGTATGTGTACTGTACTTTCTGTTACAAAGACAGCTAGATGGTGCAAAACATAATACACCGTGTGCAGAATAGGCAAGTTGTATTTTTGAGGATTACTTTTGTTATTGTACAACTACAGTGCTTTTGCTCAATTCAAAATGTTAACAAACCCTCAAACCTGAACATTTAAGTAGTAAAAGTGAAATTTTGGCTTTCTTAAAAGAATATTTCTATGTTCATCATTATTAGGCAACTATTAGGGTGCAGAATTATTAGGCAACTAAATGAAAAACAAAGATTTTACCATCTCACTTGTTTTTTTCACCTGTTAAAGTGAGAATAATAAACAAACTCTACATTTACAAATAAACATGTAATTAAAAAAATAAAAATAACAAACGCTCCATCACATGCATCAAAGTACTACACTGCATGGCTGGCAAGTAAAGGCCTTAGAGTTGAAAAACTAATGACATGGCCCCCTTCTTCACCTGACTTAAACCCTATTGAAAACTTTTGAGCCCTTCTTAAGCAGGACATTTACTGTGAAGGTAAACCGTACACCTCTCTGAACAGTGTCTGGGAGGCTGTGGTTGTGTCTGCACAAAATGTTGGTTCAGATCAGTTCAAGAAACTGACTGAATCCGTGATTGGAAGGCTTGTGACTGTTATCGAAAAGAAGGGTGGCTATATAGACCCTTTTACTGTTTGTACACAATGACGACGTGGCAGCGTATGCGCGCGCATTTAGGCAACGGAAGTATCGTAAGAATCAACAGTGAAGCAACACACACAGTAAGTTATTTTAAAAAGTTGACTTTATCAACATCCAGATCCGTGTACTATAGTGGAGTGGATAGAAGACGTCAGCAGATGGCCAAAAATAAAGTTGCCAGATACATATATACGTATATTATTATATTATATTATATTAGTGCAACCAAACGCAACATCCGGACATTTTGATGTTGGTAAACCGTTTTAATAAACTTTCTTAGTTGCTACCACGTTAGAACCAATGGGGAATACCACCACTTCCGTTGCCCAAATGTGCGCGCAGGCTATTTGATCACGTGAGCTGTAAAAGGGTCTATTGGTCACCGAGTTTATATATATATATATATATAATTACATGTTTATTTGTAAATGTAGAGTTTGTTTATTATTCTCACTTTAACAGGTGAAAAAAACAAGTGAGATGGTAAAATCTTTGTTTTTCATTTAGTTGCCTAATAATTCTGCACACTAATAGTTGCCTAATAATATTGAACATAGAAATATTCTCTTAAGAAAGCCAAAATTTCACTTTTACTACTTAAATGTTCAGGTTTGAGGGTTTGTTAACATTTTGAATTGAGCAAGAGCACTGTAATTGTACAATAACAAAAGTAATCCTCAAAAATACAACTTGCCTAATAATTCTGCACACGGTGTAGAACGTCGGTCTTCACATGCTTTCGTAAAAGTTTAATTGTTTGTAATGTGATACACTCGTGGCAAGAGAAATAAATGGTATAGAATAATTCCACACCATTACAGTGTGTACACCACATAAATTTGCTTATTTTTCCCCTAGATTCATGTGCTAAATGTGTTCCCCATTGTTCTTTTCTGTGTAACTGCCAATAATTCAGTAGAGATTCTAGTTAACCCAACAACGTCTTATCTAATGCTACAGAAAGGGAATAACATAGTTACATTGACAATAAGGTACAGAATAGCTACAAAAATACCCATCATCACCGTTGCTTGATTATCCTATTAAACTAGGATTGTGGACATTTGAAAAATGTAACAATTCAGGCACATGGAAACAGCTGGAAATAAACTTGTGTGTGTGAGAGTAACATTTTTATCAAAAAATGATATACTGTTGTGAGTAATTTTTCCATCGAAAGACTAAAGTCACATACTAGAACTTTTACACTGTCTATCAGTGGTGGATAGATCTTCTAGCCCTCAATCAATCTGTTAAGACCATTACAACCTTCACAAAACAGCTGCAGAGACTCTTCCCCTGACACGTGCAGTCAGCTCCATAAATATTTGAACAGAGACACCATTTGTGTTATATTAGCTGTTTACCAACATTTATTCCAGTTAAAGTTATATAATGAATATTGGCTTAAAGTGCACAACTCTTAGCTTTACTTAGAGGGTATTCACATCTAAACTGAATGAAGAAGGGTTTAGGAATTACAGCTGTTTAATATGTAACTCCCCCTTTTTAAAGAGGCCAAAAGTAATGGAACAGTTGACTTAAATGCAATTTTATTGACATGTATTCTCTATTTGTTAAATCATTTTCTCATAAATGAAGGATGTTAAAGGTCTGGAGTTGATTTTAAGTGTGGCATTTGAATTTGGAAACTGTGGTTCTGAACCCACATCATGTAGTTTGGGGGGATCTCAATGCAAGTAATACAGACCATATTTAGGTTTTAAAAACACAGCAAATCCATCAGTGAGATAGGAGAAATATTAGTAGATGCCAGATCAACAATGTGGTACATTTTGAGAAAAAAAGTAAGTTCAGCAACAAAACAAATCCTGGACATCCATGTAAAATAACAATAGTGGATGACCACATTATCCTCCCCATGATAAAGAAAAACCCCTCTGTCTTATATAGACTAGTGTATTTAGTTTCTCCAATTTAGTTTCTCTCAAATGAAGTGTTGATGCCAGATATTAAATTGTGTACAAAGATAAGTGACCAAGGTATAAACACATTCTATTGTATTCTTTTTCATCAACAGCCATATACTGTAATCAGTCAGTTTGTTTCACATCTTTAAAAATGTGCAGGCAATCCAGGATCTTCAGATGAAATAGATAAAAAAACTCTAATCCCACAGGTTCAGAGAGACAATGAATAAATGAAGAGAGAGAGAGAGATCACTGAAAAGACCCACATCACACAAAGGGTTTTGATAAAATGCTATTGAAAGCTACAATATATATAGGGCTGTTATTATAGCCAAACATATGCCATTTTGAATCACAGGGCTGTCTCGTTTGCCAGTAACTTACTGTAGATTTAAAATTATGTAATTTATACTGACAACAGTTTGATCAAAGTTAAATGAGCATTAAACATGAATAAATCTTTGTCTTTACAGAATAAAACTATAAAATTTCAGCCTCATGCAAAGCACTCTGGGAACCAGAAATCCTAATCAACTCTTTTTTGTTTTTCCTTCAGATTTTGGTTCCCAGAATGCTTAGCATGAGGTTTAGATTTTAGTTTTGTTATGTAAAAATAAAGACTTGGTAATGTTTAATGCTCATTAAACTTTAAACAATTATGGCCATTAAATAGCATATCTACAGTAAGTTACTGGCAAACAGCTGCAAGTAAAACTGTCATTTCTACAGAAATTTTTAACAGTGTCATGATTGCCAGACCTTGGTGTTAGATTCAGGTCTAAGTTCATATGGCAAGATCATGGCAGTACTGTGTTCTGTGTGGGGACACGTGGAGTCATATTGGCCCTCATTTATCAAAAGTGCGTACACCAAATTTCCAGCGTACACCTTGCGTACACCCAAAACCACGTTGACTTTGAGATTTATCAATATGGACGTTGGCGTACGGCACGCTCAAATCCTATGCCAGCTCAGGAGGTGGTGTACGCACATTTTGAGTTAGGAAGTGTTTGCGCATTTCTGCACTAACACCACAAAACGCACTGACAAACTAAAATATATGATATATTATGACCCACTGTAAAAAAACATAGTAATTATAAACTTCAGTGTTTATTTTTATGCAACAATGTTCAATGTTTAATTTGTGAGACTTTACCAAAGCATTTGATTTGTATGCATATATTCCTTCAGTTGAGAGCCTGTGCGCTTTACCTGACGTTTCAGAGCGAGCATGTGAACGGAGTTTAGCGGGAGCGGAGCGTTGAGCGGTGCGGTAATATAACCACCAAAGCGCCTTTCCGAAAATTCCGCTCCCTCAGCACCGCTCGCAGTGGCATGTTTACCCACCACGCAAACCACGCAATTGCATGGGGCCCCACGGGCTTGGGGGGCCCCCTACTGGCCACAAGGTGTGCGAAAGTATGTTACGTTTATTCAGACCCAAATCTAAGGTACGGATAAAGCATGCACGAGCAAGATATGTGCGAGTCTGTACGCAGAATAATATATGCGCGCATCCTTGTGAGGGCACATATAGGCTACTTCATGAGCGAAACTCTACGGGAAAACGCACCTCTGCTCAGCGCTCACAAATGCAGCCACACAAGTGCTGGAATGAGCGCTCCCTCGACTCACTCTGCTCTCGTAACTGCACAACATTCACTCTATGGTCAAGTTTACTTTAAAGACTTTGGGCTTCACACCTGTGATTGGTGACACGCATTTTTTGTTCCACGCTCGTACAGGTATAAACATGATAAAGACACCACGCAGGGGTTTTAATCATGTCGAAAATAGATAAATCATATTCTGTATCTCATTATTGTCATCAAATCTCATCTTTATTGTTTGTCTAGTCTATATGCTTGTTGTATCTCACAGTAAGTTTGGTTTTACAATATGAACATGAGAGTTATGTGATTCCCATCCATAAATTCAAGCAATAACCAACTTACAATGTTGTTTGCTGGTGTTTGTTAGTTCAGCTTGTTAGATCAGTCTGAATCATAATCTAAAGCTTCGTCTTTTTCCTCATTTCGTTTTTTTAGTAAGATGTCAGACATTGAAGTTGCAGTATTAATTACATTGTTTGAAATACATCCTGTAAGACATTTGCGAGCAAAAAATATATCTGAGAGGGGCGTGAAACATTTTTTTAAACCAAGAATTTTTGTCATACCAAACTGTAACAATTTAGTGTTATTTTAAGCAGTGTAAAACAATATAAATCCGCTTTATATATATCTCACTTAATTCTATATACTGAATATTATTGTTGTGCAATTCAAATGAAAAACCTTGGGCAATGCTGGGGCATGGGGGGCCCGGTTCTTGGACTTTGCTTAGGGCCCCCCAAATGGTAAACACGCCACTGACCGCTCGTTGAACCCAGAACGCCCTTTGATAATTTGCCCGTTCGAGAATCTGTAAAAACGTCTAGCAATAAGTTATGGAATTTAAGCCTTACATAAATGTAAAGTAAAAATCAAAGTTAAGATTGAGCAGAAAGAAAAAATTGAAAGGGACTGCGGAGAGACTGTAAAGAGTTAGCAAATATTCTTCCTGGAATCTGAAGCGGCACATTGCAAGAAAGCACAAGGATGTGCAACGAAAACATGGTAATGCAATAAAAGGTAAGATAGTTACGTACCATTCGATGATAAATAAATACAGATGAGGTAAGGTAAAATGCTTGTGTTGAATGGAGCCGTAAATCCGACCATGATGACATGCGGACAAAATTATGGCCACGAATTGTTTTTTATGCCTCATTATGGACAATTCTTTTTCTTATTTAGTCTAAAGTATGGCCATAAATTTAGAATTTGTTCCCAATATTCAACAGTTTGTTCCTTGGAATTAATTATTATAATATTTCGTAATTACTATTACAATTATTATTACTTCAAATTATGAATTAGCTTAGTAAAACATGTGGATGTCGTGGAAACAAATTGTTAATTTGAATTATATCCGGGGCTCCGTATCAAACTGGATCTAAGATACAGCTAACAAACAACTGTATGTAAATACAGAACAACACACTACAAAAGTTACTACATCATTTTAAAATATTACTTAAAAAAAAATAACTGAACCATTAAGCAGACATAGAATTTAGATGTAGGCAACAGTAAATAATAATAATAATAATAAATAATTATTCTTCTAAATATCAATTAATAATAAAAATAATAATAAGAATATTACAAATTGTCATCCAATTATTAATGTGTCTTTAATCCCACTCTTTAAACTCCCAAATAAAAAATTTTGTTTCTTTTCACTTCCCCGGATTCTTTTCTTTGCCGTCTTTCGTGTGTCAATGGCGTATAATGAGGGCATGGGGGAGGCGGAGACTTGAATTTATATGGGCTTGTTATTCTAATGACGATCGTTTTCAGCCGCAGCATTTATGAAGGGCAGATATTGCGTACACCTGAATATCAACGGTACGCACAGTTTCATAAATCAGGCGGTGAGAGGAGTGTAAGCATAATCTTACGCCAACATATACGCCCGTTTCTACGCAAGAATGATAAATGAGGGCCATTGTGTGTGGCTTCCACGTGTTCCCAGTGTCTTGTCACTGTCATGGTCACCTCTGTGTTAGATGCAGGTCTGATTTCATATGGCAAGATCATGGCAGTACTGTGTTTTGTGTGGGGACATGTGGAGTCACATTGTGTGTTGTGGCCACGTGTTCCCAGTGTCTTGTCACTTTTACCCCACTCCCTTGTGTGCTCCTGTCTTAATTATGTAATGATTTTCACCTGTTCCTCATTTGAGTGTTTGTCTTTATCAGGAGTGGGGAACCCTGGGTCCTGGAGGGCCACTGTCCTGCATAGTTTAGTTCCAACCCTAATCAAACACACCTGAATTTAATTTCCAAGTGATCCTAAAGACTTTAATTAGATTTTTCAGGTGTGTTTAATTAGGGTTGGAACAAAACTCTGCAGGACAGTGGCCCTCCAGGACCAGGGTTCCCCACCCATGGTCTTTATTATGCCCTCTCGTTCTCTGTCTTGTGCTCGTACGTTCGGTTTGATACAGTGTGTTAGTTCACGGCTTCCGTGTTGCCTGTATCTAGTTTGCATTTTCTGTGTTATTTAGTATTTAGTGTTGTTTCTTTGTTTTGTTACTCTGGTTATCCTATGTTACCTGTTTTACCCCCTCGTGGGTGATTTATGTTGTATTTTGTAAACAAATCTTTAGTTTATTTACGTTTGTCTGCATTTGGGTTCCTTTTCCACGAAACCAGTCGTGACAAACAATGTGTTTGAATGAGTCAGTGACGTGATATGTGTGTAAAATAAAATTGGCTTTATTGAATAACATGTTCCCTGATAAATATTTGCAACAATAGCGTATCATTGGTTCTTGAAGGACAAGCACACGTTTGCTGTTTTTCACTTTTGTCATCCACTTAGACATAAAACATTAATGTCAAAACAGAATGAACTGATTCAAACTGATCCTAATAAACATATACAGAGATTAAAACAACATTCATACACGCTGAAGTCAGAAAATGCTTTTTTTTCTCTATTGTGTGTCACACAAGATAGTAAAATCAGGAAGAAAGTCTTTGTAGATTTCTAAAAACTTTGTTTCCAAAGCAATGCACAACACAATCCTCATAAAAGCTATGTGTAATTTCCTGGAAATGTGGTTTACAATGGGCTGGTCTGCTTTTTCAAAGTTTTATTAGGACTACAAGACTTAAAAAAATAGATTCCCAAGCTTTGTAAATAAGGTTAAAGGAATATTAAGCTGAAAAATGAAAATAATAAAAAAACTCATAATTTACTCACCTTGATGCTATTTGTTACACTGTGTTAAAAACAGCACATTAGTGTTGATTGTGGGACAACACACTAAGGGCTCTATCTTACACCGGCGCAATGCAGCGCAATGCGCAACGCAAGTGTATTTCGCTAGTTTCCACCCTGCGCAATTATAATTTTCACGTTTAGCGCCACGTTGTTTAAATAGCAAATGCATTTGCGCCCCCTTTTGCGCCCATGGGCGTTCAGGTCTGAAAACGAGGTGTGTTCAGGTGCATTGTTGGCGCGTTGCTATTTTGAAGCAACTAAAATAGACTACGCCATTGACCAACAAAAACCTGGTCTAAAGCCTAAAGTCAATGGCTCAATATGTGTTTTGTTATTTAAAGAGCGCATTAGTAATATGCGCCTATAAACGGGTGGACAACGCGGGTTTGCTTATCACATAGTACATGAATGCGCAAAAACGTTTTTAAATATGAAAGATTAAAGGATTGAATGTAAAAGATTATTATTGAGTCTCTTGGACATAAAGAAGGACTAATTATGAGACGTTAGAAGGCGCAAAGAGCTGCTTCACCTGTAGCCTGGTAAGTAAATAAATGCTTTGCTTTAAACAAATGCATCTGTTTTTAAATGTTTTTTTTTTAAATGCTACCTCACGGATTTATTTGTATACGATGACTCTGTACCTGTGGATATGGTGAGATGAGAAAATTTTTTAAGTAATGCTTAAAAAAAACTCTTTGCTTAAAAAACGCTGTCCAAGTGCTGAAATGTGCGGAGAGCCGCTTGTAAATTCTTTATCTCCTGTTGTTACAAATAAAGTATTTTTAGAGTACAAACCTTATCTTACATACTTGTAAATAATTTTTTGATGATATTGGATAGCCATACATTTAAGGCAATTACAAGCTTACTTTTTTACTTCCATGACTAAAAGAAAACGATTTTTAAAGGTTTTAATAAAAATAACAATTTCAATACAAGTGAAAAACAACACAATTATTTAACATTAATCTTAAACTGGGGATCTTCTTCCTCCGCTTAGTTTTTCAGTTTACAAAGTCCGTCATCTAAATAGGGATTAGACATAGCGCCAGCACAACAGGCTTTTAAAGGGGATGAGAGCTCATTGGTTTATTGCACATTAAGCCCAAAATATTCTCATTACAATAGGACCAACCCTTTTCGACCATGCGCTCGGCGCACAAATCATTTTCCCCGTCGTTAAATTAGCAAAAGTGGATTCGGACACGCCCATTTAGACGTTACGCTGTGCGCTTTAGACAATGCGCTTAGATCGTTAAAATAGGGCCCTAAATGTTACTTTTAACACAACTTGTGTTATATTTTAACACAAAATCAACACAAAATGACACATAATGTGTTAAAATTACACCAAATGTGTTAAAAGCTTAACGCACAAAGATGTGTAAATCCTTTCTAAAGGGGGTCGCACATCGGACATGCAGCTCAGTGTTGCGTAGCGTCAAGTCGCATCTAGGACAACTCGGAGGTATTGTAAACCGGAAGTGCACATTAAATAGCACGAGCTTCGTCAGATAGCATCTACTTCAAAATGCAAAATATACATTAGCAACCAATGTTAATGGTTAATGATTTGCTACAAATATTATGTTATTTAATGTTAAACTATGTGAGTGGCGCTCTGTGGCGCGACAGGGATTTGAGCAACTCCCGGTGTGCGACCCCCCTTAACAGTGTATCTGATGACATGAGGATACTTTAAAGTATATATTATTATGTAAATTCAATATATTGGTTGGACTTTGTATAGTATTTTTTTTCTTTGAACACTGTTAAGAATAACTTTGCTCTGTTATGTTTTCTTTTATGTATGCTTGGGAAAACAAATAAATTTTTCAAAAATGTTAAAACAAAAGAATAATTGTTTACAGTTTATTTTTCAAAAACTGTAAAGTTTTATTCTTTCTAATGTAAACATTTGAAAAGACTACAGTAGAGCTTATCTTCGTACCTGAGGCAAAGTCATAACTCAAAACCCTGAAGCAGTATTACGTGATCCTTAGGTCAACTCTTCTTCAGGTAATGGTTAGTTGTATCAGAAGTTAGTACAATGCTGAACTACAGCCAACTAGCCTGAGCTACTTGGGAGGTCTACTGCATACAAAGGGAAAGAGAGAAAGTCACATTTCAGTTATTCTATTAATACAATCTAAATTTATTTTATTTATTAAGAGCACTATTTAAAATAAAGGTGCTTCACAATGCCATAAAATAATCTTTTCTGTCTAGATGGTTCTTTAAAGCACCTTTAACATCTGAAGAACCTTCATCTGTTTCACAATATGTTTTTTTAAGGTGAAAAGGATTCTAAAATGTATAAAATAAATGGTGAATAACCTTTTTTTATTTTCTTTATTTTTTTATTTTTTATATATAATGTTTAACAAAAAGTGTTTCACTGGGCAGTGAAAAGTAATTGATGTGTTTGGTTGACGCCTTTCACATGCCCCAGTTATTTTCATAATGGTAAAATGGTAAAATCATGGCCAGAATTCTAGCAAGGGCTTCAGTCTGCTACAGCCTGTATAAATGTTGCCGTATCTGCTAGACATTTAGATACTTTTTCAGCTACTATAAAAAGAAGTTTTAATCTGTGTTTTTTCAAGATTTTAGTATTCAGCCACATCACAGCTTGCAAAATGTTTGCAAAGATAGGATCAGCTGTACATCTAATAAGATTCTAATGAAGACAAGCATATGCATGTCGCTCGGCCCTTGAGGAGAGGTAAGTCTGGGGGGGGGGGGCTCTTGAGGATCTGTGCTATGACTCATGCTCTCCTTCCTTGTTTAAACTAAGACCCTGCATGCCATAGGTCCCAAAGATACCGACTTGTAAACATAACCTGTGATGACAGTGCTATTTGAGCTGAGGAACAATTAATTAAATAATGCTGTGTTCTCGCTGGCTATAAGGGGTCAACTAGGGACTCAGAGGAAGCCAGTAAGAACAGCAAACAAGATACTTGAGCTAGCTGAGAGGAAATAGACTGACGGAAGTATTGCTTCAGGTTTATGTCAGGTTCACACATCATTTTACAGTCTGGTCATTTCCCACACTATTGGAAGAAGTTTTAAACCAACTATTATTAAAACATGTAGTTAGAGAAAACAAAGTTTGTGATGCAAATAAAGAAAAGGATAACCATGTCAACTTATTTTACATAATGATATTATGGGATTTAGAAAGATTTTATAGGTCGATGGTTGAGATTTATTAAAACACAAAACAAACACAGTCATAAGAAGGAGTATTGAAACATTAAAGAAAAAAACAAATGACCTAGTTTCTATTTTTGCAAACTGCTGGCACTTTCAGGTAATTTATAGCCAGTGAAAATTACAACCCATTCTCACCAAAAAGCATACAAATGACACGCAGTGTGATTATCGTGCAATAGATACGCCAAATTCCGATTTTGCGTGCATATGATACGCCAGCAGAGCCGGATTAATGCAAAGGCAAACTAGGCACGTGCCTAGGGCCCGATTGGCGGGATGGGCCCCAGACAAAGGGGGAAAAAATTTACAAATGTCCCATCTACAATTTCGTCGCTGTCGAGCGGAATCCTCGTATCTCAAAAACCATTATTTTTCAGGAAATTAGACATCGTATCATTAAAGTTGTTATTATGCCTTATTACACGGCTCTCTGGAATGCTTGATTCTGATTGGTCAGTTGAGACATTTGCAGGTACAGACAAGTATGAAGCAGAGGATCTTAATAAGGTATTACGATCATTTTATGCATCTGTGCAAAGTTTCGCGGAAGGATAAAAATGTTAATTTAAAACAAATATGCCAATAAAATGTTTCAAATTCATATGCATGTCCAGTTTTTTTTCTTATGTGGCAAGTAGCCGTGTAATAAGCGGGATAATGTAGAGGCAGCCGGTAGTTATCGGGTAAATAAGCCCCTTCAGTGTGATACAAGACCATCCGCTTCGCGTCGGGTCCTGATCACACTGTCGGGGCTTATTTCCGATAACTACCGGCTGCCTCTACATTATCTCTTACTTATATTGCTATCATATACTGTTGTGTACCAACATTAACACAACATTTTCCCAAAGTCATATTTTATCGGAGATACAAGCTTTATGACTTGGGAGCAGGGAGATACGAGCTTATGCTCTCATTGATAAGAATGGTACGGACACAGACGTCGTCGCTGCAAGAGAACCCTAAACCCAAGAGAAAATGGTTTAAAAAAGAGAAAACAAATGAGAAAACAATAAATAAAGAATGGGAAGGACTGGCGTATCATATGCATGCAAAATCGGAATTTGGCGTATCTATTGGACGATAATCTTGGTGAGAACGGGTTGGAAAATTTATGCTTTCTCTACCTCTACATTTAAATATTCTTGTTAGAGTGCTGTACAGTAGACAGTATTACACAGTGCAAAGTGAGAGGTCAAACAATTACAAGCCATGAGATATGAACTCTCTATTATCCCATTCACACAGACCTTTGGTCCCAGAAAATACCCGTAAAATTGCCAGACAAGTGTCTGTGTGCTCCTTTATAGTCTTATAAACAAAAATGCACAGGGGTGGTTTCTGGAGAGAGAAATAATAAATAATATGCAAACTTTAGACACTGCATAGAAGATAGAGCAGGACTTTTAATAGGTCACGTGTCTTTCCAGGACCTTGCAGATGCCGGCAAATCATGGCGTGTGAATGAACAAAATATCTAACGATCCCAGAAAAATCCAGGATGCATTTTCCGTGTATTTTCCGGAATGTCTGTGTGAAAAGGGCTTATGACAAAGTCGGTGCACTGTCAGATAAAGTGGTCAAAATATGTACCCCAGCTGTCACTGGGGCTGTAACATTTTAACATTTACTGCTTTGGATCTAAAGACTTGATATTAGAACCTCAGCTGTAAATATTTATAACAAAGAAGTAACTCAAAGGTATATAATGGTGCTTTTCCATTGGATAGTACAGCGCAGTACCTCTATAACTTTTGGGGGGTTTCCACTGTGAAAAACAAGTTATGTCGTCAACTTTGTTGTGTACAAGTTCCCAAACTCCCTTTTAGCAGTGAAAAACATCTGCCGAGAATCAAGAACACCATTCCATCTTCTCCCTTGCTCAATGTTAAATTTCCTAGTGCTGTTCTGCTGCTCCTGTACTGTATCAACCCAGATGTATATAAACTAACTGTTGTATAATCTCACTGAAATTATAACTTTATCTACACTCAAACCTATGATTCTGTCTTATCAAATAAAATACATTTCATTTGTCGCTCTGCTACTGTTGTTCAAGTCATTTACTTTGTTTATCTGAAGATACACATCTAAAGTTAATTTAGCTTTAAACCATTGCTACTGTGAAATCTGTGGTCCACAGCTGTTTCACAAGAGGTAAAAGTAAAGAAATGCATGTTTAAACAGATCAATTACGGATTACTCATATCTATTTTGATATTTAAGTAGAGTGTCAGTAATGTATTATTCATCAGCAATTAATATCCAGGAAGCATAATGCTCTTCATCCAAATATTAATACTATATAATATTAAATATGAATAAAACATTATTAAATAATAATGTTCTTATATTAACCTGTTTTTCAGCAATATAATAATAGTCTCTGGTATCCCCAGAATCTATCTGTAAAGTTTCAGCTTAAAATACACTGAAGATCTTTGATTATACGCTGGTAAACATGGCCATTTGTGGCTGCAATGAAAAATGTGCTGTTTTTGTGTGTGTTTCTTTACATGCAAAAAAAGCTTCTGTTCCCCTCCTTGTATGCAAAGTAGGGGGTAGAGCGCTCACACATGTGCTTTGAACTACATCAAAACATGTGTTTTTGGCAGAGGGTTGAACTGCACGCACATAAGGCGGAGTCTGTGAGCCGTTATGGTTGGGGCATAATCAATGTGACATCACATTGATAGGAGATCCCCAAAAGCCTGTTTTGTGTGACTGTCTCGACTTAAAGGAGATTACACAAATAAGAATAGATGGATTTGTATAAGAACAGGATGTTTCTGCACACACGACTCATTTTCTGCTAGTAACACATTTAAAAGTGCATTTTCTAGGTTGGGGGGGGCTTTAAGACAGACCATATCATTTATAACATAAGAAGAACCTCAAGTGAGAAACATCATAAAAGGTTTATTTAAGAAAACATGACTGTTCACGCAAACAACAACAAAGATTACGCAATACGTTTCACATCACTTTGTGCATGGCCTTATATTTATATAGTTTTGCAATACACCTCTGGTGCAACTCAGACACATCATCAGTGATGTATCCTGGGTTCATTGGGTGTTTCGGGTCTCACAACATCATACACCCTCGCCCAGGCGACCCAGCCAGAGTTGATCAGACCCTGGCTTTTGTCTGAGTAGCTTGTATGATCCACGCATCACCCCGCTTGATCCACAGCCATCTTGACGCCTTTTCAGCGACGTCCGTGATGTTCTTAATGGCTTTCCTACTGTGCAGTCCCTTCACTCCAAGCATCTTGAGGGCCCTGATGAGTGACTGGCCGACAAATCCTCTACACCCAACCTCGATGGGATTGCATCTTGTCCTCCACCCCCTGCTTCGGCATTCGGCTGCCAGTTCCTCATATTTTGCCCTCTTCCTCTCAAACGCCTCCTCCATCCGGTCTTCCCAGGGGACCGTCAACTCCAGCAGGACCACTTGCCGTGTTTTTTCCGACACCAGGACTATGTCTGGCCTGAGCGTGGTCACTGCAATGTTCTCTGGGAATTTGAGCTGTCTCCCTAGGTCGACATTCAGCTGCCAGTCCTGTGCTGTTGCGAGCAGCCCCCCTGTTTGTTTCATGCGCTGATGTGGCTTCTCCCCGGCTTTAACAAAGGTGATGTTCTGCCTTATTGGTCGCTGGTGTCTGCTGTCTATGATCCCAGTGCTGATAACCTCTGCTATGGCCTTCAGCACTTGGTCGTGGCGCCAACGGTACCGCCCATCCCCCAGTGCTTTGGGACAGCAGCTCAAGATGTGCTCCAATGATCCTCCTCTCTTGCAGAGTGAGCACAAAGGTGTATCTGACAAGCCCCAGCGAAATAGATTGGATGGGCTAGGGAGGACATCATAGACAGACTCAACCAAAAATTTGATTCGGTGTGGCTCCGACTTCCACAATTCTGCCCATGATATCCTTCGCTCCGCCGCCTGCTCCCATCGGGTCCATGCCCCCTGCTGCCGCATCCCTACTGCTCTGCTGCCGCGGGATTCCTCCTCCCCTGCTCGGACCTCATCTTGAATCAGCTGCCGCTTTTCTTTTCCCTGGGCCTTGTTAAAGCGAGGTGTTGGGTTGCTCCCGAGTCCTGCCCGTCCAGATGCCACCACTCCTACCAGCTCGCCATGTCGCAGCCGTGACTCAGCCTGCTCTACTGCCTCATGGGCCTTCCACTTCCTGCCAGTTCTAACCTCTATGCCTGCTGAAGAGATTTTGATGTCACTGGAGTCTCTGTAAAGTAGCACCTCTCTTGCTCTGGTTACCATGAACTCTTCCTTCAAACTACTGAAAGGCAGTTTTAGCTTGTTCTTCCTACCGTACAAGGCAATGTCACTGAGACTCCTTGGTAGCCCTAGCCACTTCCGCAGGAAACCGCTGACTTTCCTCTCAAAGCCTTCAACGGTGGTGATTGGAACATCATAGACCAGCAATGGCCAGAGCAGTCGGGGCAGGATGCCATGCTGGTAAATCCAGGCTTTATATTTACCTGGCAGACCTGACTTGTCCACAGCCATCAGCCAGCTTCCCAACTGGTTAGTGGTCGTCTGAATTGCTGCGGTGTCCTTCAGGGAACAGTCATAGATCTTGCCTAGGCTCTTGACTGGCTTTTCTCGAACAGATGGTATCTGGATCCCTCCTAGTGTGAAACGGAACTGGTCTGTAACCTTACCTTTCCTCACTACCAGGGACCTGGACTTGGCTGGCTTAAAGTCCATCCGAGCCCATTTGATGAGGTGCTCGAGCCCTTGGAGGATCCATCTGCACCCCGGGACTGATGTTGTGGTCACCGTCAGATCATCCATGAATGCTCTGATGGGGGGCTGCCGTATGCCTGACTTGGTAATTGGGCCTCTGCACTCCACCTCTGCTGACTTCACCAGCATATTCATTGCCAAGGCAAACAATATCACAGAAATTGTACATCCAGTGATAATGCCCTTCTCCAGCCGATGAAATGCAGATTTTTCCGCTCCTGAGGTGACTCTCAAACTGAAGGAGTTGTAATAGTCCAGTATGAGGTTCTTGATTTTGTCTGGAACGTAATGTCGGTCGAGTGAGGTTTCTACCAGTCTATGCGGGATTGACCCGTAGGCATTGGCAAGATCAAGCCAGAGGATTGCAAGATCCCCTTTGCCTTCACGTGCTTCACGTAACAGCTGGGTGACAACTCCTGTATGCTCAATGCATCCTGGAATCTTTGGGACTCCCCCCTTCTGCACAGAGGTATCAATATATGCATTCCTCAGGAGGAAGTCTGTCAGGCGTCGGGCAAGAATGCTGAAGAAGATCTTGTACTCAACACTAAGGAGCGAGATGACTCTGAACTGCTCGATGGTGCTCGAGCTCTCCTCCTTCGGGATCCAGACACCCTCTGCATGTCGCCACTGCTGCGCCACCTTCCCTCTCCTCCAGATGACCTTAATCAGTTTCCATAACCTCTTCAAGAGTCTGGGACACCTCTTATAGACGACGTACGGCACTCCACTCGGGCCTGGTGCCGAGCCGGTTCTAGCAGCCTTGACGATTTCTACAACTTCCTTCAAAGTTGGTTCCCTGGTGTTAAATGTCGAGGTGGGTTCTGGCGGAGTTATCAGCTTCTTACATGGCCCGAGATCTTTGTCTCTTGCGCTGTCACTGTAGGTGGCACTGAGGTGCTTATTAACCTCTTCTTCAGTGCACTCGAGCTGGCCACTTCTTTTCTGCCCGAGGATCTTCTTTGTAAAACCAAACGGGTTAGAGATAAAGGCGACGCGTTTCCTGGCTCTCTCCTTACCCCGCCTCCTATGCCACTCCGCTCGCCGGAGGGTGGTTAGCCTTTTCCTTAGGGTGTGGCGGAGTTCTGCCAAACCAGCCTTTTCCTCATCCCTTGCCGCCTTAAACTGCCGCCTAAGCAGTCTGAGCTCACTCCTTAGCTGGCTGATCTTCACTTCCCGTCGGTTTGGCTCTGCCACACTTCTGGCCAGTTGATGTTTCTTAACGCCAAACCTTTCAGCTCCGATGCTAATGATCATTGTTGACATAGCTCTCAACTTCTGGTCTGCATTCCCCCTCGCAGTAGCTTCAAGGACTTGGTTCAGGTCCTCATCAAACTTGAGCCACTCTCCCTCCTTGTTTGCAGCAGGCCACTTGACCCGGCGGTGTTCGGAATGTCTGATTTGGGTTGAGGCTTGTGGGGCGTGGAGGTTCTGGGCACTGTGGGGTGACTCCGGGCCGGGCTCCTCCTGCGTCTCACCAGGTGCTAGACCTGTGCGTTGCACCACTTGCTTCTCCCTCAAGCATTTCATTTTGGCCTGGTGGATCTTCAGGCCATGCCGGTTCTTGCAGACTTTGCCACATATGCAGGCTGCACTCATTGTCGTTTCTCCATAAGCATTGGTCATTACCTGTATATCCGTCCTGTTGGGGTGCTCATTCTCCCCCCCTCTCGGGCACCCCTGGGTGTATAATTCATTAGGGGTTTTCGTAGCTTTTAATGGGTGCATCCTCACGGAAGCTGCAGTCTGGGTTGCTGACCCTCGCTGCCCCGGTTTTTACTGTCTTCCCAGTTGCCAGCTGTCTCTCCAGCAGTCTCCATACTTTTCATGGTTGTCATCCGGACTGTTCCCGGAGGTCACTGGCTTCACCAGTTGAAATAGTTTTGCAATACACCTCTGGTGCAACTCAGACACATCATCAGTGATGTATCCTGGGTTCATTGGGTGTTTCGGGTCTCACAACATCATACACCCTCGCCCAGGCGACCCAGCCAGGGTTGATCAGACCCTGGCTTGTGTCTGAGTAGCTTGTATGATCCACGCATCACCCCGCTTGATCCACAGCCATCTTGACGCCTTTTCAGCGACGTCCGTGATGTTCTTAATGGCTTTCCTACTGTGCAGTCCCTTCACTCCAAGCATCTTGAGGGCCCTGATGAGTGACTGGCCGACAAATCCTCTACACCCAACCTCGATGGGATTGCATCTTGTCCTCCACCCCCTGCTTCGGCATTCGGCTGCCAGTTCCTCATATTTTGCCCTCTTCCTCTCAAACGCCTCCTCCATCCGGTCTTCCCAGGGGACCGTCAACTCCAGCAGGACCACTTGCCGTGTTTTTTCCGACACCAGGACTATGTCTGGCCTGAGCGTGGTCACTGCAATGTTCTCTGGGAATTTGAGCTGTCTCCCTAGGTCGACATTCAGCTGCCAGTCCTGTGCTGTTGCGAGCAGCCCCCCTGTTTGTTCCATGCGCTGATGTGGCTTCTCCCCGGCTTTAACAAAGGTGATGTTCTGCCTTATTGGTCGCTGGTGTCTGCTGTCTATGATCCCAGTGCTGATAACCTCTGCTATGGCCTTCAGCACTTGGTCGTGGCGCCAACGGTACCGCCCATCCCCCAGTGCTTTGGGACAGCAGCTCAAGATGTGCTCCAATGATCCTCCTCTCTTGCAGAGTGAGCACAAAGGTGTATCTGACAAGCCCCAGCGAAATAGATTGGATGGGCTAGGGAGGACATCATAGACAGACTCAACCAAAAATTTGATTCGGTGTGGCTCCGACTTCCACAATTCTGCCCATGATATCCTTCGCTCCGCCGCCTGCTCCCATCGGGTCCATGCCCCCTGCTGCCGCATCCCTACTGCTCTGCTGCCGCGGGATTCCTCCTCCCCTGCTCGGACCTCATCTTGAATCAGCTGCCGCTTTTCTTTTCCCTGGGCCTTGTTAAAGCGAGGTGTTGGGTTGCTCCCGAGTCCTGCCCGTCCAGATGCCACCACTCCTACCAGCTCGCCATGTCGCAGCCGTGACTCAGCCTGCTCTACTGCCTCATGGGCCTTCCACTTCCTGCCAGTTCTAACCTCTATGCCTGCTGAAGAGACTTTGATGTCACTGGAGTCTCTGTAAAGTAGCACCTCTCTTGCTCTGGTTACCATGAACTCTTCCTTCAAACTACTGAAAGGCAGTTTTAGCTTGTTCTTCCTACCGTACAAGGCAATGTCACTGAGACTCCTTGGTAGCCCTAGCCACTTCCGCAGGAAACTGCTGACTTTCCTCTCAAAGCCTTCAACGGTGGTGATTGGAACATCATAGACCAGCAATGGCCAGAGCAGTCGGGGCAGGATGCCATGCTGGTAAATCCAGGCTTTATATTTACCTGGCAGACCTGACTTGTCCACAGCCATCAGCCAGCTTCCCAACTGGTTAGTGGTCGTCTGAATTGCTGCGGTGTCCTTCAGGGAACAGTCATAGATCTTGCCTAGGCTCTTGACTGGCTTTTCTCGAACAGATGTTATCTGGATCCCTCCTAGTGTGAAACGGAACTGGTCTGTAACCTTACCTTTCCTCACTACCAGGGACCTGGACTTGGCTGGCTTAAAGTCCATCCGAGCCCATTTGATGAGGTGCTCGAGCCCTTGGAGGATCCATCTGCACCCCGGGACTGATGTTGTGGTCACCGTCAGATCATCCATGAATGCTCTGATGGGGGGCTGCCGTATGCCTGACTTGGTAATTGGGCCTCTGCAGTCCACCTCTGCTGACTTCACCAGCATATTCATTGCCAAGGCAAACAATATCACAGAAATTGTACATCCAGTGATAATGCCCTTCTCCAGCCGATGAAATGCAGATTTTTCCGCTCCTGAGGTGACTCTCAAACTGAAGGAGTTGTAATAGTCCAGTATGAGGTTCTTGATTTTGTCTGGAACGTAATGTCGGTCGAGTGAGGTTTCTACCAGTCTATGCGGGATTGACCCGTAGACATTGGCAAGATCAAGCTCAATGCATCCTGGAATCTTTGGGACTCCCCCCTTCTGCACAGAGGTATCAATATATGCATTCCTCAGGAGGAAGTCTGTCAGGCGTCGGGCAAGAATGCTGAAGAAGATCTTGCACTCAACACTAAGGAGCGAGATGACTCTGAACTGCTCGATGGTGCTCGAGCTCTCCTCCTTCGGGATCCAGACACCCTCTGCATGTCGCCACTGCTGCGCCACCTTCCCTCTCCTCCAGATGACCTTAATCAGTTTCCATAACCTCTTCAAGAGTCTGGGACACCTCTTATAGACGACGTACGGCACTCCACTCGGGCCTGGTGCCGAGCCGGTTCTAGCAGCCTTGACGATTTCTACAACTTCCTTCAAAGTTGGTTCCCTGGTGTTAAATGTCGAGGTGGGTTCTGGCGGAGTTATCAGCTTCTTACATGGCCCGAGATCTTTGTCTCTTGCGCTGTCACTGTAGGTGGCACTGAGGTGCTTATTAACCTCTTCTTCAGTGCACTCGAGCTGGCCACTTCTTTTCTGCCCGAGGATCTTCTTTGTAAAACCAAACGGGTTAGAGATAAAGGCGACGCGTTTCCTGGCTCTCTCCTTACCCCGCCTCCTATGCCACTCCGCTCGCCGGAGGGTGGTTAGCCTTTTCCTTAGGGTGTGGCGGAGTTCTGCCAAACCAGCCTTTTCCTCATCCTTTGCCGCCTTAAATTGCCGCCTAAGCAGTCTGAGCTCACTCCTTAGCTGGCTGATCTTGACTTCCCGTCGGTTTGGCTCTGCCACACTTCTGGCCAGTTGATGTTTCTTAACGCCAAACCTTTCAGCTCCGATGCTAATGATCATTGTTGACATAGCTCTCAACTTCTGGTCTGCATTCCCCCTCACAGTAGCTTCAAGGACTTGGTTCAGGTCCTCATCAAACTTGAGCCACTCTCCCTCCTTGTTTGCAGCAGGCCACTTGACCCGGCGGTGTTCGGAATGTCTGATTTGGGTTGAGGCTTGTGGGGCGTGGAGGTTCTGGGCACTGTGGGGTGACTCCGGGCCGGGCTCCTCCTGCGTCTCACCAGGTGCTAGACCTGTGCGTTGCACCACTTGCTTCTCCCTCAAGCATTTCATTTTGGCCTGGTGGATCTTCAGGCCATGCCGGTTCTTGCAGACTTTGCCACATATGCAGGCTGCACTCATTGTCGTTTCTCCATAAGCATTGGTCATTACCTGTATATCCGTCCTGTTGGGGTGCTCATTCTCCCCCCCTCTCGGGCACCCCTGGGTGTATAATTCATTAGGGGTTTTCGTAGCTTTTAATGGGTGCATCCTCACGGAAGCTGCAGTCTGGGTTGCTGACCCTCGCTGCCCCGGTTTTTACTGTCTTCCCAGTTGCCAGCTGTCTCTCCAGCAGTCTCCATACTTTTCATGGTTGTCATCCGGACTGTTCCCGGAGGTCACTGGCTTCACCAGTTGAAATAGTTTTGCAATACACCTCTGGTGCAACTCAGACACATCATCAGTGATGTATCCTGGGTTCATTGGGTGTTTCGGGTCTCACAACATCATACACCCTCGCCCAGGCGACCCAGCCAAGGTTGATCAGACCCTGGCTTGTGTCTGAGTAGCTTGTATGATCCACGCATCACCCCGCTTGATCCACAGCCATCTTGACGCCTTTTCAGCGACGTCCGTGATGTTCTTAATGGCTTTCCTACTGTGCAGTCCCTTCACTCCAAGCATCTTGAGGGCCCTGATGAGTGACTGGCCGACAAATCCTCTACACCCAACCTCGATGGGATTGCATCTTGTCCTCCACCCCCTGCTTCGGCATTCGGCTGCCAGTTCCTCATATTTTGCCCTCTTCCTCTCAAACGCCTCCTCCATCCGGTCTTCCCAGGGGACCGTCAACTCCAGCAGGACCACTTGCCGTGTTTTTTCCGACACCAGGACTATGTCTGGCCTGAGCGTGGTCACTGCAATGTTCTCTGGGAATTTGAGCTGTCTCCCTAGGTCGACATTCAGCTGCCAGTCCTGTGCTGTTGCGAGCAGCCCCCCTGTTTGTTTCATGCGCTGATGTGGCTTCTCCCCGGCTTTAACAAAGGTGATGTTCTGCCTTATTGGTCGCTGGTGTCTGCTGTCTATGATCCCAGTGCTGATAACCTCTGCTATGGCCTTCAGCACTTGGTCGTGGCGCCAACGGTACCGCCCATCCCCCAGTGCTTTGGGACAGCAGCTCAAGATGTGCTCCAATGATCCTCCTCTCTTGCAGAGTGAGCACAAAGGTGTATCTGACAAGCCCCAGCGAAATAGATTGGATGGGCTAGGGAGGACATCATAGACAGACTCAACCAAAAATTTGATTCGGTGTGGCTCCGACTTCCACAATTCTGCCCATGATATAATTCGCTCCGCCGCCTGCTCCCATCGGGTCCATGCCCCCTGCTGCCGCATCCCTACTGCTCTGCTGCCGCGGGATTCCTCCTCCCCTGCTCGGACCTCATCTTGAATCAGCTGCCGCTTTTCTTTTCCCTGGGCCTTGTTAAAGCGAGGTGTTGGGTTGCTCCCGAGTCCTGCCCGTCCAGATGCCACCACTCCTACCAGCTCGCCATGTCACAGCCGTGACTCAGCCTGCTCTACTGCCTCATGGGCCTTCCACTTCCTGCCAGTTCTAACCTCTATGCCTGCTGAAGAGACTTTGATGTCACTGGAGTCTCTGTAAAGTAGCACCTCTCTTGCTCTGGTTACCATGAACTCTTCCTTCAAACTACTGAAAGGCAGTTTTAGCTTGTTCTTCCTACCGTACAAGGCAATGTCACTGAGACTCCTTGGTAGCCCTAGCCACTTCCGCAGGAAACTGCTGACTTTCCTCTCAAAGCCTTCAACGGTGGTGATTGGAACATCATAGACCAGCAATGGCCAGAGCAGTCGGGGCAGGATGCCATGCTGGTAAATCCAGGCTTTATATTTACCTGGCAGACCTGACTTGTCCACAGCCATCAGCCAGCTTCCCAACTGGTTAGTGGTCGTCTGAATTGCTGCGGTGTCCTTCAGGGAACAGTCATAGATCTTGCCTAGGCTCTTGACCTGCTTTTCTCGAACAGATGTTATCTGGATCCCTCCTAGTGTGAAACGGAACTGGTCTGTAACCTTACCTTTCCTCACTACCAGGGACCTGGACTTGGCTGGCTTAAAGTCCATCCGAGCCCATTTGATGAGGTGCTCGAGCCCTTGGAGGATCCATCTGCACCCCGGGACTGATGTTGTGGTCACCGTCAGATCATCCATGAATGCTCTGATGGGGGGCTGCCGTATGCCTGACTTGGTAATTGGGCCTCTGCACTCCACCTCTGCTGACTTCACCAGCATATTCATTGCCAAGGCAAACAATATCACAGAAATTGTACATCCAGTGATAATGCCCTTCTCCAGCCGATGAAATGCAGATTTTTCCGCTCCTGAGGTGACTCTCAAACTGAAGGAGTTGTAATAGTCCAGTATGAGGTTCTTGATTTTGTCTGGAACGTAATGTCGGTCGAGTGAGGTTTCTACCAGTCTATGCGGGATTGACCCGTAGGCATTGGCAAGATCAAGCCAGAGGATTGCAAGATCCCCTTTGCCTTCACGTGCTTCACGTAACAGCTGGGTGACAACTCCTGTATGCTCAATGCATCCTGGAATCTTTGGGACTCCCCCCTTCTGCACAGAGGTATCAATATATGCATTCCACAGGAGAAAGTCTGTCAGGCGTCGGGCAAGAATGCTGAAGAAGATCTTGCACTCAACACTAAGGAGCGAGATGACTCTGAACTGCTCGATGGTGCTCGAGCTCTCCTCCTTCGGGATCCAGACACCCTCTGCATGTCGCCACTGCTGCGCCACCTTCCCTCTCCTCCAGATGACCTTAATCAGTTTCCATAACCTCTTCAAGAGTCTGGGACACCTCTTATAGACGACGTACGGCACTCCACTCGGGCCTGGTGCCGAGCCGGTTCTAGCAGCCTTGACGATTTCTACAACTTCCTTCAAAGTTGGTTCCCTGGTGTTAAATGTCGAGGTGGGTTCTGGTGGAGTTATCAGCTTCTTACATGGCCCGAGATCTTTGTCTCTTGCGCTGTCACTGTAGGTGGCACTGAGGTGCTTATTAACACTCTCAAACACATACAAAGAAAAGTGCAACTTAAAAAAAATAAAAGCAGTGATTGCCACAGCATGATGCCAAAAACAGTAAATACACACTGTACAATTGACAATATATGCATTCAAAAATTCTCAGATAAAAGGTACAAAAGTTGTCAGATATGTGCCTTTGAGGTACCACTTTTGTGTTCGTTATAAAAAGCTACATCCCCTGATAACTTTTGAATCTTCTTGTATATAGGCTATACTAACAATGCATCCACATTTTATGCTCCATAGCCATAAATTGTACATACATACATACTGCTGTGTACATATATACATTATATTCTCTACTGCAACGTACTTGTCATGAAACACAGAATCATGCAGTAAGGGGTCTGAGTTTATTAAGACAGATGTGTTTTAAACAGAAGAAGCAAATGTTTATAACAAGTAGATTGCATGATGTAATTGCACCACACTAGAGATGCGCGGTTGGCGGTTACAGCCGCGGACTCCGCGGATAAACCGCGGATCGGGCGGATGACATGACGAAAAATAATATTTTAATTAAATTCGGGCGGGTGGCGGATCGACTGCTTGTTATTAGCTTTGTTCTTCAAAGCATACGACCTTAAAGGTGAGCATTATGTCTATCAAGGTGGCAGGCTCAAAAGTTCGCGAAGAGAACTGAAATGAGACGGTCTAGCCTTCAGAGGACCCATAATTTGGGTCACCTTTTGCACGCGCCCCCAGTAGCGCCCATCGCGCCTGTCAGCAATAAACAGCGGAGACATTTCTGACTTATTAAAATAAATATGTAATCAGAAAAATATGAATTTATTTTAGAAAACATGACACATTGATGTAGATTAAACTATTCAACAACAGTATATCAAATAATCAACCTTAGAAATATACGCAACATAAACCGAATAATATTAACACAAAACATAACTTATAATACTAAAACAGTGACAAGAAAAAGTTTTCTAAATACACTTTTATTTAATAAAGGTTTTAATTGTTTGGGATAGCCTCGGCATGTTAAGGATCCATTCGTTCTATCATTAACAGCGCAGAGAAATGAGGACGCATTTTGACACAGCTCTTATCAACGCCGGCGAAGGAGGTACGTGGCAAACTCAAAAAAATGAGAATTAAAAACAAAGGAAATAAAAGGTCAGAAAAGGGTTGCCTGGAATAAGTTTTACAAAGTGGTAAATCAGGAGGATGACACTAGTGCAGACTATGTAATTTGTGCGTTTAATTTAGGCTATTTATTTATTTTTGTCTCATGTCATGTGCGCCGATCGGAGACTGGTCTTTATGATTTAAAAAGAAAGCATTCAAGTGAACAGTACTAAACGAACTTGAAGCAAAAATAAATTTCAGCAAATGCAAACTTCAATCAAACATAGTAAGAGGTGAAGTATAGCTTTAGCCTACAGAAATTCTTATTGCATTAATTTTTAAATGTGTGCGAGGTCCGTGCACGTCCTTCGCTAGCTAAACGAGCATTAAATATTAATGACGTTGAGTTTATTGTTTTTATTAATTTATATTCACAAAACTTATCAACAAAACATCGATTAAAATTAAGAGACAAATTATCTGAAACGAAATTCATTTTAAAGTAGAAAACAAAACTTAAATTAAACTCGAAAATAATGTCTGACCCATTACAATTCTCCCTTCATATTGGCCTTTACAACGCCCTATATGGCTTTTAAAATTACAGTCTATCTTTCGTAATAAGCTAACTAAAATTAAACAAAACATAAACACATTACAACAATATTCAAACCCAACAATACTCAAACATAAATATAAAATAGACATTATGATACATGTTAAAACAATCCGATATAGCATTTATAATAGCTGGTTGGTAGATGTTTACTATTTTTGTCAAAACCTCCGTTGCAAACCTCCATTTACCTGAATAAAATAATTTTTACTTTGAAAATGATGCGCTGTCACGTTAACACCAGCTGTTTGTTTACATAAGACTCCATCTACATTTACACTCAGCGCAACGTCTGATTTCTTAAACTAAAACAGGGTCTGCAGCGTTGACGAACGAATCCGTTTATGAGGGTCGAAAACGGTGATGTAGATGAAAGGCGTAAACGTAGCAAAAGTAACGCATTTTAAAGGATAAACGCATTAATGTAAACATAGCCTGAGTTTACTGCTTATATCCTAGGGCTTTCTAGTCTCGCGGCTGTCATCAGCAGCGGCTGTCATCAGCAGCGCCTTGCATCGCCCAGTCAGCGGATGGCGGGCGGGTGCGGTTTTGAAAACTGGTCAGAAACGTTGGTGCGGATGGATGGCGGACGGATGATGAGTTTTGTGATGCGGTTGCGGATGAAATAAAAGCCCATCCGCGCATCTCTACACCACACACACCACAGCAGTCACTGAGAAAATAAACAATGATCCTTATTTTTGTAAGGAGCTGTTAAGTTGAAAACACTAACAAATGTAACGCCCAGGTGCACACATACTTGCCATCAAACACACAATTTCTTTACAAAATGCAAAGACAATGGCTGCTTGATTAAACATTCATTATCTTAATGTCACGAAGTGACTTTTTGAAGGGGCGGAACCGAAAGTGGTGGAAAATTTGTTCTGCCCGGACGCTATTCCCCGAACACCAGTCACTTCCGGGAACTCCGGGAGACTTAAATTTGGGCATTATCGGCAACAGGTGTGCCACTGAGCGTGCCGATCATCGATTGGCGAATCAACAGGAAGGAGGCGTATAAAGAGGGCATTAGAAACACAGGAAGAAGAAGTTGATTTCCAGCAGATACTGCGGGTGGAACGGAGCAATTGGGGCGTTTGGAGAGGAAAAGGAGACGGATGTATTGTGGACTTGGAGACTCGCAAAGCGAACGGAAGGATTGGGCAGACAGGAATATACAGGTTTGAGAACGGGAAACTTTGTTGTATAAAGAGCTTCGTTGATCTGTGTTACCTTTGTGGAAAGATCGCTTACCCTGAAGAGCTGCTAGAGGATCTGGTGTCAAGCGGATATCGCACTTCCGGCTGTGTTTGTGTGAGTAGCTGAAGGAAAGGAGAGGAAAATAACATCAACGGAGTTGTGAGTACACTGAATTACCATCACATCTATGTGTCTTACTTTGAATATGGAATACCAACATTTTCTTTGAGTTGTGTAAGCTGCGGGGATTTGTGGGCGAGCCGAATACCAGTTGGATTGGGAGGACGTTATCTTGCTGCGGCTGCGACGTTTACTCTGGGCCACTCGCTGTGTCAGTGAGTTCAATTCTTCCCTGGATGAACGCTCGGCCCAAACGTAGAGTGCCGACCTTAATTCACTAGAGTGTGTGAAGTGCAGTGGGTGAGTCTGTTTTTGACGTGTGTACACCTGAAGATTGCAGTGCTGTGCCGTGTCCCTGTTGTCTGCATTCACTCTTTAGGCCAAGAAGGAAATTCTGTTAAGGAGAACGTATACCCTGTGCTAGCAGTGGCCACCTTTTCTATGTACGCCCGCTTATAATTCCTGACCCTCTTTTCCCCCACCCGGAGGTTGTGAGGCAACGTCAACAAGTAAGGAACAGTGTGAATAGTGTGGGAAAGGACGCTAACGTTGGGAAGTATTACCTGCTGTATGAAGTAACAACTGTGTGACCTCTGTGTATGTTTTCCTACTGTGGAGTCCTTCTAGAAGTTCGCCCCTGTCTAGATCTCTTGTCCCGTAGGTTGGAAGAAAGGAGAGGGAAGCGTTCGACTCCGGTACTTGTCTACACACGGGCCTGGTATAAACAACTGACCTGAACCCACCCAGTGCAGTGGTGGCGGCCGTGGCCGTGGTAGGTCCAACAAGCAGCAGTGTCCGATCCATACCCCCCCATTTACCCTTGTTCGAAGTCAAGAGGTGGTGTATCTTTTCTCCCTGCATTCACTGAAGCTATATATATTGTGAAGTAATGCTGTGAGTCTGTCTCCTACTAGCTTTGCAGATTTGAGCCAAAGGTTTTGAGTCGTTGTGGGAGTATTGCTTACGATTAAAGGTGACCGCGTTGAACGTGGTCCGGGAAGTCCGCCCCGGTGAAGAAGTCACAAGTGCTGGGTGAAACACATCCAGTTTCCCAAGCTCCAACAAGGCCAAGGCCTGTCGTCCATCTCTTTGAGGGTCTGTGAGTTGAATGCTTTCTGTGTTCTTGTGTATTCACTGTAGAGCCAGACTAAGAGTCACTTACCTCTGAACACGTACCTGTATGCCCCAAAGCTAAGAGCCACTTACCTGTGAATACGCCCCTGTATGTCCAGAGAGAAGACCCAGTTATCGATTCTGCACACGTACCTGTATGCCTAGACCTAGAGTTACTTACCTCTGAACACGTACCTGTATGCCCACAGCTACAAACCACTTACCTGAGAGTACGCCTCTGTATGCCTGAGCTAAAAGCCACTTACCTGAAAGTATGCCTAATGCTAAGAACCACTTACCTGTGAATACATTCTTGTATGTCTAGAGTGAAGATCCAGTTGTCCTTCCTGAACACGTGCCTGTGAAGGTCCAGTCATACCTGCGCATCCACTCCTGCACATTCAAGCTACTTACCTGGGACACCTACTTGGCTGCATATCTACAGCAACGAAATACTTACCTTTCTGTGCGTACATTGAGAGCTGAATATTAACCCTCTTTGCGTCCTAAAAGAAGTCCGACTCCATCTGCCCCCGAAGCAGACGCCGCGGCACAAGGTACTCACTCCAGTCAACGTGTTACTTACCGTGTCTCACTCTTTGCCTCAGGAAAAAGGAAAGGCGCCACGGGACGTCCACCTGTAAGACAGAAATCAGTATCAGTTGGGAACAGTGGATAAAGTCACGTGTGAGAAAGGCGCATCTTCTGGGAAGACTCAACCGAGCGCTCTCCGTGACGAAGTTCGAATATCCCCGGCTCATACTCTCTGGTCTGAGAGTTTGTTTTTAGATCCCCTTTCCCCTCCCCGACTTACCTTTTTAACTAATTTAAAGTTTGTTTTAATTATACTTACCTTCTCTCGTGTGTCTGGTCATTGGGGTGTTCTTGGGACCTCCTCGAGGTAGAAACTAGCGAGGGGCGAGACTCACAACATCTGTGGTCCGCTCCGACCTGTGACATTAACATCTCGTGATATTTAAAGAAGTCATTGCTTTTCTATGTTCTGGTGGGGTAACTCATGAATGGGCTACACTACATGACTTTTGCGAGAAAAAACAGCTTTCATTTTGGTATACAGATTGAGATTGTTTACTGTGCAGTCCCCATGAGGGAACTGGTTAAATGGTTCTTCTCAGGCCTCTGGCCATTCTGCTTTGTTTAATGTGTCCAGTTTGAACAGCCACCATTTAAGAATTGTTTGATTTCTTAGCTTTTTTCTGTGGGAGTGATTTTCTGTGCTGGACTGGTTTGTGGTTACTAACTAATTGTTTGAGGTCTGTGCACTGATATCGTCATGTCAAACATATACATATGGAAACCATCAACTAAAAACCACAAGATAAAGTAACAAGTAAGAATAAGAATTTCTCTTGTATGCTTTACCACACCTCTAAAAAAATAAACTTTTGCATTGTCAAATTATTTTGCTTTTGGTGAGGTTCAAGTTCAGCATGGATGTGGATCATTATAGACATTTTTATGTGAAAAATATTAGCAATACTTGCCCATGCAAATACTGGTTTTACACAAGTGATGTGGAATGAGTAAATGGTTAGGGGTTTGTGTTAATATAACATTATGCAACAGTCATGATAATGGTTTACCAAACATTAGTAATTAATCAAAAGAAGGATAATGTGAAAATTAATCTGTCCTCTGAACTCCTGACTAAGTCATTTAAAAGTTTCTGATGGAGATGTGATGTAACAATTTCCACATATAATACTTTAATAAAAATGTAGAAAAATTTGTCAAAATGGTACAGATGTACTGTATATACATTTGGTAACAATATGTACCGTTAATGTACTAATATGAACTCTTTAGGTGTACTTTTTGAAAACCTAACAGCTGGAGAGTATGTTTTTTATATACTAGAAGAATGACAAAACAAACATGCATAAATTTGCCTGAGTATTTAGAAAAAAAAAAACTGGTAAGAGTGACCACCTCATTCTCTTCTCACGCTCTCCCTCAGTCTCCCAAAAATACAACAGGAAGAAGGGGGGTTCACACTGAAGGGGGTCAGCCGAGAAGGGCAACACTGTGCATGATTGCAAATGTGTGTGCGTGTGTGTGAAAGGACTTCAATGTGTATTATTTTTAGTTCTTCCGCTTGCAGGCTGAGAATCAAAACAATAATACTATACTTTTACGCACTGACACTTAAAAAAAAATTCAACACATAAACATGATTTCAATCACATTCACTAACAAAAAGAAAAAAAACGCTATAGCATCTCATCCCTGGTTTAAGAAAACACAGAGCTTCGGTACAGTATATCAATCAACTCCAGATAAAAAGCCATGCACTGTTTACATAAATGTAATATCAGTGTTATTCATAGTGTAATGCATTACACAAGCACATAAGAAGCTCTGAGTGTATAGTCATATATGGAAGGAATATAGTCTACAGCATGAGATAACCTTGATGGTGGAAAGACCATTAAAGTTTGAATTATAGTTTCCTGTTCTGAAGAGGCCCAGCATCCACTGACCCCATTTACATGCACTTACAGTATTTATGGCTTAGAACATTCCAAGATTTTTCCAAAAAGCATTATTCTGAAACATCATGTTAACACAAACTTTTTCTCTTATGTCATTTAAAGAATTTACAGCCCACCTGGTTTCTGTATGTTTATAATATGTTTATATATATGTATATTTTAAGGTCCCATAATGTCAAATCTGAAATTTCATGGCTTTTATCATGATAACTGATGTCTAGGGGCGATGTATGTATCATTTCACAGTCAAATTCACACAGCTTGCTTGAAGTAGCTGTGAATTTTAAAAATTGTGACTCAGAAACACGTTGGCTGTTTCTCAATATGCGTTCTTCAGCGATCTTGCGTCCTTGTGTCCTTGCTCTACGTCATCATTAACCAGAAATTCTATTGGTTTTATTGGGAATTTTATTGGAATATGGCCCAAAACACGCTACAGTGTATTGGTCTTTGTTGGTCTCTAATGGTATTTATTGATTCTATAGACCAATTTAGAGTAGACGTCACAGTTACGTCACTGCAAGCTGCGCGCGCACTGCGGTTGCAGAAAAACAGTGGAAATGAATTAGACACGAGTGAAAAGAGCAAGATAACTCACTAAAAAATGTCCTGTTGTGCTGTTAAGTGTCAGAATAAGAATGCCAAAAAAGATGGCTTTCATTTTATAGAATACCATCGTCGAAGACATCATTTGAAGATAAACGTAGATGTTTACAATAAGCCCTTAAACGGACAGAATGGAGCGAGAAAACCATATGGAAATCTTTTAATAATTAGAATAGAAAATAAGTAGAGAAGATGTCCGGTGTCCTGTCGAAGTCTGTTCCCTTCATGTGTTTCTTATAGCGTATTTATCACGTTACAATTATAATTTATTCAGAATAAATGTTTTTTATACTGAAAAAGCAATAATATCACATTTTGTTTAAATATTTCATAATTTTTCATTTTCTATTATTTCTTTTTATTTCCTTATATCTTAGCTTATGTCTTCTTCCTGTTTGTTCTAAAATTATTATGTTGACATACTTAATAAATATATAAATATAGCACACACACACACACACACACACACACACACACACACACACATGATGTAAAGTGTTATTAATATATAAACAGGCCTTTTTAATGTATGTTTAAACATAATTCTTTTATAATAGTTTTAGAACAAACACGTAAGATAAATATAAGGAAGAAATAATAGAAAACAGGAAAATTATGAAATATTTAATAAACGCTATTATATATAATACATGATAGTATTGCTTTTATATGTACTTTAGCGATTCAGACTGTAAAAATAATTGATTTAGCAAAAAAGAACAATACATATACATTAAATACATGCATATCAGTAGCCAAGCCATTTAAACTTTTTATCTATCTAAAAAATAAACGTAACGTGATTAAAACGCTATAAGAAACATTGCACTAAAGGGAAACATAGGGGAATCAGACTTTGACAGAACACCGGATCCATAAAAATCACGGTTTAATGCTAAAACACTTCACAACCCTACTGTGGAGCAGTCACTTTCTGCAACCAGTTTGGCTCCGCCCGCAAAAAACGTCATCTCTGTTTACAAACACGAAATTGGTCTATTGGTTCTATGTATTGGTTCTAATGGAATATGGCCCAAAACACACTACAGTATAGTGGTTTTAATGGAAAAAGCTAATGGTATTTTAATGGAAACCATTAGAATTTTCTGTAATGGTTTTATTATTTTTTCAGCAGGGTGGTGTGTTTTTATTAAGTTAAATGGTGAGGTTGAAATCTTTTAGTCTCTGTGTCTCTTTGTTTGCTAACCTAATATTTGGTGTACCGAAACTAATATTTAGTGTACTTCCATGGGTAAGGTTATTTCAACCATGTATTTCACTCATAAAACAACAGGCCTACTGTATCAGAAGGCTCAAAAATATCATTACAGGCCAAAACAACCAGTATCTGGTTGAACGAGGAGCTGTAAAAAATATATAGAGATTGTTTTTGGTACTTAAACTGCAAATACATATATATATATATATATATATATATATATATATATATATATATATATATATATATATATATATATATATATATATATATATATATATATATATATATATATATGGGTGATTCTTCAACTAGGGGCACTTTTAGCCTTGTGAATTTGAAATTTAAAAACTTGCTCAAAAGTCACGTAACACAGTCTGATAAGTTTAAACAGTTTGTCTAGTTTTAAGGTCTGTAAGAGGGCAAACTTAGATTTCCAGAGAAATTGTTAATATTTTACATTTTTTCAGACCTGCTATGAACAAATGTCATTTCCACCACATCTCAATATACAGTTGTTATTTAAAAATAGAATTACTTATGCCACTCCAGAATTGTCTAAGATCATTTTTGTGAGTAGTTTTACCATTTTGTCACAATGTACAATAATTACACATTTGTCAACGAGATAAATGAACTGCCATGAGGACCAAATGCTGAACTGTTCACCTGTCACACTCTTAAATTTAATATTGGTTTGGGCAAGAGCTTATTAGAAAATAAACAACTTGAAATGTAAAATTAAGTAGAGCATGATCTCATAAATTGTGGGTTAAGTTTTGAGGAAATGACAATGAATTAATGTGAACGTAGAGAAACAGTATAGATATTCCTTAGAAAAATTATTAAACTCATCACACTCATTAAACTCAATTCACAAAGTCATTAAACATAACCACACCTGTTTTTTAGTTTAGAGTTTGAGTCTCCTCTGTCCCCCTCTCGCTTTACCCACTTCCTAATTGTCAGCTGATGACATTTGCTAACTTTTTCATCAACATAACATAATCCATCAGCAACCAATTTTCTACACCACAAACCTCAGGACACACTACACTCATATCCCACATCCATTTTTCCCTTTTTCTCCACTGACTGACACTGAAGTTACAAAAGCCCGATTTATAGTCGTGCGTAAGTTCTACGCCGTAGCTACGGTGTAGGCTATCTGTAGCCTGTGCGTAGCTCTGCGTAGCCTGACGTGCACCTCGCAAAATTTTTAACAGCTCGTCAGTTCTACGCGGAACGCAAGCGCTGTGATTGGTCCACCAGAACCCCTCCCGTCAGGTAAAAAAACTACGTCATAGGTATTTCCGTTTGCGACGGTGAAAACAAAGATGAGCCAAGTTGGGGAGTGATTTACCTCAAACTGCAACAAAAATCACTGTTTATTTACTTCCATCATTGCTGATCTTCTCAAATCATAAGCCATTTCTCAATATGCGTTCTTGTCTGTACTTGTGTTCTTGTGGACTTGTGCCCAAGTACTGTTCCAATTCAAAGTTCGCATCAAGCCCAAGTTCACATAAAATCCCGGGATGTGTTCTTGATCCGCCCATTTTATCGAGGATGCATCAGGAGAGACTTGTGTGGACTTATGACAGCGAAGTTTCCCAGAATGCATTCACGTCAGGAGTTTGTTCTTCCGAGTCTGAACTTGCAAGTTCGAACTACGAAGGACACAAGTCCGAGTACTTGCTATTGAGAAACGGCTATACACAATAAGTTGCTGTTTCTTCTTCGTTTGTGGGTTAACTTGCCAAGCTTCTTCTTCTCTGACGGTCGCGCTGCTACTGTGGTTACAAGCGTGGATACTGCCTACCAGCGGTTTGCGCATGTGTTTGCGCATGTGTTTGCACATCGACACGGAGGACGACGCAAAAGTATATACGAAAACCGACGTTGGACCTACGCACGACTATAACGAGCCCTTAAGGGTGCACCTGATGTGCGTTTGACCCTCAAAGCCTGGTTCGTTTGACTCGCACATATCATCAACACCTCACTGCTCACCGGCACATTTCCATCCACGTTTAAGCAGGCGTTAGTCACTCCATTGCTTAGAAAAGCCACACTGAACCCCTCACTCACGGACAGTTATAGACCTGTCTCACATTATGGCTCCTGTCTCACATTACGGCTCGCTAAGGCAGAATCCAAATCCTTGGTTCTGATTCTGCTAGACCTGTCGGCAGCTTTTGACACATTCAATCATCAGATACTACTAGCCACCCTAGTCGCTAGGGACCACAGGTACTCCTCTCCAATGTTTCAAATCGTGTCTCTCTGAAAGATCCTTCAGGGTGCCATGGAGGGACATGCTGTCCACAGCTTACCAAATGGTCACTGAGGTCCCTCAGGGATCAGTGTTTGGTCCACTCCTTTTCTCCATCTACACAACATCCTTAGGACCTATCATACAGGCACATGGCTTCTCCTACGACTGCTATGATGACACCCAGATCTTCTTTTCATTTTACCCAGATGATCCCGCACGCATTACAGCCTGCTTAGAACACATATCGACTTGGATAAAGAAACACCACCTCCAGCTGAACCTAGCTAAGACTGAGCTGCTTCTATTTTCGGCACAACTTAAGATATAGCACGACATATCCATTCATCTTGGCAACACAACCATTAATCCTTCCGAAACTTCCAGAAACCTCAGTGTCATCTTTGATGACAAACTGTCATTCACTGATTACATTGCAAAGACAAGCGCAGTCGTGCTGATTTGCGTTATACAAATTTTAGGAAGATGCGGCCACTCCTTACAGGGCATGCGGCACAACTTCTGATCCAGGCCCTGGTAATCTCTAGGCAGGACTACTGCAATGCCAGCTTTTTTGCTGGCCTTCCTGGACGGTCAATCATACCACTCCAGTTAGTTCAGAAAGCAGCAGCTTGGCTTATCTTCCAGAAGCCCAAAAGGGCTCATGTAACGCCGCTCTTCAAGTCACTACTGCTTACTTACAGAACTTTTACTGCACCAACATACCTACCTACATTCCTATACCCCATCCAGAACATTATGTTCAGCAATATGTTCTGCGTAGCTAGTTAATTGATTTGCATGTAAACGCATGAAAACAGTTTTCTATAAAAAGCCGATTTTTGATAGTTATCCACTTATTTTGTGCATGTAAACAGTGTTGCCAACTTGGCGACTTTGTCGCTAGATTTAGCGATTTTTCAGACCCCTTCAGCGACTTATTTTTTAAAAAGCGACTAGCGACAAATCTAGCTACTTTTTCTGGCGTTTTTGGAGACTTTGTGACTTGAAAGCACGTATCATTTACTCTTCTCAACGAGCAGCTACCGCTGCTTCCGTGGGCTCCACCCTCATCCCAAAGCACTCACAGGTGGCCTAGTCCTCGCGCAGGAGAGCAGATCTCTCCCAGCTGCAGTCAGGGCAGATGATGTTGTACATATTTCCGCGTCCAGACGGCATAATCGTGCATGCGGGAAGCTGGAGCTGCCTGATCCCGCGATGGCTTACATGGCGGGATGTAAATAAATGGTCTTTTAATAAAATAAATCCCTGTACAAAAATAAATGTATTTGAGTAAGCTCAAAGAACAGACAAAGTGAACGGAGTTGACACTTTAATTAGCTATTCAAGTTACCTGCAAAACAACGTTTCCCATCATTTATCAGTTTATCCTCATATGTTTTAAAACAGTACTATTTGGACATATTTTAAACATGAACATATTTCATTTCATTAGAACAGAAAAGAACAGTAAAGAACGAGAAAACATTTTTATGCATTCATGTGTATTAAAATTACATTTGTGATCGTTCATAGAGAAAGAGAAACGTGAAAAAGCCAATGTAGTAAGAATGCAAATACGACGTGATGACGTCACTATTATGCTAATGACGCAATGACGTAATCTAGCGACATTTAGCAACTTTCCAAGCAAGCTTTAGCTACTTTCCATTGAAAATAGTTGGCAACACTGCATGTAAACGCATTCAATGTCATTTCCACCACATGCTGTCTTTTCCACCACAAAGGGCAGTGTGGTGGAAATGACATTTCTGTAGTTTTTTTGTGAAAAAAATCAAAGATAGCTTCACTGATTAGCTTTGAAATAATACTTATAATTTCATGTATGCAAAATACTCTTATTTCATTTTAAATTTTTAGCTTTGTAAAAACACCCTTAAAGTTACAGCATGTTTGGAAATGACGTATAATAAATGTTTTTACTGATCAAGCAATATTTACTCTGACTTTTTCTTTATTTGTTGTTGATGAAAATTTAAATTTCCTCCATGTCCAGCATGTTCTCTAATGTCACTGAACATTTCCATGGAAACCCACTAAACAATCTTTCACACAAACTTTTTAAAGGCACATTACAGTGTTGTGGTGGAAATGACAACAATACTGTGCGACAGCTATATTTTGTATAAAAAGTTAAATTAATAGTGATCTCACATTAAATATTATAATGAATTTTAAATATTTTACTAGTGCTTAATTCAGGTACATTAATAGTTACCAGATAAGTCATATTTTTAAACTGTACTTTAATTGTTGAAATGTAAAAGTCTGGGTGTGGGACAAGGAGAAAACGGTGAATTTGACACCTATTAAGAGTTTAAAAAGTATGAAAAAATCATAATAGAAAGGTCCTACATTTTTTTAAAGGTGTTTTTATTGTAAGTTTGACAAAGAAAGAGGAATTGTCAAAAATTATATGTATTTTTAAAAATATGACCCAAGTACATAAAAGTCTAAGAATCACCCATATATATATGCCTACTGCTATGACATCAAACATGTGAGAGCGTCATTGTACATTCTCATACATTAATTTATTTCTCAGTCTGCCACAAAAATTAAAATTGGCCACCACAAACAGATGTTTGCACATCGCGTTTATCACTACCTCTGTCTCAAATGACAGTTTCTGTTCAAACACCCGTGGCGTCAGTCGACTGTGCTCCGCTGAGCCTCATTGAAGTTGCATTAAGCATGCTGACGTGCTCGTTGCGAATGTTCCACCACAAACTGCAAGTCTGGAAAAAACTGTTATGGTGTCACTGATTCTCAGCCTGTGGATGTTTTTCATTGCTAAAAGGGAGTTTGGGAACTCACGCACATATGACAACCTGTTTGCTCGACACTGCGCAAGCTAGCACTGAGGTAAAGCTAATCTTTTACATTATTGCGATGACGCTGGTAGTGATGATTCTCTCAGACCAATCAGTGATCTACAGTGTTTTCGCGTCACGTTTGGTATCAGCTCGGGTCGCTTGGAACCCCAACTACAAAAAAAATATCGGGTACTACATATTACACCCAGTGGAAAAGCTCCCAAAAGTAAGCTGACCCGACCCAAACTAAACCAAACCGTGGTGTGCTATGCAATGGAAAAGCACCATTAGCAATGTCTGTGATAACACCCACGGTGTAAAAAATATGCAGTGTGATGTAGTGTAGTGTCCGTGACATCACCCATACAGTAGGTTTGTGAAGAGCATTTTTGAAGCCCATAGTACGTGAAGCCTGCCTTCACCATCTTTGCAGCGAATCACTCCTGGATAACTGAAAATCAACAAAGAAGTGGGGCTTGGGTGGACCTAAGGTGACTGGTTGATGAAACCACACCTACCTAGCTCGATGGGAGTGACAGCAGCAGCAATTTACCTGTCTCTCAAGCAGTCACGCACTGAATTATGCAGAACTTTAAGGCTTAATATAATTCAATCTCGATGACTTACAAAAAAATTTACCCCCCCCCCTCACAGTTGTCATGAAGGTCTGGCTCAGTGGGTTGCACTATTGCCTCACAGCAAGAAGGTCCCCGGTTCGAGCCTCGGCTGTAGGGCAGGTGGCCTTTCTGTGTGGTGTTTGTGTGTTCTCCCTGTCTCAACATGGGTTTACTCTGAGTGTTCCCCCACTGGCAAAAATTTGCAAGTTAGGCTAACTGGAAATGCCAAATTGTTCCTCCACCAACCTGTGTATGGATCAACTTGTCTGAATAAAACTTGTCCATTTACAAGTTTCTTGCCATGAATATAGCTGGAATGGTGTAAAGAAATAAAGTACTGTTTGTACCAGGCTGTAAACATAGTATTTTAACATGGGGGTGTATGGGAATTGGCTCCCATTTAGAGCCAGCCTCTAGCAGCCAGTCGATGAATTGCAGTTTAAGTCACTTCCGTGTTGGCTTTAGAACAGAGACTGGAAGGTTGCCCCTTGGGTGTAACTCATTTACACCTTGGGTGTGCTTTATTTTCTATTAATTTAACAGCACGTTGTAAGCTATTACTTACATATCTACACAGTTGTGATTTGGTCAAGTGATTTACACAAGTGTGTTATATCCAAAATCTTTAAATGGATATTTCACCCAAAATTTAAACGAGCTGTTTATTCACTTACCCTCAGGCCATCTGATATGTCTTCAGTAGAACAATAAAGAAGATATTAGAAACCGCAGTGCTCTGTGATTCATATAATAAGTCAATGGAGTTCAAAAAGCAGGTGAAGGGGATATAATATAGAGTTTGTATTGTAACCCCTTTGACAGTTTACAGAAGATATTTGTTTGGCACATTTTCGAAACAAGAGCCTGAGTACACAATGTTTCACTTCTATATTTGGACATGCTGACCTTGTGCAATATAATCATTTACTATGAAATAAATCTACTGATGCAGTCATGAAACACTAAACAAAGCCGAAGGGAAAAGAATCAAGCATGAGTTTTATGCTTGGTCTGGAGGTTATATCTGCAATGTCCAATGTATCCTTTTAAGGGAAAGCTACAGTTGACCCCTCTAAAATGACTTTGGGTCACACATTCTAGGGACATTGAGATGCTCTGTCACTTATAATGGAATTTGGGGAAATGTTTATGTTTAGGTGGAGCTGATGTGGTGGAGCTGGGGAGTAACAAGAAAAAAGATATGGCAAAAATTCTCTATACAGAAATATGTTATTTTCGGTTCATACCGTCCTTACTTTATCCCTTGTGATTGTGTGACATTTTTAGGGTTTGCAGGCTTGCTTTTTACACTATCCTAAACTAGCTGAAACTAAAAAGATCTCCACACCAGATAGGGGAAGCGGACAAACAATAGCATGCAGGTGCATCAACATTCTGGCTGCATTCGAAAGCGCATACTTTCCAACTACAACCCCTGGCAAAAAGTATGAAATCACCCCTCTCAGGTGATGTTCATTCAAATGTTTAATTGTGTAGAAAAAAATAACAAGCACAAATATGCCACAAAACAATTTTCACTCAACAAACCAAACTTCTGACTGTATAAAACCCTTAAAACTTAACTATATGCAATTACAACTGTTTTTACACATCAAAAATATGGAATCACACAAATCTGAGGAAAATTATATGGAATCACCATGCACTTTGCATTTCTAAACCAAACACCTGTATCTGATTACAACTGCTAATTAGTCTGCAGTTAAAAAAGAGTGCTTGAACCAAGATGAATGACATAACTCATGACTCCAACATGAGAGATGTCAGTTGTAACAAAGAGGAGGATTATCAAACTTCTCAAAGAAGGTAAATCTTCACGGAATGTTGCAAAAGATGTTGGTTGTTCCCAGTCAGCTGTGTCTAAAATCTGGACCAAGTACAAATCAAATGGAATGGTTGTAAAAGGGAAGCATACTGGTAGACCAAGAAAGACATCAAAGTGCCAAGACAGAAAACTTAAAGCAATATGCCTTAAAAACAGAAAATGCACAACAAAACAAAAGAGGAACAAATGGGCAGAAAGCGGAGTCAATATCTGTGACCGGACTGTAAGAAATCGCCTAAAAGAAATAAGATTTACATACAGAAAAGCCAAACGAAAACCATTGTTAACATCTAAACAGAAAAAAACAAGGTTTCAGTGGGCTAAAGAAAGACAATCTTGGACTGTGAATGACTGGATGAGAGTTATATTCAGTGATGAATCACGAACCTGCATTGGGCAGGGTGATGATGCTGGAACTTTTGTTTGGTGCCGTTCCAATGAAATTTATCAAGACAACTGCCTAAAGAAAACATGAAAATTTTACCATCATTAATGATATGGGGTTGTATGTCAGGTAAAGGCATGGGAGAGATGACAGTCATTACATCTTCTATAAATGCACAAGTTTATTCAATTCAATTCAATTTTATTTATATAGCGCTTTTCACAAGTATTAATTGTTGCAAAGCAGCTTTACATGAGATGATGTAGAGGAGAACACAGAAAATCAATAGATAATATAAGAAGTAGAGATAGCGGCTAAGGTTAAATCAAACAAGCGAGCATATTAATAATGTAACGTATACAGTAAAGTGCTAAGTTAAACCAAAGTTGGCTGACTCTCCCTGGGACGAAAAACCCCCTAGGAAAAAACCCAATGGGAAAAATTCCTAGAAGGACAAAAACCCTTGGGAGGAATTAATATATATTTATATATATATATAGATACGGTAGGGATAGGAGGCGGGTAAGCGGATTAAACTGGTTTAGGCGGTGGTCGTTGGTCGGACATCGGCTGGGCATCACGTTGAAGGACAGGCTGTAGATCTGTGGTGCGATGACCTTCACAGGAACTGGGTCTGTTTGTCTCATTGTCCTCGGGGTCGAGGACGACAGGGAGACAAAAACAGAGTTTTTTGAATGAATGCAGGTGTCAGTCAGAGCGACTGTTTGGTTGGTAAAGACAATCTTCTCGTCTGTTATTTTGAGTGTACTCTGTTAACAGGGTGATTTAACCAAAGGTGTGTAACGAATTCCATTTACAGTTTTGGGTAACTAGTACTTTGTGTGATTTTTAGTGGATACATTTACTCAACTACATTTCTAGTGAAAAAACTGTACTTTTACTTCATTTGGTGGCGTTACTACCATAAGCATACTTGACTTTGGATGCATACCATAAACATAAACATCTGTCTGTTTGATTACAGGTGTTGTGTTCAACCTGGCAACAGATCGGGGCAACGAGGAGACGTGTAATGAGATAAATTAATAATAAACATTTTTCTTGAACTTCTTGTCTTTCTCCAGTTATTCATTTTCGGAGTTTTAGCTGTGCATAGTGCAGCATTTCATTGAAGTTGTAGCCTAATAGATCAAGTATTTTATGTTTGCACTCACCTGTGCCTATAAAGCACTAAATTAGGTTTTGACCACAAAAAGAATATTTTTTAACAAAAACATAATACACTATAACCTATAACTGTCCATAAATGTAAATGGCAATTTTATATTTCCATTGAGTAGTAATTACTTTTGTACAGTAAATTGATTTATTTTAGTGAAACTTTTCTGTTAAGCCTGTTTACAATATTGTTAGGTTAAAAATACAAGGCAATGCAGATTTAAGGTTCTATATTGCTGCAGTAGCCCAGATTAGTGATAGTTTTGGTTTTATCATTTAGTTTAGTGCATCCTATTTTATCCTACAGCAAGAACAGAAGGGATTTTGAAATTGAGGCTATGTCCACACGAAGCCGGTGCATTCCCTATCCGATAATTTTTTTTCCTTGCTCTAAAAAAATAATCCGTAAACACGAAACCACTGAAACCGACTGAAAGCGGTGTAGTATATATGCCGGACCAGTATGTGGCGCTGTAATTCTGCCACAGATATACACTATACACAGAGAAGAAGACTTTGAGCATGCTCATAACCAACGTATGGTGTTGTCCATTATCGCTTGTTGGTCACCACAATTGCATAGAAGCAATAGATTTTGCTGTAATAAAGCTAGTAGGCTTTAGTAGCTTCTGTAGCACGAACACAATAACGTAGTCCGCCGCTATTGTTGTTGCTGTTACGTGTGACGCTTCCGACACGTGACGTGATGACGTTTTCGCTTCACAAAATATACGGATTGGCTGTACAGACGAAACCGCAAGGGTGTCGGTTTCAGATTTATCCACTTTAGGACCCGGTTTCAAAAAATAGCGGATTCAGTCTCCCAAAACGCCGGATCCGTGTGGATGAAACGCCAATACGATAACAAATTTATACGTATACGGTGATACGCGTCTCCGTGTGGACAGCCCCTGAAAGTGAGATAAACGGGTCCAAAACGGACCCGGTCCTGATAGCAATAAGCTCCGGGGCGGATCCGTAACGGAACCCCTCCGAAGTCAGTAGTTCCGGTCTGCATCCGTTGCGGATCCGTCCTGGAGCTTGAGTCAGACTTTTAATGAGTCAATTGCGGGTCCACGGCGGATATATGAATCAATTTGCGCCACGGATGCGGAGCGGATGCAACGCGCGGCCACGGCGGGTCCGCGATCCGCCCTTATTGCGGATCCGTCACTGTGCGCAACTGGATGCCGACACGGGTCTGTTCTTCGCGGGTCCGTTCCGGAGTCCTGATGCCTGATGCTTTTTTGCAGTTTAAAAAAACAATTGCGCCACTGACCAGAAAAAAACTAGTCTAAAGTCAGTGGCGCGTTGCGAGTTGTTCATTATGCTATTTTAAGGGCGCATGCTTGACCATAATGTATAGCGTGCGAAACCCGCACACACTTTGATTATCTAATCTACACAGATGCAACAGTTATTTTTGCAAATCATAAATTGTTACAATAAAAAATATTAACACATGAGATAAGGGAAATCATTGTGGTGAGCATTGTGGTGATAGTTTTTATTTTGTGTGACTGCGTTAAAAAATTATCATGCAAATAACAATTAAAATATTTTCATAAGTTTGTTGTGTGGCTGTATTACATTTATTTTATGTAAATAATTATAAAAATGTTTTCATAAGAAATCTTAATGTATGTGAACTTGATTTGTAAGTGTACTTTGGGGTTGGACTGCTTGCGTTTCTTGGCTTTCAGCAGTGAGGGTGGACGCAGCAATGTCCTCTGCTGGCTTCAGGTCCTGTGTAGAGGCAGATCCATCTCCCGTTACACGGCATGCCCGATTTATGCTGGCAAGCTTGGAATTCCCACGTCTCCTGACATCATTGTAGCGCTTGCGGCACAACGTCCTGGGGATGTCAGCTGATGAGACAATTGTGGCTATTTCCTCCCATGCCTGTTTAATAACCGACGCTGATTTGGGCGGGTTTCTCCCATCCCCATACAAAACATTCTTCTCTGTCTTTGACTGCTCTTACAAGAACGTCGGTCTCCTCGGCTGTGAACCGCTCCTGGCGTGCGCCTGGTAAATCCGTCATAATAATAGCAACCCGCCATGGAACTTGCGCACTTGCGTTTAAAGGGAATGTTGGATGATGTTCTAATTGGTTTATTTGACGTTATGCCCAAACCACACCTATGAATAATGAACCTACTTCAGACCAACCCCTTATTGATTTGCGCCTGGCGCAAGAGTTATTTCTCCCACCAGGAAAATAGCAACAGCGCCCAAGATCCGCCCACAAAGTCACTTGGGCTTCGCACTTGCGTTTCAGATCGTTAAAATAGGGCCCCATAATGTCAATGGCATGTCCTGCAAATAGTCCGGACCTCAATCCAATTGAAAATCTGTGGTGGAAATTAAAGAAAATGGTCCACGAAAAGGTTATTTTTAATTTACTGAAGGAATAAAAGAGTTGTTACTAGGAGAAGTCACGCAATAGCAGGTGTTTCAAAATTTCGAAAAATAATTTTTTTGTCCTCTAGTTCTTTTCAGAGTACTATGGCTTCGTTAGCTGGGATTTCACCCTGAATGTCCATGGTGCTGAACTCAAGTGCTCTTAGTAGATTGCGTTGGTCATTATGGAAATCAGTTGTTGCGCCTGTGTTATTTAAGGTACGCCTTTTTAGTAAATAACCTGCAGATATTACAACTCTGGAATTGCGCTTTCGGGTTAATTTGCCCTGTTTAGTAAATCTGACCCTAAATCTGCTACGACAACTTGCAGTGTTATACATATAACCGAGGCTAAGAAAATACCATGTTTATGTATGTTTGTGTCGTATAGCATGCTGGTAGAGTAAATATAAGCTGTACTAAATGTGCATGTTAGTGTTCTGTATGACATGATTTTGTCCAAGAAACATAGACTTACGTTACGAATAGTTCATGTTGTGCTGGATAGACCCTACTCCGAATAAGAAGCTAATTTAGAAGTGCCAAAGTTCCTGAACTAAAATCATTCTCAGTTCTTGCTGTCCTAACATGGAAAAAGTAGGTACCTCTGGAAGGAAATAGTTCCGCTGGTGTGAAAGCTCCTCTTGTAATTTGTGGTCAGTGAGTGGTTAAATATCTGCAACAGATCTGCAACCAACTGTGTGAGAAGAAACTTTAAAGACTATATGTCTCTAAAAATATGTAATATATGGACTTCAAGATCTTATTTCGAATTTAAAGATCTCATTTTGAGTTTCCCAGGAAACTACAGCACATTGTAAACACCAATAACAGGAAACTAAGCAGCCATATTACAGAGTTGCATGGCATGTAACACCATGCCACTCAAACATTATGTGAGTTATACGTGTAGCAACTCCAGTGGCACCAAAATGTATTAATATGGAACCCAACAAAAAGGCTTGTGTATGAGCAATTTTAGCTTTACAGCATTATCTCTACATCTTCAGGCAAATCAACTAAAGACTTCCGACAATTATCCTTTGGGTTGATATAAAGTTTTTAACCTTTAATGTTTCACTTAACATTTAATCTGTTGACCAAAAAAAATCTGCCGCAGTCATGACTCAGTAAAGATTGAAAATTATATGGTGCCTTGCAGGGTTCTAAATTAACTTTTTTGATCACCAGCCAATGTGGCTGGTAACTTTCTAAAGTTACCAGCCAATCAGCAGTTCCACTCGCCAATTTTTTTCCGGTGAAAATAAGAGAAATTATGAGTGCCACTGAATGCATTTGATAATTTTATTAACATTGTTGGCATGAAAACACACATAAAGTGAGGCTTCTCCCAACAAGGCTCTCTTCAATACGACCTGTCTTGGCAGTTTTAATTAACGTTAGGCTCTGTGATGACTCTCATGGTCCTTTACTGCCTCAACTTCAAAATTATTAGTTCCCACTACTAAATTGTTTCTTTCGCGTACATGCAACAATCAAAACATGACAACATTTTTGTAATAACAAAAAAAAGCTTTCTTTGTTTCCCTGTCTATATCCTTGCCTCCTCTCGCTCCCAAAGTCTCCCTCATCTTCATCATACCTAACATTATTAACATGTTTGGAGGCATAAATGGCATAAAATATTTAGAAATAATGACAGCAGAGAAATATTTTCAACATTATACAATGATAGTAATGATTAATAACTTATTTTTACAATAATATTTTACAATATTTTAAGAAACCAGTCATTTTATAACTGCTATCCTAAAATAATCTTAGTCATAGTTACTGCTAAGTGTTTATAGTGTCCTAGAGTTAAATATTAGTAAACTAAATATTAGTTTCATATCTGAAAATACAGAACAGTGTAAGACATAAATGTGTTAATTTTCTCAGCAACAATGCAATCCTATAGACTTGACAAGAGGTTTCCCTGAGATTTTTCCTCTAATGTTTGAGACCTGACTGAATAAGGATGTAATTTGTCTTACCTCCCTTAAACTCATCATCTCTCCTTTCTGCTTTCCTTTTACTGCTTTTACTGTTTTTTTACAAGCGTAAGTTGGGTAACTAAATTTAATATAGATCCGTTTTGCGGCCATTAATACACTGGTTAACTGCTAAAATTTAAACTTGAGATTTACACTGGGGCACGTTCCGCCTTCCTTGTTTTGGTGGACTCGCTCCACTCGTTTTCATGTTTTTTCGCACTGGTTTCACTCAAACTGCGCGCAGCCAATGGGTGTATGAAACATTATCACGTAGCATTACGGCACAGTGTTGATGGGAAATGTAGGAAGTACTGCCAGAAAGATAAATGTCAGAGAACAGAGCTTTAGGTATCTTTCATGCAATGCTTCATGCATTACCGGCCAAACTGGTGGGTAAGTTTTAATTAACACCCGCCAAAATTAATTTTAACCTGCATTTGGCGGGTTGGCAGGTGTTAATTTAGAATCCTGGTGCCTTGTATGGGTTAATAAATGTTGGACTAAACTGCCTGAGGCCAGAGAAACACAGAACTGATAGTCAGAAGATTTAATTTGTCTATTAGGCATGATTCATCACATGTAACTAAAACCCTCAGATATTTTCATTACCCGTCCAATCGCAGATGATAAATATAATGTGGTGGTAACAGAAACCAGATGATCCAGTTTATCACTAATCAAAGCTGATAATGCCTAAAGATTGCACTCCAACTTTTGGTATATGTCTCATGAAATATTAAGATAGTGAGTGCACTTCTTTATTCAATCAAATGGCAGTCAAAGGTTAATTAAGTTTTTGCTTTTAAGATAACTTGCTGTTCTTACATGTTTACATTTGAAAAGCATCTTCTACATTGTTTCGAGCTATAGATATCATTCATCCTTATTTTTAAAACTGTGATAAGAGTTGTGAACAGCTGATGCATAAACAAGTCTGTAATGGCAATCCACTATGATTGCCTGCTTGTAAAGATGTGAAAATCTTCACTTGAATAATTATGTTGCAGTGAAAGAGGCTATAGAGGACAATATGTGAAATCTTATAATATTTGCAGATGTGTCTGTTGATGTGAAATTAATGGTTCATGATGCCATGATGCAACACACAGCTGCATCAGCCAAAACTGACCTCTCTCTGTTTAATGGTGTACAAAAGGGCACCTTCATGTTTCTCATGGATTATACATTGATGGCCTAGACAGAATTGATTATTTATAGGTGGAATGCCTGCATGAATAATTAATGTGTGTGTCAGTCTGCTTGAAAAGTAAAGATCTCAAGGACGAAACGAAAAGTGGGTTCAACAAGGGAACAAGGATCAAAACATTACAAGATGTTTTTGTTTAATGCATAACAGCATCAAAAGTAACCGACCAATGGAATGCAAACTTTCTTTGTTTTAAAGGAAACATTTGGGATTATTTATACATCATATACAGTACATACATATTTAATTAATTGATCTGTCACACATACTTTTGAGACCATTATGTGTTAATTTCCATGTTGTAAAATATTGCTATTATTTTCAGAGAAAACACTGGGAGATGAGTATCCCAAGATTAAATTCAATTCAATTCAATTTTATTTATATAGCGCTTTTCACAATTGTTAATTGTTGCAAAGCAGCTTTACATGAGTAGATGTAGAGGAGAACACAGAAAATCAATAGATAATATAAGATAGGGCTGGGTAAAAATATCGATTCATCAATGCATTGCAATTATTTGTTTCTCAATTCAATATCGATTCATCAAATCCTATGAATCGATTCAGATATGAATCATTTACTTTTACTTAAGTATGTTTTGTTTGAAGTATTGTACTTCGCTACATTTTAAATCATATCCGTTACAAAGTATTTTTTTTTAAAAAAGCAAGGTGATAAAGACGCGCAACGGATGATTGATGGGCGGGGGAACGCGCAAAAAGAACCATGGAGACGGACGAGACAGGCGCGCGCTAATGCAGACCCGCCTCAGTTCAAATCTTATGAAAGTAACCCCTGGCCATATTTAAGCGACCACTTTCCACTGGCGCGAAGCGAGTGTTTCATTCCTATGAAAGGTAAGATTCAGGCTCTCGAGTACGAAATTGCAGACCGGGTTTTAACGCTCATTTGCACGACGCGTTTTTAATACAATGCGCATTATCCATCGCAGCTTCGCGTCAAGTCAAACACAACTTCAGAACGTCATCGAGAATGCGCAGGTCATTAGACATTGCAGAGAGAGAGAGGGAGAGCGAGAGAGAGAGAGAGAGAGATCTGACATCAGGTACCCAGGTCAGCGAAGCTAGAAGACAAGAAACGTGTCAAAAGTATGACATGGCACTCATTTCATTATATGCTCATTTAAACTAGATATATAGTTTAATAAAATAATGTATGTTACCAGCAATACATCAATTACAACCTTACTATAGTGATTGTATTTACAAGTTGCTGACCACCTTCAAAAGTGCATAACTCGCATGTTAAATCATTAGTAAAATCATTAAATAATTCCATAAATGTTTCTTAGTTTAAAAAAGCTTTTTATTTTATTAATTTTTTGTTATTGCACTTTAATTGTAAAGATGTTCCTACAATTAAAAATAACTAGTTTGAGATTTATATTCCCTTGTCGTTTTTGAACTATACTAGAATCCTCCACCTCTCCCCGCTGTAAAAAAAAGTAACTTTTACTCTGAGTAAAGTTAAAATGATTTACTTTTTACTTGAGTAGATTTTTAGACCAGTAACTTTGCTTTTACTTAAGTAAAATAGTTTAGTACTTTTTCCACCTCTGAACATTAGTAATACTACAAACATTATTTAAAAATATACTCAGGTACTTAATTGCTTGTGTATTTACTTGAATCGATATCGAAGGAAGTAAATCAATATTGAATTGAATCGAATTGAATTGAATCGAAGCCTCAAGAATCGAAATCGAATCGAATTGTGAAATTGCTAACAATACCCAGCCCTAATATAAGAAGTGGAATATAGCGGCTAAGGTTAAACCGTACAAGCGAGCGTATTAATAATGTAACGTATACAGTAAAGTGCTAAGTTAAGCCAAAGTTGGCTGACTCTCCCTGGGACGAAAAAAACCCCTAGGAGAAAACCCAATGGGAAAAACTCCTAGAAGGACAAAAACCCTTGGGAGAAATTAATATATATTTATATATATATAGATACGATAGGGATAGGAGGCGGGTAAGCGGATTAAACTGGTTCAGCCGGTGGTCGTTGGTCGGGCATCAGCTGGGCATCACGTTGAAGGACAGCCAGTAGATCAGTGGTGCGATGACCTTCACAGCAACAGGAACTGGGTCTGTTTGTCTCATTGTCCTCAGGGTCGAGGACGAGGCAGGGAGGCAAAAACAGAGTTCTATTAGCCTAGGGGCCGTTCGCATGTAATGCAAGTGTCATACATTATAGTGGTTTAAGTCAGCTCGGTTCCAAACAGGCTAACTATTGTGGCAATAGCATATTACCCATATGAGGTGTGTGAGTGCTTTGTTCTAGACAAAATAACTACATTTTATGTGAATGCTTTGTTAAAGAAGAATGTCTTAAGTTTAGATTTAAATTGATCGACTGTGTCTGATACTCGAACATTATTTGGTAAATCATTCCAGAGCTTAGGGGCCAAGTAGGAAAAGGATCTACCACCTTTAGACACTTTTGATATTCTAGGGATTATTAAGTGACCAGAATTTTGTGATCGCAGTTTACGTGGTGGATTGTATTCTGATAGTAGTTCTTTAATATACGAGGGCGCTAGGCCATTTAGGGCTTTGTAAGTGATTAGTAATATTTTAAATTGTATGCGATATTTAACTGGTAGCCAGTGTAAAGATGCCAGAATTGGACTAATGTGGTCATACTTTTTAGATCGAGGAAGCACTCTTGCGGCGGCGTTTTGAACCAGCTGTAGCTTGTTTACCTGATTTGCATGGCATCCCCCGAGTAACGAGTTACAATAGTCTATTCTAGAGGTCATAAAAGCATGGATAAACTTTTCTGCATCTGATGCAGACAGCATATGGCGTATTTTTGAGATATTTCTAAGATGGAAGAATGCTGTGCGGCAGACGTTGGAGATATGACTATCAAAAGATAGATTGCTGTCGAACATTACGCCTAAATTCTTAACTGTGGAAGATGGCACCACCGTGCAGCCATCTATGGGCAACTTGTAATCTGACATATTATGTTTGGAGCGATTTGGTTCAATAATAAGTATCTCAGTCTTATTGGAGTTTAGCATACGAAAGTTATGTGCCATCCATTCCCTAATATCACTAATGCAGTCTGTTAACTTAGCAAACTGGTGGGTTTTGCTAGGATGTGACGAGATGTAAAGCTGGGTATCATCCGCATAGCAGTGAAAACTTATGTTATGATTCCTGATAATGTCTCCTAGAGGTAACATATATAACAAGAATAGGATAGGGCCTAGAACTGATCCCTGAGGTACGCTGTATTTAACGGGTGATATGACTCTTCCTCATTTACATAAACAAAGTGATATTGATTGGTTAGATACAATCCAAACCAGGCTAAAGCCTGACCACTGATGCCAACATAGTTTTCTAGTCTTTTGAGTAAGATTGTGTGATCTATTGTGTCAAAGGCTGCACTAAGGTCTAGTAATATAAGGATTGAAATTTCACCACGATCGGATGTTAATAGGAGGTCATTTGTAACTTTAAGTAGCGCTGTCTCTGTGCTATGGTGGGGCCTGAATCCTGATTGGAACTTTTCATATGTATTATTATTCGCTATGAATGTGCGTAGCTGGCTTGCCACTACTTTTTTCTATTTTAGAAAGAAAAGGTAGATTTGAGATTGGTGTAAAGTTATTAAGATCTCCCTGGTCAAGGTTTGGTTTTTTAATGAGCGGTCTAATAACTGCTAGTTTGAAAGCTGTTGGAACGTATCCTAATTCTAGAGATGAGTTAAAGATATTTAGTACCGTGTCTAACACTACATGAAATACCTCTTTTAGTAATTTTGTGGGAACGGGGTCTAGTATACAGGACGATGATTTGGATGACGTTACTAATTTAGAGAGCTCTTCTATTGTAGTAGGTTTAAATGACTCAAGATGTTCGTATGGTAATCTAGTGGAAAATGTACTATTAGGTAGAGTGGTGGGTGCTTGCGTAGTTTCTTTGTTTTCCCTAATAAACATAATTTTGTTAGTAAAGAAGTTCATGAAGTCGTTACTACTGTGTTGGAGTTTACTATTGGTTTCTGTTTGTTCTTTGTTTCTAGTCAGTTTCGCAACTGTGCATAAATAGGAAACGAGGGTTGTTATGATTTTCTTTAATAAGCGTACTGAGATAGGTAGATCTGGCAGTTTTAATAGCCTATCTGTAGTGTTGAACACTCTCTTTCCATACTGAACGCCATACCTCTAACTTTGTGCTTCGGTAGTTTCGTTCCATTTTTCTAGCTACTTTTTTAAGGGCTGCAGAATGATGGTCAAACCATGGAGCTGGTTTTTTTTCTTTAATTCTCTTTTTTCAAATGGGAGCAACGGAATCCAATGCGCTGGAGCAAACGTTGTTCAGGTTTTCTATTATAATATCCAGATCTTCACGGTTATCTGCTACATGTTTCATTTGAGACAGGTCTGGAAGAGTGCTGATAAAGCTATCTTTAGTGGTGGAAATTATTGTTCTGGCTAATCTGTGGCATGTTGTAGACTGAGCGGTCCTATCTAGAAGTATTGTGTATGACACGAGGCAGTGGTCTGAAACGGCATCACTCTGGGGTGATATTTCGATGTCATTGATATTGAGTCCGAGTGACAGAATTAAGTCTAATCTGTGATTACGAGTATGCGTGGGCCCTGACACGTTTTGTTTAATGCCGAGAGAATTTAGAACATCCATAAACGCACGTCCTAATGCATCTTTTGGGTTATCCACATGGATATTAAAATCACCAACGATAAGAGCTTTATCTACAGTGACTGTAAGCTCAGATAGGAAGTCTGCTATTTCTTTAAGAAAATCTTCGTGGTGGCCCGGAGGCCTATATATGGTAGCTAAAATGAACGAAAGCTGTTTGTTGTTACGATCAGTTATTTCCATATTTAACAGTATTATTTCAAACAAATTAAATTTTAGATCAGGTTTATGGTTTACTTTGAATATTTTGTTGTATATTGTAGCTAAACCACCCCCTCTCCCTTTTAGACGAGGAACGGGTTTATAACAATAGTCTTGTGGGGTGGATTCGTTTAAACTGATGTAATCGTCTGCTTTAAGCCAGGTCTCTGTTAAACAGAGTGCATCTAAGTTTTGGTCAGTAATTATTTCATTGATTATAGGTTCTTAATTGGTAAGCGATCTAATGTTAAGAAGGCAGAATTTTAACATTTGAGTTTCATCTGTTAATGTATTGTGTTCTAATTTTATGTTAATAAGATTTGTACGAGACGAAGTAAACGGTGCTCTGTATTTATTTGTTCGAGGAACAGACACAGTCGAGATGTGTTGGTACTCTGGTAAAAAAAGCTCTATGTGCTGGGATATATGTGATCTTGACATGTCAAGGCAGCTAACAGACTGATGGGTAACCCGATCTGTCTGTTTCCTGACCTGGGCCCTGGATAATCAGACAATATCAAAAGTAAGACTATTGGTCAGATTTCTAGAGAGTATAGCACTTCCTTCCGGAGAAGGATGGAGGCCATCTCTCTTTAGCAGGTCAGGTCTTCCCCGGAAAAAAGATGAGCCATTAAAATATGTAGAACAATTTTACTTTAAGACAACTAGGCAAGCAAGGCAATCTGTGAATGTCAATGAACTCCACAAAAATAATTAGGTGAATTAGGTAACTCGAAGGCATAGTTCAGCACAAAAAGCTTACTCATGTATCCTGAAACACATGTAAGTAAACGATGACAGAATATTTAAGTGCAGGGAGTAAAGGGATAAAGCGTCGGACCAACATCACTCAACACATTCCAGAATCCCCATGTGACCTCTGCATTGGACTGTGATAGCAGATGGGCAGGTGGGTAATGGGGTTACTCTACTGCATATGTGGGAATGAAATGAAAAAGCAGTGTACACAAACAGCAGTATAATGAGTTTTCTAAAAAAAAAAAAAAAACGGTAAGAAGCCGTATCTGTTGAGTTATCGGATCTTTCAAAAATATACAAAGCTGCGGCCTTATACAGATCTGATCTAGGGTTTCTAAAATAACAATGGCATTTTTCTTCTTAGCTTATAAGAGACAGAGGTCACAATCAAACTTGGAAGCTTCAGAGATCTACATTAAAACATCCATAATCAAATTAGGATGTGTTATAATTCTGAACATTTACTTGGGAAATAGAATATTCTATTCTACAAGGGTTTGGTTAAGGTGAGAGCAGGGCACAACCTAAGCCTTTGTGGTTTTGGCTCAATCATTCAAAAAATATTTGCGTTTGATAAATTATATTTTTACACAAGCAACACACATCTCTTCTACAAATGAACATTTACATTTTTTTCTAGTACTTACCATTCTTAGACAATTACACCAAACGTGACAGAAGTGCAAACGTTACAACTTACCCCATAGGTGGGGTTAATTGTAACAGGCAGGGGGTTAGTTATAACATTGCAACAAATTTAGAAATACCGGAAAATCAAAACGCTCAACCTTGTGCAACAATGTAAACAGTCCATGTAACAACTAACCCGCATTAGTTTTTTGCCCCACGCACACTTAGTTTTGTTGTACCTGCTTCATATTCATTTATTTTTGTGGCATCATAGCATGATGATAGCAAGAGATACATTTTCTCATGGGTACAACCCCTTTATGTTGTGTCCATGAGATCCTATGTTGAGAATCACCTCTTTTTCTCATGCACAGACATTTTATTTTAAAGAAATGCAACTCTCTAAATACATTTTGTCAATTCTTTCTGAATAGGCTTCTGATTTTACTACTAGATCATAATTTTTGTATTAATATTTTAACATTAAGTTTATTGTTTGTATGCTTTTTGGTATTCACAAATGACTGGAACATCATTTTAGTTCCGAATGCTTTATTAATAACCTGATATGAATCATTTTGGATTTGTAAGAACAAAACATTGAGATGAAAAACATAGCAAAAATTGTGTCTTTCAGACTGCACTGGTTTTATTAGTTGTTCTTAATTCAAAAATAAAACATTATATCAACAAATCATCTCCATTTTATCTATAGACAGCTGTGGTCATACAGGTCCATTTACTCATGGCCACAAGTAAAAGATGTTTTGTCCCATCAACATGAGAACTCATGGCCACAGAAAAGAGATTTTGCTCCGCAACAAATGAGCTTAAGGCTAAGACACAAAGATGTCGTACCCTCAACAAAATAATCTTGTGGTTTCAAGTTAATGTGTTGTGGTCTCAACATACTCTGACATTTCCACAGGCTAATTTGCTGTGGGTACAGAGAAACTATAAGTAAATTAAAAATGTCCTTTACCAGTAAATGATTAAAAACTATTTGTCAGGAACCGGGGATTACCTTTGTATTGCCTGTACACCTTCAAACACACAGCACCCAAGGCTTCCATTATAGGTGTAAGGCCAGAGCAAATGAGCTAGTGTTTCCTGACCAAAAGGACCCCCTTCTCCGAGAAGATTAACAAAGAACATGTCCTGATGCTGTGGGGGACGTGGACAAAAAGGACAACCTTCTCTTAAAAAAACAACGAACCCTCCTCTAATAAAGCAAACCCCCATGGACTTAACTTCGTATATAACAGATACACACCAGTGATCCACAGATTCACATCTCATCATTGCACCTACTGTGCTCTCTAAATCCATCCTTCTTTCTGCCTTCTCACTGAACTCGGTGAACCCTAAAGACTCACTCAGTAACTATATACAAGAAATAATTACATATGCACGAAAACACATTGTGTTTGATATCATTTAAAAGGTCTCAGTGCAGCTGGTACAACTGTCTCACTCCCATAACAACAGAATACAATGATAAAGTGTAACATAAATTAGGCAAACTTCACTTAATGTTGGGACATATCTTCCACCCTAGGCATTTACACCATCACCCACTGTATGCAGATTAGCCTGGGTCCACAAGACCCAATCACTACCAATTTCCTATCATAAAACAGCATTATCACAATGCTTTGATCTCTCTGGGCATTTAAGGTAAGTTGGCAAAAGGTCTAGGGGAATTCTGTAACCGGTAGTGATGGGGATGAGACCGCCTATGCCGAGACAGAGTCAAGACCAAGTCTTAAAGGAAGCAAGTCTGAGTCAAGACCTATTCCTTTAGGAGTCGAGACCGAGTCGAGACCAAGACCATAAAAACATGTCAGTTTTCATATTCATGATTTAATATCACCCCAGTTAATAATCAACAGTTAACAAGCTAGATTGGGAATTGTTTAGGATCAGTCTTAATGTCTTAATATAAACTACGCTTTTACTATCATTAAAAAAATCCCTACCACTAGAAATAAATAAACGGCACTGATGGCAGTATCTTTGCATTGCACCATGGGGTGTCATTTTCAAATATGCCCGTCAACATTGCATTTTATTATTGTTGTTGTTATGTGTTGTGTTGTGTTGTTTTTTATATGAACATAAAAAAATGTGTTGCTCTCGAGGACTCGGTCTGATATTACGAGTCCTTCTCCTCCCACTGTGGTCCGAGGCCGAGTCAAGACAGAGTCTTTAAAGGAACAAGTCTCGAGACCGGTCAGAGACCGAACTCAAGTACTACATCACTAGTAGACGGATGAACACCGTAGTGTTGTGTGCTGCTATGTATTTATTTTTTATATCTCTATCAGGTATGCATCTTAAGCCCGGGATACATTGGACAATTTTTAGCTGTCCCAGACAAAGATTGCCATTGTGAAACAATCGTCACGATTTCTGTGATCATGGCTCTTTATCGGTGGTTCTATGTCGTACAGTGAGAGAGAGGTTCAAAGAAAGCCATTTTCCCGGTCTTGCGTCCAATGATAGCCTACGATAGCCTGCTAACGTGTAGTCTCAGCCTCAGACGTCACGCCCACAAACTGTTGGCTGAACGTCTGATGTTTTTCGTACACTTTTCTGGAAATCCTGTGAGAATGTCTAAAGTCGTCTTTTGATTGGTTGAAATAAACCGGATTTCCAGGAGACGAGAGTGTCGCGATTAGTTTCGGTCCCTGGAAAACCAAGCTCTGATGTTCCATTGAGGAAGAGAATCAGTCGTGTTCACGTGGATAATATGACCAGTTATCATGATGAGCTAAACATTGGATTCTCAAAATATGCAAAGTTCGCAGCATAGACTCTCTAAAAGATGTCCAAGAGTTTTGCTTGAGGCAGTTAGTGGAGTCAAAAAGTTCGGTTCTCCTGAATTGCTTGTATGTGTTAAAAAGTGGAGATATATGCTTCTAACAGACTTTTAACGGGAGCGTCTCATTGGTGTGGCTGTTAATGAAGTGCACAATGTTGTTCTATGGTGAGTTATATTGTTTATTTAGATGCTATTCGATTGCGGCTGGTTATTTCAATAACTGACTTGTTGCCAGCCGGCTCGTTATTGTGAGGAGTCCGAAACATGAAGCTAGACGAAACAAACTGTGATTGGTTGTATGACATGTTGGTCAAACAGCTTGTGGGCGGGCTTTGTCCAGAAAAAGCAGCGAAAAACACCAGACCTTCAGTATTGAAGGTCTGGCTACGCGAGACTAGCTAACGTGTGACGCAACCGTCAAAGCATCCCTGTTATCATCAAACAGTCTACATGCTTGTTGTACCCAAGTCTAAATGATCCATGTCGCACAGTGTGATAAGGTGATGAGTGCAAAAATCCTGCAGTGTGTTCAGTGGCTTTAGACACTTTGGGCCCTATCTTGCACCCAGCGCAATTGACTTTGTCAGTGACGCATGTATCATTTCGTATTTTGCACCGGCGCACAGCGGGTTTTTCCCTCCACAGACGCACGTCGGCAAACTAGGGAATGAACTTGCGCTCCCTGGGCGGTTCAGCGCAAAAAAGGAGGCGTGCTCCGGCGCAAACCATCTCTTATGCTATTTTGCAGTTTCAAAAAACAATTGCGCTACTAACCAAAAAAAACTAGTCTAAAGTCAGTGGCGCGTTGCGCGTGGTTCATTATGCTATTTTAAGGGCGCATGCTTGACCATAATGTATAGCGTGCACAACGCGCATTGCTTATCTAATCTACACAGATGCAACAGTTATTTTTGCAAATCATAAATTGTTATAATAAAAAATATAAGATAAGGGAAATCATTAAATCATAAATTGTTACAATAAAAATATTAACACATGAGATAAGGGAAATCATTGTGGTGAGCATTGTGGTAATAGTTTTTATTTATTTTGTGTGGCAGCGTTAAACAATTATCATGCAAATAACGATTAAAATATTTTCATAAGTTTGTTGTGTGGCTGTATTACGTTTATTTTATTAAATAATAATTAAAATGTATTCATAAGAAACCTTAATGTATATGAACTTGATTTGTAAGTGTACTTTGGGGTTGGACCTTGCTTGCGTTTCTTGTGTCCGATTTCAAAGACCCCAAACCCTTTCAGTGGTGAGGGTGGACGCAGCGATGTCCTCCTGTGTGCCCGGCGTGCCCGATTTATGCTGGCAAGCTTGGGATCCCCCCGTCTCCTGACATCATTGTAGTGCTTGGCGCAGCTGATGAGACAATTGCGTCTATTTCCTCTCACGCCTGTTTAACCGACGCTGATTTGGGCGGGTTTCTCCCATCCCCATACAAAACAACTTCTATGTCTTTGACTGCTCTTACAAGAACGTCGGTCTCCTCGGCTGTGAACCGCTCCTGGCGTGCGCCTGGTAAATCCGTCATAATAATAGCAACCCGCAATGGAACTTGCGCCCTTGCATTTAAAGGGAATGTTGGATAGCGTTCTGATTGGTTTATTTGATGTTACGCCCAAACCACACCTATGAATAATGAACCTACTTCAGACCAACCCCTTATTGATTTGCGCCCGGCGCAATACTTCTTTCTCCCGCCGGGAAAATAGCAACAGCACCCAAGATCCGCCCACAAAGTCACATGCGCTTTGCGCTTTGCACTTGCGTTTCAGATCGTTAAAATAGGGCCCCTCGACGTATCTTTGTTTATAATCTCTGAATTGGTTATTTGTGTAGCATAATACATTTACCTGGCAAATACATTTTTATGTTTAAATTTATTCTGCATTATACTGAAATTATTGGCTCTAGTAGAATATGTTAAGTCCATGTTACCGCAAAAAAATATGTTCTGTTAGTAACAGACTAAGATCCTGTTTAGGTGGAGCATTGGATACGCCAGCTAAGAATTAACATGTGATAATACTGTGTATTGCTGAAATTAACATTCAAACGTGTGTTTAATTGGCATAAATAATCATAAGGCACTTGCAACATTACGTACATATTTTTATTTTCATTATGCACTTAAAAATGACAAAATGCAACAATAACAGGCAATCAGATAATGTTGATAATAATGTAAATAATTTTATGTTTATCATATTTTTTCGATTTTGAATTCAGTTAAAATATGTTAAGAATGTGAGGTATCCCACAGGAAGATCACAAAACATCTCAGTCTTTTGTCCTCGTTCTTCCAAGGTTGCCTGGCAAGACCAGTTTCCATGAAAATACAAGTCTGTTCTTTGCATTCTTGGAATTGAGAAAGATTAATAAACATTTGTAGGGTAATAGACAAAAAAAACTAGACGTTTTCATGTGATTATTGAAACCATGTGTAAACAGTTATAGTGCAAAACAAAAAGTATGTGAGCTCTTGACAGTGCCAAAATCTATCTAGTAATCAGGTAGCCTTCAGTCTTACCCAGGGGCAGGGGCACCCCTAGCAATTTTGTAAAAGAACATGAGATTGGGCCCCCTACCACACCCATTTCGCTCAAGCCAACCTAGTTAACCAAAATCGTTGTCTGCAATGTAATAATACAGACCTATTACTTTTGCTAGTGCTTTTGACCACTATTATCAGTATTTAGTCAGAGTCCTAACATGTCTGTAGCTATAAGATGATTTATTGTGCAAATGTAAATTTAATAGAAAAATACAGTACAGCAGGGCTATGCAAATCTTACCCTGGAGGGCCGAGCACTGCATAGTTTAGCTCCAACCCTAATCAAACTTAACCACCTGTGATTGTCTAGTGATCATGAAGACCTTGATTAGCTTGCTCAGGTGTGTTTGATCAGGGTTGGAGATAACTCTGCGGCCCTTCAGGGTACGATTTGAATAACCCTGCAGTACAGTAATCAAATATTCAAATATATTTTTGTGACCTTGCCTGTGAAAACTCAGCTGAAGTATTTATTTGTGGTTTACTATTTACATAAAATCATCCTACATAATGTAAAGAACATTCTGTGAAAATATAAACTTGATATCTTTATTATTGACAAAGTTCAATTCCGCGATTGAAATGATAATGAAATTAATGCTTAAAATCAAACTGTGATGCTCTTTATCTCATAATTAGATTTGAGACTTTAAGTCTGGTTTTCACCCGGGGAAGAGCGGTTGGGTATAACTGATGCTAACATTATGGCAAATGGAAGCATAAATTATATATATCTTTCTTTTTAAAAAATACTAGGTGTAGTCAGGCCATTTTCTCTCTCTCTCTGATCTCTGTAGCTTCTCTTTTGTTTTCCTATGTACAGACTTAAACTTCCTCATCAAAGACATCTCTAATTTGGCAGTTTACCATCTGATCACTCACTCAGTGACTGCACAAAAGCATGCACTGAATAAGGGGGAATAATTTTGCCAGAAATGCATAAACAAGCCATAACTTTGTTTTTTGATAACTCTGGTAGATACATTTATACAACAGTTCTTTCTGGTTCTCGAATCTGATTGGCTAAGAGCTATACGATATTGTGCTGATAACGGCACTGTAACCGCTTCACCTTTCGTATTATTCCGCCACCTAGTGAATGGAGGTCCTAAGCAGGCTCATCTCTGAATGGAAAAACACAGACGCGCTGTTTGAATCACTCTCCGTGTATCTCATTAGTTTACTAGCTCATAAATCAGTCTGTGAATCCCCAATCAGAAGTTATTAATAAAGTTGATGGGAGAAATGTCTTGTCACATCGTGTGGACGATTAACACTTGGAAAGAGGAATATAGACACTTGTTTTTTTCTGGAGCTATATTTCTTATCAGAACGCGAAAACACCGTGGAACTGCAGGTAAGCACTGCAGCTTTTAAATGTGGACATTGATCATTTACTTTATCGTGACGTGACTATTAAAACATGTTATGAGATATCGCCACTGATATATTTATAAGCAGCATGCAAAAACATCTCTCTGACACTTATAAAAAAACGTTTTGTATAGTACTGACAAGAACAAAGTTTAATAATAATAATCGAGTGCTCGTATCGCGTTAAGAATAAATGAGAAAGCAATAGTAACGTTACACAAGCATAGTTTTATTAACTTTTACCTCGCGCCAAAACAATAACAACACAAAAGACACTAAATATGAATAAAAAAACAAGTACTAGTTTGATCATGACACCAAATACTACTGATTTGATCTCATTTTGACGATCATAAACAAACAAGGCCAACATGAGAGCCAGGGAATCCCTTTCAGAGATGTAGCCCAGAGAGGACGGTGGTCAGCGGGGCGAGTGAACACTGACGTCCGCTCATGCTTTGGTTCTCATTCGTACCGAATCTCACTAAGCAAACGTTCAAACAGGCGCTATCTTTACTAATCGACTGCAGATTTAAATATAATACAGATACATTCTCGACTGAACTAATCTTAAAACTACACTTTGTGACCAAGAAACGGTAATATAAAGTAACGGCTTTTCCGTCCATTGAGTTGTATGTATGAGCTTCAAAGCAGCCGAAAGTTTTACCTGTCATTCTGGCCGCCCTCAAATCCGTGGCGGAAGAAGTAGTTCTCAAACAAAGAGGCTTTTAAAATAACTCCGTTGTTGTTTTCTAGTTTTCGTTTTTCAAGCGTGTGCCGTCGAACTGTTGTATAAAAGCAATATCGCTCTCGGAGTCGTGTGATATAGCTCTATATCATCACGGCTGTGATTGCCTCCGGCACTCGGCCTGCGGCCTCGTGCCTCTGGCCTAATCACAGCCGTGATGATATAGAGCTATATCACACTCCTACTCGAGCGATATTGCTTAAGTATCATTTCTATTACAAATACTATTACTGTTAGTAAAGTGTGTGGGCCTTTAGAATCATTGTTAACTCCCAACCCATACCGCCACTGTACATTACAGAATCCTTAATATTTGCTTTGTATCTTACTAGTGTGTTTTGCCTGTTACAGTCCCCTTACACCATTGGGTTTGTAAAGCAGGATTCCTTGTAAAGCTAATATGAAACACAATTTAGTGTCAAAGTTGCTGCAGTACAAATACATTTTATTGGAAAATGCTTCTCTTTGGAATTATAAATACAGCATTACTCTAAGTGTACTCTAAATCAAAACATTTTTCTGCAAACATAATAAATGTGTCATTTGTAACCAGCAAATTGCCTTTTTACATGTAGAAAAACATGAGTGTCAAGTTGTGTTTACCCACAGAGAGTAATTCAACCCAACCATAGTAAAATATGGCGGTTCAAGGAGCCCTGTGTACATTAAGTTTCAAAGTACAGTGTGCTCTGTGTGGTGTGGTGTAAGTGTAACTGAGAGAGGGAGAGAACGGCAGAAAAAGAGTGTGTGTAAGAGAGAGAGGAATTTTGTGATAAAGAAGGTATATGAACGAGATAAAGAGCTGTCGTGTAAGAGTGATGATTGATGGGAGACAGCTTCACACTTCCCAGCAACACTCTCCAGTGTAGCTCTATTCAGAGGTACTGTGAAGATAATCTGCTCCAGATGTTGACCTCTGGAGACTCCGCTGCAGGCACATTGAGCTGATGTCCAGCACAACAAAGGAGTGTCATAGTCCACCAACACATTTTCACTCACCAGGGGTTTTTCTGACTGAGCAACAAGGTCAAAAAATTGAGCTTTGGACCAAAATGTCAACAAGATGAACAAAAATCCCCCTTACTGTAAAAAAAGGCCTTTAATTAATCATTAATTCATAAAACAGCAATAAAAGAATTAAAAAATGATTTTCAGCTGGTTTTGTCTGTGTGTAGCATGGAATAATATGGCATGCAAACAATTGATGTATTTTGTTAACTGGGGATGCACTGATAGATACTAATAGCTTTGCTTTTAACTTCTTGTTTCAAATTATTATGTTTTGAAATCCTGGAAGTGCAGAGCGTACAGACTGCAATTTAGTTCAATGACAATTCTTGCCATTTTTGTTGCCCAATTCGAAATAATGACACAGTATGAGTACTGATGTGTTTTTCCAGCCCTTTTGATTGCCAGGATTGATCCTCCCTGATCATCGAATGTTTTTAAAACATTCCGATAGTGGGAATACCAATTATAGGCAGATGCATCGGTGCATCCCTACTACTTAACTAACATTAACAATTTGATTACAATATCAAGGGCAATAATACCAAAAAATTAAGTTAATTATGAAAATTGCACTTAAAAAATACAATAAAACTGCCCTTGGAAATTAATTCCAGGAAATTAATTTAGCTAATTAATAGAAAAGTTGATTTCTGTTATATTTGGTCAATTGTGATGCAGAGGACTCAACAGTGTTGAGTGTGATCATACAGAAACAATCATATCCTTGCAGTTTAACATCTGTTATGTGTACTATAATGAAAGATTATTAAGAGATGTTTTCTTTCTGATTAAAACAAGTCCCGGCTTGAGCTCTGAGTTACTCCAGTCTCCCACTACAGAATTGTACCAAATAAGGTAAACTAAGAAGCTGTGGTCAGTGGCTTATAAACACTTATAAACACATACAATAACAACACATACAATTATTTACGAGACGTGGAGTCAGAAATAATCAGGCTCCTCCCAAACTTTATAAATCAGGTATAAGGACAAATGCGCAACACACCAACACTCTTGTTCTAGCTAAATATCCAGGGGCAAATATACAGTGCAAAAGTGTTAGGCCACCACCACCAGACTTATTGTTTTAGAAGTTTTAATGTCAATCTTTATGTATTTTTCAATCTATTTTATTAAGATCCAAACAGAAAATACAGGAAATATGCACAAAAAAATGTAAATTTTCAGGACTAAATGTCTTCTTTAGGCATCGTCAGTGTTTAGTGTGACTTCTCTTGGCACTAAACACATCTTGAGTGTTTTTGAGCAGAATGAAATGCTGCTATATGTTGAAACATTTGCACTTTCTTGCCAGTCCACATCTTCTAAACCCTAAACCTCATTTCAGTGATAAATCTGTCAGTTGCAACTAATGGGACCTGGGATGTGTTAGGAAGCTGTGGTGTTTAAATGCTATATTTCTTGTTTATCAGTGGGAATATTTATTCAAAACTGCTATAATAAGCACAAATAAAGGAATGCTAACCTAAATTCATTTTTACCTCAAACTCTAAAGTGTGCATGCACAAGTGTTAATGAACACAACAAATGAGAAAGTAAGATAACAAAAGTGCTGCAGGGGCGTTCTAGCCCCTTTTTAGGGGAGCTTCAGACCCCTTGTCTGTCATCTTAGCAGCTTTAAACAACCAACTCTATGGGCCCTATCTTGCACCCAGCGCAATTGACTTTGTTAGTGACGCATGTATCATTTCGTATTTTGCACCGGCGCACAGCGGGTTTTTCCCTCCACAGAAGCACGTCGGCAAACTAGGGAATGAACTTGCGCTCCCTGGGCGGTTCAGCGCAAAAAAGGAGGCGTGCTCCGGCGCAAACCATCTCTTATGCTATTTTGCAGTTTCAAAAAACAATTGCGCTACTAACCAAAAAAAACTAGTCTAAAGTCAGTGGCGCGTTGTGCGTAGTTCATTATGCTATTTTGAGGGCGCATGCTTGACCATAATGTATAACGTGCATTGCTTATCTAATCTACACAGATGCAACAGTTATTTTTGCAAATCATAAATTGTTACAGTAAAAAAATATTAATACATGAGATAAGGGAAATCATTGTGGTGAGCATTGTGGTGATAGTTTTTATTTATTTTGTGTGGCTGCGTTAAACAATTATCATGCAAGTAACGATTAAAATATATTCATAAGTTTGTTGTGTGGCTGTATTACGTTTATTTTATCTAAATAAAAATTAAAATGTTTTCATAAGAAACCTTAATGTATATGAACTTGATTTGCAAGTGTACTTTGGGGTTGGACCTTGCTTGCGTTTCTTGGGTCCGATTTCAAACCCTTTCAGCGGTGAGGGTGGACGCAGCGATGTCCTCCTGTGTGCCCGGCATGCCCGATTTATGCTGGCAAGCTTGGGATTCCCCCGTCTCCTGACATCATTGTAGCGCTTGGCGCAACGATGGGGAAGCCAGCTGATGAGACAATTGTGGCTATATTTCCTCTCACGCCTGTTTAACCGAGGCTGATTTGGCCGGGTTTCTCCTATCCCCATACAAAACAACTTCTCTGTCTTTGACTGCTCTTACAAGAACGTCTGTCTCTTTGGCTGTGAACCGCTCCTGGCGTGCGCCTGGTAAATCCGTCATAATAATAGCAACCCGCCATGGAACTTGCGCCCTTGCGTTTAAAGGGAATGTTGGATAGCGTTCTGATTGGTTTATTTGACGTTACGCCCACACCACACATATGAATAATGAACCTACTTCAGACCAACCCCTTATTGATTTGCGTCGGGCGCAAGTGTTATTTCCGCCCAAGATCCGCCCACAAAGTCACTTGCGCTTTGCGCTCCGCACTTGCGTTTCAGATCGTTAAAATAGGGCCCTATGTGTAAACTCTATAGGGAGCTGCACAGTTGGGTTTTATATTGTGGTTGATAAAAATACAGAGCAATGAAAACCTTCTTTTTATCCTGAGCGACTGTTCATATGGCGTCCCCTTCCTGGAGCCCTTCGGAGGGGAAAATATCCCATTTCATGAAATATCCAGTGCAGTGCATCATAGAAGGTATTTTGTGCATTCATGTCTGCAAAACATAAGAAAAATTGTTACTTTGTAGTTTTTTTATGTCTCTAAAATAATTTTACAACTTTTAACTGGAAGAAATGACTGCTGCTGCAACCTGATTAGCCTTTTAGTAGCTACAACCACACTCTCTAAGTTGTGTGTGCAGGTAGGAGAACACAGACACGCTACCCTTACGAAACAAACAGGTGAAGAAAGAGTTAGAGAGACTGAAGGGGTCATAGACTGGTAATCGACTTACCCCAAAATAAAAATCATGCTATTATACTCACACTTATGTTCCAAAATATAACTTTTATTTTCAGATCAGAAAGTAAAGGAGTCATGTATGATATATGTCAGTCATGTTTAGAATCAGTGCAGGTTGGTGATAGTATATGCATGCTATGTTATGACTTCTATAATTTGTAATGAAAAGTACAACCTGTTTTCAAACAAATTGTTAGTATTCCTACAGTAAACTTTGTCACATAATTAACTTTTATATCATGTTTTTGGAGTTTCGGCCACCATTACTATTGTGTTTTTGTTTTATGTTTTGACTGAAGACAAACCAAAAGTCATAAGGATTTTGAAATGTATTTGAGAGTAAAATATGTACTATATACATTTTTTATTATAATAATACTGGTTACAAAAGGCATCACAATGCTCGCTTCACATCCTCACGAGGGGCTCAGCCTCGCCTGAGAATGAAATCCTAGAATTGCCTCTGAATGCTACAGGCATTTCTGCCAGCACAAAAAAAGATCACTGCAGGCAACCTCACTGGGAAATGCCAACAAGTGCTATATTGTACAGAAATAGACATGTCTTCTAGAGAAAGGATATTGAAAGAGGCAAGAAAAAGATTTGACAAGATTATCACGATGAAAAGAATGGGAGATAAGAAAATGGGAAAGAAAGAGAAAGAAAAGCTTGATGGTTAACATATGCTGTCAGTTTGTTCCTGCTGTGTTTTAGTATATTTATACTGCATACGTTCATTGGTTAGATTAGTCATCCACACACATAAGACCAATATAATAAGAACCAACATAAAAGACATAAAAATATTTCACACATAAAATACAGATTTACAGGTTTAAAAAAACATCATGACAAGTTGCACTATAACAAGTTGCACTATTGCTGTTGACACTGTTTTACTGTCCCTGCTTTCAGGCCCTTCACAGCATCATGGCCCAACCCTTCAGCAATTTATTGAATGGTGTGATACCTCCTGTTTGGAACTTAACATGAAAAAGACTAAAGAGATTATAGTAACATTTTCCTATAAAGATGGCAATGGAGGTCTACATGGAAAGCCTATAGAGATTGTCAAAGAGTATAAGTACCTTGGGACAATTTTTGACAATCTGCTTAAATTTACTTCCAATACAGAGATGATACTGAGGAAATGTCGGCAGCAGCAGTATCTTTTAAGGAAACTTAATTCCTTTGGAGTTAGTAGGAACATTCTTAATATGTTCTACTACTCCTACATTGAAACTGTCATTACCCTACTGAAAAATCCAGCTAAAACCAGCATAAGCTGGTAGCTGGTTTTAGCTGGTTGTAGCTGGTTTAAGGTGGTTTATGCTGGTCCTCCCAGCCTGACAAAGCTGGTCATGCTGGTGGGCCAGCTGGTATTCCAGCATGGCCAGCTAAGTCCAGCTATACCAGCTTAAAATGTGACCAAAACACAGCTAGACCAGCTTGCTAGACCAGCAAAACCAGCTTCCTACACCAGCAAAACCAGCTAAAACCAAGCTGGGGACCAGCTAAAACCAGCTCACCAGCTTATGCTGGTCTTAGCTGGATTTTTCAGTAGGGTACATTTTTCATTGTCTGCTGGTTTCAATCAATTAGCCTCCAAAATAGAAACTGTCTTGAGCGTACAGTTAAAGTTTTCTCAAAAATTATTGGACTACCCATTAGGGCTCTTGTTACTCTAAGTGAACAGCAAACGCTGAAGTTGGCTGGAAGGATTTTAAGTGACAGTTCACATGTTATGTTCCCTGTTTTTGAGTGGCTTCCCTCAGGTCGACGGCTTTGTTGTCCATGCTGTAGGACACAAAGGAGGAAATTCACTTTTAAAACCATCTCTGGCTCCCATAGTTAACATGTCATGATTTTTATAAATATACAGTGTTGTACACATGTAATTTGCGTAAATAATTATTCTTATATATGGTATGGACTTATTGTTGTTGTATTTTTAGGTATCCACTCGTAGTGGACTATGATTCATAGGTATTCCGTGTATATTGTGTTTAGCTTACCCCCCCCCCTCCCCCTCATTCCTTAGGATCTAAACAGGGATGAATTTAGAAGCCACCAAAATCATTTTTTACCCGCTTAAAAATTGCCACGTGTTATTTTGTGCCACCATACTTACTTGTGTAACCACTCATGTAGCAGTCTTTTAATAGGGCTTATTCGATCTACGTCATCAATGTTCGCGGCGGCCATATTGTTGACATAAAACTATCAGTCTGTCAATTGACAAGCGAGGCAGCGTTGGTATTATGCATGGTATTATCGGTGTAATTTTTTAAAAACCGCGCGAGGGTGTGTGGTGTAATACACGGATGTTCTAACAACAGCAAAAAGAACCCCGGAATTAATTTTTATGCGATACCGACTGTCAGAAAACATGAAAGGAAGGAGACAGAGGAGTTGAACCAGCGAAGGAGAGACTCCCAACAGCAAAGTCTGTCCCCATCATTTTACCCCAGGTAACGTTAGGGATATATGCTCACAGCAAAGTCTGTCCCCATAATTTGATGATCACATATGGTTAGCTGTAAGCAGTGGCTGAAACTGCTCTTTCAAATAAGCTGCCATAAATTGAAATTCGTATTAATAACTATATGAACATAATAATAGGTCTGGCATTGATAGGGAATTAAGGGCCGTTCACATAGTTTTGAAAATCGTTTTATATTAAACAGAATAGCGGAGCTCACACCAAAACTATAACGATACAGATACAATGAACGACTTCATTGGGATCACTTTCTGAGCGATTTTTCCCACCTGATTAAGGATAAACCATTGATAGCATTAAAATCTATTTGAACTTCAAGTGCACGGCCACTTAAAATGACAGTGAAGCTCATTGCTGAGCTCTATAACATTAGATTACCTCCAGTTGCTGTGAAAATTGACTACGTAATGCTTTTTAATCTATTACATTAACTAACTGTTATGCCAAAAGGTACACAAACTATTAGATTCACTGTTTAGAGTTACGCGAAACGCAGCGTGTTGAGGACTGCAAAAGTTTTTATTACAAGCAATATTAAAGGCAAGTGATTTGCGCGAGTGCCGTGAGCGAATTAGCATAAACGTATTTTGGTGATGTGGACGATGATATAGTTATCGTTATAGTTATCGTTATAATGTGAACGGCCCTTCAGTGCTTGTATGATGAATGCGGATACTGTATGAACGATATAGTTATAAATATCCGGATAAGTTACGGATGGCAATAAAGACGGATCTTTACTTAAGGCTATTGGGTCTATTTGATATTGTTCCACAATAATCAAGCTCATCTTCTCTTAATACAGACGAGATTAAGCCATTAGGCTACTGCTCCCCTCGACTCAAATCTACGTGCGGCTAGGGGCAGGACAGATGTTATGTCAACAAGATGGCCGCGGCTAGCGACTTCCGGTGTTTGCGAATAAGCCCTATAGGGAAAACATGGAAGTGTTTGGTGGCGCCTAAAATTCACCCCATTTGGATCCTAATGTGGCATAATGAAGTACGAGCAGTGATCTACGAATTTTGAAATACTAATGTCCCAACTACGCCACCCGGGATACCCGGGAAATCTTAAAGACACACAGGTCCAATGGTCAAAGATGGGGTGAGAAAGACAAACAATAATTTACCAAAATATAATTTATTTTCATAGACAACAGGTAGAAAAATATGATATTGTTGAAGTTTACACAAAAAAACAAAATCACATCTACAAGGGGAGATCGCCTGCAGGGGTTGGAGAGTCACCACACACTTAATATATAATACACTCGTGAAAACACCACAAAATTTCCACACGGCAAATTGTGTAAACAAACTCAGGCAATCTCCACTTTGTAGATGTGAACAACTTCAATACACAATTAAACATAAGACCACATACAAAAATAACAAAAGAAAATAACATTGGTGATCCATCATACAGGCGACCACAATTCCTGCATTTGGGTATACGTCACAGGCAGGGCTGAACTCAGATGACAATGTAGTTGTTGTAGGTACTTCCCAGCCCAAACCACCAAATGAATGCAGTCCGACAAAGAGTCAATACTGTCGCCACTTTACGGACACAAATACACAAATGGAATAAAACAAACTCAGGCAAAGCAGCAATGTAGTCACATCCAAATGGGTTTACATTCCACGTAACATGGGATTACCAAGACCCTTAGACACGGCCATGTTTGGATATCTGCCAAACAAGACATAATTTAGTACAAAAAAAATACTACATTTAACAAGTAAAAACCATACATACCAAGAAAGATAATGAAGTCTTCACGGCGTATCACTCATCCAAAAATGGTTACAAACACACACGACACTAAACGTAACAAACAATCAGTCTCTAGTAAAATCAAAAGTTTCAGACATCACAGTAAACAAAACCCACCTGCCACAAACATAGCAACTGCCATCAAAAGCCATCAGATAAGCCGCTCATTTGAAAAGAGCGCTTAATGGAGAGGGTGATAAATGACGCTTCAAGCGCTACATTACTAGGCCTTTTATGCCTTGTAAAACAGGCTCTGATTGGTTCAGATTAACATGAAACCAGCCAATGAGAATTCACCAACTCCTACACCTTGGGAAACATGCCCTGATTGGTTCACACGATTAAAAGAAACCAACCAATGAGCACCTGGGCTATACGCCACTTCACTACATTCACCCCCACCTTATAAATCGTCGCCCCGACGATTAAATCTTCAAAACTTGGGCATTAATTCAAGGGCAGCTTCCTGGGGTTGGACATGACATCTTAAAAAACTGCACTCATATAAACTCCAACAGCTACCCTTAGCGAGTGAGAAACATTAACAAACTGTTGGCCACCTTAACCTCAATGTCCAGGTCTATACAAAAACCCGTACTTACCTAAAAGGTTATAGAAGCTAGAGTGTCAACCTACAGCACTCACTACAATGACAAGTAAGCTAAAGCAAAAAAAAGTCTGCGCTTTAAAATCTGCCAAATGGTTCCACCGCACACTCTGCGGGACCCCATCGGCCAAAGTATGATGCTGGGAGTGTGACCCTCCCCCGCTGTGAGTGGAAGTCACTAAAAACACTACTCTAAAATCTGCCAAATGGTTCCACCGCACATTCTGCGGGACCCCATCAGCCAAAGGATGACGCGGGGAGTGTGACCCTCCCCCGCTGTGAGTAGAAGTCACTAAAAACACTACTCTAAAATCTGCCAAATGGTTCCACCGCACACTCTGCGGGACCCCATCGGCCAAAGGATGACGCAGGGAGTGTGGCCATCCCCCGCTGTAAATTGAGATCACAGGTAAACACTGTTCTAAAATCTGCCAAATGGTTCCACCGCACATTCTGCGGGACCCCATCGGACAGAACAATGACATGGTGAGTGCGACCTAATGCATTTTACCCCACCATAAGCTGAAACTCCAGGCAAATACCACTTCAGTAATACCCTAGCTTCAGCTTATCCTCACCACTCAATCACTAAAACACATTGAAATAATCAGTCATACCTCTGCCTCAGGAGCTTCTCCTGGACTTTAACTTACCCAGCTGGCTCCACCCCAACACTGGGGGACCCCAGCTGAAACAAACATACCCACAAACGTCATAACCTTACCGTTTAAACTCCCTCTCCATTTCTGCAACCACTCACCACCTGAAGTGGTAACAACCAAATCACTGGGCCTCATCCAACCGGACCACACTGCTGCTTTGCCTTTGGGAAAACAACAAAACACACACCTTGCTTCATACATAAAAACACACTTTAAACAAAAAAACACATCCAACTCACCCCAAACAATGACCACCCTGCCGACTACGCCAAATGTGGCATAATGAAGTACGAGCAGTGATCTACGAATTTTGAAATACTAATGTCCCAACTACGCCACCCGGGATACCCGGGAAATCTTAAAGACACACAGGTCCAATGGTCAAAGATGGGGTGAGAAAGACAAACAATAATTTACCAAAATATAATTTATTTTCATAGACAACAGGTAGAAAAATATGATATTGTTGAAGTTTACACAAAAAAACAAAATCACATCTACAAGGGGAGATCGCCTGCAGGGGTTGGAGAGTCACCACACACTTAATATATAATACACTCGTGAAAACACCACAAAATTTCCACACGGCAAATTGTGTAAACAAACTCAGGCAATCTCCACTTTGTAGATGTGAACAACTTCAATACACAATTAAACATAAGACCACATACAAAAATAACAAAAGAAAATAACATTGGTGATCCATCATACAGGCGACCACAATTCCTGCATTTGGGTATACGTCACAGGCAGGGCTGAACTCAGATGACAATGTAGTTGTTGTAGGTACTTCCCAGCCCAAACCACCAAATGAATGCAGTCCGACAAAGAGTCAATACTGTCGCCACTTTACGGACACAAATACACAAATGGAATAAAACAAACTCAGGCAAAGCAGCAATGTAGTCACATCCAAATGGGTTTACATTCCACGTAACATGGGATTACCAAGACCCTTAGACACGGCCATGTTTGGATATCTGCCAAACAAGACATAATTTAGTACAAAAAAAAATACTACATTTAACAAGTAAAAACCATACATACCAAGAAAGATAATGAAGTCTTCACGGCGTATCACTCATCCAAAAATGGTTACAAACACACACGACACTAAACGTAACAAACAATCAGTCTCTAGTAAAATCAAAAGTTTCAGACATCACAGTAAACAAAACCCACCTGCCACAAACATAGCAACTGCCATCAAAAGCCATCAGATAAGCCGCTCATTTGAAAAGAGCGCTTAATGGAGAGGGTGATAAATGACGCTTCAAGCGCTACATTACTAGGCCTTTTATGCCTTGTAAAACAGGCTCTGATTGGTTCAGATTAACATGAAACCAGCCAATGAGAAATCAACAACTCCTACCCCTTGGGAAACATGCCCTGATTGGTTCACACGTTTAAAAGAAACCAACCAATGAGCACCTGGGCTATACGCCACTTCACTACACTAAGGAATAGGGCTAGGCTAAATGCTAACACATTCACTGCATGCTGTACAAAGATTAAGTGCACTCATTGAATAAAGATATATATGTATTAATTCATCTAAGCTGAGATAAGAACATAGTAAAATATTGAAAAAAATGTTTTTCTTTAATTAGTATTTTTTGGTACTTTCTGTACTATATAACAAGTTGTACAATAAAACTGATGTAAAGTGTGGCTTCAGTTCATTTAATCCTATCTACTTTAGCACTCAGTTGTTTCTGTAAACCTTGGTAGTATAATAGTGTGAGTTATAAAACTCAGTCCACAGTGGATTCTAAAAATACATGTTCACCATAAGGATTGATCTTTAAAGACACATCAATAAGCTGCTGTTAAAAATTTTCATCTCTATGACAACCAGTTTACGTAGTCAGTGGAGACCTTCAACAAAAAATGAACTGTTATGGTATCAGACACCAACTCTATGATATACCATGGTACTTTACTGTAATTTAAAGAATATTATGCTGTGCCATGGTAATTTTATGTTATTTTGCAAGGTGGCAGAAGCTGGTAATCTGGGTAACTTGCCAAAGTAAGTGTCAGTAAACATCTTCCTTACAATACTCACATACAGTGTAAAGACATTGTTCTTGGTCTGTCACATGATTTTGACAATAATTCAATTAATAATGGTAAAAAACATTGGACAGTCACTAGTATGTGTGCACAAATGAACATTTTCCACCAAGCATACGATAATACTAATGCCATCATGACATTGGTAATGTCTTTAGCTTGTGACCACACTCATGACCTGCATTACATCTTTAATAACCAATCATGTGTAAATAATCTGTGTATTACCTTGTGCCTTACAGTTTCAAGACAAATCCAATTCATAACATGCTGAAATACACAATGACCATTTTGTTTATTATCATTCCGCACATGATAAAGGATTGTCTCACATATTGCTAACACTATATAACCTACACAATATACAGATGCCAAAGGAATGGCAGTGTTCTTTATTTAATTATCATTACATGACATTCACCACCCATTTTCCTTCTCTAACATGACCTATTTCTATGTGAAAGGGGATAATCTACATTAAAAATGTTGGACTGGACTTGTTGTAATCTAAACGCAATTCATTGTATTGTAAAAAATAGACTTGATCAGGTGTTGGTGCGGAACCTGAAAATCTGTCATTTGTTCAGTTGTTGAGAATGACCTCCTAAAACATCCACTTTTGAAGTGAAAGTATTTGTCTGGTGCATAGAGGCTGAAGACAGAGTCTTGCATAGTTATGAAGTTATTGTTGTATATATTACATTAATGTCAACAATTAAAAACTACTGGAAAGACATTGAATTGTATTTAAGACTTTAAAGTGTCTGTAGTACAAATAAAGAGTCTCCAAACACCACTGCCCCTTCTGCTGTACCCCATCTGCCAATGATTAAATAGATGATGCTGTCTTAATCTCATACCATTGTTGAGACAGATCAGCCTATGAATGGTTCACTTATAGTCCTCTCTGCACATTAAGCTGAAACCAAAGAAAGCATTTTAAAATAGATAGCTTGAATATTTTAGTGGTATTTTAACCAAATGTAGCAGTAGATTGTTAGTAAAGCCATTCAGGTTTCTTGTGGAGGGCAGGCTTGTGCACAATTCAGAATTGAATTGAGAATGACTCCTAAATTCCAATTCAATTCTTGAATTTGAATTGAATGTGAATTGATGTCAAAAACAGGATCTAGAATTACAATTCGAATTTGAATTAAAGGAAGCAGAATTGCAATTCAATAGAAATTCAAAGAAATTCATATACATATTATACAGTAAGTAAAGTGTTAAAAATTAAGCTTTCAGTATATGTCAGATATGATTGCATTACATAATCTATTAATTATATTAGTTTGAACTACTTGTACAGATTACATTAACAGAAAACATTTTCCCCCAGCAATTAATGTTTAAAACTCTAGTCACATAACAAATAATTAAGTTTGATTTTTTGTAATTGTAATTTTGTGGAACACGGTGGAACATGACTTAATTTCTCAGAAAGTTTTACTATAACCAAGTATTTAAAATGGTTTCCAAACAATTTTCCAAAGTAACTTTCCTAACACTGAATGTATGTGAGATTCTTTCTGTTTTGTTTGTGGAATTTCTTTGAATTCCCATGAATTTAATTCCACTTCCTGTCATTCCAATTCAAATTCAACTTCCTGTAGGGCGGAGTCAATTCAATTCAAATTCCAATTCATTAATTGAATGGAGGCCAATTCTGAAATTCTGAATTGTGCACAAGCCTGGAGGAGGGGGCGTTACCTGGATATTTTTTAGGGAACCGCTTGCTGAAATAGCACTAGTGCATAGTGACTCATTCATGAGTACTTTCTGTCTCACTGGTCCTGCTTTATTTACATCCCCCGTTCTCACCTGATTGCTGATTGGACGAGAGGCAGTTCCAATGTGCAATCCATTCTCAGGAGCATCTGAACCATTATTTTAAATGCATCTTTGCCTTTTTGTCATTCTGTTTGGTTATCACTATTTCATTGTCGAAGGTACATGTCACCTTTTCTCTAATCACAGTTTGAAAACAACATAACCCACGCACGCATGCACATAAGAGTGTGTGATGACTGTTAGATGTACAATCAGGCAGGGCAAGATGAGTGGCCATGGTAATTATGTTGATAACACTTGCTCTTTGTGTATTGGACACTTTATGCCCTGGAACGTGTATAAGTGCTTTATTTGTGTTTGTATATCAGGGCCCAGAATAACACAGCAGAGGTCCACATGTTTACTGATCAACTACAATAGGCACAAAGCACTTTTTTGTACAACAAATTGAAAATCAGTTAAACAAACTGTGATTTCTTTTGCTGCTCAGTTTGCCATAGAGATGGGTAAAGTCACAGAACACATACAAAATTAAGTTCCTTCACATCTACAAATGTAAATGATTTTGAACAAAAAAGCAGAGTGCATAATGCACATAACCTAAAATACCAACAAATTTATCTCATATTTTACAACTAGAAATTTTAAACCTGTATAAATGTCTTTGTTCTGCTGAACACAAGGGAATATTTTCGTAATCGAGCAGGAAGCAGAAGCACCTTCCAAAGTAGGAAAAAAATACCATTGAAGTCAATAGTGCTCAAAGGTTACAAACATCGCTCAAAATATCATCCTTAAATCATGACTGAATTTTTGGGTGAACTATCCCTTTAATGTTCATTGCATTTTGCAGCGTGCTGTGAGTTCTTAGACTGGGGGTATAGTGTTACTGGTCTTGCATGAAGTTTCTCAGTTATGGCCTCTGCGTTTGTATGCTCAATGTCTCTAGAGGACGCTGGAATTAGACCTTCCAAATTCAGCTCAGCCAATTTTACCCTTCACCCCAGTGTCCACAGCCCCAGACAGCCATAAAGACAGGAAACAGACAAAACTGGTTCCTAGTGACATGAGACGGTGCAGTCCGTGGTTTCAAATTAAATTACAGCAAGGGTTCACGTAAGGGAACACTTTTTAACGCATCACTTGGCTCATTGTTTATGCTGTCTGTTTTTAGCATATCCATTCAGTTCACTCTGAAACACTAGGATGATAGGGGCTTAGATATGAGTAACACAAATTCAAGTGAATAGCCTGAATACAGTGCACATCTTTCTTTAAGTGCTCTTTTTCCACTTTCCTTCCAAATTCTTTTGTAAGTGTTTTGGTAGGAGACATTCCACATACAAAATTGTCACAATTTTGTTGACTAGCTGTCAGTTTTATCACAGTTAAGCCAGGTATGTGCCTGGAAAACATTTCTTCTAGCGCCAGCTTAAAGACTCATGCCCATGAGTCATGACTATATCGATTTACAAAGGGTACTACTGTACATTCTTACTGGTATCTTTAGTAAAAATTGAACACCAGCAAAGTCAATTTAATACAGTTCACATCTGACCAAAAGTGCAAATAGCAATATAGTATTAAAATAATAACATAAATGAAATGAAGATAATGAGGCACAATGTGACCAAGATCAGGTAAATGCAAATACAATAAAAATGGATGATGTGGAAAATTAATAGTGTACAGGCTGTATATGGCTAAAAGTATTGTACAATTATTATATTATTGTATTACAAATGATTTTTACGTTTAAAAGTGATTTAAAAGTGCATTTATCATTTCAGTGAAGGCAAATTTATAATACATCACATTTGTTTATTATAATGCTTATATCCAAAGGTGACATACAAATAAGGAAACATCAAAATCTTACTGCCTATAGTGACAACTATGTCCTTTATTATATCAGCAGCCATCGCTTTGTAAAATATGTGGCCCATAAGTAAGGGATAATGTGTAGGCAGCTGGTTGTGATCGCAGAAATAAGCCCCGTAAAATAATAAGTCTGATCAGGACCCAACACGAAGCAGAGGGTCTTGTATCACATAAAGGGGCTTGTTTCACAATAACAACTGGCTACCTGTATATTATTCCGCTTATGGCTATTCACCTCATACGTAAGGTAAGGAACATTAAATATTAATTTAAAATATTTTGTTAGCTATTTTTAACAAATGTGAGGAAAACTCACAAATGTCACAAACACGCTTTGGTTTAATCATTTGTAAATATAATGTGATATGTGTTAATTTTTGTGTAATATTCAACTGTACCTGTCAAAATGATTTGGAGCATCCGGTTACCTGTGTTATTCGTTTTGAATGGTTGTTATCTGGGATTAACCAACCTGAGAATGTTGCGACTGGCAATCAGAATTAAGAATTCCAACAAGCCATGTAATTATTGACAGTGGCGGCTCGTGACTGCTCATCCGAGGGGCACTAATTCAATTAAAGTGTTCGGAGTGTCATGTGTGTTGCTTGCATTTTCAAAATGTGTGTTTGTTACGTCGTGTAAACCATGTGCATGACGTGTTTTGTCAAAATAAGTGCCTGCTGCACACGCGCCAAAACCGTTTATGACAAAAGAGACGCTCACGTTCACAAAATACACGCAAGACACTCCCTTAACAGTAAACTCTGATTACGCATGAGATTATGCGAGTATCTGGCAAACGTGAGTGTCTCTTTTATCATAAACCCTTTGGACACATCTGCAGCGGACACTTGTTTTGACGAGACACGTGATGCACACAGGATCTCTCGATGCACAGAGCACATATTTTGAAAAAGGGAACCACACACATGACGGGCTACATACATGTTGTGACGAACCTCGAAAAAATAAGTCACCGGCCGCCACTGATTATTGACCCTGATAGAGAAACTTGAACTAACCTTCACAAAGACTACCCCTAAACTTAATTAATCTCCACACACTGAATGAGAGCTGCACAAAGTCAAAATATTTATTTGAAAACATGCCAAGAGGGATATGAATTTTGTAGAAAAGCATTCTAGTTCAACAAAGAAATTCTCTGTGGGTTTTCAATAGTTCAATAATCATATACAGTGAATACAGAGTTATGTAAAAAAAAAATACAAGCATGGCTTTATACTGCAGCACCACAGCAGATGAGATCTAACATGTGGCAAACACAAAACTGTGAGCAATGAGCCACACAGTGATGCTCTCATTATCTCTATCTGTGGGAAATAACACTGCCCAGAGATGTCATATGTGTCATTGTGTCACCGCAAAGCATATAACATCAAAGACTGGAGAGTCTTCGTTGTGTCCCCGATTTCTCTGTCATCATCACACAGCTGCCTATTCCAGTCCTTCGGTACCTTGTGATAAACTTTTTCACAATGATATTATATCAGAGATCAGATATTATATCAGAGATTTTACAAACTGACAAAGTGTCATGGTGCAGGGTACAGAACATGACTACAGAAAATAACAAGGAAAGTAAATAATGATACATGACTGCAGTAAGTGACATCTGACAAGCTCCTGAAACATATTCACAACAAAAAAAGGCCACACTAGGCTAGTGTCTTCACTGTCTCCTTGTACAACTGCTGCTTAAACCATATAATCAAAAAGGCCCTTCCTTCAAAAAGGTTTGAAAAAAGGTAACTGAAATGTACCATCAAAACATACAGAAACTAACAGAAGAATAATGTAACGTTTGTTTGAGTAGTTTACAATTTGTTTTGGGAAGATTCAATATCAGTTTGGATAAAACCTTGTAAATAAGCAGTGAATAAACAGTGTCAGCCAGAGGCATATTATATATACACACGTTCATAACTTATAAACATGGAATTGAGAGAGAATTAAAGCAGTATACAAAATGATCAGTTGGCACATACTCTCCTCCACATGTAAAAACCCCATGGTGATGGACTTTAAGGCTGCTTTACTCTTGGAAAATTGTTACTGTTAAAGTGATCAAGAAGTCTCTGTGAGAGTGCACGTAAGGTTCTTCTTCAGTTCTGGAAAATCAATGTCCATATCTTCTTAAATGTCAAATGCAGTGAGAGTACAGAAATATGAGGTAAAGGAATGTGACAAATAACTCAACCATACGCCCCATATGTTTTTATAATGTCATAAAAGATATTTACGTATGGAAGATAGATATCACAAAAGTAGATTAACATATCAACTTTTTCAATAGACCCCTTCACGGTTCACGTCACAGGCAGTTTCCACTGCGCATGTCGGGGTCAGAAAAGTCATTACAGCAGATTGATTTGCGTATTATTCGGTATCGTCAAAAATGCCTAATTACGTGGTGGGCTGTGAAAATTGCACCAGGTCTTTCGTTAAGTTTTCGCAATTCATGCAGAATCTCAAAAACAAAAAACTATAACATCTGCGGCTGCAAGCAATTAACGTGCAGACTGGGACAATGCTAATATCAAAGAGGCTTGTGTTTGTAGTGCTCACTTCATTTAAGGTAAGTCATCATTTTTCAGCCGTATTAGATTCAATTATAAAGCCTGGATGGTATGGACAGTTTGACCCCATGCTGCGCGCGCACCCGATAGTCATTCAATGTTTACAAACCTTGAAGGGGTCTATTACATCAGCAATACCCTGCTGAAAAAAACAGCATCAAACCAGCATGGACCAGCATGGGAATTATGCTGGTGCTAATGCTGGTTTAGCTGGTGCTAATGCTGGTTTGGTGCTGGTTTAGCTGGTGCTAATGCTGGTGTTGATGCTGGTTTAGCTGGTGCTCACTAGCAAACAAGCAACAAAACACAACATATGCTGGTCTTGCTGGTATGCTGTTTTTTTCAGCAGGGTAGACAGTGCAAGAAAGAACTTTTGTATTTTATTTACTTAATTTTTGGGAAATTGGTTGATTTTTGGTAACACTTTACAATAATGTTGCATTTGTAAACAAAAGTAAATTAGCTAACATGAACTAGCAATGAATAATAATTCCTATGCTGGTCCATGCTGGCTTGGTGCTGGTTTAGCTGGTGGTCATTAGCGTACTAGCATCAGCACCAGCATCCCACGCTGGTCATACCAGCAAGATATGGTTGTGACCACCAGCTAAAAGAGCACCAAACCATCATGGACTAGCATGGGAATTATTTGCGCAAGGGTGCGTTTGTTGCAAGTTTCGCCTCTTGTTACTTCTATAGACGGTTTCAGCAGTAACAACATAAACAAGCGGCTCGCGGTCTGCACGTAACTTCCGGTAAACTCCGCTAATAATAAATAACAACAAAGTACTTTAAACGTAGTTTATTTATATAACAAGCAAAAAAAACAACACATAGATTACCTAGGACACCAAAACGTGTTATTTTCGACGAGGCATTTGTTCAAGAGATCAGTTTAGCAACTAGTCAGACCATTAAAAAAAAACGAAAACGGAAGTAAAGTTCGGATCCAGAGGTGTATCACGTGCGTCCGATGAAACCGTCTGCAGCAACATAAACAATGGATCCGCACGTGCCCGTGGTCCGCACGTAACTTCCGGTAAACTCTGCTAAGAATAAATAACAACAAAGTTCTTTAAACGTAGTTTATTTATATAACAAGCAAAAAACAACACATAGATTACCTAGGAAACCAAAAACTTTGTTATTTTCGACGAGGCATTTGTTCAAGAGATCAGTTTAGCAACTAGTCAGACCATTAACGTGCGTCCGATGAATCCGTCTATACTCTTTGATGAAATGGTCTGTTATTACTTTATTCGGAAGGGTCATGAATAATAATATTGAGCTCGGCTTTGATTGGCTGTTTCACAGCTTTGTCAGTCAGTAGCTCTCAAAGCAAACAGACATTATATGTTTGAGCCTGTATCGGACGAAAATACAGATTTTGAGGAACAACCAATTGTTAAGTAACTTTGTGTTTTTTCAGTATGGACCTGAAAAACGTAACTGTAAAGTCAATAGAACTTCAGCATAAACGCTAGCATATAGCGCTAACTCAGCAGTCACAACTTAGTTTTTAGCATTTTAACAATATTGTAATTAATTTAATGTGTAATTTGTTGTTGGGGGTGTACATCCCATCCCGACTGTAACGTCACATTCTGTGTTGACCTTTTTTAGTGGTCTTTTGCATGCACAAGGTTTATTTAAGGAAGAAACAATATGAGGCTCACAACTCTTATTATTAATCTATGCCTGGGTAAATGCAGTTTCTATTCTATGGCACCTTTAATTGTCCTTTATTTCAGTTTTCACAACTCAAATAGTGATGTGCAAAGATGAGCAAAGGATATGTTTAAAGACAGAATAGGAAAAAAAAATGAGATGCACGAGATTTGCAGGACACTACTTCCACAAACAAATCTAAAAGAGGACCAAGAACAGCATCTCGTGGTAGCAAAACAGCACTGCCAGTATCCAAATGTTCATGGCCTAGTTTTGTCAAAACACTTAGTGATTTTTCTGTGAAATTATACAATAAAAGTCAATAAAATGAGAAATCTATTGCCAGTTTTATTTGAACATGGCAGCATTAGAATGTTGTGATAGAATCATGAAATGTCTTCTAAGTGCAGTCTCCGTTATCGGTACACAATATACAACAAAGAAACCGTAAATACAGCTGTTTATTATTAAAGATTTGTTGTAAAATTTTTAAATACCTCTAAATATAAAATAAGACAATATACCTTTGCTTTTCATGGTTTAAAATGTTTAAATTCCCTCTGTGGCTATTTCAAAACATATCTATGTTTGTTTGAGTGGTGGGACTTGGACGGGTCAACTGCAGGTCAACCAGTGGTCACCTGTCTACCTGTAGGGAGAAGAAAAGACATGAGATTTTAACAATTCCTTCTGCTGCTGATAGTTGTCATTGCAGAATTCCTCAAAGTATTAAGATGTAAATAAACCACAACTCCAAATTGTACGTTTAAAAAAAATCTTTATTAACAAACAGTTTTGCAGAGTCAACTGAAAGGTCCCCAAAAAAGATTGTCATAAAACATTTGCCCATTAATGAAGTACAGAAAATTGCATTGCATGTTGGTCAAAAACAACTTGCGTGCACTTTAGTCACCAAAATAGATTTGATTATAAAATATAGCTCTCAGTATAAACAGCTGAACTGTGTGTAATTAACACCAACCAGTCCATTCAATAAACATATGTGCTGCATTTTTAAAATACTTTTTTTGGTGACATTTCAATGAGCTAAAATAGCAATTAGCTACTGTTCACATTTGTAAAAATATATTGGAAAATCTGTCCTACTATAAATATGATGTTCAGAGCATCTAGAAATAAACCCAATCCAGGTGCACATGTTTGGATTGAAAATAAAAAAACTACAGACCAGTGCGAATGAATATTCTAAATTTTAAAAAGGAAATGAGTGTCACTTGTAGTAAAGAGTTAAATAATTGCCCTGCAAACACAAATGATTGCACATGACCACAGAAAATAACAGGGAAAGTAAATAAGGATACGATACATTGGACTGACATCTGACAAGCTCCTGAAACATATTCAAAACAAAATTCCCCGGTAGATGATGTCATTTTAGTTACACTGATAATCAACCACAGCAACCACTGGTTTTAAGCGTCTCCGAAAAAACACAACTCATGACATTCTAATAAACTACTTAAAACAGACACATATACAAAAAAATGGTCCTCTGGCGCCCCCTGTTGACTTCAATTACAACAAGCACAAGGAACTAAACTAAAGCAGCATTCACTGTAGCCAGTAAACTGATTTTTCATCAGGGATTACATGCAGCATTATCCGTGTGTAAACATGGCAGACTAGTCATATTCATATGGCACACTCTAAACACACTTTTCTCAGTGCTTGCCACTGGTACATCAGAACATCGTTTTACTTTTTAAAGAGCTTGAAAATAAATTCCTGCAGTTTCCTTTCAGAACTTGAGAGTTAAAATGTTGGTAAATGTAATACATTTCTTTGTACACAGTCAAATAATGAATTATTTTTGAAAATAAAGACTAAATTAACAAAAATGAACCTGTGTGGCACTGGATGGAAATCCCTGATTGGATCATGTATGTGAGATTATTGCTTATAAGGTTTACTTTGCTTGGTCTCTTACAACATAGGGAAAAAACTATGATTGACACATTATCCACACATTAAGAATGTGACATGTATATATATATATGTGTATAAGTGCTCCGATGCAAAGCCCTCTAAGTGCATCTGCCATGTTTTTTGTAAATATGCATTGTTATCAGAATCTTAATAAATTCTGCAAAAAAAAAGGGTATTTCTGAAAGACCTGTTCTTTGGATTAAGTGGAATTAACACGAAAGTACTTAAACGTATATGTAGAAAGATCATTCGGTCAATATCATTATCTTATGTTTGACAGAAATGGCATTTAGCGGCTTTGCATTTGAGCTCCTCATATAAATATACATAAACATATTACATACACTCTTCTTTCACATTTGGTAAGGGGTGAACCTTAAAAAAAATTAACATCACATTAAATGTTCTGTACCAAGCAACTTCTACTCTAGGGTAGCCACGTGTGTTCATATAAACTTTTTAGCATTATACCCAGCATTTTAAGTGTGTGTATATGAGTGGTATTTGGTGTGTTTCTATGCTGATCAACATCCAAACATTAACAAGTGTAGCAGCATGCAGAACAGTTTTAACTAAAGCTCTTGAGAAAATACTATCAATGAGAGCCTCAGTCTATCATCTGTAATATACAAGGTTTATAAAAGCTTAGTATTCAGATTTGTAATTCTCTTCTAAAGGTAGTTCAAGTACATAAGATGATCCAATGTTGATGCAGGCAATGTGATACAACCAATCGTGTTCATTAAAATAAATGAATATTGACAAAATGTCTGCAATATCATATGTGGCAATGTATTTACAAAACGAATTTCCTGCGTTTTTAAATAAATGTGTCTTTTTTATGACGACATACTCCACTGCTACCCAAATTATGAATCAATAAAACCTCATCTGTTTTTCCTTCTAAACCAACTTCCGTGCATACAAGGTACATATCAGTTTTTAGTAAGTGACCCATGACCTTGGATTTTTACTTTAATAGCTGAGCTACAGAAATCGTGAAAGCAAAACAAAAAACAAAAAAACACTACAAGTTACATTTCATTACTTAATAAAGGGATAGTTCACCCAAAAATGAAAACTCTGTCATCACTCTCCCACCTTCATGCTGTTACAAACCTTTTCTTTGTTCTGATGAACATGAAGGAAAATATTTTGAGTAATGTTTGTAACCAAACCAATCCTGAGCCCCATTAACATCCATAGTAAGAAAACCAATACTAGTGAATGGGGCTTATGAATGGTTCGGTTACAAACATTTCTCAAAAAGGAATTTAATACAGGTTTGAAACAACATGAAAAGGAGTAAATGATGAAAGAATTTTCATCTTTGGTCGAACCATCCCCCCATCATTGTACAAATTACTGCAATCTCTAAAATAACTGGTATTTGCTGTTTTTGCTGACAGGGCTGACCAATGTTTCAATAAAGGCCCCATAATTTGCAATGTAACACAAATGGCTATTATTATACCTAGGCTTTAACATGAAGTCTTGAGCCAGGGGTAATTTTGTATTTTCTGACACAATTTTAAATTGTGTTGTTGTAATGTCTATTGCTGCAGAAACATACCTAATAAATGGACACATTTCTACATTTAGACGGTTTTCTAAATAAGACCAAGGGTAAAACCAAAAATATCCATAGTTTTTAAAACATGGTCAACATGAAAGTTTTCAAGTAAGGGCACCGGTCAAAACAGTTGTACGCGAGTAAGATCTTACTAATAAACTGATAAATGGGAAGTGCATTTTTCGTTAATGCAAATTTCCACTTACACCTTCTTAGCAAACCCGTAATAACTCCTGATCATTTTCTCCAGCACCAATTTCATGATATACACACTGATATATTGTCATATAAACATATATTATAAATCTTGTCTTCAATAAACTTCGGCCTGGCTCGAAGATGATGTAATTTGATAACACACAACATCTGCTGCACAGATTCATCAAGCATTACTGTAAAACGAATGGCCGGTTCCACCTGAAGATGTCTTGCATCCACTGAGTTCTAACCTCACGGAGGCTGTGAATTTTCATACCTGTTCCCTACCAATTCCTCGCTCACCTAGTGCTACCAATTGTAGATCCTGGTGAAAAAATAGCCAGTCCTTTCCAGATGGCTGTAGGCCCTGGACACAACCGAACAGAAGGAATAGATGACATGCAGGATGCAGTGTGGGTGGAGAGATGAATCAAGAGCACACCGAGCCAGGTGTGGAGGTCAGAGTGCAGACGGGTGTAGGCAAACCATAAAAGAGTGGGTCAGTTATGGGGAATAGGAGGAAGAGGAAGAGAACGACCCCCAGCACATAGAAGAAGAGAATCGTGAAGCGTTGTGGGTGATCTAGGGCCGTGCTGAGAGCCGGAAAGCCCATGTAGTTACAGAAAGAGTGGCACAGCACAGGACCCACCAGATGACCTAGAGAAACACAGACACGCATATATTAGAGGTTTGTTTAAGAACATAAAATCCTTAACCTTGTTCTTTTTCTTAAAGGGATAATTCACCCAAAAAATAAAGAAATCATTTACATACTCTCATGTTACAAACCTGCATAAATTTCTTTGGGAGAATAAATTATAATTTTTGGATGAACTATCCCTTTAAGAATTGTCCTTGCCGTATCTCCCTGAGACTCAACAATACAGTTAATAGAAATTGTAACATACTATACATACCTGGGGCTATATCTGAATAATACAATTATTTTGTCTAATAATGCAACTCGGGTATACAAGAAAGGCCAAAGTCGTATTCATTTGTTAAGGCGACTGAGAATGTTGAGGTAGATCATGTGTTACTTAAGACTTTTTATGACTCTTTTGTATCATCTGTTATTATGTATGCCATCATCTGTTGGGGAGAGGGACTGTTGGAAAATAATAAATGAAATAAGCTTATAAAGAAGGCGGGTTCGGTTGTGGGGTGTGTGTTACCCACGTTAGAGGAGATATCTCAGAGTAGAATACGTGACAAATTGGGTTCCATAATGAGCCAAAAGGACCACGGCCTTCATGAAATAGTTAAAGTGAGTTTCTACAGCATAATATTAATTCATCACTGTTGTGTTAAAGAGAGATTTAGGAAGTCTTTTTTACCAACTTCTATTAGATTGTATAACCAGCGTCATATAAGATGATGAATTTTATGGAATCATGTAGATGTAATTATAATGCTTTGCAAATTGATTTTGTACATAAATTGGATTGAAGGGTTTGGTTCCAAAACTGATATGCTCACACAAAAATCGCTGCAAAAGACGCATTCCAACAGGTTTTATCTAAGTTTTTGTCCAACTCCATTGACTTGTATTAGATGTGCTGTAAAGTACGGTATTACTCCGCGCCGGGAACGTTGTTTGTATTCTTGCAATTGGCAAAGGCGGATTATCGCCACCAACTGGGCTTGAGTGTTTATTATTCAAGCTCTCAACGGAAGAATGTACGGGTGTGAGGCGTTTAGAAAAATAGGTCCACAAGTTTACAACGAATGGTAAAACACCTGTTGGAAAGCATCTTTTGCAACGATTTTTGTGTGAGCATATCAGTGAACACCCCTGACCACTCGGTGAGTTTCACATCTTTGTAAATAAAAGTTTAATGCATTTTGGGAAGGATTGTTCCAGTGCACCTATTCAGCCATTGTAGAGGTGGGAGGTGAAACAACAAACACCCGAAAATTCTCAGGGGAGCCGCATATGTCGCAATTTCTGTCAAAACCGTTCTATTTCATCATAAACAATCTGAAAACAGGGCTTTAAGTGTAAATTACTGAACTTATCCTTTAAGAATTTACTTTTAAATACTGACCAGATGCAATATTGATTTTGGCAGTAACTTTTTTTAAATGGCATTTAACGGGTTTTGGAACCAAACTCTTCATTTGTTTTTAGTTATTATTACTTTTTATACTATTTGCTGAGACTTGCTGCTGTGATCTACTAGAATTTCCCTCTGGGATTAATAAAGTTTATTATCATCATTATCATAATATTCTTATTTAACTAAAAATAAATCACAGACATACCTGTCCTGATGAATATAAAGGCAGTATATGCTCCAAATACTGCTGTGTAAGAGAACTGGAACACTATAATGACACACAAACAAACACAGGCATGAGTAAGTAAATCTCACCAGCAGCACTACATGCTAATGAATTTAAACCAATGACTTGGTTACCTGCAGAGAGGAAAATCCCTGAGACAGTGCCCTGTCTAAACCTCAGGAGCTCAATAACATGATGAAAATGAGCTGCAATCACACACAAACAGAATGAGAGACAACAGTGAGAATAAGTCTCAAATATATATTTTGTTATAAAATACCCAAGTAGTTGCAGATGCTAACTACCAAAGCCATACAAATACATAAACACTGGGATTAGTACAGTAATTGATACTATGAGGTGTGGTAAATGTTTATCATAATTAAGCCACAAATAACTTCTTATAGGTGGTAGTGTTTCAGTCTGTTTTGAAATGTGATTTAAAATGAGATTATCTAATGCACATTTCAGGCAAGGGCAAAGATTTCCGATTGCATTGAAGATGTTTGTGCACACTCTCTTAACATGCATGGTCTGTATAAGCTTTGAATATTGCCTCGTTTCAAGTCGTCGTGACTGTTGAGCATCTTTTATGGTGAGTAACATGGATTTACTTGAGACCACTGCCCCACTTTTATTACATTCATTAGAAGCGTCTCTATTAATGCCTTACTAAACTGCATGGTTCTCTTGGAGCTAAATATACGATAGGACCTTTAGTAATACACAAGGTGATATATGTATGTCTTCGTTTGGGTGGTGGTAGTCAATCTGCATTTGCAAGGGTTTTAAATCTTGCCAAAGTCAACTTTACTCATATTAAATGTATTTTCCCAACAATAAAATTGTGGCCAGCGAAAACACTGAGTGTCTAGTAACTTTGGAAAACGACTAGCCACTTTGGCTGGTGAGCAAAAAATTCAAACACTGGTTGCCACTAATGTGGAATCTTGTCATCAGTAAGCAATAGCTCATTATCATTTGAATAGACATGCAACGAAATGGGTTGCTGGGAACAAAGCTGTTTTTGACAAGGTATATTTATTAATTAATTTGATTTTTAACCCCATATCAGCATTGACAAGGTAATGTAGTGGCCGAATAATAAGAGAGTTGAGCTTGCAATCTGAAGGTTACAAGTTCGATTCGTACAGCCAGCACCAAGCAACTGAGGTGCACTTGAGCAAGGAACATTTTCCTCAGTTGCTCCCCAAGTGCTGCAGTGACAGCTGCCCACTGCTCCTGGTGTTTGTGTTCAGTACTTATAGGAATAAGTAATGCAGAGGTCACATTTCGAATATGAGTTAACATTCTTGACACGTCAACTTTTACTTCACTTTAAAAATGGTGCTGTTTTACATGGCCATTAAGGAATTTTAACCAAAGTATGTAACATTTTCTAAAGACCCTAAAGAATCAGACCAATCAGGCATCCGTGTACCCTTTAACACATTTACAAGTCAGCATTTAGAAACAATATTGTATTTTTCAGACTAAGATGAAAAATATTTGAACACACACACACACACACACACACACACACACACACACATATCTATATATATACACATATACACACACACACACATATATAGTAGCAAAGCAAATTATCACTCACCAACACCAAAGAAGAGTGGGCATGTAAAGATTGAGGTGAGGGGGCCAGCACAAGGTACTAGCATGGGAAGCATGCATGCCCGAAAAACCAATTCTTCTGTCAATGGCGCCACCACCTGGTTCCTCAGCCAACGCATGTCACTCAGACAGAGTGCCCAGAAGCATGGGTCTTTAGGAAAACAACACAGCATTTACAACACTAAAAGTGAACAGAAACTAACTACTTTTGTTTCCATTATGATTAATGATTTCATGCATGCTAAATTGTATTACAAAAAAAATCACATCCAAAAAAGGTTTGGCAGAAAACAACATATATTTATGAGATGTTACTACAACAATGGTAGAACACTGGACATGAATCAGGTTGCTTACCAACGATGACTTTTATGCCATCGATAAAGCCCCAGGGGCAATCCATGGCTAGCTGGATCAGGGGACCCAGAAAAAGCACCTGAAAGGAGCCAAACTATGTCAGGAGTCCATGATGTTATATTAAAAAAATGTTTTGAATGTTTTTGATTGTTAAAGACAACAATTTTGTAGTTAGTAAGATTTTTTTTATTCTACTCTTTAGAAAGTGGAGCATGTGTGTGGACTTCAAGGGTGGATATAATAATCAGTCATTTTCTCACCATAGTCAGCAGCAGAGGTAGACTGACAGCAGGCATTAGTCCCTCCAACCGGATTCCCATAAGGGCTAGTAATGAAGGACCAGGCTACATGGAAAACCAAAGAAGCCACTTTATTTATATGTATTTATCCGTGTCTTTTTTATGGTTTCAATATACTATTAAGGTTTGATGGAGCCAAAATCCCAAATACTTTGGTTTTGACAACATACAGTCCAATATGGAAAACAAATCATACTGTTTTAGTTTAATTAACACAGACAACACAATGTATACACAAAATGCATCTATTAATAGTACACTAACCTGGATGCCTGTAAACTCTTTCCATGCCCACACAAAGACTGGAGATAGAGCAGACACGATCAGCACACTGGTAAAGCGCCTCTTTATCACTGCAGGATGATCCCTATTAGTGCAAACAACCACACAAATGAACAAACTCAGTTTTAATTAGGGATGCGGTGATCCAGACCTTTTTACTGGATCGAAAATCAGACAAATCCATAATTCAAATCCAAAACAGTGCGTTACCTACCGTTGTTACTGTCAATCTATTAAAAGGACCAATCATTACAAAAACATCAAATGTTTTCATGCATTATATATTTAATACGCTCAACAGCTTTATGTAAAGAACAAATGCATATATAAAGATATTTAAAGGTGCACTGTGTAACTTTTAGAAGGATCTCTTGACAGAAATACAATATAATAAACATAACTATATTATCAGGGGAGTACCTATTTCATTGCTAAAAACCAACATTATTTTGTGTGTTCTCGTGGTTTATGGTAAAAAAAAACATTTTCCACATACTGTACATTTTTGTAGCTCCAGATATCACCCTTTTCCTGAAAGGCAACGATTTGAAAAGCTTTGTGTCCCTGATTGGCCAGCTAATCTGTACATTGATTGGTCTGCTAATCTGTACATTGATTGATCTGAATACCTCTGACGTCAGCCGGAAATGTGACGCTCCTTACCATGTTTGAAAGATTTACGCACAATGCAATGCTAACAGGAGTTAACTTACAGGCTGCGAGTCCAAAGCGGGAGGAATTATAATAATGTCGGTCTTCTCTATGTCACCAATCCCAGGAAGTAAATGTTGCCTACAATCCGTGTGTTTGTTGTAGTCAAAGAAAAGAGATTTACGCTGGAGACGATAACTTGCGTCATCGTTTACTTTGGGGTTTGTACCTTTTGCATATTGTTAACATGTACTAATACACACCTACACAACAAAGGAAATGTTACATTGTGAATCGGGCCATTGGTGCTCTTTAAAGACCAAAGTATTCATTTTGTGCGCTGTATTTTAAACATCTGATCTAAGCATTAAAAAAAGTCTCCGTAAACCACTGAATAGATGCAATGGATGTACTTAGCACATAAAACATGTATTCTCGTTGTGTTTTTTTACACTTATGAATTTTGTTGTAACACTTAACAATAAGCTTGTATTTATTAATATAAGTAAGTGCATTAGCTAACACAAACAAACAATAAGCTATATAGATTGTCAGCATTTATTAATCTTGCAATTACTAATCAATTTATTACAGTTTTTTACAGACGCCAGGACACATTTCTTAATACTTTTGCAAGTCACTTTTGCAAAACTCTTCACACAGTTCTCCTAACCAACTTTCAGCTTGGCAAAGCAGTTCATGTCACATTCAAAATGCACTAAAACTAACAAAACACTTTATTCAGGTCTCAAATCAACTCATTCTTCCAGAACACTAGCAAAGGTTGACAACCGACAAACACACTTTGTCACCCACAAAACAATGACCTAAAAAAACCCTAACAACATATAGCATTATACAATGTTTTCTTGTGTAAAACAAGGACACATCTCCGTTTATAATTCACTGCAATATATGTTACTGGAATGAATCAGACTTCATGCAGAATTCCTCAATATTTTATGTCGTTTATTTATTTTTACTTTTTTGCATTGCCTAATTCCAAAATACCATAATTTGTATACACACCATCCACTGATACAGATACAATAGTAATACTAATCTACTCGGCTGTGGACAACTGTGGCTGGTCCAATTGTCCAATAGTTTTATAGCATTTAATGTTAAGATTTAAAACATATTTCATTAAAATATTACTGTTGAAATGTAGCAAACTGCTGTCTTATTCAGTTTTGTATTATGTTATTGTTTTGAACATAAGTTTAACAGTTTTGAAAACAGTATGTAAGCATGTGCAAATTGGCCTGTACGTACAAAGAGTTTTGCAAAAGTGACCTAAGTATTGAGAAATGTGTCCTAGCGTCTGTAAAAAAAACTGTAATCATTATTACGTATTGCTCCTTGTTCATGTTAGCTGATGGATTATCTAATGTTAACAAATACAACCTTACTGTAAAGTGTTACCAAATAAAGAAACAATGGACAGAATAATAATGGACAAATTTCTTATTTTCCCACATTTATTGCTGTCTTCATTAGACTAGATCTAACTAGCAGTACTTCAAACAAACATGATGTGATGAATCAAATCTCATTGCACTTGTTCTGTAATGAAACTTTACATACAAATAAATTCAGAATCTAACCCCATTCATGTACACACAAGCAATGAAGTATAATTTTAGTCAGCTTTCTCAGAAGCTCAGACGGGAACCTAATGGTCGATTTGCAAAAAATGCTGCCTTGGCAGTTCACAACGTAGCATAAGACTATTAAACGTACCTTGGTAAATCGCTTTTCCAAACGTATAAACTTCCGACATATGAGCACGCAAGCAGCAAACAGGACAGGACTGACACCCAGCAAAGTCCATCAGGTACAGACGCCACATTATGTTGGAGTTCATCTAAATTTAAACTTGCAGTCAAATCATCGTGGTTCATGGCGAGACCGACAGGGGCTAAAAACGACTCGGTGAACTGAAAAACGGCTGGCGTGGGCGACACATTAAATACGACGTGCGAGTTTTAGTTTCAATTCTCAATAATACAGTGTCCACAATGGAGGTTCTTCAAAGATATGCTGAGAGGAGACTGTTTTTGGTGCCATCGAATGGCGTCATCAAAACGCGACGACAGTTCGGTGTATGCTTGGCCCTTCGATTCTTGTCAATGATATGGGGAAATTAAAAACCGCGTTGTGGCCGATTGAAGGGTGCTGCCACATAAATGGTTGTGCTATATAAAGAGAAAATAAAATCTATTCGCCATTTGTGTTTTAACGGTCCAATTTGAATACAATTGCTTTCTCCAGTTGTCCCACATGCTTTGCTTCTCCGTCGTAAAGGATGCTCAGTTCGCCCTGGAAACTGCTCATTTAATAGAAAACAGCAAAACGGCTGCCAATTTCTGAAACGATTTACTCTACATGTATTACAATAATGTCTTGCATACATTTAAAGGTCCATTACTGTTTTGTTTTTAAACATGCTTTCGACAACTCGTTAGAAAATTGTACTTGTTTAATAAGGAAAAGTATATGTTTCTAATCCCTCTCATTTTTTACCTGAGCATGTGATGTTGATATTTATTAGACAGGCTACAGTCACAATCTGTATGTAATACGGTGTATAATACAAAGGATAAGGTCAACCTAATTTTAAGGCATCAATGAGGAGGACCGTAGCATGTATTAACCTAGAACTGATGCTGTTCCACAGGTAGGTATTTCCCTAAAAGTAAAAACTGCGGAGGATTCCACGGCGGGCTGTCAAATACCCCTTGAGCGTCATTGTACGTGTAGATCACAGCAGTAAGGTGGTTAAATCCGATTGGAAATCCTACTACTGTCAAGACTTGCCTCATGAATATTAAATCGACTACTTTCTGATCCGAGCAATGGCGAGCGCTTGTTTGTGAATATGTCTTAGCTTATGAGAAATTAACAAATCCCGTAGCATAGTAGATTTCGTAAAATCGCAACCGGAGGCGGGCCTACGCGAGTCGTGGCATTCTAACCAACCGCAGAGACGCAATGATGTGGGCGAGGGCAAAACCTTTACGGAGATTTTTTTTACGGGAGATCTGACTACGAGGGAGAGATGGGCGTGACAAGGGAGCGCCTATGCAAGAAGACAGAAAATATTCTTCTCCTGAATTAAGATCCGCGCTGTCTACCGTGTAACCGATGAGACCGGACTGTGGCAATGCAAACCACAAGGCGTGATGAGCGTGCCAGCCAGTTTAGCACAACGTGTGATGAATTAACAACACGACGCCCTATTTTAAGGCCACACGGGGATTGACAAGCCAAGGATATTTAAGGCAGGGGTCTATAACATCATCAGGTATGTGTTTGAATAGTTAATTTGGCTTAATGGTTTGCCAGGACGTTTAGCCATATGGGTCTGGCGCCGAAATGTAGTATTTTGTTTTATCCATAATATTAGTGCTATATTTGGATGCGTGGTATCTTCATTTATTTTGCGTGCAGTGGAATCCCCCGAGTACTTATTCGGCCTAATAGGCTGCTGGTCAAATGGCTCGGTAAAATAATATAAGTTAATTTATAGAATTATGGCACGCAACAGCAGGGATGGATACCAAATAGGACATTTTGAACATCAATGTTATTTAACATACCTGTATATCATAAACAGCGTTTTTGAACTGTCCGTATGACGTATTAAAAGAAAAAGAAATGCGAATAAAACAAGCGTGTGTGACGTTTGCAATTACTGACACTAAATAAATGTCATTAATAAAATGCGGCCTGACTTCATATTACACACTTTACTTATAGTAACGCGTTGTCTTTAAGTTATAAGTATTGTGTGATTACGTCTCAGAATTCGAATTTTAATGAAACTCGTAGAATTCGAGTCAGCTAGTGTGACTTATATGCAATCCGCTGCAATCACTGATTTGTGCACGGGTTGGTCTACAGGTCATCCCATATCGAGGGAAAAAAGAGCCAAATAAGAGCAACACTGTTACATAATTTTTTTCTCTATTTCTGATGCTTAACTTACAGGATAACTTAATAATCAAATATATAATTTATTTTGTTACTGTCCTTGTTTACAACCCGTTTTACTAAAAAATTACTAAAACCACGGAAACATTAGTGAGATGTAGGCACATCCAGAAAAGACAAAATATGTTTGCCTTATACATATAAGTTATTTTTGATCTTTAGTTTTTTTTTACCCTCTTTCCCCTTTTAATGTTATCTGACTAACACATTAAATAAACATTCATGTAAATAAATAAATAATTTTTTAATGTTATCTACTGCATGGTAGTTCTCTAATGCAGTGTTATAAAGTGAGGTAAGTTTTATTCTACAGTTGATCATCAGCACACAGAAATATAGAGAATAAAATAATCAAAGTCATTCGTTATTGAATCTGTAAATAAAACTGCAATTCTATGATACAGTGGTGACATGCATACAAGTTGGCTAACGTGCACTTGTAAATGCTGATGTATCGTAAAAACAGGAAGCGTGTAAATGATAGAGCTCTTGATGATGGAGTTCTCTTCCCCTGAAGGTCACTATCATGTGTCAGAATCACAATACCTCTAAAGGGCAGATCTTTTTGTACATTCTCTCATTTCCTTCATTTGGTTGCTGCAGCACTTTCTTCTTTTCAGCCAGACAGGAGCACTGGGGTCAGACAGCACTGGGAGACACACACTCCATTATCAACCTTACACAACACGTGTGCTGCAAACCACAATTTTACAGCACATTGCGAATGACATAGATGCTCCTATAGTTTTAAGTTTTATACTAAAAAGATAATGCCATTACAGTACAGTGGACAACAGTGTTGTTGATTGTGTTTATACATTAATTATGCAATATGCATCACCATTACACTGATGCAGACTGCAGTCTATGCAGACTAAGGCTTTCCCCTCACACCAGAGATAAATTGTTATTATTTTGTTAAAATCCAAAGCAATAGAGAGCATGACATTAACACGCTGCAGACAACAGATTTACACGTGATTGACTGTACTTTTGTAGACTGCTGATCATGAAGAAAACAATTCACACATTTGTGAACAGGGATTTATACAAAAATACAGACACATGGAATTACAAAATGCATGTTTGTCTTCAAAGTTACATTTACATAAAATAATATATATATATACACACATGAATAGTACAACTCTCTTCATTGTTTCTCTCTTTTTTTATATTTAACAGCTTTAAACTAAAATATGTGATTATTTATAACAGATGAGGTGTGGCATCAGTGCAAAATAGCTTAAGGTTGACAATTTTTTTAAAAACTAAAATTGTATACTAAATTGAATAATTCTGATATAATTAAAGTTCTGTCGTTGCTCAAAATCCATAACAAACTCTGCTTTACTTGTGCCTAACAACACATCTTAATTAGATCTTCTTCATCTTGATTTGTTTAGATGCACCCCATTCTTTTTTTCGTTTTGTATAAAACATAAGTCAGCACATCATCCTCCTTCCAAGGCTGATGAGTTGAATCAGATGTTTAATAAGGAGACATCTCAAATATTCTGGGAGGGGGTACGTGATTGGGAAGGCAGGTACTACACCAATAAGGGAAATTGAAATATCTGCAAAACCCTAAATCTTCTGATAGAAAGCTCTGGGCCTTTTGCAGTCGCTTTGTACTGTGAAAATGCCTATTTAGTTATGTAATGTGAATACTGTTAAAGAGCGTCATCTGATGCAGAGCTTATTAGCTAAAGGCTAATTTTAGCTCTCTCTCTTTCTCATCCAGCCTGTTTGGACACTGTCCTTGGTATATTTTAAGAACATTTAATGAACAATGAATTAAAGTTTTCGAACAAACCCTCAGTATACCCAAAGATTTTAAAAAACGAGATGGCAAGGTGAAAGGTATTACCTGACTGTTAGGTAAAAAATTATCCGTTATATGATTGCCTTAGATTGACAGCACAAAGAGGAAGAGAGAAGGGTACATGTTACACTTTTTGTCTGACAGTGACAGTTAGAAAAAATTAAATCCATTATCATGTTTTACTTTTATCTAACATTCAGCTTCTGATATTTTAATGCAGTCACATCAAAAAATATATTTTGTTTGCTGTAAAAATCATTGCACTTGTTCCAGTATAGATGCTATGATAGACCAATCTGGCCCCCCAAGCTCAAATGTCAAGCTACGCCTGTGGTCTACTGACACAGCAGTAATATATCTACAAAGGTATAAATGACAGGTCAACGCATTCCTGGCATCTCACAGTATTTACACATTGCAAACAGCGTTAGCAAAGTCTGCAGACACACATTGTAAACATCTAATTATCACAGTTATTACAAACAAAAGGCAATTGTTGTTATGATAATGTCACATTAATCATTGATGCCACTAATGTGCTATTTTTGTCAATGAGTCAATGTTGCAAACTATTATCCTAATGTTAGCATTAAAACTGGTACTATACATTCTGCCACATAAACTAAATTCAGAATAGCTTTCCAAAAACAGTACTTTGCAAACAGAACACAATGGCCAGATATAGACAACTGTGCCAATAGTTAAGATATCTAAAGCACAAAAAATGCAGCACAGACAAAACTTTAAAATAACAAATGATCTGCTGAAATGCAGATGTGGATTATAAAGAATTAAGCTTGGCAAGCCAAGACTAGTGTAAGCCTTATAAGTTATTTGTGAGATCATTTTCTTGTGTGTGTATATTTAGAACCCTCTTCATCTGTGTCTTGATAGAGATGGATGAGGCAGACTCTCTCTCTCTCTCTCTCTCTCTCTCTCTCTCTTTTTATTTTCAGTCTACTCTACTCACACTTACACGCACACTCTGGACTCTCTCACCCCATTGCAGACACAGCAAAGATGGTTGTGGGGAAAAAGGAGAGTTGAAAAGAGGAGGCAAAAGATGATACGGTATAAACGGAGATAAAAGCAAACCAGAGGAAAGACATGGTTGTCTGAGAAGGAGAGATATAGGAAAAAGATATTAGAGGTGCCTGCACTGTGGGGCTTTTGTGAGTCTTTTAATAAAGCAGAACCCGATGAATTATTGATACGGCACCCAATAATGTGTTAAGAACAGCAGTCAGAGACACTGCTTGTCAATTTATTATAGCCACTAGTCCCTTTGGCAGAAGTCGTATAAGTTGTTGTGCTTTGAAATATGTCATCTCATAAGCAACCTGCTATATGCTTCCATTGCGCTTGATCGCCATCTCATATCTCTCTCATTCCCTCCTTCCTCCCCCAGGTTGTGGGCTGATTAGAAAGTGCATGGCACAGAGCAGACAATCCATCACCTTGCCAAATCTTAGCACATACATACTATCTCTTTTTTCTGCATGTAAAATTGCTTCCGCATTCCTAGTAATCTTCTGTTATCTTTAATTTGCTGTTTTACATACTGTAAACTACTGCACTATATATGAAATGCATCTCTTCTTTCTTTCCTCTGCATTTCTTTATCTGACTGTTCCTCATTGCTCCTCTCCATCACCTGCAAAACCGTGCTATTTCTATTTTTGTCCTCTCTCCCTCTCCTTACTCACCCACCCACCCACCTACCTACCTCCAGTTCTCATCTCACCACTGCACACTTACAGTCATGCAGTGCCATAATAGCTCAGTGATTGGCTCATATGAGCTGTCCATCTTCCAGTGAAGACAAGGATTTACACTTGATTCTGAATAATTTGATGCATTGGCCTTTGGAAGAATGGAACGGCTATATTCCTTAGAACCAGCTGATTTGTATTGTATTTTTGTGTTTTAATGTGCTTTTTCATTTCAGAGTTTTTGCATAATTTTATATGTTGTGTGCAATTGTGTTTTTCATTTTGTATGGATGTTGTTTTGTTTGGTTCAAAAAGTGGTGGTGATAGTAGCCAAATATTATGTCATATTTTATATCAGATTGTTATTGGATCATTATTACTTACTTGTTTGTTGTTTCCCAGTTGAATAAGACAGTACAAACAGAGAGAAAATATGGATACGCCTGAATACTTAATGTCAGATAAGATGGTGTGGTCTTTACTCTTAGTATTGAACTTTTGACTGCTGTAGCTGTTTTTCTATTAAGTCTGTGAGATAAAAAAAACAAAGAACTCCTTTGTGCTCAAGCACTTGTTTGTGTGTTTGTGGAGTGTGTGTGTTACTCTCATGGGATAAGTTAAATCTTTTCCCGACTGTTTGTCAATTGGTGGGCTGCTTGTTGACTTCACAACACAGCAGAAACAGACACAATCTCTTAGGCTGTTCTCATAGGATCACCTGATAAAATAAATTCGTAACTGCTGATGCATGGCACGTCTGTTATTGTTTTGCCACAGGTAACCTATTGGGTAAGTGTGATATGATGCTAATAAAAATATTTTTCCATTTCCTGTCCCTGCTGTGCTTATTAAATAAAATTGATGAGCACTTTAACTTTGAGGAAAACAAGCAAATTTGGTCATGAGGATGATAAACAACATCTTTTCTCCTCTCTCTTGCAGCTTTGAACTGTTCCTTTGGAGATGGTTTTAGAGGGGAGCTCTGAAGCTCTTTGCCCTCCACCAGCCCTTGAGCTACGGCCATCTTGCAACAAAAACCAGCCATCACCTCCTCTGGGTTCAGGATCCCAGTCCCATGACGCTCTCTGTCCTGAGGACAAGGAGCCCGTCAAGTATGGGGAGCTGATTGTATTGGGGTAGGTGAACATCGCAGCAGACTGAAAGGAAAGTTGTAAGGAAATTGTTAAGGGAAGGATTAAATAAAGCCGCCACGTTCCAACAAAAAAGTTAAAAAACTAAGGGATGTTGCGTTATTACTGTCGGATCCAGTAGAGTAAGCACTGCATCATCTCCTATGTTCAGTTTCTTATAAAAAGTCTGCGTTCAACTGTTCAGATGATGTAGAAGTAGGTGTTGATCTACTGGGAAGGCGGTTTGGATGATGTCCTACTGAGACAGAATCTGACACATTTTGACCGTTTGGTTTTAATCAAAGCTATTTTTTTGATTAGTGAGAATGTTTTGAGTTCTGTAACTTACAGGATGTTTTTATAGTGCAGTGACCTCTTGTGAAAAGATCAAGGACATTTTAATTTCTCAATTCATCACCCCCTTTAACTGTACCTGTATCTATTAAAGCTGTGCTGTTAGATAAAATAATCTGAATAACAGCTTTTGCACACCCCTAGCAATTAGCTAGAAGTTCAGTGTGAGTTCAAGGGCAAAATGACTTAAATATGAGTTTAATTAACATTAGTACTCTTCAAAAAAAATAAGCTCCGTGACACTAGAGCCAATTGGCTGCTCTGGTGTACCTGAGGCTGGTTTTCCTTATTTATCTTTAGATTTCAGCTGCGGATGCAAAACACTTCATTTGATTGCCAACAAAGATGTCATTCAAATCACACAGCCATGGAGCTGAGAAGGAAAATGAATGTTTCCAGTACCAGGAGGGGTGAGAGGAAGAGAATTTAAACCTAAAAAAAATTGGAAAAAATTAGAAAGGACAGAGTAGATTTTGTACCGCTACCAAAAATGACAGAGCAAAGGAACGAGAGAGCCCATTTGCACTATTGATTTTTGTCTGGATGAATTATAAGATTTGCTACCTTATTTACACATGCTGGAAGACCTACATCAGGCATTTTGAGGACAACTCATGACTCCATTCATAGTATTGAGTATTGACACAGACATAGATTAATTTCATTTATTTGTTTTAAGTACCTGCCAAGGGTCTTACTTTTTGGTCAGCTTTTGAGATGCATGTGCATATTAAAGTGCATATATTATACTTTTCCTGATTTTTTTTTCTTTCTTTTAGTAAGTATGTGTTGGTACATGTAAATGATCTGCAAAGTTACAAAGCCCACACTAAAGCAAGTTCAGAAATCGCTTTTCTTGGACTACAGTAAACAGCCGTGAACTACAGTTGTAGTCCTTCAGTTAGTTCAGTTATAACACATTTGCATGATGCCCATCCACTGGCTAAATGTTGATATGGTATTTAGCTGCAGACTTATTTCACAAGTCTCTGTTTATTGCTCACATATTTTTTTAAATGAATAAGATGTACAAAACAATTACAAAATGAAAACATGCCTCTGCAACAAGTCGTGCTTGTGTTATCCGTTTGTGCTGTTGGAGTGCCGCCATTGTTTACAGCTAAGAATGTACAGCATGCACCTCCTGGTAGAGGGCGGGACATTTCCCACACACACTCTGAATGACAATTGGCTGGGCCAATCACAACGACTGGGACAGCCTGAACAATCAGTGCATTTCGGAAGAAGTTGTTTTATAGAGTCTTGAAGTAATTGTGCATTTTGAACAAACTGGGAAGAGAACTGCAACAATAATTTAAAATATATGATTTTTTTAAACCTATTTTTAAAACATAATCACTATCATAAAACAATATCAAAAAAGGGCACAATTGGTGTTCTTTAAGCTTTAGATATGTTGTCTTTTTCGTTCAATACAAAGCATTGCTAAGCTTAGCTGAAATCAAACTCTTGTGGTCTTGTTACATGCAGGCATAATGGTTCGCTAGCTAGTGGGGACAAGGGCCGCAGGAGGAGTCGACTGGCACTTTACAAACGACCCAAAGCCAATGGCGTCAAACCTGATGTTATCCACAATGTGTCCACACCTATGGTATCAAAGGTGACAACTTTAACATCACAGAGATGGTTTTCCTGAAATGTATCATTATGGATTAACAATAAGGACTTTTCTGTATTAAATTTAACCACTGATTTAATAAAGATGAATGAAAACAGACATTAAATGACAAATGATGTCCTCTGACGCCTTAGAAAGTACTTATAAATGTAGTCTTTGTATTAATGATGGTTTCATACTTTTTCAAAATGTTTATTCTGTGTTCAACAAATATGATTTAACGTCTCAAAATGTCATTAGGTTTAACCGTCAAGTAAAATGAACTAAAATACTGTCAATGCACCTTAAATACAGATAGAGGTACACAACACAAGTCATTGTTTTTTTTTTAAATGTAGCTATGTTTTTTAAAGTTACTCAAAAGTACTAAAATATTGTTTTACAAAATCATAAAAAATTGGAATTAAGTAGAATCAGATTTTTACTATGTGTTTAAAGGTAATGTCTTAATACCTACATATAAGAGGATATAAAGACTTTTGTCTCTAACGGGTTGTTCCAAAAGATTTCTGTTTAACATAACTGTCTTTTTGACCAACCCACTATGCTGTAAGTGATAAGAATTACTTTTAAGCACCCTAATAAACAAATGAAAGCTCATAGGAATAAAGCATCCCAATAGGAATTAAACGATGCAACAGAGCCCATTAGTTACTGAGTGTGTGTGTGCGTGCGTGCGTGTGCGTGCGTGTCTGTGTGTGTGTGTTTGCAGGCCCTAAGCAACAAAAGCCAGCACAGCATCTCGTACACACTGTCCCGAAGTCATTCTGTTATTGTGGAATATACACATGATCCCAACACAGACATGTTTCAGGTAGGCAAAATGTTGTACCAGGAAATGAAAAAAATCCATATAACCACCTGTGTACATTTTTCATTACAGTTTACAAATCATTTTTTAGTCATGAATGTCTTTAAGCTTTCTATGTTTCTGCCTTCAAGAACAGTAACTAGCTGTATGCACTACAAGAGTACCCAAGTAGACCCAAGAAGACCCAAGTGTAGCTTATTCTTAAAACTTAGTTTACTCTGAGTATTGTTAACTTGTATGCTAAATTGGTACTGTAAGTTCATTTGGATGCACCTGAAACGATAAAATGCATATGTTGATCCTGCTTCGACTGTTATTTTCAATAGTGGAGCAAAACTAAACAGCTGGCCATGTAATTTATTGGCCAAACTGTGTCTCAAATGTAACTTACTCAATTTTAACTTTTTGTATATTGAACTTTTGTAGAAAATCAATGATATATTTACAATATTACATCGTGGCCAATTCAGTTGTGCAACTGCTCACTACTGTTCTATGCAAATGATCTGTGTATGCCATGGAGGAATGCACATTGCATGCAGGGTCTGTGGCATCTAAAGCCCTGCAGTGTTGTGCTATGTGCATGCGAAAGAACTGGCAGTCTAGAAATTCAAATGAATTTGCATTAAATCTGCTTATTTTAACAAAGTTTTTGCTGCAGTGTGTTTTTACATTTAAGTTCTTTTATAGGCCAACCTGCAATTTGGCAAATTTCTGGTTTATTAAGATGAATTCCTATGTTAATTCATTTATTGCCGTTAATTTTCAAACTTTTAAAATTCCCAGAATTTTTCCAACCTAGGTTTAATCCTAATTTACCCCTAAAATTATGGGTTAATATTAATGATTTTTGAGCCCCTAATCCAAGCCCTTAGCCTGATGCCATGTCTACCCTTAATACTAACTCTAAAATCTGATTAATAGGCATGTTGTTCCAGGACCAACTAGGATGTTGATCCAGGAACATGCCCTACTTGGGTAAATCATATTAAGCTTATGGTACACTTTTTCTCTTCCTTATCGTAGAAATCTGTGCAGAAAACACTTTTTACTGGAAATTCATATCTGATGTCTTATATTAATGTACGTTTGTCTTTTTTCAAGATTGGTCGTTCCACAGAGAGCATGATAGACTTTGTGGTGACAGACACTACTAGCAGTGGCGGTGGAGGGCAGGGAGGCGTAAATGGAGAAGGAGGACAGTCGGCACAAAGCACGATCTCCCGCTACGCTTGCCGCATCATGTGCGAACGTACCGCTCCGTACACTGCGCGGATATATGCCGCAGGCTTTGATTCTTCCAAAAACATCTTTCTTGGGGTGAGTCACAACCGCGTTTACTTATAAAAGATCTTTGTAACAGAAAGGATCATCATACAGGCTCTGTGGGTAAGTTACTTTGGAAATGAGCAGTGGAAGTAACAAAGGAAGCAGGCGAATCATTTCTCTATGGTTTTGCCTGTTAAAGGGAAGATCACCCAAAAATGAAAGTTCTGTCGTCATTTACTCACTCTCGTGTTGTTACAAACCTGTATAAATTTATTTGCTTTGATGAACATAAAGTAAGATATTTTGAGGAATGTTTGTAACCAAACCGATCAGAGGCCCCATTGACTTGGTGGAGGTCAATGGAGCCTCTGATTGGTTAAAATATTCCTCAAAATATATTTCTTTGTGTTCATCAGAACAAAGACATTTTATACCGGTTTGTAACAACATGAGATTAGTAAAGGATGACAGAATTTTCATTTTTGGGTGAACTATCCCTTTAAAATGCCAGTTTACTGGAGGTGTTGTGTCTTGAACATGTTTTGGGATCTTGATTTACAAGGATAGGACCAGACATGATGTTGACTTGGCAGTGATCAAATGATGGTTACTACCTCAATGGTTCCAGATTAATACTTCACATTAACTGTTAAAAATACATAAACACCTTAAGAACAGAACTGTGCGGTGATGCATGACATACCAATGCACAGCTACAGCCTCATACAAATGTTCTTGACAACCTCTCTGCCCACTTTTGGTGTGTGAGGGTGGAAAGAGAGAGAAAGATACTGATACTGTATTCAAGTTGGGTATGAATGCAGTATTGCAGACTCCCACAGCATAATGCTGCTCCAAGTAGTAGGTGTGTTGTGTAAAAGACAATGGTGCAGGGGTGCAAACTTGTCACCTTTCAGCGAAATTCGCCGTTTTTTGATACAAAATAGGTCATTCTTGTGATTCGTCTAGATCCGATGAGTTTTTGAAAATGAGGGGTGAAGGGGGGTCTGCGACATGGTAGCAGTAAATGAAATTATGAAAATCATGTCCAGCTATTGTGGTAACGATGTCAAATTACTAGCCAGTTTGGCGTGGTATGTTTTACAATTTATAGCCACCTCATTTGCTGCCGAAGTTTAAGCAGTCTGCAGATTGAGTGCACATACTTAACTCGTAGTATTTTCTCATTTGAGGTTACGCGCCCGCGTCACGTTGCTGTGCGCGTGGTCATAAAGCTTAACATTTGTTCACGCACCGCAGTTTTAAGTTAAGTGATTTTAAGCCGTTGACAACAGTGCTATATGCGCTATATACCTGTTCCTGTTTAAGAGGAGCGTGCAAGCCGCGTATCCGCTTATATAAGAGCGCTTGTGTCTTGTCACCTTTTTCACCCCTGATGAGTTTGCACCCCTGATGGTGTCTATATCGTGATCGCTACTCGCTGTCACAAATTTTTGAGTCAGTTCATATAGAATGCAAGGCTTACATTATGAACAACTGTTAATTTGAGACTAGTTCATCACACTTACTGATCGCGTAGTAGGTTCTTGATAGTGACTAATATCTTAAAAGAAGATTAATCCTCCTCAATATGCTTGATTTTCTAGGAGCGTGCTGCTAAATGGAGGACCTCTGATGGTTTGATGGATGGACTAACAACCAATGGGGTGCTGGTAATGCATCCAGCGGGAGAATTTGTATCCGAACCCGCTCCAGGGGTATGGAGGGAGATCTCAGTATGTGGGAATGTTTTTGCTCTTCGAGAGACGAGGTCTGCCCAGCAGAGAGGAAAGCTGGTGAGAAATCACTTTACACATAGGGTTAAGCTTTGTGTTGGCGGTTGAAAGTAAGCAACAGCTGCTTCATCTGACAGTATCAGGAGCCGAATCAATGTCTGCATATCCAGTAGTAGTTGCCACATAATATCGCTGATCATAATGTTGAACTCTGCCAGAGACGTTATAGGATGTAGGAAGCTATAGAAATGTACAGTACTTTTGTTGTTTTAGCAAAGTTTTAACGGCCATCCATATTTATTTTTCACTCTTTTTTTAAGAAACAGAAAATACAGAAAATATATACACAAAATAAAAAAACTCATACAATTTTCAGAACTAAATGTCTTCTTCAGGCATCAGTAAATATTTAGTTTGACCTCTCTTGGCACGAAACACATTTTGAGCTTTTTGAGACTGAAGTCATTCGATTAGAATTAGAAATTAGGTTTTAATTTAATTTAGGTTTAAGAGATCCTGCAGCTGCTGTTATTGCCTGTTATAAGTGAAAGGGGAGTTTACCCTAAATACTTGACACTTCAGCTTATACTTTTATACTGTTTTTAATACTACATACACATTTCCTGTATTTTCTGTTTGTATTCTAATAAAGAGACTGAAAAATAATTACATATGATCACTATACAATTGCAAAAACAACAAATCTAATGGTAGCATGGTGGCCTAAGACTTTTGCACAGTACTGCAAGTCTCGCCTTATAAAGCCTTAAAGGCCTAACACATGCATGCACATTAATTCATTTGAATTTATTATTATAGCACTTTTTACATTGCATTGTTGCAAAGCAGCTTTCGCACTTACGTTTACTCTTAATGGGCAGACATTGTATCTAGACAGCCTACTATCCTATTAAATCTGACATATCATTCCAGCTTATACTGAAATGGGCCAAAAGAAATGAGGAAACTGTATAAAACAGGAAAATTAAAATGTACATGAAGAAATTGCAATTATACCATAAAATGCAATTGAAATGTACATTAACATTACTGAGGAAAAAATATTAAAGGGTCTATAAGATTCCAATCAGACCAGGTATCCTAGTGACCAGCCAAAATGGCCTGAAACAAAAGAGTGTTTATTATTACAGATTTGTTTTTGCTGATTTGAAATGTTTTTGGAATGTACCATGTTTACAGAGTTTGGTCTTGCTCTAGTTAAAATAGCTGGCCAGGGGCATTGTCAATGTGGCTGTCAACTGACTTGACCTTGACGCTGCTCAGCTTTGTTTCATTGCAATCATCATTTTGCCTGAAACAGTTTTGTGCACAAATTTGCCCTAAATGTTGACAATCCTTAATGTTTGTGTTTTGTGCTCCACAGGTAGAGAACGAATCAAACATGCTTCAAGATGGTTCACTTATCGACCTTTGTGGGGCAACTCTACTTTGGCGGACCCCGAGCGGTCTTCGTCACACCCCAAATCTAAAACAGCTCGAGTCTCTTCGCCAAGAACTAAATGCCGCCCGCCCCCAATGCCCTGTGGGCTTCAACACGCTTGCCTTCCCAAGCCTGGCCCAACGCGCCACTATAGACAAGAAACAGCCCTGGGTCTATATGAACTGCGGCCACGTGCACGGCTACCACAATTGGGGTTTTCGGAAAGACAAAGCAGGATCTTCTGCCTTGCCGCTAAGTGGGGGTGGTGGAACGGCTCCAGCTACTTCTGGAGAACGAGAGTGTCCCATGTGCAGAGGAGTGGGCCCCTACGTACCCCTCTGGCTTGGGTGCGAAGGGGGTCTATACCTGGATGCAGGCCCCCCGACACATGCGTTCTGCCCTTGTGGTCATGTGTGCTCAGAAAAGACAGTGCAAGGTTGGAGTCAAATTCCACTGCCACACGGAACGCATGCTTTCCATGCAGCTTGTCCTTTCTGTGGAACGTGGCTAACGGGAGAACAAGGCCATGTCAAACTTATCTTCCAAGGGCCGGTCGACTGAGTGGAATAGCTGAAAGATGGAGAATGAACATAAAGAGAATGAACATAAAGTCAGAGCTAGTGACCAAGGTGGGGAAAAAGGAAACATAGTTTGTTATGTGATGCAGCATAATGTAAATATAAAAAAATAAAATAAAAGCTGAAAACATGAATTGTGATTGGTTTGTGTAAGCATAGCTTTACACCGGAGAGGGAGATGTGAATGGACATTGTGCATATGCAACATCTTTCATGCAAGAGCACAATGCACATTATCAAGTAATTTAACATATTCATGTAAATGCATTAATTGGCATTTCAGTTGCATCTATTTCATTCGTGATAAAATACGTGAACGCGATCTCTGCCTCTGCTGACGTTTGTGGTCGACTGGATTGCAAGATTGGTTAAGTGTTCGACTTAAAAGCCCTGTTTTCACTCCTGCCCTCACTGCAGGTGCCTATTCTTGTCTAAATTTCAGACAAGGTAAGCCACATATCAAATAAGCCTAATATCAAAATAGGAAAATAGTGGGCGTGGCTTTTGTGTTCCACTTTGCTTTGATTGGATATAGAAAAGTAGGCGTTTATTATTTAGAAATGTAACTGGCGGCAGACTGAGGTTGGAGGGGGTGGAGTTAATGGATGCTCCTGCCTAACGATACATTCACACGGGGCATAAGCATTAACGCTTGACGGAAGGCTTGTCTGAAGCATGGCCAACCGCCAATCACAGTGGCCGCAACACATGCTCCAGTCTTGCATAAGCGTAATTGGCTAGGTAAAATTTACATAAGGCGATCTGATTGGCTGACGCACACGTTGGCGCTTAAAAAGTTGAGAAATGTTCAATCCACAATTCAGTTTGGCACCGCATGACGTCAACACTTTCATCCCATGTAAATGCAACATAAGCCGTGTAACTGACGTCACCTGCACTCTAAAAACAAACGGTGCTATATAGCACCAAAAGTGGTTCTTTGCTCGTAATCATAGAAGAACCGTTTTTAGTTATAGCACCGGTGAAGCACCAGTGAAGCACCTGTGTAGAACCAAATAGTGCTATGTAGAACCATATTTGGTGCTATAGTGGTTCTATATGGCACCTATATGGTTCTACACAGGTGCTTCACCGGTGCTATATGGCACTAAAAACGGTTCTTCTATGGTTACGATTCAAATCAACAGTTTTGGTGCTATATAGCACCGTTTGTTTTTTTAGAGTGTGAGAATTATCGACATAAGAGGGCAAAAGTACATTTTCAGATTTTGATTGAAGTTTAAAGACCACATGCATTTAAAAAAAAGTAATGACTCACACATATAAATTGTTTATAATAAACGCTGCAACATTGCATAAAAAAATAAGAATTGTCAGTTTTGATTTCATTGAAACTTTAATCTCCATAGCTCCAAATAATTGCACCAAAAATACTTTTTCCAGGTTGGTCCAGCTACTGCATTTGTTGAGGTTGGCAATTATTTTACGACATTCTGTACAGAACATCTGCCTTAGATGATGATGATTGGCATTGTGTACTGGAAGTTTGTTGTTCCCCAGGGGCAACCTTCCGATCTCTGATAAAGCCAATATGGAAGTGATTGAAACTGCAATTCATCGACTGGCCGCTAGAGGCTGGCTCCAAAAGGGAGTCAATCCCCATAGACCAGGGCTGGGCATTCCTGGTCCTGGAGGGCCACAGTCCTGCAGAGTTTAGCTCCAACCCTAATCAAACACACCTTATTTCCAAGCAATCCTGAAGACTTCAATTAGATTTTTCAGATGTGTTTGATGAGGCAACCCTCATCACTACGTCCATCTTTTTTTACAGTCTATGGCTGTTCCCTAGACAGAGCGACCATATTAACCTTTAAAATGACATATTGTGAGCCTCAAACACCATTGTTTCCTCCTTATGTAAACTTTGTGCATGCAAAAGACATACCACCGACTATGACGGTACAGTCTTGAACGGTTTGATTGCTGAGTTACCGTGATGCTAGCGTTTAGGCTGAAGTTCTACTATTGACGTTACAGTTACGTTTTGCAGGTCCATACTGAAATACAGAAAGTTACCACTAGAAATGTCAGAATAACTTATTATTCCTCAAAATCTGTATCTTTGTCTGATACAGGCTTAAACATAAGGTCTGTTTGCACATGAAATGAGCCGCCCTGACAACAGCCAATAAAAGCAGTGCTCAAATAAGGTAATAATAGACCATTTCATTCTGGGGACAAATCCTAGGGTTGTAAACGGACGTGTAAAATGGTCTTTGAATCATTTTTGCACCTAATAAAGTCATATACCTTATATGTAGATATCAGAGAGAACAATTTTTTTTTGATTTTTGTAATTATTATTCTCTATGGTAATTCTTATTATGTTGTTTTCTGTAATACAGGGATTTGTATTTCGATTTTAAATTAAATTTGCATAAATTAAAGGCAGTACCGCAAATATTACCATGATTTTTTTACCTTTTAATTATTAGAATTTTGTGTATGTAGATAAGGGTTTAATAAAAAAAAATAAGATCACAAGGCAAAACTGCATTTCTCTTAAAATATAATTTATTTATCCGTAAGCAAAATATGATTTTTTTCTTTTGATATGAGGGTGTAATATGACCCAGGCTTCTTGACATTTTTATGAAAAATTTCCTGCTAGAGCTAAAGTAATGGAATTATAAAAAGAGCGTCTTTTGAACCAAGTATCATCTGGTTCTAAAACAATACACAATGGTTTAAATTTAGCTTGACTTTGTGCAGCACATAGGTATGTTAACATCTCATTTTCACAGATTCTGATGATCTGGCAAACTTGTAATTTGTAAATCTACTCATCTCCTCCCTGCACTCTTTCTTAGGAGGCCTGCATACTGAATGCAGCTTCTCTAACTGGCTATATTAACTCAAGGTCATTGGCCCAGCCCAACTGTATACCCTTCCCGCTGAATATGGGTGGGTTGGTGTGGAGACAGAAACAGAAGCATACAAGATGTAATAAATCTGTCAAGAAGTCAAATATGACAGACATATTGTAATAATCTTTAACAATTACAGTAATCTAAAAACAAAAAAGGGTTAAATTCGAGCCAGACATTTAACATTTTCTCCCCAACATCTGATGAACTCACATTTTAGAGTAGCACAAGTGAACACCACCCACGTAATATTTCACTCAACACAACAGGAAAACAACCAGGAAGTCATTTTTAAGTCTCATGTCGATCATTTTATTATATATATTTATAATATGTACAGAGAAGAAAAACAAGATCAAACCCAGCTATGAAATGGCACTGGGGTGAGCGAGCAAAAGAGCACAGAGAAAAAACATGGGGAAACTCCTAAAGAGGTGCTTGTCATTTTACCAATCGCCTTGTCTAAATTCATAAATGAGATGTGCAAATGACATGAGTAAAAATGAAAAAGACAAAGCATAAGAATATTTCATAACATTCATAAGCAACCAACCCCCGCACACCCATTTGTAGTCGCCCCCATCCTGTACCCATCCTTCTGAAAACCGACACAAAGTATTACAGCAAAACTTAGAAATTCATAGATCAAAAATCGGTATAACAGCAAACCAAAACAATGACTGTTCAGACCCTCCCCAAAAAAGCACTTGTTTAAAGTGTGTGAATGAGCATGAGTTTTAAATGAGACTTTCATATACTGTTTAATTTCACACAGACGCGACGAGAGATCCATGATGGACCAGTTAAAAAACAAAGGAATGTTCCCAAACACAGTTGCCTCTTCCCCAGGCCCTCGTTCCAGCCATTGCACACACACCGTTAACCCTGCTACTGCTCCCTCCAACCCAACGCAACCATTTAAGTTACAAAAAATATCCTTGCATCGAAATCCACCACAGATTATTAGTCGAAAATTAGATGAAAATGTGCAATGAAGTTAGCACTGGCAGGTGTTAGTGGTAAAAAACTCTATTACACTGGCTGAGTGAGAGTGAGTGTGATCAAACGTCACAATATGACAGATGTTAGTGAAACTATCCTAATCAAGACAGCGTGACACACTAATACTAGTGAAGTTTACAAACTACTTTATCAAGATCGATATTATACATAATAAATCAGCCAGGTCAAAAACACTGTCGTCAGGCCAACAAATCTTTGCAGAACTTGGATTCGCATGAAGATGAATCTACTGTAGGAATTTTCTGAATACATGAAGCTGAGCATAGGGGACTCATATGACCCTCTCCAGTCACCAAAGGCAACATCTAAATGAGCTTCTGCAACCCTCACTTAAGAACCCACGGTAAGTACTGTAGCTACAGACGTGAATTATGGTTCAGTCTAATGGCTTGAATCTACATGGATATTTTTATCAAGGAATATGGGAGGTCATATCCGGTCTCCTCTGTAAAACCAGTCAGTCCCAATATTCCTTCCAGATGCAATACACAATATTCCCACGCAAACACACAGCACAACAAACCGGTTCCACTATAACACATTTAAATGGTGGCAAAATAAAAGCCCTCCACAAATACAGTATTCTAATTTTCCTGCCTTATATGTAAATAATTACAAATATATTGTGAGCACACATGCCTATAATGCATGATGGATCGTTTTTGGCAGCAGCGAGGACTTCGAAGACTGATCTAAACTGACTTCTAACTCAACAGGATGGTAAAACAGTACCAAGATAAGGGATAGCAACCTCATCAACACATGCCAGGTTCAAGATACTCAAGTGTTCAGCTCTAGTTGCAGGTGCCTGGACACGCGATAGGCTCAGAAGTCACAGAGGGAACAGTAGCTTTCATTGACCAACCTACAGTACACCCCTGACTTGAAACAAAAAATTCCCTCTCCCTAATCAGACAAGTCGTTTGACAGCAGTAAGCCTTTGTACAAGCCTTCATTTGAAAAACTAAAGACTACAGAAAAAAACAATCAGTCTTAAAAATCACCATAGTAACAATAATATACTAGTAGGATGAGAACAAGTATAGAATATTGCCAACTGTGTATGCTCTTTTGACTTCCTGTCGAACAAGCCCATGCCCTCACCCACATAACCTCAATCGATTGATTGATTGATTGATTATTTATCACTACTTGTGGGTGTTTGTATGATTAGAAATACAAGAAAGATAAGTTAACTTCAATTTAAATGCCAACTCTCCAGTGGAGTTTAAAAGGACATTTTAATAGCATCACCCCAAAACTGCATTTTTTTACACGTTCATATGACTGCATGTACCAAAGCTCCAGTCACCAAATACACAGGGGTGGGGCAAGTGATGTGGGGGGAACTGATGAACAGGAAATTGATAGGTGTTTTATGAAAGGCAAGGTTAGGGAAATAAAAACAAGACAGGTCCTGTGATGTTATAAAGGAAGATTCAATTTCAAAGACAAGCCATGAGGCTATCAGACCGTTGGCTCTTAATGCAGTGGTTCCTCTTGTGAGAATGCTTATTGTATTTGGGGGTGGGGGGAGGGATGGTTGTGGGTGTGCGAGTATAAGCTCTTCAACAGCAGCCGCCGCCAGACTGCCGCACAGGGGTGCTCTCAATCTTCAGGTTGGGTTTGTCACCTCCGGTTGTTGCTCCAGGGCCCATCCGTTTCTTGATCTCGGCAGCCATAGTCATGAAGGCTTGTTCCACATTCGTTGCATTCTTGGCGCTCGTCTCAAGAAAGGGGATAGCTAAAGAATCAGCAAATTCCTGTGAAGCAAGAGGAAACACATCAGAATAAAACACAACTGTTTTTTAATACGTGTACGTTTTCTTAAAAAATGCTAGGGTCTTATGGGTAGCTGCCAAGCTGTTGCTCTGTGGTTGCTACAAGGCTTGTATGTAAGGCCTGTTTAGTACTTATAACAATGATCCTTTCCTGAGTCCTATATTTCTAAGTGTAAAAAAGTGAAAGCAACTTAGTTTGTAAAATCTGCAATCAAAATGAAAGAAAACTAGCTTTTGCCTAATAAAAGCTCATCCAGCTGTACACAGGCCCCAATAAGCAAAATCAAAATTCAAAAATGAACAGTTGTAACTTTATGTCAGGACAACACTAAAGCATTCTTACTCGTTTCAGTGGTTAATTGTACAGACTGTTAAACTTTAAACTGGGGCACTATCTACTTTTCTACACAACTATCTTTTCTAGTTAATTTCAGTGCTCAAATGTTTGCAAACAGCATAGCATACTGTTGCTCAACCGTTCCAAACTTTCATCTAGCCTTACTTTCATGCATTAATACCTTGGCTGTTGTGTAGTCCACTACTTTTTTGGTGGTGAGATCACACTTGTTCCCCACCAGGAGCTTGTTGACATTTTCACTTGCATAGCGGTCTATTTCCTGCAACCACTGTTTCACGTTATTATACGACTCCTTTAAGAAGAACAGTAAGGAGATAAAAGAAAGAGAAACTGTTTAGATGAGGCAGGATCACATTATCAGCAGATGCTTTTATCCAAAGTGACTTACAAATGAGGTAAACAATTAGAAAAACAGAAGAACAGCAATATGTAAGTGCACTAAAACTCATTAAGCCTAACACAGTATACAGAGTCAAGTGTGTTTTTTTATTAAGAACAGAAAAGATAAAAAGGATAAACAGATTTTTTTCTGAAAGTCTTTACAAAACATCAAAACTGGATTAAATTTAGATAACAGGCTTGACATTTCCCCAAACAAGGGAAGTGAGAATCTGATGATGTCTCACCTGATCTGTTACATCATAGACCACAATTATGCCATGTGCTCCTCTGTAGTAACTGGAGGTGATGGTACGAAACCGTTCCTGCCCGGCAGTATCCCACTGGAAAAGGGTTGAGAAGAGATAAGACAGATGTATAAAAATGTTACCATTATTGATAACAAAAATGTCCATCAGTATAAAAACAAGAAGCCTTAAAGTGGTATAACACATGTATAATCTCATTGAAAGTGCTTTCAATGTAATGGGCTCAGATTTCTTCCATCAATGTAAGCCATTATGAGTCTCATTCACTAATAATTACATAGTTATGAGGGCAGAAAAGATTTTATTACAAACTTTCCATATACATTTCTTCTTATCTCTGTTCTGCTGTTGATGAATCCTGATTATTCGAAAATATTGTTCGTCACATTGTTTTTTGTGCACAAATACATGTGCACACCTAGTTTGTGAATATACTATTCATGCCAAAAGAACAAAGAAAAATATACTGCATTTAACACAGTAAAAAATTCAATTTAAAGTGCCCCTGTAGTCAATAATTTTGTCCCTTAAAACTTTGATGTCTTAAAATCTTTGATCATCAAAATGACCATTTTTTTCTGTAAAAATAATTACTTCATGCCTTAAAATAGTTTGAATGTATTCTTGCTTTATTTTGTATATGTGGAAACATGTAAGATGGATGGTCGTGTCTAGTTTAATATGATGTCTGTTGTATATCATATTAATTGACTAAATGTCGCAGACATTAAATTTTTTTTTATTAGAATTAGGGATGCACCAAATCCAGATTTTTTGGGTTCAAATCCGAATACCGAATCCTACTCGCATCCTTATTCCATTAACAGAGTAAAACACATTAATGAAGTAAACAATGTCCACAGCAGTGTATTTTTCATTTTATTCGATTTTAACTGTAAAAAAAGGATAGGCAACATTATGCCAGGATGACAAGTGGGAATTTTTTTTGACAATTACCATAAGCCTATGCATAATGAAAGCGTTGTGGTGCGACACGCTCGTTTTTTCCAGGTGCGTCCGCGAAATGTGAATCGCCCCTAAGGCTCACCGAAAAAAAAGCTCATCTCCAGATCAGCACCCGATGTGTGTAATCAACGGCCGCGTGACGTCGACCAGCATAGCGCAAGCCTAGGTTTCGGTTCGGTGGAAAAAAAATCTAAGACTTGGCCGAACCCGAACCCTGTCAAAAAGCCCAGTATTCAGCCGAATCCGAATCCTGGATTTGGTGCATCCCTAATTAGAATCTAATAAAATGTTATATATTTATATTTATCAGGACAATAAATGTTGCAATATAGCATATATTCTATATACTATTTTTAATAATTTACCTGTGTTTTCTATTCTACCTTTTCTATCATGTTGCTTTGAAATAATGCAACATTGTAAAACAGAGCTATAGTTAAAGGCGGAGTCCACGATGTTCGAAAAACGCGTTGGAAAAGGAGACGGGCCGACTACCAAAACACACTTACAGCCAATCAAATCAAATCAAATGCCGGGTTGCGTATGTGTGGGGCGGGTCTATCAACCGAAGGTCCAGATTCTATTGGGGTAGGGGCGTGTTTGTTTGGGTGATTTCAAATATCAACATTGGCTTTCAAACATCGTGGACTCCGCCTTTAAATTTGAATTTAATATAAAACCATGGATATGCAAATTACTCCCTACCTCCACTTAATTACAAACTAAGCAATTATTGACTACTTCATTTACACAGTGAATAGCTGATGGTTACAGCATGTTTATGACATAGAAAACAGCGGTTTTGAACAGCATTTTTGAGACTGCTTTATGTAAGGAGAAAATACTTAGCAATGGGGTTGACAGATGAATTTACACATTGTGTGTCTTAACTCTTTCCCTGCCATTAACGTGTTAACTCGTCAATTAAGAGAAAACGCTTTCCTGTCAATGACGAGTTTTTCCGGCAATCCTTATTTCCGCTATTATCTACCGCTAACCCGGAAGCAACCTTTTAGCGCAAACAGTAAGAACTACGTGTATGTTCTGAATCTGATCTCTATTAAAATGCAATTATCTTGTATTATCTGGTAAATTTTTTATTTTTGAAGAACCCTACCCATATTTGAGAGGTGATTAAAAGAAAACAAATAAAGGTAGGATAAAAGCAGTTTAAAAAGTTTTTTTTTCATTTGATTTATTGTAAAAAAAAATGCTACCTCTGCCTGCCAACTTTTTTATAAAACGCTGGCGGGGAAAGAGTTAAAGCATATTAACACTACACAGAGATATAAGCAACATTATAAAAACATGATTATCAACACAGGGGAATTTTAAATGTTTTTCGGTCAAAAAAAATCTAAAACATGAGAGCTAGGAGAGGAAGAAAGAACCCATGTATTGAAACTTACAATTTGTAGCTTAATGGTCTTGCCATCTAGTTCAATAGTGCGGATCTTGAAATCCACGCCTATGGTGCTGATGTAACTTTCTGTGTACGTGTCATCCTGCAAGACAGGGAAAAAAGACAAACAAGTATGAAAACCGACTTGCATTCTAACATGTAAGGCTATCAGACGGGTCTACAGCTGTATATTTACAGACTGCATGACTTTAGTTGATCTTTAATTGATGTCTGGCACTGTGACTCTACTTACAGCAAATCTCAACAGAAGACATGACTTCCCCACACCAGAGTCACCGATGAGGAGCAGCTTGAACAAATAATCACTAAAGAGAAATAACATCACCGATTCACTTAGAAGTTTTAACACCACAGAATCACTAACAAGAATTAACATCTCAAAATTATTAAAGATATATAGCACTACAGAATCACTGGAAACAGAACCACTACAGAGCATCAACACCACAGAATTTAAGACAAAATACTTCACAGAAATGAAACAACAACGCTATTAAATCAATAGAGAAATAATCAATTTAAGTAAAAAAAAAAACTTACTTAAATGTGAGCTACAACAAAATCTAACATAATAAAAGCTCAATATTTGTATATTGTTTCATTGCAGTGGGAACCTTAACAATGACAAACATATCACATTATAGCTGGAACAATTAAAATTGATCAGGTCATGTGAACATAATTTTTTGTGTGAACTGTGTGAAGCTTTAAGGAATGGTGTTAGTTTTGTTGTGTTTTGGTCTTTGCACTTTAGCAACACTTAATTCTAAGGCTTAAGAACTTTAAAACAGAATCTAGCCAAATTTAAGGCAACTTGGAGTTCACGTACGTTGTGCGATTGTACACGTTTATGTGCGACTGTCCGTGTGTTTGTTGTGATTATAGTTTGCAGTAGAGCTGGGAAGATAAATTGCATGATTCTGCTTATATGCCTCTCAGTAGGTACGTTTACATGCAACCAAATAATCCGTTTGTAATCGTATTTATGGCTCAATCATATTGAAAAGCCTTCATGTAAACACCTTGATCAATACAATGGAGGTCGATCGGATGCAAATTTGGATCGTATTAAAAGGAGTGGTGTAGTCCGATCTGTTATCTGATCATCAGGAGAAAAGTACTCCTGTAAACGTGTGAATCGTAGTATTTTCTCAATCGGATGCAAAAATACCTTGTGCACATGCGCAAAACATTTGTGCTCAAGTTCACGTCTTATAATAAACTCTTATATCACATGCTGCTTCTTACAGAAACAGGCAATAGCAAGGCAGTGGCATCACATATTATTAAAGGTACTCTAAGCAAATTCACGCGTTTTAGGCCATAAAAAACATTTTTTGTTTCATACAGTAAACATTTCCTCACTATCTGCTAGCTGCCTGTCCTTTGAACACACTGTAAAAAACGCAGTCTCTGCAGACAGCCCAGGCTTGGCAAACTGCAACAAAAACAGAGTGGTCAAACCTACCACCACGAAACATAACAACGTGTCCCAGCCAATAAGGGCGCACTCACATTATCCAAACCAAACCAAATCATGCCCCAGCGCGATTGTCACCCCTCCCTACTCCCCCAGCACTCACACTGTAAATTTTATCGATCCGAGTCCGGGCGCGCTTTCGTCATTAAGATGCGATTGTTTTGAAAAAAGCAGGAAGTAAAGTGCTCTCTTAACACTGGAACCCACCGTAATGTGTGTTTTATTCGGAGTCGTTTGGTGTGCGATTACAGACAGTCCTCTCACATGTCATCATATTGCTTAGTTGATCTGTGTGCAGCTTGGACATTCACGTAACCCCGCTGCTCGCATCGAAAGGTTTTTACGGGGGCAGATGAAGGTGAGTGGTCGCGCAACTGACGTCTTCACCTTTTGAATCGCGCTCAGGCGGGATTGTGCTCACACTACAGCCTTCCGTGCCTGAGCCCAAGTGAACCGCGCTCCGGCCCACCTCTGCAACCCGGCCTCGGCGCGATTAACCAATCCGCGCCCGGCGCGGAACAGAGCGATCACACTAGTCAAACAAACCAGGCTTTGGGTGTCAAACGCGCCCGAGCATGGTTTGGATAGTGTGAGTGCGCCCTAAAGGACAAGAAGGAGTGGGGGTTGGGCGCGTTCATGACTTTCAGAAAGCACGGAAGGGAGGGGAGGAGTTAGGTACGATCCGTTTTGTTTTGGCAACACCTCGAACGTCAACAGAAAGGGACGTCACACAGATTCGCTTAGAGCGCCTTTAAGGTAAGGTTACTGGGGTCACGCGATGTACATTCTGCCGCGTTTATGTGTACTTTTAAAAGATTAGGCTACTTAAAGCAATAAAATAGCGTTGTGACTTTTGAAAAGTGTGTTTTCATCACCTATATCTGAAAACTTCTTAAGAACAACTTTCTCCAACTCCTCTTTCGCTTTAATCCAGAAATAAAGCCTGAACTCGACGAGAGATGCTGTCCGCAGCGAGGCGTTGCCAAGTCCTCTGCTTTTTTTCGAGTTTATATTTGAGCTACTGTTTAAACTGTTTCCACCAGTTTTTTTTTTTTTCTGCGGGTTAAAGATCCTTCGTTATTGGTATTTTGGCTGTGAATAGTCATTAGGATGCTTTTGGGCTAGTTTTGAATGTCCTGTTGGAATGGTTCTGATACGCAAATCTGGCAACCCTGTCTGTGCGCTTGCACAGACGTTCGGTTCGGATTTTATAGAATGTACATGTAAATGAACATTTTAATCAGATTGCAATGTTTTGTGCATGTAAACATAGCCAGTGAATTACGGTGCAAAGTCAATATGCGCTGTATCATTTGCAGCTCCACGAAATGCCTATAAGCATATTTATATTGCTGTTCATCAAACCTTTTCAAGTATTTTCATGATAATAAAGAATATTTACAATGATTAGGTTTGACGAGTTTTGCTTTTTTAAATGCATGGTATACTATAAACATACAACTGGAAAGCTAATTGTCTAAACACATTAAACTAATTACAAAAACACAATTTACAATAAAACCGACTACATCAAAATGAGTTCAAAACAAAATAAACAAAATATACCATGCCACCAGATCAAAATAAAGCTAAGTGAATCTGATTCCACTCAAACGATGAGACTCTTGCATTGGACGACCTATCATAGTTTCTGAATTCAAGAACTAATATTAGACAAGCTGAGAAATGTTGCATCACAACAGTCATCTGTGTGCATGCTGTTGTATAGAGTGTTGTTTCACAGTAACTGATATGTCAGCCAGGCGAAGAACAACTCAACCCATAGCCATTTTTATATTTAGCTGTTTTTATTCAAAACTGCGTAAAACAAAATATTAATTTGTTGTTAAATGTGCTTTCTACAACCACTTTTTTTACTATGGTAATCTGTATTTTTCTAACATACAAAAGCTAATAGCCAAGTCATGTGGACTATTAAAAACAACAGTAAACAAGAACTTCTTGCACAATTTTTCCGCGAATAAGGATTAATTTCTGTGGTGGTGAATTACATCTGGTAGCTCTCATATTCGTAGCCAGAATGAAAATCATTATGGCACATGCAATGACAAGCGAGTTTAACATCCATAAAGTGGGAGCATGCAAAACAGAACGATCTGAGCTCATATTCATCTTGACAGCTGGATTCCGTCTCGCGTCAGTAAACGAATGACGTCACGCAGTGGCAACGCAACACACAACAATTACGTCACGCTGTACGGCGGTAGTGAAATTTCAATAAATACTAAAAAAGATGTTCTTTTCTTTAACACTTAAACGTTTTCCAATGATTTGTGGCATTGAAATATCGTATGAAACTTCCAAAGTAATGATTTCAATGGGCAAATATCCGTTTAACTCGCTGTTTGTTCCGGATCTTGTTAGCCGTACAAGCTAGACAAAGCTACACACACTGACGGTGCGTGATTATACAAGAATTGGCAACCGCAACAAAAATCTAGACGAAAAAATAATCATATTCTGGATTCATGATGTGTTGGTGTTATTTTGTTTGGTTCAGCTGGAGATCGTACGGTTCTTTTTTCTCTGCGAGCAGATCAGATGGTGATGATGACTTGTATGTCTGGAAATCCGAGGCACTTTGGCAACTTTCACTTATAACCTTCTCCGATCACACCTCGAAACTGTCTTGTTTATAGATTCGGTCACTTGACGGACATTACTGGCCATGTAGCGCAAAACCCGATTATTTTGTCCTGTCTTTTCCCTTCCTTCCGATCTGCCCCTTCGCTCGAAGTACAAGATGGCTGCGCAGGTGCGGCAGTGACATCAGATGACGTGGCATTACGGGATGATTTCAAAGATCAGCCCCTACTACCCCAAAGACTCAAGTCATACAGATAAATAGCTCGTCATTTATTGATGGTTTTTGTTTTGCATGATATTTTAAATTGATGACGTTTTAATTAATGGTCTTGGTTGGTTAATATTATAGTATTAAAAACACTACAAAAATACAAAACCAGACGACTCAGTAATTTAGTGGTAGAAAAATATTTAATGGTAGATATTATATGGATGAAGGACAATCTAAAATGATTTACCCTTATCTCCTTTTATAAAGTAGGCTACATTCAAACAGCCTACATAAAATATTTTTTATATTAAAGTATTTGTGGAACAGATAACATACCCTACTGAAAAATCCAGCCAAGACCAGCACAAGCTGGTGAGCTGGTTTTAGCAGGTCTCCCAGCTTGGTTTTAGCTGGTATTGCTGATGTAGCAAACTGGTCTAGCTGTGTTTTGGTCACTTTTTAAGCTGGTCTAGCTGGACTTAGCTGGTCATGCTGGAAGACCAGCTGACCCACCAGCTTGACCAGCTTTGCCAGGCTGGGAGGACCAGCTTAGACCAGCTACTGCCACCTTAAACCAGCTACCAGCTTATGCTGGTCTTTGCTGGATTCCTCAGTAGGGATACAAAAATGATAAAAACATGCCTAATGTGAAACACATTCTCATTGAATTTTATTACACATCAGGTATCCATCATCCCCACTTTCATTCTCATCTCCCACTGGTCTGGAATGGGATGCCAAGCCGCTACCAGGTTCAGGTAGATATATGTTGCCTACAGCCCCCTCCACCTCAGGGTCTAGACCCTCCGCTCCACTCATGTACTCACTTGCTGCTTCTAGACCCTGGTTAATGTAGTGGGCTTCCTTGCTGGCTTCCAGGGGAGGAAGCTCAGACAGAAAAGCTTGGAGTTTTTGTCTCAGCTCTCCAAAGCATGGTCTCTGTGAAGGTTCTCTGTGCCAACAGCTCTGCATAATCTCATATCTGACGTCAGCGCAGAATAAGGAAAAAGAAAACATGATAAGCTGCATGAGCTTAAATAATTTTATGTTAATAATATTCTTACCTTTTATGCAACTGTACTTTAATATAATATGCTCTAATTTACTGTCAAGTCCAGTATCTTGTATAAGGACATCTGCTATTGTTGTTTACACATTAAACTATACTTGCCAGAAAGCCTGAATTTATTGCCAATAAATGAAAGACAATAAATGAAACTGTGTCATTTTCATATCTGTAATTTAAAATTCAGGCTGTGCCACTTTTTTGTCAAAGTGCTTACAATTTGTGGTCATTGTCTCCTTGTTTGAGACGGTGTCCATTTTCCAGCAAGTCAGGAAGCTCATGATTAGGGACACCTGGATATGGGGTCCTGCCCCTGGATGTAATCTCCCACATGGTTATTCCAAAAGACCACTGCAAGATATACAGAACCACACAAACAGGATGATTAAGGTGCAGTTTCCGGGATAGGGCTTAGTCCCAAACTAAAATGCATGTTTAAGCTGACCTCATTTAAAAAACTACTTGCACTGACATATCTTCACATATACCAGTACCAATGTTTTATCTAAAGATGCACACCAGTAATGTTTTTTGTAAAAACTACTAAAATGTCTTAATATAAATAAGGCCTATATCCTGGATTAATCTAAACCCTGTCCGGGAAACTGGCCTTATATGTTTTATATTATTTGTTTTGAGGACTTTTTATTCTTATCAGATGCTGCCATACAGAAAATTACTAGATATAACATGCAATATAAGTGAGTAACAAAAAAGGGATAGTAGGCAGTGTAGCATAGTACCAAAACACATACAAATTTGCAAACAAATTTGTAAACATATTCAAACTTATTTGCAAACATTTGCAAACTTTGTATTAATTTAATATCAAAGGATAAATAATATATATTTAATGCAGTTTGGTAATAAGACTGAGGGAAGTGTTGTTTACAAATTTTGTTAAAGGTGCAGTGTGTACATTTTAGAAGAATCTTTTGACAGCAATGCAATATAATATAGATAAATATATTTTCAGTGGTATATGAAGACCTTAATGAACTTGTTTTGCCCTAAAAAGGCAAATTGCTCTACAGAGCGCGTTTGTCACTACGTTGTCTCAGAAGATGACATGTTTGTCCTGTGATGGCTACCGTAGCTTCTTTATGTGTTTCGAAAGGGGGGGGTGCAATTCACAACCTCACCACTAGATGCCGCTAAAATCTACACACTGCACCTTTAAAGCAACAAAATTATTTCATATTTCTTTTAATTTATTAAAATATGACTGACATGTTTGGTAGGATTAAAATGGGACCTGAAAAACTAACGCTTTGAAATGTGACAAAGTAGTGTACAATCAGTTGTAAAACTTCTATGTGACAGCATTTCACCAAAATGAAATAAATAAATGAACACTTGTGTATTGCATTTTAATATTGAATTATCAATATAGGAATGTACAATGTACAAGTGTTAATGTTGAACAGAATTATGAAATACTGTAGGACTAACCACGTCACTCTTGGTGGTGTAGATGGACTCGGATAGGCTCTCTATGGCCATCCACTTTACAGGCATTCGTATAGCTACTTTTTGCCTATAGTAGTTTCCAGAACAGATCTTCTTTGACAGACCAAAGTCTGCTACACATACACGCAGGTCATCACCCAACCTGAAATTGAATGAACATGCATATGTGATTTAAAAATGGGTAAGCGTGGGCAGAAGTCAATTTTGCTCATTAGGTGTGGCAACTTCCAAGACAATAGAGGTATTAACATGACATTGATGGAAAATGTGCTCTCTGTTGCCCTCCTGTGGACTCACATGCAATTGCGAGCAGCCAGATCTCTGTGTAGGAAGCCCTTAGAGCTGAGATACTCCATTCCTGCAGCAATGTCAATCATGAAACGTAGAAGACTCTGATAAGGTACAAACTGAAAAAAAGAGTCATTTGGAATAGCACATAGTGTATTAATGTAATTAATGTATTTTTTCCTTTATGCTTTACATTATTGCTGTATTGTTTGACTATTAGGATAAAGGCACTTTTTGGTGATTTTAGGGTACTATATGAATATTGATTATTGTGTGGACTACAGTTGACAAAATCATGCTAAATACATGTTAAGTCTAATATTCTGGCATTGTAAAGTTCCCCTTTTCAGCACTTGGAAAGGTTGTTACTTTGTTATTTTGTCTTGTAGTACTATTTTCACTTCTTCAAAGAAAGAGTTGAAGCCATTTTAATATTACTGAGCACTCTCAAGTGATTTGATTCTGCAACTGCGGGCTTGGACTGACCATTGGAACATCACCATAGCGGGTGGCTATAAGAAAGTGACGTAGGTCTCCGTGTTTCATGAATGGCAGAATAACAAGTGGTACAGGTACGGAGGACTCTGGATCTCGCTCCAATGCGACCCCTGGTTTAAACACAAGACACCACACTGGGTCAAAAAGGGACAAAGCCAACCCGTCGGATTGTAATTTAACCTATGCAGGGCTGTATCACCCCAAAACTGGGTTATTTTTAATGTCATATTATTACCTTAGAAGTACATTCTGGTATATATCTGTACTTAAATAATATACAGTGTCCTCCATTTTTTTTCCATTAGATCAAATCCAAATGTGTTGTTATGTTGAGTTGTTAAATTGCATATGTAAAAAAGTAAAAAATAAAATTTGACATTCTGTACTTTTGTCTCATATTGACATCTTAGTGTTTAGACATTTCTTGACTCCACAGAAAAAAAGAGCTATTTTGCCTTTATCGTCCCAATACATATGGAGGACATTGTATATTAGGACCTTTTCAAATGGTATTGCCCCAGTGACTGCTTGGGGCCATTTTTTTTACTATAAAAAATTTGTAAAAATTGTACTAAAATTTTAAAGAAGCATCAAGGGAACCTCACACTTTGTCCTCTGACACAGATTCCTATTTGATGGGGCAAATGCCACTTGAATGTTTAAATTGATTTTAAAATTGTCCCCACTAACTAAATATAAATGTGATATTTTAGCTTAGATTTTAATTATTACATTCGAAATAGTCATACCATGCAATTTAACTACATTGTCGTGATCAAAATGTTGCATTATTTCTGCCTCCTTGAGAAATGACTCCAGATCCTCTTGATTGTGGATTCCAACTACAACAGAACAAGAAAAAAAAACATACTGTATTTTATAAGGTCCTTGACTATTTATTGTTTTAGTTACTGTGCAATAAGCAGTTCCTAATTCAGAGTCAGTAATTCTAAGATCATACTTTACAGTTTATTATTACCAACTTGTGGCTCACTTTCACTTGATATTTTCTCTTTAGACAAACACACACGCACGCAGACACATTCTGGTGTCCATGTTTTGTGGGGACACTCCATATACGTAATGATTTTTATACTGTAAAAACTGTATATTCTATTCCCTTCCCCTCACCCAAACCCTAAACCCAACCATCACAGAAAATGTTTTGCTAATTCAGATTTTCAAGAAACATCATTCTGTTTGATTTATAAGCTTGTTTCCTCATGGGGACCTCAAAATACTGGTATTCCTATCTTTGTGGGGACAACTGGTCCCCACAACGTGATAATTACCAGGTACACACACACACACACACACACACACACACACACACACACACACACACACACGCACCTTTCATGGTTTTCACTGCCACTTTGATAGCTTGTCCAGTTTGAGGTGAAAAAATGCCCTCATAGACGGCCCCAAATTCTCCTGCAAATAAAAAATTATAAACAATTACTGTTTTTTATATTTACTTGACATAACTTTACAGTCTAACATAGTGAACAGCATTATTTGCATTTGTCTGAATATTTGTACCTTTCCCCAGTTCTTTGCCCATTGTTAATTTTGTACAATCCACAAGCACATCCTTAATCCTGCACAGTAGTTCAGCACTCAGCACTCCCTCCAACATCTGAATTGAGCCTGTTAGAAATAGAAACAATAAAATTATGGTACAAAACATTTTAGTTATAAAATAAAATCTGTCAAAAATTTTAAAAATGGCCCTGTTGCAAGGCCTCTGTCAAGAAGATGATTTGCTATTTTAAGTCTTGTCTAGAGTTAGTTTTGTATAAGTGAAGATTTGTTGTTTGTCAGAAGTCTGTTAATTGTTTAATTTAGTTTAGTCTGTCCAGGGGTGCTGTAAAGGGGGGGGGGGGTAAACAATGACGATTCTCGGTGCCCACGAGTAAGAGCCCAGAGAAGCCCCCAAAATTGTGGTGCTAAAAAATATTTAATAGTAAAAATTATTAACTTTAAATTATTCTATTTGCTGTTTCCTGGGATCAAAAAATGTATTTGTTTAGGAAACACAAACGTCTGTGGGCCCCTTTCCCCCCTCTCAATTGTCATAAAATGGTTCAGTCCGCCCAAATTGTATAATCCAGGCAACACAGCTTGACTTCACTTATAGTGCCGGCAGAATATCAACTTGATTGACCAGGAAGTGAAAATGCCTAAAAAATCTGGAAGTCAAAAACGGAAAGAGAAAAAAATAAGAAGTGAAAGAGGCAAAGGGTCGACATTATGTTACCAAGGTGGGTTTGTAATTTGGCCTAAATTCTTAGTGGACCGCCCGTCCGTGACAATGATCGTAGCCTACGGCACTTTTCTGTGCTAACGTGCATGCTTTGTACACGAGGCCCCAGGTCTCTACGGTAGCATTTTTCGACAAGTAAGCACGTTTATTTATGCACGTGATTTATTTAGGCAAAGTTATTGACTATGCAAATTTCAAACGGTCAAAATGACGCCTTGTTTGTTCTAGTGTTAAAGATAATTACCACACTGCAAAAAATAATTTTCAAGAAAAAATTCTTAGTATTTTTGTCTTGTTTTCAGTAAAAATATCTAAAATTTCTTAAATAAAGATGCTTTTTCATGATGAGCAAAACGACCCAAGAAAATAACTCTAGTTTTTAGACCAAAAATATAACATTTAAGGGATTTTGTGCATAAAACAAGCAAAAAATCTGCCAATGGAGTAAGCAAAAAATCTTGAAAATTTTTCTTAAACACTAAATTCAAGAAAAATTTGCTTATCCCATTGGCAGACTTTTTTGCTTGTTTTATGCACAAAATCCCTTAAATGTAATATTTTTGGTCTAAAAACTAGACTTATTTTCTTGGGTCGTTTTGCTCATCAAGAAAAAGCATCTTAATTTAAGAATTTTTAGATATTTTTACTGAAAACAAGAAAAAAATACTAAGAATTTTTTTCTTGAAAATCATTTTTTGCAATGCATACGTTTAAATGTTGCGGTTAAAATGACTACTGGTGGCCGCTCTAGTGTTAAAAGTGCATGATAAGGAAACTCAATTTTCTCACCATGTAAGGTCAAGAAAACGCTGGAAAAAATAACAATACACAGTTTTAGTTAAACATTCAACACTGCAAAAAATGACTTTCTTACTTAGTATTTTTGTCTTGTTTTCAGTAGAAATATCTAAAAATTCTTAAATTAAGATGCTTTTTCTTGATGAGCAAAATGATCTAAGTAAATGAGTCTAGTTAAGACAAATTAATATACAATTTAAGTGAAATTGTCCTTAAAACGAGCAAAATGATCTGCCAATGGGCTGAGAAAAAAATTGTGAAATAAGATTTCTTTTTTCTTAAACACTTAATTCAAGTAAATTTTTTCTCCTCCCATTGGCAGTCAAAATGCCATAAAAGCGCATGATTTTATGTAAATTAATATGAAAAAAGTTTCAGCTGTGTTGGGGGCCCTGTCAAGATTCTTTTCATGGGGCCCAAAATCCTTAGCAGCGCCCCTGAGTCTGTCTAATCTTAATATTATACAATATTACTTATTTTAAGCAGTTAATGCTCAAAGTTTAGACTTTGGACATTATAGATTGAGACAGACTTACTATTGACTTGATCAAACAGATCTATGTGTTCTCTATGATCTATGTGGTCTTCACGACGATATGTAATCGCACTAGTGTGGGACATGAGCTCCATCTCCTGATAGTCACTCGACATGTTTCTGAACACATAATTAAACAGAGCACAGAAAATGTTATATTATTTTATGACATTTTTCTTTCCATCATTTATCATTTTTAATAAATTAATTACATTTTTATTGTACACTAATCAACATAATGTGAATCAAAACCTTTCAAAATAGTCTTACAATTTTAAAGAACTTTTTTGATCCAATTAAAATAAGATACAATGCTTTCCTGTACTTTCATGCAAAGTAAAGACCTGGATCACCCACTGCTTTTATAAATATTTAATATTAAAGGGACTAGAATGAAAAACCATTTCCAGGTAAGAAGCATGACTGTTTAAACATTAGAGGTTTCTAATGTTTACCTGTGTTTACTGTGTCGGCACCTTACAGTGATGAATACAGCAGTTATGATAATGAGCAGAAACAGAACACCACACACCACAAGAGCAATTAGACCAGTAGAGAGAATCTGTTTGGGATGGATTTCAGGATCAGGAGATCTCCCTGTAACACACACGCACGCAAACGCACGCAGCCATGTATGTGAATAATATATGATTGTTGCATTTGGTATTGCTGTTTGTATTGGTCTATTTAAACCTAGCTGTTCCAGATTGACCACCATAATGTTTTTGTAATGATCATTTACCTAATACAATTCCACATGAACTACCACTATACGTTTATTACAGAGACTATAACCCTGGAGCAACCTGCGCTGTCAGAAAAATGTAAATTTTCTATCACTTGATGGTACCCTCAAAGATTGTACCTTTATGGGTATGCAACACACTGAAATATTTTTACTTTTGGGGTGAAATATTGACCCCTAAGGACAAATTGTGTACCTTAATGTAAACATATTTTACCAGTTAGATTTTAGGTGTACAAAACAGTTAACTGTATTTTAAAGGTACACAACACATCCGTACAGTACCGTTCCCAAAATGTACAACATGGTATTATTTAGTAGCCTATACCTGTAAAGGTACAAAACAAAATTTCCGGGTACTACTCCAACAAGAAAAAAAAGTACAGCTTGTGTACTTTTTTCTGACAGTGTGGGTAAAAGGACAATTGACCCAAAAAAAAAAAAACTCTATAATAATTTACTTACTTTCATGTCAGTGGAAATTATATATTCCTTTAAAGGTGCAGTGTGTCATTTTTAGAAGGATCTCTTGACAGAAATACAAAATAATATACAAAACTATATTATCAGAGCTGTATAAACACCTTTCATAATAAACTGTTATGTTTGTATTATCTTAGAATGAGACATTTTATTTTCATACTGAGGGTCCCCTTACATGGAAGTCGCCATTTTGTGCCACCATTTTTCTACAGAAGCCCTTAACGGACAACCATTTTTACTAAGTTGTCTCCGAAGATGACATGTTTGTCCAGTAGCAGCTACTGTAGCTTCTCTATGCATTTCAAAATAGCAGTGGACTGAGATATTGGTTACAATTCGCAACCTCACAACTAGATGCAGCAAAAATTTACACACTGCACCTTTAAGGGGCGGTTTCCCGGACCAGGATTAGCTTAATCCAAGACTAGGCCTTAGTTTAATTAGGAAATATAACTAGATTTAACAAACATGCCTTATTAAAAACATTACCTGTGTGCATTTTGAGGTAAAACAAAGGGCACTGATGTATTTTAAGATATGTCAGTGCAAGTTGTTTTCAGTTTGGAGAGCTCTTAAAAGTGTTTAAGTCTAGTCTAATCCCTGTCCGGAAAACAGCCCCTAAGTGTTTTGTACAAAAAAAAACGCATCATGCATTCTTTATTTTACCATGCATTTGAACACACAAACTTTATGTAACTCTGTTGGTAAGCAGAAGCATAACACTCACTTCTGGAGATGGAAATCGACTGTATGGAATCATCAGACGCAAGTTCGGCCGATATAGCATTGTGTGCTCTGACAGAAAAATGATAATCCAGCTCTGGATGAAGTCCAGTTATATTAACAGTCTTTATTTTCAGTCTGGAGGATGAAGGGAGAAACAGTGTAGTGTTCTCACATGGATCCCACTGACCCATTGATGAATTTCGGCTCTGTTTACAGAGCACGTCATATTCCACCTCTGTTCTTCCACCCAGATCTACAGGCTGGCCCCAATGTAGAATCACAACAGTGTCGCCCAAATGCTGTGAGGTTAGGTTGACCGGCGATGAAGGAGATTCTAGAGAAAGTGTATATGTACAGGACATACAGAGGATTGAAATACAATTCTCTGAAGCCTACAATGTAAGACACAAGACTAGTGTTAGAAATTAAAGAAATCATTTACAGTATATAGCGGCATACATATTATAGTCCTCTAGCGACAGACACTAGGACCATGGCCATTAGCCTCCCTGTTAGAGCCCCAATTCCCATAGTGAACCAATTGCCGGTTTGAGTCCCATTTGGGGCGGGTTAGAGCAAGACCAGTTACAGTGATGCTGTGACACGGATTTTTCTAAATATACTTTTGGGTCAGTGCTTGCATAATTTGGCAGTATGTCAGTAAAAATACAACTCATTATTTGAATTGCTGGTACTTTAAGTCAACATTGTCAGTTTATGATGTCAGAGAGGTACGTTAGATAACAAATGCAGAAATTATAGAGTTACTTCTACACACTTGTGCATCCCAGCTGGGGAGGGTCGGTCTGTAGACGTGCATATCCCTGCTCACAGTCACACTGAAATGCACCCTCTCTGTCTGTTTGACTTCTGCGGGGACAAGCCTCACATCCACCACTGTGGTTTACCGGCTTATAGGTTCCCATCCTACAAGCTAAACAACAATCAATTATTGTAATTGTAAGCAAACAGATGGACAGCTGCAATTTGAAATACTTTATGACACTTCATGTGAGGTTGCTTAGTTGCCAGTGGCACACCAAAAATAATATACAGTTGTTATAGTAAGATTGAACATACAGTAAATTCCTGAACATTACCTTTACAGCTGTTTCCTTCTGCCTGATATCCTGCATCACAGGTACATAATCCCCGTGGTGGACCCCATGTTCCATTTGATTGACATTCTATCATTGGGGTAGAAAGTTTTACAGTATTTTTTATGCATGTTCCACTTTTCAAACCTGATCCTGCTGGTGTTTCCTTAAATTCCATTTGGTTCCACACAAATCCTGAACATTTCATGAAGAACACCTCGATAGAAGCAATGAAGATGCAATCACCACTGTAAGAAAACCCAAGATAAAAGCCATCTTGAGAGATTTTTCCCAAAGGAAGACTTTGTGCATGATGCAAATTCTCATCCTTAGGAATATCTCCAATAGGAAATGGATGCTGGGCTGTGATCTTGTGAACAGCTTCTTGTGTTCCTCTAAAGTGTTGATTCTGATCTTGGTTCGATTCTTTCATGTAAATAGAAAGAGGTTTCTGGTCTTCTTGTGTAAAAACAACATCCAGTAGAAGCTCATGAGCATATTGTTTGGAGATCCAATTGGTCCATAATGTTTGGGGACTCTTACTGGATGTGGGGTTACAAGCCTGGTAAACTAAGTGTGGATTCTCCTTTCCAAGCCTCATGTTTGTTTCTCGCCACTTACATTGAATAAAAAAGATAGCAATCATTGTTGTATGAAACTGTAACAATATATCACTGTAAAAGATTTCTGTAGAAATTACAGTACTGGGTATTACTGGCAACTAGCTGCCAGTAACTTACTGTAGATTTTACATTTATGTTATTTACTGCAACAGTTTGTTCAAAGTTAAATGAACATGAAACCAGCTGCATAATTACAGCAAATTTTTTACAGCTTATGTTACATGCAGAATTATATTTAGAACTACATTTTTCATATTATTTTGCAAGTAACTCACACCCAAAATAACTTACAGCTTTTGATGGCGAGGATGTCCACTTTAAACTGGTCTGTTTTGTTGAATCAAAGATCACCTCTGAAAAAACCCCCAAAATATTTTATTGTCCCACATTATTTTTATCACATTCCTTTATGACACATGTTGATATAAAATCTCTGCATTACCTCTGATTGGGGTTAATTCTGCGGATAAAAAAGCTGAAAAACTCCAAAGTAAACAATAATTTATATTAATCAAAAAGTTTAAAAGAAGTATTTTCCTCATTTCAGTCTTCTTCAATTATTCACATTAAAAATAATGGAATTTGTTGTCATAGCCTTCAAATAGACGATCAAATTTCAGATTCAGATCAAACCCAGCTTGTTGATGAGTTACGAAGGACTTGTTCTGTCAGGGTTCCGTTTTTTTTTTAAGTGTTAGATTTTTACTTCCCTAATTTTTCCCCTTTTGGTTCTGCAGATTTTCAGTCAGTAGATTTATTTCTTTTTGCAGTGGGGTTTTTGGGCTCCCACCATTTAAGTTGTTTTTTCCCTCTTTGTGTTTGTTTTTGCTCCACCAGTTCTCCCTCTTCCCCTGCCTCTGGATGTTTATCGTAATTTTCCTGAGCTGTCTTACTGGCCCCAAGTTGTGTCAGCTCCGCGTTCCTAGACCTCCTCCATGCAGTTACTGTACTAACGCCCTGTCTGGTGCCTTCTGTTTCCCCTGAGATAGGCTACCCTAGTTTATTTTCCTGTTCCCTGGCTGCCATTCTGAGGAGGCATTATCTTTGTTCCGTCTCATTTTGTGACACTCTGAGTCCTCCCCTTTCCAAGTCCTTGACACGGTCTTTTAAACCGGACCTTAACTGAGTCGATTTACCATTAAATAGTTTGTAGATCACTCAAATGTTATATTGCCCTCACTAAATAGGCTAAATGACAAGAGTTTCGGTTTATGTGAAAATTAGCCCAAATGATAAGTAGGTATTATCAAATCTAAACTAAAACGAATCCCACTTCTGAACAATAGAAGGACTTCTGAACAAAATACTAACTATTGACAATTACCAGTCTTGTCTCTCCGCCTCCAAGAAATGTCAAGTTATGCATTTAATGACCGTGTGCTTTTTCTTAAAAAAAGAACAGCAAGCAAACATTACTGTAATATTTCCCAATCGCTCCAAAGTCTACAGGAAATATATTAAATGAATCCTGTTCTTATCAAGGTCTTCACCACATCATTTGCTCTTATTAGCTAATTTGAGTGTCCTTTAAAGGCTTTAAATACTATTTTAAAACTTTTGTTTAGATTTGATATGTTCTGAGGAAAATTAATTATGCTTTTATTATATTTTTAGTAGCAAATAATGTGATAATTATTTCTAAAAGCGAAGAATTCACTGTGGCTGCTACTGCTGTGCAACAACAAGGAAAGACGCTGGTTCTGTTCTGCTTTTGCTTCTTCAATCACAAGGTTGCTGATTAAGCTTCTCGATAACTGTTTTGCTTAGATATTTTGTAGATGGGGTGGATTTATATATATAGCTTTAGAGAAATAGATTTATGCTGACAATTCACATTCAGTGGAAAGTGTATTTAAATCCCACGGCTAAAGAATCTTGAGTCATTATTACACACAAAAAGTACAGATGATAAAGGGCAACTTCTGCGAATGCAAAATAAGTATTTTTGTCATAATGTTTGACATACTGTCATCATTTATCAATGGCTATTGCTTAATACAGGGGTGACCATTACTGGCCCTGGAGGGCCACTGTCCTGCAAAATTTAGCTCCAACCCCAATCAAACACACCCGAAAATCCCAATCAAATGCTTCAGTATGGCTGCGTCCGAAACCCCATACTGTATAGTAGGTACTGAATTAGATGTACCTACTTACTTGCCGTTAAAACAGTACGTACTGTATAGTATGAATCCTGGTAGTATGAGATTCGGACGTACTATACATCCGCCATGTTGCTGCATCACGTGACATACGTCGTCATCACGTCATGTCATTTCAGCGCGAAAACAGCCGCATGCCTCTTCTTCTTCGTTGGATAACTCCTCTCCCGGGGCATCATGGGATAGTGAAGCATCCATCGTATGCACACTACAAAATGTAACCGGAAGTAGTAGGTCATCCGGGTAGTTTTCGCATACTGTTTTTCGAATACTATGTATTCAGACATACTACTTGTCTCGCCTACTGCTTTTCGCGTACTATATAGTATGAAGTAGGCGGTTTCGGACGCAGCATATGACTTGGAAATGACATTCAGGTGTGTTTGATTAGGGTTGGAGCTAAACTTTGCAGCACAGTGGCCCTCCAGGAATGCCCACCCCTGGCTTAATACCATAAAAATGGTAAAAGCCCAGGTTCATCAACACTTAAATAAAATGATCAGTACACTGTTAAAAATAAAGGTGCTACAAAGGTTATTTAGTGATGCCATAGAAGAACCATTTTGTTTTCCTAAAGAATCATTCAGTCAAAGGTTCTTTAAAGAACCATTTCACCTTTTTAGAACACTTTCCACCGCAAAGAACCTCTTGTGAAAAGGTTCCAAGTTTTTTTCTTTACAATCAATAAAGTGTTTTTGTTTTGCATTGTGTACCTTTATAAATTTAAATAGAACTTTTTGTTTTTATAAGGCAAGCATTGCTGTCAAGCACACTTTTTTCCATTAGTCATAGACTACTTGAAATGCCCTTTTTGAGGGCAATTTTGGTGGCAATTGAAACACCATAAACACAGTGTTGCCCTCAATGTTGCAGCCATGATAAAATCTCATACAGCCACACTTATTTTAGCATATATAGTTTATCTTAATTTTTTATCAAAACCTAGAGATAAAATAAATGGAAGTTTAAATGTGCAGTCATCTAAACTTAAAACAGCAGAAGAAAAAATACTGTGCATCCTAAAATTAACTTTCACATCTCAAACTCACTGTTGCCCTCAATGTTGCAACCATGATAAAATCCAACCCAGTATCACGCTAAAGCGTGTAATAGACACGCTGGTCCACTAGAGGATGCGTGTCAATGTCACGCTTTGCCTCCTCCAGGCGTGAAAATGACACGCATTTATGAGGATGATAACCAATAGGGGGCGATAATTTCTTATTGCCAACAACTTCAACAAGAGAAGCGACGCAGTGATATTGCGTTCTCTGGAGTTCCATGGGTAAGGCTTTCTTGGAAATTTGGTGATTAATGTTACTAAAATTGAGTAAATCCTGTGTTTATGTTAAGTCTTTGTTGCAACCTCAGCAATATAATATCACCGCAAAGGCAACAGACAAGTCAGTGCACGCGTTTGGTCAGAATCCAATTGGCTCATATTTAGGACATAGTTGTTTGTTCAGGTGCGGTCATTTAAGAAATCCTAAAGTTGGTGCAGCATAACATTTAATTTGCGTGTGTGGACTATGGAGTTATCTATAGTGGTTTTTACGTTACTAAGGTCAGAAACATTATTGGATGACTGTTTGATAATCAGCTAATGTATTAATCACAGAATGCTGCAGTGACTGCATTATATTATGTTGCTAAACAGTTGTTCTAGCGTTTTTAAACCAGTAGTTTTATTAATTTCGCGCGGAATGCAGTTCGTGAAATAAGCTCTAAATGAAAAAATAACCGATTTAAGTGAATAATTGTGTTCATTGTAAATCTGCTCATCTAAACATACAAGACGGAACCAATCGATCACAGAGAGCGATCGCTGCTGACACCGTCAGCAGCACTTACATTCAGATTACAATAATATTTCACATTATTACATTCAGATTACAATAATATTTCACATTATAAGTGTTTTTATATCAAATAAATGCAGCCTTGGTGAGCAGAATAGATTTATTTAATTATTTAATATTATTTATATAATAAGGCTAGTTTGTGCAGTTACATTTATGTCAATTGATCGTTAGAATGGATTAAAATTGATTGTGTTATGTTCTGTAATTGTTGTTAATAAATCTGTCAGAAGAAAGTGTGTAAAAGTTTGACTACAGTAACCATATCTAACCAAGCTTCAAGTACCAAGATAATTATTTCATTTATTTCTCATCAGATCAACTGTTCATTTATGCAGTTTATGCTTTATTTATAGGTAGCATAACTGTTACCTTTTTGTTTACAGTTCTGCATATATAATATGACAAACCTATAGGAGACTTTGCTGTAAGAGAATTAATCATGTTTTTGTTTTCTTTTCTCAGGTCCGGTCAGTACCCACCACCCTTCCCTCTTAACATCACCCACAGTTTATACTTTTTCTTAGAAAACCAACGGCTCTTTTAAGAGCCACTTCAATAATCAACTCACTCACTCACTCTCCTCAAGTAAGTATTGCTTTTTAATTTTTTTAATCTTGCCCTGCTTTGTACTTCTCAAAGTCTCTTTCACTCTCTCCCGTTTACTCTTATCTTTATTAGAAATGCCAGGCCAGGGGTCAACAACTAGAAAGTGTGTGGTCTGCCATACACAACTAAATGTAGCTTGCAAAACCTGCAACACATGCAAGGTAGAGCAGCCACATAAGCTTCGGGTAAAAAAGAACTGAAGAAATTTGATCAGAAGCGGGAGAGCTGGGTGCATGATGAAGATATGCTGGTATGAAATTGCGATTATTGTTTTATATACATACATACATACATACAACATATATATGTTATTTTGCGTGTTTGTTATGTTTTGTATTTGTCAAGGCCTGGAAGAAAACCAAATGCTTGGGGGTCTGAGGTTCTGACACCCCGTTTGCACTTGACTGAGACATCCATTACATGCTTGGAAAGATTAAAGAACCTATTCAAGGTAAGATTATTTTTTTATGTATTAAAAATTACAGGTAAAAATGTGGCGCCTTCTCTCAACTAATGTAGTACTCAGCTTGTGATTGATGCTTTTAGTTTACAACTGACTTTTGACAAATGTGTCACACACACACACACCACGTGTTGAATGCATGCTCGAAAGTGACCCATGCAATTTAAAGGGATAGTTCACCCAAATAATTAACATTGTCATTATTTTCTCATTCTGACATTGTTCTAAACCAGCATGAATTCCCTTTGTCTATTGAATACAAAAGATATTTTGATAATGTATGATGATGTTGCTCATTGACTTCCATAGTAGTTAAAACAAATACTATGAAAGTCACTGAGTACTGTCAACTGCATCCTTGCCATCCTTGCTCATCAAATTATCATCTTTAGCATTCAAAGGACTAAAGATACTCATATAGGTTTAAAATAATGAGTGAGTAAATGATGACAGTGTGAACTATTCTTTTAACCCATCTTAGTGAGTAGTAAACACACACACACTGAACAGTGGGCAGCTATCACTGCAGCTACAACTGCTCTCAAGTGTTGGGAGAGGTTAAAAGCTAGCTAGCTTTATGTAGCTGATCATGTTTAAGTATCAATAAAATAACATTAATAACTCCATCTGCTTGGTTGTCAGTTTAATCTAAAATAAAATTAAATGCACACACCAGATGATCCAGTCCAGACACAGGACGACAGACGATATTAAACTAAGCTTGAACTAAGCTTGAACTCTAATGTGGATTAAAGGGTTGACATTTTATTCTACAAATGCTTGCAAATAGGGCTGCAGGATAAATTGCATGAAATTGTCCTGCACATCTCATCAGTGAAGTCAGTTCTTTGATTAGCAGTAAATCACCATCACCTGTTTTCAGATGGAGCAGCATTTACTACACTAAGCTGTGTTTCTCTGAAAAGCTAGGCAATATCCAGTTCATTGTCACAGGCAATTTGTCAACGATGATAAATGCAATATTGCGTAGCTTGTCAGTGTACTTCGCTTTGTGTGGTAAATGTTGCTCCATCTGAAAGCAGGTGATGGTGATTTACTACTAATCAAGGAACCAGTGTCTGCATCTAGAGACCAAACATTGCACTGATGTATGTTAAGATATGTCAGCACAAGGTGTTTTTCTAATTAAAACGCTCAAACATGCATTTTACTTTGGGACTAGTATCAACTCTGACCAGGAAACCACCCCTAAAGGTGATAACACTGGTCCTATCAGAGTAATTTTACAATTGCATATATTTTATCATTTGTTTATAACATTAACTATCACATTGAATTGGTAGACACTGTAAATAGTAAATATTGTTGTTATACAATTTCAGTATACCAGTAGAACAAGTGGCACAATTGGTCAACATCCAGACTATCAAACATCCATCACATTTCTATTTTAAATTATTACTGTTTGGTAGAACAATAAGCACTTTTTACATTTGTAAGGTCTACATGTTACTACTGTGGCTGCAATTTATTATGATTATTTTAATTGTCGTTTTTCTCTTAAAATAATTGTTTAGGTGTTTGGTCTATAAAATTGTTAAAACGGTTGATCAGTGTTTTCTAAATAATTCTGTATTTCGAAAATGTAGGCGGGACCTCACAAGGTGTTGCAGAACAAGTCAATAAAACCTCATCAGCCCGAGTTGAATCCCCAACTGGACCACAAATGGCCCAACCTGATCTCCAGGTACCAGTGGCCCTGCCTCATACCAGAGCAGCTCCAACTGGACCACCAGCAGCCCTTATTGCACCACCAAAGTCCCCAATTTGACAGCCAGTATCCCTTTTAGGACCCTCAGGACACCATGCAACCCCACTGCAGCAATCTGGGAAAAGAAACCCATTACCCAGATGGACCCCCAAGAGCCTCCCCAGTTTCTCTTGGAAAAGGTAAGCAAAAAAGGAGCTTTATGAAGTGCATTGAAAATAAATTCTAAGCTTTATAAAAAAAACATACTCTTACTTTGTGTCATGTGAAACTGTAATCAAATTAAGAGTCCTGGGATCCCTGCATTCAAAGCATTTGGAATAGGAGTTGCAGAAATTGATATTTATATACAGTGGTGGTCAAAATTATTCGAACACCTGACAGATCTGAAATATTGATTTTTTTTTTTTTTCCAAAACATGATTACTTTTCATAACAATGGTTGCTTTGAGCACAACAAATATCAGATGAGGTGAGTCGTACTGTTTTTATCCACTTTTAACTTTATTATTTGGTATGTTCACCTTTTGCAGCAATTACAGCAGCACATCTCTCTGGCATAGTGTCAATATATTTACTCAGAACTTTATCGGTAATGTTATCTCATAGCCCATGTGGGTTTAATAATCTGTCAGGTGTTCTAATCATTTTGGCCACCACTTTAAGTAATGAAAACAGCATTTCATGAATTTTGACGAGAGGTACCATCAATCAAATAACAGTTTTGTGTGTGTTTGGCAAATTCCATGAAATGCTGTTGTCATAACTTAAATCATGCCTGTGTTTGCCTATATCTAAGACATCGTTTTGGTGGGCTCCAATTAGGGGTGCAATATATATTGACTCTGTACCTTTATCACAATATTTCATTGCATAATATCATAAAGAAAAACTGCATACTTTCTGTTGACTGTGTGGCTTAGTTGCGTTAGACTTAGAGCCCACTTGGAACTGCTAATGATCATGTTTCATTGGCCAGTTGCCCAGTCACGTGCATGTGTCCATGCAAGTATAAACTGTCTATTTGAGATTATAAAGCTGTGGAATAATAGGCTATTTTTTGTTGTGATTACTTTACTGTGATGGCGTTATTTCTTACTGACTGTACAAGACCTTTTGCGTCCAGTGCTCACCGTGTGCAGCCTTTATGAAAATACGTTTTTATTATAAACTGGACTAATTTACATAATAATTTCTACATTTTAAATGTTTCTCTGTTGTCAACAGATGGTGTGAAAGAAGGCTTTCCAGCTCTGACTACAGTGCGGCCAGATCAAAGGAAAGGTGTGTTGACAACGGACAGTTAAATGACTTTTAAGCTAAATTTGAATTGGTTGATGGGGAAAAAGATCACAATCTAACTAGATGAATCAGCAATGGCCTTTAAATTCAGGAGGGGATATTTATGTAGTAGGATGAATCGCGTGCGATTATTAATGCAATATTTCCCCTCTTGTCAGTGAACTACGGCTCTGTGTAGTAAATGCGCTCCATCTGAAAGCAGCTGATGGCCATTTACTACTAAACAAGGACGAGATTTACTGACGAGATGCACATTACAATCACATGCGATTAATTGTGCAGCACTAGTATGTAGTTTATTACAGTCTGTTGTGAATTAATGAACAGTACTTATCTGCAGTGTGGAAACTGTTGTACATGGTGGTTCTTGCACTCTATGGGAAAGTACGGATTTGATTTAAGGAGTGTATATAAAAAAAAATGCAGACTATTACTCCCATTCCATTTTCTAAAATGTATTATTCAGAAATTCTGAATGCCCACACAATGTGACAGGGAGTGACAGGGATTTTTACCCTGTGAAGAGGGTTGCCAAATCCAGAGTTATTAAGGTTAAATGTAATACAACTCAAACAATACACGGGTTATATAATGTTCCAGTTGAAAAGGGATGATATAGTTTTGTTATTGATGTAATGGTCTTAAACTTATTGGTAAACACAGTAAATATTTGAAACTAAAAAAGTCCCACTGTTTTTTAGGGCCAGAAATGGAAGCAGGTGGAGTGGGAGCCGTGCAAACTTTGGTATGTACAACGTCTCAGTCATGCCAATGAGAAGTGGCATGTTCACTGTTAATTTTAATCTGTTGTCAGTATATCTAATTGCCACTAACACCTACTGTCCACAATTAACATGCAAAACAATTTAGGCAAATAATGAAATTAAGGTAGTATGCCCAAACTAAATGGCCTGCGTGAAGTCATAGTTCTGAGGATTTGTCAACCCATTAAACTCCTTGTAGAAGATAAGGTCGAGACAAAATTTAAGATTTTGGCATCATTGCAAAATGAGCTTTCCTTGTCTCTAGGTATTTATATAGATTTCCCTGTTACCTTGCTCATGTGCTTTTCTTTAAAGTCTCATTCTAGTCAAGAATTGTATCAGTTAAAATGCATCTTTGAACATCATAATAAAAAAAAATAATATAATATAATAATATAAAAAAGTTTTGCTTGTCACATTGTATGCGCAGATCTATGAATATGCTAATCTACTCAGTTGCACAGCTAAAACATCTGTATGTAGCATCTACTTACATGTGTAAGGTGCCACCCACAAGCCCAACGACGGATGCAAGTGGAGTGGGTGAAGGGGACTCGTGTTCGTTCCTTCCTCAGCGCTTCTAGAAGAATAATTCCATATCATGATTAAATTAATTTCTTTGATCTCTGTGTTTAAATTATAATCTGACTCCAATTTAATATACTAAGAATTTAGTGCATTATTCCAATTATCTGTTGACCATAATTTAGATGTTTGATTATTTATATATTCCCATAGTCTTAATTATTCGTTCATTAGGGACCCGATATCGCACAGGATATACGCCGGCCGTTTGCGTACATCTCACGGACACAAAATTGCCAGTTCTGATCTTAGTCAGAGGTTGCCGGGTAAACTAATATTTTTATGTCTGGCCGCCCCATGCTTGCTCCGATCATAAAAATAGTTACTTTAGTCACGATCATGCAACTTGCTAAGGCAGGTGATAGACATAAATCTGAGAGTCCTGGTGAATGTGCTACCTGCTCCATCCAACATCAAAACACCAGTGTGTACATATCATGACATACTTATTTTGCGGTAATATCAGACTCCTTCTAATCTACTGGAAATAATAATTTCTGAAAGAATTAAAATAAATCAATACAATTCCTGAAGAATTCAGATGAATCAAATGTAACAATTTATTATACCAGGCAGGTTTCAGCTTCAAACATAAATTAAACAATATCATACAGAATTTGATTCAATTCCAATTAATTAAAATGATCAACAGTTGCAAAAGTTACAAAGTCATACCTGGCAATAGACACTCTGGCTACAGAGTACTTCCATCATGAATATAATATACCCAAAATGGTGTAAGAAGATTCTGTTAAAGATTTCTCCCATAATGTTTGAATACACACACACAAAGTGTGGGGAAGTTTCTTACTATAGAATACTTCCATAATGTCTGAATACACACACCCAAAGTGTGGGGAAGATTCTTGCTAAAGAATACTTCCCAGAGTCTCTTGCCAAGCCACCTTATATACACAGAATGAGACAAAGAATAGTACATCTCAAATCAGGATTTGGTTGGTCGGTTCTCGTGACCTGAAGAGGAGCACCAAATGGGACTGTTTACCATCTGTAATCTAGATCTCCTCATGAGTTGACACCCATCACAGGAGTACAGATTATGTCTTAAGTTTTAAACTTTGATATACTTTCTCTTAACATTATAGAAATTAGACCTTTTTAACCATCGCACCATGATCTTTAAAACAACACCAAACATGAAGATGAAACCTTTGTAGCATCACAACATATGATATACTCAATGTTACATGTGTTTAGTATATTTCCAGTAACCAAACCCTTAAAGGAGAAGAGAGAGGGGGTGAAATACAGATCAGTTCCTGTGTATCCGTGACCCCTGTGGAGAGAGACAACAGGTCTCTCAAAAATAGACACAGAATGTGGTTTTTATTGTTTTATGGTCCAGCTCCAAAACCAAAACTTGTCCACCTGTCCTACACATGTATATGGTCTAAGACCAGTGGTCACCAATCCTGGTCCTGAAGGGACGGTGTCTCTGCAGATTTTAGCTCCAACCCTAATCAAACACACCTGAAGGACCAGGATTGGTGACCACTGTCTAGACGCATAACTGCTGAGCTTAGACTATATATACACATACATACACACACACACACAGACACGCACACACACGCACACACACGCATACACACACACACACACGCATACATACACGCATACATACATGCATACATACTACTGATGCACACGTTCAACTGTGTTGATGTGATTGGTTATATTATGTTTGTGACGTTGGAAACGCAGGTGATTTTAAACTACGGGGAATTAGACCGCGGAATATTTTCTCCATATAATTAAAGACAAAGTTGTTGAATAATGAATTTGCACATGGCTTGTCTTTAATTGTTAAAAACACCAAATTGAGACATAAACAATGTTAACATTGTGATTCATTTATCACATATGTTGTCTTAAAGTTAAATGTGAACTTCACATTCCTCTCTTTGGAGTTACCAGAACAAAATGCAAGTCAAGTAATGCTTTAACACAAAATTGATGTAAAAGAACAATGAAGGCTTTCTTTTGCATTGTTGACTTGCATATCCTACTGTGATTTAATAAAACCCCACCAAAACACAGCTTTAGGAAAACAGCTGAAGTTTTAATGTGTGTCTTAAAGGAAAACACCACCATTTTCAATATTTACTATGTAACTTAGATAAATGAATACATATCTTTTTTCAATGCGTGCACTTAACCTTTGTACAGTGCTTCTTGAATGCTTTAGCATTTAGCCTAGCGCCATTCATTCCTTAGGATCCAAACAGGGATGAATTTAGAAGCCACCAAACACTTCCATGTTTTCCATATTTAAAGACTCTTACATGAGTAGTTACACGAGTAAGTATGGTGGCACAAAACAAAACATGGAGAGTGTGGAAACCATGGAAGTGTTTGGTGGCTCCTAAATTGAACCCTGTTTGGATCCTAAGGAATGAATGGGGCGAGGCTAAATGCTAACACATTCAAGAAGCGTTGTACAAAGATTAAGTGCACGCGTTGAAAAAAGATATGTATGTATTCATCTAAGTTGAGGTAAGAACATAGTAAATATTGAAAAACTGTGGTGTTCTCCTTTAATGTGTCTACAGTTTATTTGCCCAACCAAACATGTAATTGCATTTTTTCTTTTTGTGTTACAGATAAAAGAAGTGGCCATTGGAGTGGGTGGCGGATGGGGACACTTGTTAGTGCTTCGGCATCTTCTTGGGGACCTGATACAATAAGAAGCACTATTATTTTCTCTGTGTAACTTGTTTTTCTTTTGTGTTTTAAACAAACCATTGTTTCCTGGACCCTTTTATTGCTCCTCCTTTCACTTGCTTTTTTGCTCTTTTTTGGATATTAATACTGAATACTGTTAAAACTGTTTTGCAACCAAATTATTGTCAATTTAACTGTTTTAATTGATGTTATATCCTACTGTGATGTAATGATGTTAAGTACAGTGAGTCTATTTACTTTAATTTTTTCAATAAACATTGAGGAATTCATTGGTTTCTTTATTTTCACACACACACTATTTATTAAAAAGTCTACTTGGTGAACATTCAAGACAACATAAAATGTATTTGCTCAGAGAATAAAAAACATCCATAGCTGCTGATCCTTGTATTATTTATAGGAAAACTGTTTAGTTTCTAGAAACAAGATATTTTGTTCTGCCTGTCTTGTGTTGTTAAAAACAAATCAATCATCCATTCTAATTGATCACATATTTTACCTACACATTTTATCTATCAAGCAATGGAAATGATGTGGTTTAGAGCACCTCAATTTTTAATGTTGATAGACAACTCTATACAAAGCTTTTTTTACTTGAAGATTGATGGTGGGAAATAAGTAATTGTTTATACATTTAATAATTTTGCAGATGCTTTTGTCCAAAGCGACTTACAAATGAGGTAGCATTAAGAGCAACACAAGAACAACAATACATAAGTGCACCAGAAATAGTCTCAGTATATAAACCAACAATACATAAGGTGTTGAGTAATCACACCATCATTTAAATGTTGCCAAATGCATTGTGAACTTCTGAGCAATAGAAAAGTTTTAAAACATCAGTGTGTCATATAATAGCTCTTTAAATTAGATGATGATTCTGAAAATAACCACTTACCCATATGTGCACAGCCCAAACAGACAGACATAAAATTAAGAGGATGGACCCTGGAGTTCTGCAGTACATTACTTGAAGCTAATTGGGATGTGATCAGCCCCCCCCTCAACTGTTGCTGCTTTGAGGGCCATCTATAATAACACTGTTATGAGGCCCACAGTAGTGTTTGATTCAAATAAGAAAAAAATTCATTAAGGAATTGAATACTATGTCTGACAAATGCACTGGACCATTTTATGTCTTTGAAATGTGTGATACAAGGGCTGAGTGGGCAGAGTGAAATTGTCATAGGACTAAACCAAATATACAGTTGCTTTGCTTTGATATATTGACCTCTGAACTATAAAAATGATGCATATATGTGAGTCTCATCATTCAGAAAAGGAAAGGGACTACAATGATGAGACGAACTGTTTTACAAAGCCTTTGAACTCTTCCATCATGAGGAGTACTGTTTGGTGTGATCACTAATAGATAGCATCACAAAACGTGATACAAATTAAATTTCACTTTGCTGTCATGTATAATTTTTAATTCTGACAACACTATTGTGCTTCACTTCTGCATAACCCTAAATGCATACTCATGCTGGTATGCTGTTTTTTCCAGCAGGGAAATCATGTGTTTTGGTGCTGGTTTGCTGATGACCAGCATAATTCCCATGCTGGGTTGGTGCTGGTGGTCATCGCATACCACCACCAATCCCATGCAGGTCATACCAGCAAGAACAGCATGCTATATGTTGTGTTTTGGTGCTGGTATGCTGGTGATCAGCTAAACAAGCACCAAACCAGCATGGGAATTATGCTGGTCTATGCTGTTTTTTCCATTAGGGTTTAATATTCCAGACATGAAAAACACTATACAAATAATTTCCCTGTTGCAGTGTAATATAGACTGTTAAATATGTAGTTCTTAGGTTTGCAAACTAGGGTTGTAAATAGACCATTTCAAAAGATGTAAACAGTGGTCCAGAAGCACTTCCTGTTTCAGTTTTTTAACACTAGATAAATGTTGGGATAAATTACAACCAACAGAACATATAGAACTGAGTCAAAAAGTTAAACAAACATCTTAAAGATAATGATGTAGCCTATTTGTGAAATAACAGTCACAAACTGAAACAGGAAGTGCCTCTGGACCAGTATTGTTTACATCTTTTCAAAAGAACTATAGTATAAAGTGACTTTCTAACAGACATGCTATTGCCAAACAATAAAACATATTGTAAGAATTCAAACGAGTTCATGCTAGTTGCTAAGCTAACAGCCTGACCACAGACACATATAGGCCTAAGTAAGGTAAACGTATTGGGGGGAAAGATACTGATATTGCTAAGAAATCATTTAAAATGTCATTATTTATAATTGTGTTTCAGATTGAAATTTAGGCACTAAATGTTAGGGGCTGGCTATTTATTTCTATCCATCCATTGCTTATCTGTTTGGTTGGGCTACGCGGTGTATGCTACACCCTCAAGTCGGACTGGTCACCATCACTGATTTACTAATAGAAACAACACTCCAGAGAAATTTTAGGGTCTCCAATTATCCTATTGTATTCATTTTCTTTGGGTTAAGTTTAGTATGTCTAACTTTTAGGTTTTAATACAAAAAACACAGCAAATAATAAAAATAACTTTATTTACAAAGCACTTTCCCGTGCTGACAAGCATTTAATCAAAGACCAAAAGCATTCACACATACTATATGTAAATATATGTATTGATAGTACACATAACTTAAAAGTTAATCATCTTTGAACTGTCTAGTATTAATACCCTACTATTATAGAGCAAAGTTATGCAGCAGTGTAATGAAAAACTTGTATTAATTATAACAACTATGCCATAAATAATACAACACAACTGTATATACTAACTAATTAACAAGTTTTTATTAATATTTACCCTGTATTAAACTATCATATATTTTTAAGGCATAAATAAATAAAGCAGTTTTACATCTCATTTTCAAAACAGGGAAAAGTAAACAACGCTTTAGCAAACAATTTTGCAGGTACATATATGAAACAGTTTAATAATTACCTCAAGAAAATGGCATTGTTAAACATTTCCTTTCATTGAAAAGGTAACAACAGTATTAACTCATGCATCAAATATGGGTAGGCTATTGATCAGTCATTTATGTAAAGTATTTCATCTAATGACATAGTTAGTTCACTCCAAACGTATCCACAATCACTGTGAAAAAAACTTTATACAGTATAAAACTATATAACAATAATAGTAACATATGTAACACAGGCAAAATAGATTTGCACATTTTTCTACAGTAAATGTCATTATGTTGACAAGATGATATGGGCACAGTTTGGTGAAGTAACCACTGCAAGAGGATTGTGGCATTTGCAAGTTGTAGTAACACAGTTGACTGTAGGAGTAGTCTGTGAAACATTGGAGGTGGAGGGGAAACCTAATAGCTAACCTGCTGCTTGTAAATGGAGATATGGATTATCATACAAAAACTTATTTAACAGTAGTTTCCCATCAATCTATGAGGCTAATGTTGCTTACAGACTGCAGGAAACGGTTGTCTAAAATAAAAGCACTGCATCAGACATCCATTACATTTCCAAATAGTTTTATGTTTTCCATGAAACACACCTGCAGTTCAGTGTGACACACAGTCTAAATGCATACACCAGTTCAGAGTTCCAAATCCAAAATGTCATCTGAACTCTCATAATCCAGCTCTTTGTGGTCCTCCAGTATCTCCTCAGGCTCATCCTCAAGCAGAGAAACAGCATTTGGTCCTAAAGCAGTGTTCCTCACTCCCAATCCTGGAGAGCCGGTGTCCTGCAGAGCTTAGCTCCAACCTTAATCAAACACACGTACCTGTGATTTTCTAGAGATCATGAAGACATTGATTAGCTTTCAGATGTGTTCGATTAAGGTTAAAGCTAAAGTCTGCAGGACAGCGGCGCTCCAGGGTTGGGAGTGAAGAACACTGTCCTAAAGCCTGGCTGTAACTTGAGCAAACGTAGAACTTCTTCTCTACATCTGCAAGCCTTTTCTGAAGACGACACAGTAGCCAGCGATGACACTCTTCACTTAAACTGCCTAAAAGGAAAAAATTGAAGGGATGCATGAAAATACTTAGAGGTTTTACTTGAGGCTTATTTTGTACATTATGTTAATACTGCTTTCATTATGAAGGTCCAATTATATTCCTAAAGATTTCACATTAGTATTACTAATTACATTATACTATTAGGAAATAAATTTAAATACCTCCATGTACTCCTTTCTAAACTATATACAACAATTGCCATGCTTTCATTGTGTCTTGATTTTCTTTGTTTCTATCCTATGTAAAGAACTACAGATCATTAAGATCCAACCACAAGAAAACTATAACGTAACACTTCCGGATCTAAAAATGAGTGGGGTTTTATTGTCGTATTTGCTATTCAGTGCGTCTAATCATCTAGATTAGCTGTGATTTTTATCACCAAATGACAAAGGAACTTGATTTTAGAATGTGAAACTAACATGTGTCTTGAGACTTTTGTAAACCTTATTTATAGAAACCAATGGCATGTATCATTGCAAGATGGTAATAAAAGTTAGCCTCTTACCACTGTTTTTGCCTGAAGACATTTCTGATATCATTTTCCTGATGTTCCTAGCCAGGCTTCTGAGATAGTTGCGGTGCAGTGGTGTCTCATCTCCCTCTTCACAATGATCTTTGCTTCTTGAAGGCGCACTTTTGAAATCTTCTTGGTGAGGGTGTTGCTGGATTCTGAAGTCACACAAATAACAACATCTTAAACACAATTTTGACTGGTATATTCTGAAAAGCAAGCAAAACAAAAGCAGTGCATGTACAGCCCATAATCTGGTGCAGGGTGCAAAATATTTGATTCAGAAAGTCGGCTATGAGAGGTTAAAAAGAAACACTCACACAGTAAAGATTGTCTCCCTTTATCCTTATATCTATATAAGAACAACTTCTTATGCTGCTTATGAGCCTTTAAATAATTCTCCTTATATCACATGTGGTGTAAGCCTGCTGAAGACCTAGTTTCAACATCACCCTAATGAAAAATAATGGACTAAATCTTCAGAGTAGCAGTAAAATTAAAATGAATATTGTAATTGTGTCATTCAATAATTTAAAAGTACAGACAAAAAATATTATGTTTGTTCTTTATCTGTTGTTTCTCTCAAAAGCACTTTTGGTGCAAAAGCACATTTGGTGCAATGAGGCACGACGCCAACTGGATGCCCCGCAGGTGTGCATTATTTTCAAATAATTCAAAGGACTGGAGTCAATTATTCCTCTTATACCACGGTTACCACAAACATTGCTCTGGTGCCTATTTTTAAGACATTTGACAAGTTAGGTGTGCAGTTATCAGAAATTAATGCATACCCACAGAACATTTCTCAGCCAATCAGAATACAGCATTCAACATACCCCTGGTATAACTGCAATCAACAAAAATGACTAAATGTTTTAGATGAGTTATCAACATACCAGTGTGATTAAAAAGGCTGGCTTTTCGATGAAGACTAAGAAACATTTGTTCAATTCATTTCTGAAGGTTGTGTAGGTCATCACATCTGGTACCTACCAAATCCTAAAGCAAAAAAAATAATACAAGTAAATGATTATGATGTCTTTTAGGCTGTACATGTCCCAAATCAAATTAATGTCTCAAAGGAGTTTACAAGGACACAAGTTTATTGCGATTAAAACAGGACATACCTTTAATTAAATACTTATACATGGCAAAGATTCTCAGTTACAAAATTGATTATCACACTGCAATATTGTAAACCAATTTTAATAATGTCCATAAAATACATTACCATCAGTAGCCTTTTGTTTGACACCTTGTACCCACTGATTCACAATGTTCTCAGGACACCCCAGTTCACTGCTCAAATCTTCCCGTCTCTGAGACTCAGCCTTTCTGAAAGAATGCCATAAAAATATGTTTGTCCTTGCAATCTTTAAAAGTGAGAAAAATCTTTGTGTCTATATAACTCAGTCATAATATAAGACCTTGATGTATCTGCTGGATAATGCTGAAGGCCTTCTTGCTTCCGTTGGTTCCACCCAATAGCATGGACAGTTAGCATGTCATTCCTGGCTATTAACAAGACATGTATGTAATGAAGGAAGAAAGGTCCCATTAATGCTTGTCGTATTTCAATGAACCCAGAAACTGACAATTGAGTTTAAAATTTAAGAGAGAACTGCATGCCAATTTTTTATGTACTTTGAACAGTTACAGCTTACTCTTATGCAATCTCAAAGTACTAGACAGAAAGAATAAAAAAGTGAAAAAATAAAGACAGGTTTCCTAAAATATTATAAATAGGCATCAATTAGATACTTGGTTGTGAGGCCACAACGAGACAGGTAGCTGTTGACCATTTTGACCTCCTCAACTGCAGTTGTACCAGCACCTTCCTGATCTTTGCCAGATTATCTAACAAATGTGTGACACCTATATTACAACCATAAACAGTTACAGTGTATTAATAAGTAATACAAATACAGTTTCAAATGGTACCATAAAGAATATGCATTACCTGACACTTGGTTGAATGAGCCTTGGCATGCATGACAGAAAGGAAAGGTCTCATCTGCAGTAAAGGTCTGAGTTCCAACATGGAGACTGACGCCTTCTCAAGGTATGGCGCATACTTGCAAGCAATATCTGTTCAAAAGAACTCTCCGTTTGTGGCTGCTTGAAGCTCCTTCTGCAGGTAGGTATAGGAGGATAAGAAAATATTACTCCCCGGCACATTAAGAGCTTTGAGTAGCACTCCGTGTCTGCAAACAACCACCTCAAGGCCCTCTTCATCAAGTTTGCTTACTTTTCTGTTAGTTTCAAATTACATCACACCAACAGGCATCTTTATAATGATTGTAGACAATAAAGGTTTACTTTTAAACTAAAGGTTTTTCAGGATTCATGGAGCATTAAAAAGTTAATCTTCTGCTTTCTCTACTTCAGGTACACAAACTAGTTGAAAGTCAGGGTGACAAATTGATATGTAATAATGAATGACCAAGCTATTAAACTAACCACTTTGGGTGCCAGCACACATTCCCATATCCAAATGATTATTTTTGTAAAACGCACACCTAACCTGCCAAATGTCTTAAAATACCCAAAGCAATGTTTGTGGTAACTGTGGTATAAGCATAATAATTGACTCCAGTCCTTTAAATTATTTGAAAATAATGCACACCTGCTGCGTAGCAGCCCACTGTCAAATATTCCTTACGTATTATATAAGCTCACAACAGCTGGGATACATTAACTATTTAATAAAGCAAAAATTACACATTTCAAATGATGGATTTAAATCAAAAAGTTTCTTTTTCCTTAAAACTACAAGAGTAAAAGAACTTACTCTTTTGACTGACGGAATCTGTAGGTTTTTCTGTTGCCATCTGCACAAAGAGCAAGCATTGTTGGGTGTACATGCCGGGCAGGTGAAGTGCTCTACACTGGATGTTTGCATGATCACAAGTGCAGAAATGTGGAGGTCTCACTGTAGGCAATAAACAGACTGAAAAGAGAAGTTCAATAATTTGTGAGAAAGCATTAACAATGGGCACAGTAATATAGCTTAGAAAAATTGAGGCTGACAAATCACAAATAATCTGGTAGAACATGGATACCTGTAGCTGAAGCTTTGTATCTCTTCACTTCTGCTGCTTTTTAGTAGTGGACCTCCTTCAGCATTTTCTCCACCTATCTGACATTAAATGTACTCCCTTTAATGGCTGTTGCTTTGCCCTTGGGTTCCTCTGCCTTGCATAAAAGAAAGTGTGCCTTGTATGGTAATACTGAAATACAGCCAACTCTTGAGCAGTTCACACAATTTTTGCACTCTAAATCACACACTTTAGAATTATCACAATACTGCAAGAACACAATCTCAACAAATATACTCACCTTGATTTAAGCAAGAAGCATGTCTGCTATGAAAATAAAACCCTCTGCTCTCCCTCTGTCTTGCTCAGCAGCCATTTCAACAATACTACATTGGACAGACAAAGAGGCATAGGCTAAGTGTTTTGGACAGTGAGAGAGAGAGTAAAATGAATAAAATTACAATACTTGAAAACAGAGAAGCTTGCGAAAGAGTGAGTGAGTGACCCTTTTACTGTTTGTACACAATGATGACGTGGCAACGTATGCGCACGCAGTTTGGCAACGGAAGCACGGCAAGAATCAGCAGTGAAGCAACACAGACAGAGAAAGTTAGTTTAAAAAGTTGACTTATCTTCTACACAGTTACCAGATCCGTGTACTATAGTGGAGTGGATAGAAGACGTTAGAAGATGGCCAAATACTAAACATATATTATATTAGTGCAACCAAATGCTACAACCAGACGTTTTGATGTGGGGAAATCGTTTTAATAAACTTTCTGAGTTGCTTACACGTTAGAACCACTGGGAAATAACATCACTTCTGTTGCCAAAATGCGCACGCAGGCTATTTGATCACGTGGGCTGTAAAAGGGTCTATTGAACTGGCTCTTAAAAGAGCCGTTGGTTTTCTAAGAAAAAGTATAAACTGTGTGTGAACAGGGAAGGGTGGTGGGTACTGACCGGACCTGAGAAAAGAAAACAAAAACATGATTAATTCTCTTACAGCAAAGTCTCCTATAGGTTTGTCATATTATATATGCAGAACTGTAAACAAAAAGGTAACAGTTATGCTACCTATAAATAAAGCATAAACTGCATAAATGAACAGTTGATCTGATGAGAAATAAATGAAATAATTATCTTGGTACTTGAAGCTTGGTTAGATATGGTTACTGTAGTCAAACTTTTACACACTTTCTTCTGACAGATTTATTAACAACAATTACAGAACATAACACAATCAATTTTAATCCATTCTAACGATCAATTGACATAAATGTAACTGCACAAACTAGCCTTATTATATAAATAATATTAAATAATTAAATAAATCTATTCTGCTCACCAAGGCTGCATTTATTTGATATAAAAACACTTATAATGTGAAATATTATTGTAATCTGAATGTAATAATGTGAAATATTATTGTAATCTGAATGTAAGTGCTGCTGACGGTGTCAGCAGCGATCGCTCTCTGTGATCGATTGGTTCCGCCTTGTATGTTTAGATGAGCAGATTTACAATGAACACAATTATTCACTTAAATCGGTTATTTTTTCATTTAGAGCTTATTTCACGAACTGCATTCCGCGCGAAATTAATAAAACTACTGGTTTAAAAACGCTAGAACAACTGTTTAGCAACATAATATAATGCAGTCACTGCAGCATTCTGTGATTAATACATTAGCTGATTATCAAACAGTCATCCAATAATGTTTCTGACCTTAGTAACGTAAAAACCACTATAGATAACTCCATAGTCCACACACGCAAATTAAATGTTATGCTGCACCAACTTTAGGATTTCTTAAATGACCGCACCTGAACAAACAACTATGTCCTAAATATGAGCCAATTGGATTCTGACCAAACGCGTGCACTGACTTGTCTGTTGCCTTTGCGGTGATATTATATTGCTGAGGTTGCAACAAAGACTTAACATAAACACAGGATTTACTCAATTTTAGTAACATTAATCACCAAATTTCCAAGAAAGCCTTACCCATGGAACTCCAGAGAACGCAATATCACTGCGTCGCTTCTCTTGTTGAAGTTGTTGGCAATAAGAAATTATCGCCCCCTATTGGTTATCATCCTCATAAATGCGTGTCATTTTCACGCCTGGAGGAGGCAAAGCGTGACATTGACACGCATCCTCTAGTGGACCAGCGTGTCTATTACACGCTTTAGCGTGATACTGGGTTGCAAAATCTTATATGCTGGCTAGCCACATATATATTCGCATAGTTATCTTATTTTTTTTATCAGTAACCTAGAGATAAAATAAATGTAAGTTTAATTTTGCAGACAGCAGAAGAAAAAATATTGTACACCTACTCTCCTCCTATAAATCTAGTGCATGAAAGGGAAACTCATAAAAATGCACATGCAATAAGGTCAATAGCACTCACTAATTGAGTATATTACAATTGCTCGGTCTCCCCTGCTATGTCACTGTTAAAATGTCTTTAGATATACTGAAACGTGTTTACACAGTCTTCCCTACCACCCATTTCAGATGCAAAACAGAATTGTAAACCCTTTTATTTTCCAAATGTGTCAGCTCTGGGGGTGTAACAATAGAAATAATGACAAATAATAATATTTCAAACATGTGCCCAGAAAAGGATAATGCAAAGAGCATAAAGTCTAAACAACTGGGCACCTAAAGATAAAATCACAGACCAAACAGTAAAACTTTTGTCAAGTGCGGATTCACTACTTAGAATGCTTTTGCAACCTCATTCTGCCAAGTACTGCAAAATCCCAATAGTACAGTACCTAAATATTAGAGGAAAAATGCTTAGACTTAAGCATGCACATTCACTTTTGACACATTCCACACTCTAAAAATGTCTGGGTCACCCTTGACCCATAATGGGTAAATATGCTGGGTTAAAAATTGATCCAATGCTTGGTTATTTTAACCCAACTGCTGGGTTATTATACCCCATGGTTGCATAACAACAACCCAAAATTGGGTCATTTTTAACCCAGCATGTGTTCTGTCCAATATTTACCCATTATGGGTCAAAAACAACCCAGCCATTTCCAGAGTGCATGTATTCTGTTTACACCTTAACGTGAGCAGGATCTAGCTAAAAAGGTCGCTTGTTTTAATATACATTGCTTTTGACCAACATAGAACAAAATTCTCTGAGCAATCCAACACAAAATATCCAGAATTTTCCTCTGAATTGATTTTGTTTTAAATACCTAATAATATGTATAACTGTAATATTCACTGTAAATACTTATAACATTTGTTAAATTCACTTCAGTCTTAAGGCACAGTCCTACGACAAAAAAAATGTCACTTAAACACAAACAAAGATTAGTTTTCTGTGTATCAGGCAACGGGTAAACTGGAAGTACCAGAGTGTGCAAATCATTAGCATAAAAACCCAAACATAGTGCACTATTGGAAAATATGTATGGTTTCTTTGTGCAAAGTTAAAATGCTTATTATCTCCCATACATCAGTTTGTGTAAACCTAAGTGTATACCACTATATGGTACAGTAAATCACCACATTGCTTTTTGTTTGGCTAAAACAATTTTTGTTACACATTTGAATGACCTAAGAGAAAACATTCTCCCAAAAGCTTAGATTTGTTTTTTCTGGTTTTGCACATCACAAACCTGTTTCTATTCTTTAAACTTGGACTAAACATCAACATTGTTCAACTTAAGGATTATGTAACATTATACATAGCTTTGTAGGTCAGAATTAATTACAATGAATGTTCATCATCCCAGTTATACAAACAAATTAAATAACACTGCAGGTAAGTAACACTGCAAAAGCCATAGTTTGTACACTTTTAAATAAATTGTACATATTTTAAAAAGAGCAGTCCATTTGACTTTTTCACACAAGATATCTGCAGACTTTTTTAAAAGATCAAAACTCTTAATTCACCCAAAATAAGCATTACTGACTGTTCAGAATACTTTTCAACATGTAGACTGAGGGGCTGATCTACTCTTTGTCATTTATTGTGATATGGTCCACACACACCACACTATAGTCCGTTGAGTGTTTAAAGAGACAGTCCCGCATAGATGCAGGCTCAAATCATCCCTCACTGTAACACACACTTTTCTTTACGACTTCCATACTTCCTGCGCCTCAATTCCAGACCTCTCTCCAACCTTTCATCCTCTTCAAGAGCCCTTGTGGATGAGAGAGAGACAGAAAGTAAAGAAAAAAAACAATACAAATAAAAATGCTTACATTTTCTAAATGTAGCTATCAGACAACATTCTTCCTTAATGAGAGGTGGCCATATCACATAAATATCAGCAGCTAATACGAATGCAATAAAGTCCAACTTTATGCAAACGACTTGAGCGAGCCATACAATTTAGCATCATTCCTATCTACAATGCTGATGAGTTTCATACTGAAGTTAATACTTAGAGTTTGTTATAATCTTTGGATGTAATTTTTATGACGAAAATGTCTGTAGCTGCATTTCCATTACCCTTCAAATTGTGCGAATTTGAAAATGCAATTAATGATTTTTCATAAAACTTCAAAAAAACTGCAATGTTTCTTCGCATTACATGCGTAAAAGTCACATTAACATTCTTCAATGATGGAGCGGTATGTTTGGTTGGACGACAAGACAAGTGAGTTCGACAAAGAGGTGTGTTCGACTTCATGTAGCTTCACAAGAACCGACAACCACATGACATCAGAATACAGCGATAGCAATTCGGGCTGCTCTGTATGCTTTCAAGTCGCTGTATTTTGATGTCATCCGCATGTCGGTGTGACGGTAGCCTACTGTTAAATACAGATGACTTATCACCAGACAGCAAAATTAGTCACACAGTCATTAGTTAATGGAAATGCCATTATTTCACAATAGTTTAGAACATTTAGAAAATTGCGTCAAAGTTCTTTTTACGATTTCACATTAACATGTAATTGATAGGAAATGAGATAAAGTATATTTGGCGCCCTATCTGAGGGGAGTGCTCTGAGCTTGGAATTTTAGCCAAACCCAGATAAGAGTACCCATCACCCTTTAACAGGTTGTGCCTATTTTGCCATATAAATATTAAATCTCACCCTCGTTCTTTGGCATCTATGTCATGCACTAGCTCATTCCTCTGATTAACTAAAGACACCAACTCCTGCAACAACAACTGCTCTCTGGTTTTATGAGCCTGTGTTTTCTTCCATTCTGTGGGAACAAAAACAGAATATGAAAAAAGGGAACTATTAGAATATAAAATTAAGTAAGAAGTAAGAAACTAGCAACATGTCACAAAGTGGGAAATGTTTTAAACACATGCACATGCTCCTGGATATATTTTCCATTTTATCTCACTAGAATGAATTTATAAATTTGAAAAGAATGCTAAACCTTCTACAGCCATTAGATCTTGAAGCTCTTTCTTCAGCAGCTCAAACCTTCTCTCTAAATCTTGTTCCTCTTGTCTGTAAAAGAGCAGAAATTGTCAAATGTTACGTTAATCAATCAATCTTTAAATTAGGAATTGTAGATATCCAATCATTTAACTGAATACAACAGAAGTAAATGAGAAACAGTTTGAAATCACATACAATAATTGTAGATGGTCTTGTCGCCTGATCAAAGCGTTTTTCTTGTTGACCAGGGTAAACCACTCCTGAATCAGTTTCTCTTCTTCTACACGATCATTACCTGTAGGTACACAATGATATCACAAGTTTGAAATGATTCACTGCATTGTCTATTATGCAGCACCCTATACAGAATGAGCTGCTTTATGAAGTGGAAGAACATTTTGACAATTCCATGGATGTTACTTAATTTACAAAACACTATAGTTACTTTTAGTAATAAGTGATAATGTGTTCATTTATTAATCAATTAATGATAGTTACAGTATGATTATCTACTTAGGCCAACATCTTCTGTTTGCCCTTAAAGAACAAGTTCGGTATTCTACACTCAAAGCCCCGCTCTCAGACCGCCCACGATGAAACAGAACAGTTCCGACTGAAACTTGGACACATGATGCTGGCCCGAGAATTTTTGGGTGTTTGATGTTTTACCCCCCATCTCTACAATGGCTGCATAGGTGCACTTGAACAATCTTTCCTAAAATGCATTGAACTTTCGTTTACAAAGACGTGAAACTCACCCAGCAACCAATTCCCAATCTTTAATTTCCACTGACTTACCAGATTCCATAAGTTTTCTCAGTTTCCTCTCCACAATATCTGCCCTATGATCTATTTGCTTCTGTTCAGTCTCCAGGGCCTGCATCTCACTCAACACATACTGACTGACATCCTGCACACACAAAATGATAAACACACATGCAAATACCATAGTGTGCTCCTGAATGTAGACATATGTGACACTATGACGTATGTGCAAGAATCTATTTAAAACCAAGATTTAAACGATTAAATATTAAAAAAATTAAATGCAATGAAAGACGAATGAAAATTTGGCACAATTGAGGACCTGCTTGTCTCCTGTGGCGCCCCCTTCAGCAACCGCTACGTTTTCTATACATGCACACAAACAGAAAGACACGTCATCCAAATGCATACAATAGTTTTTACAAATACTTTTAAACTTTACCTAGACTTATGACGCATGTGAAATAAAATATCAAAAATAATCTGATTAAGAGACTAGGAGCATCATAGTTTGACTTCACTCATTGAAAGTTTGATTTAACTTACTCAGCCAGCCAGTATTAAAGATATTAAGATTATATTTTCATAGAATTAACACACATATTTTCCACTTCTTGCTCACTAGAGAAAATATTTTATTATAATCTATCAATGTCAGACATTAATGCAAAACATCTTTGAAAATTATTAATTATATAATATATTTTGAGCAATTTAAAGTGTGTTAATTTAAAGTGTGTTCTTACGTGACTCTGAACTTCTTCCTTCAGTTTCTGCTTGGCCCGATGTAGACTGGGTAAAAAACATAATGTAGAGCAGCATTTACAAAATTAAGCATGGCTCGGGAAGATTAAATAATTACCTTAATTGTACATGTTCTATTAAAATCTCATTTTATAAAGAATGCATGAATGGACAGAGCACATAGATGTACAGTATTGCAAGCCACATATCCCTAATTATTTCAATTTTAGATATGTGATATTGCTACTGTACTTATTCTACTCAAGCACAGTACATTACAATAAGCACTGTTTTGCTTGTCAGTATGTATGCTGTACTCATTTGTATAATTCTCACGTGAGCCTCCATTCAAACTATATTCCCAAAGAGATATTGTATTCTACTGAATTTAAAATATTGTATAATTTATGCTGGGTACACACCAAAAGATTTTTTACATCTTATAAGATTTTCAAAATGTGATAGACCACAAACATTAGGATAAAAACGGGGTATAAACATCCGTGCGGTTGCCACAAATCGACAAGCTGATCCTCCATCTCTGCTGTCCACATCAACTTCAAGTTGTGCCACACCATGACTGCTTCCGTCTTCCATCATCTCGCTTTCTGACTGGATATTGTTTCGTTTCACGCGCGTTTGTCCTCGGGGTCCCTTCCTAAACATCATGTTTAATATTTACAATTTCCGATCGGGGCGACTCCAACGTTCTTCCAATCAGGTTCGGACACTCTTAACACACCGCACACCAAGGAAAAATCTGATAAAATAATCTGTAGAACCATGAAGATAATCCGGACATAGTTAGGATTGTCGGAAGGGGGGGAAATCGGCCCAAAATAAGCCCGATTATCTTTTGGTGTGTACCCAGCATTAGATGCATTACCTCTATAGCACTCTGCTGTTCTTGCATATCAGCTTCATCCAGTGAACTTTCCCGTAGCTGGGATCTGCGCTTTTTTACTAGATCTGCATCTCTAACATGAGAAAAAGCCTTGGATGGAGTTCTAGGTGGAGCCACTGGAGGCTGTGTGCCCCCTGAACCTCCAGCTTGGCTTAGGCCCTGCGTTCTCTTGGTTCTTGGAAGTGGCATCAAAGCACCAGAATCTCCCTTAACTTCTCCTTCAGCCGAGTTCGCACTGTTCTCAAGAGTGATGCCGCTGCTCTGGAGTCGTTCGGCACAGTAGCGAGCAGCAGCTTCGGGGTCAGCTTCCTCTCTCTTCTCACCCACAGCATAACTGGACTCACTGCTGTTCTTTTCAATCTGTATGACACTTAGCTCCTGACCCGTGGAAAAGGTGCGAATTTGATTGAGATAAGTCATCACAATGAGCCGGTCGGGCACTGCCTGCAGCACCATGTCTGAGGGCTCTATCAGCCTGGAGATTCCAAGTTCAGCAAAGCCATCAAATGCCTGTGAGCAAACACACTTGTCATAATTATGTCAATCACAGAATTCAAAATTAAATAAACGTTTCTTTAATAAAAAAAGTCTTTGGAATTATGAATGCAGTTGAAGGAAGAAATTTAGATGAGAAATTTTGAGAAAGTTAAGTCTCATATAGAAACATGGGAACGATATGAAAAGTTGGGATGTTAGGTAATATAACACTCATAACAATCTGTCTCCTAACAAAAATCATCTCAACAACTTAAGTTAAAAGTCCAGAATCTATGGCCTAGTCCACATGGACACGGGTATTTTTATAACCGTGAGTTTTTTCACGCGGTTCAGCCGTTCGTCCACACGAAACTGCAGTATCAAGGCACTGAAATCGAGCATATTTGAAAACCCCGGCCAGGGTGAGCTTTTTAAGAAACCCCGGTTACAGTGGTGTCGTGTAGAGAGTAAAACCGGGGGTTTTGCCTTGCGACGTCAGAGTGTGCGCCGTTATCTACTGTGTTTGACGTCAAGATTGTGCACCGCTGACTGCTTTGTTGATGATTCTGTGCAATGGCGGACATATCTTGCTAATAATATACTGTGCTAACAGGGCTTCTAACATGTATACAGATAGATGCTCAGTTATCTCACTATATTGTGGAACACGATTCGGGTTATATCCCCGCCTGCTGGTGTGGCATGCTCTTGACAGCGCTTGATAGCGTGCTTTTGCCTTATCGTGTGGATGAATATTTAATTTAAATCGAGCACGTGTGGACGGGATTTTTTTTTAGGGAAAACTCAGATTTATAAATATACCCGTGTCCGTGTGGACTTGGCCTATGACAGGGGTGGCGAACGTCGGTCCTGGAGAGCCGCAGTCCTGCAGAGTTTAGCTCCAGCTCTAATCAAACACACCTGAACAGGTAATCAAGGTCTAAAGAGTTACTAGAAACCTTCAGACAGGTGAGGTTTAATCAGGGTTGGAGCTAAAAACTGCAGGGCTGCGGCTCTCCAGGACCGACGTTCGCCACCCCTGATCTATGAGCTCGAGCCCCTAGGGATCAAACCCAAAGTTTCCAGACCTCTGACCAAGGGTGATTGATCGATCCTGTGCTTGAGAAAGGTCTCTCCGAATGTAAAGCTCTCAAGGAGCATCATCCAGGAAAGATATCAGAATTAAGAACCAGACTCGGGAGGCACTCATAGCAGGCAAACCTGTTATTCCTCTATTCAATGAGGGGAACAGGAGATTGGTCTCTGCCTAGAGAAAGATCTATTGCACTTGCAGGAAGTGTTTCAATGCAAGAAACACAGCCATCATTTAGTCAGTTTATGTGCCAGGAGAGATGGGGCCCTCCTACAGACCCCGAGCTGGATGGGCATTGGAAACCACACCCCAGCCCTTGAGAGAGCATGAAAACAGTGAAAATCCTGCGATGGAAATATGTCCATGGGTGGGACCCAAAATAAGAAACCAGAGTCTTTTTCGCAAGTAGGGTATAAAGCCATTGGCAGATAACCCTTATAACCTTGAACTGATTTTCAGAGATGAATCCCCCTCGCTTGAGCCAGAACTGAAATAGTCTCATGTACCGTAGACCGAATGGGATAACGTTGGCTGCTGGTGCCATGTGACCCACCAGCCTTTACATCTGGAGGACTGATAACTTTTGACCTACCTTGTAAAAAATCGTTGTAATTTTTACTGAAAAAAAAAATAAAGATGCTATGGTAAAAACCTGTTAATTGGTAAAATGTAGTGTTTTTGACAGTAGAATGTGTTAAGTACTATATATTTTATGGTGTAAATCTCTATTAAATTTAACTGGATTATACATGTACTTTTATGGTAAAATATTGTTAAACTTATGACCCTTATAAGTTAAAAATACTGTAAAATCACCATAAAATTTACAATGAAAAAAGTTAAAGGACGTTCCCTGCATAACTCTTAACATTTTATTTTATTTTATTAAAAAAAAATTTACTAGTTACAAACATGAGTGCAGTTGTTAACATGTTTCCTGTATTTTTATGATGCTTTTCTGGAAACCACAGCTGCCAATTTTTTACTGTAAAACCTAAGATTTTTTTACAGTGTAGTCTGTGGCTGTGCACAGTGGCAAGTATCACCTTGACATCTGCAGCAGACAGCTGTGGATGTATCGTAGCCAAATCCTACACAACCCAGAGAAAACGGGTTCTCTAAGCTGGAAAAACCGCACTCTTCTTGAGGTTCAGTCCCAACCCCAGACACCACATACGGGCCAGCATACCATCTCGATGCCATGCAACCATAACCAGCCACTCATCAATATAGTATGTGGATGCTTAAGTTACAAAGAAGCCAGAGCTACATCAACACATTTTATAAAGGTGCAAGGTGAGAGAGCTAGGTCGAAAGCAAGTACTCAATATTAGTATGCTTTGAAGGCAGCAGAGTTGGCAAAATACCCACACAATGTATGAAAGTATGACTAGCTGTTTTTCAGCATGGTGGTAAATCAGAGTGGAAAAGCAAAACGGCTACAACTAGAAAATGGTTAGCATCAGCACCAATTATAACCCAGGAACTAAAACAAGAAGTGAAAATATTTGAAAAGAGGGAAGATCACCTTTTTGTTGTTGTGTTTAATGTCATATGGATCCAGCATTTCATAGTTCCTGATGGCAGAAAATTTATTAAACAAAATGGTGAATAAGATTGAGAAATTTTCTACATATATTAACTTTTGTAAAACCTAAGACAACAAGGGTCACGTCTTTCTTCCAAACAATACAGCCTTACACTTTATTAGGGTGGAAGTGATGCAAGATGGCACAGAAGGCAAGGCCGTTTCGCCACGAGGTGCTGAAATTTGTGATCTTCACACCCTTGTAGCCTTGTGTGACCTTTTGGCACCATTCCAACAGAGACTGACTTGAGTATACCAAGCTTGCCATCTGGAATTGAACAAACAAATGAAATATAACATAACTTAATTCACTGTTACTGTGGTAATTTAAAGGTAAAAGTGTCAGCAGCAGCTCCAACAACCTCTGTTTCATTGGGTGCAGTGTTATTTGTGGAAATTCCTTGGAGGTCCATGGCATCTGCTGCAGCTCTCCTTTTATTACGAACGGGGACTATAGGTTCATCACTGCCCTTTACTGAAACTTCACTTTGATAAGCTGATGAGGGAATGGAACTGTCTTCTGGGAACGAGGCGCTTAAACGTTTCTTTATGCGAGGCATTGGCACAGGAAGATTAGCTGTATTGTCTGATGTTTCTTGCCTAGAATAAAATAAAAATAGAAAAATAATAAAGAATGACTACACAAGTATTGCAATACAGTATTAAACGCATGTGGATATAGACAGCTTCAGCAGTAACAACATAAACAAACAGCTTTCGTGGAACACACGTAACTTCCTACGCAAATAATTAATAACAACAAAGTCCTTTTAGAGTAGTTTATTTCTAATAACAATAAACAACAAGTAGATTACCTTAGTTCAAATCATAGCCAAAGCGTAACAAAAACTACACTTAGCTAACGTTACTGTGTAAAATGTGTACTATATAATGTATGCAATATTAACTACAAATCGGCTGCCAAACCTCCCATCAAATAGAGCTAATCCATAATCGCCATCTCCCCTCGTCTTTAGGAAACCAAAATTTATTATTTTCGACAAGGTATTTTTTTTTCAAGAGTTTAGTTTAGCAACTAATCAGACCATTAAACAAACAGAGACCTGAAGTAAAGTTACGCTCAGACGCGTAATCGCAACAACGCACGTGCGTCCGATGAAACCGTCTATAGCATTTAGAATGTAGGCTATATTAAATTTAATTTTGATAATTTAGCCAATTAGACAATAAAACCAAACAAGTACCAATATCATTAACTTTGCCATTTAATTATTTTAATTTTAATTGGGACATTGGTATAAAGAACACAGATAAGTAGTTGAGCGTAAAACACTGTACAACAACAAAAATATCACCAGATATTTGTATACTTGCAACAAAAACAAAAACTTTCACAAAAGAGACAGAGCACCTGCAGTAATCAACAGAAGCACTTATAATAATTTTTCAGCAAATGGCACGATTCTTAACCATTAGACTCACCTAGAAACATCTAAGCCAACACCCGTGTCATCTACAGGGGTCAGGCCCAAATTGTCCTCACAAACATGTTCATCAAGTGCAGCACCAATGTCTTTTTCACCGACTGCTGTCAGGTCAGTAGCAATCTGCTCAACATTTACCATATCAGAGTCCTTTACACTTCTTATGTTTAGTTTCATTTCATGGGCAGTTGAGGTGTTTACATTCATGATTCCTATCCCTACTTCGTTTCTCAGTTGTGGGGGGAGTTGCGTGTCTTGTGTGGAATCCTCTTTGGCAATTTCAACAGAATATTGTCCATTTTCCGAAAAGGGAAGCTGTCCCTCCTCTGAGTCTGCAAAACATAAAACTTCAGAGAAGCTCTCACCAGAAAAGCTGGCACTGAGGTGCGTTTCCAAATGGGTAACTATATCAGGTTTGATTGTATCAGTTGGAACTCCCTCGCAGATACTAACATCAACTGATTGTCCTAAAGGTGGTGGACAGGCAGAAGGATCAGGAAGGTCATCTGTAAATGAACCACTCAGACGCTTCTTCACACACGGCAGTACAACTGGTAAATCTGAGCCCTGATGCTCTTCTTTTTCAGAAAGATCATCTGGAAATGAACCACTCAATTTTTTCTTCTCATGTGGCATTGCAACCGGTAAATCTGAGCACTGATGCTCTTCTTTTTCAGGAAGGTCATCTGGAAATGAACTACTCAGACGTTTCTTCAGACGTGGCAGTACAACAGGTAAATCTGAGACCCGATGCTCTTCTTTTTCCATAAGTTCATCTGGAAATAAACCACTCAAACGATGCTCTTCTTTTTCAGGAAGTTCTTCTGGAAATATACCACTCAAACTCTTCTTCTCATGTGGCATTGCAACCGGTAAATCTGAGCCCTGATGCTCTTCTTTTTCAGGAAGGTAATCTGGAAATGAACCACTCAGACGCTTCTTCACACGCGGCAATACAACAGGTAAATCTGATACCCGATGCTCTTTTTTTTCCAGAAGTTCATCTGGAAATGAACCACTCAAATTCTTCTTCTCACGTGGTTTTGCAACCGGTAAATCTGAGCCCCGATACTCTTCTTTTTCAGGAAGATCATCTGTAAATGAACCATTCAAATTCTTCTTCTCACGTGGTTTTGCAACCGGTAAATCTGAGCCCCGATACTCTTCTTTTTCAGGAAGATCATCTGTAAATGAACCATTCAAATTCTTCTTCTCACGTGGTTTTGCAACCGGTAAATCTGAGCCCTGATACTCTTCTTTTTCAGGAAGATCATCTGTAAATGAACCACTCAAATGCTTCGTCTCACATGGTAGTGCAACTGGTAAATTTGAGCCCTGATGCTCTTCTTTTTCAGGAAAGTCATCTGGAAATGAACCACTCAGACGCTTCTTTACACGTGGCATTGCAACTGGTAAATCTGAGCCCTGATGATTTTCTTTTTTAGAAAGATCATCTGTAAATGAACCACTCAAATGATTCTCTTCTTTTTCAGGAATTTCTTCTGGAAATGAACCACTCAAATTCCTCTTCTCACATGGCAGCACAACCGGTAAATCTAAGCCCTGATACTCTTCTTTTTCAGGAAGATCATCTGGAAATGAACCACTCAGACGCTTCTTTACACGTGGCAGTACAACCGGTAAATCTGAGCCCTGATACTCTTCTTTTTCAGGAAGGTCATCTGGAAATGAACCACTCAGACGTTTCTTCACACGTGGCATTGCAACTGGTAAATTTGAGCCATGATGGTCTTCTTTTTCAGGAAGTTCTTCTGGAAATGAACCACTCAAACGCTTCTTCTCACGTGGCCTTGCAACCGGTAAATCTGAGCCTTGATGCTCTTCTTTTTGGGGACCAATGCTACTTATATCCCCACAAGATAGGGGGGTTGGAAGGTCATCTGGAAAAGAACCACTAAGACGTTTTTTCAGACGGGGCATTGGGACCAGCATACTTGAATCTTGAGGCTCTTCATTTTGGGGAACAATATTATCTGAATACCCCAGAGAGAAGGAGGGGGAGGTTGGAAGATCATCAGGAAATGAACCACTCAAACCCTTCTTCACACGCGGCATTGCAAATGGTAAATCTGAGCCCTTTACTTCAGACTCTCTTGCAGTGTCTTTAATAGATTGAACTTTACTCTTCTGCCTTTTAGGGGCATATATTTGTGTGACTGTTAGTGCCTGCCCATCAGACCAATTATCAGGTTGTAATGTGTGAAACTTAGAAGACAAAAGATGAACATTTTCTTGGGGTGTGGACTTCTCTTTTTGGGATCCTGATGGACACTCAACATTTTTGTCCACCTTTGTGTCATTTTCAGCAGCCTCTACCGTAGACGCATCATCAGTTAAAGTGGCAGTCTGGCGTTTTTTGCCTCGTGTCAATGGCACAGGTATTGGATGAGACTCTAACACTTTCTCTAAAGATTGACCCTCATCTAATGTAGCTGAAGAACTTTTAATGATGGAGAGTTTTTCTGTTTCTGACACTCTTTCTGAGTCTGTAACATCTGCACCATGATGCTGTACATTATGTGATATACTCTGGGAATAGTATGTTTGTTTTATGACACAGATATTGTCACACTGAGTATCTGGTTCAGAGGATTTCACAGCTGAATCGCAACCTAGTGTCAATAATGATGAATTCTCTTGTTTCTTGGTTCTCCTTGGTGGCATTAGTTCTTTTGACGCTGAATCAACAGCGTCTTTGTTGGTTTTTATGTTACTTATTGTTGGTGAGGATGGTAAGGATATAGACAGTGTCTCTTCATCAGTTAATTCGGCCTTTGTCCGTTGGAAGAAATAAGAGACTTTTTGTTCATTAAAGTCTTGTGGCCTTAGGGACAAGAATAAAATATCACTACATTTGTTTGCTGTGAATGATGGAATAAAGTCTTGAATGAACAAAAGCTGCCATATGATGCAAACGTGCCCAAACCAAACTAAATACATCAGCTCCATTTCAGCAAGCAAGCATTCCGCAGCAAAAAGTACAGCCTCAGAAATTGCACACACAACATGTAAATAGACAAAATTAAAGTCACAAAATTAGGTTTTGGTCAGGAATCCAAATCCAACTTGCCAGTTAGTGATAGTCATTACAAAAGAACACATTGCCATTTTTATTAACATACCAGAGCTTCAGTATATCATTTCAAAACTGCTCTGCATGCTTAAAAAATTAACAAAGAAAACACTGGCACTGAAAAAGTAACATCTTTAAGAGAGCACTAAGGTTACAAAAATTACAGAAAAAGGTACTAAAATTGATAATTCTCTATGATCAGCCTTTGCAATGCCTCACACAGGATGGAATAAGTCCTTTTACATGATTGAGAGCCTGTTTAAACAGAAGTGCCCACCATGGTCAGCCACCAACACTGACAGCTAACCATTGGGCATTGCTGTAAAAAATGTTGTATAATTTGACAAACTAACTACAGTAGGGACATGAGCTGTTGTCTCTGAAAGGCAACGTTGAAAAATACGCTGTCTATACAAGATTTGGTAATATTGAACACTAATCATTTTACCCGACCTTTGGTAAAAACAGTGAAGAGTATAAGATATGTGAGATACAGTAATAGGTTGAGGACCATAGTTATGCTAATGCAGGTGTCTCCATCCCTGCTCCCGGCGAGCCACCGTCCTGCAGACCTCAGCTCCAACCCAGCTCCAACACACCTGTCTGTTATTATCAAGCAACCCTGAACACCTTGATTAGCTGCTTCAGCTGTGTTTGATTAGGATTGGAGCGAATATCTGCAGGACGGTAGCACACCAGGAGCAGGGTTGGAGACCCCTGTGCTAATGAATGCAAAAACAGGTATGTTTACTTGTATTCCCAATGTTCATTGTTGCAAAGTGCACGTATCTGAATGAGGCGTGTTTGGGATGGGACTACCTGTATGTCTGAGGGGAATGGGGAAGTGGCATGTGTTAGTAATCCAGTTTGGTGCCACTTGTGAAGAATTAGACCCAATGACATAAACATTTTATAAGCTCACTAAATAAATGTATGAAATATGTGCTAATAAAAAAAGAGGAAAACTCCAACAACCAACAATTAATTTGCAGAAGCCATGCTGACATTCGCGAGACTCCGAGCTGGGGTTGAATGCAACACTCCTAACAAACTCACCCCTTTTCTGGCAATAATGTGACTGAAAATTCTGCTGCTTGATCTTGTAATCTCTTTAACTTTACAATGTCCTCCGTCACATTCTCATCAACACTATTAGTTTTCTTAAAATCCTGCTCTTGAGCAACACCTGTCCCCTCTTGCACCAATGAGTCAACACGCATGTTGTCCTCTTGTTCCTCTTTGGTCATCTCATTAAGATCAGCCTCTGTCAAGGGGGGCCATTTCCTCATTAGACAAAAATCCTCTTCTTCTAAAGAACAGCTTTCATTCTCTGTCGATGAGAGTGATGATTCCGAACGACCACCAACCAAACGCCACATGTAGGGTTCAGCATAATCGAACACTTCAGGCTCTGCTGCCTGTCCGAGTGCCTCCAATAAATGATCACATCCACTGGCCATCTGAATGCTTTTGTCCTCATGATCCATAGAAAAAGAAAGGGTGTTGGCAGTATCTAATGTGTCCAAGACTGATTCGGTACTAGAGGGCTGCCATATTGCTGCAACGGTCTCATAACTAAGAGAGAGTAACACTTGAATTAAAACGTAAAAATGTTTCCCAAACTAAAAAAATGTAAATGCATGACAATTATTATAACATCAGAACACATGGAAACTGATGCTATGCCAGCCATTCAAGTTACAGTATGAGCAATCAATTAAATTTCTCAAGAAAACATTTAAATAGATTGTACATGTCAAAAAATTTACCAAAAACTTCTATGAGCAGGGCAGCCTACCAAAAAGACCAGCCATGCTGGTCGCCAGGATATGTTATGCTTGGGAAATTATACTTAAAATTGAGATCTGTGTCAACAGGCTAATGTTTATATCTGTTTTGTTTTTGCTTACCCTCTGTGAAAGACATCAACTATAGTCTTAACAAGACCAGAAGATCCTTCTTTTTCTGTAGAAGTATCATCTGCCTCCAAGACTTCCCACCCTAATACTATATCAGTATCGCCTTGCTCTGTGGTATCATGGATTTTACTAGAAGATTGCTCTCCAAAATGTTGCTCTTCCAGAAAATACTCCTGTTCACTACTGATGCTAATAAAGAATAGGTTACTTTTCAAAAAGAAGGCAAACTGACTGTTTTATGTTATTCATGTGCATTATGCAAAAAAATTTCAGGCACAACACAGGATGAGATGATATAACAAACTGTTAGTCACATAGTCACATATTTATTAGGTAATGCAAATAATTCTGTGGTGAATTTTATTAGAGAATTTTACAATGGGGCATAACATAACTGGCATACATGTCTTTGCATAAACCTTCAAAATGCTGAAGATCTCAAGTAAATATATTAAGAGTTCAGATGCAAAACCATCTAAGTGGGTCTGACATGTTTTTTTTAAATGAGCATTTTTTTATAAGGCTTTTATGTTTAGGTTATGCCATTTCTCTTTAATGGCAATGAAATTAATGAATTTTCTTATTACTCATTTTATTTCGAATTCTCCAGTCATACTTTACTATCCTTTCTGTATAAAGGTAGAAGAATCAAAACCGTGGTGTCAATTCACAGAAAGCTAAGGTATGGGAGACTATGGTGATATCAATCAATCTTACTAACTCAACGAGACATATTTATATATTTTATTAATTCCCAAACCTGACCATATCATGCATGCTGCTGCAGCAACCAAGCAAAAATATCACCACAAAGCACAACACTTTAAACTATTGATGAGAACATCATGGAAGCAATTTGACAAATTGATATGCATGACAATTTCGTCAAAAGGTTATCCTGTTTGCTGAGAGAAAAAGCACAAGACAAACGCATGAGCCATAAAATACTGCAAGTGTGTGTCAGACAAGTCCAAAGATAAATCACACAGCTTTGTTCATAACATGTAACGTTATAAAACGCCAAGTTTTACCTTACAGCTCTCAGAGTGAAAGCTCCTTCTGAACTTAAATATCTGTAAATTTTGAGTGTAAAGTTTTTGTTAAACGCGAGCTGAATGAGCTAAAGATGATGACAAATGGGCTAAATTATTGTTTTGCATTGACCTGAACAGCCAAGTTATGGCAGCCGCCACCCCCTGCCATACCCAATTGAAACCCCGGCTCAAACATTTGGTCAATATCCAAGTATATTTGGTTAACTTCATTTAACCGGGTAAAAAAGTCTTGCAGCTTGCTGAAAAATCCTTTGCATTTGATGAACATATAATACTTGCAGAGAGCATTTGGTCAATATATGTAATATTTTGTTGTTTAGCGGCTTTTGCATGTGAGCTTTTTATATATAATACATTAAATGAACACAATAAAACATATGAAGAATTAATTGATAAAGTCAAAAATACTTTGTCAAGACAACTGATGCACATGCAAAACAAAACAAGTTCACTTCTAATAGTTTTCACAGAAAAACATGCTTTGTAACTCACCCTTTAGGCAAGGGCACCTCATAAAAATATTCTATTTTTATGGCCTTGTCTATAAAGGAACAAATACAAAGAAACACTATGTACATTTTAAGAATACAGTAAATATTACTTAAACTTTTAAGCCACACTCTTAGTCTCTTACCGGTTTCTTTCATTTCAGGCATTTGATTTCTTTCTGATTCTACGAGTTGGGTAAATTTGGATTCAGATTCAGTATGTTGGTGGGGTGGACTTAATGCAGAGGTTAAACTTGTAGAAGTATCTGGGAAACCAATAAGTTTTGCCTTAGCTGGTCCACATGGCACTTCCGTTACTTGGTGGTTAAAATGTATTTCATTGGTTACAGGCTGGGCAGCTTCTGGAGAAGGTTGCTCAATAGATGTCATTGTGCACTTTTCTTTTATGGGCTTTTCTAAGCAAGAAAACCCATAGATTTGTGCCTTATCAGTGCAGGTAGGAGCAAGCAAAAACATAGTTTTGGAATCTTCTTCAGAAATCTTTGCATGACCAACAGACAAAATAAGTCTCTCCTTAAAGGGTTTTATCCACATCGATCTCTGAGTTGACCACATGCTAAGTTGAGATTCCTCTATAGATACAAAATTTACTGAAGGAATTCCTAATTTAAAAGAAAGATTTGGGCATGAATGTGAAATATTGACTATGTCTGGCTTTTTATTTAGATAGAAACCTTCCATTTTAATGTGGGGTAAAGAGGGAAAACCAGGTATACAAGCTTCTCTTGGGCAGGTTGACACTAGTGAAAACATGTGCAAAATACACCTGTAAATTTGCTCAGATGATGAATCCACAAGTTTTTCTAATTTTGTTTTCAGTGGCTTCTCCATTAGGGACTTTTCATTAGTAAGCCACAATTCTGCATTCACTTCACTTTCACTTGATGAGAATCCAATGATTTTTGACATCTTCGGAACACACTGATGAATTTCAGTCATACTGGGAGGCAGCTTAACTTTGTGCTTATATCCATATGGGAATCCTGGTATACTTGCTTTTAGTGGACAGGTTGGGGCCAATGCAAACATTATTTTTGATAAGTCATTGATCCAATCCAGTCCTTCAACAATAGCAACATACTTGCTTCTAAGAGGTATACTGTACAATGTTTTCTTGTCAATTGACCTGTCTAAATGCTTTGGTTCCCCTTTAGAAGAAAATCCAATAATATTAGACTTCTCTGGGCAAGTTGGAAGGATGTGTAGCATTATTGGTTTGGGCACAGATGGAAAACCTGAGACACAGACCACTGATGGACATGTTGGCGATAATGCAAACATTCTAGAAATGGTTTGTTGACGTAGTGTGTCCATGTCCACAACAACAGGAGGTTTTATTGGGTTTGACCACATGGTTACTGCATTTACTGGCCAGTTGGATGTTTTAGGTGTCTGGATGCTCTGACAGCCAGCTATATAAGAAACCGTTGGGCAAGAGAAGTAAATGTTTTGCATGCTTGGCTCAATGTGTGATTTAGGATGAGGTCTAGATGGAAATCCTGGAATACATGACGCTTGTGGGCATGTTGGTGCCATTGCTATCTCTAGATGATTGCCAACTTTTCTAGTGCCAGTGTCAAAAATTCCAGTTGGTTTCTCCTTCAAGAAATTGCAGGATATTATCGACTGTTCAGTAATCCACTCTACACTTGGAAGGTCCCTTAAAGATGGAAATCCTGGGATACTAGAAAGCAGTGGGCAAGATGGAAAAAGCTCCAACATACTTGGCTCTATTTGAGCTATAGGGATAGAATCCAACATCTGTGCAGCTCTTTGAGATTGTAGGGTTAATATATCATGAGGTGCTTCATATGCACATTTGGCATCAATATTCTGTTTCAACTCAGAAATTGTTGAATCTTTTGGATTAGTAGATAAGAGATTTTCCTGACTTGACTCTTCACATGACTGAATAGTTGTTATTTTGCTCATTGGGGCAGATGGGAAACCAGGAATACGTGTTGAACATGGACAGCATGAAACCATGGCCACCATCCTTACAGTGGCAGAGTACTCAACTGGACATTCAATCTTTAAAATTGGCTTGGGTTTTGTGTGTTTATCCAAAAATGACGTTTTTATGCTAAGCCACTCCTCATGATGCTTTTCTTCTGGAATTTGGGACCGGGAAGGTGTGCCAATAACGATGGATGTCTCTGGGCAAGATGGACACAATGCACTCATTAAATTTCTTCCCAAAACAGTTGCTCTCTTAGCAGATGGAAATCCAGGAATTCTCGATTCATTTGGACATGTGTAGGTGAGAGGTACCTCAGAGTGGGTTTGAAAGGGTGTTGACAAAATGTTATTTGTAGATTTATGTGTCTTGTCCCAAATTATAAATAAACCAGTGGGCCAGTTCATTATGTCTGTTTCATATTGGCTACAATGGGCTGTAGATGGACATCCAATAACCTTGGAAAACAATGGACATGATGGAAGAAGATCTACCATGTTTGGTACACACTTTTGCTGCACTCCTGTATGATCTTTCGCTGGTGAATGCACCAGACCATCTGTAGTCTGTCCTGTCTTCAATTCATAAGCCAACTGATCTGGTCTTTCTGTTGATGCCCATAATATACCCTTATCCACCGCACTGTTTTTAGCCAGACTATCTATGCAAGTCTCACTTCGTGTGGAAGAAGGTAGGATCTGATCACTTTCAGATCTGAGGAAAAACATTAGATGGCAAATGTGAGATTTTATGACAAAACAAGATGGCACAATGACTGCATGCATTATTCCATCTCAACAGTTTGTGCATCATCTTTATAAACCTACTGATGGTGCACTAGTGAGCGCATCAACCTTTATTTTGTCTCCACCACTCCTCACATGCCATGAGTTTTCACACCATTATGAATTTTCGACAGAGCAATAGCTACCAATGTTAGATGCAGATGTAAGGTGTTTACTGCAATTAGTGCAAGACAAAGCACTGAATTAATAAGTTCATATTTTGTCTCATGTTTCCTAAAAAAACTTACCTCTTCCCCACAGTCAATAATAGTGGCATGTCTGGTATGGAATGCCACATTCTGCAATGTATGTTCCTGGAAAAAGGTGTAATGGAAAGTATTTTATGCACCTTTCACTTACGTAGGATCAGAAAATAAAGGTTTTTATTTTACACACACACCTAAACTTACCCCCTCTCAAGGATTCCCTTATCTCCTTCCTTGGATGAAAAGTTAATATTCTCCTTGGTCTCCTCTAATACAAATCTATGGTCAGATTTGTTTGGAGAGGAAAGGTCTACTTTAACATCTGTCATACCAAGCACTGTTGAATATCCTTGTTTGTGGCCATCAAATTGTGTTGACCATAAACTACTATATGTGGATGGAAATCCAGGCACACTTGACTGCCTTGCACAAGATGGCACAGTAATCATATCTGCCATTTGAAAATTCGGCTGATGCACATAGTTTATTAATGAAGTGCCTATCATATTTGACTCATCCTTCAGGATCCGCTTGTACAGAGGCATCTCCCCAAAAGGCCATGCGGTTAAAGAAGTCCCATTTCCTAAGTCAAATGATGGAATGCCAGATATTTTAGTACGATGTGGACAACATGTCATAATAGAAACCATACTTGGTACTTTTCCTTTCTTTTTTGGCCCTGGGGCTGATGGGAAGCCAGGCAGTTTAGAACTGGTTGCACAAGATGGTCGCAAAGCTAACATATTTCTTTTGATTGCTTCATCCTTGATTTCCCCGTACTGAGGCAGAACAGGATGTTTTAGTTGACAAAGCCTACTCTTCGGTTGTTCAACCCATAATGGTGTCTCATTTACAAACCACTGAAATTCCACTTTGGATATTTTGCTTGATAGCATTCCAGGTACTGTTGAAACTGTGGGGCAAGAAGGGGAAATTAAAACCATGACCAAAGGATGTGCAGAAGGAAAGCCAGCAACACTTGCTTTAGCTGGGCAACATGGCAAAATAGCATGCATTCTAAAACGTTCTTCGTCCTGATAAGCAACTTTCATCTCCTTAGGTGGGTTCATTGGTGTTTCTTTTAAACACCTTCTCACCAAAACAGCATTGTCCTTAAAAGACCAGTTATTTACCATAGTCTTATCATTTTTGCTCAGGTGTAAAGAGGAGATTCCTGGAGTTTTAGCACTCAGTGGACAGGTTGATAGTGTGCCAGAAATTATTTGGGTTTCAGGCATGAGCCATGGTGCAGAAGGAGATCCAGGTGTTCTTGCGTTTCTTGGGCAAGATGGTATCATTGATGTCATACTCTTATTCGCATTGTTGTCTTGTGGAATCTTATACTGTTCTGGACATTGGTAGATTGAATGACATGGCTGACATGCAAGTGTCTTAATCCAAAATGGTTTCATGTTCTCTGGCCATTCTGCTTTTGCAAGGATCTGTATAGAAGATAATCCAGAGACCAAAGTGGCTTTTGGGCAGGAAGGTAAAAATTTTGTCATATTGTATGCAATGTCTTGTTTTTGTTTTGGAACAGATGGAAAACCAGGAGTTCTTGCTTTTCCTGGGCAACATGGCACTATGCTCATGATTCCCCTTAATTGATTAAGATCAATGTCTTCCGGAGGCAAAAGGATGTTCAAATATGACTGATTTCTTTGTGCAATTATTATAGATAATTCATCGTTGGATGGCCACAGTTGGGCAATATTTTGACATGAATTAAGATCTTTTACAGATGGAAATCCAGCAATGTAGGACACTTTTGGACAACATGGCAAAATACTGGCCATACTCGTTGGTATACCCGGTTTTGGAGCACATGGAAATCCAGGAATCTTGGGTGCTGCTGAGCATGATGGTTTCAATGCAGCCATATTTTTAGCTTTCATTGAGGACATTATCAAACTTTGCTCATTACTTTTCCTAAAATGTCTCTCCCATAATACCACATTCTGTTTACAGTATCCTTCATCTGACCAAATAATTGGGTATCTTGAAGGTAAACCAGGCACTAGAGAGACTTTGGGACATGTCCAAAGGAGGCTAACCATGTTGGGGGATTGTTCCATATGAAACAGCAATGATGGAAATCCTGGGATATTGGCAGTTTTTGGACAGGCCGACTGTAGCAACATCATATTCTTCACTGTACTTGTGTTATAAAATGCATATTCCAAATCTAAACATTCCACTGGTTTGTCTTTCTTAATGCACTCAAATATTTTTACAGACTCAGCCCTATATGTCAAGCCCTCTGGAAAAGTTAAAGATGGCATTCCTGGTAGCAAAGCAGTTTTGGGGCAGGCTGGAAGAAGAAGTGCCATGTTGGGCACAGAAGGAACACGACTGACATCTTCAAAACATCTTGACACAACCATACTTTTCATAGCCTCCTCTCCTTCGCTCTTTATCTTATATTCAGAGGGAAGAATGCTAACTTCCTGGTTAATCAGCAGCTTGTCTACAAACAAGTCTCCCGTGTGATTCTCAGCTGTATCACCAGCCAATACGGATGTTGACCACGGAGACATTTGTGGTGATAAGGGTAGCATAGCATCCATGCTTGTGGTGCTGAGGAACATTGAAACACAGGTCACAGATAAGATGTAAAATGGATGTATAAGACGCAAATAGACAACAACACAAACACTATGCTGATTATATTAATTCAATTTTTACATGTATGCTAGCGTATGCATGTAGCTGTATGCTCAAACCTTTCAAACTAAACGCCATCATACAGTATATACACTAGTGTACAAGTGAAAACTAAACTGACTCAATTTATGATACAACAAGTGTGTCATTCCACACTTACCCCTTATCAATATGATGTGACTGGGACTTTTCCGGATCAGAATGAAGGACCTTTGTCATACATTCTAAACTTGTTGTCTGTTCTTGTATTCTATCCACTTTTTGAACACTACTTATAACATAAGAGGACTCTATCAAGGTCTTGTCTTTATGAGGACCTATCTCATTTGTTGTTTGCATTTGTGCAACTAATTGCGAAACAGCAAGCTCAGTAGAGTTCTGTATATTATCTGATGGCATGGACTGGACCTCATTCATTGAGGAAGTAAAGACAGGGACCACAGAAGATTCTGGGATAGTTTTGGAGACTGCATAGGTGGGCATTTTCTCTGCATCAGACAGTTCTGGTTGTGGCAGCTCAAAATATTTAACATCAGAGACATTAGGTGACATATGGTCATATGGCAGCAAGGAGGCCAAACTCTCTGGCCTAGGAAGAAAAGATCAGGACAGATCAGAACTGTTGATGTATCATTGAATAGAACTCATTTATTTAAAATGAATATATAGCTGTTGTTATTTTAGATGCCTGCATGCACAATCAACAGCTTTAAAGTCAATCAAAGTGCCTACAGGCAAACCAATAGCATTTGTATAAGCATTTGTGTATATATATCCAGTACTGACCTAATCTTAACTGATAGTATTAATCACACGGTCTGTGCTTTTCCCCATAGTAATATGTTTTCAAACCAAATCATATTATTTAATCTAAAAAGCTGATGTATTTATATAACACAAGTTCTTTCGGCTACCCACATTTGAACACCATCTCAAGCACTCTTGAAGTGACCATGCATCTCATGTTGATTTTGCAGCAGCCTTTCGGCCATCCCTTACAACTTTGCACCTCCACAAACTTCCGTCAAACTATATGACAGATGCTTACAAGCTGGTGTGCAATTTTAAAGAGCAGTTTATCTCATGGAATCAGGAAAGGTTGTGGCCTCTCATGGCACATCAATTGCTTAAGAGCTGATGGCTAGAGTGGAGGGTTGCAACCGAGGTATTTCCAGCACCAAACACTTCTCTCAGACATTATTACCATGTGTTGGGTATTACAAGCCGCACAGCAAAAGTGTCTGAGAAACCACCAGGGTGGCCTACATTCATGCCCCCTCCTCAGGTTGGCAGGAGCTTTGGGCATTTTGAGGGAAGTACCGACTCTCGTCAAGGAGAGCTTATAGGAATATTGTCAGCCATTCTAAGGCTGCTAGATATCAAAGAAATAACAGCAGTCAGCATGACACATTTCTCCATGAGTTCAGTAATGGTGCCTCAAAAGCAGAGGCTTTGCCCTCTGGGTGATCTTTTGTGAGTCATAAGGGTTACACAAAGATGCCCTGTACCCTTTCTCTATGAAATTATCACAGTTTCTACCATGGGTCCCACCCATGTAACAGACGTGGCCAAGGATGTAAAAAACCACTAGCCCTAATTTCTCTGCTCCTCTGTGTTTGCCAAGACCCAGTCCATTTGGGCCAGTCTGAGCATGGTTTTCAGAACTGATTTCTCTCTAGGACAGTGCTCCTTGGGAGATTCCCATCTGGATAGACCTTCTGTCTCATGCATGAGCCTCAATCCTTCACCCAAGGTCTGAGCTCTGAAAACGTCTGATAGGGACAAAATTATGATTTCCAATCACTCAAACAAGGATGCTGAGACCATTCTAAATGCTAGAGCTCCCCTACAAGGAGACTCTAAGACTTTGGTGCAAACAGCACCACTTGACCCCAGTTCACTGCCAGGCTGGCTCAGAGCTTGGATTTACATTGACTATATTTGTACACAAAAAGGTATTTAAAATGGATTTCGAAAAACTGGTATTTAATAGGAATTATGTTTCTTATTTTCATTTTACTTATTATAAATATGCAAATGCTTATACTTTTTCTCAGTTTATTAGTGCCACCAAAACATGCTTTATTGTGCAAAGTAACACAAATGTCTAATTAGATTGCTGTACCCATTTTATAAAAAGAAAACTGTCAGGCAACCAACCCACATTGACTTGCCTGAAACCTTTCTGCACACATTGGGCCTCATTTATGAAACAAGCATTTAACTGAAAACCTAGGGGAACATCTGTGCACACAAGACTTGAGTCAAATCTCACGTCAGGTGTTATTCATGTATCCAAGTTTTGAGTTAGAGTGAAGATGTATGTTTTACCCAGGAATACAGTCCGCCTAAATAAAAATATAACCATACTTATATGATTTGTCACTAATTTACTAATTCTAACTACTTTGTTGTTTGCAATAGTTTACATTATGATATTTAAATTTATTATAAGTTGTATGAATTTATGCAAAATTTTTAATCATAAAATAAAAAAGATACTATACTATTGTTCATGTGTGGACTGTCCCAAGTCCCAAGTATTTTCTTATATTAAATACTAATATTATAATATTTATGTTAATTATTTCATTGTTTAAATTACAAGGTTACCAGGTGTTTTTTGTGTAAATCAATTTCTCTTCAGTGATATCGCTCCAAACTGGACTTTTCTAACTTCCTTTGATTTCACTTTCAAACTATTTTATTTATAGGCGCTCTAAGCGAATTGAAGCGTTTTAGACCATAAAACATTTTTTGTTACATACCAGAAACATCTCCTCACTATCTGCCTGCTGCCTGTCCGCTGATCAAACTGTAAAAAAACGCTATCTCTGTAGACAGCCCAGGCTTAACAAACGGCAATATCAACAAGTGGCCAAACCTAGCATCACAAAACAAAGTATTCCAGCCAATAAACGACAAAAAGGATTTGGGGGTGGGGGTTGGGCGCGTTCATGAAAGCACGGAAGGGTGGGGGAGGAGTTAGCTACGCTCCGTCTGTTTGAAAACAGTTTCAAACGTCAACAATAACTAACGTATCGCAGATTCGCTTAGAGAGCCTTTAAACTTAAAAGGTAAAAGTTCAGTATTTATTGAGAAGTTCCTCTGCATGGCCAGGTTATGTTTCTTCAAGTCATGAACTTTGGGTGAGGCTTCATTTATATGGGTGTAAAATATTTAAATTATGAAAATTTTCATCTGCCACGTTTATGAACATACAATCATTTATACAATGAGATTGGTGGCATGCAAATGTTTCATGTATCACACAAGAACCCTGACATAAAATGATACTTATGCATGGATCAGGGCTTGTTTTTACGTAAGATTGATAAATGAGGCCCATTACGTTTTATGTTAACATACATTATCCATCCATTCTAACACTCTCTTACAGTTCAATAATTTCCAAACAACAAAGAGCCAAACTTTTGCATGCACACATTACTCTCTGTTTGTGCTCTTTAAAGGTTATTTACAAACTTTCATCAAATAATTTATTTTATTAAAGAACACAATGCTTCATGTAATGCATTACTCCATTAGCCTATAATATCCAAAGAGGCACACAAATGTTAGTGTTCAGTAATAGTGTCTATGTGAACACTACAGTCACCCACATAGCAAACACAACTGGTGTATCACATACAGAAGTGCAAATGACATTTATTCTCTCCAGTGCAGCAGCTGGCATGAATGTAAATCATTCTGGAAGCATCACGCATTTTACTCACCTTTTTGCAGGCCTTACAACCTCAAGTCCAAAAACAGGTTGCTGCTTGTCAAAACTGATGTTTGGTCTTTGGTTGCCTCCAGATTTGGAAGGGTGAGGTTCATGGTTTTGAGGAACATCAAGTTTAGTGTCTGCATCCTCTTTGGTTTTGGAAAATACACAAAGGTCATAAAAAACATGTTATGTCAAGGAAGATGCAAAAATCTAGAAAAAAAGATGAAAGAATAAAAGTTTGATACAAAGCTGTAATGTACACTCACCAGAACATACTGTATTTGGATATTCCTCCTCTGTTAATACACTTAAATGTCTGTGTTTCTCTAAAACAAATAAAAAATAATGCACACAAGGGTAAGATATTGTTCAGATAGAAAATCTATTTTCCACTACTAAGACAATAACACAGCACACAATGTGGTATTGACAGGCAGTTGAGCTGTCATGCATGCCAGCTGTTCTCAAAGACTTCTAACTCAAGTAGCGCCAGTATAACTGAATCTTAACATTAATCTAATCTCCATTCATGTTCCCTCAAATTTTTATCAGCAATGGCCTGGGCAAGTTAATATCTTTTTGACTAAAGTCTTAAAGACTGCAATCATCAAACACACTATATCATAACATTATTTCTATTAGTATAACGTTAAATAATAACTCGGGATCATTAAAGCTGCTATATAGGGTGACCACCCGTATCAGTTTGCGTTGTACTGCACAGCCCTATCTTTGGACCCTTTCTTACAACACACAAATATGCCAAATATTAAAAATGTAAAAGATTATTATTTGTGTACATTATAAAGATAAAAATGTCTACATGTCTTAATAGACAGGAATTGCATGTATCAGAATTACTTATTTGTAGTAATGACGAATAAAGTAGGATTGGAATATTTGTAGGAAAAGCTAAAAATACATTGTATCGTTCAAAATTATAAAAAATGTATTACAGTATGTAAAGATTAAGTTTTCTTTATTTTTTTATGGATTTCTTATTTTCTTTGGCACACTCAGATTCCAGATTTTTAAAAATGTGGCCACTGTTCACAGCACTATGTCAAAAGCAGCAACCCCGCTCACAAAAATATGAGTGTTTGACTTCATGGGGCGCTGCCAGAACCGACAGGCAGATAACATCAAAGTACCACGAGAGTGATTTAAAATCAGACTATGAATAATTTCTCAAATCGCTCTCGCTGTACTTTGATGATTCTTGTGGCGATGCATCAACACACGAATAAAAAAGAATAGGCTTTTTCCAATGGTTGAGAGGAAAGCAAAGAACGCTGTTATTAAGAGGCTGTGACGGCCGTCAGTAGAACGGGTGTCTCTCTCCATCTCCGTGAAAAAAACACACAAACTCTTTTTATAAGTTCGCACTCAGCTACTTGAAAAAATCAGACAACAACTACATCACAAAAATGCTAGTCTTGGTCCTCAACCTTAAAGGGATAGTTCACACAAAAATGAAAATTCTGTCATCATTTATTTACTCTCATGTTGTTACAAACCCACATAAATGTCTTTGTTCTGATGAACACGAAACAAGATATTTTGAGAAATGTTTCTAACCAAACTTTTCGTGGACCCCATTCACTTCCATAGTAGGAAAAAAGAATACTATGGAAATAAATGAGGTTACAAACATTTCTCAAAATATTCATTATTGGGTGAATTATCCCTTTAAACAAATCTGTAGCCTGCTGTGGTGTCTACAAATGTTTTTTTCCAGGATTTTCTTATATACATTATATCACAGTTTTAGTTTATCTTTCATTGTTTCAATGTTTGAAATTGTCCCACACAAACGTACTACTGGTGGTCACCCTAGGGGCTGCTAAACCCACCTTTAAATTTAAATTGCATATATTTTTCACCACTTTTGTGTTTGTGGTGTGCCATTTTCATCCTATTTACTTGCATTATCTGTTTGCATCCCACGAATAAACATACACAAAGCACACCTTTTTACGGGCCTTAGAAATGCAGAAATATATTTTACAAATTTTAATCAGACATTAGAAATAACATATGGAACAACAGCAGTTTTAATAAAACCGGTTTATCTAGATTACAATAGATTAGATTTCCAGCAGTGGCGGCTCGTGACTCCTCAACCGGGGATGCGCTAATTCAAAATAAGTGTTCGGAGTATCATGTGTGTGGTTCCTTTTCAAAATATGTGTCCTGCATGTCGAGAGATCCTGTGTGCATCACGTTTTTTGTCAAAATAAGTGCCTGTGTCAAAACCGTTTATGATAAAAAATGGGGTTGAAAATGGTAATGTAAGTAATGCTCTTGCACTAGCACGTATACACATGCACACTTTTTTCATGCTCATGGCTCAAATGACCTAAATGTAACCTAAATAACCTTTTATATTTTTAATTGAAAAATTGTGATAATTTAGCAAGATGCTTACATAAATACATATACATTCAATGCCTTTTTGACATGCTAATTGTCCAAGCAAGGTGTGTGTGCATCTCACAAAGAGAAAAAGTGAAATTCTACATGTTGAGAGATCATTGCGTTAACCTTGCAAAGTTGAGGGATTTGATCCCCAGGGAGCAGCCATACTAATTTAAAGTAAACTAAATGCACTGTAAGTCCAAGTTTGGATAAATGTTTGAGGGGTGAATACAGTGTATTGGGAAGATTGTTTAATGTTTGGAGTTCTAGACACTGGCTGCTATGCAAGCAATGGCAAAGTGTAAAACAGGTCTCACCAGCTCAAGGTTTAAAGCTGCAATCTGTAACTTTTTGGTTGAAATAAAAATAACATAAAGTACAGTGCTTGAAAATTCTTACTATTTATCCTGATTTTGCCGTAAGCTCAAAATGATAAAGCTAAAAATAATTTATAATTTGAGCTATCATTTTAGATTTTGTGGAAAATGTCATGTTGACATCATTGATCTTAGCATTGTTACGAGATACCGTTAAACAGAAAGAAGAGGACTCAGCTTTATGCGTGTGTGGGTGCTGAAGATGGGGAGTCATGTAAACATGATTTCTCATCTAGATGATGGCTTTGAAATTGAAGATTTTAAAAGGCAATCATCTGGGGAATGTCCTGTAATGTGCTCAATTTATTAAGCCCTTATTTGATACCTGTCAATACCTCAATACAAGAGGCAACAGTTATAGACTGCAGCTTTAAAACAAGCCTTTATGTCTTAAATGCAAAAACTTCTGTTTATTAGTTGTATTTTCACATTTTGCTGTGAAAAAACAAAACATATTCATAAAACAAACAAACCCAACAACACACACTAAGAATGGAGCATATAACAGGTTCTGGTCAACATGTACCTGTGACTGAGTCAGAAATGAAGCCAATATGTGAGGATGCAGTGAAGGATTGGTTATAAATGTGGGGATCAGGGGCTTTAGAAAGATTGACAGGAGAAAAATGAGAGCTAGGTGCTTCCACTGGAAAGGGGGCTATAGGTCTACGCACATTAGGTCGAATCACTGTGGGCACAACCTGATGCCTCCATTCAAACGTCTGGACCCCTTGAAAAGGGTCTGAGGTCAACACTGACCAATGGGGAAAGAGGATAGAAAAAGAAGACAGGATAGTTACAAAAGAGGAGTAGAAAGATAGAAATATGTATTTGTTTCTGGAAAAGTTGGATTAAGAATGTACAAATTGTGTCATCATTTACTCAGCCTTATGTATAGTGCTCCAAACCTGTATAATTTTACAACCAAACCATTGTAATAATTTTTTTGAAGACATGAGACACTTTTTGAAGGATGTTCTTACCGTATTTTAAGCCGCGTTTTTTTCATATCTTGGCTGGTGCTGCGTCTTATAGTCAGGTGCGCCTTGTAAGTCAGTATATGAATTAATGAACATTACCGTCTACAGCCACTATATGCTGCTCCTGTATTTATGTAATTCAATAGTTTCAGGAATGTAGAATGACAAGTATGCGAACTTCACGCTAGTTGGCTTGTTCAGTTAATTTAGGCTATTCAACCTTCCAGGTAAATTCTGTATGCTATGGTTAAATAACTGATAATATTACTTTAATGTACAGATATCTATTCAGCCTGCTGTTCTGTCTGCTATTGTTTAGTTGAATAACTCGTCTTTCCAGATTAAATGTCTGTTCTTCGGCTTGGATTTTGTGAAATAATTTTCTAAATAAACCTGACGTATAGTCCACTGCGACTTATATATGTTATTTCGTCTTAATGACGCATTTTTGAATGATGCGGCTTATACTCCGGTGCAGCTTATAGTCCGGAAAATACGGTATGTTGCTGTTTAAATACAATGAAAGTGGACAGTGTTTTTTATTGTTGCTTACAAATAAGCACAATAAAAAAATATTTACTCACCCTTGTGTTGTTCAAACCCCTTATGGCTTTCTTTATTCTTGGGTATGAAACAGAGGTATTTTTAACTGTTGCTTTGGGTTTTTTTCTGCTTACAATAACAGTGCATGGTGCCTTGTTCTCTAGCTTCAAATGTTCAACGTGATGATAAAATAATTTCATATGACTTGTGCTGTATAAAATGTTTTAATAGAATGCAAAGGGGTCTAGTAAAGAGAAAATAAAATATAATGCATTATTTTATAAAGGTCTATGCAAGAGTGTATGCCAACTATGCAGTTCTCTTTCAGTTGTTCACTTCAACGTCATATTGTTGACTGACGAATTGGGAGATGACACATTTAAAAACATAAAATCACTTTTATATTACTTTTATAATGATTCCTTATTAATAATTATAATAATTAAGCTTTTGTGTCCTTTTGTAGTTTGAGAAGAGTCTGTCACAAACCAGTCCTATTGTTAGCAGAAAACCTAAAACTGAAATTTAAAAAGAAAATCTTAGTTTTACAAAGAAAGCCATAGGGGGTCTGAATGACACTTCACACACTGACCTTGAACCAATCCTTTAATTGGTGTGTAAAAGCGACAACTAAGCCGCTTTCTTTTAATTTTCCTTTTTAATTCTTATAAAATGTTATGGTATAGTATTGATAAATAATAGATTTTCTATAGGATCGCCTAAGTCTGCCCAGGAACAACCAACCACTTCCATTAATTTATACAATTTTATAATGTTATATTTAATATATAGTATATTTTCTAGGATCAGCTAAGTCTGGCTCTCTCACAAGTTTTTTTTTTTCTACATAGGACTTTTTCCCACAGAGTTTTTCTCCTATCTTTTTCAACCCCCGGAGAGACAGCTGACATTATTTTAATTTAGCAAATTATTTTTATATGTTACATTAATATTTCCGCTCACTAGAGCGGTTTAATTTAAGCTGTTTAATTTTGCTACTTTTGTTGCTTTCTTTATGTTTAATTTATGTTAAGCTGCTTTGGAACAAATGAGCAGTTGTGAAAAGTGCTATATAAATGAAATTGAATGAAATTGAATTGAACTGTAAAGAATTCTGTTGGTAGCAAAATACTGCACCTCTATGCTGTTGCTAAAACCTGAGGTTTTATAAGAGAATTGCTAAAGGTACTGTATATGATCAATCTGTTTGAGCAACAGTTAATGTTATCCTCCACTGCAGCCTCAAATTTCATTTGAATCCCATATATTCACATGTGAATATATATTAAAAGTCAGCGATGGCAAAATTCCATTCTCATGTGTCACACGTGTTTAAAATTAAAATTGTCTGTTGAATTTATCTAAAGTTGTATGGTCCATTTTTAGTATCTGACATTTTATGTTCCACAGAAAGAAGAAAATTATATGGGTTTAGAAAACATAAGGATGAGTAAACACTGACAATGTAAATAATTTTGGTTAAGCTATTCCTCACAAAGTTAATTGTAATTGAGGATTAGAAAAACACTTTCACAATACTCATGCTACATTGAAAGAGCATAAACTACCACAACACTTTGACAATGTAGATGATTTCATTAAACTCAAAAGATGAACACTGATTATTTTAAAACATTAACACATGCTAGCATGCTAAATGTTTGCTTGCTACCTGACTCGGAGACAACAGGCGGAGCAACCACAGGCCCAACATCAGGAGAGGAACAAATCGGTGCATCAGAAATGGTGCGAGGAACAGATGAGGGGAAAGCAGAAATACTTGGCTTTGGGGTAGATAAAGAACTAGATGGTATAGCAGGGGCAATTGCAGACAAAGCAAATGAGGCTGAAAGAGGAGAGATGCTGGCAGTTGGGAGGGTTTGAGTGCAAGGGGTAGAAGCAGAAACTGTGTTGAGTATTTCAGAGGATGGAGCAACAATGGGAGATGTTACAGCAGAGTTGGGAGTAACAGTAAAGGGCACATGTTTTATTGGTTGGGGAACCACAGGGGCAGGAGAATGCACATGGGATGAAGATAAAGCAGGCAGAGGTGCATCCATTAGGGAAGTGGTTTGCGCAGGAAAATAGGAGGCAGTTGAGGCTGAGTGGCACGTTGGCTGCAAGTCCTGCATAGGGTTAATATGTTGTGTTGAGGGAACAGGGCACAGAGCAGGCTGCAGTTTGGGAGACCTCCACTCTCTTTGCCAAGAGGCTGAATTGAAACATGGGAAACAATAAATGTTGATTAAAGTCAATGGTTTAAAAAAATAGAATAGACAAAGATGGCGGGGACAAGGAGGCAGAAAATAGGAAAGTATGTTTGATTTTCAAACGTTAGAATAATGACAAAAAAACTGAAAAGAAAAAAAGGGAAATTTAAAGTAATCTTTAAAAAAGAGCATAGTTTTGTGTTTTCAATTGAACAGTTTGGGTGTGGAATACATTTATTTAATACATTTATTAAATACTCCATTTATAAAATATTGGTTTATATCATATAAGCCATGGCAGGCATTATAATTTGAAGATGGGACATTTCTGTTGGACAAAAGGAGTCACAATTTTCCCAAAAGAGAAAGAAAACAATCTAATTGTGTGTATTTGCTACAATTATTAAACCGTTTGAGGTCCATATGTTATGGCCTCAAAGAGGAATATATAGATAACATTGTGTAAGAGCCTCTGAACTACAAACTACTGTTTTCATAGGGGTTTTAGCATTGATCTGCATCTAGTTCACAATTAAAGGGCCCATATTATGCAAAATCCCCTTTTACAATATGTTTGGACATAAGGGTGTGCGGGGCAAAAACTAACAGGGGGTTAGTTGTAACGGACTGTTTACATTGTTGCACATTTAGGGGCATTGCAACCTGATCTCACGAATTTCCGTGTTCACAGAATATTTTGCTCATTTATTTGTCATTGTCATGGATTTCCGTGTCAGGTATTGGTTACGCAATAGTTTTTCCCACCTTTTTACCATTTTCACATGGGTTTGAGGTTAGAATGACTTTCTGTAACATAAAATCCTAACCCAAACCCAACTCTAACCCTAACGTCAGGCGACAATTGTTTAAAAATCCGGAAAAAAGAATTTATAAACCAATAGTTAAAGTGACATCCTAACCCAAACCACAAATCTAACCCCAAACCCACGCAAAAATTGTTTAAAAATAGGAAAAACAATTGAGTAAGCAATACGTGAAACTGACACGGAAAAAAAGTCCATGGTACAGACATGGAAAAATGCGGAGATAAGTGTCAATGACATGGATAAATGAGCAAAACCGTGACTATACCACCAACACCTGAGACTTATATTACAACTTATAAATTGGGCATAATATTGGCCCTTGAAATTCCCTCAAACTGATACCTAATAGACAATAAAAACCAGTAAGCCATTGCTCATTAGCAGGGTTTAATATTCTGCAACATTAACTTATAATGTATTATAATGCTTAAAATGTACCTGTCTCTGTGGCACAGGGCATACTTGTAGGCTTTGTGAGGGCAGAACCTGGCTCAGCCAATGAGGCGCGATATATTTTTGAGGGCCGTGTTAGTGTCATAGAATTATATGAGGAACCAAAGTCAGAGATGGCAGGGTCAAGAGTAGAAGGGGAAGATGGAAAAGAAGGGAAACTATGAGGTCTCCTGGATTTGCCTCGAGCAGAAGAAAGTTCGGCTAGGAGAAAAAAGACAGAATGAGAAGAATGAAGAAAATAAAGAAATGAAGCAAGATTTTAGGCAACACATGGAATGAGATACACATATAAAATGAGCAAAAGTAAAATACACAGTTGAGCATTGATGATGCAATTATAAGCTGCAACCATCTATTGTAATCAGAATAACTCATTACCTGTGTGGGTAATATCCGGCAATGGTGTCTGCTGAGGGAACGAGCATGTTTGAGCAGAGGAAATAGGAAAAGGAGGTGTTGAAAGCCCAGAAAGAGAAGTGAGGGGTAGCATGTGAGGTGCTACAGCACCCTCAGCAGAACCAGTGGTCTCAATTTGCTCAGAATTTACTAGACCCCTGCAGGGCCTTCGGGGGACAGATACAGCAACTTAAATGAAGAAGGAAAATGAAAGCAGAGAGATATAGAGAAAAAGTCATAAATACAAGTACAGCTATGTTTGCGTTACATGTGATGAGTGCGTAAAAAAGCCAGTATAAATAACACAGTTCACTTAAGATCAAGATATAACAGAACATGAAGTGAAAGCATAAGAAGCTGAAAATATATCCGGTGTGGTGAACACATTTACATGGTGCTACAGCAGTTACTATGGGGATGAGGACTCTATAAAATGTTTTTTGTTGGAATTCAAATCTATTTAATATTTAAAAATTATTTTATTGAGGTACATTCTTCTTCTTTCTTTCTTAATTTCATTACGCCATTCCAGCATCTACAGCTATATTCATGGCGAGAACCAGTTAATCCATACTGTACACAAGTTTTACTCAGACAAGTTGATCCATACACAGGTTGGCATATTCAATTTGCCTAACTTGCATGTTTTTTGCCTGTGGGAGGAAACCAGAGTACCCAAAGTAAACCTATGCTGACACAGGGAGAACATGCAAACTCCACACAGAAAGGCCACCTGCCCTACCCAGGGTTTGAACTGGGGACCTTCTTGCTGTGAGGCAACAGTGGTACCCAGTGGCGTGTTTACCATTTTGGGGGCCCTTAGCAAAGTCCAAGAACCAGGCCCCCCCCATGCCCCAGCATTGCCCAAGGTTTTTCATTTGAATTGCACAACAATAACAATATTCAGTATATAGAATTAAGTGAGATATATATAAACCAGTTTTTTTATTTTACACTGTTTAAAATAACACTAAATTGTTACAGTTTGGTATGAGAAAAATTCTTGGCTTAAAAAAAGTCACGCCCCTCTCAGATATATCTTTTGCTGCAAATGTTTTATAGGATATATTTAAAACAATGTAATTAATACTGCAACTTCAGTGTCTGACATCTTACTAAAAAAACTAAATGAGGGAAAAGAGGAAGCATTAGATTAAGATTCATACTGATCTAATAAACTGAACTAACAAACACCAGCAATATTGTAAGTTGGTTTTTGCTTGAATTTATGGATGGGAATCACATAACTCTTATGTTCATGTAGCAAAAACAAACTTACTGTGAGATACAACAAGCATATAGACTAGACATACACTAAAGATGAGATTTTAATGACAGTGATGAGATACAGTACAGAATATGATTTATGTATTTTCGACGTGATTTAAACCCCTGCGTGGTGTCTTTATCATGTTTATACCTGTACAAGCGAGCGTGGAACAAAAGATGCGTGTCGCTGATCAAACCAAACCACCAATCACAGGTGTGAAGCCCAAAGTCTTTAAAGTAAACTTGACCATCGAGTGAATGTTGTGCAGTTACAAGAGCACAGAGAGAGTTGATCGAGTGCTCATTCCAGCACTTGTGTGGCTGCATTTGTGCGCGCTGAGCAGAAGTGCGCTTTCCCAAAGAGTTTCGCTCATGAAGTAGCCTATATGTGCCCTCGCGAGGATGCGCGCATATATTATTCTGCGTGCATACTCGCACATTTCACGCTTGTGCGTGCTTTATCCGTACCTTAGATTTGCGTCTGAATAAACGTAACATACTTTCCCACACCTTGTGGCCAGTAGGGGGCCCCCCAAGCCCGCGAGGCCCCATGCAATTGCGTGGTTTGCGTGGTGGGTAAACACGCCACTGGGTACCCACTGAACCACTGTGCCACCCCTATTGAGGTAACTGACTTAAAAATAGTACAATATTTAGCAATCCATGACACTTATCTTACTTATATTCTGTTATACATACAAGAAAAAAAATGTAATTAAAAACAGAGAGGATAAGTAAGTGTAAGATCTATTGCTGCATCCGAAACCGCCTACTTCCATACTATATAGTAGGCGAAAAGCAGTAGGCAAGGCGAGTAGTATGTCCAAATGCATAGTATTTCAAAAACAGTATGCGAAAAGTACTGGGATGACCTACTACTTCTGGCTAGATTTTGCAGCGTGCATAAGATGGACACTTCAGTATCCCATGATGCCCCTGGAGCGGAGTTATGCAACAAAGAAGAGGTGAAAGCGGCGATGCGGCTGTTTTCGCACTGGTATGACATGACATGATGACGACATATGTCACATTATGTATCAACATGGCGGATGTAGTACGTCCGAATCACATTCATGCTAGGATTCATATTATACAGTACCTACTGTTTTAACAGTCAGTAAGTAGGTACTTCATCTCATTCAGTACCTACTGTACAGTATGCGGTTTCGGACGCAGCGTATGAGTTATACGTATGAACACAGTGCAACAGATGGTGACCACCACATCTCTGTGGTCATTTGATGCATTGCAGCCGATGGATGAATGACTGAGTACCTGAGCCTGCCGGAGGCTGGAAGATTCTGGGCAGGGCAGGTGGATGGGCTCGAATGAATGCAGGTATAGTGAAGGCGTAGGGGGAGGGGCGTGTCTGTGGACCACTGCCAGCAGCATGAAGGGGTTGGATACAGGAAGTGGAGAGGGGTGTGGCAATAGGGTCAGGCAGGGGGTGGTACTGGAGTGGAACGTTTGGTGTAATGAAGGTACAATTTGTTCCCTCCATTTTAGAATGATCTGAGGATGATGATGACGATGATGAAGAGGGAAAACCAGATAATAAAGAGAATGTTAGGATGAATTTGTAGGAACTAAAACAGCTTTTCACATATGAAACAGTTAACCCCAGGATATTATTAACATTTAATTTGCATATTTGCGGTGTCATGATTGGATAAATAAAGCTTTGGCAGACTGACTGAATTAAAATAGTGCAACGCTTTAGATAACTGATTTTCTTACACTTCTGCATCAGTGACAAAACCTTTCACCAAGCTAATCTTTCTTAGCTCATTTCAAGAGATTGCCATCACATTTAACAATATTTTTCACATTTTCCTTAAAATGGTGAAATTACTGTTTACACAACATGCACGTTTGGCATCGCAATGTGGGTTTAGCCCTGCAAAAGTGGTTCTTAACCCTTGGTAAAATATATAATACCACTTCTTAATTACAAACATAAAATGCTCCTTAACCTGTGGTTAAAAGCAGGGTTTAGAACGAATATACCCCGGGGTTAAGCGCAGTGTGAAAAGCCCAAACGAGTGATAGCAAGCCAAAAATGATATAGAGAAGAAAATGTATAAGTGAAACAAAAAAAGACCCTGCAGATCTCAGATGCAGAAACACAAATAGCTTATGGCCACTGGTATGCTGAGGTCATGGGAATGTGTTATGCAATTGCATCCCCATTCTGACAGAAATAAAAGTCCAAAAATACGGTCTATCCATAAATGGATTAGAAACTGTATTTGTTAAGCTCTGATAACCTATTCAAGGGCATCTGATGCATCAAAAATTTATTTACTTGAAAATGTAATTGTGCTTTGCATGGATTTCGACTATACATTTTTAAGTTTAAATAATACAAGCATAAATATGAGTCCCACCCTGTCTGCCGAGTACACCAGCAGTGTACAATTAACTCCAGTGATTTAGCTGTGCACAAACAAAGTAATAAAAAATTAAACTTATAGTAACCATCTAAACTGCTGCAAATTTATAAAACATTTGAATCCGGTTCTCTGATCTCATTGGACGAGAGAGTGCATCAGAATGGAACAGCATTGGGAAGCATTTCTGTATCCTGTTACTCCAACACAGCAACATACAAACTATAAAAATGTTATTGTTTTTCCAAAATGGAAATGTCAAGGAAGATGCAACCAATAGCAGCACCTCAGTCACAGTCTGTCTTTCTATCTGCACTTGCAATCATGCTATTAGGGCAGTATATCAGCAGTATTACCTGCGGCTTATTGCTGGGTGGTATTCCTTGTACATTACAATATGTATAATAGGGCTGTCAAAATACTCAAATTCATTGTAACACTAACTTTATTAATGCACGATTAACGCAATGCACAATTTCTGTTATTGCCCATAGTTGGATAAATTAAAATGCAGCCATAGACAGTAAATAGTCATCCTTACAGTAAATGTGACACATGCTGTCTAAATGAGTTGGAGGTTTTCATAAAAAAATAACCACATTAAGCCCTCAGCGATGCCAATGCTCTAAATCAGTGTTCTTCACTCCCAATCCTGGAGAGCCGGTGCCCTGCAGAGTTTAGCTCCAACCTTAATCAAACAGACCTACCTGTGATTTTCTAATGATCATGAAGACATTGATTAGCTTGATCAGGTGTGTTTGATTAAGGTTGGAGCTAAACTTTGTAGGGCACCGGCTCTCCAGGATTGGGAGTGAAGAACACTGCTCTAAATAGTCGTTAAGCATCTAAAATGATCTTTTTTTTGTATGATTTCTAAGAGGTGTATCATCGTATAAATTCTTAACTAATATTTAAAGATGGTTGTCCATCCACTTGTGCGTTTGAGATTTATATTAGACATATACACAGAATTACAATTTTTATCTGTTTTGACAAGAATTCACGCAGATATAATCTGTTATGTTAAAAATATCTGATGTGTAACATTAAATTAGATCTGCATTAAATGAGATCTTAAGGCTGTCTGTCTCAATGTCAATCAAACATGTGGGCTTAATCTATTAGTTTTACCAGTGATTTCAAGGTATGGATGCGGTACGGTAGTTTTTTCAAAATTAACTTTGCTGACTCTGTAGCTCAGTCATGTTTTGTCAGATTACAACATATCATGCATTGTTTTGAAGTTTTTTAATAGAGAATGTCAAAATATGAACAACTTATTTTTGAAAATTTGCTCATTCCAACTCAATTTGCCAGCATGGGTCACAAATGATGCAGCAGCAAACAGAAATGGAGAAAGAAAAGGGTCCTCTGAAAGAAAAATATACAAAACAATGGCTGATGGTTCTGTCGAGAATGTAAACAGGGTGGTGTAAGTTCATTGCTCTTTGCAAAGAAAAAGAACTAATGGGAACATGTGAGTTATCATGATCTTCTTAATTCATGCATTTAATAAACATGAACAAGTTCTTTAAAAAACATATCTACTGTCTTTGAAACATGTTTACGTTCTTTACGTTCTCTATGTTGAGTATGATTTCACTAAACATACATTTGTATAAAGCATCTATATTTGTCCACACCTATGTTGGTTAGAAAAACTTGACGTAGTAAATTTAGAACAGATAAAAGTGTGCGATTAATTTGCGATTAATCACAAGTTAACTCATGACAATCATGCAATTAATCTAGATTAAATATTTTAATTAATTGACAGCCCTAGTATATAAATAAACATAAATGTATAAAAATATAAATAATTATATATGTACTGTATATGTTGTGAAATATATCATTATTGTGACATAAAATTGCAAATATAATTGAAACAAAATGTTTTTGGACATACCACCCACCGCTTCTGTGGCCTCATGCATATGGCCCAAGCACAGCCATAAACAACCCTAATGTACTAATGCTTGTAAAACGATGCAGTTTGTGTGTTTAAGATAAACACAGCACTATTTGATACCTGTGTCAGAGGGGCCTGTGTCTACAGCAGGTCTCCAGGCCTTGTCATGTATTCTAGCAGAGGGATGAGGAGCTGGCAACAGAGTGAAAGATCAGAGCACAAGACGAAAAAAGAACATAAAAGACAGACAATATAGGAAAACGCAGAGAAAAGCATATCTGACGACTAGAAAGACAGGAGATTAGAAAATGAGAGATGTTATTTTTAAAGCCGCTCTCCAGTAAATGCCCAGTCTGCTCGAATTGGTCAGCTTTGACAAATCAATTCTGAGAAAGAGAGTTTGTACTATAAGCAACCAAGGTCTACCATGAATATCAGTCACAACCTTACATTTTGTTAACATACAGGTAATCCATTCCCACACTTAAAATCTTTTGAAAACAGTAAAAACTACAAACAGTCTGCAGAAGTCTATAAAACTGTATTATTCCTACTTAGCTGAACCACTGATAGGGTAATGACAAAAAAACTCTCTGGAATGGAGGGCAGACTGCCCTAACAAACCGTTGGTGTCCTAGTACCCTCAGATGATGGGGTCGCTGAGAGGAGATTAGGTGGAAAACTGCCTCATTGCCCAGCCTATGTGGTACCTATACTGGCTTTCTGTTCCTGCATATGGGAACTAGGCCTGGGCAAAGACTGGCTAGGAGAACTCATATTCCCCTGGACTCTTTGAGGATAAACTGCCTAAATGGCACTCGATCTGCTGCTAGTTAGGCTTTGCCACACAAGATGTTACTATACAAGGTTTGGAAGGCAAAACCAAACCCCTCTAGGATGATGCTGACAAAGAGGAGAAATAACTATCCAATGACAAAGAGTCCAACATTGTGGAATTAACAATTCAAGTCGATTAAAGGCTCCTTCACAGTCTCGCCAATTCAGTGTGGAGATCAGGAAAAGGCTGGAGTTATTTGGGGGGGGGGGGGGTTGGATCAGGCCACCAGTCAGGAAGCACTTGTCCAGTTTACTACAAGGCATTTCCTGGTTTACTTGTGGCTAATCAGTAGCTAACATTGTATAGATTAGATATGATTTATGAAAAAAGATAATTTAGGGTGTTTTCAGACCTGAGACTTTGTTTCGGAAATTGGTGCGTTTTCTCCCTTGGTTCGGTTCGTTTAGGCATATGTGAACACGACAATCATGCTTGGATCTGCACTAAAACAACTGTTCTGAGACTGCCTGAACGAGGTGGTCTCAGCCTGATTGCAAACGAACTCTGGAGCAGTTCTGTATAAGTGTGAAAGCAATCCGATGCAACAGACCAACGAACAGGGCCTGGGGGAACTAGGCCTGGGCAAAGACTGGCTAGGAGAACTCATATTCCCCTGGTCTCTTTGAGGATAAACTGCCTAAATGGCACTCGATCTGCTGCTAGTTAGGCTTTGCCACAAAATATGTTACTATACAAGGTTTGGAAGGCAAAACCAAACCCCTCTAGGATGATGCTGACAAAGAGGAGAAATAACTATCCAATGACAAAGAGTCCAACATTGTGGAATAAACAATTCAAGTCGATTAAAGGCTCCTTCACAGTCTCGCCAATTCAGTGTGGAGATCAGCAAAAGGCTGGAGTTATTTGGGGGGGGGGGGTTGGATCAGGCCACCAGTCAGGAAGCACTTGTCCAGTTTACTACAAGGCATTTCCTGGTTTACTTGTGGCTAATCAGTAGCTAACATTGTATAGATTAGATATGATTTATGAAAAAAGATAATTTAGGGTGTTTTCAGACCTGAGACTTTGTTTTGGAAATTGGTGCGTTTTCTCCCTTGGTTCGGTTCGTTTAGGCATATGTGAACACGACAATCATGCTTGGATCTGCACTAAAACAACTGTTCTGAGACTGCCTGAACGAGGTGGTCTCAGCCTGATTGCAAACGAACTCTGGAGCAGTTCTGTATAAGTGTGAAAGCAATCCGATGCAACAGACCAACGAACAGGGCATCTTATTGCTTTTTTTAACTATAGCTCTTTAGTAACGAATTCTGGAGAGCATGTCAACGCCATTAAAAAAACAAATCGCACCTGTTCCTTATAAAATGTCTTCTATTGCTCTTCTCCACAATAGGTAGGGGAGAACCGGGGGAAAAAGTAATGCCGGACTAAAGTAACAAAACCATTTTCTAAGAGCCCTGCGTACATTTGCATTCCAAACTATGACAGCATCTTTAGCTAGCAACTCTTAACAGATTTGACAAATATTGCGTTATTTCGTCATCGTTTCAAACGTATAGGTCCAAAAAACTCATGACTTGTCATTTATTTCCCTTGTTATAAGAAATACACTACTGTAAAGGACGTTGTTATTCTATGTGGACGTCTGTCGGAAATTGCACTTAGTACACAAAAGCCATTTGTTTATGTTGTTGCTGCTGAAACCGTCCATACACACATTGGGGGAAGGACAATTTGACATCTCCAATTTACCTCACCTGCATGTTTTTGGACTGTGGAAGGAAACCAGAGTATCTGAAATAAACCCAGGCTGACTCCTAAGAAAATCAATAAGGGGTTGGTCTGAAGTAGGTTCATTATTCATAGGTGTGGTTTGGGCGTAACGTCAAATAAACCAATCAAAACACTATCCAACATTCCCTTTAAACGCAAGGGTGCAAGTTCCATGGCGGGTTGCTATTATTATGACGGATATACCAGGCGCACGCCAGTAGCGGTTCACAGCCGAGGAGACCCACGTTCTTGTAAGAACAGTCACACACAGAGAAGTTGTTTTGTATGGGGATGGGAGAACCCCGCCCAAATCAGCGTCGGTTCAACAGGCGTGAGAGGAAATATAGCCACAATTGTCTCATCAGCTGGCTTCCCCATCGTTGCGCCAAGCGCTACAATGATGTCAGGAGACGGGGGAATCACAAGCTTGCCAGCATAAATCGGACACGCCGTGTAACGGGAGGTGGATCTGCCTCTACACATGACCTGACGCCAGCAAAGGACATCGCTGCGTCCACCCTCACCGCTGAAAGTGTTTGGGGGCTTTGAAATCGGAAACGCAAGCAAGGTCCAACCCCAAAGTACACTTACAAATCAAGTTCACATACATTAAGGTTTCTTATGAAAACATTTTAATCGTTATTTGCATGAGAATTTTTTAACACATCCACACAATACATAAAAACAATCACCACAATGCTCACCACAATGATTTCCCTTATCTCATGTGTTAATATTTTTTATTGTAACAATTTATGATTTGCAAAAATAACTGTTGCATCTCTGTAGATTAGATAAGCAATGCGCGTTGTGCACGCTATACATTATGGTCAAGCATGCGCCCTTAAAATAGCATAATGAACTACGCGCAATGCGCCACTGGCTTTAGACTAGTTTTTTTTTGGTTAGTAGCGCAATTGTTTTTTGAAACTGCAAAATAGCATAAGAGATGGTTTGCGCCGGAACACGCCTTCTTTTTGCGCTGAACCGCCCAGGGAGCGCAAATTCATTCCCTAGTTTGCCGACGTGCGTCTGTGAAGGGAAAAACCCGCTTTGCGCAGGTGCAAAATACGAAATGATACATGCGTCACTGACAAAGTCAATTGCGCTGGGTGCAAGATAGGGCCCTATGTCTCTAAACATAACCAGCAGATTTTTTCAGAACAGGAAATCCTTGTTTATAAACTGGTTTCCAAACTTTTAGTTTTAACTTTGGTAGTATAAAGTACAGTACATGAGACTAAGCATTAGACTATGCGCCGAATTTAAATATATTAAATTCAGTTTGTATACCACTTTAAAAGTGGGGCTACACATTGTTCCAAAGCACCTACAAACAAGCCAAAAGTAAGAGTGACTAGGAAAAATAACCTCATTTAATATAGCAATTACTTCTGGTTATCATCAATAAAATGGAAGACTAAATTCTTAACTTCACTGAAATAATGAATTACCACGGAAGTATTGTTTCTTGCTTATTAATCACACTGGACAAAGTCAAGCAAAACCGATTGCATTGTGAGATATAGAGTGTGCTCTGTTTTCAAAATTGCAAATTTAGGCAAATGTATTCAAAAAAAGCACATGTTGTACCGAGCATGCACACTACCTTCACAGTACTCCTTGCACAGAAAGTGTTTGTATGTTAGTACTAATTACCTATTACAGCTGTGGCCATTTTCACTGCTGTACTCAGTCTTTTATCCTCTTCTTCATCACTGTCATTAAAGTCATCCAGGTTTCCAACATCAGACTGCTTTAAACTCATCAGACTGGCCAAACTCTGCATGTCTTCATCAGTGAATAGATAACACACAATCACTATTATTAAGTAAACATCAAAAGTTAAAACTCATCACTCATACAATAACTACAAGAGGCGTTTGGGTGCTTTACTAAATCCTGATTAATTTATATAAAGATTACCAGAAAACCAGTTGTTTTGAATATAAGTCTGTAACAGCATGGGAGAAAAGCTCATTGCAGCACAAGAGCCTTTAATCTACGAATATATTTATACTTAAAAATGTACTTATCAGTAATCAAACGTTTTAGGATTCAAGTGTTTCTGATAAAGTTAAGCTAATAAAAGTATTAATAATTTTCACCTTGCACACAGTATTTTGATCGAAACACACTAAAATCACTTCCAGTCAAAGTTTTTTTAATGCATCCAAAGCTCAAATTAGATCTGAAAATAACGCACCCGTAGATGGTTGGCAGTACAGTACTACTATACAGTATGTAGTTTTTGGGTCTCTTTTTAAATTAGTCATTTTCATTAGTATATGTTACTATACAGTATGTGTTTTTGTGTCCTTTATTATATGAAAAAGATCATACAGGCAAGTTCAACGCTGGGATTCAGTGCAGATCAAGCATACTGGCTGGTCAAATTACTTAATCTTTATATAGCAAATATAAACAATTATATATTTTTTGTTTCCTGCAGCTTCCAACCTTTGCTCAGACTGAGGCAGGACAACACCCTGGACAGGTGGCTAGTCCATTACAGAGCTAACACACATCCACATACAGCTATTTATCAATAATAGACCATTATTATAAAGTCTTATCTTTGAAATGTGTGTATAATCATAAAGGGTCACCAAAATAAAATAAATGTTGACATTTAGCAAAAACAAAAATGTATCAGAGAATTCATCCAAATGCTAATTGAGAATCTTCCAAAGTATTCTCCTATAACATTATACAACACATGACATAAGATCTGATCATTGCTCAGGAGAACACCTGAGTAGAACATAAAAACATCTGAAGAACATGTGAACAACTCACGTGGCTTTGCCCTCTTTCAGGAAGACACAGGACAGAGTGAGTTTGAGTGTGACGTCCACCACTTTCACAGATAGAGGCTTCAGTTTAAGGACAAGTTCAAACTGAGCCGGCGTCGCACTTGCGTACTGCTTCATGTTCACATCCACTGATGCTAAAACTTTCCGATGGCCCTTTGTTTCCTATTAAAGTATTAGGGATGAGATGGGGTTACACTGCTGACAAAGAGCACTGTACTTTTAAACTGTAGTGTATTGTTTTGTAGACAACATTAAATAGGCACAATTCATGAACACATCTGTTTAAAAACTGCCACATTGTGATAACAATATCTTTAACGAACAGGGTATGACTTCAGAGTAGATAAACTCACATTCTCTATGATAAATGTCCAGTCTTTGTCCTCAAATTCATCTGCATTTGGATCCTAAAGGGAAATGAATTTATTACTTTGAGTAATGGATATGGAATATTAGTAAGCTGGATAAATATTTTTATGAATGGCAATATAATATATTATTTCTAATTAAAGATGTCAAAAGATTAATCACGATTAATCGCATGCATAATAAAAGTTTGTTTTTTCATAATATATGTGTTTGCACTGTGTGTAATTATTTTGTATATATAAATGCATGTATATATATATATATATATATATATATATATATATATATATATATATATATATATATATATATATATATATATATTTTTTTTTTTTTTTTTTTTATAATAAGCAATACACACACAAATATGCAGTATGCAAACACAAACTTTTATTTTGTATGTGATTAATTGCAATTAATATTTTGAAAGGCCTATTTATAATATAATTTATATAATAATGTCTATATTATATTTGTTTACAAATAATTAATTCTATTTTAACAATATTATTAATTCAATATTATATAGTATTTTTGAAGCATAATAAAACAAATATTTTCTACAGTATTTCCTGTAATGTACAAAGCATATGCGTACTGCACCTTAAACAGAGTGAGTGTAATGTCAATGTTTTCAGGAACCTGCCAGACCACAGTCCCCCTGTATGGATTCTTTATACCTGGTTGCCAGCCATGAAGCTGAGGATGAGAATTAAAATTCCAGGGGAGTACATTATTTCTATTAACACTGCATATAATATCCAAGCAAATTACATTTACAGCCAGTAAGAAAACTTAGCATACCTGAAAGTTACACACACTTTATGAAATAATCATGAATAATAATATAGTGTATGCAACGACACATTACAATGCAACCAATTGTTAAGTGTTTGTGCTACTGAGAGTGTATTTGTCTCTCCTGCTATGCAAACACTTCTCAATCTTTTGTGTGCAATTACTAATCAGATACCTTAGTAATCCTTATTTTCTCAAAAGATCTGAAAAGGAAACAGATACTTAAAAAATAAACACACATCTTCCTTTTACCTTGGTGCAAATACGTCTGTTTCGTCTGGTCCATACCACTCTCAGTTTGTCTGGCTGCCTATGAAGGACAAGCAATACAAAATTACCCAATACAAAAGAGAAACACCAAAGAAATCATATCATTTAGCCTATGTAAGCATGTAACATTGCATGGAACTTGGCCTAATGCATAACAAATTATTTAAATTTGAAATGAGCCATGAAAGAGTAACAACCATATACACAAAACTTTCCCCAGTGCTTTGCTTAAAGGGCATTAGTCATCAGTGTAATGACTAGGAATAGCATCATGTGCACTTAGTTTTGTTATTAGGTTACTCATCTGACCCACATACAGCAAAGCATTAGATGGCATCTTTAGTTTATGAGTTTTTGCGCTTTTACCAAAACAGGTAACATGTATTTGGCAGTCATCTAATAAGCTAACATTGCAGACCTTTGTTACTCTGTGTTTCAGCATGAAGTTTGGGTCCTGACACCCTTTTTGGCCTTGATTCTAAAAACTAAAACTAATGTTCAATGTCTTATTTTACTAGGTGCTTGCCCATATGTCCTTTTTATGTCCTGTGTCCTGTGTTGGAAGCACATGCCTCTTGTTTATTTTGTCCCATGTGCTCTTCTGTCATAGATACCCCTCTTCCCCAAGAGTTGGCTCCCATCAGTAGGCTGAGCTTCTATTTTAGACTGCAGTCTGAAGGGCACCACTTTTAAAGGTGCAGTGTGTAATTTTTAAAAGGATCTCTTGACAGAAATGCAAAATAATATACAAAACTATATTTTTAGGGGTGTATAAACCTTTTTATAATGAACTGTTATGTTTTAATTACCTTAGAATGAGACATTTTTATCTACATACTGTCACGACACTGAAGGGTTGTAAGGACAGGACGCAAACGCAAGGTTCAAAATAAATAACATTTAATAATAAAAACACAAGGGCAGACATGGTGAAGGCAGGAACACAGGAACATTAACACAGGAACATTAACACAGGAACAGACAGGGTATCAATGACAATGATCCAGCAGTGAGCAAACAGAAGACAGAGGTATATATACACAGACTAAATGACAAACAGGTGTGATGAGGCAGGTAATAAATCAATGAATGTCCAGGTGATAACAATCGGAACAGAGACAAGACATGACACGGATTAACTGTGACATTTCCCTCCCCTCTACGAGTGGCTACCAGACACTCACATAAAACACAACAAAAACAAAGTCTGGTAGCGAGAGTCCAAGGGAGGGATGGAGGGCTTGGGGACCCTGGCGAAGCCGGCAGCCGCCGGGATGAGACCAACAGGACGGTTGGCCGGACTGCGCCAGGAGAACCGGAGCGATCGCTCCGAGAACCGAGGCAGACGAATTACCCCCCTCCTGGGAATCGTCGACGATCAGATGCCCCCGGAAATCATCTCCCATCCCCTCGCGGAAACGGAGACCCTCGGTAGCCACCCCGGGGAAATGATCGGGCGTGGTCCGTTCCGGATCTCCCTGCGAGCAGGATGGTGGTCCTCCGAGGGACCATCGACGACGACTCAACCGTTGGGGGACCGCCTGGGCCAATCCTCCTCCCGCAGGAGCGAGCGATCGCTCACGGTGGTCCCCAAGAGACATCGGGGATGATGGGGAATGAACCCCGATGTCACTACTCCCCCTCGACGAAACTCCTGGGGGAGCCGCCCTCCGTGAACCTGCTGCGTCCAGTTTGGCTGGATCATTCTGTCACGACAGGGTTGGAGAGACAGGACGCAAACGCAAGGTTCAAAATAAATAACATTTAATAATAAAAACACGAGGGCAGACATGGTGAAGGCAGGAACACAGGAACATGAACACAGGGACATTAACACAGGAACAGACAGGGTATCAATGACAATGATCCAGCAGTGAGCAAACAGAAGACAGAGGTATATATACACAGACTAAATGACAAACAGGTGTGATGAGGCAGGTAATAAATCAATGAATGTCCAGGTGATAACAATCGGAACAGAGACAAGACATGACACGGATTAACCGTGACACATACACTGAGGGTCCCCTTACGTGGAAGTCGCCATTTTGTTCCGCCATTTTTCTACAGAAGCCCTTAATGGACAAACTTTTTTTATGTATATTTAACCTCACCACTAGATGCTGCTAAAATTTACACACTGCACCTTTAAAAGTATCAGTGTCATACAAATAGCTACCCAAACAGTGTTTTTAGATGAATTATTGCTTATTTTATGTCACAAACATAACTACACAATAAAATGTACAGTTAGAAATTAGTAATATCAACATATAAATTAAGCTTAAGTATGCAGTGCATGCAGTTTTACATTGGTGAATGCAAGTAAACAATAAATGAAATCAATTTTAAATAAGAGTTATGTTACGGTTTGTAATGGATCATGGATCAAATGGACAGCTGTATTGAGGCTAGACATGGGCCGGTATGAGATTTTAGTAGTATGATAACCTTAAGCAAAAATATTTTTGCGGCATTGCCATTGCAATAAAATGGGTTACCCTGCCACCATGACTAGATACAAATACAAAACAAGACTCCTTGGCAGGATCCTGACAAGGGGAGCCAAATTTCAATGACCTATTTTTTCACATGCTTGCAGAGAATGGTTTACCAAAGCTAAGTTACTGGGTTGATCTTTATCACATTTTTTAGGTTGGTAGAAGCACTGGGGACTTAATTATAGCACTAATGTCCCCTTTAAGATGTTACTTAAGCAGTTCATCACTAGACTGTGATCCGGGTGGCTCTTTTTAAATGTAAGCAATATAAGTACCAATAAATGTATTCCTTGTGGATATGCCATAACATACAGGTCACACCACAAAGACACATGGCAGGTGCATTCACACAAAATTTCAATGTGTAAAAAGCTTTTGCGTCTTTGTAGAGTTCGTAATTACAGCTTGTGAAATGGGAGTTTTCTGTGAGCTATGACTTGTACCACATATCCGCTGCAACCTTAAAAGCACTGCAGATTATGTACATATATTTACACAGAGCTTAAAATATGTTATTTTTGTTACCTGATGTACTTTCTGTGTTCTGCACAAATTAGCAAAAACATTCAAATGTAATTTAATGTTGTGATTATTTATTTTACAGCTGCTAACAATATTCTTTGACGCCGATTCATTTTGATGATATTACTGTTGCTACAGAGAAGTAAATCCCCATGGCATGAACAGCTTCGTGCAGAAGAACATGTGTTGTCATCTAGAAGCAACGTTAATTACAATAACGCGTGAATGCAGCTTATGTCCGGAATGTATGCATGACATACTTTATAGATGTAGTTTTAAATGGTTGATATAAGTAGGTACTTAATCTAATTCAGTACTTGCTCTCAGTACACAATTTTGGACTGTGCTGGTTCATCTTTTAATGTTGCTTTCTAGAAAAGTCCAATTTTAAGCTGTGTGGTTATCTTGCGGTTTTTTAGTTTATGTTGGTCTTGTCCCCTCGTGGGTCTTTTGCTTTCTGCTTTTTTTGTTGTTCAAGAGCTGTATGCGCCTGTGCCTCAGAGGGCAGTGCCATAAACACACAAGTGTAAGTTAAAATCCCCATGTGTATTAATAAGTAAAGGGGTATGGCAGTGTAAGTAGATTGTCTTTTCAGGGCTGAAGTAGGAAGTATAACCCGAGACATGCTCCACTTTTTCTTAGTGTGTTTACCGTCTAACTGGTTCCTCTCAATGGAGGGTGTGGCCTCTTTTAACAAGATTATCTGATCAGCTGTTTAACATGCACAGGCCACTTCCTCATGGAAGTGTTTTCGGTTTCAGTGTGATCTTATTTTAAACAGCTTTTTTGGGTTTTTTATATTAATTGACCTTTGTGCTATTTGTAAACAGCAATCCTAGATACATAAAGATGGCATCATGCAGAAGGCATTGTCTAAACGCATTATAAATGACTCATTACATACAGGCCTAGTTTAGAGAAAACAGACACTTACAAATCCTCCAGCAAAAGCCAACACTGACAATGGCAAGGAAATAATGGTCAAATTATCCTCCTAAAACAAATGGAGTCTATTCTGAGACAGCCGGAAGAATGCAATATCCAGTACGATAGCACATGCTATTAACAACTGTTCCTTTTTTAAATAGGCAAATGACTATGCAATTCTTGCAATAATTTAATTCGAAAACATACATCTATTGCTTTTACTTGGCTGAAGTAATCACAACATTAAACACTTTTGCAAGTGTTGTTGTAATATAGTTTGTTATTACAACGTTGTAATAATGTTGTTATTACATAATGCACTGTAGTACATGTTATGTAATCAGAAATGTTTATTATATTTTATATTTTATTATATATTATATGCACTGTTAATAATTTAACACAGTCACATTTTTAAAATTCGAAGATGTTTTCTTTTGGTTGTAATTTAACCGATGTTTCTCCCAAAATGTTGGGTTGATTAAACCTATTTCTGGGACAAAAATAAGAGTGCAGTTAGGTAATGAGTTGGATTCCCGCATAAACATTGACAAATGCATACCTTGCATGCAGTGTAATTCGCTTTGCACATGTCTGCTAAATTAATAAATGCAAGGTCATATTGTAACTAATAGTGCATTGTTCATTAGTATGAATGAGTAATACTGTATCTGCAATATTGTTTAAAGTTATTATATTGCTATGCACTACATATGACCAGAACAAGTTAGACTGTCAATTTCACATGTTAATTGATATGCAGTTAATTAACACAATACCCTCGTGGTTCTGAAATAATGGGTTCAAGCTTACAGTACCACCACCATGTTTCAAGCTACATGTGTCTTGTCAAATCACTTTAGACAGAGTTTAACATTAAAGTGAATTAACCAGAATGCATTGGATTTTGTGCGAGTTTTAAAAGTTGAACCGTTTTAAACCGAAACTTAAGAAACAATGCTTATGGCGAGACGCAATGAGACAGCAAAGACATTTGTCTGCATGACTTCATTTTAACTATTGAAAAAATGGCAGATAAAATACAAAAACGCATCTACCTTGGATAGTTGAGACTAAGGATTGCATACTCAGGACTAATTCTAATACTCTATACTCTTTACTAGTTTGCCTATCTCTCTCTGTATTGTATTTGTCTTATTTACTGCCACCTTTAATTGTGTGTTTATTATTTAGCTCTGCAACCCTTTACAACAGATACTTTTTAACTGTCACACTGGACAATATCATATCCACCTCAGTATTCTTATATACTCAACGTTCCTAATAATTTTGTACTGCCTGCATAATAACACATGATGCTTTAATGACAATGACACTTTAAATATCTCAGTGTCGTCCAATTGTGTTTAAACACTTATGTTGCTTTTAAATTTGTGTATGATCTGGTAAATGTTACTGTAAGTCTAAGCCTCATCACAAGCATTTCAATGCTTAGTTTCCCCAGTGTAATGTGTAAAATTCAACCTGATGCCCAGCCGATGCCTGACCAACGACCACCGGCTGAACCAGTTTAATCCGCTTACCCGTTTCATATCCCTATTGTGTTTATATATATATAAATATATATATATATATGTATCTCTCTCAAGGGTTTTTCTCCTCCTAGGAGTTTTCCCACAAGGTTTTTCTTCTAGGGGTTTTTTTCATCCCCTGGAGAGGCAGCCAACATTGGCTTAACTTAGCACTTTCCTGTATACGTTACATTATTACTACGCTCGCTTGTATGGTTTATTCTTAGCCGCTGTATTCTGCTTCTTATATTATCCATTGATTTTTCTGTGTTTTCCCCTACATCTATTCATGTAAAGCTTAAAACAATTAACAATTGTGAAAAGCGCTATAAATAAAATTGAATTGAATTGAAATGACAAAAAAAAGCATTCGGACATCTTTACGTCCACCTCAAAGTGGCAAACGAGATTGCAAATGTTTATTGAGTAAAAACCTATACATATATATATATATATATATATATATATATATACAATGTATGCAAAAATGCTGCATTTTACAGTTACTTAGGCTATGCTTAGTATACACTGCTTGCTTTCCCTTAGAAACCTTTTGTAGTATTTCCCTGCATTACATCCATCATAACCCAATGTAACATCAATCACTCATTACCGCAACAGGAAAAGGTGGTCTTGGACAATTAACATAAAGGGGTGGTTACCTAGACAGGGATTAGCTTAAGCCAGGACTAGGCCTTAGTTTATTAGGAAATATAACTAGTTTTAACAAACATGCCTTAATAAAAACATTACTTGCGTGCGTTTTAAGGCCAAACAAAGGGCACTGATGTATTTTAAGATATGTCAGTTCATGATGTTTTTAGTTTGGACAGCTCTTACATTAATTTTAGTCTAGGACTAGTCTAATCCCTGTCCGGGAAACTGCCCCAAAGTGTTTCTGTAAAATATATTTTTTTTTAATTTGTGAAAAAACAAACATCTGCATTTTAATTGAAGCTGTAATAAGGGAGAGTGAAGGTGGAGAGGGGGAACTGTGGGCCTCAGGGTCTCGTATTGCAGGTCACCCTCAACAGAATGAATGCAAGAAGCCAAACACAGTGCTAATAGTGTCATGAGGGGCACAGAAATAGGCCTAAACTGGAAATTTACATTGATATAATTTGAAGCATTATGTTCATAAGTTAAATCATATAAATGTATAATTATATTATAAATCATGACAATTGCATAATAGCATGAGAAAATGTATTATTGCATAATAGGAAGATTAAATTAAAATTCTGCATATAGCCATTATATTACATACATTATGCTTGATAAATTCCATAATAATGGGTTATTTCACAATCACAATGTCACAATCATGTTCCAACCACGTGCCTGTCAAACCACACTAACTGAGAGTAGCACCACAGAATTAGTGGGGATCACCTTACACAGAGCTTAAAATACAAGTAAATTAAACAGTATGCACGGGTTTTGAGACAAAAACTGAAACTTCACCACGGATGTCAACAGCAACATCACAGCAGAGTCAACTTTTATATCCTACATATACATGTTTTATTATCTAACAGTGCCATCACAAAATCCTCTGTGCAATATAAAATAAAGATTAATTGTTATTATTTTATGCTGCATCTAACCAGCATAATAATAGTACAAATGAGTAAATTAAATTCACAAAGTAAACAAGTAGCCTATATTACGAAAGTTGTGTGGTAACCATGGTTTTGTATTGTAGGCTATTGATTATGCCTACTATTAGCAAAACCACTGTTTTACTACACTAACCATGGTTTAACTATTGGGTTTTAAATGTAGTAAAACATGGTTAATTTTCGTAAGATAAAATCTATTTCACACCCTTTCCCTGATGTCAGACCCTTCTCTGCTTTCTATTACGTTAGGTTTCACTATGAAATCTATTCAGCACACACTCTATTATGTCGAAAAATTTCGCATGCTACATATTCGTCTGAATAAGTAAAGTTTCTTGACAAAAACAAATCTTCTCTTACCACTTTCTCGTGCACTCTACAGTGAGTTCTTGAAAGGACGCAGCAAACTGAAACTTCGACGCTCTTTTGCCAGCGCGCTGAAGTCTCTTCCAAACCGATGTCATGATGCAATTACAATAGACAAATCCTTACAATTGAGCCTGGTGAATTAAAACGCCATCTGGGAAATCGTTGTGTCAGATCGCCAAACATAGAGAAAACAAAACAAAACTGCGTGAGTCTCGCGCACCGCCGCCTCATTCACACATGCTCCAAATGTCAATGTGAAGGGCGGAGATCGGCACAGACGCATCAAGGGAAACACATTACCACTGGGTAAACTGACATGTTTCACTCCTTGAATTTTTTAAACCACACTGGCATACATTAATAGACAAATCTATCCATAATGTTATATTGTGTTGTCAGAGCAAATAAGCTATTTTCATAGGTTGCTCGGACGCATAAAACGATTTGCATTCGCCCCTGTGACGTTGGGTTTGGGGGCGGGGTATCATTATTGTTTATTCTAATAATGATAATGGTGACATTAAATGGCCATTTTCAGTAAATCAAGAACTAAATAATCTAAATCACTAAATAATTAACCAATCACTTAATAATCTAATATAGCCTACTGCAATACTTTTTTAGTGTAACTCGGTGTAGTGTGGCCCAATGAAGACGCCAAGCGGTGTTTGCTGTAAAAATGGGCCTTACACTGTATGCACATTGTTCATCTACCAACATCCAGTGTAATTCTGCTTGACAGTTATGTGGCCAAATGGCATGGCCATTTATTACAATGTGTACACACAAATAGTTTATTGTGGTATCAAAAGCTCATAGTACTTAAATAGCATATACACACAAGAAATAGAATAATTTAAATACGTATAAATAAAAATAAAAATAGGTACTATACAAAAATGTAGTTGAGAGTTATTTACGGATGTGCATGATAAGCAAGTACTGTATATTACAACAGTGAATGTTGTACACAAACTAGTGTAGGATGTTGCACTATAGAGTATTAAAAACAGATACTATAAAATATTGCACTTTAAAGCAAAAGCACCAGTATTGGGTGTGCTAAATGTTCATGGTGAAAATGGACTGTAAAAAGAAACTTTCTTTTTGTTCTTGTGCCTGGATGTTTTTGTGCACAGGGATCTGTAGCATCTGCGTGAGGGCAAAAGTGCAAACAGGCTTTGGCCTGGGTGTGAGGTGTCTTTGATAATGTTTCCTGTTTCCCCACTCTGGAGATGTACAAGTCCTGGAGGTTTGAACCACAAACCAGATAGTCAAAGATGTACACAGGACTAACAGTTTATTTAAACTGTACCTATGCTTCATAGTTCTGTAACAGTACATACATCATACATCATACAATTGAACTGAGTATTTCCTAAATCAGTGGTTCCCAAACTTTTTCAGCGTGCGGCCCCCCTTGTGTATGGTGCATTCCTTCGCGGCCCCCCCAAAGAAAATTTGTGACAAAAAAAATTTCTAAAACTCAACATTTTAATAAATAAAACATTAAATTATACAAAAAAGTAGTACTTTTGGTTAGTAGCCTTGTTTTTTTAGGTTTAATTACACAGAATTCATGATAACTTAATGTATTCCATAAAATGTCATAAAACTGGGCCCCCCTGGCACCATCTCGCAGCCCCCCTGGGGGCCCCCATTTTGAAAACCACGGCCCTAAATGACTCAACAACAAATGCTAAACTAAGGCACTAATCTCCAGTATACTACTGAAGGTTAACAGAGACCAGACTTTTATATTTCTGATGTTTCTTGGACTTAAGTGCTTAATGATAGTCATACTGTTTGCATTTTACTTACAAGCCTTACCAGACTCCTATAGGTACATACTTTAAGAAGTTACTTTAAACAGTGTGACAACTTGCCTTAAATTTACAATTAGGTATGCATTAGCCAACATGAACTAACAATAAATTGTATATTTTTACACCATTTATTGATCTTTGTTATTGTTACAGATACAACTATTCATTGATCCTTTATATACGTTTATTGTGCATTAACTATTGTTAGAAAATTCACTTTTTAATTAAACATTTTTATGTTATTCCACGCTAACTACACAACTAATGTAGTTATCTTATGTAAAATAAAATGTTGTTTACCACTGATAGTAGCGAGATATTAAGTTGTGCTTCCTGCCCATATAGAAACTGACATTGAATAATGACCCTACAATGAGATAAATTAACTAGACTTAAAAGCGTGACAACTATCCCTGGTCTCTCCCAGTGTGCAGTTGAAGTGACACTTTACTATCCACATAGTTCTTGCCTTGCCATAGGAAGCAGTTTGTTTTGTTAAAGAGAATGGAGGTTGGCAGGGCTATTTAATACACTTCTATGTAGGTTTAAAAGTCAGCATAATTTTTTTGTGCTTGTTTTGTGTTCTTTATCTTATAGTTTAGATACGTTTTATTACTGATACACTCAACAACGAGTTCTTATGCAGTTAAAAGTTTAGTTTGTGACTACATCTTTTGTTAGAGAAGATGACACATAAAACCTAAGATCAGTGCTTTTGTTTGTGCTCATTATATTTGTGCTTATGATCTGGGCACCCTAATCTGATTCTAGATCAGTGTAAGAGGGCAAGTTGAGACATGAACTTGTTGATCTGACTTCAGATTAGCTTTGGCTGTTGTGGAAAGAAAAAAGGTACTGCTGTGAGCAAGATATCATCTTTAAACCTCTGCTGTTAGAACTGTTGCTTTTGCAAAAAAAAGAGCAGAATTAAAACAGATTTAAGCTGCTTTTGTCTCTTACTGCAACAATTTAAATTTCTTGCATTTGTTTTAAACATATTTTTTCTTATTTATGTATATTTATATAAATCATTTATTCATATAGTTTTACCTTCAATAGAGCTTTTATATGATGTAGCCTAGGATAAAGATAAATAATAAACATTTTTTTACTGGGACTTGATTTGTTGACATCTCCAGTGCTTCACAAGATTAAACTCTTCATATTTAATATAAAAATGGTGCTTGTGTAGTGGACTGACTGAGTATGTTTATGCCCATCTCTATCAAAGACTAAAAAGAATGTCTTATTTCAGCTTTTTACAACCATTAAAACATTAAAAACATAAATGACGAGTAATCATACTTTACCCTTATCCTTTTCATATCTAACAGCCGAACTTCTTCAAGCTAAAAAAAAAGAAAATAATAATGGAAGGGGGATTGAGATGGGAGAGACAGAATGATATCTCACAGATCATAAATAAGGTTCCTGCTCACATGAACACTTCCTGTTAGTTGAGTGTGTGGTGGTCTCAGTACTTCCTGTTTCCCTTTGACATTGACCCCCTCATGCTCAGGTATCAAATGCAGGAAAGAATTAACTTAACTAAAAACTCTAAACAAACAGATATGATTTTGAGTCGCTTTTGCAATATATTACATTTTCATATTAACATTTTTTGTTTTTGGTCTATTTGTTTTCAGTTGTATTCTGTTTTTTTTGTTGTTTTTAAGTTTATTTAATGATACTATTTTAAGTAATGACCAAATAATATTTTTTCTAGTTTAATGTTTTTCTTATTACAAGTTAAGATAATGCATTGCATATGATTGAATTCATACCTTTATTAAAATGAATGCTTTGTCACTAATTGCTTTGATGACACTCATGAGAAAACCTGATGATTCATGTAATCTAAGAACATTGCGGAAAGCATCTTGTGTGATTCAGTGAAAGAAATGTGACCTCTTAACACGAGTAACATGGTGAATGTCACAAATGAGCTTTTTCATTACTGATTTATGAAATCTTAAATGTTTTATAGCATAAATATTTGTTTTTTTTTTCCTCTAATACATTGGTAAAACCCCTAAAACTCTTTAAAAGTATAGTAATTTTTAAAGACATTTACATTGTATAAAAATTAAATAGAGAAATTGGAGATTCTTGTTTGCATGTATTAATTTAATTATGTTTTTATTATGTTATATTATGTCATATGTTATTATGTACATTTATTTATATATAAAAATGTAAAGACATATTAGATATTCTTGTATGCATTTATTATTTTAATTATTTGTTTATTATGTTATATTATGTCATATTTTTTCATGTACATTTATTTATATACATAAAGGCCTGTGATGACTATGTAAAAAGTGTATAGGATGCTGTAACCAAAACAACCAAAGAACACAGACAGACAGAAAAGATAGATAGATGTAATTGTAACTTGTTTTATAGCAACTTATGCATTTATAAATATATAGTAGAAAATTACATTGTTTTGTAGGCTAATATTCTCAGCTGTTATCGGTTAATATTCTCTGATCTCAGCTCGATCTGCAAGCTCAGAGTTAACATGTCAGCTGCAATGATAAATATAGACATGCATGTCACACCTGCTGACTATCAATCTGAATGAAAGAGCAATTGACAAAGTGAAAACGTTAGGTGGTAACAGGGTCACCTTTATATATACCACATTATACAAGCCTACTTATTTAAAGCATATGTATTATTTTGAACTACAGAAGTTCTTAAAATATAGGTTCTTGCAAGAACCTCTGTATTTTGTTTAAATCTTAAGGGCTAAAAGGTTTGATTTTGTAAACCTTACTTCCATGTTGTTTACGGTGCAAATGTCACCAAGCTGGGAACCACCTGCAATTTGTCAATTGCTAAGGAAAGTGCATGCCTCTTTTGGGCAATGACCCATGTCCTGTGTTTGTTAATAGCAGGACAAAGATGTCAACAGTTCTTCCATTCAGATCATGTGGGATAATGTGCTCTTAGTCGTTTGCTATTATTGTCATAATCATTTTCTATTTTTATTTTGGATTTGAACAGATGGAAGTATTTAAGCAAATGTTTAGCGTCAACATAAAACCACTTCTGTATAGCTTAGTAAAAAGATTGGCGTTAGCAGAGCAAAAGGTCATGAGTTTGATTCCAGGGAACACTGATTGCTGATAAAAATGTGTTTTTCAGAGTGAAACAGAATGATTAACAATAAATCTTGTGCAGGACCTTTATATGAAAAGAGTGCTGGGTGGACTTGGTGATAAAATTTCAAACGTCATTTTAGAAGTGGTACAGACTGGTGAAGGTGATTTCATCACATGCAACAGGTTCCAAGATCAGCATTGGTGCTTGTACACTATTTCTATCAACCACATTAGATTATATCAGACTGCAAGAGTAGGTTTAAAATAAATTTTAGGTTTAGGGGCTTGTAAAAAAATATTTACTCATTATTTACCTCTGATTTGAGTTAGAGTTATAGATAGGTTTTGGTTGCATTATGTTTATTTGACAATAATGTAATGTTCTGGCAAAATCATGGTGACTGGTACAGATAGAGACATTTTTTGTTTAGAACCTTTAAGAAACTGCTTTAAGAAAACTCAATAGGTCACTAAGAGCATATTAGGACATAAAGTGACAAACAAAGTACCATAAGAGCATTTCTAGCGGGGGGGGGGGGACTTTAGAGCTGACCTAGATAAAACTCTTGTAACCTAATTGTTCAAAACAATCACTCTAGTGCACGCAAATATAAAGAGTTTCAGTGATTAAATAGAGAAGAAATCAATAAAACAGGCACTCCCATCCAAAGAGACATAATGCTATATGTATGTTATTTTATATCCTTGTTATAGACCAGTGGTTCTCAAACTGGGGGCCCCCCTGAGCTAATGCCAGGGGGCCCCAGTTTAATGGCAATTTATAAAATAATAAATTCTGTGTAATTAAACCTCAGAAAAATAAGGGTACTAACCAACAGCACTACATTGTATTATTTATGTTTTGTATAATTCAAATTTTAAGTTTTGGAATGTTTCTTTGGGGGCCATGAAGGGATGCACTATACACAAGGGGGGGATTTTATGTCTCACTTACGTCTCATTCTTACATTGTACAATTCTATTTCATTTATCAGTTACATTATGGAAGTGGATCAGTGGCAGCTGGCGAGATCTGTAACCGGTTGCATAAACATAGCTGGGTATTTTCCAGAATTCTGGCCTATTTATGTCCCCAGGGTGTACTAAACTAATCAAATCTAAGTAAAAACTAATCAAATCTAATAAATTTGAGCACCATAAATTAGTATAAACAAAAACAAGCCTATACTTTTTTATGGCTACTCTTACTAATAATTTTATCACATTTTATTGGTGTTTTGTGGTACAATATTGTCTTTCACCAAAGTTTTTGCCATATTTCAAACATTATTTATCACAAATTAATAAAAAAATATATGCATATGAATTAAATGTTACTTGAACTAATAAACTACATGCACAGATTAAGCATATATATGCATTTTGTACTTTATTTTGCGTAATTTCTACCTGTCCCATGGTTTAGCTAGCTGTCATTACCAACATGCTCTGCATAAAGGGACTTTCCCACAGTTTTTTTATCATAAGTTTATTTGGTAGCCATGGTAATTGACATAGTGGAGCACATGGATTTCAAGCTGCAAGACTTGCCTGCAAGAGATGCCTTGATGTCCAGAAAAGTAAGTAAATCTACTCTTTATTCTTTGTGTTGGGCATGTACACTTATTATGCGTCGTTACCATATGTGTTGTATTTCTGTATTTGTAAACATTTTTGAAATATTTTTATCACTTTAATAGTTAAAATGGTGTACATTACATGTAAAAAGCTAGCTACACTTGCTTAGTCATCATCTTAGCTGGTAAGGCTAGTTTTTTTACAAAAATGTCATTACCAGCACAGCCATTACAGCACAATACATAATTTTGCCAATAAATTATGTATAAATAACAAAAGCATCCTACAATTATACACTTCTGACAATGTATTAAAAAGTTTCGATTTATGGCATTTACTTAAAATAAGCTTAGATTCCAAGGCAGGGTAGATTGATGAATCAGAAATTTAGATACGTAAATGACTATAATTCATCTTGCAAGTAAAAATCTCATTAAAGGGATGTTTTTGAATGGTCATCATGCATCATTTCCTCAGTTGCCGCTGAGACAGGAGAAATATGGATTTCAGTGTTGCACTTCCTTCTTTCAATAATGTAAAAATCATCATTTTGCATCATTGAAAGAAGGAAGTACAATATCTTTGTTGAGGGGGTGAGACTACAAACACCCCTTTTCTCTGTCAAATAGGCACCAAATTCTAAATGTATGTTACATTTCGACTACAAATATGACACACTTTCAATAAAGATTAATGTTAATACGGGTGAAATGCTCCTTTAAGTTCAAGATAAATTAGATTAAATGTGAAACCACAAAATGTTTTAAAAGCACTGATTTATCATTTAAGTTTTATTTTTTACATATATTCAATGATGTGATGGTAAAGACACATTTACTTGACATGGTTAAGAAACTGACAAAAAATCATAAATTCCCTTATCTTGTGTTCTCAACCAAGCTCATAACGTCGCTCCTGACTTAAGGACTGATACTTTGATGTATACCAATTAGTCAAATTTGGAATTTTAATTTTTAAAATTGCAGCAACCCAATTTGGCCCTTAATCTGAGAAATACCCAGCCGTGACGTTAAGACTGCATCTTAAGAATGATTCTGACTAACCAGCAATTATTTAGAGCTAATCAGTCTTATTATTTGGATTAAAATTAGACTTACATTTCTGTGTAACATACTTAAAACAGTTATAATCAGTCTTGAAGAAAAAAAATCATGACTAACTTTTAGTAGTCTTAAAGGTTTATGCAAACGGCCACTGGTCTTGGTGAAGGAGGAAGACGTTTCTTCTGTGGCTGGCTACCGTAGTGATGTATTACAGTTTGGTGACAGTTCTATTGAGGGGCTTGTAGGTAAGTTTAAAAAAGCAGGCGAGATGGTAGATATGGGAAGGGTGTAATGAGGTTCCTCCTCTGGACCTGTGAGGTCTCCACTGAGCACAAGCTCATCCAACCATATCTCCTTCAGCTCTCCCTCCTGAGGTCCCGCAAAAAAACGCAAAACAGCCTGAATCTGCTGCAGCTCCCAAATACTTTCCAGAACTACAAGCAACATGATCAATCCTACAATAAGATAACCTGAAAGAGAAAAACCTTGAATTAAAACATTTAGGGGCAGGGTTTAGAATAACCCAGGACTTTGCTATTTTAGGACATCTAAGTAGTTTTTACAAACATACCTTACAAAAACATTACTGGTGTGCATCTTGAGACAAAACAATGGCACTGATATATTTTAAGTTATGTCACTCCACGCTGTTTTCAGTTAAGACAGCTCAAATCTGAATTTTAGTCTGGGACTAGACCGGAAACTGCGCCATAATATACCTGAGTGCAAAACAAGCTTTTTACTCCAGTTTTGGATATGCACTACTATGTCAGTGTTGGTTAGGTCTGATTCCTAGTATTAAGCAGTCATATGTTGTAGTGTACATTATGGAAGCTACGGACACATAATATACATGGCAAATGCTGAAACTCCTTATGGACTCACAGGATGTAGCAAACTCCAGTCCCTGGAGTGTTGCTTGGCTTTTGGTCCTCCCTGGAAGGTAGTCTCCAAGTCCAATTGTGCTAAGTGAGATAAAACAAAAGTACAGGGACTCCAGGTAACTCCAATCATTCTCCAACAAACAGAGGGCACCAGCAGGTAGCAGGAAGAATAGTGTTGCTGTGCATAAGGTCAGCACGCTACAGTGCAATAAGGCAGCGTGGTTATGAGACAATCCCCAGTAGACCTGAAGGTTCTGAATAGGAGTGTGTGTTGTCCAAGGTAGAAGGGCATGTGTAAGACAGGACAGCAAGCAGTAGGGTAATGGGGATTCCCACAAGGCAGTAGACGACACAGAATGCACGACCTTCATCTGAAAGTGGCATGGTGGTGCCATAGCCTGTTAAAGACAACTACATATTGTCATGCAAGTGTGATGTTCAAATTAGAGTGTATTATATAGTGGCTTGGCTGCAAATTAATTATAATCAGAATGTATATGCCACAAACTACTATATAATACTCCAAAATATGCACGTCCCAAAATTGTTCTTTACAGGGATGCCATTTTTGGCTCCTTAGAAAAGGTTTTTGTTAAAGGAACAGTATGTAAGAAATGTATATCAATTAATCATAAAATGGCCCTGATATGTCACTAGACATTAAGAAATCATTTTCATTTCAAATACTTATATCACACAAAACAGTGGTCTGGCCAGGATATTGTCATTTAAAAAGTGGAGTTGCAGCCCTCAACTGATGTTTATGTTGTCATGTTGTGTATTGGCCACCAGGGGCCCGTTCTTCGTACGTCGCTAACTCAGTTAGCTGGATTTGATTGTTGATGATTTGGCATGATCTTGGATTATTTGGTTCTTCGAAGCTCATTCTAAACTTGCTGTCATAGCAACAGGTCCGTAAGCTCAAACCTGCTCAGGAGCAGGCTTATTTCATGTAAACAAGATTAGTTTGTACCTTTTTAAGCGGATGTGATACGGAAAGTCTGACGCAGTTGCGTATTCTCCATTATACAAGCGCAATCTGCGTAAGATGCATGATTAATATAAAGAGCTTTTCAAATTCAACACGTAATAAAAAAGGATATATTAATTAAATCTTTTAGAGATGTTATTTAAAAAATATATAATATAACAAATATATTTTTCTGTACTTGTGCGACTTGTTTTTGTGTAACAGGTGTTTGATTATTATTCTTAAACGAATGACAAGACAAACATGCTGATCACATTCATTTTAAATTTGTTTGAATTAATCATACCCAGCACTAATAGATGTTATGTACAATAAAGACTATTACTCAGTGTGAAATAATTTTCATTTGAATAAGCTAATCTCCTATTTTAGTTTTTTCTTTAGATTGTCAAGTAGCTTACAATGTCACGCATGAAAGGGTTTTCGTTTAATAATTTCTATCTGTTCTATCTTTAAAACGTTGTCTACAAATATGTTACCCTGTCCCTGTTCTGTGACAAAAATGACCAAAATAACCAAATAAGTTTTTTTGCACATATTTTCACATATCTTTATCTTCTTTATTACACTTTTCTGTGCAGACGCAGCATGCAGGACTTTCAGTTAAACGCGGAATACTGCTAATATAGTCAGAAATCAGTTAAGAATAATGCAATTGAAGTAAACTTATTTAACCACTTGCATATAGTTTCTCTAAAGGACTACCATCTGAGAGGATTTCTTTACTGTCATGTGCATTGCTATCAGAAACGATTGCATTTTATAATCTTTTGATGTAGAATAACATTACCATTCCCTTACTGCACATCATATTTTATTTACCACATTCTCGGAAACTGCTAAAAGTGTTGGTGTATTATCTACAACTGCACAAAAGAGAGGAAAACACTATCTTATAATAAACTACAATAAAAATTTTATTTATCAGGAATTAAATTGTTGCATTGGCTGTGGGTTTAAGAAAGAGCAATTGCTCCAGAGATGATCTGAACAATCAATTAGTTTAGAGACATCACTCCTGCCCGCACATCACATGAGGATGGAGGACCACCACCTGTTTTTATTCTGCTTTTTATGTTGCTGTTTCAAACAGATAAAACAGCATTTAACTGTTTTTAAAAGAGATTTAAAGTACTTTAGGAGCATCAAATTTTAATTACAATCATTAATTTCAATATTTGACAAGCGTAAAGATATCAAGATTATATTTTTACAGAAAATTGTACATTATTTATGGTGATTTATGTACTGAAGTAGCTTTAACTGGGTTTTTTAAATTCAGTGTCATAAAAAGTTCACAACCTTTCATCAATAGCTCTCAGACTGCAGGGGTTAAAAAATGGGCGTGTTCTTTGCCATTGTAACAACTGGCCAATCACAGCGTTGCTGATCAGTGTTTCTACTATCGATATGTATTGCCTTTTCTTGCAGTGCACGAACGCGCAGTGATTTCAGATAATTCAATCCTGCCATACTAATCATCAACAGCAGAGGTGTTCAAAGAACCAAATAAGCGAGATCATAATTAGTGAGATCTAAACATCTCAGATGTCTCATTTGATCTCGGATGTATTAAGTGACGTACGAAGAACGGGCCCCAGTTGTTTGATTGCAGTACCAATTTTAGCCACAAGTTTTGTGATTGCAGTACCAGTTTTGGCCACAATCTTACATACTGTTCCTTTAAGGGTTCTGTGTGACTGGAGACGTTTCTGGTTGGTACCAGCAGCAGCAGGTGGCAGTAAACGCACAAAAAATATTTTTTTCCGTTTTGAATATCATAATAGTACTTGTTGTGTTTTGCTTTGCACATACAATAAATAGCAAGGGATTATTCATGCACACAACCAAAGAAAATGCTCATTTTGTAGAGGAGGACCTTAGGTAAAAGATAATGTAGCATTTGTGACTCTGAGGCAGAACAAAAGACCATTTCATACCTTATTATTATTCATTAGAAGATTGTTGGATATGTGATGATAATAGAACAAAATAACAAAAATGGTTTGTTTAAGAGAATATGGTAAGAAATGTATTCTTTGCTAAATATATAAAACAAACTAATTTTATTTTAAAAATTAACTTTTACCTTTTTAAACCTGTTATGTTTACCAAATTTCCTTGGTTTGAAATATATGGAGGGCTAAATATGTATTTATTTTAATGTTTTATAACATATTATTAATATCTGCATTAATATTATGATTAATATACCATTATTAATACCATTGTCATTATTATCATTATTAATATTATTGCTATCATCTCTATTACAACTGCTATTATTATTGCTATTATTGGATGTATCAAGATTACCATTATCAATATTATTCTTTTTTATTAATATTATTATTGCTATTACTACTGCTATTATTTATATGATTTATTTTTTATCCTCTTCCTGATCCTTCACCCTCCCCGTAAGTCAGGATGAAATTAGTATTTTTGCTAATTTGTTTATCATTACTATTATTGCTATATGTCATTTCATATTAATATAATTTTTTATTATTATTATTGTTAATAATATTCCTATTATTATTGCTATTATCACCCGCCTTATCCATTTTGTTTATTTATTTACCTCTAATTATGTATGTTGTACTTATGCTCCTTTATTAAAAAAATCTCCACTCTTACATCCAGTTACAGTTACAGTCACACACACACACACACACACACACACACACACACACACACACACACGTGTTTTGTTAAAAAATTAGCCATTATTAAAATATTTTTGCCTTATGGGGTGTGTACACAAATGAGGAAACACCAATTTAATCCGAAATAGTAAAATATAAAATAGATAATAAAATAAGTAAATACACAACACAACAATTATCTATGGAAAGTAATCAAAGTATAAATTTAACTTGAATGTTGCTTTATACATCATTTTCTGCATCCACATTGTTCACTTTTTTATATTTTTGTTTCAGTTTTTTTTTTTATTCACTGGGTGTAGCTATTGCAATTTTTAATGTTTGATAAATAAGTAAAATTACAACAGTAGTTTTTGATCTAAACATGCAGAAGGTTTTCATTTAGGTTTGACATCTCACCTGTGGTAGTGAGAAACGTAATGACGAAAAACAACGACGACGTGAAGTCAAAGTTACATTGATCGCTGTCTGATTTTAATACGGCCACACCGCGTCGACTCGCAGAAAGCACCTTCGTTAACAGCTCATCCAAACTGCGCTCTTCAACACAACGATTGTCTGCCAAAAAACGTGCTTTTAGTTCACGGACCTGTTCAACGAGATCATTCTCTTCAGGCTCTTCTAATATCATAAAAACAACAGCACCGCAGATGATAAACAGACCGTATGTGATGATCAAGAAGGTTAAAGCGTGAGCACGTAGAAAAGTTTTCGCTTTATCTCCAACCAGAATCATTTTTGTATCCATAACCGTGTTTTCTTAGTATACAAGACCACACAGTATGTGTAACAAAAGCTTGGAACTGATACGAGGAGTTCAATACATGTTTAAAATTTGATGCATCAGCCTTCTGTTTACTCAATGTGCAAACTACAACCAAACCTTGACTTGTCTTACTATAGCAACCATACTTCCACGATATTTGAAGTAAACCATTGGTAATAAAATGCATACATAGTATACTTTTACTATAATTAAACCATGGTTAACTTTACAGAGGGCTGTCAGTATCACTTTTTAAGTCGTTTGGATAAAGGCAGATTAGAAGTCACATAAGAATGCCATTTAACATCAATGAACATCAATGAATTAGTTTCACACCCATAATGTCAAATATTAAATGTGCACAAGCATGAATTAAGTTGTCACTGTATACTTAAATGAACAGGTTCATGACACAAAAAACCCCACTTCAAATAATTGTGATACAAACATTTATATTTTGCATATCTTACATAATGTTGTATATTTATTTTACAGGCCCAAATCATTACAGAAAATAATTAAACAAGGACCGTCAATAAACAAGGCAACTGTACACACATCCTAAAGTGGCAGGTGAAGCGAGTAATGGGAAGATGTCCAGCGCCGCACTGGTTTACTGACTCGTCCTATGACCGGCAACTTGTGAGCGTAGACACGAGGTGGAAGGGAAGTAACAGGTGGGGTTGGAATAAAGCTTGTCTGGAAGCGTCGTCCCTGGCAACGACGACCCATCTGCCGTCCACCGATAATGAAAGAAAAGGCCGGAAGTCCGGCCTGAGGGGGTGGGAAACGGGCTTTGGGAAAAATGTCTCTGGATTGGCTGCTTGAACGCCCAGCACGGGATGAAGAGGATCTGGAACGTGAGACTGAGGATGAGCGGGCGAAAGACCTGTAGAGAGGGACAAAGAGGCCACAGGTCAGAAGAAATGTACTCTGTTAAAAAGCTTTGTTACAGGCTAAATGAGTTTCCTGTTTAACATAACTTTGTGTTGTCACGAAGTCAAATAGATTTGATTCATACCTCCCTGGGGCAGTAGCAGCCAGACTTGGTGGTTGTTCTGTGCGTGGGCTTCCGTCTTGCCGTGGGCTGATGTTCATACTGGCAGTCAGTTGGGGCATCTTTCGTGTACTCTCAAGATTGGCAGCGCCACTAGCTGGCTCCTTCCTGTTATCTAACGATTGACAGGGAGCTGCAGGTGGGATGCCACCTAGTGGTGGGTCAGTGCTAAACCGTACAGCCAAACTGTCTCCAAAAAAAGAGTAGAGTTCACAGTACATGGCTGGAAGAGAGACTGGGGTCCATTCTTCCCATTGACAACCAGCTCCACCTGCTTGTAAATGGCTTGCAATGCCAAGAGGGGGTTCAGAAATGGGTTCGGGAGGAGGGCTGAGACCAGGAGAGCTTTCTCGAAACCCTCCTGCTCCGGTGACAGATCCTTCTAGAGTGGCACTGCCTCCTTCAGCTGCCATGGATAGACTATGTGCCTTCATTTTTAGCAAACGCTCTACCGCCACCTTCAGGGAGGAAAGGTAAGTGGTCACTGTCATTTGATAGGCTTGCATTAGAGACATTTAGCATGTTTACAGCGCAAAGAATAAATAAAAGAATGAATGAACGAACAAACAAACATACAAGACCAATATTTGATGCTGAACTGTGTAGGGGTGTGCATTGGCACTGCCCTCACAATTCGATTTCAATTACGATTCACCAGGTAACGATTCAATTCAATTCGATTCTACGATGCATTGCGATGCATCAGAATTCTACTGTACACAATGAGGCAAATCAGTCAAGTGCAACTATCCTCAACAAAAACGGAAGCTTAGCAGCTTTAAGACAATGACAATTATATACCTGAGATGAGAATTTACACACAGCGCAAGTCTTGTCTAGTTTCCCATTAACTTCGTAGTATCCGAAATGTGCCCATATGTCCACTTTCCATGGAAAAGGGTGCGTCTTTATTTACCCGTCTATCCCGGTCATCTCTCTCCACCTCAGCCATCCTGATTGTTGTTGTTATGCCCCCGGAAGTAATTGAAACTTCACAACTTTATTGTCCACTCGAGGCCAGAAAATAAACAGTGACATAATCGATTATGGCACTTTGCTGCATCGATGCTGAATCAGGCATGCGCGCATTGCGATGCATTGCCGAATCGATTATTGTTGACACCCCTAGAACTGTGTACTTAAGTGTTTTACAAATGTATAAATGTATCTCTCTTAAAGGGGCCATGGCATGAAAATGAGACTTTTTCCATGTTTAAGTGCTATAATCTGATCCCCAGTGCTTCTATCAACCTAAAAAATGTGAAAAAGATCAACTCATTAACTTAGTTTTGGTAAACCATTCTATACAAGCACATACAAAAATAGGTCGTTGAAATTTGGCCCTCTTTATGATGTCATAAGGAGCTCTTATTAGAATAATACCACCTCTTAATCTGCACTACCCAATCACAGCACTGCCATTTAGTGCAGAGAAAAAGAGAGAAAAAATAATTGACAACACAATTGAGTTTCAATTGCAACAAACCACCATCATTGTGATGAGTGTTTGCACTTCATCAGCTCATTTGCATTTTAAAGGACACACTTAAAACAGCACATTTTTGCACACACCAACAAAGTGTCAATTTTAACATGTTATAATAAATTATCTATATGGTATTTTGAGCTTAAACTTCACATATGTGCTCTGGGGACACCAAAGATTTATTTGACATTTTAAAGTCTTGTGCCATGGCCCCTTTAACTGCTCTCTGCAATATTTCATTCTGATGGCCTTTGGTTAATCCATGCATTCTGCAATCAAATATCTGAGAATAATTACTGTTAAATGTTTTAATAAATTGTTAGTTTACCCAGCACCTGAGAATTTGCAGTATATGAAGGATCAAGGGCCATGGTCTCAGCTTAAAATGTTCCTTAAAGTTCTACTAAAAGAAATCGTATAGACAGTAGCTTCCGGTCTCTGTTTGTTTAATGGTCTGACTAGTGTCTAAACTGGACTGGACAACATGAGGATGAGAAAATGAGAAAATTATTCATTTTTGGGGGAACTATCCCTCTTTAAGACAAATGTCACATACATGTTAAAATACATGACATAAGAGTACATTTCCAATACATTTTCATTATGGTTTCATTATCCCTGAAAACCAATTTTGCCTAGCCTGACGTTCTCATTCTCAATTCTAGTCAGGATTTGAGTCTGATACCGCTCCATTGGGCTATGATTATGAGGCGTGTCTCAACCGAAAAATGCTTCTGCACTAAATTGGATAGACCTATGACCAATCAGAGCAACGGAGTGTGTGACGTATGTTGAAATGACGTCTTTTGCAGCTTGACCGAACTGCCAGTTATTTTGCTACAATTTATTTTTTTTATTTTATTTGATCCATTGGTATGTTGAATGTTAAATAAGCACATTGTAATCCTCTTGTATGTATGCAATGTTCTTGTTCTTGAAATGATTAATTAAAAAAAAAGTTATTTCGCTACAATGACACTAACATTGTGATTATACTAAGTCTGAGTTAGCAAACGTACATTAACACCTACTATTTTTACAACATTTCAATTTATATCACAACATTAAGTATTTACCAAGTCATACAGTCAGACTATCTCTTCCCATTTGTACATTAGGTGAACTTAATCCACGACGATACCCATTACGTTTGGTTGAAAAATATCGGAGCCTAATGTCCCTCCACTTATTCAGCAGCCACGATTCCGGGGTTGCAAAAAGAAGCTGGCAACGACCGCTAATTATATCCATTCTCGTTGTGCATGCCGAGTTGCATCGCCGTGATACCCTTTTCAGTTGCTTCTTGGTTCTTCATAAGTGCGACCAACTTTTGCCAAATCCCGTAGAAAGGACGGCAAAAACATCTTTCCGATCAACAAATGCCTTGCTCGCGTTTCTCTGTTCCTCTTTTAAAATCAACGCTCTGACGATATCTTTTAGAACAGACTCAATCAGCTCGTTTACATGCACACCAATAATGCGATTATTTCCAATAATGCGAGTAAGGACTTAATCGCAGTAAGATGTTTACATGACTGGAGCTAGCTCTTCACTCCGGTTTACATGCAGTTTTTATTTTCGGATTATTCACACATAGCCCAATGCAGAGCACACATGATGAACTCACATACATGGTCCACAGATTTACTTACGTTAAATGACAAACACGTTGTTATGGATGTATTTCATTATCCGGTGCCGTGATGAAGATAGAAATATGACAGTGCCTATAAAGGGCATTCACATTAAAACGATATAAAATATAGTTTTAAAAATCATTTATATTAACGATAATAGCAGAGTTCACACAACAACTATAACAATAGCGATTTTGGCACATGATGAACGATAAACCATTGACAGCCAATCAAATCTATTTTAACTTGAAGTGCACGCGCACTTAAATGCAGTAAAGCTCATTCATTGCTGAGGTCTATAAAATAAAATTACCTCAGGTATACAGTGCTGATGCAGTTGCTGTGAAATTCACTACTTAATGCTTTTTCTACCACACTGACTACGCCAAAAGGTAAGATATTATTACACACTATTACATTCATTGTTCAGTTACGCGAAACGCAGCGAGTTGAGGACATCTGCTGGTTTCCCGCTGTGTAAATGCAACAAGAACAGCTCTATTCAGTGACATGTAAACAATTGCAAAAAAGTTTTTATTACAAGAAATATCCAATATTAGGTAATGCCGTGCTGGTTGAGCGAATTAGCATGAAGTTATCATTATGATGTGGTCACTAATATATTTATCGTTATAATAATTGTTATAATGTCCCATAATGGTTTAATACACTGATGTCGTGTTATTTGAGCTATTTCTGAATGAAGACAGACTGCTGACAGCGAGTCGTGTTGGCAGAGTTCCTAATGTCAAGTTTAAAACGAATTTGTGCTTAAGGTGCGTGACTAAAACACACATGCACTTAATTAGTGCGGAATAAATGCGATTAAAGCGTTTACATGGACGCATACTGCGATTATAAACGGCGTACGCCACCTCTTTTAATGCGATTATACTTACTGCGATTATGAGCTTAATCGCATTATTTTTATCGAATTATTGCGTTTACATGAGGTAAAGTATAATCGCAGTATTGACAAAATCCCATTATAATCGCATTATTGGTGTGCATGTAAACGAGCTCAATGTCAGAATCCACACATCTGAATTCTACAGCGGCAGCCATTTCCTTGTAAATAGATTCAACACACGCGCTCTTTGGTGACGTGGTTGATTACGTTACTGTTGACCATCTGTCCATCATCGTATAAAGCCCGCCCTGACAATTTGATTGGTCGACCAGCTTTGGGTCTCACATAGTAGTTCCTTAACGGAGAAACCCCAGACCGATCTTCCCGTCCTCAAAATGTTGTGGGCGGGGCTAAGATCGGCTGGCACCCAGGCTAAATTTTGCCCATATCGGGGTCTCTTCTTGGATGATAGAATAAGTTAAAAAAAAGTCAATAATTATATCAGTTTTAACCCTTTATTAAAACCTGTTCAGGGTAATACAAAACCTACTTTTCTTTCGATTTTACATTAAAGACTTTATCCATACATATTTATCTTCGCATCTTAAAAATTACTTACCAGAATGGCTCCATAGACTTTGTGGCCATCTGCTTTCACCTGAGCGTTGGACACAGAATAATCATCTAACACAGCTTGTAAATTTGCCCAGTATGCAGGGAGGTGAGGATACAACACACGTTCAACAGCCTGTGTTGGAAAAAAAGACACACTAGTGTTACATTCAGAGGTAAAATGCGTGTTGTGTAAACCGAGGCTTTACCTTCCAGCCGAGTGCGTGCAGACCCACTACAGCTCCGTAGTGGGAACAGAGAGGTCTAACTGGATCAGAGAGAACTTTCTGCAGTGACAGCAAGATCTGATGGTACAGCCCACTTACAAGATCACCATGTGTCCTACAAGTCAGAATGGTGATAGCAAATCAAAGTTCATAATCAAAAAATGATTCAAGCAGATTTAAATCAAAAGAGCCGTAGTTTTCTTAAGGTTGTATGATGGGAAAAGACATAGACTGTAACCATGTGTCATTTATCACATGTACTATTGAAAAACTTGACAAATTCAATCAATTTTTTTATTCCTTAAAACCTAACAAAGTTAAAATGTGTTTTCAACTTGAGTGTATAAAAGTGCTTTCAGTATTAAAATGGGTGCCATTAAAATTGGGCTGGCAGTTCACCAAGATTTGTATATTTAGATAAAATGGCGATTGGAAAAAGTTAATGCTTGTTTTTTTTATGTACCAGAAGATGTGGCTCAGCAGCAGAGCAGCGTAGTCTCTCAGGGTCCAGTGGTCATTAAGAGGGTTGATGGAGGCAGCCAGTGGCTCCAAGATGCAGTACATGACACTGGACACCAAACTGCGCACATACGAGCCCAGGTACAGATACGGGTTCTGCACCAGACTTTTCACCATATGTAGAAGTCTGTTTAACTGGTCTAGGTCATGACTTACTGACTTTACCTGAATATGGTAGAAAAAAGAAAATAAATCATAATATGGACAGAACAGTTCACCATATTCCATTATCAAATTTAATTTAAAAACAAATCTTAGAAAAAAAGCATTATTTATTGAAAATTTATCAAAAAACTATGTACAAAACCAACATACCCCGCTGATGACGTACACAAAGTAAGGCAGGAGGGCAGCAATCTTTGAATTGTACTGTAGGTCCAGCAGAGCAACCTAGTAAAATGATTTCAGGAAAATAACAGATTTTGTATTCTAATGTTTATTCGAAATATGTTACGTTCAGATTAGCGATGTAGTGACAAAGAATACCTTCATAAGATGTGGGTCCTCTCCTAAAATGGCTCGAGTTATTTGTTGGTAATACTTCAGCAGATCATCCGATAGAGACTGAACAGAAGTGGGTACTAAAAAACAGAAGATAAGTGTTAGGGCTGGGCGTTATTGACCAAAATGTTTATGGCGATAAATAAATAAAAAACAACAATCTCAAAGCATCGTGTGAGATGTCCAAATCATTTTATTCAGCATATGCTGAAAATAAAAACATGGAATAAGTAGGCATGTTAGACTGAGTGTGACAAAAGAACATGTGAAATAATGCACATATAACAAATGATCAGGGGAAAAGTCTGTAATTTCATATTAAACACAAGTGAACCCACCGCAGGTCTCTCAAACCCACTGCAGGTCTCTCAAGGCATGTGCAAAAAGCTGCACCGCCATATAATGGTGTCTTACCTGGACACTTCATCCAATCAGAGAAGCCAGTGAATGATTTTACTACCTATTTGAAAGTTACTTCGTAATTATATATTATGTCTTTATATTTACAGCACAGAGTGCACTTTTCCATCCAGCCATACAACTAACTGGCTTAGCGATATGTCCAGCAATCACTGGGTAGCGCTGGGAGAATAAAAGGGACATGTTTTTAAATTGACTAAATTCAATATGTTGATGAATCTTTCATGCTCTATGCCAGGCAGGGTAGACATATAATTATGTTTAATCGGAGCGATTTCTTAAGTTATTTACCCCTGCCGGCTGTGTACGAACGTTGCTTTGTTCCACTATTTTGTATGGAAGACGTCTAGATTGTTTTCCCTCCACTAAAAAGGGGCGGTGACGAAATTGACAGTCAAGTTCCCCGGATGTACTGTATAGGTCCCTGAAATTTGGCTCTCCTTGTGATGTCAGAAGGGGATTGTGATGCCATTTAGTGCAGAGATCAACTCAACTGCATTTAAAAGGACTGCACATTTTTGCTCACAAAGTGGCAATTTTAACATCCTATAATAAATTATCTATATGGTATAGTGCTTCACATAAGTACTCTGGGGACACATCTTAAAAACTCTTCCTGCCCCCCTTTAACTTGCCCATATTTTAAAGGGTGAGCATTTAGTTTTTTGCAATTAAAAGCGAATTAGTGAATATACAAATTTGCAGAAATTTGCCATTACAAAAAATAATAGGCCCTATAATGTGAGGGCTGCACTGTAAATCACATGCGATTATCATGCACATCTCATCAGTAAAGCCGGTTCTATGATTAGTAGTAAATCACCATAACCTGCTTTCAGAAGGAGCAGCATTTACTACACAAAGCCATAGTTTACTGACAAGCTAGGTAATATTACATTCATTATTGCAGGCGATTCGTCGGTCCTTATGAATGTGATAACGCCTAGCTTGTTCACCCAAAAATGAAACATCTGTCATTATTTACTCACCCTTAGGATGTTCTGAACCTGGATAAATGTATCTTTTTCCTGCTTAACACAATTTTTTTTTAGGAATGTTTGTAATGAAGCTGATTGGAGCACCATTTAATTCCATAATAGGAAATAAATCCTATTGTTACAAATATTGCTCAAAATATCTTTACTTGTGTTCAGCAGAACAAATAATTTTTTGGGGTGAACTACTCCTTTAACATGAATTTAGCAGTGATTTTAAGGTGCCTTTTATTTGGTTTCCCAAACACTGTGCCAGACAAGTAGGCCAATTTCATGCCGTATTGATTCTCCTGGTATTTTCCATTTAGTCAAATATTTGATAGTTTATCTACTGTACACAGTAAGGATCAAACTAATCAATTGAAGTAATACACATACATAGCAGCTCACATGTTTTAGGTTTACCTGTGCCTTGAGGTTCCAGATTGCCTTTCCCATCAAGATACGACACATGTACTGCCAATGAGCAAAGACACACAAAAGAAAACTATAGGTTTATAAAATGCAAGCTAGTAAACTCCACACAATTTAAATTTTGACACCCACCGTACCTCGAACCATTGTCTCTGCACAGCCTTTGGGGATGTTGGTAGCAAGCGCCAACTCCACCAGGTTTATCTCTCTATCCTCTACAAAGAACAGTTCTCCTTCCTTTAATGGTCGGAACGGTAAGGAGTCTTGTGCACCGTAGCCACAAACGGTCTTGAAAATATAAAACAGATGTAATGTTGCCCTCAGTGTTACATTGTAACAGACATGTATGTATACACAACAACAACGAGATACCTCAGTATTGCTCCACCGCAGCGCTCTGTTGAAGTCTTCTACGCTCAGCTTTCTTCTTTTAGCATGTCGCATGAACTGTGAGCTGTTCTGTTGTGATAGATAAAACGTGCAGCCTTGATTCTTTGCAAAATTACAGAATCTTTGACAGGTTACTTAGTGACACACGGCCATTCGTTGAACAGACACGTGCACTTGCAGGAGTGTTGTAAAAGTTAAGTCTTCAGATAAATGTTATAATTTTATAAATAACCTGTGTTGCTTCTCGGAGGCGATAACACACATCCTCGGCCAGCAGAGCTGCGACCTCCTCGCTGAGCTCCACTCCTGCGCTCTCGGCCATCAGTTTAATCGATTCGCGAGGCACCTCAGCGAAGCGCCGTTCCTCCCTTTCAGTCATGTTCGCTGCAAGTTACCGGGAAAAGACGTTTGATCAAGGAGTCGGTAATTGAAGATGTTCAGAGTTATACGGGGGTTTGGTTAACGCGACAATAGCTGCATCGCATCATGCTTAACAGACGCAACGCAAACAGTTTAGAAAAGAGGCAGTTATTAAGGTTGGTGATACCATTCGAGTTATTCGTGGCTAATTTTAAACTACAACCGCCAAAATAGGCCAACCCTCAATAGAATGTTGCGGACCAAAAACGAAACAAACCTTCTCAAACGCACGATTGACAGGCCTGTAATTTCACCAGTCACGGTTTCAAACGGCGAGCCTGCGCAGACATTAGCAGCAGCACACCAGCTACTGTTTATCCAGCCATTGCTATACAGATACGCGCCTGATTGGCCATTAGATCAGAGCATGCGCATTACGCTGGACAAGCAGGAACACTGGTACGAAGGAACTTTTGAAAAGGAACCATCGTGTTCGTCATATCGACAGTCATACGCACTTCAAAAAAAATCCTGCAGCTTTGAAACTAGCAGTTTAAACACTTACAAAAAGGTTACAATCAAGACAACTGAAGACATGAAATCCTTTAAGGAAGTTTTATTAAGATGTAAGGATGCGGACACTCCAAAAATAATTTACACTCATTAAGTTAAAAAAATCCATATGTTAAACATTCATATCGCAAGCCATAAATACACAACAGTAAAATAGTCTCAAATTTACATAAGGTTCTCGTTCAGTCTGTCAAATATAAGTGACCCAATTCAGAAGTACAGGACAGACTTAAACTCAAACCATGAGACTTAGTCTTAAGAGGCAGTTAAAAGCAAAAAAGGCTGCAGACACTATATACACATTAAGTAGTAAAAACAAAGGTTAAGGATGGGTTCCGCTCAGTACAGTCAGTGTTAAAGCTTATAGCCATTAAGGCTTGGTAGTAAACATTTATGGTGGGTGGTTAGCATTTCAGGGACTTTTGCCATGCCAGAGGTCTCATGACAACAGCAGCTCCTCCTGTGTGCCACCTTTGCCAGCTTTCTCCAACTGCTGAAGCCTAAAGGCCAGTGGCAGCAGCAGGTCATTTAAATGTTGACTGCTGAATGTAAAGGCATTGTTGGCCACTACATCTACTGATGGAGGGGTGATCGGACCGGAGCCATCGAGGTACACAGGTGAGGCCAAAGCAGATGGAGGCGATGAAGAAGGTGGAGACGGTGAGGAACACGTGTCCGAGGCAGGCGAAAGAGATCCTCCATTTAGCATCTGGTGAGGCCAAGGTGTGTTGTTAGAGACGAGACCCTTGATTGAATTGGGGAGCCCATGCTGGAACCGGCAACGGGTGCCATAAAGACAGAATCCAAAAGCACTAAATGTACGACAGAGGGCACCACGTGGTTTCCACTCTTGGGCATTTGATGGGGGTTGCCAGGTTCTCTCATCCTCCGCGCTGTCAGATTCCGAGCCACCCTCAACATGCAGAAAGTGGCATCTGGTGCCAAAGGGACAAACACCAAACGCACGATATGTACGACATGGTACATTTCTGCGCCGAGGACGGACAGGCCTCTGCTCTTTAAGGTTGTGCACAAATAGACAGCGTGTGCCATAAACACAGTATCCAGCAGTGTGGTAGGTACGACACAGCTCGGTTTTATACTTGGGATGGCGAGAAGGTACGTGAAGATCATGAAGGCCGTGAGCAAACTGGCAGCGTTCGGCATACTTGCAGGTACCCGTTTCAGCGTAGCGGCTGCACAGTTCAGTCTTGTAGCGGGTGGAGCAGAGCCAGGGGGTCATAGGAGATGGAGACTCAACTAAGGGAAGCAAAGCTTCAGCAAGAGATATGGTCCCATTGCCTAATCCCTCCTCAGGGAAGACATGATCAGTCTGGCCTTCCGAGGGGAACAGCATCAGGTTATCTTGACTTGTCTAAAAAGGGCAAAAAAGTGATTAAAGTTAATACGTGCCCTAGGCAAACATTCTTACCACAGAATTCACTTGAATTTGATACTGTTACAGACACAATCCAGAATATACATTTAAAAAAGATAAATTAGATTCTTACCTCAAACATGACTATGTTTTTTGGACTATATAAAAGCAGCTCACAAAAACCGTTTTGTCGTTTAGAAAGTTGATATCAAAGCAAAAGACATCCAACTGTACTCCAGACAAACACCCCGTTCTGTTGTTCTACACCAAAGGAAGACGCGGACTACACCATGTACCTGGCAAGCGCCGCGTACCCTCAAATGTTAGCCACGCTGTTTTAAAGCTGACCTGAATTTCGTTCCCGCGTTCCTTTTAAAATATGAATCAGCTGTGAATCGTAAACGTCATGGAATGGTTCGTATCAACCAATCAGATTTCAAGGAGTTGCCCGTCAATCTAATTTGTGAGCAGTCTGATTGCCCTCATGCTTCGGTGATGCTTTTTGTCTGTCGTGGGTGATTCGAAAATTGAATAGGATAAAATTGAGTCATTACCGCTGCCCTGGTCGAATAAACATTGGTATAATAGCTCGATGGCCAACTTCAAAGGGTCGAATATACACCCAGGCCCATCCCGTATCAATTACCGTGTCACACCTAAAAGTTGTTAATTGAGCGTTGTCTGTGAAGTGCAGTTTATTGAAGTCTTTAGGACATATTTACTTTGTACACGATAAACGACACAGACTTAAAGAATAACACTATATCTAATCAAATATATAATTTACACAGTAATGCAAAAAAATGTAAATTTATCAACTCGATTAGAAACAAATAAAATATAGAAAATAACAAATGTTTTGGTTTCCTAAAGACGAGGGGAGACTGCGATCATGGATCACCACTATGAATTTTGTAGCCGATCTGTAGTTAACTGAAATGTAGTTTTTGATACGCTTTAGCTATGATTTGACATAAGGTAATATACTTGTTTATTTTGCTTATTATCAGAAATAAACTACTTTAAAAGGATCTGTTGTTATTTATTCTTTGTAGAAGTTTTGTTTGTTTCACGAAAGCAGTTTATATATGCTGTTACTGCTGAAACCGTATACAATACTTAGACTATAAGCTAATTATTTATTCTGTTACTTCTTACCCTATTGAAAAGTCCAGCAAGGATCAGCCTAAGCTGGTAGCTGGTGTTAGCTGGTTTAAGCCGGTCCCCCCAGCCTGGCAAAGTTGGTCAAGCTGGTGGGTCAGCTGGTCTTCCACCAAAACACAGCTAGACCAGCTTTGCTTCACCAGCAATACCAGCTAAAACCAAGCTGGGAAACCAGCTGACCAGCTTATGCTGGATTTTTCAGTAGGGTAACAACATATTTTTATTGAAGCATGCCGTCTTTTAATTGCAGTCTTCTTTAAACACATGTGTTTGTGACCCACAATCATGAACAATTTAATTGATATTTGAGTCATACTTTACTGTAGTAAAATACATCAATGCCATTTCTCTGGGGAAAGATGAAAATTGGCCTCTTTAATGACCACAAACAAAAATCTTTATTCATTTTCTTATCACAAGATACATTAAAGGATACAGACACTTGAATATAAAAAAAAACGGGTTTGGGGAAAAGTTTGTGTTGTGAATCGAGATTTACAAAACTGAAATCATTCACACCTTTTAAAGAAACCCTAAAACCAGACGGTCCTTCTTCCCCACCCTATCCCATAATGGACAACATTTTTTTGTTAGTGCTTTGCCAAAACATTGTAGGGGCACAAAACCTCTTCATAAAAACTGATGATGCTTAAAATGGGACTGGTCAACATTTGTGTCTTTAGTGTGCAGTGCACGCTCTATTTGTTTAAGAAACATTACAAAACCCCTAAACAGGGAGAAAATGTACAATAAATTTCAGTTGTCGAATTTCAAGCCAAGAAATCTGTCAAAAATCCCAACTGTTCAACCCTACACATCATCCAATATTTCTATAGTTGAGCCACTACTACAAAATCGTATCAAATACATCATATTTCCCCCTCTCACTGAATTCCTATCATTCATTACCTACAATCACTAACATTATCCTCCCCGTAGCCTTTTTTATTTTTCCAAAACAAAGACCTTTAAACAAATGCAAGTGTCAAACAAACGTTTATGGCTTTGTTCAGGATGTAATATAAGAAAAAAAAAGGTTCAATATTGAGGCACACAAAAGTCTAAATGAATTGTGACATCTGATATCCCATTTGCCTTACATTCATATCTTTGAAACTTTACAATATTAGAAACCATCCTTAACAGTTTGTTTTTATACCAAGACAGCATTTCAGGTAGAACCTACGAAACCTTATGTATCACTGACTTTAGTAGTTACATTGCAAGATTTGGAATCCCCCAAGAAACAAAATGGTATCTGACTATATAAAAACCATCCCAACTTCAGATTTGTTTTACAGAAGAAAATATTCAGGGGAAACTTTTCTTTATTGCCCTCCATAATAAGCAGTTCTGCCGAGCCTTAAAGACTAGAACCACATGTACAAGTTAAAAATAAAAAAAGCATCACAATCGTTATTACGAAATGAAGAGGACAGCCCATACTCAATGCTTTCGAAATTGGAAAACAGTGGTAAGACTGTAGACTTTCTCACACAATTAAACCCTTCATTCATACACATCACGTTGTTGAAAAATCCTGTTAATATTTATACAAATAAAGACAAAACTGCAGGAAAATAAAGTGTGCTTTTACACCTTTTTAGATCGAACATGGTTTGCTTTAAATTAGTTAAAAGTATTTGCATTTAAAAAAAAAAGTAATGGGACTGGAGAAAATTGAAATGAAACACTAGGAGTAAAAAGCAATGAAGTCTGGTGTATGCTGGTTAAGGAGTACAGGGAATATCAACTTCTGTGCCTGTACTGTACGTGTGTACTTATGTAGATGACAACCGTAGACAAGAAATAGAGAAGAAGAGTTGATGATGGCTGGATTTAACATGCTCAGGCAAAGGTTGCATTTTATTGGAACATCGTTTAGTCCTCCAACACTATTGGCTCGCTTGTGCTAGAGGGTAAAATGGGTACAGGAAGTGGCCGGGGTGGCACAGGAAATTTGACTCTAACTGGGATGTGTGGTTTTCTTGCTGCCCTCCTCATCTCTCCCTGAGTAAGGTGTTTCCTCAGGGCTCTGTAAACCCATACATATAAAATTAGACTCGGGAAAAACCAAAACATTGCATTTCAAATGCAAATGCATTTTTTTAAACATACCTGGTGTCTTTTGTAGCCACAAACACTACTGGATTTGGTGCATCGCCTTGACTGACCTTTTGCCTCTTAATAACGGACTGGTTGGCTGCTCTCATTCCTGATGTAAATGGTCTTCCATTAGTGGAGAAAGAATGACCTCCGACCTGCAGCTAGTTAAAGTTCCAAAATCAGCACACATTATTTTACCTCTGGAAAGTTTCATTTATGTAGTTGAGTTGGAACTCACATTATCGTAGGGTCTCTTGCCCAGTAAGGCGGATGCACTCCGTGGCTGGTTGGCCTGGTTACGGTTGATAGGGGTCGGAGCACCTCGAGGGGCTTTGTTTCTCAAAGGAGCTTGAAGAGCTGAAGAACACAACAAGCCTTTTCAATTGTATATTCTTATATCATCCAATTATTACATTACAAAGCATCACAAAGAAAACTGAAGTTGAAGAGAAAAACTAAAACAAGTGTTTTGAAAAATAACAAATGTATTTATCTGTAATAAAAAAATTTAATCTATTATTAATTATTAATGCCTGCATCCTTACCTAGTTCCTTAACTATATTGATGAGGGATGGTCGAGGAACAGTGCGGTTCTTGATACCACTCTTTGCTGCTTTAGGAAGTCTTATCATACCTAAAACAGAAATGAAGCAATCAACAAATACTCTGGGGGGAAATTATGCTACTACATGCAAATACCTGCATCAAAATATTTTACCATTACACCACAGCATGCGACTACTGGTGGCGATGTGATGGCTGGGGATACACTGTATATAGACCTTAACTGAATACAACTTGACATATATAAAAAATATAAATCAAACATCCGTCTGTTTCATAGCACACGTTAAGGAAACAACACGGGTATCACAAACAGACACACACATTCTGCATGCAAAAACCTCAATTTAAAGTCTACTCGAATGCAAGACTGGCCTATTTTTCATCTTTTATTTCATTTTAAGGTAAATTTTAAATAAAATTAAGTAATCTACGAAAGTTTTTTGTATTACAGTAACACAGCTGAGACTCAAACAGGGGACCTTCTTGCTGTGAAGCAACTCTGCTATTCACTGAGCCACCACTATCATTTAAGAGATGGTGCCTTACCTAGCTACAAATCCAGCAGGTTATAACTGGTATCAATTCCATATCTTGCAAACAGCATATTAACCTTAAAATGACGTGGACACTACCACCCGTTGCGCGGTTGTCATGGAAACCGTCACACAGCCCTAATTGTGAATAAATTCTGCTTACACTCTGCTTTGACAGCATTGGCATTAATGGAAGCGTAGGGGCGACGGGCTGCTCGGCGAGACTGCAGGATGTCCTGGCACACGCGACGGGCAATTCGAGTGAGTTTGGTTGTCTGCAGGATAAAAGTTTGACGGTTTTTAGCCAGAAGTTTTGCTCTTCCAGCATTGCTGGTGAAAGGGGACATGCCCTGTACTTCCTGGCGGGTCATGTGACCACGTGGAACAGCATCCTGTTGAAATAAATAAAAGAATGATGTTCAGTTTCGCACATCTAAGCTTCTATCCACCTTTACTATTGAAAATCGTTTGGTTAATGTAAAAGCTAGCTAATAAAAAAATACAAAACAATTGACTGACACAAAACCTTACTATTTTAAAACAGTGAACATTCAAGACACAAAAGATAATTGTGTACAGCATCTGTGCCAGTCCTTGTAGCACCCTCTAGTTGAGTGGGGGTCTTAAGACCACCATACTTCTTCCAGTAAATCCAACAGGTTGAACAGAGTCGGCACTGCATGTTGGGAGGGCCCCATGCGTACCACTGCTGAGACTGGGCAGCTGGAGAAGCAACAAGTCAAACAGATGAATCTTTTTACTATAATGCACAGGGATGTTCAAGCTTGCATCCAAACATGAGCCACTGATACTCACTGTGGCAGCTTTCACAGCTGAGGCCTTTCTGGTACCCAGTGGCTCCGTTCATGCCAGGTTTGTTACCAGGAGCCATGATCTGGTTGGGGTTAGGTTTGGTGCTAATGGAGTGAAATAGACAATATTTGAAATGACAGATCTGGATAAGAGAAACTGAGTGACAATCACATCATTTGTTTTTGACAGTTCGGTGAACTTTATAGGCATTTAGATCTATTAAACAGTAAAAATGCATTTTAATTATGTTTGGAATAAAACAGTAGTGCAGCATACTGTATGTAACACAATAAATACTTCCAAACAGGGCTACAACGAATGACTCATTTGAAAATCAACTCATCTATCAATTATTTCTGATTATTTTATTAGGGTCCAAGCACCGAATTCCTCTTGTTTTCTTTAGGGTTTTTTATTTACACTTTTGGGAATTTTGTGGCCCTTAACATACTCAAAAAAACTTCCACAAACGTCAGAGTCATCAGCCATTAAGCCCAGACAAAGGGTCATACATGTACGCACACAAAACTTGGTACATGTATAGTTCTCATCGACCCAACAGATTTCGCACTGCCACTCATTAGCTCCGCCTAACAGGAAGTCAGACATTTTGCATTTTGCAAAAGTGCATAAGATGAACTTTTACATACTCCTAGACCTAGGGGATTCATGCGATTGACAACAAATTTGGTGAATTTTTGGGTTATATTACATTCAGGTATATTTAAGGCTTTGATAATGCTTAAAATAATTATGAACGTCCAAGTTGTTGGCTGGTAGGCGTGGGCAAAATTGTTTACATGGGTGTGGAAAAAGGGTTCTGCGCCCCCCTTGGACCAAAGTGCTGGGGTTTGTTTTACCTACACTCCCCAAACATGTCATTAACAGTATTATAAAAGTCCACTGATATTTACCCACTTAACTGCACGTGCCCACCATGCATCGTTTTCTGGGAGCCACCATGTAGCAATGGCGCTGTGGTGCCATCATCGCTGCTTGCAGCTTTATATCCAAATACTACAAATGGACTTGCAGGAACACACACATTCCCTTCTCTAACACTATAGATGATTGCTTTTCATGTAGTGAAATAATTGTTTTAGACACATTATAGTTGTTGTTCATAGAACAATATTGGTTTTGTTCTTTACATAGTTCATATTTTAATTTACATGTATGCCATTAATAAATATGGTTAATTTTAAAACAAGCTCTAAAGGCAATATGTTTAATGCTCCCATATTTAGGTCACTTTACATTAAAGCGTCTGCTAAATAAATAAATGCAAATTCAGCAAATACTTTAGCAAAATTAAACTTTGGTTAAAATCATTTATTATTTCACTGACATACTATTTCTATTGCATACAGTGCAAGTAGTATAGCAAGTTCCAAAAATACGTGCAGTGACACTAAATACTCACTAGGTGGGGATGTACACCTGTTTTAGTTTGCTGTCTGCCTCTGCTGCCTTTAGTCTTTTCTGAAAATAAATAAACATACATGTATATAATCAAAAATAGATAAAAACATAGATAATGGTTATGTGCATTCAAAGAAGCTAATGAAACTTTTGGAATAAAAAGTGTCATACCTGCTGGATGTAACGATCAGTAGTCTTCCACATGTAGTAGAACTGGACCACACTAGCTAATGACTTCCAGGGCAACTAGAGCACAATAGCGAAAGAGACCAATCAAAACTAATCACGAAAACCTTGAATATAGTAACATTATAGCTTTATGATCATTCGAATTTCAACGAACTGCACTTTCACAAAAGGTGCATTTTGTGATGAGGTTTTCATAAACTTACAAAGTCTTGGCGGATATCATTAAAGTCTTTGCCATATTTCTCCAGGGCTTCCTCAAACAGCATGGCTTCTGATGCGCTCCACTCCTCCATCTCATCTCTGCACAGCACCGGGCCGCCCTGCGGCACCAGTGTGGACATGGCCTTGGCGAGGTCATAGCCATTCTTCTGCAGAGTGTCCATGGCGTGGAACTACAGACAGATGGAAAGTATGAATGTTAGAGGTTTGTGTTAACTAAAGACTGAGTGTGCCCCCATGCTTTTACTCACCAGTGTGATGTCTCTAGATGCTGCAGCTGCACTCATGTGAAGACTAGGCTGGCGAATGGAACTGCTGCAGTCGAGTGCACGAGCAAACGTGCCAACAGCTCTAAAATACACATACAATATTTACATTAATATCATGAAAATCGTTTTAAAATTACTTTTTACTTGATTTAAAATAGCAACATAATAAAACTTGTACATGCAAATGTATAATTATTTTTTGGACACATTTCAGAATGCAATTTCACAAATACTGAGCCTTACATATTGCAACTTCAATAAAGTAAAGTACTTAAGGGGCTTTTTACGAACCGTGCCACTACCAGGAACTGGTCTATCTGAGGATCTTTCAGCTGGTTATTAGGATCCCAAACCTTTGTCTCAAGTTTCTCCTGAACTCGACTGTCTAATTCACCTGAAGAGACCAGGAAACCATTACTGTTAGTAATCAACCCAAATCAATTCAGAAAGTATTTTAATGTTAAAAAAGCAGAATAACACCTCATTCTAAATAGGTGTGACAAATTAAAGTAAGTTAAGTTATAGTGTTAAAGGAAAACACCATCGTTTTTTTAATATTTAACTATGTTCTTACCTCAACTTAGACAAATGAATACATACCTATCTTTTTCAATGCGTGCACTTAATCTTTGTACAGTACGTTGTGAATGTGTTAGCGTTTAGACTAGCCCCATTAATTAGGATCCAGACAGGGATGAATTTAGAAGCCCACAAACACTTCCATGTTTTCCCTCTTTAAAGACTGTTAAATTAGTAGTTACACGAGTAAGTATGGTGGCACAAAATAAAATGTGGTGATTTTTTTAAAGCGGGAACTATATTGTATGGCGGAAGAGCACTTAGTTTGCAGCACTTCGACCCTGGCGGAGTGCTGTAAGGGGGAGTAGTCAGGTGTAAAGATGTGACTGCAGATTTACGACGCACTGAACAAAGATAAAGGGCATGCACTGAAAAAGATAGATATGTATTAATATTGTTCTTACCTTAAAAGTTGAGGTAAGAACATGGTAAAATATTGAAAAACAGTGGTGTTTTCCTTAGCCATTTTATTTTTCTGTACTCCAAGTACAATATCTTATGAAGCAACAAAAACCATAGTTGATCAAAAATATTTTAAGCCTAATATACAGCTCAGATGGAGCTGTATATTAATGATTTCACTGTGGGTTGAGCTATCCAGTATGACACATCATGACTACAAGACAAAAACAGTTCTGTGGACTGTAGACATAGTAACTTAATGTATATTACTTTAATTCCTAATAAATTATAAAGTAAACAATATTTTTCTTTTCAATATTAAAAAGGAATTTTAAAATGAATTTTTTTATAGTATGGCTCCAGTATTGAAATCTTTTCACCTTCTGCAAGCTTGTCAGGGATCTCGGCCTGGTATTTGGATCCAACCCTAATCTCCCCCTGGTCAGCCAGCAGTGTCTTCTGTACTGGGTCAAACACCAGAGAGTAGAAGAAACAGTCCTGTAGAATACAAATACACATACAGACAACAAATAAGAATCTGATATACTTCTTCAGTTAAAACTACACATTTCTGTGGTGCTTACTACCACAAAAGACTTAAAAAAAAATATTTTGAGCATAAAAACCATAAAGCCTAGATTTAGGACTAATTGGATTTTATAAATAGTGATTTTCATAAAAATATTGTTAATCCCCAAAAACTGACTGTTTAACGCAAAACAAAATACACCTTATGTGAAATATCATCCATACAGCTCCTTGACAAATCTCCCGGAAATGCGAGTATAATGTTTGTCTCCCAAAATGTTGTGCTAATTGTAAATGGAATGCTCATGATCAACTGCAGGTGGATATACTCACCTCTCTATCTAGGTAGCCAGTTAAAACATCCGTCTCATTTAAAAGCGTGACGTTGCATTTTCCGCTGTAAAAAATAAATAAAAAATAAGCCAAACATGATTTTAATAACCAAATACTTCAATAAAAAACAGATGTTTTTTTACTGACTCTTACCGTATGTGTGTGGCTGGGAGAGACTCAAACTGTCGAGACAAGAAAAGTTCTCTATGTTTGAGCTGGTGCTTCTGCTGTTCAGATGTCGAGGGCTGCTTGGACTCTTCTTCAAAGTCCCCTTAAGCACACACAGACAACCATAATCAGTGCTATGCTAATAGCCTAAATTACTTTTGAACCACTTTTCTTTTAGAACACACATCCATTTGCATCCATTTATAGATCCCATATTGACAGTTTACGCATCATGACCTGGTTTTACAAACAAGGCTTAGCTAAAGCCAGGACAAGGCCTTAGTTAAATTAAGATGTTTAGGCATCCTTCATATGAACATGAAAAATGTGTTACTGGTGTGTAACTTGAGACAAATCAATAGCACTGACATTTTTTTTTAAATCTGTCAGTGCAAGTTATTTTCTGTTGAGACAGCTCCAACATGTGTTTTAGTCTAGGACCAACCTTAAGCCTTGTCTGTGAAATTGTTAGCATGTGTCTTAATTTTATTTAACACACAAAGTTATTACATTAACTATCATTAGACCCGACAACTTTACTTCATTATTTGAGTACATTTCAGGAAAGGAAACCCTTATGATGCAAGCAGCAAGACAGTATTCAAAAACAATCTTCCCAAGATACCACCTTAATATAAGATTTATAACAGGCATTTGTATTCGAAAGTGATTATGATATTTTCTAAATAGATGATAGTGAGAGGTAAGCACTGAGCAGGTTTGGCAGACTTTATCAGACTAGATCTTGACTGGACTCCACCCCTGCACGGAGCCTAAGGAAACCCTGTCATTGAAGAGGGTGGGACCTCAGACCACACCTCTTTTCATTAACCCCTCCTGCAACCCCAGTGGCCCTGCCCCCTCCTTTTTCTCCCCTTGGCCAATGCGTCCCTGCCAGCTTAACTGGGAAACCCTGTGCAACAAACCTGAGGCACCCATCCCCCATCGAGCAACAACCCCCCTCCATGTACAAGTACGCCTTAAAAAAAAAAACGAAAAACAAAAAAACACTCTTTCACACGTGCACAAGCAAATGAACACTCGAGACGCAGGCACGACAAAGCCATCATACACACACAGGCGCCACCATTTACGCACACACGCACACAAACGTTTAACACCACTTTCACTTCTTGACAAAGACACCGGCCAGACGTAGTGTTAACCCTTTGAGCTCTGTGGCCTGGCAGGTCCCATGAAGGCTCTTTTGTTCTGGGAGCACAGGGCGAAAGGCAGCTGAGAATAAGCACAGAGGAGCTCATTCAGCAGGGATGTGTGAAAAAAGAAAATGGGCAGAAGATAGAGACAAGAGGAGGTTGTGTAAATGCAAGCTCTGATCTTGTGTGACAGGAGAGTTTAAGTGCTATATAGTGCAGCTACATAAAAATAAGGTTATGTACAGTATTAAAAGTAGTCAAGCAGACTTTGACCTCTCACAATCACAACAGACTTGAACACCAACCCAATTCACAGACATAACTGGTTTACAGCACATTGTTTGCTAACATCATTTATATACAAATAAAGCAAATGAATTGATTAGGTTAAAGACAAACTGTTAAATGTTTCCTTATTTGTAAGTGGTTTTGCATAAAATCATCTTTGCAAAATGAAAAAATGTATTAAAATATACTAAAATTGTAATTGTAAAACAAAATTTGCTCGCAAGCTTAGATAACTAGGGTTACCCCGATCATATCAAATATGTTTGATATTTAGTATTTCAAATAGGTATGATTATGTCACAACTTTCACAATAGCCAATGAGAGACAGAGGTCAATGACAGACTTTTGAAATGGCGACCGCAAAACAAGCTGTTGTACGTGTCCAATAGACAGCAGAGACAGAGAACAGCCTGTGGAAGTGTGAAAAAACACAACTGCTTGAATAACACGTCTGCAAAACTGTAATGTAAAAAACCACACCTAACGATTTGCTAAAACATTATATGACTAGACACAACACTTAAGGATTGTTTCTCGTAGGGATGCTCTGTTCGATCGGGCGCAGTTCGTTGTCGGTCGATCATCGCATAAATGACTCAATCGGTACTCGCTAAATTTGCTGATCTCATGAACCGATCTTTGTGTTTACTTTTGTCATCATAGGGCTCCTGGATGCGGCACAATTGGAGGCCATTTTTACGCAGTGCAAGCATTTTAAAGGGGCCATGCCACAATACTTTTTTAAGATGTCAAATAAATCTTTGGTGTCCCCAGAGCACATATGTGAAGTTTTAGCTCAAAATACCATATAGATAATTTATTATAGCATGTTAAAGCCCCACTGTGTAGGATCTACTCCCATCTAGCGGTAAAATTCCATATGACAACCAACTGAATATTACTTTCTAGCCCCCCCCCCCCCCCATTCGGAACACGTTTTAACTAGTACGGTGGCCCTGTCATGCCAAGGTTAACATGGCTTCCAGTAGCTACAAAGCAATGATAAAAATGAACAATTTGCAATGTACTTTGCCTGTGATCCGTCAAAGCACACAGATTTATGTTAAACATGTAAAAAGTCTGATTGTCATATGACGCTTTTATCAATGAAAGGCTAAAAATAGGGCTGTCACCGTGTGTTTGTGCTAGAGGTTTAGAAAAGATGAAAACATTTATCTCAGTACCTCAGATTACATAAATGGGCGGAGAGACGGCGTGTGGCTGTTCGAACACATTAAACCACATGCGTGTTTACACTAACTGCATAACCATGCTATAGTTAGCCAAGGAACTATAAAACTTCAAGTTTACAACATAGACTGTATAGATTTAAACAAATATGCTGAATTACCTGTGGTGAAGATAAAAAGTAGCAACTTCAGTGTCCATTGAGCCCCATTACATCTTCATGCCGAATGTTTATTATTTTCATGCGTTTTGACAGTTTAAACTTCCATTTTAATCGAAGCTGCTCCTGTGCGCATACACACGAAGTGCCCGCTCACGGACACAGCATGTCACTCAGGTCACGAGTACGGAGCGATCTCTCTCGCGTCTTAAAACTATATTAACCTAAAAAAAACCTAGAACAGTTACAGTCATGAAAGAGCTTACATATCAGCTTTAAGAATCAGTATCAGGCATTAGTATTGGCCGATCATGAAGACAACAAATTGGTACTCTGCATCGGCTGCAAAAATCCTGATCAGAGCACTCCTAGTTTCTTGTGACTGGAGCAGATTTTAAGCAGTCAGAAAGGAACACAAACTTAACGACTGAGTCATTGCACTACACAACACATTTAATGTCTGATTAGTGATTAGTCACGACTAGAAATTCTGCATTGCCCTCTTTGTTTTTACTTTCCATCCATGCATAATAAAGGTTAAATAAATTGGTAAAGAAATCTAGAGTTAAGAAATTAATTTATTATTCTCACATTGAAAGTAAAAATACTATTCAGCTAAAAATGCATTGAATGAGTAAAGGGCTCGTTATAGTCGTGCGTAGGTCCTACGGCGTAGCAGCGACGGCGTAGGTTCCGCGTCGGTTTTCATTTATACTTTTGCGTCGTCGTCCGCGTCGACGTGCAAACACACGCGCGACCGCTGGTAGGCAGTATCCACGCGTGTAACCACAGTAGCAGCACAAACGTGAAAGAATAAGAAGCTTAGCAAGTTAACCCACAAACGAAGAAGAAACAGCAACTTGTTGTGTATAATTTGAGAAGACCAGCAATGATGGAAGTAAATAAACAGCGACTTTTGATGCAGTTTGAGTTAAATCACTCCTCAACTTGGCTCATCTTTGTTTTCACCGTCACAAACGGAAATACCTATGACGCAGTTTTTTTACCTGACGGGAGGGGTTCTGGTGGACCAATCACAGCGCTTGCGGTCCGCGTACATCTGATGCGCTGTTAAATTTTTTGTGAGGTGCCCATCAGGCTACGCAGAGCTACGCACAGGCTACGGATAGCCTACGCCGTAGCTACGGCGTAGAACCTACGCGCGACTATAAATCGCCCTTAGGTCATACACACTCAAACTGAAACTGACATCAGAATAAACTGTTAAAATTGTTTTAATAAAAATGGTCAACCCAACAATAGCCTAGAAAGCGCCTCATTAAGCAAAATAAAAATATGCTTTTTTAAACCTTTAAGGGTTTATGAAGCATATGAGCCACGGATAAGCGAGGTACCTCTAATGTTAATAGACCGAGAGCCGAATTTATTCCAAAATTGCTTGTTTCTCCTCAATGGAAATATGTAAAACAGTATGAGTATGTTTTATCATCTACTTTATTAGCCATTTTTTTCACTTCTTTATTAACGTTTTTCCATCTGCTTTACAAAACAGGTTTTCGTTCACCATGTTTGAGTTTATAATGGTTTTGTTTTGTACATTTTTCCTCTTAATACATTTTTTTTAAATATTGTTTTAACAGTAGGCTAATATATTTCTGAAAAATTCCCCACCTAATTATGTCTTTCGTAATGCATAAGTGTTGCACAGTGTAATTATAATAGCAGAAATACTGGCTAAATTTTACTTCATTAAGAATTTGATATGTTCCGTTGTCCTTTTTTTTTTATTGAGGCTACCTAAATTTAAATAAGCCTAAATAATTTTTTTAATTAAATAATAAAAATAAAATAAAATTATATAAACTAAAACTAAAATAATTTTTGTTTGGGTAATTTATATTTGTCTTAAATATAAACAAATTAAAAAATTAAGCTAGGTGCAATCCTTTTTTATAAGGATGAAAAATGTTTAACATGCATTGTGTATTCGTTGCACCTGTTGCACCTCGTTGCTTTGCGTTTACAATTACATAAATAAATAAATTTGTTTTAACAATATATGCTATATAATAATAACTTTCTACAAAAATGGTACGTAATAACAACCCAACAATTAGGGTTGCCGCGGTGACGTAATTTTCCCACCGGTTAATCAGCGCGTCACAAACCCGGTTATACCGGTGTCACCGTATGGGAGGGGCTTATAAATGCGCATGCAGACGTGCACATTTTACTTTCACTTTTGAATTAGGCAACTGTTTAAATGCAGTGCTTGCGTACGCTGCATTATATTGCGTATGAATTTGCATGCAATTCGAGTGCAACAGCTGGTTTACTTAAGTGCTTGAGTCAATGTGCGCAGGTAATTCTCAAAGAACCAGCCAGTCCCAAGCAGAGCAACCAGCTACTTCTCCATAAAGCGCTGCTTGAATGATGGGTTTATTATTTTTCTTGATGATAAACACAACAACTAAACGATCTCGCTTATATTAAACATCATATATGTATATTATAACAAAAACGAGTAAGCACGTGGCTTCTGCCTTCGTCTGGTCAGTCAGCTCGCCTCGCAAACTCTGACAGGAATAAATGAAATCTGACACTTGCTGCTCTTTGACGTGACGCGCGTTCAGCTCCGCTGAATTCAGGCACCAGACACATTCAGTTTGCTCTCTCTAACAAAACTAAATGATTAAATTACACGAAAATATCAAAACGGCGGTGAAAGACGGTGTCGCGATGGGCAAGTGATCTAACCGGTGAGAGGCTGAAGCACCGGTAATCACCGTTTCACCGACTATCGTGGCAAGCCTACCAACAATACAGCTTATATAAATGAAGGTGGTAATTTAAACCACATTTCGCTATTAAGCCAACCAAAATCACAAGAAAAATTCACTCACCGCGACAGCCCTAACAAAATCATTAATCCACTGGGGTCCTCAGCAACATTCAACAAGCTATGTACATATGCAGCAAAATTTTGGCTATTTCTCTGACATGACAATCTTAAAAATATCTTGTGCACCATGATTTTTAAATCTTGTACTGTGAGCATGTTTCAGATTTAGGAGAAAAAACGCTTAATAAAAATGAGGGCCAGATTTAAGCCAAACTGCAGAATGTGACACAACCTGATTGCCTCTAGAGTAGGGTTGTGACAATAGACGATACTATCGTGTATCGACGATAGTCAGACATATGGCTGATACCGGGCTTTCATGACAATAGTTGGCGATAGATATTATCATCATTATAGTTTCACATTAACATGCGCATTGCGTGCTTTTCCTCGCATGAGAGGGTTTGTAGGCTTCACTTTACGCAAGAGAACTTGTAACGTGTGCATATTCCTTCTCGCACACACCTGGACTTGTAATGCGTGCTTCTTGGACACTTGATCGAACCTGAACGAGCAAGACATGGACTCCTTCTAGCACCTGAACTTGTTATGCACATGACTCAGACTCTTCCTCGCACATGAGCTTGTATAAAGGCCCGGGTATACTTTTTTCCGTGTCCGCGTCCGGCTCGCGCGCGCACGCGTCCGCGCAGCTTTCCGAGTATAGGCCCCGCGGCTACACGCGGATGGCCGCGTTCGACACTATACGCAATTCAAATGATTTCTTATTCAAATTATTAGTCTAACAGGCTGTCAGGGCAGCACTGATTTGGCGACATTTACAGTACATTAAAACATTAGGATAGGTGAAGAAAAGTAACTGATCCACCATTGCAAACACAGTTTAGAACAAACAATAAGACAACAAAGAACAGGAATCAAACAAACATGCTCCAGGGCTTTCTGTTCTTGGAAGAAGTAAAAGTTAAAGAAGAAAAACGATAGTGTGTGTGCAAATGCTGTCTATTTCCTTTGTATAATTGTTTATAGTGGAGTGCCCCGTCTAAATATGTTCACGCGCATGCGCTGTCGTACGCGGACTGGACGCGCTCTGTCCGCGGGGTCTCAAATTTTGGGCTGCACGCGGACGGTCCGCGCGGCCGGTCGCGGACCCTCTTGATGACGAAAATGACGTCATGCGGACGGCGCGCATACGCGGACGTCCCTAGTATACTTTTGGCTTAACGCGTGGCTAGAGAGGTTTTTAGGCCGCAGAGATTTAAAACCAGCGAGTGTGTTGTTCCCACTCCCTGGCACGCAGAGCCCCTAGGCTTTAATAACGTGCTCGGATTAAAGGCATCAGTTTTAAGAAAATTGCGGTCAAAACAGTGTTGCCCTTACTTAGAGTAAATCAGCTTCACTTTACTATCTCACAGACTGACGATGGGATGATTTCGCAATGGGGCATATTGCCCAACACTACAGTCATACGAAAGATCTCAAATTCATTAAATGCCATGTAGAAAATATAAAGCTATAACACAGGATATAATATGAAACACTTACTTGCATTGCTATCGGCCAGTGTGTTCAGGTTGGCAGATATATCTCTCCGCCTAAAGAGACAGACCACCTTGGCTTCTACATTTCCATTGGCTGTCTACAGAATGAAACAGTTCATCAAAAATCAGAAAGTGTGGGATATTGCTCAGAACATTGATCCCGAGTTGGATCACTTAGTAAATAAAGCACTTTCATTATAGAGTTAATACAGTATGTCCTTCAACATATAATGTGTTCAATAACTACAGGTTTTGCATCTGAGCTCTTCATTATGTAAATGCACAAATGTCAATGTGAACACTCATGCTTGAACACAGACTTTGTCTGTGTCTTAGATTAACAGTCCTGCTGTGCTTTACAGCCCATCAAAATTAGGTTACATAAAAGTTTTTTAATCTCTGCTTCAGGAAACAGGCCTGTGTCATGTTCAGCATTATATAAAGGTCTCTGTGGCTTGATCTTCATCTCAAACAGCCCAGTGCACATCACTAGACAACAGCATTAAGCATTAGCAAATCACAACACATGGGAGCAGGTGACAGAAACCGTCTGTTATGCTGCCATGAGTGACAAGGCATTAGCAGAGAACTGACGTGTGTCAATCACCCCTTTTCCTGTGTGTTATGTGTGTGTGTGTGTGTGTGTGTGTGTGTGCGTACACACACTAACAAAATTATAACTACTGTATATGTTGGTGGATATTAGAATCCCCAACCAATTACAGGCAGTTTCTAGGCAGCAAGACTGGTGACACATTATATGTATTATGTATTTTATAAGATTTGAGTCATGTATTCTATAAATTCATCTTGAACAAATGTACATGGGGAGAAAACATTTTACATACATCAAACAAAATTAAACACATAACAAATTGTTTTATCAAAGAGTATAATGGATGCTCCAAAACTCACCTTGTTGAGTTCTTCTATTCGGCGGATCAAATACGGGTTACTAGAGGAGTTTTCAAAATACACGTAATCTGTTGAAAAAATAAAAATAAAAAATGATAAAGCACTAAGCATAGTTTCTGAAAATTATGTTTTATGTAGAAATAAGAAAAAACTGCAATCCATTACAAAAAGAAAGACAATGACTGCTAAAATTTGCATAAGCATTCTTGAAATCGTAATGTCTTAAAAATTGGCTATTCTTTCTACAACTTTCTTCTAATAATTTACAGAAAATGACCACTTAATATGACAAAATGTTTGTGGTCTTCAATTAATTTGTGTTATTATGCAAGCGTTTCATTGCACAAACACCACAGCAGAAGGTGACGTGAGCTTTGGTATGGGTCAAAATTGAGAGAACACACGATCAGACATAGTAAACACTGTGTGCACTGAACACACCACTACAGTTATGCAATCACTCTCTCTTCTGTTCTGGTCAGCCCTGGATGTTCTCGCTTGCCACTGCTCGGCCATGTTCTTAAACCCCACCACAAGGGACGAATCAAAATGGAGGTCTCTTTCCAAGTTCATGAGCTTCATCAATCAGGGAGACAGTAAGAAAAGGCTTGGCTGCATGGATCAATAATTTTTCTCAAGGAGAATCAGGGTCTAGCCATCTGCTCTTCAAGCAGTGATGTGCTGTTTTGCACATAGCATCTGGTGTATCAGACCTACTGATACTGAAACATTTTGGAAAGGCAAAAAGCAAACTTACTGATACTAAAAATACTGGAATTTACTAAGCCCTTAATCTATGACTTATAGAACATAAACGTTGGCAACCCATGAAAAGGGATTATCAAACCGGGTGTCAACAAACCTCAGCCATACACTCACTTCTATAACAGTCACAAAATAACTGATCAACCAGCAGTTATTTAGCCAAGATTATTATCACGGGTCGACAACACTGCTAAAAGTCAATTAAGAAAAGATTAGAAGCAAAGCAGCATTTGCGTGCTTGCACACGACCAGTACTGTCTAGTAATGTACAGAAGACAATCATCCTCTTCGCATCCTTATTACATGTCTGAACACCCTGTCGTAAACATAATGTAAGCTTTATTGAAACAAAACTGTTACAGTTAACTTATACCGCATGTTAGACTCTTTCTTCCTGATGAACAAAGCAGCAAAATCTTGCCTCACTTGAACTTACTCTACTACAAATCTAAATTTCTGTTAAATTTGAAACCATTAAAAATTAGCCTTTTTCCATTTTCATTGTCCACTTCGACAAGTAAGTGTAAGCTGACTTTATTTTTCACCAAGCAAACAAAGTGGATTAATAATTATGAAACATGTAGTCATGCTAAACCAAATAAAAAACCTTTTTTTGTAAACTTAAAATCAACCATAACTGTGCATTAAGACTTATTGTAGCATTCTTTACGATAATATTTTTATATTGCACGATAAGATTACAGTACATCTGGTATGTTACTGTAACCTTTGCTACAATTAATAACCCCTGAGCAGTGAATTATGCAATAACCTGTGTTAGTAGTAAAGGGCAAAATTCAAACCGACAATTCAGCAAGCACAACTGCATTTACAAGCTTAAATCGTAATAAGTATTCAATAAAGCAAAATGAACACTGTGATCAAATGTGTAAGATAAGACCAGGCCACAGCAGGCAGGGTTTCTGATCACAGTGGTAGAAAAACGGATGCTTGGATGCGTCTGAGCTTCAGCCCCTAGGTCAAGTTCAATGACCTAAACAGAACTCCACATATTCTGTACCTACATTTGAAAGGTCATTGTTACATTGCAATCATATACAGAAAGAACAATTAGCCCCTGCATAAAGAACTTTCTTTACTTGTGAACAGGATTAATACAGCGTGTAAAATGCTTTATTTCCTTTTCAGTTTACCACGAAACAGTCTATGAAGTCTGCACTTAAAAGAATAACAAGCAGCATCTGATAATGCAACACAGTCAGATTACCGTGACCTATTTATGGCCGTTTACCGGATTTAAGAAAATGAAAACACCATAGTGACCATCTCACGGTGCAGTCGTTGACGTTGACCTACATGCAGTATCATTAACTGAAACTGCATTATACAGCAAGAAGTCGATAGGAATGATTACTGCATCGCTAGAACAATAGACGTTCAGACGTGACACTGTACAGCGGTGTGGCTGATGTACAGTAGTGTGTCTGGTGGCATTTTCATTCATTAAAATTTAGATGCACCATGTAACGTTTTCTATAAAGGTATAATGGCATGAGCACTCAAATGTTGCACATATCCATTAGTAAACATTCACCTTTATTCATATTCACAAGCAGACTTCAATAATTTATATGGCTTTACCATGTTATAGACCTTCTCATTAAACAATGAATTTGGGTTCATCATGTTTCAAAGGGTCTTCATTTTCCTGCATTATAAACAGTTTATTATTTTATAATTGCATTGTTACGGTTGACTGAAAAGCAATGACTTCCATATATGCTTCATTTAATTCAGTTGTCAGAAGTTTGGCACAATGGTACACTTCAAGCAACGTGTGCAGCAAAACTTCAAACAAAGTCTTAAAAAATGAACTTACGTTTTACTTGACCAACAGCTTCCTTAAAATGAGCTCATTTAAAATCGCAATGGCCAGTCATTTAACACTTATGTCACACAAACAGACTATAAACAAAACGAAATTCTAGACACTCAATGAAAGTTTCTACTGTGAGAACGAAAAAAGTAAACTTTGTCTCACACATACAGTAATATGAAGATTTCTAAATTGAATTAAATAGAGTTTTGAATGGACCTGAACAAAAATGAAACTAGCCTAGCCTAGCTCGCTTAGCAACGGATTCCGCTCATTGTAACTAAGGCGGAAACAGCCGCTCGCGCTAATGCTAATGCTAACCCCCGCGAGCTGGCTGCTACTGTTAGCTTCAACAATAATACTCACCTCCAACTCGGTACATGTTGGCCGCCATTCTCTCGGTCTCGTAAACAAATACAATTATTGAAATATCCCCTTGTTGTGTGGACAAAAATATGTATCCAAAAGTAGTGCCGCCGTTTATATTCTCGCATGTATTGGCGTACTTCCCACCGTCGCGAGACAAAGCCGGGACCCGGCACGGCGCTGCCGCTCTGGCGGGTAAAAGTTTAAAGTTTCCGCTACAATGTTTCTCCGGATGGTAAAAAAAATGCGTCTTTGTTTCGGCGCTGAGATATAACTCCCATCGAAGCCCTTTTCAGACATTCACGCATTCCCACTTCACAAAGGCATGCAGACACAAGCCCTTGATAGCCAGCCTGTCTTTCTCACTCCACTCTTCCTCCCATCCTCCGCTGCCTGCTTCATCCTCCTCTTCTTCACCTCCGCTCTGTTTTACACACATACACACACTCCCCCCTTCCAACGTCATCTTCGGAAGCTCGTAATGACACTTAAGAATTCGACGAATTCCCGCGAAACAGAAAGTAAGGCCAAAATACAAAATATGTGTATGTTTACGAAATTTCTTTTAGTGTTTTACTAGCAATAATTACAACGGTAATTGTTTTGATGACATGACTGAACCTAGAATGTCAATCAAGGGTTGATTTAAAGACTAAGCATATTTACCAGCAAAAAAGCAGTATATGAAAATGACAAAAATAGAGAAGACTAAACTACAAAAAGAATAAAGTTTTATCAACAAAAAGTTTAATTACTTTTATAGTAGCGAGCGAGTACGTTGTAATTGACTGGTCTGCATTTTTTTCCCACTATTACACCAAGAACTATCAGATGTTCGATGTATAAAATTCATATTCAAAGATTACAGTTTTCAGATAGTAATAATGCATTGCTGTTGTCCGAAATTCAAGTCAGTAGACTGACAGTAGTATTCAGTTTCGAGCACGGTTAACTCCATATATAGCAAAACTAGGTTATGAGTCAAAAGTGGTGCAACACTGCCCTCAACAGGTTTGAAAAGAACATCACAACTATTACAAAATAAAATAAAGTGTTGTATTGTCCACTAGGTGGTATTTTAAGATGCTTTAAGATACAGATCATTTTGTAGCGGAACATACAAACAAAAACATGCGTACATCAAAACATATTTATTGAATAAACAATAATTTGAAATTTTCACATCTAACTTGATCAATAAAATACATGTCTTTTGTAAGTTTTTTGAAAGTGGACATATTGCTGTTAGCAATTAAAGCATTGATTATCCTACTGAACAACATTATGCTTCACATAAGACAAATAATTGATGCTTTATGAAATGACACACATGTAGTTTTTAATGGCTGAGAGAAAAAAAGTAATGAGGATGAGGACGAAGCATGTAAATTTGCAAAATAAACATGTAAACCTACACAATTCAAATTTAATGAAAGCACAGTAAGTAAGTAAGTAGAAACAACTAAACTTAAGAATAAAAAAATGTTAAGTTGTACATAAAATAAGTACACTGCAATTTCTGGGTAAATCACCCAGCAAAAACTGGGACAATCTCATTAAAAATAAAAAATAATCTCATTTTAAACAAACCTAAAAAAAACCCCCCGAAGATATTTTATTTTGTACCATTATTTCCTTTGATTTTGGGGTGAAATGTGGCTTATCTTGGGTAAAATGTGGATCCACCCAAATAAAGGTATTTGGTCACAACACAACAACATGTGGTACATGTCAGTTCATTTAGGAATGTAGGTAGTGAATAGTTTATATGCATTTTGTATGACTTCTCAAAAGAATGTTGACATATTTTGCAATAGCAGGTAAACCCTTCCAAAATGGATTGTGTCACAACAGATTGTGCAATATGACGTTTTATTCTGGTTTCATTTCCTTAAAAATATGCATGCCTCTCTTGATTCACGGTATGTGTCTCTGTGTTCCATTTTCTGGATAGCTGAAGGAAGAAGAGACCGAAGAGGAGGAGTGCAGATGATCCTTATTGTCTCCAGTACCTGCCCTTTTAGCTCGCCATTGGAGAATGCAGGTGTCTTTCCCACCCATTGACAGAAGATGACTGTCATTATGTGTGAAGCGTACATTAGTCACATGACTGCCATGGCCCTCATATTTATAACTTGGTGCCTAAGAGAGAAATAGTGAGAATAAATATTCAATATTAAATATACAAACTCTTTCATTACTAACGTAGTGAATGATAATAATTCTAATTGTTTAGTGCCAATTTAGTTATTTAATTTAGATTAACATACACTTTCATGTCCTGTCCCATCAAAATGTAATGCCTTATTTAAGCTTTAGCCTAAGACAAGACTAACCTTTGGTTTGGGACATGGATACTGAAACAGGTGAACTTTACAGAAGTCATCAGCCACTGCCACCATACTTTCACTGTGTGATCGACACAAGGCATTGATGTCTGTCCCATCTGAGCCCTCAAGCCACACACCTAAAAATCAGTTAAAGGTTGTTTAAAAACTGGCATATACACAGAACAAAAAGCACACGCAAGCTACATAATGAACAGTATGTAAATGTCTGTAAATAGAATGTCAATAAATAGCATGGAGAGGATTTGGTTGATTCAAATCCCAAACCCTCAAAAGTTGAACCACAAATAACAAAAACCAGTTTGGATTATTTCCTACCCATGACATGGAAACCAAGCACACACGTGTAGGACGCCCACTCTCGATCTTTACTCTCAAACCGGTTCCTCAACAGCTTGCAGCCACCTGCCACATCCCCTTTAAGAAAAAAAAAAACACAAACGTTCAATTTATCATGATACTTAAAACATCTCATGTTTATACAAAATGCTTAGAATGGACTATAGCACAAAAACATGCATGCTTACAATAGAGAATTTCATAATCGCCAGAGTTGGACATGATGTACTTTCCATCTTTGGACCAGTCCAGGTGAGTAATGAAGCTCGAGTGTCCCTAAAACATTCCAAACAATTAACACACTGGGAAAAGTTATATCTACACAACTAACTAGTACACAATGATAATCGACTCCACAATACCACAAAATACATCATAATTTCACAGTTAAAGCATGCTTTGCTTACTGTGCATTTCCCAAATCGCATATAGCGCCGACCCCCATCTGTGACACTGTAAATGTAGATGAAGTTGTCATGGGAGCCAACTGCCAAAAAGCAGCCATCTGTGTGGGCAAGAAGTAAAATTTAAGATACAGACTGCAAAAGGACTTGTGAGAACTGTGGAAATGAAATGGGCTTTACAAATATAAAGTGCTTAGCATAAATAAGGGACCCTCAATTTAAGATTTTTCTTCATTTGTTAGTAAATATGAGACCAATATGTTGGAATGTTTTATTAAACATTATTGTTTTTGAACATAAGAGTGAAAGTCACTTTCCATCTTTTAGTATATGAAAAATAACACAATAACACACATTTCAATCAAACGAGGTGATGCAAAAATGAGTACACCCTACAATGAAATAAAAGTTGATCTAATATTTTGTAAGGCCTCCTTTATTTTATTTTTTATTTCCTTTTTAATTTGTATCACTTTCGTGACAGAATTCAAACTTATTAGAAATGCTTCACTAATTATCTTAGTGAACTTTGACAATTTTTTGTGCAAAAAATTCTCATGTCTTATGACATTTCTTTACCATGTGGTGCCATTTTGTCACCATTACATGGGAGTGGATTTTTAAATACTACTCTTAATTGCCAGTTATCCTGTGGCCACATGTGTGATGATGGATTAGAGTCATTTCCTAGTGAATTCATTTTAATTAATGTAATTTTTTCTGCTAACATATTTATTGGGGTGTACTCATTTTTGCATCAACTCAATTGACTTAAATGTGTTATTTTTTGTATCCTAAACACGGTAAGTAACTATTAATAGAATAAAATGTAAAAAAAAAGAAGCAAATTGGTCTCATATTTTCTAACAAATGTAAAAAAAATCTTAATTTTAAGTTATGCTGAGCACTGTACATAATGTAGTAAACTGTAGTAAATGCTATGTTATGCTAGCTAAAACACCTAAAATGCCCTAAATGCCATGAACATGTTACATCACAAGCATAACAATCCTCGAGCTTGTAGTTTTAAAAGTATGTAAAAAGTATAAAAGTATAAATCTATTAATTTTAGCCTCAGGTAGCCCTGTTAAACCTTTCAATTAAAACCTGTTTTTTTTTTCCATAAAAGTGAGACTTTGATTTATAATTAGTCACAATTGTAGCTATTTTACAAACAGCAGAATAAATACTACCTAAAAAAATGGTTATTTATAACTATGCTGTGTTTCATTTTAGTATTTCATACTGTAACAACATTGTATTTTATTTTTACCACCCATTTAAACATTTTCATATGAATTCAAGACATCAACAATTTTTTTTAGACTTTTCAAACTACAAAATACATTTTTGTCACAATTGTAACTAGTGACATTAAATGGGTTAAAAAATAAATATGTTCAGACAGTGGGTCTTTGTAAAATGTGACCCAGTCTGTGAAAACCCAGCTGTGAAAATATAACGTTGAAAAATATAATCTTTCATATAGACTGAGAAAGGTCATGTCAAAGTTTGAAATTGAAGTAAAATCAATGAGTGAAGTCAAACTTTATGTATAACTTGCAATGATTAAAAATGAAGAGATTTAAAGTTAATTTGAAGTTCTCCTGTTAGTAACTGCAATTTCCTTTCGGTTTTTATACAATACCCATTATTATTCTACGATTTTAACCGCTGACCTGGCGAGTATCTCATCACAGACAGCTGCTCATTCCCGTCTGTAAGGTCTAATACCACTTCTTTGGTTTGCAGATCCAGCACAACCCATCTATGTAAGCGAGGGGTTTAAAAACATCATAAAACATGAACAAAAGAAACTTTCACAAGCTCATTGTAAAACTTAAGGTGTAATTGTTATTGGCTGTGCCATAAATTAATGTTTTACCTTCCTGTACTTAGTCCAACAGATACAACAGCTCCATTGGGACAGAAATCAGCACACAAACCAGACTCCTAAAATAAAAAAAGATCAAATTCACCTACATATTACAGTATATATTATGATAACATTGTGTTAATGTTAATAAACAGTAAGTTTGATATTTTAAACAATGTACACTCAAATGGTGTTATGTTTTAGGTAACAAGACAGTGATTAAAATAATATAAGGTTGGATTTGATGACTTACACGTCCAACTCAGTAATCGCAAAAAAACACAAGATAAAGAAATTTACTTTCATCCCTCCAAAACAATCTTTGTTCAATATCTTATAGAAAAAAACATCAAAACTTTTCACAAATTCACAGGAGATCATCTTATGACATTAAGAGAAAAAAGACCAAAACCACAGGTTGCTCAGCCCTGTATAAATATGTGAAGTAGCTGTGTTAAAATTAACCCAGAGTTAGTTGCACCTATAAATACAATTTCAGTTTCCTGTCACCTTACTAACCTCTAGTATAATGCACCAGTCTAGTTTGTGATCCTCTGCATTCCACAAACATACTTGACGATCATTCCCACATGTAAGAAAGATGTTTTGAGAGGGGTGTGTGGCCAGACCCCACATTTCATCCACATGCCCCTAATGAAACAGTCCCAAACTATTAGTGGTCACCTAACATAAATGCATATATAATTATATCATTTTTGAGTACAAACAATATACCTGCACAATGGCCACAAACCCATCAGAAAAAGTTCCTCTGAGGATTGCGTTTCGTGTTGTGCCAACAAGCAATTCCTCACCATCTACATCTGCAATGGTGCGGACTGCACCAAATTTCTCTGGAATCTGGGAAAACAAAAACGATTAATTAAATTGTTACATTACATGCATTTGGTAGGACTTTCTATCTTATAGTTTCCGTCTTCTATCTTCAAGTGACTAACAGTGCATTCAAGCTACACATTTAGACACTACATGTATTTCAAGGCCATCAAAGCCTTAACCTTGGGAGTTATACGAACCTAAAGCTCACTTCTTTCATAGCCTCCTGATACAGATTCAATTCTCACCTCACACTCTCTTTCAGGAGCCAAATCTGCACTCCAGCGGATGATCTTACGGTCTTTGCCACCACCGCTAAGTATAGTGCCACCCTGCTGGAGACACATAGCAAAAACACTGCCCTCATGAGCGCGCGTCTGCTTCATGATCTGAAATGTCTCTGCAGACGGGGAGAGAGAAAAAAGTGAGAAGGAAATGAAATATTAAGAGACTAAAAGTAGCCTCAGTGTTTCATAGACATGATATTTGTTGACGGTTTGGGTTGAAATAGGAGAATGACAATTAAGTCACACATACACACAGTGAAGGAATCACTGGGTCTGTGAAACATAAATGTGATATATAACACATTTACATTACATTTATGCATTTGGCAGACACTTTTATCCAAAGTGACGTACAGTGTATTCAAGTTTGATGGAAACCTAGTGGAAATCTAACCTGTCGAAATATATAGGCGCCGCACTGTGTGGTAAAACACATTTGTGATATGGTAAGCAAAAAACAACAAACAAACTGTATAAATAGTATGCACTGTGGTATAAAAATAAAAAATAATGCTTGTTAAATTATCAGATACACATTTCAATTTTTTAAAAATGTATTAATAAATATTGAAATTAACAAATTAACTAAGATTCATTTAATGTCAATTTTTGTTCATTGCTAGTTAAACCAATGTTAACAAATACAATTTTGTTGTAAAGTGTTACCAAATTTTAATGTAAATGAGCTGTGTTTTGACCATGTACATTTTATGTACCTTATATACTACATTAGGGACATTCCCACAGTGATTAACCAACCATAAATGAGCCAAATAACTGCTTGTCAATCGAAATTTTTCATAATTCATTAACAACTTTTCATGATAAACTATCAAGATTTTAAGCAAGGTTTTGTCCTACACGTAGATCATAAAGCATTGCAATCCACTGAGAAATGTACATATAATTGTCCTTCTTATAATAATAATGATAATAATAATGATAATAAACAATTAAAAACATGCAATCACCCTTTCACAAGTATGTGTTTACAGGGTCTTGTTCTCCATAATATGGTGGCGCCATTGACCCATCATAGCAACTGGCTAAGGTGCTCATTCTGAATGTGGCGTCTATACATGTCAATGATCAAACCACAACCTTTGCTCTGCTAATGCACGAGCGATCAGGTATCGGTGATACATACAGTGTATTTAGAAATAAAGAAATACTATGTTGCACACCCTTTGCTCCTTTTCCTAATGTTTTAATGTCTGCAGCTGATTTTCCCCACGTAAGAATGTTTCCCTCAGAGTCGCCCGTCAACACATCACCCGTGAGACTGAAGACGAAGCACAGGACGAACTTCGGTTTTTTGTATTTCTGTAAACACAATGTCAAATTGATAAATGTAACCAAATACTAACTTCAGTTGAACATAGTAAGCTCCTTAAATCTTAGTGTGAGCAGTGACAATTGTCATCAGTTAGCATGCAACACGTAGTACAATGATGGTATCATAAAGTAATACCGTGCTACTCAGATATGTACTACAGAACTGAATGATTATCATATTTGTATGCCAGGAAACTACAAGGTACTTCTAAGAATATCATGGTACTTTTTTTGTTAATAAAACCTCATCTGTTTTTAATGGAATACCACATGGTACTGAATTTACAGGGAAGGATAGTAAACTTGACAGACAAATGTGGACTCACTCCAAAAATTCCCTGTTTCTTGGTCATTGTCCCAGCACTCATGGTCCAGAAATATACATGGGATTTGCCACAAGTGATAATGTTGTTGGTGTCTGTAGGGTTGAAGTCCACAGCTAAGACTGCTTCATTAGTGCTCTGAAACCAACATACATACAAACACATTGAAAAAGTGTATATGGATTCCCACAGTATATTTAATTATGTGCCAATGCCTCTGTGTTATCACAAGACAAAAAGATGTGTTTCAACTTCAAACATCCAGTAAAAGCAGCAAATATCACTTCAAAAACAGATAATTACTGTAACTGTTCTATATTAATAAAGGTGTGCCCTAGAAACAGTAAAAACAGAACAAAGTTCAAAGTTTATTTAACTCCTACATTTTCATCTACTTTGAATTCATCTTTAAGAGCTTCTGTTTGGAAAGAAGTCAGAGAATAAAATTTGAAATGGCTGATTTTATCGCACACCAAGCTGATTTTAAAAAATGGACCAGCCCACACATAGCTAAAAATCTAGATTGACTCCTTCAGCAAACACACTAAGTCTCTTGACAAAACCACAAGCTTTTCAATTCCAAATACTTCCTAAATCTATTACTAACTGCACACAGCAAAAATAAAACAAGAGGAAGAGAAACGGCTTTATCCGAATGCTTTAAAAACACAATCACTCACAAAAATCTACTGTAAAATATTTAGCCGCTCCCATAGCAACCCCACTCAAACCTTTACTCTTAGAGAAGTAAAAAAAAAAATTGGAACAAAGGGGGAACGCAGAAAGCATGTTTTCTTCTGTGATCCACAATAAAGGCAATACAGGGCACAGCAGAACAGCTGGCTGTATGTTCAGCTGAGCTGCTGAAATAATCATGGGATGATATTTCTTGAAAAGCTATTGTGTAGAAACCATCATGAAATATTTAGGCATTTGACGGGTTTCACTTGATAGAGGGGCAAGGCAGGAGTTTTTATTGAAGAAACATAATACATATTTGCAAAGTTACTTAGTTACAAAACTTAAATCCAGTGAAATATGTCAAAAAATAACTTTAGCTGGTTCTTATAGTAAAATAGGTAAGCAGCTAAACCATGTTTAAATTGAAAGGTGCCTTGTGTAACTTATTGAAAAATCTCTTGACATAAATGCAATATACATAACTATATTATCAGTGATAAAATACCTTACAAAATGAACTGTATAAATAGTTTTTATTACCTTAGAATTAGCCGTTTTTTTATATTTTTTCGCGGGTCCCCTGCATGAAAGTATGCCATGGACAAACTGTTCTAGAGAGCGCCTTACGTCACTACGTTGTCTCAGACGATGACATATTTGTCCTGTGGCGGCTAACGTAGCTTTAATATGTGTTTCGAAAAGGAGGGGTAAGCTGTGAACTGAGTGTTGTTTGTAATGCACAGTCTCACCACTTGATCCCGATAAAATCTACACAGTGCACCTTTAAATTTAATAAAGTTACCAAGTGAAACACAAAATGGTGGGTATTGTATAAAAGTCTAAGATATCCTCAGAAATATTGTGACACAAACCATGTGTGCACATATTGAACAAACCTTGACCTCAGCATGCTTTGTGTTTTTATTCCAGTCCCACAATGAAAGCATGTGTTCGTTCGAGTCATCGATCACACACAGGAATGTACCTCCATCCTATGATAACAAACCAAAAAGATAATTAGTGTACTCATTGTTTTTAATCAAATCATTTTCCCTACACCAAAAGCATTTACTAAAGTATAGACAGATTAAGTGAATGCAGTAATCGACCTGCCTGCTGTGTTTCACAGGAATCACGAAAACTAGATACTCACAGAGATGGAAAATGCTAATGATCCAACACCTCGCTCAAATGTGCCGAGGCCAATCTGCTGCAGCGTCACTAGTGTTTTGGAGTCCCAAATGTGTACGAAAGGCTGTAGAGGCTGATATACACAATCACACACAAACATGAGTAAAAATATACACTAATCGATTCGATACTACTTGGTGGTGAAAGTTGCAAAAACAAATTTGAGGGGTGCCTGCTCATGCAAAAGTCATCACCACAATGCAAACACAGTTGTGCAGTGGTGCAACCTACATTTTTTGCAATTACTCTTTAAGATTTGTTTCCTGAACCCTGGTAATAAACACTGAAAGGACAAGATGTTTTTTTTGGCACCAGGCCAGCTAAAAGAAGAGGTTTGTTGGAAACTGCAGGTTGTGTGATTTTTACAAACAAAAGTATTCTCATGGGGTTGCGCAACAGCTCTAGGTAAATGTATCTTTTCATCTGATGAAGTAGTGATTGGAGACTGGGGGAAAGTCTTGTAAATTTTCCATTTACAGTGCATTCACGATATACATTATAAGTCTGTTCCATAAGAATCCACAACCTTTACAGTGCTAATGCAGTGCTCTACCAATTGAGCCACATGAATTTGAAGTTATGTTGTGTGGGCAGTGTTACATGACATATCATATCATTTTTAAATCAGTAAAATCAAATCTATTAACATGCATCTCACCTTGCCATCTTTGTCCACCCCTGCGGTCTGTCCGGATGCAATACGCACTTTGTCTGGATGGATGGCGAGACTATAAGCCAAAAAGTTACAAATACTATAAGCAAGCACATAAAACTATGCAAAAAAAAAAATGGTGCTCAATTGAATGTACATCAAAACTTACCATCGCACACAGTCTGTGTGTTTGCGATAATGTCGTTGCGTTTGGTTGTTGAAATGGTACAAAACCACAACACACGCAATAAAATAAACAGCCTCTCCAGATGGCAACAGGTAAAGATTTGCTCGACAGTCCCGTCCTCTGTAACCATAGCTAAAATTAAAGTGTCAAGGAATATTCGCTAAAAAATATTCATTACTAAAAGGGTAAAGCTCAATCATTGTGTTTTGTAATGTTAGGTAGTACCAGATTTGTTTTTTTGAAAGATGTGACTGACACGTTTTCCAAAACGTTTCTATGTCGCAATCTTTGAATTTTGAAATTCCCCAATATAGTCAGATTGGTCAATCTTTGTCTGCACAATGATTTGTATAACAAAGTAAATACATATTAAAAAATCGTTGCCCTTCAAACAGCAGTTGTTTAAAGTACTGCACGTTTCTTATCTATAATATTTGAAGAGTATGGTTCCAAAACGCAATAAATCCATTTTGACAAATTTCGGTAAAAACGTGTTTTCTATACCAAGAAAGTGACTAGATGAAAACCACTATTTTCTGTTCCAAACTTTCACATAGCATCTTTAGGTTATAAAAACATACAAAATTCAAATCCATGACTTGATTTTCAAAGATTTATTATAAAAACGAATTATTTTTTCCACAAAATGCAATAAATCCATGACCATTTTTTTTTCAAAATGCTATAAATCTATTCAATCAATGTATAAATGTGCATTCATCTTTGCCATTTTATATTCATTTAGTTGACTAGTGGTATACACTGATTAAAAAAATAAACATTAAAACACTTACTTTGTCATATTAAGAAAACTGTCATTGCTGCGTTATACTTGACGCCGTAGCTTAACATTTTTCACAGCAATCAGCTGTCAAATGTTTTGGTCCTGCTCGATTTTTTTGTTTTTGTTTGTTTGTTGATCACGAAGTGCAAAGTTGATGAGGAAAAATAGGACTCCGTGTACTCAACGCACCGCCATTGGTTGTTTACATTGTGTGGAATGGTGCGCTGTAATTTGTGGAGCGGATTTATTGCATTCTTTAGAAAAGCAGTGGTGTTTAACGAGTTTTGGGAAAAAAGGGAGAAAAGATGACAGAATAACACGGCGAAGATTGGATTTTGCGTAAAATTAAGAATTTACTTTTAAATACTGACCTGATATAATTGACCTGTGTTTATCGCGTTTGGAACCAAACTCTTCATTTGTATATGTGAATAATACAACTTTGTTTAAAAAAAATGCATTTAATTTTGAAATGTATAAAAGATAGTTCACCCACTCTCATGTTGCTACAAACCCGCACAAATGTCCCTGTTCCGATGAACACACAAGAAGATACCCTGAGGAATGTTTGCAACCAAACAGAAACTGTTCTGAAGTCTCAATGACTTCCATAGTATTCTTTTTCCTGCTATAGAAGTTAATGGGGCTTCTGGTCGGTTTAGCCACAAACACTCCTCAAAACATCCACCCCTGTGTTCATCAAAACAAAGACACCCATACAGGCCTGCAACAACATAAGAGTGTGCAAATAACGACAGAACTTTCATTTTTGGGTGAACTATCCCTTTAAGAATACCATTTTCTTTTAAATTAATTAATTCATATTTTTTATTTGGGTGGTACAGGAATACTGTAAAAGACTTTATTTAGGATACACCCAGTCCAGTTCCAGTTTCTGTGACGGAAGATCCATTTTAAGATCTTCGTAGTTTAGAATGTTGGATGGAACATACATGGTGATTGGTCTCCCCCGAATAAACATCTTAATTGACTGATCTATAAGCAAAAAAAGTGCATGATAGTTTTGGCATTGAAGCATGACGACATCATGTCTAAACGTACTTAAAATAAATCTTGTTATTTTTTATTAGGATTTATATACTTGTATACACAATTAATAATAAATGTTAACCAATTAATTCTCACAAAGTCTAACTTGTTTGTTCTGAATGGTTGTTAAATTTGGAGTATAAAGGAATACTAAATATTTTAAACGGTAAAAAAATACAGGTTGAATTTAGGTTATGAATCCGATGCATTACAGAAACTTACTCTGTGTTCCTCTTCTAGACCCCTGAGACCCTGTTAAAGGATAAAACACAAACACACATTAACTCTGTGGCTGTTAGTCACATTAAAGAATTCCTGCAGCCCAACTGCGTTCCAACCAGCTTCACAGTGAGTGCCAATGAGAGCACCCCTCCTAGTCATCCCTGTTATTATCTTAAGCTAGTTTTGGAGTTCACTGAAGGGAAAAGTCTCCCTTTCACATGGCTTTTGAAACGATAAGGCAGGAAAGCCAATGTGAGCAGTAAAATGACAATAGAAGCAGAAGGCTTCACTGAAGAATTATTATATAAGACGGGCTGTTTTGATTCTATGGAAAGCTGGAATATCTTGTTTTCCATACAAGCATCATTTGGTTTTGAGTTTAAAGCACACACAACTCCAGCAGGACTGATGCTATTAGCATAATCTTGGTCAGGACCAAAATAAGATTTTGTAAATGTGTCATGTTCATTTACAAGGAATGAGAATCCACTGTATACTTTCCACCTAAAAAACTGCTAAAACCAAAACGTTGTTTGGAGGATTTAGCTGGTGGCTCAGTTGAACCTGCTGAAAATATGGCCAATCGCCCTCCAAAACAGACAAACCAGATCAGGCTTTGGGTCCACCAAACCAACTTTGCATGGTTTTAATAACTTTGTCTGTTGCTTTAAGTAGGGTTGATGCTGAGAGCTGTCATGATATATCAGATAAAAGCTAATCATTTTCAAGCCAAAAATTGTAATAAATCATTATGAACAGATGAAACAACCAGGCAGAGCCAGAAAAATAGCTTTTGCCATGAATTTCTGGCACCGATATCAAGGAATAGGAAAACGACATCCATCATTCTCGTCAGAAAACTCAGGACAGTGTGGTTTCCTTAACCAAACAGAGCAACTTTCCAATGTGAGCACAAGCCTTTTTAGGTGTCCTACTGGGGCATGTGAGCATGCAAAATAAATGTAATAAAACTAGACACGAGGGCACTAATGTTGCTATAATTATGGTTCAAAAGTTAATAAATAGTTACATTTACAGTTACTTTACATTGTAGAAAGACCTGTTAAAAATAATAAATAGTTTTAAAACGAAAAGGCTGCACTCTCACTTTAAAGTCTGCGATTTTACAAAATACAGTTACTTTGTTCACCCTCTCATAAATTAATAAATAAATATCCTCTTTCACCTTTGTAAGTATTATTCAAAGGAATATTCCTTTCATAAAAAAAGGTCATCCAAGATTTTTGCATGACGTATGCAAACTACCGCTCCAGTGTTTACAAGTGTGGAGAAAGATAACCGTTCCGACTTTGTGGAATGATACTAATTAATGTCTTTGTGTCAGTTTATTGTTTAAAATGGTCCGTAAGTGTGCGTTTTACATATGTATCGTATTACCTCTTCACGAGATTATGCTGGTGCGTCTCACGGCTAGTGCAAGACAAGAAATTGTGGTTAAAAAGTACTTTTTTTATTTGGCAAAAATTATACTCGTTTCGCTACACACCTGAAAGATCTAAGGTGACTTTCACATTAGCACTTTTGGTGCGCACCCAGGTTCGATTGACGTCAGAGTTCGCTACATTTGGATGATGTGAACGCCGTCTTCCGAACTCGGGTGCGCACCCATGTACTCGAGTCCGCTTAAAAATGGTGGTCTGGGGTCCGGTTCATGTGAACTCCAGAACGGTTCGCTGCTGATGTGAGTGCAATTGTAGCAAATCGCGGAAGTGAACCGTTGTTAATTACGTATTATGTGGAATATTTGTTTTGGAGCCATGTCAGGCAACTTAACAGACAATGGCTACATAATAGGTGTGTTTTATAAAGGAAATAAAAGCCAGTTTTCCCAAACCTATGAGAAGCTTTCTAGTTATCAAACACACCCCAAGGTAGGGCTGTTGTCGGGAGAGGACAACCGGAAACATTGTCCCTCCCTTTGATAAAGGAAGCCCAGTATGGATATCTGCGGTATTTAAATTATTGGGTACAATGAAAAGAGGGCCTAAACGTTAGGGCCTAATGTTCCATTGGCTGATTAAATCAGCTTAAATAAGAAATGATCAGCAGTGAGGAATGAAGAGAAAGATGCCTTATTACCTGCACTGGAGATAAGGTCTTTTGCCCGGCTATAGAATAAAAACACAACAACAAATGAAAGGGTTAAAGAAAATAAAAGCCACATTTAAAAATGTATGCCATAAAATGAGGTTAGATCAGCAATGTTTCACAGTTATAACTTTATATCTATTGACAGCATCAGTCTTATTCCACAGTTTGTGTGGATTTTAACTGAAGGCCAATATATGAAGCATAATGTCATGTACGAATACACCTGATAAACCCTGTAACGAGTTTGACTCACCTCTCCAGACTTGGAGAACGAGTAAGCAAGTTTGTAGATGAGGCTGCTTTCTTAGAAAGTCGCTGTTTGGTCTTGTCTTGGGGGTCTTTAGTTAGCCTCTCACTATTTCTCCTTACCCTGATCCCAGGAAGAGAAACAAACAGCAGTCAGTTACTGCATGCAACATGTGGTCAGACTTGTAGAGAGACCATGCCAGACAGGAATTTAAATAAAACAGGCTTAGCTTGATTAGATAGGCAAGCACACTGTCATGTTTAGAAATATTTAGGCTCGCAAATGCACCCACATGATCAAACCCACCACCATAATCATCCAAAATCAAACAAACATGCAGACAGACATGTAAAGTATGAATCAGAAAAATCAGAAATCTATGAAAAGGTAAGACAGAAAATAAGTTAAATATTGTCTATAATGTTCTTATTTTTTCACCAATGTTATGCAGTATTGTGTCAAATGTAAAATGCCGATCTGTCTAGTACATATTAGCACTAGCCCATGCCTCAATTCAAAATCTTATGTTATAATAGCAATGAAGCTTTCAATAAACTGGCAGTAAATAGGGTTTAAACCATAGACGTAGTGTCTGTGACATCACCCATAGGTTTGTGAAGAGCTTTTTTGAAGCCAATAGTAGGCAGTGCCTCCCGTCACCATTTTGTCACTGCGCATAACTCACGGATAACCGATAATTGCTTAAGAGGCGGGACATGGGTGAAGCAGAGGTGGCTTCTAATAACAGTAGTACTATGAAAAGTTGCCTGTATCCACTTTTATGTCATTAAACGCAAATTTTTTGGGGTCGACAGCTTATAAAAACGTATATTTGGCTTATTAGCTGTACATCCTGTCACACAGCAGCTTTTGGGCATTATTCTGCTTCATTTCTTGTTATAAGCCAGAAATGACAAGGAGGCGGCCTCTCGCAATACAAAGTCAATGGAGACGGATGGACCCCCCCCCCAAAAACCATCTCGTAATTCTTACACCGATTCACAACAAAAAGTTTATTATATTCATTTATAATTTGAGCCGTCATGTACGATTTAGCGGGTAATGTAAAAATAAACATGGTCCCTGTTATTTTAGGTGTCAAACATAGAGATAACGATATAGAAGCAAACGTTATGGATTGCAGCTTTTCAGTCATCACTATTAAACATTTGTCCATCAGATGGTGAAATCAAAATAAGTCAAGCATGGTTTCATATATGATACTCAACGATTCTATGTAACATTTTAACAAGACATTTTTAAACACTGTACTCCTTGGACACTGTCACTGGTTGAACATGGCTTTAGATTTCAAACTCTCTTTCTGCTTTATCTCTACAAATCTATACAAAAACACCCAAACATACAGTTAAAAGATACAGAAGTTACAGAGACACTTGCAACCACAGAAATAACACCAGAAGTATGCATGCAGTCAAATCAGTGATTGGATCAAAATAGTTTTGCTTCATGCTAAAGAGACAGTTCACCAGGAAGTGAAAATGTTGTCTTTTTACATAACCTCATGTTGTTTCAAATTTAAATTTGTTCCACAAAATGCTTAAATATATATATTATATATTATTATCAAGTTTAAAATGAGATGAGGTTATTAAATAAAGACACAATTCTGATTTTGTGGGTGAACTATCTCTATCTCCAAGTAAGATTTTAGATTGGTTAGTATGATTTCAGTGCACCCAGTGTGAATCATGAGTTTTTGTGTTTTTGCAAAACCAAGTTACAAACAAGTTTCCTAAGAGATATTTTCATAAGTTTTCAGACATTCCTGTCACACCAACAGCTTATCAGATCTAGAAATTATCTCACTTGTTCAGTATTTACCTTAAGGGGGTTCAGACTGCCTTGATGACACAATTTATTGCTCCCTTTATTTACCACAGAATTCTGCTCTATGTTTCTCGCAACCATAATAAGCGACATGGATACTGACCTGTCAACATTTTTAACTGTACAAACTTGTTCTTTTCACTGCCGACCTCTCTTTTCTATTAAAAAGTCAATGCTAAATTTTCCACAACACACAGATGTGCCAAGACAAATTGCAATCCATTTCCAAAGAGGAATATAATGAACTGCATCCAGACACTGACAAAGTGACAAGCATAAAAGCTATGAAAGTGTTTTCTTTAAGAGTTGAATCAATGCCAGAAGCACATCATGAATCAAATGCATCATCTTTAAGATCACTTGTGCAATACAAAACCTAACAATGTGACACCTACGTAAATCAATAACAAAACAAAACTATAATAATTATGCTTTATGTATCAACTCCATTCCAGATGTTTAGATGCCAAGAAGTTCCTCAACAACTAAAAATGCAAACAAATGATTGAGGACAAAATATTTTCATGCAAGGAAAAAATACAGAGCTATAAAGTTAATCAAGACTGCATTGCTTAGAAATTTTGGCCTTAAAATAATTAAAACTTCATATTAAAATCTCTTGCAACTTGACACATCTAAGCACAACACTTGTGACACACGTAAGATTACTAGCCTAGGCTGTTTTTCTCTAGAGACAAATCTGAGAAGCAGAAGGCTTTTAGGCAATAGTCTCCCTGTTTTATCTCCATTCAATTGCACTTCTGTCTAGTAGACACCACTGAGATATTAAAGAAGTCGAATTAGTGATTTATGTGAACAAGCTCCAAACTAAATCATACACTATATACACATATACCGTAGGATCCAAAAATCTTATCTACAAAACATGATCTAATTTATTACTTGACAATCCACTAATGCTGTTCTATACATAAATACTAATCTGGGTGCCAGGAACCAGCTCAACAAGTTGTAACTTTGGTTTTTGCAGCAATGCAAGCATTAGTGTATGAGTTAGATTCAAGACCAGAGGCATTCAATTTAAGAAGCCAGCCAATGCTTGAATCCATGTGTGGGGATCAACGCACAGCTGTTTCTCGCCCTCCTGGATGGGGGAAAGAGGACCTCCATGTGGGCTGGTTGTTGTCTCTCTTGGGGGTGCTGGAGAGGAGGACGTTGGGGTGTGAGGGCCTGAACCCTGGCTGTCCTCACTGCCTTTGCTCTGTTGTTGCTGGAGGGTTCTGACTGTGGTGGGCTGGATGGTATCTTCTACCACCGAGCTCCACGTCTGGTCCTTCTCTCTCTCATCTTCATCAATGTCTTCCTCTTCTCTGTGGAGCTTGGTCAAGGGATCCTCTGTAAAGGGCGTGACTTCAGGTAAGGCATCCTCAAGGGACAGACTCTTCATGTCCCGTGTTAGGGCCAGTGGAGCAGTTTCGTAATTTGGGATCCACGGCTCGGTCTGTATACACCTGTCACTAGTGCTCGGTTTGTGGTTGGAAATGGTTTTAGCCCCGCCCTCCCCATTTTCAGCTGTGAATGAGTTATGGCTACAGATACACAAACAAAACAGGTAAAGGTTGTCTCAGAATGCTGTTTGACATTCATGTTGACAATACAGTTACTAATAACAGGACAGTTTGCCTGAAAATAAAATAACTGTTGTCATTTATTCACGTTCCAAACCCATTTGACTTTTTTCTTCTTGGAATACAAAAAAGATATTTAACATAAAGGTTTTTTTAATAACGGGAGCTAAGACCATAAATACCAAGTTTTTGAAGCACTATGACAGCTTTGTTTCAGAAACAGACTCTCAAATCTTATTCGGTTCAAATACTATGGCATCAAGATGTGAGTCCTAATAATGTATGACAACACTGACATCAAACCTGGAGCAATACACTTTGCATCCAATATCTGAAATTAAACATAAATTTAAATAGGTACAAAGCTATAGTAGGACATTTGAGCAATTGAAAGGAGTTATCCTGCAAAATATCTTGGTTTGTGTTTCAAGACTGAAGTAAAATCATATAGGTTTGGAATCAAGAGTACAGAATATACATTTTTATTCTAACTCTTCCTCTTAATAATTTTTTTAATTTTTAAACCAAATAAATGACGTGCTATACTGCTTGTACAATGGTGATAGGTAATGAAAGGTAACAAATGGTTCATCCCGTCCAACTTGTCAACTTGCAAATTCTTTAATTACTAGACCATCCAACAAAATGTCACAGACCTTTAGTAAACCTAATTTGAATAGTCAAACCAAACAAATAAGAAAACTGAGGTACTAAAGACATTTTTCTCTGTATTTAGAAATAAAAATTTTTTTTTTCTGTGCATATCCCATTCTCTCGATTGGGAAAACTTTTGAAACTTCTTTTCAAAAGCATTAAGCATCAATTCTACAGCCCATTCAGTAACTAAAATTTAATTTTAGCTTTACATGTGATGGTTTATATAACTATGCACACAACAATTTTGGATAGGAAACTGCAGCATTACCCAATCTACCCACAACACCACCCACAATACTCAGTACCTGTTGGATAGGTGGTGAATTCCATCAAGGGAGCTTGTAGACAGTCTGCATTTTGACAACCCATCCACATAACAGGGCTGATTCAACACTCGGGCTGCAGCAGGGTTCACTAGTGTTACACACAAACAAACATTTACATAAATCTATTTAGATCGTATCTAACCAAACGATATCACTTTGTTTATGTAAATGAGGAAGAGTCATATCACTCCCCGGTTAAATACGGCGTACCACAAGGATCAGTTTTAGGCCCTATCCTATTCTCGTTTTTATGTCCATGACCAACTGTTAACAACAGCAACAAAATGTTTCATATATGTTTATGTTTTCATATATGTCATTAAAGGTGCTCATGGTGTTGCGCAGTGATACACAAAATCGTTGGGTACAGCGTTTATGTACTGGAACAAACAAAAATACGATAAACCTTACTAAAGTAATAGAGACACTGATCACTTATTGCTGGAATATAACATGCAATAAAACTGGTTGCAGGGTTCCCACACCTTAGTTAACTTCAAATTTAAGGACCTTTCAAGGACTTTCCAGGTCACATACACTCAAATTCAAGGACTAAATGTGGGGACACATTTCAAGTAAGAGCAAGGTAACATCATGTTACCTTTTAAGATACAGTGTAACAGTTCCCTTTCGAGGGAACTCGTGCTGCGTCACTGCTGTTTAACTTTGGGGAGGCTTTCAGGGGTAATGTGCGTCTGAATGTGTATATCAAATTTAACCAATGGTGAGGCTTAACGACAAAGACAGGGTGACGCAAGAGTCAGGAAATATATCGCTATCTGAAATACTGCCAAAGACGATGTTACAGGGATGCAGGAAGAATGGGAGAGGAACAACAGTTACATACGTAACCCGAGGCGTTTTCATGTGTCAAACCAACTATGCAATTTTTTGGTATGAATCAACATACGCATACAGAAGATAAGTATTTAAAACTAACAGTGTAGCATGTGTGCTTAAAGCAACACCAAAGAGTTTTGGCTCTTTGCTCCCCCTACAGGTTAGAAGCGTAATTGTCCATTACCCACTGTCATAAATACTAGGCATAGCTGGCTCTGATTGGATTGTAGGTCTGCCGTAAAGCAAGTTTTTGTAGTTTTCACTCGGACTACAGGACCACTACCCGACGGTTGGAAACTTCTTTAGTGCGGTTTTGGCCGATAGAGGGCTGCCAAGCGAATGTGAAAGTGCTGTTCACCCTGTTTAGAGTGGATGAACGACTGAAACTGTTTTGGAAGCGTTATTTTAAGGTAAAAAAAACTCTTTGGTGTTGCTTTAAAAGGCTAGAAATTTTATAATATCCTACACTACAACACAGGGAATTATATGGATTGCATAAAACAGATTCAAGCACTTTCAATGACATCTATCTATGTATATTTTTAAAAACCTCCCAGGGCCTTGAATTTTTTCCCCCAGATTCACAAACTTTCAAGAATTTCAAGGACCCTTGGGAACCCTGTGGTTAGCAAATATCTTGCAGTACCTTTATATACTTGATGCATCTAAATCGTAGCACACTCAATTAATAAACATTGCTCTTACCAGCAATCAACTGCTGTTTTAGCAGGGGTATCTGTTGATCATGAAGGCGTAGCTTGCGTAAGGCATCGGCCAGTGAGGACTTCAGTAGCGTTATTTCATCTTCCTGTGCTTGGAGGCGTACCTCCATTAACGACAGCCTGTCAGGAAACCCTGTGCTGCTTTCTGCTGACATATCATCAAGAAAACAAGACAGATGATCAGAGCACTGAACATAATTGTAATGTTAACATTGACCAATTATGTGATTTCAATTGAATTGAATAAAGATTTTGTAAACTTTAACACTCATCTGCTCACTATGTATAGACAGTGTCTTAAAAAACAGTTCAAAGATGTTTTTATTTACTCATCCTCATGCCATCCCAGAGGGATATAACTTGTTCAGCAAAACACAAGCAGAGTTATTCAAAAATAACTAAGACATAGTGTTTTATTTGGATTATACAGTGCACACTGCACTTCATGAGTTTTGGAACAGAGGACCTTTGTGATATTTTAGTTGTTTACCAAAATGTATTCCAGTTACAGTCATATTCACATCCAAATTGGATGAAGGGTATAGGAATTACATCCGTTTAATATGTAACTCCCCCTTTTGAAAGAGGCCAAAAGTAATGGAACAGCGGACTTAAAAGCAATTTTACGGATGTGATTTTAAAAAAATAATAATTTCCTGATAAATCAAGGATGTTAAAGGTCTGCAGTTGATTTTATGTATGGCATTTGCATTTGGAAGCTGTGAATCTGACATCACCCACATCATTACAGACCATATTTAGGTTTCAAACACACAATCAGTCTATAAGTCAGATAACACACTGATGAGCACAGCATCATAAAAATCCGGAACATCTACATATACTAACAGTGGTGGATGATCACATTATCTTCAAATTTATTAAAATTGTACATTTTTTAAAACTTTATTGGCTTTTGGTTTAATGGTTGCTCATGCATACACATTACAATATACTCAAGTTTGACCATATATAACATGATTGTTTTGTAAAGCTCACGCAAAGCACATGACATAATAAAGCAATAAGCCCCAAGAAGCAGTGGTTTACACAGAGTTTTAGAACTGGTATGGGGCATTGTTAAGCATGATGTGACGCCAAAAAGAATCAAGCATTTTAGAGCACCATGTAATAATGTTACTTTTTGCATAGTATATTATTATAAATAACACAGTTTTATTACATTTTGAAATTATATTTATTCTTATTGCAATTGTACTGTAAAACAAATGACATATTCATATGAATGATGCAACAAGTATTCACTATTTACAGTATTTTCTTCTTTTTTCTTTCTTTTTTTTGTTAATTTTGCCTTTGGGGATGGCCCCTTCCTGTTCCAACATGGCTTTTATTTGACAGACAGTATGTTATTAGGAGACAGGAATGTACAGGGTATCGAGAGGCATACCGGATCGGCAAAGGACCTTGCAGGGCTCCAGACTGCCACAAATGGAGGCATTTTGCCACCAAAATTAGAGTGTGTGCCACTGAATTTTACAACTAGTCGCATTTGACGTTTTTTGTAATGTGACACTGAATTTGAAATAGCACATTGTACTTTCTGCATCTATCATCAGAGTATTTATTAGTAATACAGTGAAAATTAGTAGAAATGTGAATATTTGGTTAGAATGTTGGTTTATGGTGTGTGCCCCTAAAATTTTCAGTTGGGGGCTACTGTGCTGTGCTCCTAGTGAAAAAAGTTAGTCTGGAGCCCTGCCTTGGGTCGGAAATTAAACTGGGGTTGCCAAAGCGTGTAAAAAATACAGTGGTGTAAAGCACGCCGCCACTGGACTCTAGAGTAGTGAAGATGTGTTCTCTGGAGCGACGAATCACGCTTCTCTGTCTGGCAATTCGATGGACAGGTCTGGGTTTGGCGGTTGCCAGGAGAACGGTACTTGCCTAACAGCATTGTGTCAAGTGAAAAGTTTGGTGGAGAGGGGATTATGGTGGAGGGTTGTTTTTCAGGGGTTAGGCTTAGCCCCTTAGTTCCAGTGAAAGGAACTCTTATTGCTTCATCATACTAAGACATTTTGGACAATTTCATACTTAGCCACATTACAAGTGTAGTTGTATTTATAAAAGTAAAAACCACATCACACAATATCAAAACAAATCAACAGCATCACTACAAGACCTACCCACACCAGGTATGCAGAAATATACAGCTCTTTTCATTATTCTGTTATTTTGTAACAGGACCCATGCAGTGTGATTGACTTTTTATAGCCTGACCCGATCAGCCTCTGCTTTTAGAAATTTGAAAATTAACTATGGTTTTATTATAGTAAAATTACATTAACCATGTTTTTGGGCAGATTGACACATGGGTCAAAGACGAGACGTCACCATTTTGGTGTCCGCATCAAATATAATTTACAAAAGTGATTTTACATACAAAAAACACCTATAAAATGAAAGTAAAATGTCTACTTTTATGTTTCAAATAACTTTTGTGAAAATACAATGACCAAATATGAGTTTAATAATGATCCAAAGTGTAAAATCGTCATTCAGCGTAATGGTCCGGACTATGATTTCACTAATAGATTTTTAAATAAACGTATAAAATACCATGTTAAAAAAATATTTTCTTCCTTGGCATGTTCACATAAGTATTGGCTGTTTTATATTAATAGGACTATGTGTTATTTTTTTCGTTAAATATTGAAACAACTAGGGGACTTTTGTCCCGAATATGCAGTTTGTCAGAGGTCATTCAGTGTAACGGGATCAGGAAACCATTTTGAAATTAAATAAACAAACAATAGTCATCAAGCAGTCTGTGACATTATCAAAAGACCCCCTGAAGACCATGTGGTGATTCAGCAAGGTAAGTTTATTGCCCTTAATTATTTGATAATTTCACCTTTTCATAGTGTGGTATCTTGAGTTACAAAAACGACTGTCATTCAGTGAAATGCAAAAAAACACTTTTATTGATAGATTTTTTGAAAAATAAGTAGATGTTGTGAATAATGATGATAAACATTTCTGGTCAAGTTCACTGTTTGATATAGGTATCTAGTTGTTAACTTCTAATATTAGCTTAAGTAAAAGTTTTGTCATTCAGGGTAATGTTTTGTCATTCGGTGTAATGCAAATTGTATGTTACACCACAGTGTCATCCATAACACTGAATGATAGTGGCACTGTTTAGATAACATTTTTAGCATTTTATTTCTATTTCAGATAAATGAGGGATGTTTAGCACAAAAAAATATATCAAACTTTATCAATATTAATGTTTTAATGTATTTTTGTCGTTTTGGCACTGATTTCTTTTAGATGCCCACAAACAAAGAGAAAGTTTCTAGGCACTGGCAGAAAGTTAATGCAGACCCAGTAGCTAGGGCAATGCATTTAGCAAGGAGACGAGAAAAGTATTGAGGAGTGCAATTAAAAATAATAGGGCTGGGTTTAAAAGATAGATTTCTCGATCAAATATTCTAATTTTGAAGAAACAATAGTGATTTGTAAATCCCAATAATCAATCTTTCAGTCTATGCTGTTTTCAGATGATGTTAATCAATATCAAATTGATTTGAAATTGAATCAAATCGTGAAATTTGTGTCCAAGCCTAGCCCTACAGAATAATAGTTTACTGCTGTTTTTAGATAGAAACTCCACCCTACCTATACCACAAGTTAAAGGGATAGTTCACCCAAAAATGAAAATTTGGTCATTATTCACTCACTCTCATGTTGGTAAAAACCTGTATGATTTTTTTTGTTCTGATAAACACAAAGGAAGATATTTTGAGTAATGTTTGTAACCAAACCGTTCGTGGACCCCATTTACTTCCATAGTATTATTTTTAGTATCATAGTATGGGGTCCACAAAAGGTTTGGTTACAAACATTTCTCAAAATATCTTCCTTCCATTTATGCGGGTTTGAAACAACACGAGAGTGAGTAAATGATGACAGAATTTTCATTTTTGGGTGAACTATCCCTTTAAGAGAGGCCACTGAGGGGATTCTCCGCCCATAATACAAATCCTGATAACATGTCATTTATGTTGCCAAACAGAAAGTATTTTTAATTAATAACACGTTTTATATAGATCTGTCAATAATTTTATGTCAATAATTACATGGAATCTGTATTTCAGCAACCAGAGAAGAAAGCAAGCTGCCTTGGCTGCAAATCCTGATCACCTGTCAATCAGGAATTTATCAGATGCTGCAGCTGAGAAGAGGCGAAAGCAATGGCGGGAAAATCAAAGAAAACACAGGGCAAAAGCTAAACGTATAAGGGCAGTTCTGGATCTTATTATACAGTATTACCACCTGTTCAGTTAATTTTTACGAATATGATATGCATTATGGAATAAAAATGATTATTAATTTCAGCATCTACTTCTGTGATTTGTTAAGGAATAAAATGATACAGAATAATATTCAAAACATTGCAATAATGGAAACAATGACACTATTTTTGTCAAAAATGTCATTCAGTGTAACAAACCATGGTCATTCGGTGTAACACATATATTTATGTAGAAATTAAACAATATACTTATTCTGAGCTGTACATATTAAAATATGTATAATAATGTGTGATCCTTCAAAAATTTTATTTGATTTGAATTGATTTTCACTTCCTTACAAAAACTTCTTGCTGACAAATGGGTAAAACCTAATGGTTTAAAGGATATTGGCGAAGTAAAATGCTTTAAAATGACAAATAGTTAGTATTTGGTGTCTGCACTGTGATCTATAAATAGAGTCTTGTAATGTGTCATCAAATAATAGTTTTTCTAAAAATGTCTGATAATATTTTTTTGCATAAAAATATTGTTACACTGAATGACATTTTAGTTGGTGTCTTCTGTACAATTCCAGTAAAAATGTATGGTAGTAATTATTTTTTGCTCAGAAAAACATATAGTTAAACAGGACATATTCTAATGTATGTGAAAAAGACTAAATTTAAAGCTCTTTTACACTTTTATTTTTTTTATGCTTTAAACCCCCTTTTCGTCTTTGACCCACATACATTGTATTATTATAGTTCTAGTTTAAATATCATGGGTAAAGATTCCTATGGTGACTGCTGGCCAGAGTTTCATACCATCAGTGTGGCAGCTGGCCCTGGTTATAGCTTCATATAGTTGAGAAATAAAGTTTTGTTCCAGAGATAACGGCACAAAAAAGAATAAGGAAACTAAATAAAATAATAAATAAATGACCATTCCTTTTTCTGTAGTAGGAAAAAGCTTTTATATTGGTGCTGAAAATGGACGATAAACTGATGCAGTTAACACAAGTAACACAGTTAACGTTGCATTTCAAAAATGCATTACCACACTGACCTCACCACTACACACCCACTTATTGTTGTAATGCTTTGATCACCTGAAGTTATTGACTAATCTATTTGGCACAAGGTTTAAAGCCTGAAGCTCTTTCTCTTTTGTGAGAACCTTATAACTGCTCAGAGATAGGAGATGGGTCTTTAAATTACTCAAAATAACTAGAATTTTACTATTAAATAAAATATTACAAGAAATTATTAATTGCTACTGTAAAATTGTAATCCAAAGACCTTAATGACTAAACATAAAAACAAACTTACATCAACATGACCACTGTTTGTGTGTTTCAATGGTTGTATTATTTTTACTGTTTAATGTACTTTATGTTTGCTTGTGTATTATATGTATACGTACCAAATTCAAGTCTTCTCATGTCTTCATCAAAAACTACTTGTCAGATGTTCAAAGGCGGTAAACTATAGTTTGTACCGTGTCTACACTGGAATAGTGATAGCATAAGGTGCTCTCAAAGGATGTGTGCCATTCCACAGACTCAAACAAAAGCGTAAACAGACCCAAAGAGTTACGTAATCCCTGGTATAAAAATACAAATCCTGCACAGGTCCTTCTTGATAAACGGGCACCCGCAGGAATTAAAAGAACACCCGATCCGTTATCTGATAGAAGCAGTGATTTAATTCCGTACCTGACCCGTTTGACATAAAGGCAGCGACCTTACCCGCATATCGCACTAGAAACCTTTAACTGTCTTTAGACAGAGCATGAACACAAGCACAGGACCGTTAAAAACGGCTGCCTATCAGCGTGTGCGGAATCGAGACGAAATTGACTTGGGATTTAAAGGCCTCACATGTGTCACGCAAATGACACGTTCATTTTCCGTAGCAGTCCATAAAGACATGGATGTTGCGAGTTTGGTGTGGAGGTCAAAAATTCCATAAACACACTCCTAAACCTTGTAGAAAGTGATAAAACTGTAATAGCTGCAGAGAGTGGGCCAACTCCATATTAAACCCTATGGATTAAGAATGGGATCTCATTCAGTTTCATGTGCATATAAAGGCAGGTGTCCCAAAACTTTTGGCAATATAGTGTATGTCATGCCCCAACTTCCTGTTTAAATATGTCATAGAGTAAAAAAATCTAGTGTTTGTATGGGGTATTTCAAGGACGAAAGTCTCTAAAGTTGCACTTTTACTGTCTGTGGGTTTGTACTTGTTTCTCTCAAACAAGCACACACATAGACTCATAAATAGAGCTATTCAATGCATCTGGACCAGAACCATGAGTCCTTTGCTCTCTTCTCACAATGGGCTCATTGACAATGTGGGACACTGCTCAATATGGTGTCAGTGAGCTAGCATGTTTTTCAGTTTCACAAGACAGACTAGCGTCCAAAACCACAAATGAACTAAACAGAGATCAACAAAGCAGGCGTGCTATGTGTGCACAAAGAACACACCTGATAGTCTGTTTCTTTAAATCACCTCTGATTTGTGATACACAATAATTGCAACAAATCACGTTCTGTGTGTAATCACATTTACAACTATTTTCTAACAAAAAGGTGAACAGAAGAAGCTAGAAATACGCCTGTTCAAGGGGTTCTTAAACAGTTTGATTGGATAAATAAATCTGTGTCAGACTGAATGAATTAAAACAACATGTTACCACTTTAAATTACCATTTGTCTCACGCTTCCACATAGTGAAAACCAGGTCGCTATGATAATATTCCTTGGCTTCTGGGATTTTTTTACTATAATTTAGGAGCTTTCCATCACCTTTGATAGTATCTTCACATTTCCCTCAAATGTTGAAATGACCTGTGACTAGGGTGACCAGACGTCCCGAAAAATTCGGGACAGTCCCGAAATCTAAGCTGCTGTCCCGAATCCCGAATCCTGCTCTAATTGTCCCGAATATCATACTGAAGCTAAATCTTAATCCGAATCCCGCTTTAATTTCCCCGAAAATTATACTAAAGCAAAATCTTGAGTAGTAGTTGTCTGATAAAACATGAGCGAGGAGGTTAAGTCATCCTGCAGCCAGCCCCCGCCAGCTGCCCATTGGCTGCAGTCAGCCGCCGCCGGCTGCCCATTGGCTGCAGTCAGCCGCCACCGGCTGCCCATTGGCTGCAGCCAGTCACCGCCGGCTGCCCATTGGCTGCAGTCAGCCACTGCCGGCTGCTCATTGGCTGCAGCATCTTGTTTTTATACTGTAGGCTCTCATTGTGCTGGCAGCAGTTAAAACCTCCGCGAAATATGCTGACGTATTGTTTCTATTAATGTATCTTATTCATCTATATGCACAAAGACAATAGGACCTTTTTGTTTTATAGAGTTGATTAAGAGAGCGAAAGTTGCAGCAACCGCGAGGACAGTTGAAAGTGCAGGCAGTGACAGTCATTCGCGTAAAGGAGTCAGATTGGTCGAGGGCAGGCAAGGCACTTTGTTAAAAAAATACTTCTATACGTATTATATAAATTTATACGCATATGTACTTATATTAATAAAAATAGGATTAGTTCAGTAACTTCAGTTTGAAATTCCTTATTTTTATTATAAAATAAAGAAAACTATTATTGTATGAACTATTATTGTATAAAGTATAAAATACTATACGTATTATATAAATTTATTTATATGCATATGTACTTATATTAATATGATTGATTCCGTTTGAAATTCATTATCTTTTATTATTAAATAAAATTAATAAATAAAACTATTATTGGATGACCCCCCCGTTATGTCTGCACCCCCCCCCCCCCCCGTCCCGAATTTCAGCCAATCTCATCTGGTCACCCTACCTGTGACTGTTCACAAAGAATCGTTTCACACTGTAGGAAGATTCAAGCTTCTAACCCGAGAGTTGCTGGTTCGAGCCTCACAGCTGGCTGGTTGTGACTGTGGTGCCCTTGAGCAAGGCATCTTACATCCTAATTGAAATTTAGAAGTAATTTAACCCAGGGTTAGAATGTTATGACCCTTAATTAAACACAGCTAAACAGCTAATTAAAGGTGTTCAGGGTTGCTTGATTATTAGAGAAAGGTGTGTAGGTGCAGGGTTGGAGAAACCTGACCTAAGGTTTAGGAATGCACAGTGTGAAACATCAGATTATGAATAAAGAGTTATCTCATAACCCCTGGTTAAGTATGAACAGTGTGAAATGTGAAACAGTTAACATTCCATTTGCCCAGGGTTTAGAATAACCCGGGGTTAACTTTTTCCAGTGTAAAAGAATAGATTGTCTTAAGAGGAACATGCTCTTCAGTTTCTCATTTGCTGACTGTTGCAAAGCATCGAGTCATAGAATTCTAACCCTGATTTGTTTCACAGTGTCCACGTTTGGCACCACAATGCCAGGCAGGGTTTCATAACCCTAGGTTAATTTCAGGAATAACCTGCATCTAATAAAATAAAGTGTTATTCTAATGTTAATGGAACGTTAAACTAACCTAAAAATAACATTCTAATTTTGTAAGGAAAATTTTCCTGGCTAACCAAAAACAAACCTTGAAAAATGACGTTCTGGAACCCAAAAACTAACGTTAGGGGAACGTTTTGGGAACCAAAAATTGTTAGTTGGGCCACTTGTGTCCCATCTGTCTGTGGAGTCACTGCAGTTAGAGAACAAAAAGACTGAGCTGCAAGGTCCATAAAACTGCAATGTAATACGACACGACCCAACTGGTTGGGACGGTAATCAAAAGAAAAGAACAGAGTGATCTATTTTTGCATTGAGACCTTCAAACCAGCTGTGTGTGTGTGGATTAGCATTAGCAATTAATTCCTGAAAATAGGGGGAATTTAGATGACTCCTATGGGTAGTATTTATTAACTTTGGGCTGGACTTGTAGAAAGACAAAAACAACCTCTGTACATTCAAGGGAAAGCTACTACTTCCCCAAATGCAGTGTATTTGTATAATGTCAAAGGAGTCTTACAAACCCTTCAGTAAGCAAGTCATGTCAGAGCATATGTCACAACTCTCTGCGATATGGATATCACATATACTGATATCACGATAACTGCCGATTTTCAATATATTGTGCAGCCCCCATGCTGATGAGTGAATTTGAATATAATTTTTTTCAGCACTGCAAAGCATGTACATACATGCACACTTTCTCAGTTATATACAGTAGATCCAGAGTTATGACTCACCAGACTACTGTTAGTAATCTGGTGATTACTAACAGACACCTGTTAGTATGAGAAATAATAAACAGCTAAAAATGGTGACAGATGTGTCAGAAATCCAAGCCTCCCTCTTACCTCGCATATCAACCTTTTATCTATACAGTACATTCCACATATTTACTCATTTAATAGTGCTTTCCATTGCGTGGTATTAGAGCTGGCGAAAAAAATCATCTGCGATTCTCCGATTCTCATGCGTGTCTCATCAGTAAACCCGGTTTGGTGATTAGTAGTAAAGCGCTATCACCTGCTTTCAGATGGAGCTGCATTTACTGCACAGAGCCATATTTCACCGAAAGCTAGGCAAAATCGTGTTCATAATCGTGGAAGATCGTCTTCGATTATGAACGCGATTTTGCCTAGCTTCTTGTTGAAATACAGCTCTGTGTAATATATGCTGTTCCATCTGAAAGCAGGTGATGGCGACTTACTACAAATTTTTCGGCCAGCTCTACGTGGTATGACTAGACTCGGCACAACTCGACTCGCTTCACTTTGGTTCGGTTTGCTTTTCCACTGCAGTTTAGTGTCATTTCAAAGTGGGTGGGATTATAGACTTATCTTTATAGTTGCGCCACCTCTACTGTCGTGACATCATACGCGATATAAACAAACGCACAACACAGGAGCAATAAAGCATATCAATAGAATAAGTGATCTGTATTTATTACACGTCACAATGTTGTATTGGTATGCTAGCTTGGAACTTTACCCGAGATGCAATGAAAAAGCGCCAAATTGTATCATGCCCATTTTTACACCTGCTAGATAAATTTTTTAAATTAGATTGCTTTGAAAAGTAACAGCATACTACTACTCCATAAGTCAGACACCAGTTGAAGTACCATTCATGTTCACAGCACAAACATTGTGGGAGTTACACTCTAAAGTTATTTTCAACCTAGCACTTGGCCAAAAATGGACGAACCCACTCCTTTGGGTTGTAATTTAACCTATTGTGGGGTGTTTCAACCCAAAATGCTGAGTTGTTATAACCCAATGTTGGGTCAAATACAGTATTCAGTACCTAAACGTAAATTGCCGTTGATTACATCACATGGTAATACTATTTTTCTTGTCTATACTATGTCTGACAACGGAACCAGAATTTGACAAAATTTGTAAATGAGAACAGCTTTGTTCAGCATTAAAATACAGTACTGCATGTACCGGTTCAGAAAGCAAATCTAAGTATAACGTTGTCATGAATATGCTAATTAGGGCATGACCTCATCCAGTCGCAGTAGGAAACACTGAAATATAAACATTTTCTGGGTTAATTTAACACAGCAGCGGCTGGGCTTGTCTCTTTTTGACCAAGCAAGCGCTGGGTTGAATATAACCCAGCATTAGAAAAAAGGATTTGGTAAAGTTTGAGCACATAACTTACACTTACACCATATACAGTATGTACAATTATAAATATGAAATCACACTCAAAGCATTTACAGTCTAAAAGCACTCAGTAATAAAACTATAAGGGTTTGTTTTTTGATTACAATTAACATAAGGCCAGCCAATACACAGATTTGGGTAGGTAAGACACTAAAAAGAATACAGTGCATCCGTCTGGCATCTGAGAAAGAAGTGGGTGTGAAAGAGTAAAAATTATACCATGAATTTAGACTGCTGCAGTTTTAGAAACCAGGAAACACAGGAAGGTTAATGCAGAAGGATTTATTTGGTTTCATCTTAATGGTTTGTTTTTCTCTAGCAAAAATGACTATAAACACTCCCAATTCCCAAACAGATAGTGCTGCCTCAAATTGTACTCATGTAGATCACTAAGTATAAGTTATCGTAGTAATTAGTAATCCCAGTATTTAAAGAAATTATATATTTTTAAAATCTAATTCATGATACTGTGTACTACTGCTAAAATGCAATAAAATGTAAACTACTCTTATTTTGGTTCACCTGACCCTGATTGACCCTGTTATAGAATAAAAGCAATGGAACAGAATGCAGGACTACTGATAGGGCTGGGCGGTATGACGATATATTTTGTTACCATTAAATAAAATGTCAGATGTAACAGATTTTTCTATTCTGTACATTACGCTTAATGTAAATAAGTGGGCGTGGCTAACTCGGCACTCCTGCATGTTAGCCTGAGTGTGAAGGAGAAACATGTAAGCTACTAATAACAAATGAAAAAGTAATTTTCATACCAGTAATGTTATTTCATAATAAGCGCAAGTAAATCCACCGCGGGTCTCTCTCTCTCTCTCTCTCTCTCTCTCTCTCTCTGTGCTCATGTAGCAGAGGTGTATTACGTGCAGAGGTCTCTCGAGGCGTGCGCAAAAAGCACATAATGCTAATAGCTGTATAGTTTTCTGAACTTTAAGCAAGCTAAGACAAAACTTGTGTTTTGCCTCCCTCTCTCAAGGGTTTTTTTCTCCAATGGAATTTTTCTCTATTAAAATTTGTGTTTTTTCTCATAGGAATTTTTTCAACCCCTAGGGAGTCAGCTGACATTGGCTTACCTTAGAACTCTCTTCTATATGTTACATTATTACTATGCTCACTTAGCCGCTAATATTATTACTAATCTTAACCGCTGTACTCTGCACTCTTAGAAAGGATTTACACATCTTTTTGCATTAAGCTTTTAACACATTATGTGTCATTTTGTGTTGATTTTGTGTTAAAATAAAACATGTTGTGTTAAAAGTAACACAAAATCTGTTGTTTCGATAATAACACAGAGGCTGTTTACACTTGGCATTAACATGCGTTTTAGTCGATCGGATCACAAGTGGACGACGTTAATGCCAGGTGTAAACGGTGTTCAAAACGATTTGAACGTGTCCACTTTCGACCACTTTCCACCACATTCAGAGGTAGTCGAAAACACTTTCGATCGGATTGATTTTGTATTGTAAACGCACATGTGGTTGAATGTGTTCGAACAGCAACACGCGACCGCCTTCTCTCCGCCCATTTATCTAATCTGAGATACTGAACGCAATGTTTTACACCTTTTCTGACTTCTGGCGCGAACACACTGTGAACAGTGCTATTTTTAGCCTTTCATTGATAAAACTAAAGCGGCTGATCTCCGCAGTTTCATTTTGCAAGCGTGTGAAAGTTGCGCAATCTTATTTCATCAATTGTGCTGAAATATCAGAGAACGCTCTAACATGTACATGGACAAAACACTGTGCAGCATGTTTACTTACTACACAAGCAGTGGACTCTGACATAATATTAGTTGGCGTCCATATAAACTCATAATTACTCCCGCTTTGGTTTGAATGACAGCGGAAGGACTCGCCCACTGTCTCACAGACCACCCCCTCACAGTATTCAGGACAGAAGCGGTCGAAAGTGGACAAAAGAGAATGATTTAAATACCAGGTGTAAACGTGATGTGTTTCTCTCGTCCACTTGTGATCCGATCGACGAAAACACATCTTAATACCAAGTGTAAACAGCCCCACAGAGATGTGTGGAGTCCAGGACAACGCATTTAGTGTGTTGAGTGCCAACGTTCTAAGAGTGCTACTTTTGTTGTCCACCGATTTTCCTGTATTTCCTCCTGGTTTTAATAATGTAAAGCTGCTTTGAAACAATTGTGAAAAGTGATACATATATAAAATTGAATAAATTAGTGACATTTGCGCTGCTGGAGCAATGTAGTTTGTCATTTGGCCATAGTAACAACATCGGTTAAGGTCTAATATTAGTAAAGAGTCAATACCTTAAAAACCAACTGCATGATCATCGCCCGTCATATTTATAAAATCCATACCTATCCGTCTCTCTTATACAAGAATTTATTTTGACTGTAGGTTGGTGCATATATTCATACCTTTCATTTTACATTTTATGATGTACAGTTTTATTTTTAATGCATGCATACATACAAAACCCAATGCATATAACTTCAATAATCTATCAAATTAATAACTGATTTAACCTCTTACGACCCGAGCTTTGGTTTGTCTTTTTTTTTCAGATTTCTTACAGCTATTTTAAGTTTAGCATTGAACATGAAGCAGTGTAATTGTCCACATTTGTTTACAAGAGGTTAAAGTTACACAAAATTAAGTATTGTGGTGCAAACAACAAAAAATTTGGACATCCAACATCTTAGGATGCTAAAACAAGATTCTGTCTATCAAGACTTAAAGGAATAGTCTACTCATTTTCAATATTAAACTATGTTGTTGCTTTGGCTGGGAATTGTTGGTGCATCCCTCTGTCATCTGTGTGCGTGCGCGGGGGCGCTGGAGCGCGCTGCGACGCTTTGATGGCGTTTGGCTTGGCCCCATTCATTCGGTGGTACCATTTAGAGATAAAGTTAGAAGTGACCAAACACATCAACGTTTTAAGACGAGTAGTTATACGAGCAAGTTCGGTGGTACAAAATAAAACGTAACTCTTTTCTAAGCGGATTTAAAAGAGGAACTATATTGTATGGTGTAATAGCACTTTTGGGAGTACTTCGACTCGCCTGAAAAGTCCGCTCCCCTTCTCACTCTCATAATGGGAGAGGGAGGGTGTTACTGCGCCGAGTCGAAGTACTCCCATAAGTGCTATTATGCCATAAAATTAGTGCTGCCTCACGATTAGTCGCGACTAATCGTTTGCAGAATAAAAGTTTTTGTTTACATAATATATGTTGGTGTACTATGTATAATAATTATGTATAAATAAATACATGCACATGCATGTATAATTTAAAGAAAAATATATATTTATATAATAAATATTTATATTTATATATATTTATATATAACATAAATTATATAAAAATATAAAACTTTATATACACATGCATATATTTCTTAAATATATACATGCATGTGTGTGTTTGAATTTATACATAATTATTATACACAGTACACCAACATATATTATGTAAACAAAAACTTGAATTCTGCAAACGATTAGTCACGACTAATCGTGAGGCAGCACTACATAAAATATAGTTCCTCTTTTAAATCCGCTTAGAAAAGCGCTACGTTTTATTTTGTACCACCAAACTTGCTCGTATAACTACTCGTCTTAAATAGGAAAAACGTTGATGTGTTTGGTCACTTCTAACTTTATCTCTAAATGGAACCATTGAATGAATGGGGCTAAGCTAAATGCTATCGAAGCGTCGCAGCGCGCTCCAGCGCTTACGTGCACACACACAGATGATAGAGGGATGTATCAACAATTCTTAGTTAAGGTAATAACATATTTTAATATTGAAAATGAGTAGACTATTCCTTTAAACTGTTGTTGTCTGGGCATTTTCACTCTAACACTAACCTGCCCATTTTTTTTTTAACTGTGGTGGACATTTAGTTAACTACAGTGAGTGCAAATTTGTATATTCCAAAAACAATATAAAACTGAAAAACATATATACCTTGAAATATACAGTTACCGTGAAAAAAAGACTTATTCCGTGAAATGGATTTTTAGTCATACCGCCCACCCCTAATTACTGAGATCCATTTCAAAAACTGGTCTTTTTAACTTTGACACAGCATCTTCAAAAAAGCAAAACACTTTTGGAGTGATGCTTAAAAAATAAACAATGCAAGATGGGACGGGCAAAAACAAGATTAATTCAGTTTTATATTGTTTTTGGAATATAAAAATGTTTTGGAGTTTCATCAAAAAACATTCTTCCATTAAATAACTGATTTATTAAAACACCAAATCAAAATTTGTGTGCAACATGTCTTTGCAAAAGTTTAAGAAAGTCCTTTGGTTGTTAAGCTGTAAGCCACATCTATCAGAGACTGGGAGTGCTGTGAGCGGTTCAGCTGTACTCCTGTGCACATCAGGAACCGATTAGTGGTTTATGTTCATCTGTATTTTCTCCTGCTTTTTTCACTCAGTAGTTGTGCTCTCACTCTGCATATGGGAGATTGGCAAACAAATAATGGAGAATGTTTGAGAGAGCTCTCATTAACATTTCCCAGGGTTGTTTTTTGTTTTGAAAGCAAACTATTTCTATATTTTTATAGTTCTGGGGTTTTAATTTCATTTTAGATCAAGTTTGTTTTAATGGTGTTTTTATCTTGTTTTGATTTTGTTTTTATCTTACGAAAAGTACTACTTTTAGTGTTCGTTTTATTAAAGAAGGCAATAAGTCGCAACTGCCTAGGATACCATTGTCTTTTGTATTGCCTGTGAAACCTTTTGTCATTATTTTAATGAGCAACCACATTGTTGCACGTATAGGTCTTTTATTATCAACAGCATTTTTTACTCGTGTCTTGTTACAAAAACAATAATGGCTGGTCGCTACACGTCTTTAAACAACCCCTTCCAGTCTAAACAGGCGAAGTTTCACTGTCCAATCTTCCAGAATTGACTAAATACTAAAACAAACAACTCTGTCCTCTGGAATTCAGTTTACTTTGGACTAGGGGGCCAGCTTTAACAATGCTTAGGACAGCTGACGGAAATGTCACTTGCCTGTTCCGGCCAGTGCTGCATCGTCACGAAGGTTTATCATTTGCATATGTTTTTAGGCCTTGCCAGTTTAAATATTTAAGAACAAGACCTGAAAAAGATCTCAGTGCGGTACTGATACTTAAGTATGAGATGAGTCTTACATGTGCGCACATCCAAAGCATGCAACTGAAAAGTGTCAAACAGTGCGTAAATGGTTCAGACAATACTGAGTTCACGTTTTGCACTGACAAACATATTTACACAAAATTAACTCAAATTTAGGAGAATGAGAGGCGATTATTAACCTCTTCCGAGCGGCAATCGGACATTCGGATGAATTTTTGACATTCAAGGTATTGGTAGCTCCTCTTTGGGTTTGGAACCTAAAACTGGTTCTTGTTCTGTTTTGTTAAAAGAACTGCGTGGAATTATTAAAATCATTAAAATCATTCGAACTAATGTTGTTAAATATGGAAATAACCGATCGTAACCACAAACAGCTCTCTTTTGCCTTAGCTACAATATATAGACCTCCGGGCCACCATGCAGATTTCCTTAAAGAAATAGCAGATTTCCTGTCTGAGCTTGTAGTCACTGTAGATAAAGCTCTTATCGTTGGTGATTTTAATATTCATGTCGATAACCCAAAAGATGCACTAGGACGTGCATTTATGGATGTTCTAAATTCTCTCAATATTAGACAAAACGTGACAGGGCCAACGCATACTCGTAAGCACACATTAGACTTAATTCTGTCACTCGGGCTCAATATTAATGACATCAAAATATCACCTCAGAGTGATGCAGTTTCTGACCATTACCTTGTGTCATACACTGTACTTCTAAATAGGATCAGTCAATCCACAACATGCTACAGATTAGCCAGAACAATAATTTCCACCACTAAAGATAGATTTATTAGCACTCTTCCAGACCTGTCCCAAATTAAACATGTAGCAGATAACTCTGACGATCTAGATATTGTAATAGAAAACCTAAACAATGTCTGTTCTAACACATTGGATGCCGTTGCTCCCATTCGAAAAAAGAGAATCAAAGAAAAACCGCCAGCTCCATGGTATGATCATCACACCGCAGCACTCAAAAAGGCAACTAGGAAAATGGAAAGAAATTATAGAAGCACAAAGTTAGAGGTATGGCGTGCAGCATGGAAAGAGAGTGTTAAACAATACAGACAGGCTATTAAAACCGCAAGATCTACCTATCTTAGCAGGCTTATAAATGAGAATCATAATAACCCTCGTTTCCTCTTCAGCACGGTTGCAAAACTGACTAGAAATAAAGAACAAACAGAAACCAATAGTAAACTTCAACACAATAGTAACGACTTCATGAACTTCTTTTCTAACAAAATTACGTCTATAAGGGAAAACATCGTAGCTACCCAGGCAGCCACCACTCAACCCGTTAGTTCACTTAACACTAGACTACCATACGAACATCTTGATTCATTTAAACCTACTACAATAGACGAGCTCTCTAGACTAGTTACATCATCCAAATCATCGTCCTGTATATTAGACCCCGTTCCCACAAAACTGCTTAAAGAGGTATTCCCTGTAGTGTCAACCCCGGTTCTAAATATCTTTAACTCATCGCTAGAAATAGGATATGTTCCAACAGCTTTCAAACTAGCAGTTATTAAACCGCTGATTAAAAAACCGCAGCTTGATCAGGGAGAACTTAATAACTTTAGACCAATTTCAAATCTCCCTTTTCTTTCGAAAATATTAGAAAAGGTAGTGGCAAGCCAGTTACGCACATTCTTGACAAATAATAGTACATATGAAAAGTTCCAATCAGGATTCAGGCCCCACCATAGCACAGAGACAGCGTTGCTTAGAGTTACAAATGACCTCCTATTAACATCCGATCGTGGTGAAATCTCAATTCTTATATTATTAGACCTTAGTGCAGCCTTTGACACAATAGATCATACAATCTTACTCAATAGACTAGAAAACTATGTTGGTATCAGTGGTCAGGCGCTAGCCTGGTTTAGGTCGTATCTAACCAATCGCTATCACTTTGTTTATGTAAACGAGGAAGAGTCATATCACTCACTGGTTAAATACGGTGTACCGCAGGGATCGGTTTTAGGTCCTATCCTGTTCTCGTTATACATGTTACCTCTAGGAGACATTATCAGGAAACATAACATAAGTTTTCACTGCTATGCGGATGATACCCAGCTTTACATCTCCTCACATCCCAGCGAAACACACACGTTTTCTAAGCTAACAGACTGCCTTAGCGATGTTAGTGACTGGATGGCACATAACTTTCTTAAACTGAACTCCAATAAGACAGAGATACTTATTATTGAACCGAATCGCTACAAACATAATATGTCAGATTACAAGTTGCACATAGATGGCTGCGCTGTGGTGCCATCTTCCACGGTTAGGAACTTAGGTGTGATGTTCGACAGCAACTTATCCTTCGATAGTCATATCGCCAACGTCTGCCGCACAGCATTCTTCCACCTTAGAAATATCTCGAAAATACGCCATATACTGTCTACATCTGACGCAGAGAAGCTTATCCATGCTTTTATGACCTCTAGAATAGACTATTGTAACTCGCTACTCGGGGGATGCCATGCAAATCAAGTAAACAAGCTTCAGCTAGTTCAAAACGCTTCCGCAAGGGTACTTACTCGATCTAAAAAGTATGACCACATAAGCCCAATTCTGGCATCTTTACACTGGCTACCAGTTAAATATCGCATACAATTTAAAATATCACTAATCACATACAAAGCTTTAAATGGCCTAGCACCCTCATATCTTAGAGAATTACTATCAGAATACAATCCATCACGCACACTACGGTCGCAAAATTCTGGTCTCTTGATTATCCCTAGACTATCAAAAGTGTCTAAAAGTGGAAGGTCATTTTCCTACTTAGCCCCTAAGCTCTGGAATGATTTACCAACCGATGTCCGAGAATCAGACACAGTCGATAATTTTAAATCTAGACTTAAAACTTTTCTCTTCAACAAGGCATTCACATAATTGTTTTATTAATGGTACTCATCTCACAATAGATAGCTTGAACAACCTAATAAATAAATAAACTAAATATTCTTACGAAAATGTTTAATCTCTCCTTACTCGTTTACATGTGTGCAGCAAACCATGAGCCGGGCATAAACTTTTAAAAACAAAGGTCACGTATAAAATAGAAAAGGCTACATACAAGGAAAAGAAACGCTACTCTGTGCACATACAAACCACAATACAAGGCCTAAACTTCAAAACTACACCAATAAATCCCCGAATCGGGCCATTAATTGCCAAGCGCAGAGGAGTGATTGAAAGTTATGTATGGAATTATGTTATCACTTGCTCGGCCCATCTCCTGAGGTTTCTGAGTCGAGTAGGGGAGTACTGTGAAGCCCAGACAGGCATCAGGGAGATGGCTGGCGCAGTCACGTCCCCGTCTCCCCTTTACTCCCTTGCTCGTCCGAACTTCAATAAAGCACGATGGCTATAGATTTGTGGTGTTAAGCCCACTAGTCGGGGGCGGGACTTCAGTCCTTAAAAGGGTGTCACTGCACCCATTTCCAAAACATTCGCCGTCCCGTGCATTTTTCTCATTCTCCCTAAACCAAACTGTGCAGAGTCTTTCACTAGGATGACGTTGTATCTTCAATACGTATATGTACATGTGTGTGTATGTATGTGTATATGTGTGTATGTGTGTATGTATATATATGTATATGTGTATATATATGTGTATGTGTGTGTATGTGTATGTATATATATGTGTATATAGATATGTGTGGATATATATGGATATATGTTTGTGTATATGTATAGGTGTATACATGTGAATGGCCCCTACGCTAATTGGGTTTTGTTTTTCTTTCTTTATGTCTCGTCCTCCTCTCCGAGGACAATGAGACAAACAGACCCAGTTCCGGTAAATGTGAAAGTCGGCACACCTCTGACCCACCGGCAGACCTTCAACGTGATGCCCAGCTGATACATGACCAACGACCACCGGCAGAACCTCCGCCTAATCTCCTTAATCGTTTCAATGTATATATAAATATATCTCCCAAGGGTTTTTCCCTCCTATGACTTTTTTTTACTTCCCCGGCTGAGCCTGGGGTTTTTTTTTTTTTTTCTCCTAGGGGGTTTTTCAACCCGGGGAGGCAGCCCTCTTGGGCTTAACTTAGCGTTAACTTCTTTACGTTACATTAGCAATACGCACGCTTATAATGTTGATTCATAGCCGCATCAAATTTAGCTGCTTGTGCTATCGTGTATTATGTTGTGCTATCTGTCGTTTTTCTGTGCTTTTCACTTCTTCTATTAATGTAAAGCTGCTTTGAAACAATCACCAATTGTGAAAAGCGCTATATAAATAAAATTGAATTGAATTGAATTAAGTTTTGGTTCTAAGAGCAGTTCCGATGCGATGCACAGGCAAAATGCTTGGAACGGACACTTTACATAGCCATGCCTTACCTCATGAATATTAATTACGCTGAGTCACCTTTTACGTTCACGCAACCAAATTAGCGCAGCTTACCACAGAAAACACTCACGCTGCTGAGTTACGCTTTGTACTTACACTCTTAGAACGGATGTGTTAAAAACAACAAATTATTGGTTCTGGGGCAATTAATTTTGTGTTAAAAATTGACACATAATGTGTTAAAAGCTTAAAGCACAAAGATGTGTAAAAAATTAACATAGCCTTTCTAGTGTTAACAAGAGTGTAGTGTTAACATGTCTAAAAAAAGTCAAAAGTGAGGATTCATTTTAAAAGATTAATTGCGATTAATCGCATACATAATAAAAGTTTGTGTTTGCATAATATATTTGTGTGTGTAATAATTATGTATATGTAAAAACACACATGCATGTATAAATTTATAGATCCCCTTTTCCTGCTTTTTCAAAGCTTTGATTGTGTTTACGGTCCGCAATATAACATGTGCTCATATTTCATGTGTAAAAAATGCAGTATATCTCTATACCGCTGTTTTCACTGCAAAAACGGGCTGATGTCTTTTTTGTTCTAGGAAGTCCCTCCTTCAGAAATACGTAACGAGTTGTGATTGTTTAGCTTTTTTAGTATGTTGTGATTCGACAGCAGCTTAGCTTAGCTAGAGCCGTTTAAGCTTAGCTGCCGACTGGCGTATTCCTGTGGGCGGAATTCACGTTAAAAACGACTCTGACTCATAATAATTTTAGATTGATAAGGACTTCCTACTGACCAAATGCTGTAGTACACGCACAAGCTTGAAACACAGAATCGCAACCTTGCGATTCAGAATCGATTTCAGAAAGACATTTTCAATGGGACACACGATTAATCGTTACAGCCCTACTATATATATATAGAGTGAGAGAGAGAGAGAGACACACACACACACACACGCGCACACACACACACATATAAATGTGTGAGATATAAATATATATATACATACACATATACATATATATGAATTACACACATTGCACACACACATATTATGCAATCTTTTGACAGCCCTAGTAACACGTGTGAAAAATGTTATCTTGCAAGTATCCGGCTGTACAAGTAATATAACACTTGCTCCAGGACGGCATCAATCTCAAATCATGCAGTGTTTTAGATTTTTTTTTTAAACTACTGCTCCTAAGATGTCCACTTCAGGACAGTTTACGAGGATTACTTCAATAGGAATGATGCGGAATTCTCACAAGCATGTGTTTATGTTACCACATTTATTTTTAAATTAATCTATACCATAATTGTACACTTAAATACACTTTGCCATTGTTTGCCCAGGCTTCTACTTAGGTTGAGTTACCAGTATCGGTTATTGAGGTAATTATGCAATAAAATAAAAAGTTAATACATTTATATCTTGTCAGTCTTGTACAGATTATGAATTATAGTCTTACAGATACAACTGTCCTTCGTACAAAATGTATATCTGTACTTACATGGCGCATATTAGAACCTTTTTAAAGGGTGCTCCAACCCTGCTGGTGCCCCCCTGGTATAGAGCTTAAGACAAATTAAATGTGTCCAGAAAGGTTTGGAGGGCTTGATAAGGACACAGCCCATAAAACTTATGAACAAAATTATTTTGCATGAAAGTACTGAGCATAAAAAGTCACACTAATATGTTAGAGAAACATCTGCAGAGAGAAGTTGAAACAGGAAACAATCTGGATTTGGTCTCCATGGCTTCTTTGATAGTCAAAGAAAACCCCTGCCCCTGATTTCACGCAATCATTCTACTTTACATTCTCTTTAATGCAAACCTATAAGCAAAAATGTGTTTATTAATTCATCAATTATGGTTATAACAACATACCAGAATCTTCTGTCTGAAATGTATACATGGTGTTAATTAATTAAGGTTTTCATTAATTCAGTCTTTGTTCAGTTTTCGAACATGGGCCAAACTTTCATTTAAGGTAATTTAGCTATGTTCATAATCTGACATTTATTTCAATGAAAATATGAGCAATGCATGAGATGACTTGCACTTTCATCTATGGTTTACAAAACCACCTGCTCAATGCAAAACTGATGATGTCACAATTTCAACAAACATTGTGATAAATCTGGTCTTAATACCTTACACAAAACCTGTCTAATATTAGTAATTACTGTTTTCACTATGAGCCATGAAACAACAGATACAAGTATACTGTAAGAAATGAAAGTTTCAAAAGCCCTGTTTGGTGCTTCTCTAATTCTTACTGCGTCTTTCCTGTCAGCTTTGTGTCAGACTATTATGGCTACAGCAGAACTTCCTGTGCTGCAAAGACTGCCCCTGCATTCTCATTCTTTAGCACAATTTCTCACCTCCCACAATAAGAGCAAGAAAACTCTGCATGAGACAACGTATGCAGATAAGACAACAAATTACAAAACAAATAGTGTTTTCTTTCAGGTGTTTTCTTTTGGTCATTGAATTTGCAAAAAAATTATTGTCTGACTTACAAATACTAAACTTTACAGGATAAACTAAATTGATTCAAATGTTCCATGAGAAAACACCTCTTTAAAATCTGCTTTTGTTAAGAAGTCAAGCGAGTTATGAAAGAAACAAATTCTTTTTCCTGAACACATGCCAAATACTTGTGTGCAAAACTCTCCCTTGTGTGCTACACTCTCAAAACAGTCTGGCAAATTCTACATTTGTGACCCTGTCTGTGAAATCTAAATTCTAATAATTTAAATATGAGATTAGTATCATTAAAGTTCATTTCACTTTAATTTCAATCTTTGACGTGGCCTAACTTAATCAATATTTAAAATATTGAAGTTATGCATGATGATTTTATGTAGAAAAGAGCAAATCACACAAAATAAATGACTTCAGATGTTTTTTTCACAGACGGGGTCACATTTGTAAACTTCTGTAGAAGTAGGAGATGAAAGAATTGGAATCATAATCTACTTTCATCAACATTTCAAATTGTATGACAAATGTTAACCTTTAAATATAAGCAAATTTATTAATACTGCTATTTATACAGCGGACAGAAACCAAATTAACCAAAATAACCAAAATAGGTTAATGTTGCTATTTTACCCAATTAAAGGGTCACATAGCAGACAGAGCAAAAAAGTAACACTCTTTTGCATTATATCCAGATATTGTGAATGTTTTAAACATATAAAATGGTTTAAACATTTAAAGGTGCCAAAGAATGTATTGAAATAATGTGTTAAATTGTTCTCTGATATCTACATAGAATGTATGTGGCTTTATTATTAATTAAAAATTATTCACAGACGGTTTCATGTGTCCATTTACAACCCTAGGGTTTGCCTTTAGAATTAAATGGTCTATTATTACTTTATATGAAATGGTCATGAATAATAATGCTGAACTCTGCTCTGATTGACATTTTTACAGAGCAGCTCCTTCAGTAGCTCTGTGTGTGTGTGTGTGTGTGTGTGTGTGTGTGTGTGTGTGTGTGTGTGTGTGTGTGTGTGTGTGTGTGTGTGTGTGTGTGTGTGTGTGTGTGTGTGTGTGTGTGTGTGTGTGTTTAAACAAACCTTATGTTTAAGCCTGTATCAGACGAAGATATTGAATTTGAGGAATAATCAATTTAGAATAATCAATCAAATGAAGGGAGCGTTTTTATACAGGTTTTTTTTCAGTATGGACCTTCAAAACGTAACTGTAAAACATAACTGTAAAGTCAATCGTAGAACTTCAGCCTAAACGCTACCATAAAGCATTAACTAGCATATAGCGATAACTCAGCAGTCACAACTTTGTTTTAAGCATTGTAACAACATTGAAATTAATTTAAAGGTGGGGTGCATGATTTTTGTAGCCTGGCTCCGCCCACCTACGTGCTTCCGCTTAATTTTCATTTCGCTTCAGCACAACGTCTGGGACTGCTGTGTAGAGTTTCGTTTTCTCCGGCAAAAATCTGCAGGTCCAATCAACGAACAGAGGGGGGTGGCTAAGACCAATGACGTTGAGGTCGTGCACCAGACTGAGTGACAAACGTCATGACCAAACGTTAGCGATTGGTTATGGCAGACTCTGGGCAGATCCATTAGTTTTAAACTTCAACAGAGGACCCTCCTTAATGGAAGTAACGCTTTGCAATGGAGCGTGGCCAGACTCTCTGTACAAATAAAATTAATGTACGAGAGTCTGGTTGGACCAGCCTATGATTTTTGAAAAACACTTTGGGAAAGGGAAGCGGGCTGACTACCAAAACATACTTGTAGCCAATCAGCAGTAAGGGGCATGTCTACTAACCAACATTGTTACCTGGGTTGCGTATGTGTGGGGCGGGTCTATCAAAAGAAGGTCCAGATTCTATTGGGGTAGGAGCGTGTTTGTTTAGGTGATTTCAAATGTCAACATTGGCTTTCAGAGATCATGCACCCCGCCTTTAATGTGTAATTTAATGTTGGGGCGTACATCACGACTGTAACGTCACAGTTGGTCTTATGTTGAGATTGTGCTGTCTTCCAGCGGTCTTTTGGATGCACAAGGTTTACATTAGAAGTAGGAAACAATCGTGTTTGAGACTCATGATATGTCATTACCATGTACAAAACTCTTATTATTCATCTATGCCTACGTAAATATGTTTTCCATTCTAAACGGCACCTTTAAATTTATTACTATGTGTATGCAAATCAATTCTCAAATAAACTGATTCAAGAACATTGTGTGTATTGAAATATTACAGGGTCATCCTGAAATTTCATGGGCCCAGGGCAATATTTCTCTACTGGGACCCCTCTCTTAATTTTCTGGCTTTGGAAACACTGTGATTGTAGAAACCATTTATGTGACTTGACAATTTTCTATTCAGACATGATCCAAAATCTGATTCACCTCAAACAGACAGAAGGCCCATAAAGTCAAACTGGAAAGCATGGCAGGCTTTTGCATGTAAACAGTCAGATGCCTGTGGGTCTTCCCAGTTATTGCTCTAGTAACAGCTCTTTACTGGTCCAGCTGTTACGGTAGACAAATTACGGTTAACAAATCAAAAGCCATGCCGTAGCACCTCAGGTAAATGGGTTATGTGTTTCACACTGCTCGTTTTATAGCAGTTTAGATATTTTAACACATTTGCCATTGTTGTTATAAACTTACAGGCTTTGTGAATGATGGTTGCACACCGGTCTGTATTATCGTGGAGACATCTCCACACTCCTAAACATAATGTGGCACAAAGTAAAAAGTGATTGGTTGCTTTAAGGGTCAGTCATCATGGCCTCTTGGGCCATTCAAAGTGGTCATGGTTTCCATACCTTTAGTATGAATACTACTTGTACTTTAACAGGGGTTAAATGATAACCCTGGATGTTCAGAATCTGACGTTTCACACTGTACATTTCAAATTTACCAACGTTCTTATAATCATATCAACAGTCATTATTCGTGTTAAGCCACCTTTCCACTGTACAAGACATTCGGACACGACTGTCAGAGTTTGCCACGAAGTGGCAGTCGAAATGAAATTTCAGTTTAATTCGTGCCAACATGGAAGAGAAGCTCATTCCAGCACAAGAGGCTTCATTCCAATATTCACCACAGAGGAATAAATATAAATGAATGTAAATGAATGAAACAAACAGCTATGCATATATAACAACGTCAAACAAAATATAACAAAATATTTTTGGAGAGAACATATGGAGACAAGATTAAAAATAATAATGTATAAATATTGATTTAATAATTTATTAAACTTGATTGGAATACATTGAAATTAGGGATGCATGATATAACGGCCGACAAATCGTTATCGGCTGATAACTGCTTATTTTTAATATTATCGGTTATCGGTCTGATAGCAAAATTAGGCCGATAAATGAAAGCCGATAAATTTTGGATTATTTTGGTTTGTTGAACCACTTCACTTGCTCATTGCTGGCCATGTGGAGTTTTGATTGGTGCTTTCTGACATAGCACGAAGATGACACGTGTTGCGGGCTTAAGAAGAGTATGCTAGTCTAGCGCAAAGACAAGATGTCCGCGATCTGCGAGTTTTTCATCGTGAAAATAATATGAATATTTATCGGCCTATAGATATCGGTTATCGGCCCCCAAATTTAAAGAGGTATCGGTTATCGTATCGGCCAAAATTTCCATATCGGTGCATCCCTAATTGAAATACATCATTTCTAGGTTGACGAATCGCTTGCAGCATAGTCGCTCAAGCTTTTAAATACGGTAAGTTTAATGAACTAAATTCGGGAGGAGCATGGTCATGAAATCCAATCAGCGCAAAGACTTTTTTTTATATAGTTTTCCCTTACTTTTGCCGCATCCCTTCTTCCCCCCCCCCCATTGCCGCACTCTCCAGTGTTTCCCATACATTGATTTATTGGTGGTGGCCCACCACAGAATCAACACTGGCCCCCACAAATAGAATTTTCATCATTCCCATTTACATTTTTATTTCACTATTTAAAACAGCTTAATTCGGCTTAAAATATAATTTGATATATAATACAGATCAAATACAGATACAGATCAAAGAGTAGAAGTGAAACATATTTCAGGTGCCAACACTAGATCAAACACAAACACAACATGATGACGTCACATATATGCTAATTAGCGGGTGGCGTCATCACCACCACAGTCTCTCAAAATCCTGTGGGAAACACTGCTCTCTGCTTAAATATCTATCCCAGTTAAGGGGGGGCAGTCTGGGTTGGGGCTCTGAGTCCTCCCCTCAGACAGCACCCCAAATACAAACGTTTAAAACGACTATTACGTAGCTTGCGTGGTTTCCGTCACAGAGCTCGTGATATGGGCTACGCAGTTTCTGATTGTTTGTCTGTTGTTAAGGATCTATACCAATCGTAACCCTGCTTCGTTTCACAACAGCACGTTTGTACTGCAGTGTGATGCTACCCCTGCTTTAGTACAGGCTTTATTGGGGAAAATACAGTGAACACACAAATTACACATTTTGTAAAACACAATAGTAAAACGTTTTTAGTTAAAAGTGGGTTTTAGAAATAAAATAATACGGGTTAAAGCGCAAGTGTGAAAAGTCACAGTATAAGCTCATGTTGTAATCAACGAAGCTAGTTTGGCACGTCGTTTGCTGTGTAGATGGGGTGTCATAAAAAATGTGGGTAGGGAAAGAGACACTATAAAGGCCTACATAGGAAACCAAGCTTTATCTGATTTATTTTTTTAACATGGCGCAAAAGAAACTGTTATCGCTGTGGGTGTGTCGCAATGTTAAAACATGTTGATAAAGTTTTCATAACCATTAATAAAGTTACTTTTTAAACAATGTATTTAGTAATTAATATATTGTATTAAAAATATAGTGAATGTATACGTAACAGAGAAAAGAAACGTCTTTATGACCATTTGCTACTACTATTGTTATTTTAAACAGTGTCACAGATTTTCATAATCTTCTTTCATGAAAACCAATGCATATACTAAGAAACTGTAAACTATGTAAACTTGGTTACCATGGTATTTTTTTAAAATTTTGTCAATGTATTCTCAGCATACTGTCTGTTACACACTGCAGTGACTGAAAAGCCGTTAACAAACACTATAATACGGCGCGTGATGGAAAAGTTTTGACAGTAAACATCAACATTAACAAAGTCCTTTTAACTGAAACTGGTTAGCAATACTAAATAAATTTGTCAATTATCACAGAAACTGGTAAAAAAGGCCACTTTTTACTCACCAAGACTATTTGTTGATCCATCCATGTTTGAGTCAAATACTCCTTACTGAGATGCAAAATATTTTATCATTAATATATTCCATTTGCAGAAACGCAATACAAATCTCCATATATGTTGTCAATAGCACTGCCAAAAGCTGAAGGAACACATGGCAACATGCAGTGGATGTGCCACAAAGCAGAAGCTGTTATACAGTAAAATCACGAATCCAGGAAATGAGCATTGAGTGAAGACGCATTTGGGGCAAGTGCACGAACGCGTGGAATGGATTTTCTCCAGCTACCACGTCGATGTAAAGTTGATTAAATCTGCGAGATGTCTTTATTCGTTTCTCGTAATTCCAGAAAGCGAAATAAGTATTGCTATTTTGTTGTTGTACTGATCCCCTCCCTCCTAAACCCCAGAGAGAGTAGAAACAAAACTTTGACAGCTTCAGTAACTTTGTTCATCCAATACGTAATCTGCCACCTAGTGCTGAACGCCTGAATAATAAATATATAAAGACGAGCCCGGAACCAATGTGAGCGTAAAGTTCTTCACTTTGTTTCAGAGGGGAAGTCAAAATCCACGGACCAGGAAACCATGCCGCCGGTCCTGTTTGAAGGAGACTTGACAGCAGAATGGGATTTTAGTGGGTTAAGTGATCGTGAGTGAAGTTAAATCTTTTGCGTTTATTTGAGATAAATAATATTCATATTATATAGCTATAAGGCAATTTTTATACGATTACCATTGAATTAATTTATATACATAGCCATACTATGTATATGTAGAAAGATGGCTATGCAAGACATTTTAGAATTAGTAGTAGACACTATGACGTAAAATACAGTATCCATAATATGCATGCAAATACAGTCCGTATTCACATGTAAAGCAGAACACACAACAGAATAAAAAGTAAAAATAGTATTACTATTGCCTAAATTATAATTTACATAAAAGTAATTTGAACTGGATAACATTTATGATGCTTTTTAGGGTTTGTGATGCGATAATCATGAACGTCTGTCGTCATCTGTTACGGATCCAGTGTGTTGGGTGCTTTTCACGTTTCTTGACACCTGCCCAGAGAGTGAAACTGCACCCCCACCAGCAGACCCATGCACTACAACAAAACTATGGCCAGGTACCTTCTTACTTGTGTTACTTAACTTATGTGTAACTCAAAATGTTGCATTATGATAAGTAAATATTACTGAAACTTACTGGATGTTTATAACAGACTATGAGTGTTATTAATGTTTGGTAATATTTCTTTATTTTAAAGGCGCTGAGGTCATTTTATTACAGTTCAGGACGTTCCACGAGTCAAAAGGAGCTTAAAAAGGCAGCAGAATGTGAGACACAAAATAAAGACAGAACTTTGGTCACACATGAAGATGTTTTCGAACGCATTGCTAAACACTCAAAAACCAAAGCCAGTTTCAACAAGGTTGTGGATGTTTTTAACAAGAATGACATTCGACGGCGGGGCCATGTGGAGTTTATTTATGCTGCCCTTAAGAAGATGCCAGAGTTTGGAGTAGAAGGAGACATTACTGTTTACAACAAACTGCTAGATGTGTTTCCCAAAGAAGTGTTTGTACCAAGGAACTTTATACAAAGGATGTTTAACCACTATCCAAGGCAGCAAGAGTGTGGAGTCCAGCTGCTGGAGCAGATGGAGAATAATGGTTAGTTTGTGTGTGTGTGTTTGTGAGAGAAACATTGTGTTCCTGATAAATTCTATTGCCATTCATTTGTTAATTCTAATTTTGACAGGTGTCATGCCCAATGTAGAGACCAAGATTTTACTGGCTCAGATATTTGGGGAGAAGAGCCATCCGATGAGAAAGTACCAGCGTATCATGTATTGGTTTCCCAAATTCAAGCACACAAACCCCTACCCCATCCCACATGTACTTCCTTGTGATCCAGTAGACCTTGCTCGATTTAGTCTTACTCGCATTGCCAGCGACCCTGATGCAAAAATAACAATCTATCAGGTGACTCTCAAAATCCTACTCTTATCATCATCTTTAGTCCTAATAACCTGTTAACAGCACATCACACAACAGATTTTGATGTACAGTAAACTAGAATTATGTTTCTATGTATAGATTAATGTACTTTATTTCACCATTTTCAGTACCCATCGACGGACATCACGGAAACAGGAGAGGAAGCGTTAAGGCCTTATATTATAGGTACGTAAAATCAAAAGGCAATTCAACTCTAGCATGATTTCAGATTAATGGAATTTTCAGGATTTGAAAGTTCCCAGATAGGTTTCAGATTAAGACAGGATTAAGGCCTTAGTTATGTTGAAAAATGTAAGTGTTTTTTACAGACATACCTTACATAAAACGTTACTGGTGTGCAACTTAAGACAAAACAATGGCAATGATATATTTGAAGATATGTCAGTGCGAGCTGTTTCAGTTTTTGGACCAGTCAAACATGCATCTTAGTCTAGAACTAGATTTAAACCCTGTCCAGGAAACTGCCCTAAGTGTTTGTGTGGAAAGCTTGCCCCATGTTCTGCCAGTATAAATGCATTTTGTACAGAACACAAACAAATGCCCTTAGTAGAGTTTAACTTTTCATAACCTGGAATATTCTTCTAATGATATTGTAATATATTATGTATATCATTTATATCTTGTATGTGATTAGGTATACAAGGTCCAGAGCAGCGCTCTCTTCTGGCCAAACACAATCCTTGCAGGCCTGTGTTTGTAGAAGGCCCATTTCCACTGTGGCTCAGAAAGACTTGTGTTCATTATTACCTGCTAAGGGCAGACCCTGTACCACCTGAGGAAAAGGTACTTAATTTACAGTTGTTATGTTATCAGTTATTAAGTGGCATTAGAAATACAGCTCCTGATACTGGTGTACACAACATATCAAAGCCATTTGAGAGAATGAATTCAGTAGAACCTCCTTTGTTAAGAAATTATGTGTATTTGATTTTATATGTATGTTTGTATGTATGTATGTATGTATGTATGGAGTATATACTTGTAACTTGGTACAACTCCTAACTTGTTGTATTATTTCCTCCCTATGACAAATCGCTTGATTATTTCCTTATAATTGTAAATAATTTGATGCATCCACCACTTTTGTAGGTGGAAGAAGAATTTGACCACGAGTTGATCGGACCTGAGCAGTCTCTCTTCTACCCTCAGCGAGTGGAGCTTGACTTGGAAAGAGACATGGGTGATGATGACAGTTTTGATGTGGACGATGGTGAGACTCATGATTCAGTGATGCATATAATATATTCATAATACGTGTTTATGTGTGTGTGAATTTAGTGCTTTATAATGATTCATTTATCATTTTGCAGTGGAAGAGGGGCCAGTTTACGCAATGTGTATGGCAGGTCAGGGTGACCAAGCCACTCTGGCTCAATGGATTTCTGGTCTACAGGAGACCTGTCCCATATTAGGACAGATCCCCACAGTGTTCCGTCTGGATTCTGGATCTAGAGAACTCCTAACCTCCTCAGATGCTCAGCAGAGCCCAAAGCAGGGTCCTGAACCGGGGTCTGAAACAGACCATATTATTGAAGATGAAGTGTTACACTCACAGAGAGTGAAACAGTGAGAATTTGGTGTTTTACAGTGCTAATACCAGTGGATGCTCAATAAGTCTAATATATTGTGGTACACATGTAACGAGGAACCTCACTTTTAGACACAAGTTGTCAAGACTGATAACAAAAGGGATATAAATCTTTCCTCATTTTATTGTGAAATACAAATTTCATGACTAACACAGATTTTTTTTGCTTTTGTTAAAATTTTGATGACATGGCGTGTGACTTAGTGATTTTATATTATGCAAGTCACTCTTTAAAAGTCACATTAATGTGTATAAATATCATATGATCTCACAGTGCAAGGAAATAGGCTATACATTTGCCCCAAATTTTGGTTTAGCATACATCTTACAAATATAAAACTTTCTGTCTGTTTATTTTAATCCCTGACTAATTTGAGAAGTTGGTCTATATATATATACGTATGTACGTCTATATATATATATATATAAAACAAATATGTGGATGTAAAATGTTTTGTGTCCATAATAGATATTGAAATATAGCATTATCTTTCCTCCAAATAACTTTGAGGATAGCTATTCTATGCAAAAGCATGCTTTTGTAGTAAAACTTCAGTGCAATCAAACATTAAAATGTTACACCCCCCGAACAACTCTAACACACATTTATCATTCACAGACAAAAAAACTACAGATGCTACAAAAGTATTATGACAAACTCCTATACAAATGATTTGGACTGACGATAAAAGCAGAATTTGGTTTTATTGTCCCTTGGTCATCATGTATGTGCTTTTTCCAGTACTGTGCACCAAAGTACATCCAGTATAACAAAAAAACAATTAACACCACACTTTCTGTAGCCATAATTGACTTGCTGGTTTTAACCAATGGTGTGATTTCAATGGGGATACATTTGTCAAACATAAATTGCATTTAATTAAGCATCATTATATAAACTTACATACCAAATCACTGATAGTGATTGCTTACTAATGACAGCAATTCATACAAAAATAAAATTTATGGCTATTATGTTATAATAACATATAATAAGTTATAAGTTAAAATAAACCAAGAACTGAAACAAAAATATACTATACAGTGCAACAAAATGTCTGGAAATGTTTTTTTTGTATACAGTTCAATATATAAATAAACACCGGGAAAAACGAATTATCTAAAGTTGTGTGCAGGAAAGCATGAGAAAGTATTACAGACCGATCTTTCTTTAGTCTCAACCTTTTTGCACAGAATAATTGAAGTAATAAATGCTTAGCAGTGCTTAAGCAAGACATGGTGAAAAGTCAATATTTTAAACAAATAGCTTTCATTTTTGTAACAACTTCAACAAGATTCAAACTTGAGAACAAACTAAAAAGTTTAATATATTAATGTACATTGAACAAGAGAAAGTTACTGTAACAATAAAAACCTGATTTTCTCCACAGTGGGACTTTAAAGCCTCAATCGTCAGCCTCAATCTTCACTTCAATCTCAGCCAGGCAGTTGGATCTCAGATCTGAAAAAGTGTTTTTTAAAGACATGCTGAATTTAGCAAATGTTATATGACATACTGAAGGAAAATGTGTCCTACATTTTAACAGGCAATCTGCCTAGCCTTTGAGAATTTTGATGCTGGTGGCAAGAAAGCCAATCTGTGTGTGTGAAAGTATCAAAACTGTTACCTGTGAAATCTCTGCTCTGCTGTTGAAGCTGGTTGGTGATGAAGCACTCTCGGATGGCCACTTGTTTGTCCCAGGCTGCAAGAATGTCCTGACGCTCCTGTTCTCCCAATGAGAGTGTATGGGGGTGTACCTCCTCTATGTGAGACATGACCCCTTGTATACTCAGGGAATACTCTTGCTCTCCACAAACCATACACACCAACAGTGGGTTGATCGGGTCGGAGTCCATGAGGTAGACACGTCTCCATTCTTCCTGTGTTACAGTTACTCCCTCATCTACAAGATGTTAGTAATGTCAATGACTGTACCTACAGTATGGTAGAAAACTGTGTAACAAACAGTACAAAAGTACCTTGTAGACCAGTTTCTTCAGCAATGTCGCCTAATTGGTCCTCTGGTTTTCTGCTGTTTGTGAGAGTAACATTAACATTATTTAATAGATGTCACACATTGGTATATCTTTGAATCTCAAAGTTTTGAGTCATAGTACTCACCTCAGACCTACACATGAGACACTGGTGGTATCCTGACTCTACAAAAGAATTAAAGACAAAGTGTTGGATTAATGCATGCAACGTGACCTACATACACTCACCTAAAGGATTATTAGGTACACCATAGTAATACTGTGTTTGACCCCCTTTCGCCTTCAGAACTGCCTTAAATCTACATGGCATTAATTCAACAAGGTGCTGAAAGCATTCTTTAGAAATGTTGGCCCGTATTGATAGGATAGCATCTTGCAGTTGTTGGAGATTTGTTCCACCACATCCCAAAGATGCTCTATTGGGTTGAGATCGGGTGACTGTGGGGGCCATTTTAGTACAGTGAACTCATTGTCATGTTCAAGAAACCAATTTGAAATGATTCAAGCTTTGTGACATATCCTGCTGGAAGTAGCCATCAGATGATGGTTACATGGTGGTCATAAAGGGATGGACTAGCCCTGCGTTCCAGTTCGTTTTTTAATGAACTTCCCTCGCTAACATCCCTCAGTCTCATTCACTCGGATGTACGTCATTGCTTAGGTTGTACGAGTGCCCACTACTGCTAGAACACTTGAAGTGGGTTCAAATGGATTGCCCCAAAGCCCTTGATCACATGGAAAGTGGAGACCGCCCCCTCCATGTGCAAAGCGCGAGTTGCTGAAGTGACGTCACAATCGTGTTGCATTGTGGGATATGAAGCTGCATGAAGTGTACATATGAAGCAGACTCTCTCCCTCGGTCAAAATCGAGGGAGCAAGGGTCTGTCCATACAAACTTCCCTCGTCCACTTGACAAAGTGGAACGCACTTCAAAATGGCGACAGGGATTCCCCCAAGGGGAAGTGCTTAGGGAAGTTCGCGAGTGTGTGTCTAAAACTGGAGTGGAACGCACCCATGGTCAAAAACAATGCTCAGGTAGGCCGTGGCATTTAAACAATGCGCAATTATTGGCACTAAGGGGCCTAAAGTGTGCCAAGAAAACATCCTCCACACCATTACAGCACCACCACCAGCCTGCACAGTGGTAACAAGGCATGATGGATCCATGTTCTCATTCTGTTTACGCCAAATTCTGACTCTACCATCTCAACAGAAATCGAGACTCATCAGACCAGGCAACAATTTCCCAGTCTTCAGCTGTCCAGTTTTGGTGAGCTTGTGTAAATTGTAGCCTCTTTTTCCTATTTGTAGTGGAGATGAGCGGTACCCGGTGGGGTCTTTTGCTGTTGTAGCCCATCCGCCTCAAGGTTGTGTGTGTTGTGGCTTCACAAATGCTTTGCTGCATACCTCGTTGTAACAAGTGGTTATTTCAGTCAAAGTTGCTCTTCTATCAGCTTGAATCAGTCAGCCTATTCTCCTCTGGCCTCTAGCATCAACAAGCCTTTTTTCGCCACAGGACTGCCGCATATTGGATGTTTTTTTCTTTTCACACCATTCTTTGTAAAACCTTGAAATGGTTGTGAATGAAAATTCCAGTAACTGAGCAGATTGTGAAATACTCAGGCCGGCCCGTCTGGCACCCACAACCATGCCACGCTCAAAATTGCTCAAATCACCTTTCTTTTCTATTCTGACATTCAGTTTGGAGTTCAGGAGATTGTCTTGTCCAGGACCACACCCCTAAATGCATGAAAGCAACTGCCATGTGATTGGTTGATTAGATAAATGCATTAATGAGAAATTGAACAAGTGTTCCTAATAATCCTTTAGGTGAGTGTACACCATAACAGTAAATAAGCCAAAGAATTACAACAAATCTCTAATGCTCCTACGTATTTGTCAGCTATTGGCATATGGTAAAATGGCAGAGTGTTTGGTAAAAGTCCTGTAAAATCCAAACATGAATCATTCACAATTCATTAATTTAACATGTTAATTTAAAAGTCCCTACCTGTGAAGCGAAGTCTTGATGCAAGACACTTTGTAGTGGCACACGACCCAGGTCATTGGCCATCATGCGTCGAAGCTCACTGTCACGTACCGCTTTTCTAGCTCTTTGCTCTTGTTTCTTGATCCTCCAGTGCATGCGCCTCCTATGTATAACCTCATCCGGATCTTCTTCTGGATTTGGAGTTGATTTACCAATGAACAGACCTGCTGGCTGTATCTGATGACCTGTAGGCTTTGCAAACATTTTTGTTTTATTCTGCATGGGAATTTGTTTGTAGGTGGCAGCGTCCTGCGATAAGGGCTGCATGACTTGTGAAGTGTCTGACAATTGCCTTTGCCATGGTTTTTCCTGAGGCGCCTGGTAAGTCTCACCCTGCTGGTCGTCTGCTGGCAGCAGACTTCTTTCCTTCGAATGATGTTGGGTAGGGATGATACGCCTCAATAGTAAAGTTGAAGGTTCAGTGCCAGTTGTATAAACAACATTACTGGAGACATCAGTAGAGCATGGGAACCTTTGTGATCCATCAGAAGGTGAATGATGATTCTGACTTCTGCTATCTCTTATCTGTTCTGGCTAAAACGAAAAATAAACAAGAGTAAGAGTAAAAAAGTAAAATTGTTTAATTATAAAGTTACACTAAATATAGGCATAGGTTTCACTAATAAAATGAGAAGTCCTAAATCATGTGGGATTATAATCATGTGGATTACGTCATTGCAGTTACAATTGATGTTTGAAGTCATATTCTCTATGTATAAAATATGTCTTAAGGAGAACACTGAGGGACGGTTTCCCGGACAGGGATTAGACTAGTCCTAGACTTAAACACTTTTAAGAGCTCTCCAAACTGAAAACAACTTGCACTTGCATATCTTCAAATACATCAGTGCCCTTTGTTTTACCTCAAAATGCACACAGGTAATGTTTTAGAAAGGCATGTTTGTTAAAACTAGTTATATTTCCAAATTAAACTAAGGCCTAGTCCTGGATTAAGCTAATCCTGGTCCAGGGAAACCGCCCCTAGTCCCATACTAAAATGCATGTTTGAGCTGCCATAATTTAAAAACACCTTGTACTGACATACAGTATCTTAAAGGGGACATATCTTTAAATAAGTGCTTCTATCAACCTACAAAACGTGAAAACAAACAGTACCTTTCTTTTGATAAACCATTCTCTGCAAGCATTTGAAAATTAGGTCATTCAGAATTTGCTCTCCACATGTGATGTAAATACAATACAAAATACTAATATAACCAAGGCCTAGTTCTGGCTTAATCTAAACCCTGTCTGAAAAAACTGTACAGGTCTATCTTAAATTAAAGCAGTATGTAGGCCAAAATAGGTTTATTTAATGCTCCATGATTACAATACATATTTTTTCTGCGTTGGTAATCCTAACCATATTTAACTATAAAATCTGGGTGATCGGAATGGAAAAGCCTGCAGGACAACTCAAACTTTAAAAAGTAGAAAACATCTAATCTAGGCATAAAACAACTTCCTTACTATTCCAAACAAGTATGTCTAAAGATTTTACCAACCTGTGAACCCAAATTTTGAAGAGCTGCATCTTTGCTGCCCTGTCTTGCTTTGGCTTTTCTGGCTCGCTGTTGTCGCTTCATTAACCGCCAATACTCTCTCTTTTGTTGAAGCTTGCAGTTCTTACCAAGCTGCCGTTCTTGCATGGTCTGTGAAGGCCAGCGTTGCTTGGGATTTATTCTATTATCACAAATGTTCTGGTTGTCTCTGCTCAAAGGCTGTGCAGACCCTTTGATTAAGTTATGAGACTCATGATGGATGGTGTACTTAGAAGATGAATCTAATGTCCAAGATGGAGAGTGGTACAGTGATGGACTCAATCTGAAGTCTTTCTTATGGTTTGCATTTGAGATGTCACACTGTAATGAGATGTTTTGAGCACTTGGCGCTATATCTTCAGAAAGAAGGTCAGATTCAGTTTTAAAGGTAACTGGCTCATTTCTGTCTTTTCTGTCTTCCACTGTTATAAATGACTCCTCAAGTAGCTTTTTCATGGAAGCTACAGCCTGAAGAGAGTTAGCATTATGGTCAGCCTCTGCTGTTTCATTAAGTGTATATGCTGAAGAGGTGTTTTGTTGTTTAACATTAACAAATGGATACATTTCTGAGAGAGAAAACACAGCCTGTATGGAGGGACAGATCTGCTCTTGTTTTATGGTGGCCTTAGGAAGTGGGGCAATGGTTGAGGTGTCACAAACTCTTGTATTAGCAGATGGATTAACACTGTGTGAAGGCATAATTGAAGGGCAACCTTTGGTTGAGCTGTGGTTTTGTTCGGTCTGCTTCACCACTGAAACGTTTGACTTGCACAGACCGTGGCTGACCCGAGAAGCCCGACTTGCCCTCTGCTCTCGTTTCTTTACTCTCCAGTATTCCCTCATGCGTGCAATTCTCTTCTCTTCAGTCAGGCTTTCAGACTGGATGGTCAGTGTCATACTGTCCATAACTGTATCACTGGCTAACTTACATTTTACCTTGGAGGTGTTTGAAAAGTGGTGTCCAATTGACTTTTGATCAGAACTTAAAAAGTCAGTGGAAAAGTTGTTTTGAACTCCAGACTTTAGAACGGATGGAGCATCTTGATATAAAGGCGAACTGACTTGAATCTGAAATTGTACCTTTTCAATGCATTTCACATTCGGAAACTCATAAGTTGTAGCTAGAGAGGCCTCAAAAGTATTTGAACTGGAGACCGTACCATCATCTTTGATAAAATCACCAATGGTTTCAGAGGAACTTGCAAATGTTTCTTCTGTGGACTGGATAGCTTTTTGGATCCCTGCTTGAACTTCACATGTATGATCAAAACTGCGGTAGTGTTCAGCACAATGCTTAAATGCATCACGTTCTTTCAGTTGGGTTTTCCCCTCTGCAGACAGTCTTGCTCTCTGTTCACGCTTTTTGATTCGCCAGTACTCCTTCTGCTTAGCATGCCTATCCTCAGCAGACTTAACTTTGGTAACACCAAGTAGAGACTTCTGATGGCACTTCTTTGGACTGTATGGAAATTTTGGCTTCTGCCCTTTATGTTTGTTAATTGTTTGGGTAACATTTGGTTTTGTGGCCCATACAAATTGTGTTGTGTTAATTGCAACTGATGCCCGAGATTCCTTAATTTTTTTCCCCTGTGATCCCTGACTGAGGGAAAAAGATTTTACTGATTTGTGCTTGATTCCTCTCAAGGCCTTAAAACCGTTAACTGGAGATGAAGAATATGCTATGCCAGTATGTGAAGACTGGACTTGTCCAAGACTCCGTTCTCTGTTCATAGCAGGCTTTGCTCTCTGCTCCCGTTTTTTAATGCGCCAGTTCTCCCTACGTTTAGCAGCCATCTCTTCTTCAGTCATTCCCATTCTAATGGTTTCAGCTCTGCTGGGGTTGCGGTCTGAGGCAAAGGCACATGTTTTTCTACTAGTCATGGGACTTTTGCTGCCAACAAAATCCTGCTCCATGGTCAAAGGTTGGAGTGGTAAAACATTTTTTATCTGAGGCTTATTCTGGTTGTTGTATGATGGTGCAACAATGCTATTTAAGGCACCTGTTCTATGAGATAGCGTGCTGTTTGCCATAGCCAATGAATGGCATGTCAAGTAGAGAGACTCACTCTGGTCGACCATGGTTCCATTTATAATTGATGACTCTGTAATTGGGTCCCTCACTACTTTTTTATTGCTACTCAAGAAAATGGTGCTTGCTTCTGGAATCTGAGGTAAGACATGATCAAGTTTATTCCTCTGAAAACATCTTTCTGTCTGGCATCCCACATTACTCTCCGATATAAAAAGACCTGAGCTGAAGGAGTTTTTAGCAGTAACCACATCATCCAACTTGCACAAAACATCACAGTTATGAAGAGAAGGGTCACTGCTCACTTTAGGAGTTTCTGAGAAATCTTCATCAATAGCAGTGGACATGCTAATTGTTTGTTTACACAAACCTGGATTTTCATTTCTGATGTCTTTTCTGGCTGATGACTTTCTTGCTCTCTGTTCTCTTTTCTTGCTCCTCCAATATTCCCTTTTGCGGGCAAGAGTGAAATCATCAAACTCTGCTACTGGCTGATAATGCCATTTAGAAGAAGCCTTCTTAGACATGGCCACTGTTTGGTTACACCATCTTGTACCGTCAATTTACCCTGTTAGAAAATAACTTCGGCCTTAAACAGGATTTCTGTGAGGTCACATCTTTAGTCCAGGTGTTTTTTGATAGCATTTGTTTAGATTGCTTCCATGAAGTGCTTGATAGAAAATTCAGTTATTCTGACCATGAGCAGGTGATCTATAGATGGAAAAAAGAAAAAATATATAGTGAGAATTTCAAACTTTAAAATTGTATATTCAGAGACCAAATTTTAGTAAAACTAAATTTGCATTTCATGCCAAAGAAAAAATGAAGGTATTCAAGTTTTAGGTGAAAAAATAAGGTGAACAGAAACAGAGAGAGATTAACTGTAATACGCAAAAACAAAAGATGTAAGGGGGAAAATATGATATTAATTTGAATAAAAATGGCTTTGTGTTTCTATTTAAAAAGCAAAATAATATTACATAAAGTTAGCACAATTACTGCATACAGTACATAGGGTAATTAAAAACAATAAAAAATCTTAGAAATAGTATATATATAATTGTGTTACTTACTGTAGTTACTTTTCATGGAAAGTAATACTAAACGTTACTTTTGCGTTACTTTGTCTTACTTGGCTGAGGCTTGATCTCTTTTTTATGACTGAGAAGTTCTCCATTCGTAAATTGCATATTTCCATCGCAAAAATGTCAACCTCTGGCCTGCCATCTCGGTTTCTAACTCAAACTGTTCCCACTCATGCGCGCATGCATAGAGTGCTTGATTCGATGTGGCTATGTTTAGTTTAAAGTAATGCGTTACTTTACTCGTTACTTGTATAATATTAATTGTAGCTATATCACTGTAGTGAAAAATGGTGAAGAAAGAACACAGTTTGACATGTAGATGATTATGGTTGCCTGTGGAGGATGGGGCCCTCCCTGTGATCTATATAAATGACTGGATTGCACATGATAACGTCACAATTTGGCCGTGTTGATGTGCCCAAGCATTATACTGTATGGATAAAAAGTTACAGATTTTAATAACAAAACACTACTTTACCAGTTTCAGTTTTTATATCTGAAGTCTTCATGTACTTTATGAAATGCAAACGTCCTAAGCATTGTCAGTGATATTTATTTATAGTTAAATTTTACTTTTTAAACTTTACATTTTGTTAACATTCATCTTCATTACAGTAGCGAACATCAGATCACAGCATATGTATTATTAACGACAAACGTGGTGATTCTGAGTAAGTACTGTATGTGCATTAACTTGTTTTATCTTGTACAGTAATTTGCTGGTTTTGCAATTATGTTGTGTTATACAATATTGGTTTTGGTCATACAGTAAATGCTTCAATGCTGTTAAATGGCATGTATTTTAAACATTTTAAACAGTGGTTATTTCAAGGGGACATTTCACAAGACTTTTTTAAGATGTAAAACAAATCTTTGGTGTCTCCAGAGTACGCATGTGAAGTTTTAGCTCAAAATACCCCACTGGTAATTTATTATAGCATGCTAAAATTTACACTTTGTAGGTGTGAGCAAAAATGTGCTGTTTTGGGTCTGTCCTTTTAAATGCAAATGATAAAAGCTGATCTCTGCACTAAATGGCAATGCTGTGGTTGGATAGTGCAGATTAAGGTGTGGTATTATCCCCTTCTGACATCACATTGGGGGGTGCCAAATTTCAATGACCTATTTTTTGACATGCTTGCAGAGAATGGTTTACCAAAACTAAGTAACTAAGTAACAGAAACACACTCCCTTAAAGGGCCCATGGCATGAACATGTTAGCATTGCCACTTTGTAGGTGTGAGCAAAAATGTGTCGTTTTGGGTGTGTCCTTTAAAATGCAAATGAGCAGATGAAGTGCAAACACTGATCACAATGATGGTGGTTTGATGCAATTCAAATTGTGGCAGTGCTGTGGTTGGATAGTGCATATTAAGGGGGCGGTATTATTATAATAAGAGCTCCTTATGACATCATAAGGAGGGCTAAATTTCAATGACCTAATTTTTGCTCACACCTACAAAAGGGGTTTTCACACTGCGCTTAACCCTGGGTTATCTTCATTCTAAACCCCGCTTTTAACCCTGGGTCAAAGAGTATAGAAGCCCAAGAGGCAAAACTCTGTTGTGTTATGGGTAACAGTCTGTAGATGGCGCTGCGGAGCCACGGCCGCCATTATGGACTGTAAGCTGCTGAAATCGTTAGCGCGCCTTACAACTGTGAATATGAGCAAGTGGTTAAAACGCAAGCAGTGTTCTGCAATAAATTGCAAAAATTATCAGTCCACCAGAAACTTGTTAATATTTTTGTGATATTCTATGTAAAAGATTAACTCTTAAGAAATGTTCATTTATAATTTTATTTATTTATTTTTCCAAATCATATATATGGTGATGTTCACTCATTTTTAAAATCAACATTTGAATAAATATCTTACTGTGTGTCTGCCTATGTATTATTTCATGAATTTCTGTTATTCATATAACAAGGAAAATGCATAATAGAACATAAATATTGATAGATTAAAGGTTTGCATTAATTTTATAATTGTATCTTTGCAAACCGTAAGTGGTAGGCTAATGAAGCCGATTCGGTGGGGGACATACCCTTACGAATACTATAGTAATTTGGGACATACTATAGAAGTACGATAAGACTACTATAGAAATACTATAGCAGCTTTAAAATATTATAGAGGTATTAGAACATCATAGAAGTATGTTATGTTCTGTAATACCTCTATAATATCCTAGAGCCGCTATAGTATTTCTATTGTAGTCTTATCGTACTTTTATAGTAATATTTTGTCCCAAAATACTATTTTCCTAAGGATAATTAGGCCATGCATAACCACGTTGTTTTTGTATTTAGATATGACGACCATAAAAAAAATAAGTTATGCCAAGTTTTTGTTACGTTAAGTTGGTTCAGTGCCATTGACTCTCATTATTTTTCGGCGTTTTCCTTCAGTTTTCAGTCCATAATGGCGGCCGCGCCGTCACGTCATGGGGGCAACTGTTGCTATGGAGCGTTCTATTGAGTTTCGCCTCTTGGGCTTCTATACTCTTTGCCTGGGTTAAGGAGCGTTTCACACCTGTAATTTGAAAGCGGTGTTAGCACCGCTCTTTACCCAGGGTTATGAAACCCTGCTCCGGAGCAGGGTTAGCACCGCATTTGTGGTGTTAACCCCGCATTGCGGTGCCAAACGCATGCAGTGTGAAACGAAGCAGGGTTAGAATGTAATGACCCTAATTAAACACAGCTGAAGTAGCTAATCAAGGTGTTCAGGGTTGCTTGATAATTACAGACAGGTGTGTTGGAGCTGGGTTGGAGACTCCTGACCCAGGGTTTAGGAATGCACAGTGTGAAACATCAAATTATGAATACCCAGGGTTATCTCTTAACCCCTGGTTAAGTTTGAACAGTGTGAAACATGAAAAAAATAACCCAGGATTCCGTTAACCCTGGTTTTAGAAGGGTTAACAATTTCAGGTGTGAAAAGCCTAAAAGTGGCAATGCTAACATGTTCATGCCATGGGCCCTTTAACATCTTCTACAAATCCCTTATCCGTCCCCAGTAAAACATAAACATTGCAATAATATCAGAAGTAACAGTTAATTTATGTACACATATCTTAAAAATGTATCTTGTGTGACTGATATGCTGTAAACTGGGTGAATTTAGACCATGATTTTGAATGCAAGTCAGTGACACCCTCTGCTGCATGGGCATACCAATATGGTTGCCAGTGGCTTCACCTCCTACGATAGCATTCTATGCACAATCGAATCCAGTGATTTATATAGATAAGTGGATCCACCACATAATTTAGTTATGGGTAGTAACAAAGGATAGGATCTTCTGTTGTATTTTGTTTATCCATTAGAGTGCCTCTGCCTGATTCGTATGCAATCATCAAACAACAATGGAATTTCAGGGGCCCCTGTGCTGAGTTGGTATTGTGGGGGGGTGGGGCCCTCTAGCCATATGTGCATGTAAAGGGGTAATATAGTATGTGGGTAATATAGTATCCATTAACGTTCAACAAAATAGCTGGTTTTCATAGCGGGTGCTGCGAAAATGTCAGTAATACTGACTATTATCAGCTTAAATTGAATTTAGTTGGACTTGATAGCAGAGGTGGACAATACTTAGTTACATAAGTTACATTTTCCAAGCATCTGTGCTTTATTAGGTTGTTTGTATTGGGAAAAACATTACTTCACTACATTCTAAAGCATAGAATCATACTGTGTATTCTTTAATATTGCATATTAAAATTTATTTAATACCTAACTTAAGCAAAAGTACGTTAATGTACTTAAATATTAAATGTAAAACAAAAACGTATTATTTATGAAATAGAGTAAAAATTATGATAATATGCTTTGGAATGTTTTCCAAAGAAAAACACGGATAAAATACAAATACTTGAAAAACGTTTAAGTAGAAATTAAAAAATTCTGCTTGATAGTGACCCTAGCAACGGTACTGTTAGTACAGTCTATTGCTCAATAGATTTTTCCCATTTTGACATGTTTTCACAGTCTTTACACCAATTTCACGCTGCACTAAAATGCAGCCGCTCTGTCTTTTGCCACTCAGTGGACGTAACCACAGTCCCCCTCGCAGACGGTGACGTCATGTGCATGTAGTCATAAGCTACAGAGCTAACAAGTACAAATAAGTTTTAATAATAGGGTTACCCAGTTTAAAAACTGTTACCAACAATTTTGGTAACAAATGTAAAAAAATATACCTGAGCTTTTTACTTTAAGAAGCATTCTTGAAGCATTTCATGCACAACTATTAATTTACCATCAAGGCGTGGTGCTTTGTCACATCTCTAGATTATCTTATCATTTTCAATGCCTATTTTGACACACTGTATTGTCACACGTTGTGTAGTGTCACACTAACATTTGACGTTACTATCTACTTCAAATGAATTATTGATGGGTGTCTACTAAATAACAATTTGCAAACATGTAAACAAAATGTAGGCTATTTGCATCTGTTCTTATATGTTTTAACGTGATCATCATAACCCAACTGATCCTAATGGTTTATCAACAAACCATTAGGTAATCATAAATGATCAACTATTTACTATGTTGGGGGAAAGGAAACTTTTTTCAAATTTTTGGTTGTGATAAACAATTTTGTAAATTATAGCATTTTAGTCACTATGATTAGAATGAAATACAGAAAATAACACAAGACTTAACAGAACCAGTGACGGTTTTTAATATTTAAGTCAGCTGCTTTAATTAGATTACAGTTAATGTTGACAATATAATGAAAAGTATACAATAAAGGTAACTACACTATAAATTTAAATGCATCTAATGTTAAGGAAAGACATGAAAATGAGGGAACACGTTGCTGTCCCTTTAAATCCGGTCAAACAATCAAAAGCTGACAAAACCTTTTCTGTTGCAAGTCAGTCTGTCCAGCTCTGATATTTTTATGTAAAATTATGTCGTCGCCACGTGTTTGCATACCTAGAATCAATGTAATAAATAAATGAAGACGCGCACTGGATTAAATGATGTAGCTATATTATAAACAGGGACAATGTCCTCGTCCTTATCCGTCCTCGCGAGTCGCTCTCTTCCGGTGGACTGCATGTTTATGTAAACACACTCGTCGCCATAAAAATACCACGTGCGTTATGTATGTGTTTGTTTTACCTGGATCTCACACACCAAACTTTCAGTTCCAGGACCCAAGCTCAGGACACTGCAGTCTCTCCCCGTGGTATTATTTCTTTTCTAGTGGTAACTTGACAACGATGAAAAATACCAGGATGTAGAATTGCAGCGTGCAGGCAAGGACAGATTCTTAAAGGAGTATTGCGCGTGCGCGCCCTTGAAACCATTTTATATTACATTTAAGGAATATATAGCAGTCTGGTTTTAAATTGTGTAGTATTACACATTATATTTCACATTAAACGTAACTAAACAGCTCGATGATAGATACACATCTTCCTAATCTATGATAAGTGATAAGCAACGTGTCCTAGATCGGTTATTCCGAACTAGGACCCCAACACAGGTTTTCAGTAGCAAAATGCTAAGATTCTAAATGTTGCACAATCAATATCAACCTGCGAGGAGATTTTGATTTCTTTTGTTAAATATTAACATGTGTTTGTGTTGTTCCTACAATGAATATCAATCATATTTTCCAAGAAATATTATTACAAAATAGGCTACTAATTTTTATATTTTTGCAATGACCCCAAAACATTGCAAAAGGCTATCGCAAGAGAATATGAGGTTTAAAAGACAACCATTAGTGATTCACGTATGTAGACTACTGTTTGCATGTTTATAAAATACTCTGAGCTCCTGATACCACAACATATTCCCTGTAAAGCCAATAAAGCTCATTCTGATTTTGCCAGTGTGAACTTGAGGGCAACTGTATACAACTTTATATATCCACCATGAACCTACATATACAATGTCTTAATACATTGAAGTTATCCTGAAGTTAACAGTTTTTGAAAACTAAATGGCAGTTGGCAATTAGAAGAAAATAATTAAAGGCTGTTGTCAATTAATGAATATCAAGCTGTTTATCCATGCCCCATGTAAATATAGAAAATATAATTAAGATGTTTAATCCTAATTAATAAATAAATAACATCAATATTAAATTGTATGCATAAAAAATTATAATCTGGTTATAATTTGATGGGCCCCATAGTGCACTAGTAGCTTCACGACAGCTGCTACTGTCTCTTTAAATTTACCCAGGAGCCCCTAAAGGAGCCCCAGGGGCCCCTAGCTCGGCTCTCCACCCTGAAGACAAGCAGAACATCTAAATACAAACCGGAGACCGCCTGAAGTCACCATATGACAGGTCTTTGCAGTAACTACGATCTGAGGGCGACTCAATACCGACACGTTAAAAGTTTTCTTAAACCAGAAAACAAAAGAGCGGTGAGCGCTTCAGTGCAGAGACAGACCCTGCATACGCTGTAATGGGTTAGTGCGTGTTTCAGATATTTATTCAACCACCCGACGAATGCACCTACAAACGCCTCCTGTTGGGACATTGCTACGTACAAGAGGTGGGAATTCTGTGCGATAAGCTACCGTATCACAGGTATGGAGGAAAATGAGTCGGCGCACAAAGCTCAGCAAACAGAACGTCGTTCTTTAGTAATAAAAGCTGAGAAAGGGGAGGCGACACTGCAGCGGGAGAGCTTGGGGGACCTCCCAACAGGTAAATAAATGGTGTGCTAAACGTTTAAGTTTGACCATTGGATCGATTACTTTCATTCTGTAACGTTAACCCCCGTGAACAATAGCACGCAGTTGCATGGCCCCTGGTCTTACAGGCTTCACTATAAACAAAGGCAAAATATCCATGCTGTATGTATTCGCGATGCGCTGTCGCCACCTACCGGAAATGCAGAAATATGACGTCTTGCAGCCGCCCCCTTCAGTGCATTAAATGGACATAAGAAAATGCTAAATTGTGGTAGATTATAATTATCTGAAATAAAAGTATTTTAATTTACTAAGTTATAAATTGAAGATACCAAATGCAACTGTTAAGTAATTATTCAAATATTTATATTATTGCTACTATTGCTGGTTATTGCTCCATTTTTATTGGTTTCAATTTGTTTCTGAAATATTAATGAATGTGATAAACATATTTCTATAATATTATAATAGGAATTACATACAATATATTCAATATATCAAATATATTAAATTAAGCCATACAATATATTCATTTTGCTGATTGTGTTGTTTTGTAATTCTGTTCTCTATTTAGTATAACAGTAACATTTGAAGAGTAAATACTTACAGTATATTTGTTATATTAAGTAATATTTATTTATTGAAGGTTTATTTACAGAAGCAGGCTGCATAAATACATTTACATTTTAATATTCATCTCTGTCATTACAAGTGTTGTTGAGTTGTTCTTCTGACACTGATAAGACTAACTAAGTGATAAGTAGTACACAATATAAAAACCTTTACATGTATTGCAAATTATTCCAGTTTATATATTAATTTTAGAATAAATCTTTTTTGTGTCTGCTCTAGGCGAAGAGGATGTAACCAATGGTCTCACACCTCATGATATCCAAGAAAGTCAAAATAGTTCTCTATGCTTCCCAGGAACCAGCTACTGGTGTGTCTCAGAGAGTACAGATTCTCCTTTGCTTCTGTCTCCTGTTCCAGGGCCATCGATGCAGGATCCCCCTCCCGTAAAACACACACCTGGGAGAGACCACCGGCGCTATTACCATGAGTACTGGCGCAGCGAGTACCTCATGGATTTTGACCGGCAAAATCAGGGGATGATATGCATGGTGTGCGGCAGCTCGTTGGCAACCCTGAAGTTGAGCACCATCAAGAGACACATCAGACAGAGGCACCCGTACTCTCTGCTTTGGAGTGAGTCGGATAAAGATGTGATCAGGTCAGGCTGGGAGAGTCACTTGAGTCTGGAGAACAACCAGAGGCCGATATGCTCTGATCCAGAGAATGCCTCAGAATCAGAAGAGATGCTAATTGTTGATAGCCATTCCACAGGTCTGTGCGTATGTCTTTTAAGCTTGAGTTTGTGAAGTGTTCACTAAACTTTAATCACGCTCATTCACTGAAAATCTGTAATTGTTCTTTATAGATCACAACTCTCCATGTCATTCTAGGCAAATCTGGAAGTAATGTTACTCCAGCTCCCCCGTCCCAGTCTGGGTTCAGCCATGTCCCTCCCTCTCCTCTTGCTTCTTCGGCCCAGGAGCTCCCAGGTCCCACAGCTCAGGTGTTGGAGCGCTACCTGAACGACACGTTGCATGCATGGTTCCGTCAGGAGTTCCTCATGGAATACCAGGCAGAGGCAGGTCGTCTAGTATGCATGGTATGCAGCTGTCTGTTGCCTTCACTCCACCTGGATCACATTAAGAGTCACGTGCTGGATCTGCATCCAAATTCTCTACTATACAGCGCTGAGGAAAAGCACTCCATCTTGCAGAACTGGGCCAAGACAAACGGTGAGGGCAAGACAGACAGACAAAACTAGCTTTAGACCAGTCAGGAGTATAGTAGAATAAAATAATATTGACTTATTTGAGGAAATTTGAGGATTATTTCTCCCGATTTCGGCATGGGTTTCCTCCAGGTTCTTTGGTTTCCGAAGACATGTGAATAAGGCAAACTGGAGATAGTAAATTGCACTTAGGTGTGTGAGAGAGTGTGAATGTGGATGCAACTGTGTGGATGTTACTATATACCGGTTCTTGCCATAAATATAGCCGCTGGCATGGCATTTAAAAGAAAAGAAATAAGTTAAGGATTAGTGCTCTGTTCAACCCCCCCCCCCCAAATCAGAAGCAAATTCCTGCTATGCCCCGGCATACTTTGCCAATAGAGTTCTCTCTTCTATTCTGCCTTCATGTTTTTTTTCTGTTTGCCTTTTCTTTTTGTTACACAGATTCAGATTTTTTACAAGATGTCAAACTGGAGCATCAGAATTGGGGCAACGAAGAAAGCATAAATGGACAATCACAGTTTTTTCCTCTGGAAATGGATCCCACCCAGAATAACTTAGGGAGTTACTCAAGAGGAGATGAGAATCCATCAGATGCTGACCAGAGACCTCAGTCTTTACCTCAGCGTTTCCCCAGAAAGAGACGACTGAAATACGGCAGCCCCTGGCGTCTCCGCCTGGATTATTTAGTGGCGTATGGTCCTCCGGATAATCCATGCTGCTACTGCATGGTGTGTTCTGAGCATCTCCCTGTGCCAAGGGTCAGTAACTTTCGTAAGCACATTCAGGCGTGCCATCCAGAAACAAGTGGCCTCAGCCGTATTGAGAAAGATGCTGTGATCAGGGCTTGGACAAAAGAGGAGAAAATCCACCCTGCTACGCCGAAGGAGGATAGTAAGTTCATATGCAGAAAGTCAAAGACAATAATTCTAAACATCTTGTAAATATCTCTGTATTTAAATAAGATATATATGCACACACACACATTGACATACCTCTGATATAATCTTTCTCTCTTTTCGTTTTGTTCTCTTTCCTAAGCCCTGCCCAGTGGAACCGCAGATGTGAACACTGTTATTAACGCACAAGCATCACCTGTGAAAATCCCAGAGCAAGGTGACATCCAAACGGAAGACGACAAGAGCACAAATATTACACCCTCAACACAGACCACAGGGCGAAACAGGCACTACCCGGGTAAGGACCAGCGGCGGAATTATCAGGCGCACTGGCGGATGGACTTCCTGATGGATTACGACTGCAGGAGGCACGGACTGATCTGCATGGTGTGTGGTGCTACGCTCGCTACGCTTAAGGTCAGCACTATCAAAAGACATGTCCTGCAGGTGCACCCCCACTCACTGTACTTCAGCCCAGAAGAAAAGCAGCTGGTCCTGCTTAGCTACAGCAAGATCTCCCTGCATTTACATTCTGATGACTGTTTTTCAGGATCAAACCACAGCCATAAAGAAAATGCTAATGTTAATACGGGATTAACTTCAAATCAGAGCACTTAATTAAAAGAAAGAGGTAGGGATGTGTTTTTGACATCCTGTTTTTTTGTTTCCTTCACTCAGGAAGTTTGCAGCCGCATTTAAGAAATGTTTGTTTTGGGAGAATAGTTCAAGGATAATTAAAAGTGAATAAAAAACCTGAAATGCTTGATACGTTTTGAAAGGTTTATTTATGCACATCAATCACTTTTCATAATGAAATGAAGAACAACCGTGTCACATAAGTATAATCTTTAAATAGAATTTGAAATGCTTCCAACAGGCAATTTTTCTGAACTGAAATGAAGCTCTTATATGGCATGAAATAGATGTTTGAGTCATGCATTTATTTACAGAATTTAAAGGGGACCTGTTATGACTTTTAGGAAGTTTTGCTGTTGGCATGTACTAGAGTAGATGTTCATGCTTGACTGTTCAAGAATACTTTATTCATCACATATTTTACATTATTGAAGGCACAATGGAGGTCAGCTAGTGTGTAAAAGCTGTGCAGTGGGTAAATCTCACTCTGTTTTAGAGCATCTAACTACCATGCTAAACTCTTAGGCTACGTTCAGATGCAGTGGCGGCTCGTGACTCCTCATCCGAGGGGGGCTAATTCAAAATAAGTGTTCGGAGTATCAGGTGTGTGGTTCCCTTTTCCAAAGTGTGTGTCCTGGGTGTCGAGAGATCCTGTGTGCATCATGTGTTTTGTCAAAAAAAGTGCCTGCTGCACACGCGTCAGGACCGTTTATGATAAAAGAGACGCTGACGTTCACAATATACACGCAAGACACTCCCTTAACAGTAAACTCTGATTACGCATGAGATTATGCTAGTATCTGGCAAATGCGATCATCTCTTTTATCATAAACCCTTTGGACGCGTCTGCTGCGGGCACTTGTTTTGGCAGGACACGTGATGCACACACAGTCTCTTACAGTGTAGAACACATATTTTGAAATTACGAACCACACACATGACGGGCTACACATGTTGTGACGAACTTCGCATCATGCGCCCTCAAAAAAAGAAGTCACCAGCCGCCACTGTAATCAGATGGTTGTCAAACTCGTATTTGAGTCCTTAGGACGGTTGCGTTTAAACGCAGTTTGGTTATTTACAGTTGTGACAACTGCATTCTATAATCTCCCTCACACCTGTATATTTTCGGGTCTCACAACATCATTTACAGAAAAGCTGTGCTGTGTGAATGGAAACCCACTGGACAACTAGTTTTCTATCACGTCATCCGTTGCTCTCTGTGTTAGGGGAGAACACCACAGTTTTTCAATGTTTTGCTATGTTCTTACCTCAACTTGGACGAAATTAATACATACCTATCTTTTTCAATGCATGCACTTATTCTTTGTACAGCGCGTCATGAATGTGTTAGCATTTAGCCTAGCCCCATTCATTCCTATGGCTCCAAACAGGTATGAATTTAGAAGCCACCAAACACTTCCATGGTTTCCCTATTTAAAGACTGTTACATGAGTAGATACACAAATAAGTATGGTGGCACAAAATAAAACGTGGTGATTTTTAAGCGGATAAAAAAATGAGAACTATATTGTATTGTGGAAGAGCATTTAGTTTGTTATGCTAGTTATGCTAATTCGCTCATGAGGCCCTTAAGTAAAGTATATACAGTTTTGCTCTGCAGGTATAACAGGATGTTTAATATAATGTTAAGTGTATAATAAAAGGGATAGTTCACCCCAAAAATAAAAATTTGCTGTTTATTTACTCACCCTTTTTCTTCAGTAGAACAAAAAAAAGATATTTTGCAGAAACTCCTTCACGTGATTCATATAAAGCAAATCAACAGATCTGCCACTTTGGAGCTCAAAAAGCAGATATATTCAGTACAAAAGTAATCCCCATGGCTCCTGGTGACATATTGATGTCTTGTGAGTCAATATGAAATTTAACTTTATTTACAACGTTATTAGCGTTAATGCAGGACCCCATGTGGGATTACTTTTGTATTAGATATATCTGCTTTGGTAAAACGTGCTGTTGCTGACATATATAGAGTTGTATATATACAGTGGTGTGAACAATGTTTGTCCCCTTCCTGAATTGTTATTATTATTATTATTTGTATGTTTGTCACACTTTAATATTTCAGATCATGAACAAATTCAAATATTAATTTAAGATAACACAAGTAAACACAACATGCAGTTTTTAAATTATAAGTGCACTTTTAATCTTTGTACCGCTCCTCGTGAATGTGTTAGCATTTAGCCTAGCCCCATTCATTCCTATTCAAACAGGGATGAATTTAGAAGCCAGCAAACACTTCCATGTTTTCACTATTTAAAGACTGTTACATGAGTAGTTACATGAGTAAGTATGATGGCACAAAATAAAACTTTTGTTTGGAGCCAGAATTAGGGTGACCATACGTGCCATTCTTCCCGGACGCGTCCTGGCCAGGATTTCGGTGCGTCTTCCGGAAGTCGTATTTGTTGACAGCATACGCCATTTAGTTAAAAACAAAAGACATAAAATCGTAGTTTCATTCTTACCTTAAAATGTAATGGTTGCTTTTCTGTAATAATAATAATAATCATCTATGACGTATGCGGTCGAAAATTACGACTTCCGGAAGGCGAACCCGAAATCCTGGCCAGGATGCGTCCGGGAAGAATGGCACGTATGGTCACCCTAGCCAGAATGAATGGGGCTAGGCTAAAGGCTAATGCATTCAGGAGGCGCTGTACAAAGATTAAAAGTGCACGCATTGAAAAAAAGATAGCTATGTATTAATTCATCTGGGTTGAGGTAGGAACATAGAAAAGGTTGAAAAACGGTGGTGTTTTCCTTTAAGGTCAGTGTTCATGACTCCACCATAAGAAAGAGACTGGGTAAAAGTGGCCTGCATGACAGAGTTCCAAAACGAAAACCGCTGCTGAGCAAAATTAAAAAATCCCCAAGACTTTTGGAAAAATACTCTGTGTACTGATGTGTGTCCCATTACATCTGGAGTAAAAGTAACAACATTTCAGAAAAAGAACATTATACCAATAGTAAAATATGGTGGTGGTAGTATGATGGTCTGGGGCTGTTTTGCTGCTTCAGGACCTGGAAGACTTGCTGTGATAAATGGAACCATGAATTCTGCTGTTTACCATAAAATCCTGAAGAACAATGTCTATTTGTTTGTGACCTCAAGCTGAAGCTAACTTGGGTTCTGCAGCAGGACAATGATCCAAAACACATCAGCATGTCCACCTCTGAATGGCTAAATAAAAACAAAATGAAGACTTTGGAGTCGCCTAGTCAAAGTCCTGACCTCAATCCGACCGGTTCATGCTCGAAAACCCTCCAATGTGGCTGAATTATAAAAAAAAAATTGCAAAGATGAGTGGGCCAAAATTTTTCCACAGCACTGTAACAGACTCATTGCATTATCCCAAATGCTTGATTGCAGTTGTTGCTGCTAAGGGGGGCCCAACCAGTTATTAACTTTAGGGAGCAAGCACTTTTTCATACAGGGCCATGTGGGTTTAGATTTTGTTTTCCCATAATAAAAACCTTCATTTAAAAACTCCATGTTGTGTTTACTTGTGTTATATTTGATTAATATTTAAACTTGTTTTATGATCTGAAACATTAAAGTGTGACAAACATTGAATGGGCCAACACTTTTTCCACACCACTTTACTGGAAATAAGTATTGAACACGTCAATTTTTCTCAGTAAATATATTTCCAAAGGTGCTATTGACATGAAATTTTCAGCAGATGTTGGTACCAACCCAAGTAATCCATATATACAAAGACACCAAAACAAATAAGTTCAGAAGTTATGTGTAATAATGTGAAACGACAGAGGGAAAAAGTATTGAACACATGAAGAAAGGGAGGTGCAAAAACGCAATTTCTCCTTTATCTTTTATTTGAAAAATTCTCAAATCTTAAATGTTTTAAAAAATATTTGAAAGTGGGTGGGGATCACATCATAAAAAATGTTTTTCTCAAATACGTGTTGGCCGCAATTATTGGCCCCCCTTCATTTAATCCTCTTTGCTACCTCCATTTGCAAGGAGAACAGCTCAGAGTCATCTTTTACAATGTCTGATGAGAATGAAGAATTCATGGCAAGTGATCTCAGATTATTCCTCCATCTAAAAATTCTCCAAACCCTTCATACTGTATGTTGCTTCACTCCAGTCATCTTCTGTATGGTTCAGGTCAGGGAGCTGGGATGGCAATGGCAGAACCTTGATTTTGTGCTCAGTGACCCATTTTGGGGGGTTATTTTGATGTTTGTTTTGAATCAATGTGTTGATGAAAGATTTAACCACAACCCATTATAAGATTTCAAGTCAAGTTTTGACTTTATATCTGTTGGTATTTGATATAATCCACGAAGCCATGCATCTGAATAAGATGTCCAGGACCTCTGGTATAAAATGAGGTTCAAAACAATTAATGTCTGGTGGTATATTTAATTGTAGACATGGAGCACTTTTTAACCCTGTGTGCACCAAAGCCATCATGTGTTCTTGCTGCAAAAACAAACTCTTTATCGTTTTATATGGCTGCAGAACCCTGTCCTGCAGTTCCAGTATGGCAAATTAATGTTTGTTTTTGCATGACAGCAGAGCATTTCTTAAACGTTGTCACAAAACAACTTGTGGTGATGGAGGTACTGTTTTATACTTGAGATATTTTATAAATTCAAGGGGGGCCATGAGCACTGCATGCAGACCGCCTCTGCTACCACCAGTCTTCCTGCCTTCTGCATGTCTCAAGAACTCTTGAAAGCTGGTGCACACTTCAAAGTCGTCAGCCATTACGCATGGGCAAAAAGTTTGGTACATGGGCGTGTCAATTAAACTTGATGCATAGATTGCAAATACGTGTATGAAACTTGGCACATACGAGGACCTCAGATGCAAAAGCTGTTAACCACAACCCCTGTCAAAAATGAGATGATATTAACTGAATGCTCTTCGCACACTCTGGGTACATTTTAAGAATTTTCTAATATGTACCATTTAGGTACAGATATGTATCTTTAAGGTACCTGTATTGTACCTCTAAGTTGCCCCTGTGTACCTTAGAGGTACTAATATGTACGTTTTATGTACAAAAGTATATTTATTTATGCATATTGTAATGTTCCTGTCTTGGTATTATTTGCACTGTTTAATTTTTGTGCCATTTCTATGTATGCCATTGTTACACCAAATTCTATGGCCATCAAATGATGTGACCGTCGTTGAAGTACACAAAGTCATCAAGCTAATCCCAACCATCACTATAGCACCTAGTCATATAATTCAGTGGTCACAGAATTTGGTGTTACACCAGGCTGGCATGTTATTGGGTGTTCTGTCGATTTATGCTAGCTCTCCCCATCTCAACCCCTAGACCTAACCCTCAAGGCACAACAACATAAGGGTAGCTCAATCTGAAAAGTAGTAATTGTTACAGGCTTTAAAATAGTCCCACGTAAATGTATGTCCCCATCGTGCATTGTCTTTTGAGAACCACCATGGCCCATACACACTGAAAACTTTTGGCACTGACAACCGCATTTAAACATGGAGTAAGTGAATCCCCTATCGTTCCTGTGTATACGTAACAAGACTTGCACCCAAAACTGCGATGATTAATACAGCAACGTTTTGCTATCTCACAACTTTGACTGTGTTACATTTGCAATAAACCACCTCTTGGCGCTGTCTTGCAGTGTTGGCAGGTCCTCGTCTTTTATGGCTTTTGGCTCATGAAATTAACAAGGTGTTATTAAAGTGAGAAGCTGCCGGCCCCAATATTTTTATCTTTGATGTAAAGCATTTGGATTTATTTCGGGTTATTGTTGGATTTTTCTAGTTTGCTGTATTTTTTGTGCAAGATCTGGCAACACTAGTCAGCAAACACTTGTGCCCGTGTCATTTTCTGCACCATGGATACAGAAGACTTTATCCCCTCCTAAGAAAGAGAGACCTGTCATGTGCATGATGCATGTTTAAATACTCATGTACAGATCTGAACTAGCAGACAGTTTGTTTCAATATTATTCCGTATTAATTTTTCTTCTGTATAAATGAATGCAATAAACAATAACAATGGTGCCCATTTAATTTATTGATATGTAAAGCTTGCATTCAACTTAGAATTCCAATGCCACATTCTTTACATGTACAGTACAAAATGATGGATCTAGGAATTTTTGTAGTACACATTCAAACCACTTAATAAATTGTTGTTAAATATATATGGAGGAGAAACAAAAGCTTAAGAACTACACATGCTTTTGGCATTTTTATTTAGCTCACTTTGACATCGTTACAGGGACAAGTTTTCTTGTTTGCATTTTTCTCCCTAAAATCTCCCACATATTAATTTAATTCAAATGAACAAACTGAATGTAGATGTTAGTCATCACATCTAGTTTAATCGAGGAAAAAGGCATAAGCAAAAGCAATCACCCTTTTAAAGAGAAACTGACAATCATAGTAAAGAAATGACAAACATCATAAAGCACTACAGGAATAAGTTTAAATGAAAAGCAAATATTTAGACAGAGAGAGAGAGAGAGAGAGAGAGAGAGAGATTCCTGCATTTATTAAAAAGTAGTTACTTTTTCATAATTTACCCCTAAATTGAAAAAAAAAATTCAGAGCATGACGAATTATTTGAAAGCAACACCTGTGACCTCACTCACATGCTAGCTAGGCAACACAATGATCAGACAAAGTTTAGTCTGCACGTGAATCTGCATAAACATGCACATAACACAAGGTAGTGTGTGGAGAGAGAAAAAACAAAAACCTGACATGAACAAAAAACGTTACAACTTTTAAACTGCCATGGATTATGTGCACATTGTGAACAATTTCTCAGTGGTATAATTAAAAGTCCAACAACACGCTTCCAACTGCATCAGCCGGAATGTTATATGCCACAATCTAACTTTTAGGAGCTGAAAGATTATATAGTAATAAAAGCATGTGCTTTACATTACCAGTGCAACTATTAAGGATATGGTAAGATATTTCATTAAGTCATGCATCTTTGCTGTTCTCTGCAGCCATTAAAGAAAAACAGAAAATCAATTTTAAACTTATGTGCTCTAGGTGTGTTGGCATAAGATCAGCTTTACCTTTAAAAAGGTTACAGTGAATACACGAATGATGGGCATTTACCTTTTGTTTCAACAAAAAACATGACCACTGAGGCCAGCTTAATATATCTAACAGAAAATTCATATCTTCCTCTCCCACATTCTGATGCTTTGAATTACATAAAATCTTAAGGATAATAATATTTATCGTTATATTTATTGTTCTAAAGCCAATGTCAGACGGGACAATAAAGCAGCCTTATTAATCGAGATGTGATAAAACTAGTTGTATAGTGGTAACTAACAATAACATTTACTTGTAAATTCATCCTAGAGAACTGAGTGCAAGAGGTGCGAAAAAGACAAATATATAAGCTGTATTTGTTTTTTAAATATAAAAGCATCACTAGCTACTTCACAGCAAAGAGCTTGTTGTAATCTTACTATATATACATAAACAAAATTAAAAATAATCGCCAGTAACAAGTAGGATAGCGAACTAGACCAAATTATCACCACTGTTAGCATCCATATCCATATCAATCCTGTTTCTCATGTGCAAGTCTCCTAATGTTCAGTGCAATACAGATGAATAATACATTTTTTAGAAGAACTCAAGAAGGGGGGGAACAAATATGGTAGATGATGTTACAAGTCTGGTTTTTGAAGCACAATTTCTTTACTTCTCTCTTTGCATTTCAACGAAATGTTTCTTTTTAAAGTACAGACATTTGCTCTGAAGTCAACCAACCTGTTTTTATTCATCACTACCACACCACCCAACCCACACTCAAAACCAGGTCATAGGTTCAGTCTAGTTCACAAACCCTTACCTACACTGGCTGTCAGAATAGGCATCCAGTTGCGATATTACATCACTCCTGCACCGGAAAGAGCAGCTCCTGGAGCCACAAGCTTCTTTTCCTAATGCTTGCAATTATGCTGCAGTGTTAACATTGAATATCAAGAAGCTTTTTGATTTTACATACTAGCTGGTTCAGTGCAGATGGTCGTTTTAAGAGGTTAAAGAGGGAGAGAGAGAAAGGAAGGGAGGTGGCTAAAGATTGACAAATGGTAAACGTGGTGCTGAGGGATGGAAGAGATGAATCATTCTGTTTTCTGACGCTTCAAAGCTCCTGGGAGTTTTTCTTGTAACCTGAATGACAAGAGTTCAAGAAAAAGTAGAATTAGACAAGGGCCATTAGGTGGCAATATTGCTCCAATCAGGACGCCTATTTGGCAGACATTTCTGATAGCCTTTATTGCAAAAAAGCATGTGACATTCCAACTTACTTTGCAATTGTATTATTGACTTGAGTGCGCACAATGTCAATGTAATGATCAATCTGGGTCTGTGGAGAGATAAAAGGAGGTTGTAACAAAAACTCAAAATATCACATTTTAAAGAAAGAAAATGTCAGCGATGCACACCTATGCAAGTATTGACAGATCTCCACAATAGAATTTGCTGTCAGTGATTACCAGAGATAAGGTTTGCGAATTTGTTTTACGATGATAATTTTGTTGTAAATAGTACATTAAATTTGTGGAAAAACCAAACAGATTATAGGGACGGAGATTGGTACTCCAACTCATATTAAGATTTGGAATAATCCGTCTGTTACAAGGTACTAAATTATTGTGGAAGAATTGGATTAATGGAGGTATTGAAACATTATCAGATTCTTTTTGTATTTATCTGTCTATAAAAATAGCATTATCAATTATTAAATTATTACTATTATTATTATTTTAACAGGTTACTTAAGGATCACCAGCAATGAAATTTGTGTGTGTGTGTGTGTAAAAAAAGTTTTTGTTTTACGATGATACCGTTTGGTTGGCGGCTAAGCCTAAGTCTCTATATTCTCTATTTTATTAATTATTGAAATATGGCTCAGGGGCAAAGGGTTTATCATATTGACAAATTAGCCCTGTCAATCACCACTTAACACTATACAGTACATGACAACTGCATACACTCTAAAAATGGCTGGGCCATTCCCGACCCACAATGGGCAAACACTGGACAGAACACATGCTGGGCCAAAAATTACCCCGTGCTGGGTTAAAAATGACCCAATGTTGGGTTGTTGTTATGCAACCATGGGGTATTATAACCCAGCAGTTTGGTTAAAATAACCCAGCATTGGGTCAATTTTCAACCCAGCACGTGTTCTGTCCAATATTTACCCATTATGGGTCAAAAATAACCCAGCCATTTTTAGAGTGTATATTCAGAAATTATGCATAATACAAATGAATGCCAAGTGCTGTGACTTCTAATGTTTTAAACTGGGATATTGCAGTTATGAGGCCGCTGCCCCATAAAATTGTAGAGACAATTTTGGGGTACCATTATGAATACAAACATATATAAGAAGCTCTTCATCATCTTTATTATTACTCCTTAATTTGGTAAAGAAGTTCAGAAGAGAAGATTGCATCAGCTACTTACTATTGCTGTGTTATCTAAGAATTTATGTTCTAACAAATGCTTTAACAGTAAGATCCTGACTTGAGAAAGGGCTTATGTAAGACCCCTTTTTGTTTTTTTTATCAAAAATCTGCTTATTATAAAAAACTGTTTTCATGCGTTTACATGCAAATCAATAAACCGGCTGTGCAGACAACTGCGTTTACATGAAACTTTGAGATTTGTCAGGTTTCTCGCAGGTAGTGATGTCATCGCCTGTATAATAGTCGATAAAAAAAGCAGATGCATATCTGTCTTAAGGTATATTGTTTTATCTCTTTTCATGTCTCCAGAACCTGTAAATGTAACATCAGTTTTTATTTTTGCAGTTTCTCTGCTAGCTGCTTTAGTAGAGCAGAGACTTTTATGCGTTACTTCCACGTCTGACGTTTATCTTTCAAACGCAGAAACATGCACACATGGAAAAAACCATGAGAAAACCGGTTAAGGTGTTTACAAGCCACGCGAACTCAAGGTAATGAGCAAAAAACTACCTGTGCCGATCGGTTTTTGCTTACACCGTTTATGGGCTTTCCCCGATTAAAGAACACCATTTTATGCGTTTACATGACCCCACATGTTATCAGTTTATCAAGCATAATCGGTGTAAGACTAATCATACATAATAATCACTGGTTATTGAGTGGGGCATCTGTTCTGAAACGTTTACTGCGCTTGTGCATGTGTCATCTTTCAGAAAAAGCTAAATTACTAAAGGTACAGTTGTGTTCAAAATTATTCAACCCCCCAATGCTGTTAAGGGTTTTAGGGAATTTAGTGTACATTTGTAATTGTATTCAGAATGAAATCCTACAATGACTTCTTAAAGAACCATATGCAACTAAAATGACATCAATTGGTTTTGTAATATAGTAGTAAATGTATCTTTTGTGAATTCTTCATTGACACAATTATTCAACCCCTTAAAGAACTACCACTCTGAAGAAAAGAGGTTCATTGAAGTGTTTTCAATCAGGTATTGAAAACACCTATGGATGTCAGGGAACAGCAATAAAGCCTAATAAGCACCAATTAGGCAGCTTTAAAATGACTGTGATACTCAACTCCTTCTAAACATTTACTGGTGTGGTTACAAACATGGTGAAGTCAAAAGAATGGTCCAGGAAGACAACAGAAGAGGTGATTAATCTTCACAGGAAGGGCAATGGCTATAAGAAGATTGCAAAGATGTTAAACATACCAAGAGACACCATAGGAAGCATCATTCGCAAATTCAAGGCAAAGGGCACTGTTGAAACGCTTCCTGGTCGTGGCAGAAAAAAGATGCTAACTGCGACTGCTGTGCGCTATCTGAAGCGAAGAGTGGAAAAAAGTCCCCGTGTGACTGCTGAGGAACTGAGAAAAGATTTGTCAGATGTGGGTACTGAAGTTTCTGCTCAGACAATACGGCGCACCCTGCGTACTGAAGGCCTCCATGCCAGAACTCCCAGGCGCACCCCCTTGCTGTCTCCAAAGAATAAGAAGAGTCGACTGCAGTATGCCAAAAGTCATGTGGACAAACCACAGAAGTTTTGGGATAGTGTTCTGTGGAAAATTAGAACTGTTTGGGCCCATGGATCAACGCTATGTTTGGAGGAGGAAAAACAAGGCCTATGAAGAAAAGAACACCTTGCCTACTGTGAAGCATGGTGGGGGGTCAATCATGCTTTGGGGCTGTTTTGCTTCTGCAGGTACAGGGAAACTTCAGCGTGTGCAAGGTACCATGAATTCTCTTCAGTACCAGGAGATATTGGATGACAATGTGTTGCAGTCCGTCACAAACCTGAGGCTTGGGACCTTTCAACAGGACAATGATCCCAAGCATACCTCCAAATCCACTAGAGCATGGTTGCAGAAAAAAGGCTGGAACATTTTGAAGTGGCCATCGCAGTCACCAGACTTAAATCCGATTGAGAACCTCTGGTGGGACTTAAAGAAAGCAGTTGCAGTGCCCAAGCCTAAGAATGTGACTGAACTGGAGGCTTTTGCCCATGATGAATGGGCGAAGATACCCGTAGATCGCTGCAAGACACTTGTGTCAAGCTATGCTTCACGTTTAAAAGCTGTTTTAACTGTAAAAGGATGTTGTACTAAGTACTAAGATTGAATGTAACTTGGGGGTTGAATAAAACTGATAATGATGTGAGCACAGAAAAGACATTTGTGGTTATTTCATTATAAATGTTATGTTATATTTGTCTGACCTACACATGCCTCTTTGATGTAATTGTAAGCAGGATGACTGAATGATCAAAATCAATGTCAAACCGGCCAAAACAATCAATTTCAGTTAGGGTTGAATAATTTTGAACACAACTGTATGTTCACATTATAACCATAACTATAAAAACAAAACAAAAGGTAAGATATTAGATCACACAAACTACTAGATTCATCGTTTAGAATAACGCAAGAACAGCATTTTATAAATTTAATTACAAGCATTTTTTTAATGTGCAATATTAGTTAATGCAATTAAAGATAAATTATTTGCACGAGTACTGTGAGCGAAATATCATAAAGCATTTTCATCCAGTGGTGTGGATGCTAATATAGTTATCGTTAGAGTTAATGTTATAATGTGGACGGCCCTTAACGCTTATCAAAAGGCACTTGCATGCAGTAAAACTGCATTTTCTTTTGCTAAAGCTTTCACTAGTACCAAAACAAATGATCTGGTATTAATTGTTAAGACATAAAAACACAATATACAAGCAAGACGTTACAAATAAAAATACAGAAACATTTTTTACTGCATAATCGTACTGAAAATCTAACCTTGTTTTTCTCATAGATGGGTGGTACAGTAAAGAGTAGGATATCCGCTGGGGTAAAAATAACAGTATAGAAGCATATGATGATTATTATGGTCACAAACACTGAAATAATTCTCAATAAAAAAATATTTATACTACCTGAACAAGTTTTTAAAGGGAAAGTTTATCCAATAATGAAAAATTCTGTCAATTTATTTTTGGGAGGGGCTGTCATAGGGAGATTTCATCAAAAATATATTTTCTTGTGTTCCAAAAATGAACAAAGGTCTTAAGGGTGTGGAATGCCTTGAGGTTTAAGTAATTAATAAAAATGATTTTTATTATTGGGTGAACTATCCCTTTTATTTTATTTTTAAAATAATTAAAATCTAGGTGTGTGGCTGAGTCATTCCACTTACCAAGAATGAGGAGGGTGATGCCGTTGAAAACGGCTCCAACATAAGTGAGCACCCACATAACTACTGCCAGCTGAAATTTAAAAGGTGGAACACAAGACATTTGTTGTTAAACGACCACAAAGGAGAACAGGCTTTTAAAAATTACAGATTTAGAAGTAATATTTTAAGAATGTTTTCTAAGAATGTTTTCTAAGAATGTATTTAAAGAATTTGAAAGTAGTAATGTTGTTTATTTGCAAATATTATTGGAAAATGTTTAAAAACATGACTCAAAAATACAGAGCATGACAAAAATGCTACAACGCATTCCATCAGAACCTGTTGTTTTAATAAACACTAACTCTATTAATTGTATTTAACTCTATTATGCACACAATTGAATACAAATCTTACATAAGAAACACAATTATAGGGGAAGAAAAACAAGCAGATCATCACATTTGCAGGACCAGAACAGACCTTGAGGGAATCCACCAGATCCTCGACAAGAAAGAGGCGGCTCATCTTCTTGAGCACACAGTTGATGTGGGACAGACATTGGTCCACGTGCTTGCGGAACGTCTCGGGGGGCAAGGTAACATCTTTTTCCATCAAAGCCCTGTCAAGACACATGGATCAACCCAATTAGTCCTGACACCGCATACTTTAACAACACTGAACAGAACTGTACTCAAAACCAATTTTTACTTGAAGTATGACACGTTTAGTGTTTTTCTAAAACATTATGCATCTCTTCTGTGCTGTACTTTTGTTTTATTTAAAGGGTGACAGCCAAGACAAGTTTTTTAAAGGGTCAATGATGTGACTTTAATTATTTTGTGTCAGAATGGTTCAATTAAATGTAAAAGGGTTAAAATTTACAGAGCTGTTTTCGGCATTTGTCCATACAAATTTTACAAAAACGCATAAACATTTACATTAAGAAATAACTAATATTTGCATCATATCTCACAGACAGGAATTTTTTGGTGGAAATTGGAGAATTGTCATCAAGCCATTCACCCATTCACTCACACATTCATACACCGACGACGCATTTGGAGGTTACACCATTTGACATTTTCAAGTCCATTCAGTCTTACCTTTCATGAAAATGGTGCAAATGTAATTTTTTATTGCATAAAATCAACATAAACACACTATGTTCATTGAATGAAATATTCCTAATGCATGCTTTTAAAACAATTTTTTTTTTTTGATTTTTGAATTTCTCATCTTGCCAAACCATTTTTGTCACTGACCCATAAATTGTAAGAAAACATTGTGTTTTGTGCAAATAAAGACAATTACTTGTTTGAATAGAGTGGACTCTTACTTGAAAGGGTGTCCTTCATTAGACTTCTGGACAGCCTGGATGACAGACTTGTAGATGCGGAAAGAGATGGTGACGCAGAGCAGGGCCAAAAGCAGGTAGGAGACGACGCTGATCACACTAAACGCTGCTAGAGACAGCAGCAAGAGCAGCGACACACCGAACACCACACCCGACTTCTTAGGGTCCCGCCAATGCACCAGGTCACACACTGCATAACAGAAAAAGTGTGTGAAAACCTTAAGAAGGGCTGATCAAAATAAAACCATTTATTATTAAACTGATTATGTTCTAATCCCAAGTTTTTTAAGGGCAGCTAACCTATGTGTTTTCAGCAATATAAAAAAGTCTCTGATATCCCCAGAATGAGTCTGTAAAGTTTCAGCTCAAAATGTACCACAGTTTTTGTGTGTGTCTCTTTAAATGCAGAGAAAGCTTCTGTTCCCCTTCCCGTTTGCACTACATCAAAACATGTGTCTCTGGCAAAAGGTTGAAATACAAACTCATAAGGCGTCTGTGAGTGGTTATGGTTGGGGTGTAATCAATGTGACATCACATTGGTAGGGGTTCCCCAACAGCCTGTTTTGTGTGACTGTTGCGTTTTAAAGGAGATTACACAAAGAAGAATAGATGGATTTGTATAATAACAGGATTTTTCTGCACACACACTGCTGACTTACTTTCTGCTAGAAACACATTTTAGGTTGGGGGCTTTAAGGTTTTATTGGGGTTACATGACATTGTATTTGGTCATAAATAAAAGAGCTCATATTTTCCATACTGCTGTCGTTACATGAGACTTTTAAAGTGGCCACTGATGTAGCATAAAAGGAAGCTTTTCAAAACGGTTTATATAAGAGGCAGCCTCCACGTGTGATGATGCCTTAGGGGGATTCAGCTCTGCACATTTCCACATATCAGGAAAAGTACACTCTTTCGACAATGGGGAACGGTGGCAATCAAAATATCTTTCATCACACTTGATGTACAATTCAGAATTTTGCAACCCAGACAAAAAGTAAATTTCTTCTTCCTGTACAAGGAATTCAAGTGTGGGGATGGTAACACAAGACCTTCCACATGCCATCTCTGACTGGTAACGCAGCCAACACAGGTTTGCCTCCCTCAGTTACCTCATAGACAGGGGTGTCTTGTACTCTTAAAGGAGTAGTCCACTTTAAAGATGGGGCCTATTGACTTTTTATAGTAGGAAAAAATACTATGGTAAGTCAATGGGCCCCATCTTTAGTGGACTACTCCTTTAAGTGACACTACCTGACCATTGCTTAAATTAATAATTGCTTAAAAAAAAACGATTTAGAGAAAAAATCTGCCAACTAAGCAGAATTGTTTTAATGGGTTTCCAACAGCAGCTGGTGACATCATTGCTTTTTCTTAGGGACAGCGCAAAATCTGACACACTGAACTGAATATCAACACTGCAAAATCTAAATTAGCATTTGTTCTGAATAACTTGGCGGTAATGTTCTGTTCAGAAGAATAATCTCCATTTGGATGGTACTTTGCAACTCTTATCCACCTTATTTTGACGTAAATGTGGGCGGCGCCATCTTTGAGCTCCTTTGTGTAAGACACTTTCGGTGAGCCACTAAAGCTAATTGACTGGCTTTTAAATGTTTATTATGAAATCCAGAAAGACCGGCATAATTTGTGCAGTTAGGGGTTGCCATTACAGTACAACACGATACACAAACAAATTGTTTTAACCATAATCCACGCAAAAGAGCTGAAGGTGGATGTGGCACACACACAGCCATGATCTCTATTCCACACATCCATACAATAAAATCTTTCATAGAAACTGCCAGTAAACAATACAATAATTGTTTAAAAACTAACATTATGCTGATAAAAATATGCCAATTCTGCTGACTGTCAGATCGCGTGAAGCTTGATGTGTCGGCATAAAAACTCAAGTCAATTAAAAATTCCCATTAAAAAAAACCTCACACCAGAGGGACAGTTGTGACATTTTAAACGTACGCCTGAAAAGGTTAAAAACACTAATTCTTGGTCAATTCCATGTATAAACACTGACTTTCCTATTGTAAAGATTCTGTTATGTCTCTATACTTTTATATTTGCGCATTGAAAACCCGTCACCCCAAAAAACAAACAAACATGAAATTATTAAATATATCTTTAGATAATATCAGGCCACTTCTTAATTTATCCTTACACTGGTTCATACATGGCAGGTGTAGTAAATGTTTACTGTTTAATATGCATGCTCCCACTACACTGTTTTCTACCAGCTGGCTATTGAAACGGATGTCTTGCACAAAGAAGGGAAATACGTCACATCACTTACTTCCACGTTCGAAAATAAGGTGGATATGTTTAAACTGCAGCATTACATGCAGACTAAATGCAGTTGAAAAGCATAATAGGCCCCTCTAATTTTTTTTCTCAACCTCACAATTTGAGATCATACTTGTACAAACAAAACACCCATATACAGAGTTTGTTTTGAAAAACCACTAACCCTTAGTAAGGGAAATGGTTATAGTGATACTTGCCTTGGCAAACAGCATTTAAGGGAATACATATAAGATACATGCACTGCAGTTAAACAGCACAAGAAAATAGAAAAAAATCTAAAGTATGCAGTCAACGTGACATGACCAAAACAAGACAAAACAAGTGTGGCAAATGATTTAAAGCCTGAGTAAAGCACAATTGGTTTTTGTCCCTAGTGCTTTGGGGCCAGCAACAGCATGTGAGGGGTTTCCATCCTGCTCACAGCAGGGGTCTGAGTCCCTCCCATGACTAGCAGCCACAAGGTGGCAGCTTAAGCTGAGAGCACTTGTTCATAATCATCCCTTGCTCTCTGCCTTTAGTGGACCCAGTTACAACAGTATGTCCCAGTGGCTGCTGAGCCGCAGTGGCCTCCTTTTAGTGTTCGCACCACTGAGCTCTTAAAGGAACACGGCATCATCTATGCGTTTCTGTATGACCATGTAAGACCCTGCATGTCTGAATTATCTAAGGTCCTGCATAAATCACCCCATTTATGTATGAGTATTGAAAAGAAAACATGTATATTCATTGGTATGATTAAGAAATAAACATTTTCATGCAATGAACATCTAATGAGGTCAGTTATTTAAAGACTATTGGATTTATTTATGCATTTTAGACGGTTTCAGTGTGCCTAAAATGTTTGTCCCTTACCATAAGTCTTTAATACATTCAGGGACGGTTTCCCAGACAGGGATTAGCTTAAGACAGGTAAAGGCCTTAGTTTAATTAGGAAATATTTTTAGTAAGGCATGTTTGTTAAAACTAGTTATATTACTGGTGTGCATTTTGAGGCTAAACAAAGGGCACTGATGTATTTTAAGATATGTCAGTTCAAGTTGTTTTCAGTTTGGATCTTAGAGCAAAAAAATAGGACTGACATGTCCATTATTTTTATAAGAATATTTTACAAAGCATTTTAGTGCTTTTTCAGGGTAGTCAAAATGTCTCCTAAGTTACTAAGACCAGATAGAAACAAACCTAAAATTGATGTTGCTGTATCTTTTCATGTACCTGTACATACTGTTACACGATACCATAGAAGAACCGTTTTTGGCTATAAGGTCCCATAAAGAACCTTTAACACATGAAGAACCTTTCTGTTTCACAAAATGTTCTTTGTGGTGGAAAAGGGTTCATTAGAATATAAAAAGGTATTAAAGAAATTATTCTATTAAGAACCTTTGAATTATTTGTTCTTTTGGGAACCAAAAATTGTTCTTCTATGGCATCACCAAAAGAACCTTTTGCACCTTAATTTTTAACAATGTAAGAGGCAGACAATTACCCGAACATATGTTTGTTTAATTAATTGCCCATATTTTAAATCTTTATTTAAATACAGCAAAAAAAAAATCATTTTTATTTAAATATGGCAATATTGGCAATACTTTGATTATATTATGACAGTATATTAGTGCCTTATAAAAATATGAGACTAAAGTAAAAACATAAAAAATTAAGGCAAAATTACAAGAATAAAATGAAAAGAATATTTTAAGAAGAAGAAAGAATGAATTTATATGCGACACAGATATGAATGCCAATGAGCAGTTTAAGGCTTTTCCCCACAGAAAACCATTATAATGAAAATACTTAACTAGTCGCTTTACTAATTATAACGACAAATTCAGTATACATATAAGTTGGTTTTAAAGGGAACTATTTAGGAGAATTTTAATAGTAATAAGATAAAATGTTTTGTGAATACGACCTCTGCTCTGGCAAACCTACTGAATACTGCCACACCCCTAAAGCTGGTTAAGTGATGGAGATTCAAAATACCAAGTGACAATCATAAGTAAAGACTAAAAGTAAAGGGCAAATCCCCAATCACTGGAAGCAGTATTGGCTGATACTGAAAACTGTTTACAGACCACAGTGTCTATATATATTTTTCATGTGGCATCATTTTTATCTATTTTTAAAAACAAAACATTATTAAACATTAAAGTTATTAAAATAAAAGTATCATGATCTGACAGCTGTTAATTTATTGTCCGGCAACATGCACAACATATTACACTCCATCTTTTATAGAAACAACTTAAACCACAAGCATAGATGGGAACAGCTCAGATATTAAGAAATACAGCTTCTGTCAATTCTCAGTGCAAGACTTAAAAACCAAACCCACTGCAAATTCACATCTCCTTGGTTTGTCAAGAAATGCAGCAGGTACTACCAAAAATATATTTGCACAACAATTGCACAATGCTATAAGTTCATTATTAAATTATAAACGAGTATTATTTTTAAAATAATAATAATAATACAATTAATTAATTTTAATGCATAAAGAAGTATACAAATGATGAAGCAAAGCAGCATCAAAGGTGTCTTTAAACTGAGGTGGCTCAGAGAAGCATATCAGATGTTATAAACATAAAATGAGTACTTAATACACCAAGATTAAATTAAAAATCCTTATTGATTACTTCCCTTCATATTGTCATAATGATTGTTAATTTATGTCAAATTACAGAATAATAGAATACAGGCCATAAAATCTATAAGGTGCTTTTCGCATCGTGGGATTACCTTGGCACAAACATTAAGCATTGCAGAACTGTCCTGTAGACTGGTGAATGTAGTCAAGTCAGGATGCGACGCGTGTATGACTTCATGCAAAGCTGCGCAGATCGACAGGAGTATGACAAAATCACAGTAAGAGCAATACAAGAGCACACTGCTCTGTATGCTTACACACCACTCTTGTGGAGCTTTGCTGTCATGTGAATGCGCCTGTCGGTCTGCACAGTGTTGCATGACGTTGAACACAAGTTTTGTGTCTTCTGATCAGCCTTTATAGAGACCTCTGATCAAACCTCTCCAAACATTTATCAGCCTATAACAATCAGCAATCCTTGAAAAGAGCATACTACTGAATATGTGAATGGTGAGTTAAAGTAAAAGAGGTAAGTAAGGTCTGGTGTGTATCCTTTGTGTGCAGGGATAGCAAGCTACTTGCCTAGAGAAAGAAGAGTTACCTGTTAGGTGGGTTAGTATTACTGTCAAGACGTGCTCAGCAAGGTGGTATGCTTCTGCCACCAAAATGTCAATTGCCTCCACCTCCTTGGGAAGTAAGGATTCAGACGCATACTCATTTGGAAGAGTTTCAAGTGATGATGACGACGTGATTGAATGTTCAGGATTGGAATGCATTGGAAGAACGGCTTTACTTGGCTTCATGTCAGTATTCACTGTGGAAGGATTTTCATCTCCCTGTTCTTGGCTGCTTCCTAGCTTTTTTAAAGCAGAAATTGTAATGCTCTCCTGCTCAAAGTCCATGATCATTTCTGGGGAGGTTGTAGGAACATCAGATTTAGCATTTTGGTCTATAGTTACATATCCTGGACTGTGGCTCTTGGATTCCACATCCTCCTTTGACTTAAGACACTCCCTCATAAACTCCACAAAACTATCTGTTGCTGAACATTCAGGTTCAACATTCTCTGTATCACTCATGGTCTCTGGAGAATCCGATCCATCTAAAACATCTTTGGGGGTCACAACTTCAGGTTTAGAGTTAGTTATTGTAGCATTTATGACAACATCACTTGTCAGAGGACAAGAAATAACCTCATCGATTTGGCCAGACAGCTCATTGTGGAAAGAGGGAAACAGTGTAGGTGTGTTCTCTTGAACTGGGAGTTGTTGGTCATCAGACTGGATTGGCAACTCCTCCTGCAAGAGCAGAGTTTCACTGATTTTCACTGCTGACATCTGTTCTTGTACATCAACAGGGAGTTTGCTTAGAGTGACAACATTCTCAAAGCTGTCAGAAATATTAGATGAGGGGTCAGATAGAGAGGGCACTGGTACTACGTCACAGTCCAGATTGTGTTTACTGGGTGTCTCATCGTAATCTTCAGTAATATTTTCCTCAAATGATTCTTGAACAAGGGTACTGATGTTTTGACTATCTGCAAGACAGCTGGACTGTGCAGTTTCCTCCGTTTTACTCTCTAAATAAACTAAATTCAGCTGATCTTTTAAAGCAAGTTCCTCACTAGCATGATGATCTAAGTATGTCTCTACTTCACTGGCCTCATTTAAGGGGTAACTGTTATTAAGGGGATTATCAGAACATATTTCTGCATGTTTTTCGGGCTCTTTGTCAAAAAATGACATCATAGGGCACTCATTGGACACAGAATTCTGTGACTTAGGAAGCTGAACCTCAAAGTCGCCTAAATTCAGACCACCAGAGTCAGAAGACTGAATGCAAATGCCAGTTTCAAGATCATCTTTATTCTTCATTCGCTTAGAAGAATATTCTGCATCCGAAACGGTCATTGAAGACATTTTTTCATGATCATATTCAATCATCATGTGCTTGGAAGAAAATTCTGCACTCGAGTCAGTCATAGAAGAAATTTTTTCATGATCATCTCCAATTGTCATATGCTTGGAAGAATATTCTGCCTCCGAGTCAGTCTTAGTAGAAATTTTTTCATGATCATCTTCAATCATCATATGCTTGGAAGAATATTCCGCATCAGAGTCAGTCATACCATAATTTTTTTCATGATCATCTTCAACCATCATATGCTTGGAAGGATATCCTGCATCCGAGTCAGTCTTAGTAGAAATTTTTTCATGATCACCTTCAATCATCATTTGCTTGGAAGAATATTCCGCATCCGAATCAGTCATACTATAATTTTTTTCATGATCATCTTCAATCATCATTTGCTTGGAAGAATATTCTGCATCCGAGTCAGTCTTAGTAGAAATTTTTTCATGATCATCTTCAATCATCATATGCTTGGAAGAATATTCCGCATCAGAGTCAGTTATACAAGAAATTTTTTCATGATCATCTTCAATCATCATATGCTTGGAAGGATATTCTTCATCCGAGTCAGTCTTAGTAGAAATTTTTTCATGATCATCTTCAATCATCATATGCTTGGAAGGATATTCTTCATCCGAGTCAGTCTTAGTAGAAATTTTTGGGTCCGTTTCTACAGATATGTGTTCTGGGACATCTGAATGCTGGGTTGTTGACTCTTGGTCCTCACCTTGCATACTCTTATAGTTAAGGTCCTCCTCCGTTATTTCTAACTCTTGCTGTTCTTCTTCATCATCATCACTGAGAACCTGTTCCTCTGTCTCAATTACATTAATAATTGGAACCTGAATAGTTTTTTCCTGATTTGGCATTTTGGTCACCTTCGTATGTAGTTCAGTTTCAAGGGAATTGTTTCCTTTAGCTGGGACGCTCCCAGCTTCCTCAATCACTGTATCATCTGACTCCCCAGAGCTGTCTACCTCTAAGAATTCAGCAGGTTCCAAGTTTCCCTTTGAAGTACTGATATGTTGCATAGAACTAGTCTCTGTTTGTTGAGTAGCAGGGGGTGATGGAGACTCAAATTCTACAGGAGGTGCAGGGGAGGCATTAAGCCCTTCATTTTCAAGGAATATTTGATAATATTGAGTCTCCACATTTGGTTTCTCTTGCCTGTCCCACATATAAGCTGTAGGTAAAAAGCTTAGGTCAAATTCTGATTCTTCTTCAACACTCCCCTCTTCTGGTTGTTTCTTTTCACCATCATTTATTTCAGCCACATTGGTAGGACGGTCCATGAACTGATCAGGAACTACTGCGAAAGTTTCAGGATCTTGAGGTGTCTCAACTTTGCTTGGCTTCAGCACTTTGCATGGACTTTCCAGTACCAAAGGAGAATCCTTCCCTTCTTCAAGATCAGAATTTCCAGCATTGAAATCTGGCGCTGGAGGCAAGTGCGCTTTCATCCAGTCAGCAGTGTCCTCAAAGTCATTTCCACACTTAACCTCACCAAGCACCTCAAAAGGTGATTCTGGTGAATCCTGCTCAGTTGACGATGTCTTTTTTTGAAAGGACAAACGGGAGGAAATTCCATGTAATACTGTATCAGACTTCTCATAGTGCCGCTCTTTAAAATGCGGAAACCCACCATTATTCCTATCAGTATCTTTCTGCTTGGCAGCTAGAGCTTCAAGTGCTTTGATTCTCTCAGACACTGGGGATGTCTTTATAGGCGATGAGTCTTGATTTTGAGATCCAAAACATTCAAGATGTTCCTTTTTCTCTTTAAAAGTATGACCTATGTTACCTTCAGGTGGCCCAACTGGAGAAAAGAAACTTTGCGGAGGAGAAAAGTGAAGAGAGGTGGCCAAATTCTCTGCAGACTTGTCAGAGCCCAGTACCACTTTTATTTCTGCACCCATCATGCAGCAGGAGAGAGGAGGAAAAGGATGGTTGGAAATCAAGATAAAGGCACACTCTACCTTAACTCAGATATGCTAAAGCAAGGAACCATATTTGAAGTTTGAAGAAAATTTAAATTTAGTAAATTGGTCCCATAAACTTTAGCAATCATTGCTACTTAAGTACTTTATGGAGCATTCCCAAGATGCTTAGCTGCTTGCATCAATTTAATTGAAGCTTAAGCATTCATGCATGCACTGCACAGGCTAAATACTTATGGATGGAGTTCAATGCCTGCATGCCAGCTTGAAAATGTGCTGATACCACAGAAGAATCTTAATGACACACAAGTAAACGATGATTTCTTAATGTATCATTCCTATAGAGCAAATTCATTGTTGTACAAAACAGATGAATTGGGATATTTGAAAAAACTACATCCTTAAAAAACAAACAAACAAAAACAGACAAACATACAAATGTACCACTCAATACCCTTAACAGAACTACAAAAAAGCCATTTTGAAGCTGTTATTATAACTTTAAAAAGATAGCAACATTAATATTGTGTTTTTTTTGGTCTATTGTCATGTCTATTAGTAGAATTTGATTTAACAATATTTGTTGCATTAGTTAAAAAATGTGTACTTTTCACATTCTGTGTCATCTTTTCCAAAGCTTTCATACAACTCCAAATATATTAAAGATTTATATTTATTATGACTGCGATCATAATGGTAGCATATATGAAAGGAATAATTGACGACGGGCCGTTAAATTATAAGAAAATAATTCACACCCAAGGTGGTAATGCGGCACGACGCGAAGCTTCAATTATGGAACAAAATTTACGTTTTTCTCTTAGACTGTAATTTCAGTATCATTGTGCTCTCTATCTCTCTCCCTCTTTCCCCCCTTGCTCTCTGCTAGTCTAGATGAGCTGCATTAACACACCTTTTCATATGCAGTGTTAATGAACTTGAACCACCATTTAAAGTGGTTGTTAAGGTTGTTAAAAAGCTATAGCCTGCTGCATCCCATCAAGGATAACTAATACGCTGTGATGTCACTAGGCCCATTTTAGGCGGGATTTAGTGCCCCCAAATTTTTGTCCTGCCCCCTAAAAAACAGTGCCTTATTCCACAATCTGTACACAAATTTGTGATTGTTTTAGTCCCCTTTAAATCTCATGAAATGGCAATGGTTTCTGCTCTGTCGCGTTTTATTCTGCGTTATTTAACTCATTTTTCAAGTTCTTTTTTGATTCTGCCGCAACAGTACAGAGCCGAGTGAACATTAAAGCACAATATGTGTACATTAATGTGTAGATGACATCTGCATGTGTGTTGTTCATGAAAATAAAATATTATATAAAGTATTATATAATGCTGCTTATATAATGTGATGCGGGGGCAATACAGGAAGCTTTCTCATCCACTGTTAAAAATGTTCACCAAAACCATATCGTATTTGGTGATATGTTTACCTGCATTTTTTTTATTGAGTACATAAACAACATATTAATACCGTGGAATACTGCAATAAGTTCAGTATAAAATCCCATTTCAAAATTTTTTTTTAATTACACTCTAATTGGGGCCATTAATGCACTATTCTTCTCTTCCATCCCAAACAGATCAATGTTTATTGCAGCCTACACTCTTGGAATGAATTTGTTAAAAAACAACACACCAGTGTTAGTTTAGGAATACACACTACATGTGTTGTCCCAGAATCCACACATCTCAGTGTCATTATAGAAACAACAAATTTTGTGTTACTGTTAATACAACTTTTTACTGTTATTAATACAATTATCGTTTTATTTTAACACAGAATTACACATAATGTGTTAAAAGGATAACAAAAGATGTGTTAAAAATGTACACATCCGTTCTTAGAGTGTAGGGTGAACATTAACAATGATTTGGTACAAATATCATGTAATTTAATGTTCATCTGTTTGAATGGTGCTCTGTGAGGATTATGAGCAGCATTCAGAGTCAACAAAAGTTTCACCACATTTTCAGTTTATAGTTAAAATATTAAAACATTTGCCAACATGAGGTCTTGTGTCAGTTTTTACATCAGCGTTAAACTGGGGTATGCAAGATTAACCTCCTAAGACCCGAGCTTTGGTTTGGCTCGCATTTTAGATTTCTTCCAGTTATTTGGGGTTAGGAAGAACCAAATAAATATAATAACCAAATATTTTTCTTTGAACATGAAGGATTGTAATTGTCCACGTTTGTGTACAACAGGTTCCAGTTACACAGAATGAAGTATTTTGGTGCAAACAACCAAAAAAGTCCACATTGTGATGCTTTCAGATTTACACAAAGCAGGGACAGTTTAAGCCACAGCGCACGCTCTCCTTTAATGCCACTGCGTGACAGCTGATGTAACTTAAGATTTGGAATGTCCTATAAATGACGCGACTCAGTGCTGACCTGGTAGAGTAATCATTTTTATAAGAAATCATTTGTACTGGGTATGTGTCATACACGGCCATCCGCACTAGGGATGCTCCTATTGATCGTCTGTACATCGGTATCGGTCGATCATCACATTAAATGACTCGATCGGTACTCAGATCTTAAGAACCAATCTTTTAATTACTTTTGTCATAGGGTTCCTGAATGCGGGTGCAATTTGAGGCCATTTTATGTAGTGCAATCATTTTTTACAACCTGTTGCCTATGTGCACCTGCAAATTTGGATTTCTTTCCTTGCCCTTTATAAAGATAATGTGTATTTTCTATGAGGGCCCTCCAGTTCTAACATGCAGCGCGATGCGCCTTCACATCCCCATTAAACAGTGTATAAAACATAGATATATCGATCAAAGACTTTGCATCTTCATGCCGAAAGTGTGTTATTTGTATGCGATTTAAGGTTTTGACAGTTTAAACTTTTTTTCTTGAAGCTGCTCTTGTCCGTGGCGCGTAAACCCAATGCATGCGCACAGACACAGCCTGTCATTCAGCACATGTACAGAGCAAAGATCCCACTCACGTCTTAAAGCTACAATAACCCAATTCATTTGTCAATAATATTAAAGAGAAAAAAAACACTCTCTGCACCCTGACTGAAGATTTTTTTGCATACTAATGCATTTATTTAATAAACTGAAAACGAAATGCAGTACTTTAAACAGACATAAGCCCTTTTAAAAGGCATATTAAATTGCTCTTTGTAGAATGAATATTAGTTGTGCTTATTTATTTGATTCTCTAATAAAACAATAATATACCTGATTTAATTTTATAATAAAGGCAGCATCTGTGGTATTACTTTATCTAGATAAATAGTTAACAGTTACAGTCATCAAAGAGTTTACATATTAACTTGAAGAATAAGTATTGTGCATTGGTATTAGCAGATCCAGGCGACAAGAAATCAGTATTTGGTATCGGCTGCAAAAATCCTGATCAAGGCATTCCTTATCCGCACGTATCTGCATTTGAGTATAGTTTGAAAGCTGTATGGACTTGAGGTCTTCACGGTCCCCTTAGATCCAAAAACCCGAAGTCCAACCCGAGACCCGAGCGGGTTTGGGTCTAAAAGTTTCACGTGTGCCTGGGACGCGGGTCGGGTATAATAATAGCAGCATCGAGTTTCAGGTAATTTAAAATGAATGCGTTTTGCCGAATGGACCTGAGAAAACCCGAACTCTCTCACGCGGGCGTGTGTGTGTGTGTGTAGATTTCCTTAATCAACCCCTCCTCTGTTAGTGTGTGGTTGGCGCCACGGGTTTCTGTCAGGTTTAGGGAATGGGTAAAACTGTGATCATGACCATTACGATCGAATTTTACCTCCGATAAAATTTTGACAGTGTATGAAGTTTAGAGATGCAGTCCTGTAGTGTGGCTATGAAGTAAAACTTAAGGGGGTCGCACACCAGACGCGCAGCTCAGCGCTGCGTTGAGTCGCGTCTAGGACAACTCGGAGGTATTATAAACCGGAAGTGCACATAAAAATAGTGCAAGCTTAGTCAGATAGTGTCTACTTCAAAATGCAAAATATACGTTAGCAGCCAATAGTCCCTTTCACACATACAGTCTTTACTGGTAATTTACTGGTAAATTGCAATTAAAAGGTCATGTGTGAACAGAACCTTTCCGGTAAGTCAGTGCTGCCAATTTACCAGAAAGAGAGGTTGTAAGATTACCAGTAATTTACCGGTAAGCACTGTGTGTGAACACAAAAATATAGAATACCGGCATTTAGAATGGACGACGTCAGACTGCGCTGACAGCTTCGGGCCAATTATAACGTTTTAATACAGATTACGCGTTTAGCCCCGCACTGTTTACAGACGTGTCCACACACACGCTGCTTGAAAGTCGAGCATACCTGAAGTTTACGTCCACATTTCTTCACCAAAGTTGTTTAAAACAGCTTACCATCTACTTGCCGAATTTCTGACGTCCTCAGCACGCCCTCTGTGAAGCCTAATATGCAAACAGTACTGTTGTTAAGACGCATTTTTCGGTTTGATGTCGCCTAATGCAATGTTGTTTGGTCACAAGCAACTTCGCGACTGTCAGAGTTTACCACAGACGTGAAGACAAAAAAATACGGACTGTGATTATGAACGACGAGGATTGTTTACAAATGCAACACTGAGATCGCTGCGCGCCACAGGTAACTTCCGCTTTCTCACAGAATTTACCGGTATTTTGATACTGATGTGTGAATGATGTCTTACTGGTAAAAAGACGGAATTAATGATTTGGGACAAATATGATGTTATTTAATGTTAAACTATATAAGTGGCACTTTGTGACGTGAGAGGGATTTGAGCAACTTCCTGAGTCATAGCTGGGTGCCACGGACAGGCGCCACCTGTCGGTGCCGGTGTGCGTACACTCATAGAAAACAATGTGTTAATTTTTTTAGAACGGCACGGCGCTGAGCTGCGCGTCCGCTGTGTGTCCGCTGTGCGACCCCCTTTAGTCCATCTGCACCGAAACACAACCAGAGTTTTCAAACTAAAACTGGGTCTGCAATTTAGTTGAAAACTAAAGGTTGAAAACTCTGGAGAACTGTGAATGCAGGACGAAAACACACAAATGGCGCCTTTCCATTGCATAGTACCCCACGGTTTGGGTCAGCTTACTTTTGGGAGCTTTTCCACTGGGTGCAATACGTAGTACAAGAGTAACTTTTTTTGTACCACCTCGTCAGGGTTCCAAGCGACCCGAGCTGATACCAAAATGTGTCGCGAAAACACTGTAGATCACTAATTGGTCTGAGAGAATTGTCACTACCAGGGTCATCACTATAATGTAATAGATTAGCTTTACCTTAGTTCTAGCTTGCGCTGTTTCGCGTAAACATGTGGTCATTTGTGCTTTGCTGTAAGTTCCCAAACTCCCTTTTAGCGATGAAAAACATCCACAGGTTGTGAATCAGGAACCCCATAACAAGTTTTTTTCCAGACTTCCAGTTTGCTGCGGCACATTCGCGATGCGAAACGTCCGCATATATGCGTAAATGCAACTTAAATGAGGCTCAGTGGAGCGTGTCGACCGAAGCCACGGGTGTTTGTACAGAAACTGTCATATGAGACAGAGGTAGTGATAAACGCAATGTGCAAACATCTATTTGTGGTTGTCAATTTTAATTCTTTGGCAGACTGAGAAATAAATGAATGTATGGGAATGTACAACGACGCACGTATGTCACAGTTGGGCAGCGCAAATCTAACGACACGCCTATAATCCCTCCCACTCCGAAGTGTTACAAACTTGATGGAAAAGTGAGATGAGCTGACCCGATCTGACCCAAACCAAACTGTGGGGTATTATGGAATCCTTTAGGGGATCGTAGGGATGTTCCAAAACATAAGTAGCACAATGCTGCCTGAAAAGAACTTTTGACCAAATTTTAAACCAGCAAAACATGCACTCTGAGCAATGTGTGAGATGTAAAATAAATGTGTTAAAGATGATGAAAATTTACATGGGTATATCAAAGAACAGTGCTGAGGGAAATGGCAAAAAATATTATCACAATAGTGTCTACCATATTGATCTGTAACAATATTTATCACAGTATGTTATTATATAATGCAGATAGCCTATGATGTACTTAGACCAGGAATGAGTGACTGAGAACCAGCTTTTTTATCCTTTGTACCAAGGGGCTAGATTATTATTCCACACTCACCAATTTTACATGCCTTACCAATTTTATTCTTTATCGAGAGAAATCAATGTACAACAATTAATGTGTTTTTATGATTTGATTATTTATACAAATTAATAAAGATTTTATTTAACTCGTGATTAAACTAATGATTTTAGGGGACATATGCGCTTGCCTGTGCACATACGCAGTAGCCAAAACGTAAATCCAATTTCCCAATTACCCATCCCTGATCTAGACAATGACTGATTCCTGATAAAACAGGTGCATTTTAAAATATGTGGCCCTGCCTGTGAAAACTAGGCTACAGTCTTAAAATAAGGGCTGTCACGATTATGAAATTTGTCTGAAAGTTTATTGTCTCATAAATTAAGACGATTATGACGATTAATTGTCTGTTTTATTGCTTTGATATGTAATTCTCATTATTTTTTGTTTGTTCATTAAATTATTTTACACATTGTGATTATTTCATTTAATCTTTTGCAAGGTTTACCTGGCAGTAAATATTAATACACATGACACATATTTAAAAGTAACTATTTCATGAATATATCTTTCAAAAACGGAAAATTCTTCGTAAGAAATGAACACAAAAGTGTCTAAGTGTCTAAATCTAATTCTGAGATAACCAGCATCAAAGTTTGGTTGCTTATTGTCACCCTGTATGAACATGATCTCAGCTAAAAGCCATGACACAAACCCATGGCTCCAACCACACATTGGGTCTCATTCACTAACCATGCGTATGCACAAATTTGTGTGTGAGTTGTGCGTACGGATGTTTTAACGAGCAAATCATGATTCAACAAAAACGTTTGTATCAAAATGTATTCTAAATGTACGCAAAAATTCAAGAAAACGTAAAACCATACGCAATAATGACGTACACTATAATCAAATACTAAGCTATAATTATAATGTTTATAATAATGTTGATATATAAAATGTATATGATTATATTTTATATTATTATATTATTACTTTATATTATATATTTGTTAGGGCATCCAATACTTCTTTACCATTACTCCGGTCACTGGACAGCACTGGCTTCCTCCAGCAACAACAAAACCTCCCAAATAAAAAATGCAAATCAAAACTGAACTTTACCGATAATAAATAGGATCATGGATTTCTTTTCGAGCTCTTTTGCTTCTATGACAAACTGCTCTAAAGTTTTCTGTGGACTAGCGCTGCGGAAAACCTTTATATGGAGCAGGTTTGGGCTTGTTTTATGCAAATTACCAACCTAATGCATGTGGCTGCTTATGTAGAACATTCCAAATTCACTAACGTACGAACACCTATAAGAACAAACTCATGTGCATACACACGTGTTGTGAATTAGGCGGAAAGTTTTCGTAAGAAGTTCAAGTGTGCGTATAAATATGAAAAACTTACGCAATTCCAGTTTCTTGCGTCTTCTTTGGAAACACCCACCAAACACCCACAGCGATGGAGGAAAATGCAAATGAGCCCATGGACTGATTATTGAAAGCTTTTTTGTCAGAAGCTGGCAAACTGGAGTCCAATTAATAAAATGAGTTTAAATGCGTGGTTTAGTGCAACTTTGACTGATATTAAGACACTCACACATTTCAAGATTGCTGTCCATAAGAAGCATCAGCTCTTCTGAACCATGCTCTTATAAAGATATCTGATCAAGAGATGTTGCACTCCATAAGGCTGAAAAGGGATACAAAACAATCTCAAAATGTTTAGACCTCCATCAGTCTACACTTAGACAAATTGTCTATAAATGGAGACAGTTAAATACTGTAGCTACCCTTCCTAGAAGTGGGCGCACAGTCAAGATGACTCATAAGACACCATGCAGAATACTCAATGAAGTAAAGAAGAACCCACGAGTTACAGCTAAAGGCTTGAAGATATCATTGGAACACAGCTCTGTTCCTGAGTCTACCATACGCAAGTCTTTGAACAGGCACGGTGTCTATGACAGTACACCACGGAGGAAGCCGCTGCTCTCCCGAAAAACATTGCTGTGAGCCTGAAGTTTGCAAAAGAGCACCTTGGCAAACCCCAGTGCTACTGGGAAAATATGTTATGGATTGATGAAACAAAAGTTGAATTTTTTGGGGAAAATGTTATGGCGCAAAATGGGCACAGCTTACCAACATCAAAACATCATCCCAACAGTGAAGTATGGTGGAGGGAACATCATGATTTGGGCTTGCTTTGCTGCCTCATGGCCTGGACCACTTGCCATCATCGAGGGTAAAATGAATTATTACGTTAAAAAAAAAATTCCTACAGGATAATGTCAGGGTGGCTGTCCACCAGTTGAAGCTCAGTAGAAGTTAGTTGATGCAACAGGACAATGACCTTAAGCATTGTAGTAAATCCACTACAGACTGGCTTAAGAAAAACAAAATGCGCCATTTGGAGTGGCCTAGTCAAAGCCCAGACCTTAACCTGTGGAATGACCTCAAGAGAGCGGTTCACACCACACATCCTACAATGTGTCTGAGTTAAAGCGGTTATGTAAAGGGGAATGAGCAAAAATTGCTTCTGAACGATGCGCAGGTCTGATTCAGAACTACTGAAAGCGCTTGCTTGAATTTTTTGCTGCCAAATGAGGTTAAATCCAAGGGTTCACTTTTTCTCCAGCACTATGTATGTTTAATGGGGGTCCTCAAAAAAGACACAAGAAACTAGAATTATTTGTGTGTTGTCACCTTATGCACATTGTGTTTGTCTATTGTTGTGACCTAGATGAGGATCAGATCACATTTTATGGCAAATCGCACATTGCCTGCCAAATAAATAAACAGTACAAAATGGTACAAAATAAAACGTATCGCTTTTCTAAGCGGATTTAAAAGAGGAACTATATTTTATGGCGTAATAGCACTTTCAGGCGTAATAGACTCGCCTGAAAAGTCCGCTCCCCTTCTCCCTCTCATAATGGGAGAGGGAGGGTGTTACTGCGCCAAGTCGAAGTACTCCCAAAAGTGCTATTACGCCATAAAATGTAGCTCCTCTTTTAAATCCACTTAGAAAAGCGCTACGTTTTATTTTGTACCACCAAACTTGCTCGTATAACTACTCGTCTTAAATAGGAAAAACGTTGATGTGTTTGGTCACTTCTAACTTTATCTCTAAATGGTACCATTGAATGAATGGGGCTAAGCTAAATGCTATCGAAGCGTCGCAACATGCTCCAGCGCTTACGTGCACGCACACAGATGATAGAGGGATGTATCAACAATTCTTAGTTAAAGGGGACAGAGACTGAAAAAACATTTTTAACTTGTCTTTGTTGAATAATGGTAGTCTACCCACATTCAAATAAACATACAAAAAGTGCAAGACAAGTTAAACATCTCAATCTCATAGAAATTCCTCTTTTAGAAATGTCAGCCAGAAAACAGCCCAATCTGAAAAACTGATGCTTATGACATCACAGGCATCTAACTGCCCCTCCACTTTAAAATAATTGGCTACATTTTTTGAGTGGCAGCAAAGTCAGCCAATCAGTAATGAGATTGCAAGTTAAGCCAGTAGGGGGAGCCAGATAGGTGCAAAACTACTTGTTTAAAATCCCCCACCCTAATAGAGCTATCTGAGAGAGGTTTTTAGGAAGCTTCTAAGGCATTACAGACCCAAACAACATTTTTTTTTGTCTACATGTCACACCACAGAACAAGGATAAATACTCCGTTCAATCATTCTATGTCACCTTTAAGGTAGCAATATACTTCAACATTGAAAATGAGCAGACCATTCCCTCAATAATACTTTGTTTTTAAAAACAGATTAAAATGGTGAGACATAACAAATATGTGTGTCTTTAAAGACTGTGTATCTGACGATATAGTGATCAGCCCCAAAAATCCTGATTTGAGCATCCATATACAGAATCTTTATCAACATCATTTTATATATAGTTTAATTACGCAGCCCTATAAGAGAGAAACTTGTTGAATTGAAACAAGAGCTTAATGCCCCTAAACTTCTGTGGGAAAACTAAACCTTGGCTATGCATACTGCGTTAGACTTGATGAGACTATTTCCAGTGCACTTATGTATTGCGGTTCTTGTGTTGACCTAATTACTTATATTGTTTACCTCATTTGTAAGTCGCTTTGGACAAAAGCGTCTGCTAAATGACTAAATGTAAATGTAATGCGGCCTATTGGTGTGTAGCACCTATACATCTAAGAGACAGCAAGGCAGCTTATTAGGTTTTTATACAGAGCTGTAGATGCTCTAAACAATTTTCAGTGTAAGGTGAGGGACATCTTAATGTCTCCCAATTCTGCTAACAATAATCAAAATCCAGAACGCAAATAGACAGCAAAAATAAACATACAAAATAAATAAACAAAACAGAGACTAAGACTTTTGAATGCCCTCTTACTTTGTGGTAAGAGACAACATGCAAAATTTTGAAAAGCAGGTGAAGAGTTGGTAGCAGCAGCCATAGGGTATAACCTCAAGCAGGCATCCTGTTACTTGATCTCTCCCCAGTGTCACTCTACCTCTAGGATGTGTTAGGGTTGTAGCTCCAAACATGGCTTTTTCTGGGGTGGGGGTGAGAACATCAAGGACAAGAATCCTCAGGGACATCAACGTGATCCATTTTTAGAATTCCACTCTCACAAAGTGAACTTGAACTTTTCTGCTATCTTAAAATAAGGTGGCAATCTTGGGATTAAGCTGGACTGACAGTAATGTTGACCTAAATCATGTTAGCAGTTAGTGTAGACTGCAGATGATTGAATTTCTAGCATCTGTGGGGACTGAGATTTTCTAATTTTAAATGCGAACCACGTCAGAAGTGGGGTGTAGATAAAATGAAAAGGAAAACTAGCTAAATTCTGTTTAAAGGGCAGGTCAATAATGAAAGCTGATGGTACAGTTTAACATTTTAAAACTACTGTAGCCTGGGGAAGCATATCTTCTTACATTATTGACAGATGCCTGGTTCACAACATATTTAATAAAACATCAGAAGATCAGCAAACATGCATGATCTGTTTTCAAAAGTGTGCTTTAAATATTTCCAAGCAAAAGTCAAAGGCCTGCATTCATCAGGAACTGTTGAATGTAGGTGGAACTCGGCTGTTAATTCCAACATGCATGATTGTGTAAGGGCAGTTAAACTGCAAATACATAGTTAAGAGGCGTGTAGGTGTATATAAGTATATGGAGAAATATATTTTTAATAAGATATGTGAGTACATATTTTTTTTAAAGATTTTCTATTCTAGACCATGGCATGGATTTCACAGAAACAGACTGGCTTCTCGATTCAGAAAGAACCATTCAATATAATTCATTTGGTTTCCATTAAAGAACTAGTAGCTTCTTTTCATGTACTCCTAATGGAGCTCCACTGAGAGCATCTAGCCTGGGTTAGAGGAGAGGGTCACTGGCGTGTGGGATGGAGAGCATCATAGCAACAGCTCAGCGGCATAATTACTAGAACAGAGATGACAGAAGAGCATGGAGAAAAGAGGTAGAGAAGCAGGCGAGCATCATAGAAGAACTATACACTTGCCTTGAGGAGACTGAATGAGAGATACAGGCGAAGAAATAAAGGAATCTGAAAAAATAAGAGGAAGAAAAAAAGAAGAAGAAGAAAAGTCTCAATAACTTTCTTACACTCTACATTTTTAAGAGGAAAATGTTAGTGAAATGCCCAGCAAAGCATCTTTTCCAAGTGTCTAGAAATAAGCAAGAGAAGAAGCAGCTTAATTACTAGCTCTTTGTCCCACATTTTCTTAGATAACATGTATGTGAATTGAGAAGTTATCCAAGTTACCTTGCAAAACCTAAGCTAAGCTGCAACTTGGTTAGTTGTCAAAATAAAAAATTGTAACTTAAAAGGGCAAATAAAAAAAGATGGAACCAAAATACAATAAAAGAGACTTGCATTGATGCAATGCCCTAATGTTGATCAAATTAGAAAGAAAAATCTTGGACATTACACATCAACTAGTACAAACAGAGGCTCCCTTAATAACATAGCTGCATAGTAGTAAATAATACACACAAAGAGTCAACCACAGAATAATTTTTATTGATCTCTTCTATAATTTCCAATATCTAAACCCAACAACAAGCTCCCACAGGGTGCACCATTGGTGTGCGTCATGTAACCCGTTAAAGTCATACACCATTTTCAGCCACATAAAAAAAGTGATTTGAAAGCAAACAATTATCATTCATCCAAATCCCTTCCAACAGTTTAGTCAAGTATAAGGCAACACTAGATCATTCAAATAAGATATGGTTTCAGCATCTGGACAAGAACAGGGTGTGCCAAAAGTGAAAATGATGAGAACAATATTATGAGAACAGGTTGATCTAGTAATGCATCAGCCTTAAACAGGGCAAGCTCTACTAATCAAAAATTAGGGCTGTAACCCTACTGCACAGCATTCCTTGCCCACACCCAAAGTCTTTTCAGTAAACAACACACCTTGCACCAATGATTCAGACACCAAAGATCTGACAAATCCACACACACAAATACAGCTTAACGGGACTAAAAGTATCACAATTATGACCTTTGTATGTTAAGCTGACAAACACTCAACGAGAAAATAAGGTCAAGAATATCAAGGATCTGATGCTATCTTTTTGTGAGTGGAGCTGTCTTGGCCTATGACACTGGAAAAGCCTGTGTGATAACCCTCATGCTTGTATTATCAAGTGCATTCCTGAGGGGGCTGAATCAAGGCACCAAGAGTTCAAGAGAGAAACTGATCTGACAAAGCAAAAAACAATATTGAACGCGACCTCTCTCTGGTGTGGAATTTAAAAATATTAGTATATTCTTAATTTTTCTAATTAACAAGTAGGGTGTGATTAATCTGAAAATATATTTAAGCTTTAAACTTAAATAAATAAACGTTTTAACATTTAAGTAAAGTAGTTTTTATTTAACTTTTGGGCACATTTTAATTTAATCAATAATCTTATTTAAGTTTTTATTTACTTGTAAGCAAAACTCAAACTCTGTAATGGTTGGCTGACAATAATAAATATTTGTTTAAGGAATAAAAATAAGAAATATTCTTATTAGGAATAAAACAAATTGTCTTATTAGGAATTGTCTTTGAACTGTGCATAGCTCTGAATAGTTAGGCCTACTACACGAGACGGCCGACAAATCAACGAACAGAGGGCGGGCTGAGAGCCGTAACGTAGACGCTAAGCGCCGAATCACGGTTGTAGTTTGTAGTGGACATGGAGACACAGAAAGCTATTTGCTCTGTTGTGGAGAACCGGCACTTGCCAATTTAAACCCGAACAAGAAAAGTGTTTGTTAAACATTTTGAATGGAGATTATGTTGTTGCCCTACTCTCGACAAGTTTTGGGAAAAGTTTAATTTATCAACTTTACCGATCGTCAGCAAGAAACTGTGTGTAGCACAGCTTGACGTGCACAACGATCAAGAAATCATGGAAGGGAATTATATTGTTCACAGTAAATGGTGGAGGACGCGTGGGCAAACATTCTTTGGTGACATTCCTGATTAACCAGAAAATAAGGTAGGAAGATTTAATTTACATGTAGTTATGGTTGTCTGGTGGAAGAGTTTGAGAGGAGAGAGGGGCGTTCCTCCCGTTAGACGTGAGTGGAAAGACAACGTAAGGATAGTGTTCAACTAACTCTGGCCCGATTTACTTTACATAATCTGCAAAAGTCGTTCATAGCCATGTTAACTCCGGTATTTCACTCGATGGGTTTGTTTTTACATCATACGTGTATTTTACAGCAGAGATTCGATGCCGCTGAGCCGCCGCATAACGCACATCATATTCAAATGTTATGTGTGATTGGCTTACGTTTAGACCAATGATTTTAAACTTCAGACAAGCCCCTCCCACGAGAAGGAAAACGATTGTCAATTATAGGGATGGGCATTCGATTAAATTTTTTTAGTCGATTGTCGGGAGAATTAACGATCGACTATCGATTAATCATTAATATTTTTATAATAAAAAAAAATTATTTAACTTTTATAATTAAAAAATGTTGAATACAAAAAAACAGCGTGTTTTCCTCCATGAGACCTTTATTACAAGATCAGCTTGTGGCAAACAGTTAAACTACATTTAGTTAGACAAACGGAACATATATGCGCTTAAATATGCGGTGCTCTAAAGCAGTGGAACCTGCAGCTGCGAGCCGCATTCTTAAAAAGAGACCTTATTTGTTCCAAAAAATCATGACCTCTTCATGATTCTTTTTTTGCAATCAAAACGGAAGGTCACAGATAACGGAATATGGTGTCAAATATTGCACCCTGGTGGTAAAATGTTGAATTGCTGCCACACAGTGAAATTCATTTAATTGCTTCAAGACACACGCTACGCTAGGCAACGCAACCTGCATTAGATAAAAAAAGTATTCGATTAATCAATAACAAATTAACGTAATCAACTAAATTCTTAACGATCAATTATCGATCGTCGATTAATCATGCCCATCCCTAGTCAATTATGCCCAGCCAGACTCTGTCTATGAAGCGAAGCAAAATAGCAGAGGATGGTATTACCAGGCTATTATGGTGGTACTTGGAGAGCCAAATATTTTCAGAGGTGGTACTTGATGTTAAAAGTTTGAGAACCACTGATCAGCTGATACGGGATAATTAGATGTAACATAGATTTTTTTTTAAAGAATATGGCATTAGAGCTCTGATGTGAACAGAGAATAAAATAAAACCGTAAAACATGTTAAAGCCGTGTTAAACCACAAAATACCTTAGGCCAGGGGAAAGTAGCAGATCACGAGACAAAATGAACCATTTTAACACCATTTTACCATTTCTACAGTTAATGATGCACAGCATATTAACACACTAGAGCAGTGGTCTCTAACATGGTGCCCGCTCGCAAGCACCAGGTTGCCCTCATGGAGTCTGTGAGTTGCCTGCCAAAGCAGTCTCAACTTTAATATTTATTAATTACATATTTTTTATATTATCTTGGCTTCATTTATGCATGTTAACATTTTAAACAATGATAAAATAAAATCAACAAGTAAAACACATTTTTTTTAGTAGACCGTTTAAAAAAGTAGCCCTCCAGATTGTTTTATCCATTGTGGAAGCCCTTGCTCACAAAAAGGTTGGAGACCCCTGCACTAGAGCATAGGTCTCCAATCCTGTTCCTGGAAGGCACCTGTATGGCTGATTTCAGTTCCAACCCCAATCAAACACACCTGAACCTGCTAATCAAGTTGTTCAGGGCAGCCTAAAAATTATAGGCAGGTGTGTTAGAGTAGGGTTGGAACTAAAATATGCAGGACAGGTGCCCTCCAAAACAGAAGTGTAGACATTTGTTGTGGGCATTCTGCAGTTTATCCAAAGGCTTTTTTAACATTCATAACGTTTTCGGATTTAAACCGCACCGGCCAAAAATTTGAAGTATATTGACGATAGAAATTTTGGCCATATTATCCAGCCCTATTTAAAAGCTGCACAAACTTTTTTATTTAAGGTTTAAAATATTAAAATCAAAAGGATTATATTAGGAAAACTCCATAGTAGTGTGTGACTTTGTAGTTCTAAACGTAGGTTTAGGAGGAGCCAAAACATTCAAGCCTGTCAATCATCATAGTGAGCGTATACAGTTTGGTGGCTTATCACACCAGAAGCGTTTATGGCAGTAGCAGGAGCCTTTTTTGAATGATATTCTATGGGCAGGGAGCATTTGCGCGGTGTTTATGCGCGCCAAACGCCTTGCGTTTTTTGCCGCCAGCCGCAGCACGCGCTTTTAAAGGAGTGCTGAGAGCGGAGAAGCGCCCGACGTCATTCTCGTCTTTCCATTGTCCAATGGAATGAGGGGAGAGGCGGGCCTTACGTTCTGGTGAGGGAAGTTTACAGTTGCTTTAAAGAACCGGACTCCACTCGCTCACTCTCTCCTGCATGTTTGTGCACCTCTCACCCTCAAACAAGGTCATAGCAAGGTCCTCTTTTTAAAGTTTCTGCTAATATGACAGTTAACAGCAAAAGTTCAATATTTGATTGACAAGACAGCTGATTCGGTGGTTGATTAGTAATATAAAAGCCATAAAGCGCCAGTAATTAAAAAAGGCAGTGCGTCGCGCCTTGCGTTTCCAAGCATTTAAAGTGCGTTTGGTGTGATTAGCCCCTAAGGCAGCCTCCAGGTCTCTGCATTCAGCTGCAATTCTTCCGGCATAATCAACAGTCCATTTTTCTGTGTATTTATATTAGGGTTGTAACGGTATACCGGTATGGTGGTATATCTTGATATTAACTTTTACGATTATCATACCGTAAACATTTGCTTATACACGGTTTTGGAAAAAAATAAAGCAGATCTCACTTGCGCTACTACGCACATGCAACTTCATTCGGCGTGACTGCTAGACTCCACTCGTTTATATACAGCAGAGAAAATGTCAGAGCCCACAAATTCTATCCTCTATCCCCCACCAGAAAAAAAAAGGTAAAATCTACAGTATTAGAATACTTTGGGTATACGAAAAACGAATGCGGGGTTGTCCTTGAAGATGGATATCCAGTTTGCAAGAAATGTGGACGAAGAGTGGCTGCAAAAAGAGGCACTAAAGTTTCTGAGACGATTATCATACCGTGGAAATCTCATACCGTTGCAACCCTAGTTTATATAGCAGTTACATTAAAATGTGCATAGCACTGCACAATTGTGTTTTGCTAAAGCTAAATAGGTTGTGTGTTTACAGTTGAGTTTTGGTTAATTTCTACTTCTGTTTTTGCACTATTTTTTTGCACAGCAATTTAAAATGTAAATAAAAAATAATTTACATGCAACTTCAGAATATAGCCCCATGCACTGCCACTCTGTGTTTCAGAATTCAGATTCATTAAGTTCAAATACACAGAGAAAAGTGTAACATTTTTAAGTTTTTAAAAGAAGTCATTTTCGGCTTCAGTTTCGGTTTTCGGCCGAGTGACTCCTAAATTTTCGGTTTCGGCCCAGAATTTTCATTTTGGTGCATCACTACTTTGTTCAGTTCTACTGCAGGGGGGTTGAACTTGGGGACCGAAACCCAACCTCAGAAGGTTCAGCGCTCCTTTCGAGGACAGCAAGCCAAGTTTGTTTACCATAGTCAATGAGACTAAATGCGCAAACTAGTGAATGCACTTTTAAATGTAAACTTTTACACATGAATACATTTTACATTTTAAATGTACACTTCTACACATGAACACATTTTACAATGCAAACTGTAAATGAATACCCCAATTCAGGGCCTTATTAAGCTATAATAAGTGGAAAATCTAATTGAGTAAATATTTATGATTTTATCCAATTAGTAGATAAAAAAGAATCACCCCATTACAATAACCATTCGGCACAAAAATGCACCTTCATAGGTCCAAATAGTTCTTTGAACCTTTGCACATGATTAGCATGAGGAAATTCAAATCATTATCTGCCATTAACTGCCACACTTTTATGCATGTGGCAGATGCTTTTATCCTAATCGACAAAAAGTAGGTTTGTTCCTTGGGGATGTGTGATATTGTATGTTATTAGGATCTGCATTTGTTATAATTGTTAAGTTGAAATAGTGCCTTTTTACTACTTATAGTTTTGTTGTTGTTGAGCTTAAATGTTGATGTTTGCGCCAACGTCTGCCGCACAGCATTCTTCCATCTTAGAAATATCTCGAAAATATGCCATATACTGTCTACATCTGACGCAGAGAAGCTTATCCATGCTTTTATGACCTCTAGAATAGACTATTGTAACTCGCTACTCGGGGATGCCATGCAAATCAAGTAAACAAGCTTCAGCTAGTTCAAAACGCTTCTGGAAGGGTACTTACTCGATCTAAAAAATATGACCACATAAGCCCAATTCTGGCATCTTTACACTGGCTACCAGTTAAATATCGCATACAATTTAAAATATCACTAATCACCTACAAAGCTTTAAATGGCATAGCACCCTCATATCTTAGAGAATTACTATCAGAATACAATCCATCATGCACACTACGGTCGCAAAATTCTGGTCTCTTGATTATCCCTAGACTATCAAAAGTGTCTAAAAGTGGAAGATCCTTTTCCTACTTAGCCCCTAAGCTCTGGAATGATTTACCAACCGATGTCCGAGAATCAGACACAGTCGATCATTTTAAATCTAGACTTAAAACTTTTCTCTTCAACAAAGCATTCGCATAATTTGTTTAGTAAAGGTACTTAACTCGAAATAGTTATTTGTACGGAACAAAGCACTCGCGGTCATAACACAGACCAACCAAATAAATAAATAAAAACCTTATCTTATCGTATGGTCGGGTTGCGATTTTGGAACTTTCGTGTGTCTTGTGAATAGGATGCCATACTGACCCGTTTGCCACTGAACCTGCATAAACGACGACAGTGGGGTTCCCGGCCTTAGTCAAACGTGTTGGCACGTATGGTCGGGTTGGGATTTTGGCGTTTCGTGTGTCTTGTGAATAGTATGCCATACAAACCCTTTTGCCACTGAACCTGCATTAACGATGACAGTGGGGCCTCCAGCCTTAGTCAAACGTGTTGGCAGGTATGGTTGGATTGTGATTTTGGCGCTTTCTTTGTCTTGTGAATAGTATGCCATACAGACCCGTTTGCCACTGAACCTGCATTAACGACGACAGTGGGGCCTCCAGCCTTAGTCAAACGGATTGGCACGTATGGTCGGGTTGCGATTTGGCGCTTTCATGTGTCTTGTGAATAGTATTCCATACAGACCCGTTTGCCACTGAACCTGCATTAACGATGACAGTGGGGTTACAGGCCTTAGTCAAACGGGTCGACAGGTTTCATTTTCTCTTAAAGACCGGAAGGTGACCCTTAGTTACCATATATAACGTCGCAGTGGGCCCCCAATTTGCAAAATCCTCAACTGTGGATAATATAATTATGCCGCAATAGTTAGTCTGTCTGAAACTAAGCTGATTAAACCACATCACTGTGTGACACTTGCATTCCATGTGAACGGCCCCTACGCTAATATGATTTTGTTTTTCTCTCCCTGTCTCGTCCTTGACCCCGAGGACAATGGGACAAACAGACCCAGTTCCGGTAGATGTGAAAGTCGGCACACCTCTGATCTACTGGTCGTCCTTCAACGTGATGCCCAGCTGATGCCTGACCAACGATCACCGACAGAACCAGCTTAATCTCCGCTTAATCTCCTTATCCGTTTATATGTGTGTATATACATATATCTCCCAAGGGTTTTTCCCTCCTAGGACTTTTTTTAATTTCCTCGGCTAAACAGCCCCGGGTTTTTCTTCTCCTAAGGGGTTTTTTTACCCCGGGGAGGCAGCCTTCTTGGGCTTAACTTAGCTTCCTCTTCTAGACGTAACATTAGTAATACGCTCACTTATAATGTCGAGTCATAGCCGTAGCAAATTTGACTGCTTATGCTATCGTGTATTATGTTATGCTATCTGTTGTTTTTCTGTGCTTTTACTGCTTCTATTTATGTAAAGCTGCTTTGAAACAATTAAGTATTGTGAAAAGCGCTATATAAATAAAATTGAATTGAATTTATAAACAAACATCTACTATATTTTGTAACATTGTTATGTATAACATAATGGTTCATCCTTTAAGAATGACACGATGCAAACATCCCAAACTGTATGTCCACCAATGTAAATTTGACAAATGTCACCTTGACAGTAACGTGGTCTTGTAATAGCCATGTCTCTATTCTCCAAACACAACTCTGATCTGCCCTGTAAATCGCCATGACAGTTAACAGCACTAAATCAGCCTCGTAAACAAAATCACGTTCTTTAGATTGTTCAACATAACGAACATATTCAAACATAAGAAAGCATGTAAATTCATAGGACGACAGTAGAACGGGGATTAACTAAACGGCTGTGTGGGTTCGTATGACGTAGGGTTTATTTACCTTTTCTAAACCCTTGTGACGACAAATAAATGATACAGCGCAATAGAAGCAATCTGCGCTGCTAACGTTATATGCGTACACAAATTGGTTGAACATACTGGAAAAGCTCTACTACTGTATGTCGAGTCATGTTGCTGAACCCCTGGGAATCCCTTCATTTATACCGTCCTCCTGATTCGAATGCATCTGCACTGCAGAGTATCAGCTGATCAGCAACATGTGCCCAATTCAGAGCGGACTCAAATAGGTATTGTGAGTCCAGAAGTATTTATCAAATGTCTTGAAACAATAAACATCAGTTCAAGGCGGGCTATGAGTACAAGTTCATTCTGAGCACCATATTGGACAGACGATAACAACACAGAACAACAATGTATAAGTTACTGAGGAATAATATTATTACAACGCCCATGAAAAACAGGCGATCTGAGAAGTATAGCGTTACGTCAGCTGGAATATTCCGGTGTGTCATTTAAAGATCTAAACGTTCATGCACACTGATTTGAGTTATTTTGTAATATTAAGGGCAGCGTAAAAAATACCATTCTATTAATTTAATAAATGACCATGGCGAACTTCGCTTTAAAATAGTGAATATAAATTCAGGGATAGTTGTATATTTCAGGTTCTCTTACCGGAAAACTTCGAGTCTTTGGACGTTGCAGAGTGTCCATCGTTTAGGCCTCGTGACGACGAAATCTGAGACGACTGAGTCATTGGATCGGACATATTTACGTGTTATTCTAGTGTAACGTTATTAGTAGTTAAGAAATTAGCTTCAGATTACGGCTGCTGATTTATACTTTGAATGCTCCCGATTCAACGACTATTCTCCAATACAGCAGCGGCGTCACCAAGAGAGACTGTGCATAAGCACATTAGGTGAACCTGCCTGAATGTTGCAGTGGATGGGGGCGGTGGAAAAGAAATAGGGCGGGTACGAGAGAGAGAGAGAGAGAGAGAGAGAGAGAGAGAGAGAGAGAGAGAGAGAGAGAGAGAGAATTTTTTTAGGGTGAGAGGTCGATTGCTTAAAGTGGTAATCCGCAAACGTCCGTCTTTGAACCTCTCTACGAGGACACCACCGATGAAGAGCCACGATCACAGAAATCGCGACGATTGTTTCCTTATGGCAATCTTTCGTCTGGGAAATAATAATCGTGCAGTGTATCCCGGGCTTAATTAGCCTACGTACGATTGTGCAAACCCGATTTTCCAACAATCTCGCATTAGACTTGTTCGACTTCATGCGGCGCCTCAAGAATCAACAGCCGGATGACGTCAAAGTACCGCGAGAGCGATTCGCGAAATCATACGAAAGGAGTTTGCTTTTAAATTGCTCTCGCGGAACTTTGACGTCATCTGGATGTCGGTTCTTGCGGCGCCGCATGAAGTCGAACAAGCCTATTCTGTTTCAGCTTTGCACTCGTTCTAAATTGACCGTTTGTGTTTAGCAGCGCCCTCTTTTGGTTAATGATGTTTCCCCAGACTTTCTTTTTAATTCTCAAAGTTTATTTAAATACAAAAATGTGTAGAGTACCTAGATGATAATGTATTCTGTACATTTAAAGAAGTATTTAAAAAATTTCCACAATGGTGGTTTCATTTCCTGGATGGCTTTTGAGCGTTTTGGCTAGATTAGATACAACTACGGCCATCTCGTGAGATGTTTAGGGTAGAATTTTGATGAAACAGCGCTCATCCGGCGAGACTTCACGAGATTTTGTCCGTTGCTGTATCCCTTTTAGTCACAACTTTTAAGGTGTGTTCGACTTCATGCTGCGTTAGAACCGACTGGCGGATGACATCAAAGTACCGCGAGAGCAATTAGAGAAATCATTCGGAGGAATATGATCTCGACTATGCCTCGCGGTACTGTGATGTCATACGTCTGTCAGTTCTGAGGCGCCATATGAAGTCGAACAAGCCTTTTGAGGAGGTGTCACATGGGTTCTTCTGTTTGTTGTCAAAATAAGAAGCAACGTCTGCACTACATTTCCCATAATACCTATAGCCAACACAGGAAGTGTTTATGTCGCTGATATCGTCACAATATGAATAAGCATAACCAGTGTTTTGAAGTGGGAACTGATTGTTTATGTATCTGTTGTTCGTCGGAATTTCGGTCCCTCGACTGCGCGGCAAAAGCAGGGACAAAACAAAAGCATGTGGATATAATTTCAACAAAGGTATGTTTTGTCCATAAACCAAGCAACCCTATGTTGTGTAGAAAGCAAGGCGGGAAATGTATCTATTGTAAAATACTGTTTAAATTGAGGACACCTTAAACGGGTAGTAATGTTAAAGCTAGCTAGCTGCATCTGCTACACTCAGATGTCCGCACATACGCACATGGTAACTTACTTGTGCAGTTACGTTGTTTTGCTAGGTTAAAATTTCAACACTTTATTTTTGTTCATGCTGTGTTTAGTAAAAGACGGCGTTGACACGCTGTCACAAAAGTTCCAATTTGCAATCAATTGAATTGTATGTCATTTCATAATATAAGCTTTAGCTTTATTTCTAGTCTTGGTTTAAAATAGGTTATACAGACAAGTAGTGTAACAGTAACTATGTTGTACATGTATGATAAAGCCAAATGGCCTTGGAGTTTCCTTTTTTTACTTTAAGTTGGAAATCAATTTGACTTTAATTCATTAGCTATTCTTGGGAATTCCCCTAGATCAAATATATTACCATTTTTATAATTTATTTATTTTTACATGTACCATAACAATTATTTGAGAGATCTTGGACACCTTGTTACCATGTACATACAAGGGTATGCAGTAAATAATTTTTATCATGGTATAGATTAATAGTACTATGGTGCTACCACTGTTCTATCATGGCACCCACACAGACGTCATATAATAAAATGGTTGTATACAAAAGGAAAGAATCAAAATATTGTGAGCGTAAAATATTATCTGTATTTTGATGTTCTGACACATTAACTTAAGCTTTTTGTGTGTGTTTTATTTTACAGAAGCTCGCTTTAGACTGAGATTCTTTTTGTGACCTAACTGCTAACCATGGGGCTTCGGTCAGCTCAGAAGAAGCATTTCCCTCTTCGCGGAATTGATGGAGTGGTGCAGCTTTTCCAGTCTGAGCTTAACAATCCAGAACCAGACCTAGCCTTGTTGTCTCTTGTGCTGGGTTTTGTAGAGCACTTCCTGGCTGTCAACAGAGTTGTTCCCATCAATGTCCCAGGGGTCCGCTTTGAACCTCTGAAACCTGACTGCCTCAACTCTTGTTTCCCCACCGTAGAGCTAAATCTCATATCTGCCCTCTATGAACGCTTCACGGCCCAGATCCGTGGTGCTGTAGACTTGTCCCAGTTCCGCAGACCTGCTGGTGGATCTAGTCGTGAGTTGGTGAAGAAGGTCTCGGATGTGATCTGGAACAGTCTTAGCCGGTCATATTTCAAGGACAGAGCACACATTCAGTCCCTTTTTAGTCTCATCACAGGTAGAAGTTTACAAAAGTTCTACTATCTCAGGGAGATGATGAAACTTATGAAACTTTATTGATCGAAACATGCAATATAGATTCATATTTTAAAAAATGTTATTCTTTTTGTAAGGCACAAAACTGGATAGCTCAGGAGTAGCATTTGCTGTGGTAGCTGCATGTCAGGTGTTGGGCCTGAAGGATGTTCATCTTGCCCTCTCTGAGGACCATGCATGGGTGATCTTCGGAAAGTGTGGGGAAGAAACTGCAGAGGTCACCTGGCATGGGAAGGGCAATGAAGACAGAAGAGGTCAAACTGTCAGTGCTGGAGTCAGTGAGAGGGTACAGAAGGTTTATTACTTGTGTTTACTAGGGATGCACCGATATGGAAATTTTGGCCGATACCGATAACTTTTTATATTTGGGGGCCGATAACCGATATTTTCACAGTGAAAAACTCCCAGACGGCGGACATCTTGTCTTTGCACTAGACTAGCATACTCTTCTTAAGCCCACAACACGTGTCACAGAAAGCACCAATCAAAACTCCACATGGCCAGCAATGAGCAAGTGAAGTGGTTTAACAAACCAAAATAATCCATCATTTATCGGCTTTCATTTATCGGCCTAATTTTGCTATCAGACCGATAACCGATAATATTAAAAATAAGCAGTTATCGGCCGATAACGATATGTCAGGCGATATATCGTGCATCCCTAGTGTTTACCATGGGTGTGATAAATTTAACTATAATAGACTACTGTGTAAGTATGTTATAAACAGGCAGTCTTGGCAATACTCAATCTTTATAAGTACTATTTGCCATATTTTTAAATAATTGTGGAGACTAATACAAATTAAAATAGATGTACTGACAAAGATGAGTTTTTTAAGGGACTGTGTTTAACAAATCAAAGCCGTATTAGTTTTTTTATAACCACCCTTTAATCTTTATAACTGCTTTACTTTGGGTTTTCTATCAGCCAACATCATAGTATATTAATATTTTATAAACACTTTTGAAGGAGTTTACGTTTATCCTGGGTAAATTTGAACCATTTTGGAAAAAATCCTTATTTATTCATTTGGTTGTTAAAAGTCTATGCCTGACCAATAATTTTGTATTTTTTTCTTAGAGTTGGTTGTATCTTAAAGGCTCCTATATGAAGTGTAACAGAAATATGGAAGTAGCTTTCATGGTTTGTGCCATCAACCCATCTCTAGATCTGCACACAGACAGCACAGAGTTACTGCATCTCCAACAGGCAGGTCCCAGTCTCCTGTGATGAATTATCAGAACTTAATCTGTGTTAATTGTATTAGACTTTTAATGGTTTATTTTTAACCATCATATTTATATTTCATTATTCAAGTTTTGATGCATCTGTTCTCAGTGCAAGATTTACTTGTTAAAACGTCTTTACTTGTCTCGTACAGAGACTGCTATGGCTATTGTACGATCGAGGTGATCTGGAGAGGTAAGTCATGTCTCTCACAAATAAAAACACAAGCAGACACTTATTTGATCTGTTTGTGGTGCATGCCACTCTTGCTGATTTTTTTTCTTTAATTGGTTACGTTAAAGTTATCCTATGGCAATGGGCACTTTAGCTGATCTTGAAGATCAGGAACCCATGACTGGCAAGGAAAGCCCTCTATCTATTCACCTAAAGGTATGTGATTACATTTCCATCCGTACATTGAATGCATGCATTTAGTCTGCACATGCATACCACAAAAATTTAAAGGGATACTCCATCATTTTATCACATTAAACTATGTTATTAACTTAACTAAGCAGAGTTGATACATACCTCTATCATCTTAGTGCATGCACTTAATCGCTGTGGCTTTTTAAAACGAGTAGTTATACGACCAAATATGGTGGCACAAAATAAAACGTGGCGCTTTTTAAAGCAGGTTAAAAAGGATAACTATAATGTATGGTGGAATAGCACTTTTGGGAGTACTTCGACTCGGCCCAGTTGTTCCCTATCTATATGAAAGAAACCGTAGTTTCTCAACCATGATGTGACCTTGGTGGCACAATGTCACAAGTAAATAGTGATGACAGACGCGTCCCTCACAGGTTGGGGAGTGGCTCTTTGGAAAGAGCACCATCTCCATTGGCACATAAATTGCCTAGAAATGTTAGCTGTGTTTCGAGGATTGAAACACTTCCTTTTAGTCCTCAGAGGCCATCATGTTCTGGTCAGAACAGAAAATATGTTAGTGATCAATCGATCAAGGAGGTCTGAGGTCACGCCCTCTGAACAGAGTGGTGCATCAGATTTTCCTCTGGACCCAAGGGAAGGTTTTGTCGATCAGGGCATGTATATTCTGAGAGAATATGGGAACAGACATTCTGTCAAGGCGAGGGCTGAGGCCTGGAGAATGGGGACTCCACCTTGAGGTGGTGGAGCAGATTTGGACCACATACTGTATAATCAAGCATTGCTTATTGCCATTTTTGTCAAACGGATTACGTTTATGAGTACGGAATAGGGATGCTCCGATCAGGATTTTTGCAGGCAGATACCGATCACCGATTTGTTGTCTTCGTGATCGGCCGATACCAATGCGGATACCGATTTTTCAAGCTGATATGCAAGCTCTTTGATGACTGTGTAACTGTTAACATTTTTTCTAGATAAAGTAATACCACAGATGTTGCCTTTGTTATATTATTTGCAGTAATTAGGTATATATTGTTTTAATAGAGAATCAAATAAATTAGCAAATATTTCTTCTGCAAAAAGAAATTTAATATGCCTTTAAAAAGTCTTATGTCTGTTAAAAGTGATGAAAATAAAACACTTCACAGTCTAAACTGTATGAATTAAACATACACGCATTCGTATGAAGTATAACAGTTCTTTAGTGAAGAGCAGAAAGTGATTTTATTGAGCGATGAATTAGGTTACTGTAGCTTTAAGACGTGGGAGAGATCACTCCGTTCACGTGCACTGATGACTGAGAGGCTTCTGTGTGTGCGCGCGCCGGATTTACGCGGACGAATGAAAGTTTAAACGCTCAAAACTTTAAAACGCATGCAAATAATAAACTTTTGGCCTGAGGATGCAATTATCCGCGATAGATGTGTGTTGTATACGCTGTTTGATGGGGATGTGAAGACGCGTCGCGCTGTTGATCAGATCGCGTCCTCATAGGAAATACACTTCTCTGCAAAGGCAAAGACAGAAATGCAAATCTGCATGTCGCACATGAGCGATGGGTTATAAAAATGCTTGCATTGCATAAAAATGGTCTCTAACTGCAGCCACATTCAGGAGCCCTATGTTGACAAAAGTAAACAGAAAGATCGGTTTAGGAGATCCGCAAATTTAGCGAGGAGTGATCGAGTCATTTAATGACGTTACCGGCCGATACCGATCCGCGGCCGATCGATCGGAGCATCCCTAGTACGGAATTAAATTAATGCTGGTGTTGGATATGGATTGAGTGTTGCTTTCACTGCTTGTGTGCGTGTGGCAGTGACGTTATTGCTTGCGCCTCTGGCAAAAAAGAACCGGCTCCTAATCGGAGTGTCGTGAGACTGAGTGGCCGGTTATCAATTAGCAGCAAAACATGGGCAAAAAAGTTATTTATTTTAGAGACAAAAGTAAAATTTTTGTTGGATTTTAAGAGCAGCAACATAATTTGTTAGGGGTGTGACGAGATCTCATGCGTCTCAGCAGATTAAACCCTCACACAGAGTTTACATGATTTAATGTCTGCATGTTCTTGCTCAAAAAATTACAGTGGCTGTATCATTTCTAGTGTAAAGAAATGGACATATATTAAATATTAATATGGATTTAAACATTGTTTGACTAAAAATAAGCGTTTCTCTCCGTCTAAAATGAAAGTGAAGACAGCGTCCGCGAGACGAGTCCTCTATCGCCCCCTGCAGGCATTTGTTATAATACATACATAATGCTTTTTATTTACAGGCCACAAAATGTTGTTTAACATTGGTTTTAATACTTTATTTGAACCAATTATTATTGCATCTTCGTTATTATGTAATTTTAAGTGCTACTGCTCACTTGGGTCTATTTTTATTACCCCAAAATAACAAATTACTTCATTATCAGTTAGCAAAATAATTGTTAGGGCCAGTCCTTGATGAGTTAAAACATTTAAAAATAATGTGATTTCAGTTTCTTAGTCATTTATTTTATCATTGAGTGATTCTTAAAAAGTGTAAAAATATTGTCTCGTCTTGTCTCGTGAACACAATCTCGTGTATCGTCTCGTGGATTAAGTGTCTCGTTACACCCCTATAATTTGTCTCTTTGTTTGTTCCAGGCTGTCGACTCCGCAAAAAAATATTACAACAACGAGCACATCTACCCTTTTATGTATCTGGCAGGATACCATTACAGACATAGAAATGTCCAGGAAGCTTTGGGAGCCTGGGCAGAAGCAGCATCAGTAATGCAAGAGTAAGTTAAACACCACAGGAATATGGCTTTAACATATATGATAGACCATCATTGCTGTTTAAAGTGATCAATTTATCATTTTAATTATTCTAACATAAAAATGTAATGTAAATGTAAATCAATTTTTAAAATAAAAAATGTATAGACATACTTAAAACTGTTTCTTAAATACAAGTTTTAAAAGTGTAATTAAATAGTTCAGTAATACTGTGAATGTGAAAATAATTTTTTAAGTAAAACAAAAATAGACAATTTTAAAACGTATCAATGTTTTAAATCATGAACTAAATAAGTAAAACAATAAAGTAGTACATTTAATAAATCATGGCCATTTTAAATTGCATTTTTAAAAGGCATTTGCCAATTTCTTTTGTTCACCTATTTGTTAATTGCTTTTCATTTTCCATTTATCAGTTAAGCTGAGAAGTGCCATTGGCACGTTGACACGTGGGGCAACCAATCAACTTTAAAGTCAGTTTTTAAGATACATCACACTCACTATCCATTGGATAAGAAAGATGTAGCATCATTAAAGCTGAAATGTGTAGTACATGTGACCACATACCACTCACGCTGTGGGACTGTTGGCGTAGAGTAAATTTTTGTCTGTATGCTTGTTTACATAGCCGCTTTTCCATCGCATGGTGCCCCACGGTTTGGTTTGGTTTGGGTCGGGTCAGCTTACTTTTGGGAGCTTTTCCATTGGGATCACTTCGTAGTACCCGATACTTTTTTTCGTACCACCTCGGTTGGGGTTCCAAGCGACCCGAGCTGATACCAAACGTGACGCGTAAACACTGTAGTTCACTGATTGGTCTGAGAGAATCGTCATCGGCGCCGTCATCCTATTATGTAAAATATTAGCTTTAGCTTGCTGCTAGCTTGCGCTGTCTCGAGCAAACATGTTGTCATCTGTGCTCTGTTTTAAGTTTCCAAACACCCTTTTAGCGATTAAAAACATCCACAGGTTGTGAATCAGGAACACATAGAGTTTTTTCCAGACTTGCAGTTTGTGGCGGCACATTCGCGACGTGCACGTCAGTATTATTTATGCTTTAATGCAACTTCATTGAGGCTCAGCCTGAGCGCCGTCGACAGACGCCACGGGTGTTTGAACAGAAACTGTTATGTGAGACAGAGTTAGTTATAAACGCGATGTGCAAAGTAAACTTCTATTTGTGGTGGCCAATTTTAATTTTGTGGCGGCACATTCGCGACGTGCACGTCAGTATTATTTATGCTTTAATGCAACTTCATTGAGGCTCAGCGGAGCCGTCGACTGACGCCACGGGTGTTTGAACAGAAACTGTCATGTGAGACAGAGGTAGTATTAAACGCGATGTGCAAAGTAAACATCTATTTGTGGTGGCCAATTTTAATTTTGTGGCGGACTAATAAATAAATGTATGGGAATGTACAGGACGCTCTCTCTTGTATGATGTCACAGCCGTATGCAGCGCAAATATAACGACACGCCTATAATTCCTCCCACTGCGAAGTGATACTAAACTCAATGGAAAAGCTAACCACGCCAAAGTGAGGTGAGCTGACCCGACCCAAACTAAACTAAACCGTGGGGTACTATGCAATGGAAAAGCGCCAATACAGTATTAAAGTTATGTATTAAGTGTACAAAGTTAACTTTTTTGCTTTTTTCCACTTAATGTAGTCTGCACCATGCACAAAGTATGAAGTTCAGGTTGATGGTAGGTCTTTGATACTGTGTCCAATGACATTTTTGTCTAACATTTACGGTAAGGTTTGTGTTGGAGAGAGGGTGCATCTAAAAACGCACTTGAAAGTTGATTGGTTGCTTCACATGTCAACGGTCCAATGGCGTTTTTTTAACTTGATTGACAAATGTATAATAAAAATCAATTGGCAAATTAAGAGAGTGGGTCCAATAGATGCAAATTTCGGGAGTTTCAGACACAAGTCTGGTTTCACAATGCATACGTTAACTGCACGTTTTGTTTTTAGCGCTGGTGTTAGCAGGTTAGACTATTGCACACTTCCCATGAGTTCAGCCAGTGTGAGTTTAAATGTGATAATGTGATTGGTTACATGTGTGTGATGTAGCAAACCAATGCGATTTTAAACTCTGGGATTTAGATATCTTTGGAAAACTCAAATATTATGTATAAACTAATGTAATGTTAAAAACAGTACACAGACATATAATTAACAATAAAAATTGATTTTCAACACAGTGGGACTAAATGTACATTTAAAAGAATTTATTAATGTGCTTTTTATTGTTTTATTTATGCAAGTTTTAATACGTAAATTAAATAAACTTTTTTAATAAAATAATTTCTTTTTAAAAGTTAATATTTATTTACAAGTTTGAAATTTTTATTTTTTGTTTAAATTATTAAATTGATAAATTGATTTCTCATTTTATTTTAAAGTGGTACTCTTCGTCCGTCATCAACTTGAGCTAAGTTACACCTTTGAGTTAAATATTGGTGTTTTTCGGTTTTGCATTTTCACTTGTCTTCAAGTTTTGTGTGTTTATTTTAAACAGCAGGGTGCAGTGTTTATGAATAAATCTGAAATAATTCCTTTAATTGCATTAGCTGTCACATTTTATAATTATTTGTTCAAAGGTTACATGTACAGCATGTCATCTTAAGCTTTTTGAACATCCATAATAAATTGAACAGTAAATATAACAGTTGCCAGCATTGTATGTCCTGTTTTTCCTTACACAGTCATCAGAGGCGTATTCCTGCTTACTCTTGGCTCTTATCCCTGTCCAGAGACAGTCTGTATTTTCATTCCTCGGAACTCAGTGCAGTGGTTAAAGCGCTTAAAATAATTCCTTCTCATGTTCATGTGTCCCGAAGGATGTCTGCAAAACGCATGCCTAGGTCTGCTGCTCACTCCCATTTACTTCCTTTGCTTTTCCGTTTCCTTTTCCTTTAGGACAAGAGTAGCTATCGCTCTGGCCCTATTTCCCTCTGATGTGTTTTCATGTTTGTTAGAGCCACTTTAAACTTTGCTTGCTCAGGGTTGCACAAGGCCATTACAGTCCCATGCAGGGCATCTTTATTTTCATGTGCCCTCACTTACTTATCAAGACTCTTCAAAATCTGAAAATGTACTTCAGGTGATTCTTCTCTGATGATGGCTCGGGCAGAACATCTGTTAACTATAAGTCTGCTGCAAGACTGCATTTCTAATTGAAACACCTACATTTCTAGAACCAGTCAATTCACAATGAGAAACACAAGCCATGCCTGCTATTTTCCTCATTCAATAATCCAGGTGCATCCCATTGCAGTTTTGCTTTCATAGCGGAAGGGAGGCAGGGCTATTTTTCACTGTTGTAGACAATAGAATCTGGACCTTCTTGTGATCGACCCGCCCCATGGATACGCATCCCAGGCAACGATGTCGGTTAGTAGACACGCTCCTTACTGCTGATTGGCTACAACTGTGTTTTGGTACTCGGCCCAACTCCCTTTTTCAAAGTGTTTTTCAATAATCATGCCCCCCGCCTTTAAAGAGAATATCTCCATTTGCGTTCAACTTTGAGCTTTGTAACTTTTCAAATTTTCTTAATGCTTAAACGGCAACATTTCACAGTAACTATGGTTAAAAAAAGTGACCACTTGAAGTGCGTAGTGAATAGTATTTCATTTGGGACTCAACTTCCATTTCATTCAAAAATACGTCACAGTACTGTTTACCGTATTTTCCGGACTATAAGTCACACTTTTTTCATAATTTGGCAGGTCCTGGAACTTGGAAGTCAGGTGCGACTTATATGTCAAAATTATTTCATATGAACCAAGAGAAACCATAACTGTCTACAGCCACAAGTCCGCTCAATGCAGCTCCTGTATTTATGTAATTCAATGGATTCAGTGATTCACCTTTTGAACTTGATTTGGCTTCTCGTGTTAATTTAGCCTCCCAGGTATTTAGCCTCCCAGGTATGTTCTGTATGCTATTGTGTATCGTGTGGAGTACCTATAGAGTAGTATTTCATCCTTTATATCTCCGAAGAGTCTTTAGTTTAATCAGATTTATAAAAGAAAGATTAGCTTTACCGAATCTTTCCGATCGAAAAATGAAGAAGGAGGAGTTTTCTACCACGGGAGGAGCGAGTCATGCAACACTTATAACTTATGATTCACTACATTTTTGTGTCATTTTATGTAATATATGGACGCGCCTATTTCCAACATAAGACAGAAGTCTTACTTACCGCATGCAACCCATGACCCGGTTGGAAAAATCCAGCGCATCAAACACACAAGCAAATCTCCGCTGCTACTCCAGATAATAAACTATATCCATTGTTTTCATAAGGTTGGCTTTATTCTCCTTACATCCAAAAATACATTCTTCTTTCGTGCCATTTTTGAGTTTTAAAATTAAACAATGCTGTGTTGCATGATATGATGTTTGCAAGTTCTAGCGTCTCCCGCTGATTGTCGGGTGGGCGGGGTTTTCCTGGGGAAGTGCCCATATAAAGAAGTGAAACATATAGAAACCCCTGAAACATCAGCTGGACCTGTAATCGAAAAAAAAATTTTTTCCAAAACTTGTACGAACCCTGGCGAATTTCTTTTGTTTAAGTGCTTAAAAGTGTTTGAAATAAAAAAGAATACATGTATGCAACTTTCAGCAAACATTTATTGGAATTTACTCATGGGGGTTTTACAGTAGCACTTTTGGTGCGCACCTTCAAGTGACACCAGAGTTAGGTTTGTTTGGATGATGTAAACACGCGCCCTCAAACCAACATTGCCTGCCTAAAAGAGTGGTCTGGGATATAGTTTGTGTGTACGGTTTACTGCTGCTATGAATACATCCACAAACAGCTTCATAACACACTAAAGAAAAAACACAATAAGAAAACACAAAATTGTATCATATAACCCCTTTAATGCTTCTCAAACGTATTAGCAATAAGAGAAGATAAACTGTGGCATTTCAAATTTCTGCCATAAAAAAACCTTTATGTGTGACAGCCTGTTAAGAGTCCTACAATAGTTGTTAATGTTTACACATATCCTGTACACACGTTACATTACAATTTGACCACACATTTAATCTCAAAACCTGTTTTTGTTTCTCTACAGTTACAATTACTGTCGAGAAGATGAGGAGATCTATAAGGAGTTTTTCGACGTTGCCAATGATGTCATTCCCACCCTCCTTAAAGAAACTGTGGCTGCTGAAAGTGGAGAGGAGGCTGAAGGGACAGAAAAGGTTTTCATTTAAGAAGCTTCTAGATGCAAATTTAAAAGTCATTTACTTTGTCAGTTCATGCTTGCATGATTTTTCTGTGGAGCACAAAAGGAGATGTTTAGTAGAATGTTGGTACTGTTTTTTTCTATACAATAGATGGATGGATGGATGGATGGATGGATAGATTTCTAAAAACAACACAAAGCTATATAAAATATAAAACCATATCCTTTAATATATTACAGTATTTCAATTTTAAGTGTTACAGTTACAAGAAATGCTATAACCTGGTTTGTTGGGCATTGTTAATAATGTATGTGGTGTGACTTGAACTATTCTTTTAAATATTTTTTGATTATAGTATTAGAAACAAAGTTGTGAAGGGACATTTTCCCCCCTTTTATCCTTGTTTTTTACTCTTTCTTTTATCATAAAGGACCAGCCCAGACAGGTTGCTGCCTTATCTGCACTTCAAGACCCAGAGTGCTTTGCTCACTTATTACGGTTCTATGATGGGATCTGCAAATGGGAAGAGGGAAGTCCCACACCAGTGCTTCATGTAGGCTGGGCCACATACTTGGTGCAGTCCCTCAGTCGCTTTGATGCACAGGTAAGACCTGTCAAACTTTTCAAAGTTTTATTGGAATGTCATGTATAATCAGTTCATTTATTTGGTTGTCTCTAGATTAGACAAAAAGTGTCAATCATCACCAAAGATACAGAACCACTGGATGACGATGACCAGTCTAGTGACGACCCACGTGAAGGACGTAGACGGGGCCCGAGACGAGAATCCAAGCTAGATGAACAAGCAGGACCATCTCCTCCAGGTGCAGCCTTGCCCCCTCAAAATCCTGTGCCCAAAAAAGTGGGCGGAGAAGGGGGACGAAGACGATCCTCTGCTGGAGGTCGAGGGAAAGAAGCAGATGGCAAAAATGAGCCATCATCACCAAGTCCCACACCTTCACCTCACCAACAAACCGTAGTTTTGGGAGGGCCAGTCGTGGTTTTTCATAGCGAGAAAATGAAGGGTATGAAGGGGCTGCTCTCTGCAGCCAAGATCAACTCTAGTGCCATTAAATTGCAGCTCACTGCTCAGTCCCAAGTTCAAATGAAAAGACAAAAACCCACACCTTCTGGAGATTACACTTTGTCCTTTATGAAGCGCCCTCGCAAAACACTTTAAAGTCCCCATTAAGAATTTTGTTAATTTTCAACAGTTTGGAGCCAGAAAACAGTTATTAGGTCAATTGTGTTTTATTATTTGATAGTAATTTTATTAATTTGCCTGAATTATGTATAGACAGTTAATTACAGTAAATTATTTTGAAAAAATTCTAACAGGCCAAAGTTATTGTCTCTCTTTAAGTGTTCAGATAACATGTAACTCAACCATGTATGATTTGTTTTGCTGTCTTTCACATTGGATGCAATGGATGTTAAATGTTCTCAGTCGACATCGATTGGTTTTGTGTTTGTTTTGTTGTTTTTCACATAATTTCATAATTTGTATCAAAGTTACAGTTTCATGGAAATTGTTATTTTTGAGAGATCCAAAGTTTGGTGATTCTGTTGTAAAAACATTTTCTAAGTGTTGAAGTGTATTATCCAATAAAAAAAAAAACTTGAAGTTTGTCATCATTCATTTACAGTCTATAAGCGACCAGGTTGTTGTAAAGGGTTGATATGTGTTCATGTAAACAGCAACTATGTGATCGCCCATCGGCGTGAAGGGAGTTTTGGGCATGCGCAAACGCTGCAAAGTGTACAGCGTCTCTAAATCTGTTCAGCGGTTCCACGGGTTGAGACGGGCAGGTAAAAATGATGGGGTTAGGACACTAATAAGCGGGGTAGAATAAACGTTTTCGTTTTACATTTGAAAATATATATTTTAGTTTATCTTTTAGTAATATTTTCAGCTTTTCTGATGAAAGCGCACTATAGGAAGAGATGACCGTACTGCAACTAAAAAACTGTTCAGAAACATAAATGAATCGCACAGAGCTGCAGGTATGAATTCTATAGGAGTTTCGTTTTTGGATCCTTTGAATGATTATGATATTATTAATCGGATCGGGAGTGGGACGTACGGCGATGTTTTCAAGGCTAGAACATAACGATGACAATTTGGAATATGTTGATGCATTATGAAAGAACGCATATTGCTTTTTTTAAGAATTTATGGATATTAATTTGTCCTCTTGGTTACAATCAATTCACAATGTAACCTGCCCGACTGGATTGTTTGGTTTTCAGAAGTGATAGTATTTTTCAGCAGAATCCAAACATAACATCATTTATTACACATTTGTACACAGACTCTGACCTTTCGAATATCATGTAGCCTACGTCCACCACTAGTGCTAATAAAACATCAATTCAGACAACTTGAAATGTTGCTGCCTAGGCATTTGTTTTTTTCTCCAGGGCTAAAACAAAGTAACAAGTTTTGCCTGAATCTTTACAACCAATAAAGCTCTGTGTTGTCAGAAAATAAACAGGCAATAGTTTGTTAAAGTGGTTTCAAACATAAAAAAGTTTGTAGGCTATTGTATGAGCGAGGAGATTACAACAAAAACATTTTTGGAATGTTACAAATCTACAACAACTATGCATGTCACTCAGATATGACACAGATATGTTTTTAGCAATTTATCTGAAAAATTGATTGGGTTTCTGGTATATTCTGTCTTTAATATGTTTAGTAAAGTTGTCACACAGAAATTCCTAACACTGTCCACTCTATCATAATAAAGTGGGTGAGCAACAAGCCTTTGTTATTACATCTTACAATGCACAAAGAATCCTTTTTACCATTCTCTAGTACAACTTCTGAAGATTTATAAATATTTCATGGTGATGATTCCCAGCTGCATTTGAACTAGACAGTTTGGAAAGTCAACATTTCATTTAATGAACTTGTCAAGTGCAAATCTAAAGAAAAGCTTTAAGTTTCTGGTTAAAGTGTCGACAGACACCCGGTCCAAGTCATTGTCCCTGGTTTATGGCTACATTATTTCAGTTCCACAGCTGAACCATTAAGAGAATGTTGCACTGTTGCTTTAGTCATGACAGGAAGCCCTCTTGCATGCCAGGAAAACAACAGGAAGGCAGCTCAGTAAGTTCCAGGTTTTGTCCAGAATTGGTGGGTCTGTTATGTTTTTGAGGATCCATAAACAAATATGAAGGTCTCCTTTCCTTATTAACCCTTAATGTTTGATGGTATATAGGCCTGTTAAGAAGTGTTAATTTAAACATTTTTATGTTTGACACAAATTTTTTGTAAAGTTTGACATAAAAAATACAAAATTACATGACACATATTTAATATACACGCATACAAATTTCCAAACTGTCTTTTTATTTAATTATATTTGTATATGATTATATTTTTATAATAATTGGTTGCACTCTTAGAACGGGTATGTTAAAAACAACACATTAGTGTCCACCCATCATGTTATTTATGAAACAACACATTTTGTGTTACTTTTAACACAACTTGTGTTTTATTTGAACACAAAATGACACATAATGTGTTAAAAATACACATGTGTTAAAAGCTTAAAAAGATGCGTAAAAACATCCTTTCTAAGAGTAATTTTTACATTTTATGTTTTCATATAATTTCTTTTTCCTTCTTATTTTCTTTGTATCTTAAGTTTGTACTAATTATTTTCAACACAGCATTAGGCTAAAAAGAGATGAGCCCAGCCGTTTGGTTAAATTCACCCAGAAAATGTTTATATTTGACCCAACAATGGGTTAAAACAACCCAGCATTTTACAGTTTAAGAACGGCTGAATTAGAAGCATCAAAGTTTGATTTTACTCATTGATTTTCATTTTATTTTCTTTCGTTGGCATGGCCTTTCTCAATCAAAATTGAAGACAAAATGTTTTTTATTATATACCAATTTGTATGTTCTTTACATTATGTATAGTAGGATGATTTTATGCAGAAAACATGATTTTCACCGAGTCACAATTTTGATAAAAGCACTGGAAAAATTTAAATTTAATTATTTCTTATAGACAAATTTGCAAATGGCACAGAATAACTGGTTACTCATCATTGAATAACTAATTATTATGTGCTATTGTTATTGTCTAGAGCAGGCAATAACAACAGTTCTTGGCAGTAGCTACAAACAAGGTTACAGTGAAGGACACAGCGGGCTGCCAGTGACACTGAGATATTTGTCATTAAGGTTCTTGCCAGAAGAGCTGGCTCTTGTCCTATTTTTTATTTTTATTTTTTTACGGTTGAACTGAGAAAGTAACCTTAGATCATGACCTTAAAGTCACTTTTGCTTAGTTTGTCATCATTGTCAGATGTGCTATTGTTTTTTGAAAACCGAAAACAAACATATACATACAAAATCAATATACAGTTATGTTGTAAAGTTTTGCTCAAGCTTTAAATCAATGTCACAATCCTGCATTAGTGTACTGTTGATATTATTATTTGGATATTGACTAATTGCATCAATATACCTCAAGTGCAATCAGAGGTGCAGTTTTACAATGGGCTTATTCAGAACCATCCATTTAATACTGACATGCTTAAGTTATTGCTATGCTAAGGTATGCAAATCTGTAATCAATGTTATACTGTACTGTAAAATTAAAAGTGAAATCTGACCATATAGATCATATACAATTATGTATTTTCTTTCAGGCTAGAAACATTAAGAGCTCAGAAATGGCGGCTATTAAAGTGGTTAAACTGGATCCAGGTGTGTAATTTTGTTGTTTTGAATTGTATAGATCAATTCCTTATAATTGGTTGTGTAATTGTAAGCACTGCTTACAATTATAGTTGTAGATTACAGTCATTAGAAAATATATTTAAAAAAGCATTCCTGTCATTAATATTTACTGTTACCTTAGGCTACCTTACAATTATCCAAGATTACAATGTGCTTGTGCAGCTTTCAGTGTCAACATTTTGATGCTAATACTTTGTGTTTATTAATATTTAGTCATAACATATTTGGTATATACTGAGATATATTTCTCTCTCTCTCTCTCTCTCTCTCTCTCTCTCTCTCTCTCTCTCTCTCTCAGGTGATGATATCACCTCTATCCAGCAGGAAATTACAATGATGAAGGAGTGTAAACATAAGAACATTGTCGCCTATTACGGCACTTACCACAGGTATGTTTTTTGCTTTGCCTATTTTTCTTCAGCATCAGGGCCTACATTCCTCATTCAACAAGATGTTTTACACCTATACCGACAAAGTTGTACATTGGATATGAAGCAGAAATCCTTTTTAGACATGTTTAATAGGTTCTGCTAAATGTTACTGACATTTGTCAGCACATGCTCAAAATGACTGAGACTCCCCGAATAATATTTCAAAAGGATATATTCTCACATGCAAGCTTTCATAATGTTTATGAAATTGTTGTCATGGCTGTAGGTTATGTGTGTGTGTGTGTGTGTGTGTGTGTGTGTGTGTGTGTGTGTGTGTGTGTGTGTGTGTGTGTGTGACCAAACCACATTTTGAGGTCACAATGAGGAAACAATCTTGAATGATGTTTCTTGAAATTCTGAAGTACAGTAGGATAAAGTTATCTGTGAGGGATGGCGTTAGGAAAAAGGGAATAGAATATACAGTTTGTACAATATTACATCTATGGAATGTCCTCTCAAAACATGGAAACCAGAATGTGTGTGTGCGTGCGTGCGTGCGTGCGTGTGTGTGTGTGTGTGTGTGTGTGTGTGTGTGTGTGTGTGTGTGTGTGTGTGTGTGTGTGTGTGTGACCATGTGCTGAACTTTTTTGCATTTCAGGAACACTAAACTATGGATCTGTATGGAATACTGTGGGGGAGGATCACTGCAGGACATTTACCAGGGTATACACTGACTAACATTAGCATTCTGTACTAAGCTTGAAGGTTTATTCTTAAAGAAAGTTAATAAACTATGTAAACCTACAGTAGAATGTAAAAATTACTTTCTTACTTAGTATTTTTGTCTTGTTTTCAGTACAAATATTTAAAAATTCTTAAATTTAGATATTTTTTTGATGAGCAAAATTATCTAAGGGAAAATTAAGTCTAGTTTTTAGACAAAAAATATAAAATTTAAGTGAATTTGTCCTTAAAACAAGCAAAAATATTTGCCAATGGGGTGAGAAATATTTTCTTGAATTAGGTGTTTAAGAAAAACGTAAACATATTTTTAGATTTTTTTCTTACCCCATTGGCAGATGTTTTTGCTTGTTTTAAGCACAAATTATCTTAAATTTGATATTTATCTAAAAATTAAAATTATTTTCTTAGGTCATTTTGCTCATCAAGAAAATACATATTGATTTAAGACTTTTTAGATATTTGTATTGAAAACAAGACAAAAATACTATGTAAGAAAGTCATTTTTTCCTGTGTTTTTTCAGAATAACTATAGGTCTGTTAACACATGACTGCCTTCATTGACAGTGTTAATAAAATTTAGATTTTTTTTCTCTTAGTAAAATGGACCAAACCATTAAGTCACACTGCACTACCCAAATTCTTGTCCAATCAAATACTCTTTAATGCCACCTGCAATGTACTAGCATGTAACAAATCTTGATTGATGGCTATTATGTAACCAAGTAACACTGAAGTCAGTTCTGTGTTATTTGACCTCTTTAACACAACAGTGGCACAGTTTTATTAGTATCATTTCCTTTTAACTTCAGTGGTTCTCGGTTCTGGTCCTGGGGGCCCATTGCTCTGCACATTTTGTATGTCTCTCTTATCTGACATACAAAACCGTTCAATTCAATAAGATCTCTGCTAATGCTAATCTCTGCTGAGGATTTGAATCAGCTGTGTTAAATGGGGGAGACATGCTAGATGTGCGGAGCAAGGGGGCTCCGGAACCGGGATTGAGAGCCACTGTTTAAAGCACACAGCAATGTAGCCATTGTTGGATGTACACTGCTGATGTAAACTCGCCTAAAGGATTATTAGGAACACCATACCAATACTGTGTTTGACCCCCTTTCACCTTCAGAACTGCCTTAATTCTATTTGGCATTGATTCAACAAGGTGCTGAAAGCATTATTTAGAAATGTTGGCTCATATTGATAGGATAGCATCTTGCAGTTGATGGAGATTTGTAGGATGAACATCCAGGGCACAAAGCTCCCGTTCCACCAAATCCCAAAGATGCTCTATTGGGTTGAGATCTGGTGACTGTGGGGGCCATTTTAGTACAGTGAACTCAGGAAACCTTATCCTGCCTTATCCTGCTGGTAGTAGGCATCAGAGGATAGGTACATGGTGGTCATAAAGGGATGGACATGGTCAGAAACAATGCTCAGGTAGGCCGGGGCATTTAAACGATGCCCAATTGGCACTAAGGGGCCTAAAGTGTGCCAAGAAAACATCCCCCACACCATAACACCACCAGCCTGCACAGTTGTAACAAGGCACGATGGATCCACGTTCTCATTCTGCTTACACCAAATTCTGACTCTACTATCTGAATGTCTCAACAGAAATTGAGACTCATCAGACCAGGCACATTTTTCGAGTCATCAACTGTCCAATTTTGGTGAGCTCGTGCAAATTGTAGCCTCTTTTTTCCTATTTGTAGTGGAGATGAGTGGTACCCGGTGGGGTCTTTTGCTGTTGTAGCCCATCCGCCTCAAGGTTGTGTGTGTTGTGGCTTTACAAATGCTTTGCTGCATTCCTCGTTGTAACTAGTGGTTATTTCAGTCAAAGTTGCTCTTCTATCAGCTTGAATCAGTCGACCCATTCTCCTCTGACCTCTAGCATCAACAAGGCATTTTCGCCCACAGGACTGCCGCATAATGGATGTTTTTTCCTTTTCACACCATTTTTTGAAAACCCTAGAAATGGTTGTGCGTGAAAATCCCAGTAACTGAGCAGATTGTGAAATGCTCAGACCGGCCCGTCTGGCACCAACAACCATGCCACGCTCAAAATAGCTTAAATCACCTTTCTTTTCCATTCTGACACACAGTTTGGAGTTCAGGAGATTGTCTTCACCAGGACCACACCCCTAAATGCATTGAAGCAACTGCCATGTTGATTCGATAATTGCATTAATGAGAAATTGAACAGGTGTTCCTAATGGTCCTTTGGGTGAGTGTATATACTGTATGGGTACCACCTGGTGGTACTCATTTAAACACCAGCAGTGTACATTTGGCACTGGTGGTTTTGCTGTGTATTAAAGGGTTGAATGTATTTCTGCATTTATTCTCTGAGGGTAAGTTAAATCTTGAAATAAAGTCTTTAAATGTTCATCACAGTAACTGGCCCTTTAAAGGAAAAACAGATAGCTTACATTTGCCGGGAAACACTCCAGGTGAGGCTAGTAAACTTTTAACAGCATCTTATTGGCTTATATTTCTCAGAATTACTGTACATAATAGCCTATGTCATTTTCTGAGTGAACTGCTGTTCTTGTCTTACTCAGGGTTTGAACCATCTCCACGAGACAGGCAAAATACACAGAGATATTAAGGTAGATGCAACTTATCTGTTCTGGTTACACAATGTAGTGGGTAACTGGGGACTTATGTCAGAAGTAAATAAATAGTAAATGTCTTCTGATATAGGGAGCTAACATTCTTCTTACCGATCGAGGAGATGTCAGATTGGGTAAGTATACCGTATATGTGTGCTTTAACACTAAACTATAGATGTCGGTGTCATGCACACACAAATATTTCTTTCTGCCATATATATTTACGTATCCTCTCTCTCTCTCTCTATCTATTAATCTATCTAGCTGATTTTGGAGTTGCTGCTGAAATTAGTGCCTCTGTTGCCAAGAGAAAGTCCTTCATAGGAACTCCCTACTGGTGAGCCGTCTGGACAGATTTGCCCTTGATCTGACCAAAATTACAGAATGATTACGGATTGGTCTTGATTGTCTTGATTTAAAGCAACAAGCATGCAGTTTTTACTGTGAAACGTGCTGGCTTCTTTACTACACAAATATAGTCCTTCAAAATTCCACTTATATACTATGCTTGCTCTGTGGATTTTAAGCCAAGTTCAAGATTCAGACTGATACGGCAAAATGTTTTTCATTTGGAATATAATTCCCTCTTTTCAATGAATAAGTTATCCTATTACATTATACTGACAATACTGAAAGACACTGTCAAGAAAAGTACATCAGATGTTTTATTGTTGTGTTAGGATGGCCCCTGAGGTGGCAGCAGTTGAGAAGAAGGGTGGATATAACCACCTGTGTGACATCTGGGCAGTGGGAATCACAGCCATCGAGCTGGCAGAGTTACAACCTCCGATGTTTGACCTTCACCCCATGCGGTACAAATAACATTAACTTTATTTATGAGAACAGCAAATACGTTTTGAATATTTATGTAACATTAAACATTGTTGGGCTGATGTTTAGTTTTCTGTTGTAGTGCTCTTATGTTGATGTCCAAAAGCAGCTTCCAGCCTCCCAAGCTAAAAGACAAGAGCAAATGGTGAGGTTAAAAGGGGTACATTTTTTAATACTTAAACCATATATTAAGAAATGTGATTATTATGGTAATAAGTATTAAGATTTGACCTGATTGCTGGGATGTTTGCTTGCAGGTCTGCAGGTTTTCATAGCTTTGTGAAGATGAGTTTGATCAAAAGTCCTCGCAAGAGACCAACAGCTGAAACTCTCCTGCAGGTGATACAGATTTATCAATGTCTTTGGTAAAATAGGTCTTTCTGGGTCAGCAGATACATTTATACTTCAAATGTCATCTAGCTGTTAAAAGATCCCTGTCTTTCTGTGTTTTTGAAGCTTTGATTGTGTTTACAGTGTGCAACATAACATGTGTTCATGTTTCACGTGTTAAAAAATGCTGTATTTTTCACACAATTTACTTATCTGTATACTGTAGCTCTGTAGTCACTGTCCTCAAAAAGGGCTGATGTATAATGTCCCTCCTTCAGAAATACTTATTGAATGCTGCTTGTGTAGTTTGTTTAGTGTGTTGTAATTCGATAGCAGCTTAGCTTGCCATTAGCTTAATTGGCGACTGACGTATTCCTGTCGGTGGAGTTTAGTAAAAAAAAACTGTTCTCATGACGTCATTAAAGCAGGAAGAAGAGGGCTCTAGTCCAAACCGGCCGTTCGCTGTAGGCTTTGAAAGGCGAATTCTGTTAAAGAAAATATCGCCTGGCAGTGAACTTTCAACTTTATCATTTTACAGGTATTATTTATACTATTATAGCAACATTACACACTAACTAGGGTTTAAAAAATGGGATCAGAAAGAACGTGACTTTTGCGTAAGTTTTGCGTGTTATCAAAAGGTTTAAGTACAACCAGACAGTCATTATTGCAAAAGCACTCAACAGTGTGGACCTCAATATGAACAGCTGACTTTTTTGTAAAACATGACATTGTTAAAGTAGCTCAGAAGTTAAGTCCAATATCCAGAGTCTTGGTTTTTGTTAACTGCTGGATGGAGTTCTCTATGGTCTCGTAGACACTGCAAACTTTCGGGAGTGACAACCGCATTTAAATGCGGAAGTGAATCCCCTAAATGTTCGCTTCATGTCTGTACGGAACAAGACTCGCTCACGAAAATGTGATGATTGACACAGAAATAACCATAGCAACGTTCTGCCGTCTCGCGTGCTCATCACTCACAGCTTTGACCAAAATAATTTAATAGCATTGTGTTTTGCAATAAACCATGTCTTGGCATTGTGTATTGTATGCTTTTGTGAGACTGCTTCACAGGGCGCTTTTGTCTTGCAGTGTTGCCAGGTCCTTGTCTTACTTGTACGTAAATACAGTTTTGGGGCTTAACCATTTATGGCTTTTGGCTCATGAAGCAATCAAGTTTTTGGTGTTAATAAAGTGTGAAGGTGCTGGTCCCAATATTTTGATCTTTGAGGTAAAGCAATTAGATTTATTTCAGTTTATTATTGGATTTTTCTTGTTCGCTGTTTTTTAGTGTAAGATCTGGCAACACTAGTCAGCAAAAGCTCGTGCCTCTCTTATCTCTTTCCTCGCCATTGATAAGTTATCTCGTCAATTGACCTTTCGCCGGCCCCTCCCCCAAAACGGCCATTGTCCAATCACACATCACAGCAAGCGTTACTATGCGAGCACCTCCGACAAACATTCACGCCCGCAGCGTTTGTGAGCGGTGCATACAATGGATAAAACAGTGTGGACTGCCCCATTCAGTTAAATGTGTCGAACATTTACGAAGCATAAATACGTCTGCACAAAGGTAAGGCTTACAGCTAACTAGTTACAGTGTGGTCTAGATCTACTAACTAGGGGCAAGAACACAAATTGGACCAAAGTTATGATTACCATGAATATAACTGCCAGAATGTTAACCTACTCTCTATGCTAAATTTAATGAGTTATTTTGCCAACATTAGTTAACATGTTAGCTAACGCTAGCTACGTTAGCTGCTGTTGTGTTGGGACTTTCAGCTCCCCAACTTTATTTTTCGTCAGTTTACGACAAAGTCGAACATAGCCCCCTTAACAATCAACTTTAAATAATTTGTTTTATCTTTCATGTAGCATTTTATGAACGGAAAACCTACCCCTGAGTTTCCCAATCCCGTAAATGCTGTGCAATTTTATTATATTATAAGTTTTATTTATTATATTATCTGTCCTGCAACTTTTAAGACAAAACAATTTCCTATTTGTGAAATCTATCACCATAAATAAAACATTATGATTCTCAAAACGGCTATCCTCAAAACAACAGACAGAGAAATGTTAGTTAGCTTTGAATGGCTTTGAAACACACGTAGGTTTAGCTAGCCAACATACCCTTGTATTTGAACAAAATAGCTACTCGCAATAGACATTAATAGACTATACCATATGAAAGATAACTTACTCGGCAGTGCAAGAGCATGACTGGTCCACAAGGCTGTGCTGATTGCATTTGAGTTACAGGTCATGTGGTTTCTCATTTCTTGCGTGAGACCGGTAAGCATTAGCCTCGATAGTAGTCGTGTCTCCTTCATTGCATATTTTTATTTTTTGAATATATCCCTCCACTGCATACTGTAACCCCTTTTGCCTCGATCTGGAGGAAATCGCGGCGGTATTGCGCCAAAAAATATCACTGACACGCACGGGTATATCGCTTTCCGCCATGGCAATCTGTCGCGCTGGTCATTTGTTTGTCGGAAGTAGCAACAGTAACTAAGTGGGGCGGGGCTCGGCGAAAGGCTAATTAAGAGAAAACGCTTTTCTGCCAATGACGCTTCCCTGATGAGTTTTTACAGCAATCTATATTTCCGCTATTATCCACTAGGTGGCGCTCTTACCCAACCTATACAACACTTAATCATCCACTGATACAAAAGCAGTAAAAACTGTGTATGTTTTGATCATCGTTCTGAATCTGATCTCTAACAAAGTCCTTTACAAATCTGCAGTTATCTCAAATAATTTTTTTTGTTTGTTTGTTTGAAAGCAGAGGGTCTGATATTTCATTTGATATATTGTATGTTTATATATTTATTGAATAAAAATTTCTGGAAGTCATTAAACTTTTGTGAAAATCATAAAAATTGTTGGTGCTGGCTTTTAAAACATTTGACTTAAATGTGTCTTGTGATCTTAAAAATCTTAGTCTGGAGGTGTATGTTTAAATGTTTAAAATTACTTTGTAGACAAAAATATATGTGTTGTGCCAAACATGTACATTTCTTTCATTAATACACTAAAACGTTTTAAATATATATATATTTTTTAATCTTAGGGTGAAACTAAGTGATAACATTTTGCTAATTCTAGTCAAAGCTGCATATGATAAAATATAACAGAATTTCGGTTTATTTTGGATGCTTTTAGTTCTAACACAACACAATTCCTATAGCTAAACTGAGTTTATTCTATAATTTGGAAAAAATATGGAGTGTTTTAAAACATTTGACTGGTAGTATATATTGTGCATATTTTTCAAAATTATTTATCAGATCAATTACAGTCTTACTCACTTCGTACAAATCTGCCTAGCCTAAGATATATTTTCTAATAGGTCAAGGCCATTAAAGTGCTTGTAAAGCTTTGAAATAACAGATTTTTTACATGATCACTTGTTTGTTAAATTGGTTTGCTCAAAGCTGTTTGTCTTTTTATGTAATACTTCAAAATATTGGGTCCTTGAGTATTTTAATAATCGCCTACAATTGTGAAGTAAAAAGTTTTATGGTTCTGTTTCTTTCTCAGCACCCATTTGTAACACAGCTATTGACCAGAAAATTGATGATTGAGTTGCTGGACATGGTAAATAATCCAGACCTCCACCATTATATCAGCCCAGAAGAAAATGAAGATGTGAGTAAAATCCTGAATGTTTGCTTGTTTGTTTATGGCAGTTCATTTTTTATAGTTAATTACATGTTTACATGTATTCAAATGAAAATAAGGCTACTTAAAGGCCTTGTGAGCTTTAAAATGAATAATTCACCCATGATTGAGTTCTCTACTAACTCTTATGTTGTTCCAAATCCTTAACTTGAATGAAATCCATTATTCTGTACACTGTAAACAGGGAGTTTTTGAAAAATTACATGAGCTGTTTTCCGTAAAATAAATGTAAATAGAACTCCACAAAGACAAAAAAAAGTTTTACTTGCTTTCAAAGTTAGGCATCACCAACAATTTACTACTAATACATTTGTAATCCTTCTTTTTACAATGTCAGAAGTACAAAAGCTGTCACTGGGTCGTTACCCTTAAAAATGTCCTAATACAGTAAGGTATGTACCATTTATGTACCTTTGAGGTACTAATGTGCCCTCTTTAGGTGGAAATGTGTAGTTTTGAAAAGGTACCACTACAGTGACAACTCTTGTAGTTTTCTTTATGAGAGTGTATTGTGAAATCAAGGTAGCATAAGATATAAGATTGTTTGGGAACTGAGTACAATGCCTTTTTAATGTGCATGCCAGAATTAAAGTTTTGTGCAAAACTTTTTTCATTTACAGTATTTTTGGTATATATGTGTATTACAGACAAATAATTCAGCTCCAGATAAAATCCAGTCTGAAGTGAAACATTTGCCAGTGGAGAGGAGTTTATCTGAAAAACAGTGTAAGTGTAATTTTTTTCCTTTATTCCTACACAACACAATTAAAAATTATGATTAACACAGTATTCAGATGTTAAAATTTTATTACTATGTTTCATTATTATTCATGAATGATTAGTCAGACACAATTTTAATCATACATGATAATCATACACTGATAATATTAAAGCCGCTCTATACATTTTCGGCGTTTTTGTCAAACAGCGACCCCTAGAGTCGCTGGAGAATACTTGCAACTGTCGTAATTTCCCACTCTAGTACACCTCTGAAGATAATGACCTGGGCTGCGTTCCCCGAAACCTTCTTAGCTCTACGTCGTTCTTAAGTTGTACCTTAAGCTGTACCTTATCGTTAATACGTGTTTCCCGAAACGTTCTTAGTTACGTATCACTTCTGTAAGTCGTTCGTTCGGAAGGTCGGTCTGGAGCACTCTTAGCTATACCTTATCCCACTTGACTCCGCTAGGGGCCATAACTGTGATAAAAGCTTGTGTATATTGCAGTCTATATAACTAAATATCTGTTAAAAAAAGTTGAAGTACACTCCGTGTTAAATTAGGCATTTTTTATTTAAAGAATAAAACATTCACATAATTAGACATAATTACACTGATGGTTGTTAGATTTTTAATTGTTTTCCCAAAGTAACATCAGCTTCAAACTATTATTACAGGCTAAAGAAACTATTAAAAAAACAGTTTGGGTAAAGGAGTTGGTGAAACTATGGCAGGTAGCTATACAGCGAATCTTACTTTCAAATCCGTTAAATCTTTAGTTTACCGGCTATTTTAGCCGCAATAAAACAAATCAGGTAAAATCGCATGCCACGGGAGCACATTCATCACAAAATCATAATTGTTGATTTTCCTAAATATTATTATTGATGTTAGGTCGACTTTGCATCAAAGTTTTTAATGTTAGGCAGCTGCATGCCATATTCTTTATAAACATTCAAAAGAAACTGCTCCACTTGATTATTGCTTGTATAAGGTCAACAAATTTCAACATTAAAACTAATCAAAGCTAAAATCTAAAGCAATCATAATATATATTTATATATCACATATTTTATGTTATACAGTATTTAAGATAAACAGACAGGCGCGGCTCCAGAAATGCGTCCATTAAGCATTATCCGCATTGTAAACCGCTTGCGCATCCACTGTCCAAGCACATAAACGCGTGAACTAATGAACAACAATTTGTTTTTATATATTTTAAGTGTAATGCCAAGCCAGGTGGCTTGCACGACCCACCTTATTCCCCTGTGCAACGCATTTATTGGGAAATTATCCTTTAAAGTGAAGGAATAATGGATGCATTGGAGCAGTTTATGCATTATACTTTAAGACATGAAGTTGCGAGTTTTGCATGGGTTTGATATAAAATAAAATATACAAGGTTTATATTTAGTTGTTTGCAATTTGAAATATTTTTACCAGATATTCCTAATAAATGCAACTTGAACTATTTCTGAAATGTTTCTTTAATAAATAACACCGCTCTCTCATAACGCAGCGAAGTACATAAAGTGAACAATTGATTGTCGAGCAATCGATATCAACCTATTCAGCACCATCGCCATGGACAGCACCTGGTAACGTCGTACGTAAGAAAGTATACCTTAAGAAACCCGCTAAGGTACAGTTCGGGAAACGCCTAGAAAAGGTAAACCTGTAGTTAAGGTTTAACTTAAGAGTCTTCGTAGCGCGCTAAGAGAGAACGTTGTCGGGAAACGCAGCCCAGGTAATGTTTCACAATTTCATACAAATATTAGGCTACTGCATAGTCTACTAAACTACAGATGATGGTAATAGCATAATAAGAAGTTACAACATTACAACAACATACAACATAGACCGCAAACAATTTTACAAATAAGAGATTTATTTACTAGTCCATCAACAAGATCGCCAGATCAGCATCCCTGTTGCATCCAGTGCTGTCTTTTAGCTCTCGCCAACGAGTAAAAACCTGACCGAGTGGGACTCTTGTCCGGTTCCTAATGCGGTCAGATTCTCTTTTCCTTTTCCTACTCTCTTCCGAAAGCGTTTTCTTAACTTTTAAATAGTTTAGCCTCACGTCTCAAATTCACGCATGCAGTTGTTGTTATAGGCTTGATCGACTTCATGCAGCGCTGCAAGAACCGACAGCCGGATGACATCAAAGTGCCGTCTCGGATCATTCTCGCGGTACTTTGACGTCATCCGGCGGTCGGTTCTTGCAGCGCCGCACGAAGTCGAACAAGCCTAACGTGTGTGACGTCATTGCCGTAAAGCAAGTCATGACTCTCGCGAGATTTGTCAGGGGCGGTTCTCTCAAGCTTGCATTGCTGGTTTTGCTAGTGGCGTCCTCCCCTAGCTTCAACAGGAGGATGATTCGCCCTACTATGACTTTGTTTACCACCGAAATAACTTTGAAGTTGTTATATTAAGGTAAAATAACTGCATAGTGTGTCTTTAAGATAAATAAGATAAAATGTACTGCCTATGACTTTAAAGTATTTAATTCATTTTAGTACAGATAGAATAGAACAAACAGGATATGATATCATATTCTAAAAATGTGATGTGTTATGTGGGTGTGTTTTCATTTTATCCGTACATTTTTTAAAGTTCATCTTCATTGACATGGCTAAGTTTCTGAATCTTACTGTATGTTATGCGATGCAGCTATAACAAGATGCCCATTGAGCACAGCTTAGCGACTCATAGTACTGGTACTGTTTAACACAGGCCTATGGCATGCATGTGCTTCTGTAGCCCCCACACTTACTCACAAAAACTGGACCCAATGGTCATTTCTTATGCAAAACGGAGAGTGTACGTGTGTGTTATGGTGTGGAAAGTCAGTGCCACAGTAACTAAGAAGCCATTGTCATGCATCCTGTCTGTAACAGGACATTACAGCATTCACAGGCTTAGGCAGATAAATAGAAAGAGAAATAGTTGTTGTGCAAAAAAATGCAGACAAGGAGACAAGCCTGGGCTATACTTTGTGTAATTGTCATACATGTAGACTGAAAACTATCATATGTGACTAAAAACTATTAAAAGCATTAAGCGACATGTACACTTACCTCAATAGTGCAGCAAAGCACACAATTAAGAAGATTTTGATTTTGTGTATATATCTCCAGTATTTTCTGTTTGTATCTTAATAAGAAGAAAGAAGAATAAATATGGATGGACATTAAGGGCCCTATTTTAACCATCTAAGCGCATTGTCTAAAGAGCACGGCGCTTGGTCTAAACGGGCGTGTCCGAACCCACTTTTGCTAATTTAACGATGGGAAAATGGTTTATGCACCAAGTGCATGGCCTAAAAGGGTTGTTCCTATTCTCCTGATGAGTAACGGGTGTGTTATGGGTGTAACGTGCAATAAACCAATGAGAGTCTCAGCTCTAATTCCCTTTAAAAGCCAATTGGGCCTTGTGCCATGCCTAATCCCTATTTAGAAAGCGGAATTTGTAAACTGAAAAATTAAGCGGAGGAAGAAGACCACCAAGTTTAAGATTAATGTTAAAAAATTGTGTTATTTTTATTTGTATTGAAATTATTATTTTTTGGATTAAAATCTTTAAAATTCGTTTTCTTTCAGTCATGGAAGTAAAAATAGCAGGCTTTTAATTGCTGTAAATGTATTAATATCCTACATAACCATTGTAATCTGATAAAAAAATTGCAAATATGCAAGAAAAGGTTTGTAGCCTACTCTGAAAATACAAAAAAGAGATAAAGAATTTACAAACACGCGCAGAGCCGTTTCAGCACTCAGACAGCGCCATGAGTTTTTTAAAGCATTACTTAAGAAAGGTTCTCATCTCACCATATCCACAGGTACAGACTCATCATATACAATACATCCACGGGGTAGCATTTAAAAAACATTTAAAAACAGATGCATTTGTTTAAAGCAAAGCATTTATTTACTTACCAGGCTGCAGGTGAAGCAGCTCTTTACGCCTTCTAACGTCTCATAATCGGTCCTCATTTATGTCCAAGAGATTCAAATATAATCTTTTACATTTTAATCCTTTCATATTTAAAAGCTTTTTTTGCACTGCTGCAAACATGCGTTGTCGTCCCGTTTATAGGTGCATATTTCTAACGCGCTCATTAAATAACAAAAAACACTATTGCACCATAGACTTTAGACCCGGTTTTAGCTGATCAATGGCGTAGTCTATTTTAGTTGCCTCAAAATAGCAACGTGCCAACAATGCGCCTGAACACACTTGTTTTTAGACCAGAATGCCCATTGGGCACAAATGGATTTACTATTTAAACAACATGGCGCTAAACGTGAAAATGATTGCGCTGGGTTGAAACTAGCAAAAGACACTTGCGTCGTGCATTGCGCTGCATCGCGCCGGGTATACGATAGGCCCCTAAAACTTTGCTAAAACAACACAGCTGGCCAAAGATGTGTATAGATATATCAACATGAACTTCTAATTTTGTTCTCTAACACTAAACACTGTCCACATTTCTGTCATGTACTTTCGCATTCGAAAATAAGCTGGATAGTACCATCTAGTTACACATTTGCACACCGACTACATATATTATGTACATGTAGAGCTGGACTTTAAAGTAAAGTGCTGCCTATATTTGTTTATTTCAGTTGACCTGGTAAAGTTTACCCCTCCAAGGAGAAAAGAGACTGAACCCTACCCTGACATGGTTAGTTTGATTTCTCTGACTTATAATTTTAAGACTTGAGAGCTATTTGGTGTGTTGCATATACATTGAAGCATTTAACAGACTCTTTTATCCAAAGTAAAGATTTCTTCAAAATAACAAAGGACTATTTGTCTCTTTTGGGTCCAAGGGCTTTAAAGGTCCAGTTTTTTTGTGTTTTTGAAGCTTTGATTGTGTTTACAGTGCGCGATATAACATGTGTTCATGTTTCACGTGTAAAAAAACGCAGTGTTTCTCACACAATTGACTTATTTGTATGTTGCTGTTTTCACTGTCCGCAAAATGGGCTGATGTCTTTCTTGTTTTATGAAGTCCCTCCTTGAGAAATACGTAACGAGTTCTGATTGTGTAGCTTGTTTAGTGTGTTATGATTTGACAGCAGCTTAGCTTGCCGTTAGCTTAGCTGGCGACTGATGTATTCCTGTGGGCGAAGGCTAGTCAAAAGACTGTTATACTGACGTCATTAAAGCAGGAAATAGAGGGCTATAGTCCAAACCAGCTGTTCGCTGTAGGCTTTGAAAGGCGAATTCTGTTAAAGAAAATATATCGCCTGTGGATTTGACCTTTATCATTTTACAGGTATTATTTATGCTATTATTACAACATTACACACTAACTAGGGTTTAAAAATGGTATCAGAAAGAATGTGACCTTTAATATCTGCATCCAGGCAGAAAAACAACAAACCAACCAAATACTGATCATGTAATATTTTGTCTGCATTAGATAGTTATGAGAAACAGTATAAAAAAACATTTGTGTTATTGACAGTCATAAAAATAGCTGTTGATGTTCCTAGGGTTCTTACGATGATTGGAGCATATCTGGAGATGAACCAGAATCACCGTAAGTGTCAATTAATTCATTTAATTAGACTGTAATTTCAGTGCATGTTTTAAAAAATTATTGTGATTGCAATTAACTATGTATTTGGATGATATTAATTGCTGCAGGGGTCTGCTGGAAAGTGTGGAAGAGGAGTTACAGCAGAGGTGAGGCACTCCTGCAATAGTGTAATCTGATAGAGTTCCATCTACTGATGAATTTTCCTTTTTCAGTGAACTGTGGCTTTAAAGGCGGAGTCCACGATGTTTGAAAAACGCGTTGGAAAAGGAGACGGGCCGACTACCAAAACACACTTATAGCCAATCAAATCAAATCAAATGCCTGGGTTGCGTATGTGTGGGGCGGGTCTATCAACAGAAGGTCCAGATTATTGGGGTAGGGGCGTGTTTGTTTGGGTGATTTCAAATATCAACATTGGCTTTCAAACGTCGTGGACTCCGCCTTTAAGGTCTATTTCAAGTTTATGATTGACAAGTTATTTGTTAAAAATGTCAAATGGTCTCGGATATTTAGACCACATTGTACTGCACAACAAGATCACTGTACAATCAAGTTTTTTGTGCATTGATATTTCTTCTGTCTTGTACTGAATACATTTTCTTTGTATTTTAGGAGTTTAACAGTTAAAAGACTCTCCTATTTTGAGGTATGGTATAGACATTAAGAAACAAATTGAAGAGCGAATTAAAATGTATTATTAGTAGGGCTGTAAAAAATTAATCGCGTTGATCACAAAAATAGTGCATACAAAATAAAAGTTTGTTTTTGCATAATATATATATATACAAAATAATTACACACAGTGCACACACATATATTATGCAGATATATGTAATATGTATATGTATATATGTGATATATGTAATGTTTGAGTATTAGAATCTACTCAAACAAAGTGAGTGCAAATTGTACAAAAGATTCTATAGGTTGTTTTTACAGTGGGTAGTGAAGGAGGGAAGGAGGGGCGGGATAAACATCACAACAACCAACCGTTGCATCATTCAATGACTAATAAACAAAGCAGAAGTATCATAGCAATTAAAGTGCTCAGCTGAAAAAAGCTGGCAGTCTGTGTCTGCCTGGCGTTTTCAGCCGGGTTAAAAGCTTTGGTGTGCACGCTCCCTAATCACGATTAATCTTTTGACAGTCTTAATTATTAGATAATAATTTATGTTAATATATATAAATAATTTCTGGTATTTTAATAGTGGGGTACGAGAAAGAGTGGACTGTTCAGCCCACCACCTTTATCCGGTGTGGCATCACTTCCTCCTTTGAGTTCTTTAGATCTAGAGGACAAAGACCTGACACTTCGACCCAGTGCTACTTTGTGCCCTGAAACTGCACTGCGTCCAAAATCAGGTATTACTACACAGTACAAAATATTCACATTACAGATAAAATACCAAACTTTTCAACATTTCGTTTAATTCCTTTTTGCAGTGCTGTTAAGATGTTCAGGAAGCCAGGATGTGCGAAAATGGTGCAGTGACCCCAGTGTCGCTGATGAGAAAGATACACAAGAACATCAGAGAACTCGTACACAAACTCTTAGCAGAGACACGCCTCTTTCTCCAGAATGGAGCACCATGAGAAAGAAAACAGAAGACTCTGTAAGTTACGAAGTATTGCATGTAACAAAATCAGATCAAATTGTACATAGAAGAATTGTACCCAATTCTTGGGTATCTATGTGAATTATTATCAACAAAAATTTTACTTAATCCATCCATGTTTAAAGTGCCCATATTATGAAAAACTCACTTTTTCTGGGTTTTGGGGTGTTAATTTGTATCTCTGATGCTCCCACACGCATACAGACTTGGAAAAAAATCCATCCATGCTGTTTTGAGTGAGATACAGGTTTCTGAATGTCCTCTGCCTTGAGTCTCAGATTGCGCGAGTTCAAACTCAGCTCCGTTGTGACGTAACTAGCCGTTTCGTCACATTCAGTTTGAATTTTCCCACCCACCACCCCACTCGCAGGTCTCCACCCACCAGGGAGCTAGAGAGAGCACAGAGCAGTCAGTCACTTCGCTGATACCCTGCTGTTCCCTTTCAGTCGGTCACTACGACATCACGTCGTGACCGACGAATTGGGAACTCGCTTAGAGAGACCAATCTGCTTCGAATACTACTAAAACGCCAATGAACTTGGCATTGAGATATTTGCATAATGCTGGCGCCGCCCCGCCAGGTGCGTATATAAGGAGCACGTGCAAATAGGGAAATCAGCTTTTTATCGCTTCGAAAGCCGGCTTTATCTGACTGAGAAGCTACTCTCTGCTCTTCTGGGAACGGTTGCTGAAGTTGATTGACAAGCAGTACTAACACAGCGGACGCTCGCAGTATTCCACTGCTCTGCATATTTTTTGTTTTGAGTTTAGTGTGTGCGTTGCCTTTCCCTGTGCGCATCATCAGCTGAGCACCTAAAGAGTGATTTCCCTAAAAGAGTGATACGTGAGAGCTCTGTGTCTTTTTAAAGACAGCCACTCTCTCGTATATTCGGAGATCAGCGTCCTTTTCAGTATTGCTTTTCGTCCGTGCGATCTTGGATGTGAGAGGTATAAGGGTTCCAGTTACGGTCACGAGCGCTGTCTTCATGCTTGGGCATCAAGCACTCTGAGGCTGCGTTCGTGGAGAGTTTTTGTTCTCTCTGTGAGAGCATAACCCTCTTGGATTGCGGAGACTACTGACGTTTCTACGGGAATGCTGTCCGCGCCTTTGCAGTGCTGACACCGCCATGGTGCGGCTGTCAAGCGCTCGCATGACGCTCTTCGCATCACTACGCGGAGTAGGACGGAGGATGCGTCCTCCACCTACCGGCCTTTCCTCCTCAGCCGGTTGAGGCTCCGGTGGAGACGGCAGAGTCGTGTTCTACGATTTCTGCCGAAGATGGCGGCCGTGCCCGCTCGAGTGGCGGAAACGGTAGAGTTGGAGAGGTTAACCCCTCTCCGCCTGAACCGTACCGCCCACGTGATTGGTATTTCGGAGCTGCTCGGGCCTCTCGGTCCTCTGCTCCTGTGCCTTTCTTCCCGACGGCACGAAGAGCTGACGTGATTTGCGGCCATCCGGCCGTTCAGCTTCAGCTTTCACCCCTCACCTCCCTCACCAATGGAGCCGCTAAGGGCAGGGACCCTTCAGTGGAGCGGGGGGTTGCGATGCAGCTGCGTTCCTGGAGGGACCACCCAACCCTTCCCTCCCGTGTTTGTAGACAGTCGTCCGGTTACGGGCGCTGTCCGTCAGGCATGCGGAGAGGCGGCTTCAGCCCTGCACGCAATAACGTTGCTACGGGTTCACCAAGGATTTACGAGGGAGGCCGCGACCTTCAGTCGTGCGATGTTCACGACAGTGGTTCAAGATCGCCACCTTTGGCTGTGTCTGGCTGACGGACGCAGGCGAGAACAACTTCTTGAATGCTCCTGTCTCACAGACCGGCCTCTTCGGCGAGGCCGTGGAGTCGTACAGCTCCGCTGCGCAGACTGAGGCGATCTCTGAGGTCATGCCCCGGCGAAGGAGAGCCGCCCTTGGTAAAAACCACCACGCCGGCTCCTCAGTCTGCCTCTCGCCGTCGGCGTCCTGCGGCGACCACCTCCGTTCCCCTCCTCGGACCCCATCTCGGCAGCGTGGGGGAACCGGTCGTCAGCAGCTCGCCCCGCCCGCTTAGCCGCTTCCCGTGAAATCGGGAGTTTAAGTGGCCAGTAAGCGGGCGACCTGGATTGGCAGAGGATCACTCTTCAGGAGACGGCGATTCGCTCCTTCCCCCGATAGAGGGTCGGGTGGAAAATTCTTGGTTTGCATATGTTCCACCGGCTGTTTAGCCGGTACCCACTAACCACACATAGAGTGCATTCCTCTTCCCTCTCCAGGTCTCCAGAGGATCGAGAGAGCCGTGAGCGGGCACACACCAGCTCACCCTACCTCTCCTCTATCGCCAGCGGGTGTTCTGAGGAGTCCGAGCCCTCCACTCAGGAGACCGGACCACCAGCACCCTCATCGGAGTCTGCGCTCTCCGCAGAGGAGACCAGACGACCGTCACCTTCAGCGGGCTCAGGTCAGTGTCACACACACATACTGTAGATGCTTATGCTGTCACAGCAGACGCACCGGCAGTCTCACCTGTCTCGCTTCGCTGCCCCACCGCGGGTACTTTGGTAGTGTCGTTAATTCTCCTCGTACGGTGCCTGGGTGCTTGGCTTCAGTTCCCAGCCCGTTCGTTGAGTTTTACGCACGATCCGCCTCGGTTAAGAAATACAATTACCGGCACAACCCCTAAATTCTTGGGCTTTCGTTTCACTATAGTGAAAGTGTCCGATGCACATGTACTGCGTGCATAAGTCGATGTCCTGCTGGCGAAGGATGTTCGAGCCGGTCCCTCTTACCGAGATGATGATATGATGATAGGGTTTTTCCAGCCTTATCTCATAGTACCCAAAATACGCGGTGGGTTACGATCTATTTGATTTACACACCGGCTCTACAAAGGTGGTCTTTTTTTGGATGATAACGCCGAGGCTCGTATTTCAATATTCAGATCGGTTGCAGCCTTAGACCTGTAAGTCGTGTAGTTTTTGTGTCCATCTCCCCTCGCCTTAGACCGTTTTTTCGCTCTGTGTCGTGGGGTGGGCATATTAATATTAAGTACACCATTCGAGCTGTCTCTCTCTCTCCGTGTCTCCATGAAAGTGCTAGTCACGACATTTAAATATCAGAGAGAGAGTGTTGTTCGCATTCTGCCTTATTTACGTCGACTTATAATAGCCCATTCTTGGCAGACGTGCGCGAACACAGAGAGTTAATGCTTCGGCATCTCGCTCGTTTAGTCATCAGGTCGACTGGGAAAGAGCAACTTTGCCCCGTGCAGAGGATCCTTTTTCTCAGTATGGAATTAGACTCGATCAACTAATTGGCGTGTTTTACAAGAGCGCGCAATTAGTCAGTGCTGACTTGCCTCGGTTTAATTCGAGGGAAGTACGCGGTCTCTCTGAAACAATTTCAGAAGCTCCTGGACATATGACAGCATGCTGCAGCTGTGACACTGCTCGAGCTGCGTCATATGAGACCGCTTCAGCGTTGGCTTTACGATCGAGTCTCGAGGAGAGCATGGCGCACCGGCATACATTGTGTAAACACTACACCTGCGTGTCATTTAAATTTCCCCGTAGTAGACCCAGCATTTCTGATAGCAAGATATGCCTCTGAGGGGTCTCCTGGCATTCTGTAGCATGCGATGCCCTAAGCACGGGATGTTCAGCCACGTATGACGGGCTTGCAGTCTCTGGGGTGTGCATAGCACCCCAACTGCCGCGAGCGGTGCGCTGTATATCTGGGACTTGTACGCTCCGCTATGGAGATGCGAGGGAAGGATGTATTTGTCGACACTGATAACATTGCGACTGTTGCGTTATTTACCGTTAAGGCGGTTTTGCGCTCTCGTCACCTGTCGCATCTCGCTCGTCATCTCCTCCTTTGGAGTCAGAAGCATCTGAGGTCCCTTCGTGCCATTTACATCCCGGGATCGCTCAATACAGCGGTACGCGCTTCCCGAGCTGCGCCCCGGCGAATGGCGACTCCACCCCCAGACGGTCCAGCTAATTTGGAAGAAGTTCGGTTGTGCGTAGATAGATCTGTTTGCGTCGCCGGACGATACCTACTGTCGCCTATTTTATTCACTAACCGAGGGCAGCCTCGGCGTGGATGCGTTGGCACACAGCTGGCCGCGGGGGGTGCGTAAATACGCATTCCTTCCAGTGAGCTTTATTGCGCAGACACTGTGCAAAGTCAGGCAGGACGAGGAGAGCCTTTTATTAATCGTCCGTACTGGACGACCAAGAATTGGTTTTCATAGTTAATGCTCCTCGCGACAGCCCTCCCTGGCGGATTCCCCTGAGGAAGGACTTTCTTTATTAGGAAGGGGCACATTTGGCACTCGCGCCCCGACCTGTCCATGTATGGTCGTTGAGCGCTCGCAAGGTTTAGGTGATTTATCGCAAGCGGTATCTAACACCATCGACGCGGTTCGAGCATCGTCCACAGGACGGGCTTACGCGCTTAATGAAACCTTTTCGTCACCCGGTGCTCTTCGCAACGCGAGGACCCAGAGAATGCCCTTTTACATTATGCTTTTATATCTTTAACATGGGTTAGATGGTAGGCTGTCCCTCAGCCATTAAAGTTGATATCGCCGCTATTTCTGCTCATCACTCACTTCTCTACGGCAGATCAGTTGGCCAGAATGATTTAATTATTACCTTTTAAGAGTCGCTCGCAGGCTAAACCCCTCGCGCCCTCCCTCTTTCCTCCTGAGACCTGTCCATGGTGCTGAAGCCTTCAGGTCTCCGATTTTAGCCTTTGCAGTTTGCGAGTCTGAAGTTTTTTATCAATGAAAACTCTGACCCTGCTAGCATTGGCCTCCATGAAGAGAGGTGGGGATTTACATGCATTCTCTGTTGACGATTCGTGCTTTTAGTTTGGTCCTGCTGTCTCACTGAAGACCCAGACCAGGCTACGTGCCCAAAGTTCCCACCACTCCCTTCAGAGATAAGGTGGTGAGCTTGCAAGCGTTGCCTTTGGAGCAGGCAAACCCAACCGAGGCTTTGTTGTGCCCCGTACGCAAACTGCAATTCTACGTGGTCCGCACGCAAAGCCTCAGGACCTCAGACCAGCTCTTTGTTTGTTATGGTGGCCAGCAGAGAGGGAAAGCTGTCACTAAGCAGAGGATGTTTCATTGGATAGTTGATACTATCGCCCTGGCTTATAATTTGCAGGGCATTCCTTGCCCTTTAATTTGAGAGCGCACTCCACTCGGAGTGTTGCCTCATCTTGGGCTTTAGCTCGTGGTTCCTCGCTAACAGACATCTGTAGAGCTGCTGGTTGGGCGACACCTAATACGTTCATTAGATTTTACAATGTTCGTATCGAGCCTGTATCCTCTCGTGTTCTTTCCTCACCAGGGAGGCCACGGAGAGCAGTCTCGCAAGTCGGCTTGCAGCCTCCGACTGAGGCTCCAAATTGAGTTTCAGTATGGAAGGCTAACAGAGCAAAAATCGGTAATGGTTTGATTTGCTCTCTCCACTGCCTTGACAGCCTTTGTTGCGGAGCATTGGCTGTCAGCCTTTCACTAGCTGTATTCTTACGAACCTACGTGTTTGGCCAGGGCCCCACATTGTGTCCCAACGGGTTCCTTTGTGAGTATTATTCCGTGGGGTTAATCCTACCAGCCCACGTTTCCCTTAGCAGAGCACTGCTTTGCTTACACAGCCACGGCTGTCATTTATACCTCAACTACGGTTGACTTTCGCCCACCAATAGCCCTTAACGGGGCGGTGGCTTCCGCAGCGTCCCTATACCGCTCAGATAGGGCGCTTCCCAGTTGCTGGCACTACTGTGGGTTAAAGGAACATCTAGTGCCCGGCCTTCTGCCTTAAAACCTAATTCTCCTTATCCTTAAGTGGAACCGGAGGGCTTTACGCAGACACTGGAAGAGGTCAGCCCTCAGTGGCGTTTTGGTAGGGATTCCCAATTCGTCGGTCACGACGTGACGTCGTAGTGACCGACTGAAAGGGAACGTCTCGGTTACGGATGTAACCCTCGTTCCCTGAAGGAGGGAACGGAGACGTCACGTCCCGTCGCCACAGGTGCTGCCACCTGCTGTTACGGCCGGTCACCTTTCAGGCTTTCTCAGCGAACAGAAGCTGATTTCCCTATTTGCACGTGCTCCTTATATACGCACCTGGCGGGGCGGCGCCAGCATTATGTTAATATCTCAATGCCAAGTTCATTGGCGTTTTAGTAGTATTCGAAGCAGATTGGTCTCTCTAAGCGAGTTCCCAATTCGTCGGTCACGATGTGACGTCTCCGTTCCCTCCTTCAGGGAACGAGGGTTACATCCGTAACCGAGACGTTATCATGTCTCACTGAAATAACAGTGCAATTTGGATATTATGGATTATACTCCCGCCTACTTTTAAAAACAAAGTTTTAATGCGTGGTTATTGGAACCCGGAGTAATCTTATATACAGTTTTACGACGCAAATAGTCATCAGATTGTAGGCGATAAGACCTTCATGCGAAATCTGATGTAAACAACAGACTGTGTATCTATATTTCACGGATTATACGCATTTGTGGACAAAAATGGTCATTGGATGTATTTTATTGGACTTTCATGGATCATTCACACATCTGAAACAGACTGGATTCGATTTGCGATCGTTGTATCCACACAAAAGGTAATAAGTCACGTTATATTTTGCATGTTGTCATCTTCTGTCACAAAATACTACATGAAGCTAGAGCATCTGTATCTCAAAACAGAGATGATACATTGATGCTAATCCCGTAAATTATACCTTTTAAATGTATAGTGATGTTAAAATTGTTTGTAAACAGTAGGCTAGATAGATATTTTTGCAGGCTAGATAGTTTACAGCGTGGTTTCGAAAGTTAAAAAAATATTTAACGGCTTTATTTTACAATTCTACAAGAACTAAGCAACAGTGCTTTGCCAAACTAAAAGTTTTTTGCCAAACTAACCGAGACCGGGCCTTACCGCCCCAGCTTTTCTGACGAGGCTAACCCCCGAGCCTCTTATAACTTTACGGTCTGGACCTCCCGCAAGCTTCTAGCAATTAGCACGCGGTCCACAAGCAGTATACATCCCCCGCCGGGTCTTAATTTCTTTAATTTGCGAAAATAATGCGTTTGAAAATGTTTTATAACGGGAATATGTTAGTATTGTCCAGGGAAAACGAGTGTATTGTTGAGACTGCTACATCACAATTTACGCTGGAATCTTTGTGTGTCATGATGAGTTTGACACACCGAGACCGGGCCTTACCGCCCCGGGTTTTTTGACGAGGCTAACCCCCGACCCTCTTATAACTTTACGGTCCGGACCTCCCGCTAGCTTCTAGCAATTAGCACCCGGTCCACAAGCAGTATACATCCCCCGCCGGGTCTTAATTTCTGTAATTTGCGAAAATAATGCGTTTGAAAATGTTTTAAAACGGGAATATGTTAGCATTGTCCAGGGAAAACGAGTTTATTGTTGAGACTGCTAACGTTACATCACAATTGACTCTGGAATCATTTTGTGTCATGAGTTTCTTCTCCTGTAGTGTACTTATTAGTGATACTTTTCTGCATGATTTGTCTGTTGGTAACATAAACCGTTAATAATAATAATATATAAAATAATAACACAGTATGGTCTGTACTGCTTACGATATCACTATGCACGCGCACATGACGTTAGTAGTGGGGGGTGATCAAAGGAGCAGCAGCTCATAAATATGTAATGACTAGCTCAAAACGGCACAATCTGAAATGCCCTGAAACAGAGGCTCCTAGAGATGGGTAACAATCTTTTCCTACAAGCTATTTCGAGCAAACAACTTTTGAAACATGCTTTATGGAACTCATACACATATTTAACTTGTGGAAAAGCAGTCATAAGATGGGCACTTTAAAAAATTTGATGTGTGTCCATATTTTTAATGTATTTTGCCAACAAAATTTCTGAATTTCTGTACCATGGACAGCTTTTTAAAAATTGTCAAAATAGGCAATTTACTTTGCTGTGTGTCACTCTCATTCTAGAAAACATTTTCAATTATCTATATTTTGGTCAATTGGTCAAAATGAAAATGCTACAAATTTCTGAAACCTATATCTGAAAACTATAAGCTGTTTGGTGTGTTAAAAAATCTTTGTATAGAAAACATCTAGGCATTGCGTTTACAATCTAAAATACTAAAAATATTACTGACACATTTTGCAGACTGAAAGTCATTATACAGAAACTATTCCTTGTATTTCAAATTTTAATTCATAGAGAGCTGATTCTCATGGACTTCCTCCCACCCCCCAGGTCTATGTAAGTTTAACCAGCTAATTGCATGTTCCTCGTATAATCTATGCTCTTCCTTTAGTTAACAATAAATGTGTTTAACCCAGTTACAATAATACATTATACTATGTATATATGTATGTATGTATGTATGCATATGGGAACCTGCCCTTAAATTATAATCTCGAGATCTAATTATTAAGAGCATCAAAAGTTAATTTCATCATTAATTACACTATAATTTCAATATTTGATATGACCTTACTTAGTCAATATTAAAATACAAAGGTTATATTTTCACAGAATGTTCTTTACATTATGTATGATGAATTTTACAAAGAAAGCTTCATTATAATTATAAAAATAACTTCAGCTGGGTTTTTCACATATAATAACAAATAATTACTCACTAAGCATGATTGCACTTCTAGGGCTATGTATGTAGAACCAAAATATTTGTCTTTAAAAATTTTTTTTTGAACATATTGTGTAGATGGGTGCTTGTTTTACAAAAGTCTTTAATGGATGCCCACTCATAGTTCATTGTGCAGAGACATGGGTTTTGCCCAAAACCAGAGGTATGTATTTTTTTTGTACTTCTGAATATAAAAGAAATACAACTCCTAATAAATAAATAAAAAGCATCAGTAGTATAAGAAAGAGAGGGTTAACAATTTATGTTTTATTTTGTAATTTCCCCATAGATCAATATCTTATACTGGGAGCAGAGGAGGGTGTCTACATTCTTAACCTAAATGAGCTGCATGAAGACACTTTAGAAAAGGTATTGTTAGCTAATAGATGCAAAATGCATTTAAAATATAATACTGTCACGTGTGTCGTTATAAACTGATCAAAATGAATTCTTTGTATTTACATTATATGCACATTATATTATCTTAATTAGCATTAAGTGTAAAGTGTTAGGCTTTAGTATTTGGGGGCAGTTTTAAGAATAAGAGAAACATTTTATTTTATTTGTTAATGTGTTTTCACCTCTTGATCTTTATAGTTGCTTCCACAGAGATGCACTTGGTTGTATGTTATGAACAATGTCTTAATGTCCATCTCCGGTATGTACTTTTACATTTTTTTTTTTATAAAATAATACTTATTTTTAAGGGACATGTGTTAAACTAGCATGTTTCAGATATGGCACTGTCATAAAAAATGTTCAAAATATGGTCCCTTGCAGAAAGTATACAAGCTGCAATTCTAAAATGGCAAGCATAAAAAGATATAACCAGTAAGGCATGATTAATTCTGTACATAGGCAAGTCGTCTCAACTGTACTCTCATAGTCTGACAGCTCTGTTTGAGCAGCGGGGACACCTGCAAAGGAAACAGGGTCACTTGAGCCACTTGTCCCTTGGCACTAATCGTTTCACAGATCGGATACACAGGTAAAAAACTTAACATTATTATTTTTATAATTAATTCTATTATGTGTGGTTCATTTGGTGCTAAATGTTACATTTCAACAGGAAGTTTGCGGTATCTGTAAAAATTCCAGACACAAAGGGCTGTCGAAAATGCAGTATAGGTTAGTATGATTCAATAAACCAGTGCATATTCATGGTTATGTTAGTCTTTAATTACCTCCTGTAATTAGTTAAAAACACTAAAACCATGTATAGCTGATGGCCGTTGCTTGTCTTTTAACATGTTTATCAAAACATAACTTTTTTTATCTTTATTAGCTCGTAACCCATATACAGACAGCACATTCCTATGCGCTGCTGTTCCCTCTGGGCTTACTCTGCTTTTGTGGTATGAACCGCTGCAGAAGTTCATGCACCTGAAGGTAATAAAAATAAAATCCTTTTACTTCTATCCATATACACTCACCTAAAGGATTATTAGGAACACCCGTTCAATTTCTCATTAATGCAATTATCTAATTACATCAATCACATGGCAGTTGCTTCAATGCATTTAGGGTTGTGGTCCTGGTCAAGACAGTCTACTGAACTTGAAACTGAATGTCAGAATTGGAAAGAAAGGTTATTTAAGCAATTTTGAGCGTGGCATGGTTGTTGGTGCCAGACGGGCCGGTCTGAGTATTTTACAATCTGCTTAGTTACTGGGATTTTCACGCGCAACCATTTCTAGGGTGTACAAAGAATGGTGTGAAAAGGGAAAACATCCAGTATGCGGCAGTCCTGTGGGCGAAAATGCGTTGTTGATGCTAGAGGTCAGGAGAATGGGCTGACTGATTCAAGCTGATAGAAGAGCAACTTTGACTGAATAACCACTTGTTACAACCGAGGTATGCAGCAAAGCATTTGTGAAGCCACAACACGCACAACCTTGAGGCGGATGAGCATTCATTTCTATGTGATTGATTAAATGTGTGCATTTGCTAATTTACAAATGCATATTAAACTTGTAAACCATTCGTTTAGTTTTTTTCTTTTTAGATTTAAGAGTATTTCTGGTCCGAAAATAAAACAAGTTATTTAAAAATTTCCTGTGTGACGCTGTAGCCATCACACCCAGATATTATGCACAGGTACTTCATGTACTACGGCTTTTGATCAGTACACTCTAAAAAAACAAACGGTGCTATATAGCACCAAAACTGTTGATCTGAATCGTAAACATAGAAGAACCATTTTAGTGCCATATAGCACCGGTGAAGCACCAGTGAAGCACCTGCGTAGAACCATATAGGTGCCATGTAGCGCCACTATAGCACCACATTTGGTTCTACATAGCACTATATGGTTCCACACAGGTGCTTCACCGGTGCTATATGGCACTAAAAACGGTTCTTCTATGATTACGAGCAAAGAACCACTTTTGGTGCTATATAGCACCGTTTGTTTTTAGAGTGTAAGTCCTTATCGATCTGAAATCACTGTTGGTTTATAACATGCATTTGAAAAAGCAACACTCGTCAAACACAATCTTTATACATATTCTTTATTATCATGAAAATACCTGAAAAGGTTTGAAGAACAGCAATATAAATATATCCTTAAAGGGACACTTCATCCATTTGCATTAATCTTTGTATAGTTAAAACCCCAGTCATGTTTTTGAATGGTCATGCATAATTTCCTCAGTTGCCACTGAAACAGGAGAAATACAGATTTCAGTGTTGCACTTCCTTCTTTCAATGATGCAAAATCATCATTTTGCATCATTGAAAGAAGGAAGCACAATATCTTTGTTGAGGGGGTGAGACTACAAACACCCCTTTTCTCGGTCAAATAGGCACCAAATTCTAAATGTATGTTACATTTCCACTACAAATATGACACACTTTCAATAAAGATTAATGTTTCTATGGGTGAAATGCTCCTTTAAGACATTTCCTGGAGCTGTGTGTGTCTGGTTCTTCTTCTGCAGCGCATATTGAGTTTCTGCACGAGAGCCCACTCTGGCTTTTGGATGTAACGGCATTTCACCGTATTTCATTGAGAAGCATAGCAAGCATCATCAGCCAATTTATCCACACTATTCCTGACGTAAATGCGGGGGACGCCATCTTGCGCTCAGATGGGTAAAACTTCCGGTGGGTCACTACAGCTAATAGTTGTCCTATTGCGAGGGATACGAGTGTGCCGTTTTGACTGGCATTTTAATGCATATTATGAAATCCAGGAAGACGGCATAATTTGTGCAGTTAGGGGTTGCCATAATAGATGATACAAGCGCAGTAAATCTCTACAAAACAGTTGTTTTAACTATAATACACGCACAAGAACTAAAAGTTTATGTGGCGCACGTGCATCTATTAAATGTATCCACACATCCATCCAGTAAAACCTTTCATAGAAACTGACAGTGAACAATAAATGAAGAGTTTCGTTGCAAAACGAGATAACCACAGTTTTTTTAATTGTTCAGAAATCTAATTTTTTGGTTGTGCATTCCAATTAATTTCAATTTTCATAACTTCATAACTTAAAAAATACAGCTAAGTAGCACAATAAAACAAAAATATAGCTGCAAGCAGCGATACCGGGGTCAAGCCAAACATGGCAAAAAATGAATCATACGTGATTGACTGTCATGATTTAAGATCTAAGTTTGCATTAGTTTTATGAAAAAAATAGTAATTTTCTTGTATCTTGAGACCACTAGGTGGCGCTTTGCCGAAACAAAAGATGGTGCCTCAGGTCATGACTGTGATGACACATACCAAATTTAGTGTAAATACAATAAAGCGATATGGAGATAAAGCCTTAAATGACTTGACCACTAGGGGGCACTGACCAAACAATAAATTGTGACTCAGGTCTTGATTGTGATGACCCCCCCAAATTTGGTGTAAATACGATAAAGAGATGCAGAGATATAGCTTCAAATCTCTTGACCACTAGGGGGCGCCGAAAAGTTTACAAGTCCTCCCAGAACATGTTGCTGATGAACCATACCAAGTTTCATAACAATACGCAATTGCGTTTCTGAAATACTTGAATTTAAAGAAAAAATTCAAAATGGCAGACACACAAAATGGCCGACCAAAAACCATTTGGTATTGTTTGACTCGGCATGCCTCACGAAATCAAACAAGACCAGTCTCATAATTTTACATTCAAGTTTGCAGTAGTTATAAGCAAAAATAGACATATTTTATATCTCGTGACCAGTAGGGGACAGTGTGACGAAATTGTGCATGCACCCTCAGGTCATCACTGTTATGACATATACCAAGTCTCATATTAATACGCAAAAGTTTTGCGAAGATACAGGCTCAAACACATTTTGGCGTGCTCGCCCTCGCATTCTTTGATGCGTTATACGACAACGGATAGGTCTACCGAAAAGCTTTTGATAACTTTTTGTCTAGAGTGTTTCTAGATGATGCATACCACAAATCAAGCCAATCACACGAGCGTTCTAGGAGGAGTTCGAAAAAGTAGGTGTTCAATATAATTCAAAATGGCCGACAGGAAGTAGGTTTGACTCAGACATATTTGGTACCGTCGGACTCAGCACGAGCCAAGGAATCAATAGAGTGAAGTCTTATGTCATAGTGGCAATTTAATCATATGATATAAAAATTTTAAACAATTTCTTTACATATCCTGACCACTAGGTGGCGCCATCCTAAAGATTTATAGGTGCGCTCAGAACATGTCACTGATGAACCATGCCAAATTTCGTAGCGATACGCCATTCTGTTTGTGAAATACTGAACTTAATGAGAAAATTCAAAATGGCCGACACCCAAAATGGCCGACCGAAAACCGTTTGGTATCGTTTGACTCGGCATGCCTCAAGGAATCTAACAAGACCACCTTCATGATTTTAGACTCAAGTTTGAAGTAGTTATAAGCGAAAATAGGCATTTTTTGAATCTCGTAACCACTAGGTGGCGCTGTGACGAAACTTTGCAGGCACACTCAGGTCATGACTGTAATGACATATACCAAGTTTCGTGTCGATACAATAAAGTTTTGCGAAGATACGGCCTCACGTCCGTTTTGGCGTGCTCGCCGCCATATATGTTGTCAATTTATACGAGAACGCATTGGTCTATCAAAAAGCTTTTGATTACTTTTTGTCTGGGGTGTCTCTAGATGCTACATACCAAAGGACATGCAAATCGGACAAATGGTCTAGGAGGAGTTCGAAAATGTAGGTTTTACGAAAAATTCAAAATGGCGGAAAGATGTGCATGAGACAAATGACATCAATGTGTGCATTTGAATCATCATGAGCCAAGGACTCAGAGGAATCAAGAATTTAGTTTCTAGGACTCACGGGTCAGAAGTTATGAGCATGAACATAAGTGGATTTTTGGACTGTTGGTGGCGCTAGAGGGTTTGAGTCAGACACACCAATGTTGCTATAGTAACTTCTAAGACCGTCCTCTACATGTGTGCCAAATTTCATAACTTTCCTATGTACGGTTCTATGGGCTGCCATTGACTTTAATGGAGGAAGAAGGAAGAAGAAGAATAATAAGAAAACTAACAGATACAATAGGTGTCTACGCCACTTCGTGGCTTGACCCCTAATAATAACATGATAACATAATAATACAATAATTATTCAAAGACAACATATTATGCTGATAAAAATATGCTGATTTATTTATTCTGCTACTATATATTATTACAAAAATTAGATTACAGTACATAATATATAGCCTATGACATTAACTGATTATCAGTTCATGTTTATAATAGTTTGTGATGTGTTTACGCATACCATTACTTTTGTTAGGCCTATGTTTTAAATGATTTTTTTAAGCAAATAATTTCATAAGCTCATGTCTTATTTACTGTATAATAATATTTTCATAAAACGAAAATACTGAAAACATGTAATAGGAGTTTAATATGTTTATTATTAGTGATGCTCCGATCGATCGGCCGCCGATCGTAATCGGCCGATAACGGCATTAAATGACGCGATCGGCACTCGCTAAATTTGCCGATCTCATGAGCCGATTTTTCTGTTTACTTTTGTCATCATAGCGTTCCTGATGCGGCTGCAATTAGAGACCATTTTACACAGTGCGAGCATTTTGTAACCCATTGCTCACGTGTGACGTGATTTCCCTCTCTGCCTTTACAGAGATATGCGTATTTTCTATGAGAACGCGCAACACACACATCTCTGCTACAAATGAACAGCGTATACAACACATATCTATCGCGGACAATTGCATCCTCGTGCCGAAAGTTTATTACTTGCATTCGTTTTAAAGTTTTGAAGGTTTAAACATCCATTTTCCTCACAGCTGCTCTTGTTTGCGGACTATGAGGACGCGCTCTGGTCCTCAGCGCAATGCGTCTTCACATCCCTACCAAACAGCGTATACAACACATATCTATCGCGGACAATTGCATCCTCATGACGAAAGTTTATTATTTGCATTTGTTTTAAAGTTTTGAAGGTTTAAACTTCCATTTTCCTCACAGCTGCTCTTGTTTGCGGACACCCGCCGCACGCATACACAGCAGCCAGTCATCAGTGCATGTGAAGAGAACGATCTCTCCCACGTCTTAAAGCGACAGTATCCTAATTCATCTCTCAATAAAATTACTCTCTGCTCATCATTGAAGAACTGTTGTACTTCATTCGAATGCGTGTATATTTAATTCATACAGTAAAGACTGTGAAGTGTTTTATTTTAATTACTTTTAACAGACATAAACCTTTTTAAAGGCATATTACATTTCTATTTGCAAGAAGAAATATTTGTTGTGCTTATTTATTTGATTCTTAAAACAATAATATACCTAATTTATAGTTAGTTTCATTTCTACAAATGGTGCAAACTCTGCTAGATTATAGATAAAAGATTCCCAATTTACTGCCATTCTGTGATCGGCACTGATCGGCGATCGTCAGATCATGATCTTGGTGAACGGTAATCGGTGATCGGCCCCAAAAATGCTGATCGGAGCATCTCTATTTATTATGGTTTGTTTAAATAACTTGCATTGTGTTGAATGAAGCATAAGTTACTGCTGCTGTAAGATCGCTTGAAGGGCTGATGTGTAGCCATAAAAACTCGATAAGTCGATTAAAAATTGCTGTTTAAAAAAAACTCACACCAGGGACAGTTGTGACATTTTAAACCATCACCTGAAAAGGTTAAAAACAAGAAGTCTCTGTATATTCCATGTATTAAACACTCGACTGACTGTCCCACTGTAGAGATACTGGTTTGTCTCTGTGCTTTTATATTTGCACATTGAAGACCCGTCACCCCCGAAGAACAACATGAAACGATTGAATATATCTTGATGTATCATGACACTTCTTAATTTCATCCTCACACTGGTTCATACGTGAAATTATGACTGTAATCTTCATGCAAATCGCCGGCTCTGGTTCAGTGACAGTACGCGCCGGAAGTTGCACCCATAATTCGCGCAAAGCGTCATGGGGCGTAGGAATAGTGTGGATAGGTGCACCCCTAATTTTGGTCAGTGTCTCCGCCAACCAATCACACTTTTTTTTGCCATGGTTAATCCATCTGATGGAAAACAAACTTTGCCATTTCTCTAATTAAGTTGCTCTGTATTTTGCACCTGGTTACCTGTGGCATATTTCTTGTGTTTATGTTTAAAAATTTTTTTACTTTAAATGCAAAATACACTTGTTATGTTTTTCCAAAACTATTTGTATTGATTTGTTATATAAACAAGTGATTTACATAAAGTTATTACCATGCTTGACAATTTTTGTAATAACCAGTTTTTCCGGACCTATGAAAATGATGAGAATTCAGATTTGGACCTTTGAATGTAAACTTTGAGAACCCCTGCAATAGAGTATTTTTGGGATGTGGTGGACTAGGAGCTTCGTACCCTGGATGTGCATCCCACAAAACTCCATCAACTGCACAATGCTATCCTATCAATATGGGCCAACATTTCTAAAGAATGCTTTCAACACCTTGTTGAATCAATGCCTCGTAGATTTAATAAGGCAGTTCTAAAGGCGAAAGGGGGTCAAACACAGTATTAGTATGGTGTTCCATAATTTTTTTAGGTGAGTGTATGTAACATTAATAATAGCAATATATATATATTTACTTGGTACAATCATGATATATTAAGGCGGTAAAACCGCATATGCGCAAGTTAGCCATGAAAAATCTTCTCCTTCCCCACCACAGCCCTAGACCTATATTGCAATTTAGTAATGCACAAACAGAAATACAAAAGAACTAAAATTCCAGGCTGTCTTTGCACTTAAGCCAATATCTTTGCCTTCTTGTTTTATTTTTTGTACGTTCTGCCACAACAAAATGTAGCCTACTTCATCCTCACAGCTTACGTCAGAATCCGCCAAGTCGCACAGTAAATCTTGTCGTGTGTGACTTTGTCCGAATTATTTTTGCATAAACTCACTCGAGAATTCGCATCGTGTACACCCACCTTAAGTCCACTAAGTTAGCAATATTTGCTAACAGGAGAATGCTGGCAAGTGTCTAGAAATTCAAAGATCTATATCTGGACAAAAATGATATCCTTCTCATTTTTACCAGTGATAAACGTAACCTATTGATGCTTTGCTCCGCCCTACGAAATGAGCCTTCGCTGATTGCGAGCGTGTCTCAAACGGATGTGCCTCTGGTGTTGAGGCTACGTAAGACTGGACGAAACCATGCAGTGAATGGGGGGGGGGTATTTTACTGGAAATGCAGATACAAGCCATAACTTTGTTTTATTGGTAATTCTTTGTTAAATACATTTATAATATCACTTACATTATTACTATTACTGTTACTTATAAAAAATCTTTGGGAGCCCCAAAAGTGTGTGGGCCCTTAGAATCGTTCTAACTTTTCCCATCTTAGTGATGCCCCTGCCAGGGGGTAAGTGAAAAGATTTAGATTGTGCTTTGATCTCATTTACTTTTGATAAAATGTCTCTTCGTTTGTCAAGTCTTTTACCTAAAACATTGATTTTTGTGAGGAAATCATTGTAAAAATGACCACTTTAAATGTAATATTAATTTCATCATATTCAGCAGTGGTGAGTAAATGCGCTGCATGCTCCAAAATGCAACATCGATGTAGGCTTACAAGAAGTTTTGAAAAACCTGATTCTCCTTGTGACTCCACTTTATTCCAGCAAATGAAACAGCATGGCTTGGCAAACAATATTTTTGAAAAAATATGTTCTTCTGGCAAATTAAATTTTCCCTCCCATTAATTTTGTATCTGAAAGTAAAACTTCTAGAAATGCATATGCAATAAGGTCAGTACCAAAAATAATTATCTACTGTGTGTCTTTAGTACATCCCATCTCGTTATTTAAAGTCAAAATGAGGGTTTGCACAAGCTGTTAGCAGGCCCGGTGCCAGCATTGCATAACTATACCTTATTGTGAAAGAAAAAAGAAAACTGCTGTTGCTTCCTGAACAGTAATGAGCAATACTTTTAAGAACAATGAAACAAATGTTGGGAAAGTGATATCTTTGATAATTCTTTACGCATTTTATGTTTCTTCATACCTCCTTTCAGCATTGATGGCGCTTCTTGTTTGTCACTCTCTGCGCTGCCTATGGTCCTGGATGGCTTATTGATCTCTCTGCTTTGCGTCTGACTGCTCACCTGCTCTTATGTTTGAATTTGTTGCCTGTTCTAACTGGACTACCCCATCCGCGAACTGGAGTGACTCTATCCTCGTCTCTCTGCCCTCCTGGAGCCCTGATGTTAAAAAGTCTGATTAACTTCGCAGTTCGCTTTGAGGATAATAGTGACAGCGATATTATTGCTTGTGTGAGTTGCATTTCAAGAAAAGTTTTTTGAAGCATCAAGGAAACGCCACCTAGGTCGCCTTTCTATAGGCTAGCTCGTTTTTTTCTTTTCCCACTGAAACCATTCACCTGAGATTAGGTAGTTGCAGTTTTTGGATAAATTCAGTTATACAGATTTACTGAATTTAGGTCTCTGTTAAGAAAACTGGGGGAGGCACAAATTCTTTCTGGGGGGGGCCCCGCCCCTCCTATGTTCTCCCAAGCCACTGGGCCTTGCTGTTAGTAAATCTGGCAGTAGTGCCTCACTGCAGAACAGGACATCCAGGGGGGTGGGGTTGGATCCAGATCCAAGGAGTGGGGTTGGATCCAGAGCCAGGGGGCGGGGTTGATCTACCTCCTAACTGTGATCATTACTAAATTATGAATCTTTCTCAACTATATTATTAATCAAACGTACACTTAAAGTTATAAGAGCAAACGTTGGTGACCACAGGTTGCAACTAATTACAGGCTGCCTGCAACAACGCAAATATCATTCATTTGGCGGAGCAAAGTAAGAGCAAAGTTTTCCCTATTTAAAGACTGTGACATGAGTAGTTACACGAGTAAGTATGGTGACACAAAAGATTAGAAAATATTTTTTATAGGTATAAAAAATGATAACTATATTGTATGGCGGAAGAACAACACCGAAGCAACACTTTTTGTTTCTCTCTTCACGTTTGTCCACTTTCCCTGCTGCTAAAGAAACTTTTAAGCCTCTTAAAAGTCCTCGTCCACACTCCTAATAATTTTATCCCTTAAGACCTTTTTTAAGGGTTAAGATGCTTTCTGAATTCTTTCTTTACTAGGATCTTTTTTTTAATATTAAGGGGAAACACCGACATTCTAAGAATTTTCTTAGAATTTTGTCACTAGGATCAGCACTCTTTGCGCGAAGCTTTTTCATGAATATGGGCCCAGGTGTTTCAAACCTTCTTCTAAACCTTCATTTCTTGTCCTCCAGTTCTTTTCAGTGAACTATGGCTTCGTTAGCTTAGATTTCACACCCCAAATTTTCAGCTGAGATGTCCGTGGTGCTGAACTCAAGCACATCAGGCACTAGGATCACCTGCACATACAGAAGCATCAGCTTTGCTTATTTGCAACCCTGAACTAATTTGGGCTGCTCTTAGTAGGTTGCATTGGTCACTATGGAAATCAGCTTTAGTGCATGTGTGTGATGATGCTCCCAGAGAAAAGGATCCATTTGCAAAATTTTTAACACAATTGAAGTCAGATAGGCAAGGTCAAAAACACCAACAGACAATCCAATATGGACTAGGCAAACTCAGAGTAATAAGGCAGGCAGTAGGTTGAGGGAGGCAGATAACAATCAGTAGTTAAGACAGTTCCAGGTCAAACACAGGCAGACAATAATATAAATAAATGCTCAGTCATGATATTCGGGACAAATCAAGACTTTGGACAGACTGGTGGAAGAGCTAGGACTATATAGTGTGGATAATGATGATCATGTGGAAGCGTGAATCAGTACCCGGTATGTGGGCTAATGGGAAATGAAGTCCAAGTGATACAGTTAATATTCAGGGGATGTCTCCCTCTGGTGGCGATTAGGGAGCGGAGTGGACGCCACATTTGTGACAATGTTATATATTTTGTGGCTTTTCAGTAAATAACCTGCAGATATTAGACAGGACATTTGCACTGTTACTGTTGTTGTTTTAACAAACTACAGTAAAATGCCATTGTAGCTGGGTTGGGCATTGTGTTTGCAGTATAAAAGGTTGTGGGTTCCCAGTTAACATACACACTGATAAAGAATGTGTATCTTAAATGCACTGTAAGTCACTTTGGAGTGTCTGCCAAATGTAAAGAAAAAGCTTTTAAAATTACAAAATCACAACAGACGGAACGATATAGTGTCTACACTATAAATGAAATATAAAGATATATTACATGAATATAAGAGGTGAAAGTGAATGGTTACTTGATCAAGATCAATAAACAATATAGTATAAACATGTCAAATGTATTGTCCTATGCTTATCTTTTTCTTTTGATCTTTTCATTGTAGCACATATCTGTGCCCCTACCTGACCCATTGCCCATCTTTGAGCTGCTGGTGTTAATGACAGATGAGCTTCCTCAGCTATGTGTGGGGGTCCGTGATGCCCCCCCTATTAACCACCAACAGCAAAATGGGCAGCAGCTCAAGTTTGACATCATCCAACTGAATGGCATGGCAAACCCTCAGCCTGGTGAGTGAATCCACACACATTACTCAAACCAACATGTGGATAAACATATTGTCTTTTTGTTTATCTCATGTATGTTGATGATTTTTTTTTCTTAGATAGTGAGACAAAAAGAGCTGTACAAGTGACACAGCTGGACAGAGATACAGTCTTAATTGCTTTGGAAAGTACGTGACATACATGATGAAGCACAAAAGCATTTACATTTTACTTGTGTTATACTGTAAGTGAAGGGATCCCCACTTTTATTTTCTAGAAACAGTGAAGATTGTCAACATGCAGGGTGTCGCCAGTAAGGAGTTACCATCTCAACTGGAGTTTGACTTTCCAATTGAGACTTTAGGTAAGAGACACTGGAGGTGCACTAAGTGTACACTTAGGATTTTTACTTTTTACTTGCTGTCATGGCAATCACACTGACACTTAAGAACATGTGACCCGCGCGGAAACACACAGAACGAATGCAAAATCCGAAATTGTGTCCTAATAGATATTGTCCAAAATCATAGTTGACATTATCGATTGCACTCATTCAATTCCACTATATATCCACTGCAATAACAAGATGTGCACTCAATAGCTAGCTGCTTAAAAATAAGTCACTGTGAGGGTCACACCTACTGATCCATATATGACTGGATTGATCATGGAATTCTGTAAAGCAGCAGGAAGTGAAGCCACCTGAAGTGGTTGAGCAACCATACTTTCATGACCAACCACCAGTTGATGTCAGTGACTGATGGCTAATATTTTGAGGCAAAGTGTTTAATAATAGAGCAAGATGATAAATATTTAGCTGGATATGTAATGTCTGTTTTAAGAGGGAATATTTACAGAATAAAACTGCATTTACTTTGGCTATTGATTTCCCCTTTACAAAAATAAACCATGGTTAATAATAGTAAAATAGTATTAGTTACCACTTGTAAAACAATGGGTAAGCAGTGGTTACTGTAACAAACCACGGTATTTTGTGGTAAAAACATTAAACCTTTAATACATTTAACCATATTATAATATCTGTTTAGAAATGTACTCAAAATACTTAATGATATATGCCATTGTTTATGACACAAGGCATGTGTTAAAATGTGTTTAATGTGTTATTTTTAAATAGTTTGTTTAGAAGAAAGTGTTTTAGCTTTCTGGAAACATGGGCTTAAAGGGTGCAGTCTGCACAATGGTGAGATAAGAGATTACAACGTTGTCTGTGTTTTTTTATGATTTATTTGTTAGTGTATGTTGTCATCCTTTGTAAGATTTTATAGATTTGTGATGTTGCTTATATCTTTAAATTAATTCTCATGTATTCGCATAGATAACACAGGAAATCACAGATGAAAGCAGAGTGTTTAAAGTTTTAGGAGCACACAGGTATTTAATCAGTTTTTCTTTGTTACAGTGAGCAAATGTTTGAACTGCTGGTGACAATGATTCTGTTTGCATTTTTCTCATTAAAAGAATTAATTACAAAGTATATTATTAACACTAATTATTAACAATAATTTCAGAATTTATTAGTAAGCTATACCTTTTTCAAACTGAGTAGGTCTACAATGCGAAACCCTACAATACATTATTTAGCATCATTTGAGATTGATCAAGAGTTTGTACTGTAGTGAAAGTATGGGAATCAGACGATTTGTAGCAATGAGATAACATGGTTAATGTACAGAATCATAGATATTTTATATTCTGACATGTTTTATTTTTTGGTTTAAAGTGTTCAAATCCTAAGGTTTCTAAATCCCACATTGTCATGTATTTTACTGTTTCTCTAAAACCTTTTCTGACAGAGACATCGTTTTACAAAGCACCCCAACTGAAAACCCTTCAGCAACTAGCAATTTATATATTTTGACTGGCCATGAGAGCAGCTACTGAGGATATCTGTTGGACAGAGTGGACAAGAATCTGAAGATCTTAGAAATCCCATCATGTAACACTAAGAAATGTAAATTTTTGAGAGACCGAATGCATGAAAAGCAGTGTATTTTAAAACTGTACATCTGTCTCATTGCATGTGTAATGCAAGCATTGATTGCCCTTCAGTTAATCTTACTGGTACACATTCTGAAGGTATAGGAAAGTGGATGCATCGGCTTTTTCGTTTCTCCCTCTAAAACCATTGCTTTTGGTTGTTGAAGAGCCCCAGTATGAAATAGATTTAATGTTCAATATGGATTAATGATATTAAACATATTTTTTTTAAGTTGCAAAGATAATGTGACCAATTTGTGATAAATGGTTTGTAAATATAAACTACTAATAAACAGTGAAATAAAAAATTTATTAATCACATTATTAAACTTCCACAAACCTAACATCCACCATAAAGCCACCACCATCAACTAGTAATGGCTGCGATGCCAGCATCACAATCTTATTCATTTCAAAGAAAGCTTGACGATTTCCAGTGATATGAGGAACAGCGACCATTGGTGACAGGAAATGGGCGTGTCCAGGTACTTGACAAAGTTGAGCCCTGACAAATGTTGGACAACGTTTTTTTAAATGGAAATGGTGGTGCATTGAACACCCTGTTCTGATGCCACAAGAGTCGCAACTAAGGCAGCTGAGAAGGCCATTCTTTGTCGGGTTTTTTTATCGTTTTTGGAGCCTGATGAAATCAGAATAAATGTTATAAACGTGTCTAATACTGCCAAATACCAATGTTACAGTCACTGCCCTTGCCACCCAGAATTAAAGAGAACATCCCAATTTTGCTAGCTGTCTCTCTACCGCGTGGTTTATTTACATGTTGCTGCTGATTGGGACACACCAAACAAGAGAAAATGTATTTAAAACCTGTTGCACCCCAGTTCAACTTTATGCAAATGACAAGCATAGATAGTAAGTAACAAAGTACAAATACTTTGTTACTGTACTTAAAGGGGACATATCATGTCATATTTTCCATGTTTACGTGCTATAATTGGGTCCCACTCCCCAGTGCTTCTATCAACCTAGAAAATGTGAAAAAGATCAACCCAGTAACTTAGTTTTGGTAAACCATTCTCTGCAAGCATGTGAAAAAATAAGTTATTGAAATCCAATCACGCCACTGCCATTTAGGCCCTGTTTACATTAAAGCATTTGCGTTTTAAAACGGCATTTTAAAATAAAAATGATCCTCGTTTATACTGGCATTTTAAAAAGAATCTTCATCCACACTATACACAACCATAAATGCATGAAACATGACCAGTCACGTAACTGGGCATGCGCATTAAAGTGTAAAATAACTTATTACTCAATAATAGCTTACCTTTGCGCATTTATGCAGCCTAGGGGTGTGCGATATTGACAAAAATTCATATCTGGATCCTTTGCAGGCAACTACAGCAGACACTATTTTTGAACCTATAAAAATGTGTTTGGGAAGGCTAATATTGTTCTAACTTCCCACCTACAACATATTAATATGATTAATAGGTTAATGTTGATGTTTGAAACCAAACAGAAAGGTCTTTATGATTTAAAAAGGAAGCATTCAAGTGAACAGTACTAAACAGTAGCGAAAAAATTCAGCAAATGCAAACTTCAATCAAACATAATAAGAGGTGAAGTAAAGCTTTAACCTACAGAAATGGTTATTGCTTTAATGTAGGGAGTTCCTCTTCAATCATTTCACGCTGATATTTTATAATAGTTAATTGTTCACAGTTCATATTTATGATCTTAGTCCATTTTAAAATTTTCGTACAAACTGACTGTATTCTTCAGAAAAACACCAAATAACTTATTCAAAATTAATATGACGTTAATTTTTAAAAGTGTGCGAGGTCCGTGCATGTCCTCCTCTAGCAACACAGAAATAGCAAAAAGCGCAATCAGCTAAACGAGCATTAAATATTAACATGACGTTGATTTTATTGTTTTATTAATTTATATAACAAAACTTATCAACAAAACATTGATTAAAATTAAGAGACAAATTATATGAAACAAAATTAATTTTAAAGTAGCAAACAAAACTTAAATTAAACTCGAAAATAATGTCTGACCCATTACAATTCTCCCTTCACATTGGCCTTTACAACGCCTTATATGGCGTTTAAAATTACAGTCTATCTTTCGTAATAAGCTAATTAAATTTACATAAACAACATTACAACAATATTCAAACCCAACAATACTCAAACATAAATATAAAACAGACATAATCTATACGGATACATGTTAAAACAATCTGATATAGCGTTTATAATATCTGGTTGGTATGTTTACTATTTTTGGCAAAACCTCCGTTGTAAACCTCCATTTACCTGAATAAAAAACATTTTAACTTTGAAAATGATGCGCTGTCGCGTTGAAATCAGCTGTTTGTTTACATAAGACTCCGTCTTCGTTCATTTACACTGCAGGGCAACGTCTGAGTTCTCAAACTAAAACAGGGTCTGCAGCGTTTGCGAACAAATCCGTTTATGAGAGTCGAAAACGGTGGTGTAGTGTAAATGAAAGGCGTAAACGTAGCAAAAGTAATGCGTTTTAAAGGATAAACATTAATGTAAACATAGCCTTAGTGCAGAGATCAGCTTATTTGCATTTTAAAGGTGCCCTTCCTCTGTCGTTTTTATTGTTTTATACTGTTTTCTGAGGTCTACTCGTGACGTTTGTATGGTTTTTACATCCAAAAACATAAAAAGCAATAAGTAATAGGCCATTTTGTACCCTGATTTTGAGGCTGGTTAGAGAAATGATCAGTTTTAATGGGCGGGCTGCATTGGCGACTTGGAAGTAAACGCCCACTGCTATGATTGGATAACAGTTTTTCGTTCAAACTAACTTTCAATTTTATCTCATGTGTAATCAGTTTAATGTTAAGTGAGTGTCTTAAGACACAGTGTCTTTCTTACACACGCATATTTTATCATAAACCCTTTTGACACACACACACGCGTGTCTTTTATCGTAAACCCACGCACAAAAACACAAACACACACACACACGTGTCTTTTATGGTAAACCCTTTCGATGCGCGTGTAGCAGCACACGCACAAACACACAAACGTCTTTTACATAAACCCTTCGACACACGTGTCTTTTATCACATTTGATGCGTGTGCATGAATTCGCGTGAATCGCGTCCCTCTGAAGAGAAATCCCGGCCGCAACTGATAGTGCCACAGTGCTAAAGTGTTTTACTCACACAAACACGCGTCTTTTATCATAAACCCTTTCAAAGCGTGTGCAGCATGAATTCGTGTCCCTCGGAAGAGAAAACACCGGCCGCCACAGTGACACATAGTACTAAAGTGTTTTACTCACATAAGCTGCGCCATTCTGTCTGGATCCAATATTGATAGAGGAGCACTGCTTTTTAATCGCAGTCTCTGATATAAACCAGTCGTCATATAAACCTTGTCATGTTTGTGGTTCGCAATTTCAAAATATGTGTTCTGCCCTTTGAGAGATTGTGTGTGCATCACGTGTCATGCCAAAATAAGTGCCTGCTGCATATGCGTCTAAAGTGTTTATGATAAAAGATTCGCTTGCGTTTGCCAGATACTCGCATAATCTCATGCTAATCAGAGTTTAATGTTAAAGAAGTGTCTAGCGTGTATTTTGGGAACGTGAGCGTCTCTTTTATCATAAACGGTTTTGACACGTGTGCAGCAGGCACTTACTTTGACAAAACACGTGATGCACCCAGGATCTCTCGTCACGCAGGACACATATTTTGGAAAAGGGAACCACACACGTGACAATCCGAACACTTATTTTGAATTAGGGCATCCTCGGAAGAGCAGTCACGAGCCGCCACTGGTTACGCAAGAAACCCTTGTTCCATAAAGGAAGGGAACAGAGACGTCATGTCATGACCAATGAATTGGGAACGCGCTTCAGGGGACCAGTCTACTTCGAGAAGCTACTAAAGCGCTAATGAACTTGGCATGCAGGTATTTGCATCTGCTGGTGCCGCCCCGCCGCACAAGTATAAAACAAGCCTCAGGTGCAATACCAAATCCGCTATTTTGCTGAGAAAGCCGAGCATCAGTGCGCGGCCGGCATCAGCAGTGGAACAGCAAACTGTGGCAACGGGACGGGACATCTCCGTTCCCTTCCTTCAGGGAACAAGGGATACATACATAACCAAGACATTCCCTTTCAGTTGGTCACAACGTGACATCATAGTAACTGACTGAAAGGGAACGTCTCGGTAAGTATCTCACGAATTGGGAATCCCTACCAAATCTGACCCTTCCAGTGCATGTGTAAACCTTCCGTCTTCTATCTTAGAGACGGAACCTGGGCTTACTGCTATTGGCCGATCACTACAAGTTCCTTAACCCACGGTAGTGAACTAGGCAAACTGGGAAGCGAACCCTTCTGGGCGGCACTAGAGTTTTATTTTAGATTTTGATGTCCTTAAGAATATATTTGCAGTTTAAGTACCAAAAACAATCTTTATGTATTTTTACAGCTCCTTTTCAGGAGCTCTGCTAAGAAAGGTCATTTGGCCTGTAATAAGTAATATTTGTTCTGTTGTTTAATAGGCACAACGACAGCCTTTGTAATGGAGGACGACGCGACAACCAGCCATAACTTCTGATAACTCTTTATTATATATTCAGTACCGTAACACACACAGTATATGTCACTACCGTTTCCTGTGTATTCCAAAACTACCGTAAATAACCTAATACTACATCCCCCTTTCCAAATAAGGATACTTTTCTTTTAATCCTTTAGGGATGCAACATAAACTTGAAATAAAGAAATATTTATCTTTTCAATAAACAATAAACATTCTCAAACAATACGGTTTAAATAACAAATTCTACATTTTGAACAATACAACTTTTTTTTTCCTAACTAGAAGGATGGGGTAGACTGCCCAAAACCTTCAACCGAGTGTGGGGATTATTCTGCCCGATTGGCCACTCAGTGTATATCCAGGGTATCACAAACTACATTCAAAGTCCTTCAGATACCCAGGAGGTGCTCTAATCCTGGTAGGATATCTTCTGGCAGCTTGTGCCGTCGGCTGGTGAACCTTCGGACTTTCTGGTGTGACCATTAAATCTGAAGAGTGTGGAGATACCTGGCTCTCTGTCAGGTCAGGAAGATCAGAAGAGACCACAGGAGCAGTCGTAGTTGGTGAGAGGTGAAACCTGTTTCTCCTAAGTGTACCCCTTGGTGTCTCTATAAGATAAGATCTGGGTGTGCCAGCCGCAGACACCACAGTACCCCTTTCTGACATGTCTTTAACCCATACATTTTCCCCAGGCTGCAAGTGTGTCATCTTATGTGCTTTGTGTCTTCTGTCAAAATTTTGTTTCTGTTTACATTTGTATATCAGCTCCTTCTTCACCAGCATTTTCACATCTGGACACTTTGGATTAAGCTGAGAAGGGATCAAAGGAACCCGCGTTCTTATCTTCCTTCCCATGAGGAGCTCAGCAGGACTATAACCAGTAGCCAGAGGAGATGCACAGTAAGCCATAAGTGCAAGGTAGGGATCATTTGCCTTTTTGAGAAGATTTTTAATTGTCCTCACCGCACGCTCCGCCTGTCCATTGCTTTGCGGAAAATGAGGACTCGATGTCACATGGCTGAAACCCCAGTCCAGTGCAAATACACGAAAACACTCTGAAGCAAACTGTGGTCCATTGTCGGAGCGCACAACCTCAGGGATTCCATGACGTGCAAAGATGGATTTAAAGTGTTCAACCACAGCCTCTGAAGTTGTCGACGTCAGTTTTGCAACCTCAAAGAACCTAGAAAAGTAGTCCACAACGACCAAGTACACCTTGCCGTCTTTCTGAAACAGATCTGCTCCAACTGTGGACCATGGCCTCGACGGAAAATCAGTAGGCAACATCGGTTCTCTGAGGTTAGTTCTCTCTCGTGCACATGTGTCACAGTTCTCAATAATTTTCGTCAGCTCTTTACTAAGACCTGGCCACCAAACCGATAGTTTAGCTCTCTCCCTGCACTTTGTGATGCCCAGATGACCTTCATGCAGTTTCTGTAGCATCTCGGCTTGGAGTGACGCTGGAATCCCACTTCTGACACCATGTTCTGTTGTTTAATATGCACAACAACAGCCTTTGTAATGGAGGACGACGCGACAACCAGCCATAACTTCTGATAACTCTTTATTATATATTCAGTACCGTAACACACACAGTATATGTCACTACCGTTTCCTGTGTATTCCAAAACTACCGTAAATAACCTAATACTACAATATTCATGAGCCTCTCTTCTGATAGGCCTGCTGTTTTATGAGTGAAATATGCAATTGAAATAATGTACCCAAGGAAGTACACTAAATGTTAGTTTCTGTACACTAAATGTTAGGTTAAACCAAACAGACCCAGAGACTTTAAATTTAGATTTTAACCTTACCATGTTTAACTCAATAAACAAACAGACACCAACAGGCAAAACTTGTGGCAAAAGAAGTAAGCATCCATTAAGCAACATGTTGGCATCACGTTAGCGTTGCATAACTGTTTACAATATATAATTTCAGTTTTCCTGGCTCCATAATGTAACTGTTATGTGGTAGAAAGGACCCAAAAGCAGTGATAGCAGTTAAAGATGTTTTAATAGTCTTGCCACAGGAAAGTCTATAATAGATAACGAAGGACAATATACAGTGACGTCTTCAGATCACTAATGATAACAGGAACTTAAATATCTTCCGTGGCTTTTGCCGAACAAAAGGGCTGCGGGATTAACTAGGCACCCGGAGAGAGCAAGAGATGGCCAATACCAGCCAGCAGCACCACACAGGTACAGTCACAGTTTCTCTAGAGCCACAGTTCTGTGTATGACAAACAAATGCAGGGGTAATTCCAACATCAAACAATAGTTTCTTCACACACGCAACAGGACAAGACAGGGTATTGCTGACATAAATCCAGAACCGAGGTGAGCACATCTGCATTGCATAACAATCTGACAAAAGACAAGACACGAAAGATAAAGCCTAAGTTAATGAGAAAAGATGAGGAACAGGTGGAGAGAGAGAGTGGAAACAGCTGCGGCTGAGAGTAATGAGAGTGGGCGATGTTTGTATGTGTGTGTGTTTGAATGTAGAGAAAGAGAAAGAAAGAAACTAGGTCATGACAGTAACTTAAAGTTAGGGCTGATAAATCGCATACGATTGTTTTTGCACACCTTGTCAGTAAAACCAGTTCATTTATTCACCACCATCTGCTGGTGGAGTAAATGTAATGCAACAAAGCTGACAACCATAAAGTGCAAGTAGGCTAAAATGTTAATGCCCCTTTTATTACGTGCTTAGTTTGCAGAGCCAGTCAGAGCTTTGTTCATGGTTTCAAACCCATTTATGTAGTAGGTGCATTTCACAGATACTGATGAATTTCATGTGTTCACCTTGATAATAAAATGTGTGTGTTTGTGTGTATAAAAATTTAGCTGTAGGAAGCAGCACTCTGCAACTTACTAACTGGACTTGGGCTGGACATTTATGTATTTTTCAATAGTTCGCCTGCGCATTCAGATCTTAATGATTAATGGTAAACAAACTTGGCTTGCTGTCCTCGAAGGGAGCTCTACAGCTGAGGTCTGAACTTTCAGTGAGAGCGAGCCCCAAGTTCAACCCCCCCTTGCAACAGAAATGCACAGAGGAAGAAAGAGAGCAGTGAAGGAGGAGATGGGGAGGAGGAGGGAGGCCGGAAGGCTGCCTTATATACGCCCATAATGTGAATGTTTAGGCTCCTCTCGAAACTACGTTTAGAACTACAAAAAAAGGTGTTGGGTAATGTATAATGTGGCAAAGGCCAACTGGACAGGGCTTGGACAATGTGGATGAGAGTATTCATTAAACTTTTTTTCAGAAATATAATTGAATAATAATATTTATTATAATATTTTATAATAATTTTATAATATAATAGGCTATACATTTGGTGATAGGTGATTTTTAAAAAAAATTTTACCACCTTTGAAGAATATATTCTCTTGCATGAAACAGATGATACTGGAGTACACAAAACCTGTTTAGAAAGCTTTCCCATGGTTTGGCTTCACTTGTATGAAAAATAAAGCTGCCAAGTTTCAAACTTGTCAGATTGAGCTATCAAAACAGTAGTGTGGTTCACTAGAGGAATGAACCAGTGTGTTTGCTTCAGACGTCATATTTCACGTGACTAGTGATATAACGACACAAGCTCCGAAACGAGTTTGAAGCAAGCATCAGAGCTTTGGTGTCAGACGTAACATCACTACCCACAGGTTGTGGATTTGAGGTCGGACCCAACAAAGTAAGGACTGCCACATCTTTGATGTGTATTGGAGAAACCAGAATTAAACTGTTCCACACTGATAAAGCAGTGACTTGTAAAATGTTTAGAACAGACGGCTTATGTCAAACTAATTGTTCAGGAATTTCGGAATAAATAAACATTAACCATTGGTCTCGTATATAAATGTTTTTCAGAAGCCTGTACAATGATTTAGTTTCCAGACATCCATCGATTGAACAGCGTTTTCTCGACATGGTGCGTGCGATATTTCTTGGAGGTTTGTTCGGCAAAAAAGGGGTGGGGCGGTGGACAGTGCTCAGGGTGGTGACTGAAAGCGGTGACTGTGTGTTACTGATGTCAGGATTTTACAGAAGTTTTGAAACTTATATGGTACTTACATAGCCACTAGATCTCAGCGTTATGAAAAAAGCTGCGAAAATTCAGATTTGACAATATGGACCTTTAAACTTGTTGCAACAAAGCAATAAGAACAAACAAAAGGCAAACTAGCCATCTAAAACAAGACAACCAAAATGAACAAAGCAAACAACTTTTATAACACAAAATGGAAAGAAAATTACATTTAACACATAACATTAAACAAATCAAAACAGAATCAAACAACTACCAAATTTAACCGAATCATAAACGTACACTTAAAGAAATATATTTAACAAAGGTTTCCATTTTCCCTGGTCCCCTGTGCCCTATCAGCAAATGGTACAACCAGCAACTTAAATTCTGTGTTTCTGCCCGGACATCAATCTTTGTCACACCGGGACATAGCTGCTGACGTACCCTCTGCAGACCAACACCACTCATCACAGTAAACTGAAACTCATATGGAAATAAGTATAAATAACAGATACAACGTAAATTTGTGTGCACTCCAAATCAGAAACTATGTAAAATGAACAAAACAAAAAATGAATGACTTAATTGTTGTGTGTGATTATTATAACAAATACTGAAATAAACATGTTTTAAATCAGGAGTGCCCAACCAGTCGATCGCGGTCCACTGGTAGACCGCGGGCTGATCCCAAGTCGACCGCGAGGGGTGTAGAAAAAAATTAAAATAATATTAATAAATAAAAGTTTTTTTATGTGTGTTATATTTTGAATTAAATGTACACTACAGCCTATATCATGAGTCCTTGCCAACACGTCCACAAAAAAAGTATTTAAAAAAAGAGAAAAAGAAAAAAGTAGGTGACGTTTAACCTACGGTGGCGCGTGTCATGCATGACAGCGAACAGCGGTTTCGCGCGTGTCATGCATGACAGCGAACAGCGGTTACACGCTCATAAACGTTAACATGGCCGAGGGAAAATGAGCAAAGACCTACCATTTTCACCCTGAATGGGAGGAAGATTATTTTTTTGTTTATTCTCATTTAAAGCCTGTTTGTTTGATCTGCAATGCAACGGTGGCATTGGCAAAGAAAGGAAATCTGGAGCGGCATTTTAAATCAGTACACGGGAGCTACGAGAGGGATTTCCCTGCAAAAACACCTCTACGTGCCACAAAAGTTCAATTCAATTCAATTCAATTCAATTTTATTTATATAGCGCTTTTCACAATACTCAATTGTTTCAAAGCAGCTTTACATTAATAGAAGCAGTAAAAGCACAGAAAAATGACAGATAGCACAACATAATACACAATAGCATAAGCTGTCAAATTTGCTGAGGCTATGACTCGACATTATGAACGAGCGTATTACTAATGTAACGTCTAGGAGAAGAAGCTAAATTAAGCCCAAGCAGGCTACCTCCCCGGGGTAAAAAACCCCCTAGGAGAAAAAAAACAAAAACCCCGGGTTGTTGAGCCGAGGAAAAAAAATAAAAAGTCCTAGGAGGGAAAAACCCTTGGGAGATATATATGTATATAAACACATATAAACGGATAAGGAGATTAAGCGGGGATTAAGCGGGGTTTAAGCGGGTTCTGCCGGTGGTCGTTGGTCAGGCATCAGCTGGGCATCACAGTGATGGACGACCAGTAGATCAGAGGTGAGTCGACTTTCACATCTACCGGAACTGGGTCTGTTTGTCCCATTGTCCTCAGGGTCGAGGACAGGACAGGGAGAGAAAAACAAAATCATATTAGCGTAGGGGCCGTTCACATGTAATGCAAGTGTCACACAGTGATGTGGTTTAATCAGCTTAGTTTCAGACAGACTAACTATTGCGGCATAATTATATTATCCACAGTTGAGGATTTTGCAAATTGGGGGCCCACTGCGACGGTATATATGGTAACTAAGGGTCACCTTCTGATTTTTAAGAGAAAGAGAAAATGAAACCTGTCGACCCGTTTGACTAAGGCCTGTAACCCCACTGTCGTCGTTAATGCAGGTTCAGTGGCAAACGGGTCTATATTGCATGCTATTTACATGATCATGAGAAAACGCGACATCGCAACCTGACCATACGTGCCAACCCGTTTGACTAAGGCTGGAGGCCCCACTGTCGTCGTTAATGCAGGTTCAGTGGCAAACGGGTCTGTATGGCATACTATTCACAGGACACAAAAAAGCGCCAAAATCGCAACCCGACCATACGTGCCAACCCGTTTGACTAAGGCTGGATGCCCCACTGTCGTCGTTAATGCAGGTTCAGTGGCAAACGGGTCTGTATGGCATAGTATTCGCAAGATAAAGAAAGCGCCAAAAGCCCAACCCAACCGTACGTGCCAACCCGTTTGACTAAGGCCGGATGCCCCACTGTCGTCGTTAATGCAGGTTCAGTGGCAAACGGGTTTGTATGGCATACTATTCACATGAACACGAAAGTTCCAAAATCGCAATCCGACTATACGTTAAGATAAGGTTTTAATTTATTTATTTGGTTGGTCTGTTTTATGACCGCGAGTGCTTTGTTTGGTACAAATAACTATTTCGAGTTAAGTACTTTTACTAGACAAATTATGCGAATGCTTTGTTGAAGAGAAAAGTTTTAAGTCTAGATTTAAAATTATCGACTGTGTCTGATTCTCGGACATCGGTTGGTAAATCATTCCAGAGCTTAGGGGCTAAGTAGGAAAATGACCTTCCACTTTTAGACACTTTTGATAGTCTAGGGATAATCAAGAGACCAGAATTTTGTGACCGTAGTGTGCGTGATGGATTGTATTCTGATAGTAATTCTCTAAGGTATGAGGGTGCTAGGCCATTTAAAGCTTTGTAGGTGAGTAGTGATATTTTAAATTGTATGCGATATTTAACTGGTAGCCAGTGTAAAGATGCCAGAATTGGGCTTATGTGGTCGTACTTTTTAGATCGAGTAAGTACCCTTGCGGAAGCGTTTTGAACTAGCTGAAGCTTATTTACTTGATTTGCATGGCATCCCCCGAGTAGCGAGTTACAATAGTCTATTCTAGAGGTCATAAAAGCATGGATAAGCTTCTCTGCGTCAGATGTAGACAGTATATGGCGTATTTTCGAGATATTTCTAAGGTGGAAGAAAGCTGTACGGCAGACGTTGGCGATATGACTATCGAAGGATAAGTTGCTGTCGAACATCACACCTAAGTTCCTTACCGTGGAAGATGGCACCACAGTGCAGCCATCTATGTGCAACGTGTAATCTGACATATTATGTTTGTAGCGATTCGGTTCAATAATAAGTATCTCTGTCTTATTGGAGTTCAGCTTAAGAAAGTTATGTGCCATCCAGTCACTAACATCGCTAAGGCAGTCTGTTAGCTTAGAAAACGTGTGTGTTTCGCTGGGATGTGAGGAGATGTAAAGCTGGGTATCATCCGCATAGCAGTGAAAACTTATGTTATGTTTCCTGATAATGTCTCCTAGAGGTAACATGTATAACGAGAACAGGATAGGACCTAAAACCGATCCCTGCGGTACACCGTATTTAACCAGGGAGTGATATGACTCTTCCTCGTTTACATAAACAAAGTGATAGCGATTGGTTAGATACGACCTAAACCATGCTAGCGCCTGACCACTGATACCAACATAGTTTTCTAGTGCGGGAGTTAAAAGCACAGCTTGCAGCGCGGCAGTCAATCTTCACCAAACCGAAGACCCAGAGTAAGGCCGCAACTATCGCTTCCTATCGCGTCAGTCACGTCCTTGCTAAATACAAGAAGCCTTTCAGTGACGGCGATATGGTGAAGGAAGCCTTTCTCGAGGCAGCCGATAGCCTTTTTGACGGCTTTAAAAATAAAACAGAGATCGTGAAGGCCATTAAAGATGTGCAACTCTCCCGCAATACTACAACAAAGCGATTTGAGAGAATGGCTGTGGATGTGGATGAGCAACTGAAGAAGGATATTGACGCGTGTGAGGACTTTTCCCTCCAATTTGACGAGTCGACTGATATGGTGGATGTGGCACAATTGTGTGTTTTCATAAGGATGGTTTTTGTAGACATGAGCGCAAAGGAAGAGCTACTCACAATTTTGCCATTAAAAGGACACCCCAGAGGTGAGGATATTTTTAATGCTTTTATGGGATTTGTTAGCGAGACTAAACTGCCGCCCTTTAAGCTGATCTCCATCACAACTGATGGGGCACCTGCAATGATGGGCCGCACCAGTGGGTTCATTGCACTGTGCAAAGAAAGTGAATCTTTCCCAGATATCCTGAATTATCATTGTATAATTCACCAGCAAGCGTTGTGTGGAAAGATTTTAAATATGAAAGAAGTGATGGATATTGCGATGAAGATTGTGTGTTCAGTTCGGGCTAGGAGTCTGCAGAGAAGGCTTTTCCGTGCTCACTTGGAGGAGAATGATGCTGAGCACACAGACCTTCTGCTTCACACGGATGTTAGGTGGTTAAGCAGAGGTAAATTTTTAGCCAGATTCACAGAGTTATTGCCTGAAATCAAAGACTTTCTGAAGCTTTCAAAACATGTGGATTACCATACAAAGCTAGAGGACCACGAGTGGCTTTTAGATTTATCTTTCCTCACTGATCTCACTGGCGAGCTCAATGATTTGAATTTAGAGCTGCAGGGAAAGGATAAAGATGTAGTCAACATGATGAGTTCAGTGAATACATTTAAAAGCAAGCTACAGCTGATGTCAAGCAGGCTGCAGCCTGGTAACCTGCGCAACTTTCCCCACATGCAAGCAGAACTACAACGTCAAGGTAAAGGTGTGACACAGCTTAACAGTGCACGTTATGAGGAGCATGTTCAGAGCATCTTGGCAGAGTTTGAGAGGCGTTTTACTGACTTTGCATCCATCGAGCCTGTAGCCAGCTATATGTGTTATCCATTTGGTGCAAATATTGATGTTGGTGACATTGCTGCCAAAATAAAATCACTTTTCGACTTGAAAAGCTCCGATATTGAGGATGAGATTCTGACATTGCAAAATGACATTGAAATCAAAGCCAGATCAACATCCGCTCAACCTGGAGAGCATGTAGTGTTCTGGAATCTACTGGCGGAGGAGAAGTATCCCAATCTTAGAAGATGTGCCTTGAACCTGACAGCTCTTTTTGGATCGACTTATTTGTGCGAGTCTGCTTTCTCACACATGAAAATCATCAAGTCTAAGTACAGATCAACAATGACTGATGACCACCTTGCAGCCTGCCTACGCCTTGCAACCAGCTCCTACACTCCTGACTACGATAAGCTATCCTCCTCCTCCCAGTGCCAGGTCTCCCACTAAGGTAGAAAGTGATTTCCTTTTTTTTTTAACTCAAAGCTACCTGTTTTGTATCTAGTTATTTTTCTGTGTGGTTCATAATAAAGTCAGTTATGACTATTGCTCAACATACAGATTGGCGTGTTTGTTTGTGTGTGTGTGTGTGTGTGTGTGTGTGTGTGTGTGTGTGTGTGTGTGTGTGTTTGAGAGAGGTTGTGTTGTGATGTCTAGGAGTTGTGTGACAACAAAAAAAAGTGTTGTGAGGTTAGTTACTGCAGGCTGGAAACATTGTGTTATGGGTTTGCAATGTTGACACTGGACTGGTAGATCTCGGGAGGTTGGCTACTTGAAAAGTAGATCTTGGTTTACAAAAGGTTGGGCACCCCTGTTTTAAATGATTCAATACAGAAATTAAAAACATAAATGTATGTAAGTGTGTGTGGTCTACATTACCACTACTGTGCGGCCACCTCTTGGGCCATCACAAGTGTGTTGGAAAGGGATAAAACTGTACCTGAACCTGGTGGTTTTATTTCGAATAGGATGTTAAAGAAATTGTGACTGAGATGTGTGGATTCCTTGGTGGTGTTATGTGCTCTGCTATGGTAATGGGGCCCGATGGCAGGTAGATGGGTGCCAATGATGCATTGTGTGGTTTTCACCACTCTTTGCAAGGCTTTCCGCTCATGCACTTTAAAGCTGTCATACCACACTGTGATTGACCTCGTAAGGATACTTTCGATACAGTGGTAAAACCTAACTAGGCTCTCAGGACAGATGAGCTTTCCATGTAGGCTTCTGAGAAAGTATAAGCGCTGTTGTGGATTTCTAACTAGAACAGAGGTGTTCTGATGCCAGAACATATTCTCAGAGATGTGGACACCCAGGAACTTAAAGATGAAGACACGCACTACTTTAGTCTTATTCAGTGGTGGGCAGTGATTTATCTTCCGAGGGGCATGAATTCAAAATATGTTCTGATTACACATGAGATATGGGCTAAATACATGTTGTGAAGTAGCCTGACGTTGTCATACTCAATTCTAGTCAGAATTTGAGTCTGATACCGCTCCATTGAGCCAAAATTATGAGGCGTGTCTCAACCGAAAAATGCCTCTGCACTCAATTGGATAGACCTACGACCAATCAGAGCAACGGAGTCTGTGATGTTGAAATGGCGTCTTTAGCAGCCTGACCGAACTGCTAGTAATTTCGCTACAATGATACTAACATCATTGTAATTACTAAGTCTGAGTTAGCGAAGGTACATCAACACCTACTATGTTTACAACATTTCATTTATATCACAACATTAAGTATTTACTAAGTCATACAGTAAGACTATCTCTTACCATTTGTACGTTAGGTGAACTTCATCCACGACGATAGCTACCCATTACGTTGGCTTGAAAAATATCGGAGCCTAGCATGTCCCTCCACTTATTCAGCAGACACGATTCCAGGCTTCCGAAAAGAAGCTGGCAACGACCGCTAATTATATCCATCTCGTCGTGCACGCCGAGTTGCATCGCCATGATACCCATTTCAGTTGCTTCTTTAACTTTGTCCTCCATAGGAAGGACGGCGAAAACATAAACAAATGCCTTGATCGCGTTTCTCTGTTCCTCTTTTTAAATCAATGCTCTGTCGATATCTTTTAGACTCAATGTCAGAATCCACACATCTGAATTCACCAGCGGCAGCCATTTCATTGTAAACAGATTGAACACACGCGCTCTTTGGTGACGTGGTTGATACGTTACTGTTGATCATCTGTCCATCATCGTATAAAGCCCGCCCTCACAATTTGATTCGCCGGCTGGTTTTGGTATTCGCATAGTAGCTCCTCAACGGTGAATCCCCAGACCGATCTTCCCCGTTTTTCAAATTGTGGTGGGCGGGGCTAAGATCGGCTGGCACCCAGGCTAGTTGTGAAGGGTTTTGCCCTCAAATAAAAAGTCACCGACCACCACTGATCTTATTGATCTAAATAGGGGTGTGTTTGCTTCTGTTAGATTTCCTGAAATACACAGTTAGTTCTTTGGCATTGAGTCTCTGGATCTCCTCCCTGTTGGCCGATTTGTCGTTGATTTGGCCAATCACTGTGGTGTCATTTGCATATTTAATGAAAGTGTTGGAGTTACACAGAGGAACACAGTCGAGCAATGGGTAAACAGAGAGCAGAGCAATGGCCTCAACACGCATCTCTGAGGGATATATATATATACTTTAAAGAGTTAGGAGCACCAGCAAAAATTTAGGCGCATCCATCCAAAAATTAAAAAGCACCACAACTACATTGTAAATGTTAACAGATTTATTTTATTAAAAATAAAACACCACCACCGGGCTTTACACGTCCTATGCCCAGCATTTAAAAGTTGGTCTTCTATTTTATTTTTTGCTGCATAAATTCCTAAATTAATACCCAAATGCTGTTGAAATAGTATAGCAGCAATAATCATTTAACAATTACAGGTAACATGATTAAGATTACATAGAAAATTTAACACGTAAAACACTGATTAATTGTGACATTACAAAAGTGACCCTAATATAGAAGGCTAATATATATTGGTATTGATAACTGCATTACCAGGATGCTTTTACTACTAAATAGGCAATGTTAAAAAAAAAAAAACATACCATCAGCATTGTCGTATTCCACAGCAACATGGACCACAACAAGGATGTTTGTCGAATGTCCATTCACCAGCGCATGCGCACATACACCATCAAACACACTTTGACAGACAGGTCGGTGTCTCCATCAATAATAAACACATTTGTCATGACACGTCTTGTGTTATTGGCACTTTCGCCATGTTTAAGCAAGGTACGTCTGGCGCTTAAAATGTTTTGATTCCGTCATTAACGCCGTTTTACAGGATTTACAGTAAACACAGTAAGTTACATTTGCATAGCGGAGACACTCAAAATCTTTAAGCCACTCTCTCTGAAAGTTTTAACGTCAACTCGTATTTTCCGGTAGTGGAGTTACATTTGAATCCGGATCGTCGTCCAAAAATACAGTAATAACCTTGGCTGTAATCGGCTCGCTCTCGTCATGCTCGCGGCGCGTTCGTCTTTTCACATTTCCGCGCTTCACGGCAACAAGGAATGACTGACGCTCATATTAGCCAATCTGCGGTCTTCATTAAACGCAAGAACTTAATGGTGAAATTTGATTGGTTATGTATCGTTGGAGAGAACACTGAACCTGGGACAGCGCCAGCACGCAGAATCACAATCAACTCGCGGCACAACAAAATGGGCAGTCGCACAAATGCTCCCAAATATATTTTAAGGTCGCACAGATTAAATTTCGGTCGCATATGCGACCAAAATGGTCGCAATTTCGAGCCCTGTATATATATATTAGATTAATATATTGTGCAGATGTCACGAGTGACTTTTAGGGCGGAACTAAAGATGTGAGAGAAAGTTCTGCCCGGACCGAAGTGTGCAAACACCCGTCACTTCCGGGTAACCCCGGGCAACCGAATCAGCGCAAATGGGAAACAGGTGGAGGCGATGACGTGACGATCGCTGACTGGGCTGTTTGCAGCCTAAAGTAAGTATAAAGGAAGCATGAAAGTGTGACAGAGCGCATAGCTACCGTCACGGTAGCGGAGCGCTACCTACCATAAGGTAAAGACTGAGTATGTTACCTTTATATGTTGGTATAGTGTGTTTATGTATTTCGTTAACCATCATACTGTTTCTAATCATTTGTTAATTACAGCCATTCATCAATACACTTATTTATCCCGTAGCTTTTGTGTGCACATTTTTGACATCTAACACTACGGTGATTTATATGCTATAGCTACAGCCATTTACACATCTCTTACTGTTCGAATCATGCCATTCACTTCACAACAATAGCTGATCACAATAACTGCACAACACATGTTTTTATTAATTATGTGTCTGTTTATTTAGTTTAAAAGGTAACACAGTTTCAAGGTACCATCATTGTGTCTTACCAGCATATCCCGTTTGGTCTGTTTAAAGGGAAGTTTGCTGCAATGGGCAGGTTTAAATAGCTTGAAATGACGCTATTACTTCCGGGTCAACAGGAAGTGACCCAGAGTTTGATTTATTCATTTAATTTAATTTATTAGCTGTAAATATATATTGTGGCTTTGCCAAATATGAGCTTGCATTATAAAAATAATGGTCTGCAATTTTCTAGCTTTGTATATTTAGTATTTTGGCTGTTGTTAAGGTTTTATTGTTTGCTCACCTGAGGCACCCCTGTATTGTATTATGTGTTGGTATGTGCCAATTTCAGAGGTGTGTTTCAGGTCTATAAATAGTCGAACAGTGTCAGTCTTGGAAAAAGGAAGGAGAGGTGAAGACATAAGTCTGATGTAGGCTCTCAAATGTTATTTCTTATTAAGCTCTGTTTCTAAGCAGCTGAAATTATAAATTTTGATTGTTTTGTTTTGTTTTGACTCTCATGTCAATTTACTTTCTTCTTTAATGTTGATGATTTTTATTGCCTTTATTTGGCCTGAATTGGGGTAAATAAATTTAAAATCCCATCTTCTCAAACTCATCCAACTTCTCCTGAGTGTTTACATCTGTTCACGACCTCTCAGTCACATCTACCCACAACAGAAAGACACAGTGAGGTTGTTGACGTTGTTGCTGTTGTGTGTTGGAACGAGCTACTGTGGGCGAAGCGGCGTTGAAGCTGTTGTAGAAATGGGGCGAACAGGCAGAAGCATTGAAGGAGGACCTGCTGGCAGAACGAGACATTTTATGAGAGAAACAAAGGATCGGGTCTGAAGAAGCCAAAGTTAAAGGGGTATGTGCTCACCTGCATGTGTGTTGTAGTAAAGGCAGGAGTATACAGCTGATCTCACGGCGGAAATCAGACAGCATTGCTGGCCGGTTGGAAGCCTGTTGGAAGAAGAAAACGAGTGAGAGAAGGACAACCGTACAGAAATCGTGAGTACAGTGGGTTGTTTATTGCATTGGACATCAGAAAGTGGAAATTAATTCTGTGTGTGGAGACTGTGTACTGTTTTAGTGGCCCCACCGCAGAGAACGAAGCCGGTGGGCAAGCCAGGGACCAAACGGGGCAACATATACTATCGTGTGGATTACTTGACATAACAACAGCGCTACCTGCATGCACGGCTCCAGTGGTTCCCACGAGACGTCTTGATGTAGTGTGGAGTACCGGCCTTTCTGATCACTAAAGTGTGTGTATATTGCAGTGGGTGAGTGTGCTTTTTGACAAGTGTGCACCTGAAGTCTTGCAGTGTTGTGCCGTGTCTCTTGCTGTCTGTACCTACACCTAGGTCAAGCCAACTTGTGTGTGCGCTATGTGGACTGCGGTGGCAGCGACCATCTTCTTGTAACTATTCATCTATAACTCCAGCCTGTGTGTCCAAGTAAGGAGGAAGCCGAGTGAGTGCAACTAGTGAGGTATTGTGGGGGAAAAACCATACTGTCCGACGGGGAGTGGTGAATGATTACAAACGAGTCTACTCACTTGTGTGCATATCTTGTGTTGTGGAGAGTTCAGCTGCCTGTCGCTCTGAATCAGGTATCCAGCCGGCCTGTGGAAGGGTCAGGAAGTGGTGCATCAGTCTGACGGCACGAGTACCGTATTGCGGTTTCATCCAGCTCCCTTTCCCGAGACGACCCTAGTGGTGTCCGGCCCAACGAGTAGCAGTAGAAGCTAGCAATAGCCTGCCCTCCACAGCCCTTGAACGAAGCCAAGGTGATGTATGGTTTTCCTTGTAAAATACCCACCTGTGTAGTCCCGAAATCCAAATATAGCGATTGAAGCAAGACACTGTCCATAGTGAAGGAAACAGTCCTGTAAAGCCCAGAACAGCACGTCCAGTGAGACCCCAGAGTAATTGAATCGAGCTAACCCTATACCTACCTCGAAAGTCCTGTAAAGCCCAGAACAGCACGTCCAGTGAGACCCCAGAGTAATTGAATCGAGCTAACGCTATACCTACCTCGAAAGCCCTGTAAAGTCCAGAACGGCGCACCCAGTGGAACACGGAGAGGTATCAAATAAAGTTAAAAGTGCTACTTACCTTGTTTTCCTGCTGTGACTGTAGGAGCGCCGCACCACGAGCTGCAAGGGCCTCAAAGCTCTGGATGGAGGAGAGCTGCCCAGGTCACCTTTGAAAAGAGCAGAGAGGAGAAGTCAGTTAAATCAAGTGGAGTTGGTATCAACATCTATCTTACCTTTGCTTGCAATTGCAGGAGTTCGGCTGTGGTGTGTGTGGCCATCCTCTGTCTCTGGAGAGAGAGACGCCACCCCGAGACCCTGTGGAGAGGAGAAGAGGGACCAAATTATTCCCCAGCCTTGACTTCAGGAATCTCGCTCTCGCCTGGTTGTAGGTAGCAGCTTATACTTGTTCCATACACTCATTGTGTGTTTGTGTCTTTGCCTCCAGGAGAAGAGGAGGGCGCCACGCGTCAACAACCTCACTTGGAGGAGGCCAACAGGCCCCAGGAGAATATACTCCCCAGCCGTGGGAACAAGGGAGCTCCGAGTCCCCCCTCCCACTTTCCCCTGTGGGCACGTTGCCCTTGGCGCCCGGGCCTTTCCTGTCTGCAAAGACACCAAGAAGACGTAATTTTAGATTCCCCTTTCCCCTTCCCAAGAACATTTTAATAAAATGAAATAAAGTTTTTTTAAAATTACTTATCCTCTCTCGTGTGTCGATCATTGGGGTATCTTTGGGGACCTCCTCGAGGTGGAACTCAGGGGAGAGACACTAGTGGTCCAACCCCGTCGGTGACACATCCTATGTTTGTGTTGCCAAATCTCATTTATATAAAGAAGATCTGATATAAAACAAATCCTTTTTATTCATATGACAATGTTAATGGAAATTTAAGTTGAATTTGTCAAGTGGGTCAGCTGCCTTGACTGCCAGTGTACATGCATCAAGTTTTTTTTTATTTTACCCATGAGACTCATTTTTCTTTAATTTTTTGGTTGATACATAGTATGCTATACTTTTAAATTTAAAGTCTTGACAAATATTTGGAAGAACTAGGCAAGTACAAAATCTGAATACATGAATGAGGTAGATTCAATTGATGTAAGTGCCCAAAGTATTTTGGTGGTTTTGATTTCTTGTCAGTTAGCATTAGAGACACAGAACTCTAAACCTCATCACCAGCTGTAAGTTCACAAAGCAAAATGTCAGTTTGTGGTCAGTGTATCAAAGTGAAAATAGAATGGAAAGAAACCAATAACCATACAGCCTTCAATGGAACTTAGTGGTCAAAAGTTTCCCCAGTTTCTTATGCTGCTAAAAACAAGGTTTCCGTGGCCACACACACAGTCAGACTATCAAGTCTTTTAAGTAAACATTTTAATGTGAGATGAATAGATTGAAACTAAAATGGAAGAAATTGTATTTTTATTTTGTTGTCATACAGTTAAACATACTGATCCTAAACAAGTTGAATATAATGTTACAAATTTTTACATTCTAATGCTGAATAACTTATATAATTAAATATTTCATATAACTTATCACTTATATTGTTTATATTAATCAAATCCAATTCTTTAAAGTGTGAACATATATCATCAGTTAACATGCCATTCTTCATTTTTGTTTTTGTTGTTTATGCAGGCCAAAACTGCACAAAACTACAGAGGGTTAATGAATGAAGGTAAAAGTTGTGATTTATGTTGTGTCAGCAATAAAATCATGTAGGTTTGTTAAAGAAATAACAGTATTCAAGTTAAATAATATAAAAATAATAAAACTATCACAGTATTTTAAACAACAATAAAATAAATAAATAAAACATGCTTATGCTTGATATGCTTGATTATGCTTCATCAAACATGGCTTGTTTCATGATTTATAAAACATGGTCATTTCAGGACCATGGACAGAGATATTTTATAAGAGGCATTGCAACTGATTTTACTATGTATATATAATAAGAATAATTCTACAAATATTTTGTTGTATAACATTTTGTATTAATTTGAATTAAAAACGAACAATATTAAGTATCTAATAAATTATTGTTTCAAATACAGTGTTTGCATATGTTTTGGGAAAAAAATAATGAGTGAAACATGTTGCCATGTTACACAACAGAAAAAAGAAAGTTTATTTTGTTTTAGAAGAAACTTTTATTTAGTTTGTTTTTTATGTTCACTTGAAATTAATTTGATGAAAAATTTGCAAATACATAACTGGGAACATTGAATTAAACTTTATTTGTCTAAAGGTGTGCCTAACATGCAGTGAAACTGTGTCAGATCCAGGAAATGGGTAATGATTTGGGTGAACTAGAAAAATCACGTGATCGAAGTTATAAAGGTTTCCAACTGTATTTTTAGCCAAATTGATCTGGAAGATGGGCAAAGAATTTTGTTTGATCATCTTGCTCTTTCAAAAAATTGGTAAGAGTCATTTAAATAATAAGCATACTATGTTTTTTAAAGATCCTTTTATCATTTGAGTTATGTCTGTAATTAATCTTTTTACAACTGCGACAGTATATGGAAACATCATACAACTGGATCCAGTTTTGTCAGTTCAAGAAGGAGATAATGTGATACTGTCCTGTTTTATTCCAAAAGAACAAATCAGTATGTTGTTGTGGTACAAACAAGTCATTGGACAAGATCCACGTCTTATTGCTTCTTCCTTTTACCATTTTGCACAAAAGCAGTTCTACAATGATCTTGACAATGATCGTCTTACAGTGTTAACAGGGATTGGGAGTTTTAATCTGACAATCATGAAGGCCAAAAAATCAGATGCAGCCACATACTTTTGTGCTATTACTTCGTCTAATATCATTTACTTTGGAAATGGAACTCTTTTGATTATTGAAGGTTAGTACTGTAAATTAATTGGGTAACACTTTAAAAGTAAAGGTTGAATTTGTTAACATTAGTTAATGCATTAGCTAACATGAACTAACAATAAACAATACCTATACAGCATTCATTCATCTAGATTTGTGTTAATTTCCGCATTTAATAATACATTTTTTAAATATTTAAAGTTGTATCTGTTAACATAGCTAATGCACCATGACTTAACATTAATAACAATTAATAATTAAAAGTATTGGCAATAACAAACATGAACAAAGACTAAAAAAATGATGAAAAACTATATGGCTATACTGTAGCTTTTACTAATGTTAATACAAACAACCTTTTAATAAAGTGTTACCAATTAATGTTATATCAAAAACTGTTATATTTTTATTGTATTATGTCATTTATAAGTAATTTATGCAAAATATCACCCATCCTAGGAGCAGAAATCAGCAAACACCATATTCTACAGCTGCCCAAGTTTAAAACCGAGTCTGAGATAAATGTTCCTCTGCAATGTTTAATACTAACCAAGACACTGAATGATGAAAAGCATCCTATCTACTGGTTTAAACATAACTCAGAAAAATCTCACCTTGGAACTATTTATATTCAAGGAAATACAAATGATTCATGCTTGGGAGACTCTGAAGCTGACTGTTATTCACGAAAATGTATTTACAACCTAAATCCAAATAGGAACTCTAGCTGTCCTGATTTTGAAACGTATTATTGTGCGCTAGCCATGTGTGGTGAAGTTTTATTTGGAAATTTTTCTAAAAATACTGCTGGTAATTATAAATATTAAAATATATATTTGGTACCTATACTAACAAATAACAAACTATACAGCAATAAAGTAAATTAATTTAATTTACTTAATTAAAATGTATAATGTTATTATTAAGATGTTCTTAATGTGAAAACGAAATATATGGTCAACTTTACAATATTTATTAATGCTTACCTGCTTGTTCTATACTGTGTGATTAATTATTTTGTTTCTCATGCATTAGACAACATTAAGAGTGTGAATATGCACCTAATTTCCCAAATCAGCCTCGCCATACTCCTGGCAATGGGTATTGCTATCAATATTCTGCTGTATTGCAAGAGAAATGGTAAACATTTACAACAAAATATCTGGTGTTGGATAAAAGCTAAAAATGTTGTTATATTGTAGTGTACTGTTTCCTTGACCTATAAGTTTATGTTTATGTTTAGTGTTTCGTTTTAAAAAAAAATACTACATAATTGGATAATTTGTAAATGATAACCATTGAATATTTACACAAATCGGCCATAACATTATGACCACCTGCCAAATAGTCCAACTTTTGCCACCAAAACAGCCCTGACACGTCGAGGCATGGACTCCACTTGACTTTTCTATCGGAACCAGCATTGACTTTTTCGGCAATTTCATCTACAGCAGCTTGTCTGCTGGATTGGACATCAGTAAGCCCATTTTTCCTGGGCAATGGGCAAGCTTAAGGATCTGAACGACTTTGACAAGGGCCAAATTGTGATGGCTAGACAACTGGCTAAGAGCATTTCCAAAACCACAGCTCTTGTGGGGTGTTTCCTGTCTGCAGTGGTCAGTATCTATCAAAAGTGGTCCAAGGAAGGAAAAGCGGTGAACCGGCGACAGGATAATGGGCGGCCAAGGCTCATTGATGGGGAGCGATGGCTGGCCCATGTAGTCTGATCTAACAGATGAGCTATTGTGGATGAAATTGCTGAAGGGTGAATGCTGGTTCTGGTGGAGGGGTCTAGTGGAGTCCATGCCTCAACGAGTGAGGGCTTTTTTGGTGGGAAAAGCGGGACCTACATTAGTCAGGTGGTCATAATGTTATGGTTGATAGGTGTATAAATGGTAGTTTACATTCTTAAAGTCGTATTTTTCTTTATAACAGACAGCAAATTGAAGGAAATACAGAATACTGATGCTTATTATGATGGTGATGATGTGTCAAAAAATAAGGTTTGTAAAATAAAAAAATTGCTACAAAGCTGTTTCTGTGGAACTGTATTTACTAATAAACAAAGATGGTGGAAATAAGTGGATATACCTAATAACAGTTATTTGTTTTCCTTTTAGTCTGAGGAAATGACTTATACTGCAGTAAAGTTCTCGACCAAACACTCACGAGTGAAAATGGAGACCAGCCCAGACAACACACTGTACTCTGGTTTGGCATGTCAACAGCACAGCTTAAACTACTATTAAAATAAATCAAATAAAGTGTCTCTTTTATTGCATACGCCAAATATCCACAATAGAGTTTTAGAATAGTAAATGACTCTAGGAGTAAATAACTAAAATAACAGCCTGTACTACCAACCTAAAACCTCAAGGTGGAAGCAGAGACCAGAAGTTATATTCAGCTTGAGGCTGTCACATATAAGTCAAAATGTCTTGTTAAAGCAGTGGTTCTCAACTCCAGTCCAGTCTGTTCTGTGTCTCACATTTAAGGACTCTTATTTTGAAATTTTGTCTGTGTCATTCATTTTTGTAATTTTGAGTAGTTCTTTTGTTTATTTGTCTATGTGTTAGTTTGCTTGTTCTTAGTTTAGATTATGTTTGCCTGTTGCTTTACTTTACTTTAAGTTAAATAAACACTGCACTTGGATGCTCAATCTCTGCCTGGCTGCTCACTACCCACATTACATATATTTTATTTTGCACTACATTAACTCAGTTTTGCACTGTTTTGTAAGGGTGAATACACTATTGTGGTTCAAGCTGTAGGAATGCTGAAATGGCTAAAGAAATGTTAACAGCAAAGTGGTGAAAACCATGTAAATTACCACCCTTCTGCTGCTTAAACCAACAATGGGAATAAGCGCAGTGATAGCAAAATATTTTAGAGAGCATTGCTAGGATATTGTCACAGTTATGCTGTGTTCATTGTTAATGTCTTTTATACATGACATATATGCCATTGCAATAGGTAGCACTTAAGTATTAATTAGATAAATCAAAACTAAACAACAAATTTATAAGAGAAATTCTTTAATTACAGTACTGACTTACGGTTACAATTTAATTGAAATGGTAAATAATACATGTACAATTTACTGTTTTTAACGTGAATGAGAAATTACCTGAGACGTAAAGAATAAAAGACAAAAAGAAATTGTAGAAGAGAGGGACCACTGAGAACTGGAAGCTTGGCGGAATGGATGCCTGAACCCCAGAGCTCAGGAAAAGAGGAAGTGCATAACTTCAGGGAAGAATCCAAAAGCAGAGCTCAAGGATAGCAGTCCAGAAGACCACCTTTAACCCCGACTGTATAGGATAAACAACTCTGCCAATTAGCACCCCTGTGTGCTCAGGAATGCAAATGTTACTTTTCATCATATTTATTTTACTGGCCTGGCATGGAACACGACATTCGCAAGTGGGTTTGTTTTGTCACCAGTATGTTTGCATCTTTGAAGCAAATTTTTTACTTATTACATAACATTTTACACACAGAGACATTAAAAGAGTACCTAAGTTCTGATTCTCCAGCCTGCGTGCTATAGGGTGGCCATTATTGCCAGTTCTGCCGGACATGTCCCGAACATGTTTTTGGGTTCGTTCTCCGGAAGTCGCGTTGCCCGACCGCATACGTCATCGAGGTTCTCACATTTCAGTTAAAATACATTAGAAAATTAATATTTATTTCTTTTAAGACATGCAATCATTGTAGTTTCATTCTTACCTTGAAATGTAACGGTTGCTTTTCTGAAATTAAACCCGAAATATTAAACCTTGATGACGTATGCGGTTGTCACAGGCCGGAGCGGACCACAAACTATGTGCGTCACGCTCCTCCCAAAGTTCCACCTCGAGGAGGTCCCAAAAGCACCCCAATGACTAAACAACGAGAGATAAGTGGAATATATAAAACTGTTACTTTATTTAAATTAATTAAAAATCAGAGGGGAATGGGGAAAGGGAGTCTAAAATATTTCTTCTCGCCCTCAGGGGGAACTACGGGGCAGGGGACGTTGGAGGGGAGAAGTCTGTTTTCTAGGCTTACGGGTCGTTGCTGGGTAAGTTTAGCTTTAGCTCGAGACACAGTAAGTATCTTCCTCTCTACAGGTTTTTCAGAGATTACAAAGTGAGTGTGTCGTCAACTAGGCACTGGAGTAATACAGAACTGAAGCCATACATCACCACCACCATCCGACGTAACAGGAAGCGGGGGTGGATGGGGTCCCTCCTGGCGCTAGGCTGTGGCTGACGCGGTGGCACCTCGATGAATGGAAGTTCAGAATGGCAGAGACCACACGTCCTCTTCCCTTTCTCCTTGGGCAGGCGAAGATCTAGACAAGAAAGCAGTCTTTAACATGCACTTGCCACATACAGCGTATATACGGCGCCCAGACCCTCTGCCCCCCTTAGCAGCTCCTCTGCCGCTAGGTGGTCGCGTAAAACTACTGTATTCCTCACAGTACCTCACTTTGTGGCTCCGACTGACTCCCACTGGACACAGTCACGTGGCATGTTTGATTTGGCTGGGCATGCACCGACGGGGCGGCTCCCGATGGTCTCCACAGAGGTCTAATCCTTCCTGAGGTGAGTACAAACGACAAGGACACGGCACAACACTAAAAAGCTTGGTGTACTCACGTCAAATAGATCACTCTCACGCTGCACAGCACAAACTCCAGTGAATAGTTAAGGTCCATACTCCTCTCTTGGCGGGACCAGCTCTTGGTAAGGGAGAAAGGTCTAGATCGCTATGCCAAGCGGTGTCCCAACCGGGCTTGAAGGCCTCGCTGTCCAATGTCAAAACAGACGTCTTCCGGCTCACCCACCTATCACACACCTGGTGGGGCCGCTCATAAACAGAGTACACTCTCCTTTAACAATGTAAGTCTCTCTCATACATCAGTGATTTCTGTTACTCACGACTGGGATGTCTCTAATCGGTCTCTCTTTCTGCTTCCTCCTCCTCCAGACGTCCTCTAATGCAAACAGCCCTGTTGATACGACTCGCCCAGGCCTTTGTGTAAACACAACAGTAGCAGGGATATTAAGACGTTCATACAACTCCGGTGCTCACCCTTATTTGACTTTAAACTGTGTTTCTCTTCCACAGATCCCAGAGCGTTCGCTCAATGCTGCCTTCCGGTGCTCAAAGTCTCAACCCAGCGGATATTCCCAGCGCCTGTCCAACGCAACCGAACACTCCAACTTCCTACAAACAACCACGCCGTCCTTTCGCCCAGACCAGCCCCGCACTCTTTCCGCCCGCTTCCTAGCGGTCCACGGATCAGCGGGGCCTGCGTACTTCTCAAAGGCCGGTGTTTGTTGTGCTGCCCAAGGCGGAAGTTGACTCGCCTGAAATCGACTGCCTTTCTGCATCTTCAGTCAACCTTTTATGTCCCTATCAATCATAGGGACCGCCCAGTCAGTGTTCGCTCCCTCATTTGCGCACCTGTAATGAATTAAGCCCAAATTCGTTGCCATAGAGAACCAGGAAGTGATTGTGTTTTAAAAAATTTGGTCCGGGCGGAACCTCTCCTCTCCATTTTTGGTTCCGCCCTAAAAGTCACTCTGTGACACGGTCGACCAACGCGACTTTCGGAGAACGAACCCGAAAACATGTTCGGCACGTGTCCGGCGGAACTGGCACGAATGGCCACCCTAGCGTGCTATTGGAACAGGGCAAACTGCATTGTTCTAAATCTTCGGCTATGTGCTAAGAGACTGAAACAGAGCACCCAACTTCTAAGTCTTGGCAGGAAAGACAATAACAGATCATCGAAAAACCAACCAGTTTCCAAATCTCTCCTTGAGATTTTATGACTCTTTGTTCTTAGTTTGACTGAACAAGATCAACCACAAATTCTGAGTTTTTGGCTTGTGTGTCTAGAGATCCCTACTGAAAAATCCAGCGAAGACCAGCATAAGCTGGTGGTTTTAGCTGGTATTGCTGGTGTAGTAAGCTGGTCTAGCTGTGTTTTAGTCACTTTTTAAGCTGGTCTAGCTGGATTTAGCTGGTCATGCTGGAAGACCAGCTGACCTACCAGCTTGACCAGCTTTGCCAGGCTGGGAGGACCAGCTTAGACTAGCTACTGCCACCTTAAACCAGCTAAAACCAGCTACCAGCCCATGCTGGTCTTTGCTGGATTTTTCAGTAGGGATCACACCACGTTCCTAGCCTCACATCCAGAAAGGCAATGAACCTGACTAGTGCAGTGGTGCCCAAACCTTAGCAAACATTACACTGTTTATGCATAACTAATGCAGTTTTATTTTCAAAGGTAACTGTTGTAAAAAATAAGTTGTTAGGATTTGACCGGGGGATAGGAGGCAAAAGTGACACAGAAGCCGCTTGGATTCAGGTGAAGGGTGATTTATTAGTGCACACACATGGTAACAAACCCCAACACACATTTTAAATGTAACAAAATATTAAAAAAAGAAAATAAACTGTACAAAATATACACTATATACAAAGTATTTACAAGCTAGTTCAGCTAAATCAATTGATCTGAACTGCATTAGCAAGAAAACAGCAATTAGCTTTGTAGACAATGAAACACAAACTCCTACCCAGATAGCAATTTTGTTCCGGCCCAGCTCCGGCCCACACAACCAGTTTTTCCTCGGCCCACATACAACGAAGAATGACGGCCCTACAGTGGCCCAGTTCTGAATTACAGACAAGGCCCACACATGAGCAGGTTCTTACATCGGTACCAGTTCTCAGCCATAACTGGCCCATGTCTCTGCCAGATAATAGCCCATAATCGGGCCAAACCTGGGCAAGAGCAGGTTCTAACATCTGTACCAGTTCTCAGCCATAGGTCAACCATATTAAAACCAGCATTTAACCAGAACTTCCATAACTGAGCCATAACTCAGCCTAATCTTGCCCAAATTATATTAATAAATTAATCACACGAAAAATTTCTTTTTAATAAAAAGGCAAACAATTTAGAGACCGTTCTTGGCTGGTTTAGGTCTTATTTTACTGACCGCAGTCAATTTGTTTTTATGGGTGGACATAGGTCCAAAGTTGGTTCTGTACATACGGGGGTCCCACAAGGGTCAGTACTGGGTCCCTTACTTTTTAGTATGTATATTTATCCACTTGGTCAGCTACTTAGATCTCTGAAACACTATCAGGTCTTAACTATCACTTTTATGCTGACGACACGCAGATCTATATTCATTCAAGGCCAGGGCAACATGTGGACATTGTGCATCTCTCTAACTGTATTACTGAGATTAAGATTTGGATGTCTAATAATTTTCTGTCCTTAAATGGCTCTAAAACGGATATTATGCTCCTAGGCTCTCCTCATCAACTGCGAAGTGCTGATGGTTCACCTACCCTGTCTATTGATGGTGTCACCCTGGCGTTTTAAACCAAACTAAAAAATCTTGGGGTCATTTTTGATGCGTCGCTGTCATTTGAGCCTTTTGTTCAGAATACGGTTAAGACATCGTTTTTTCACCTTAGAAATATAGCACGTTTACGTCCCATGTTGTCCTTTGCTGTGGCTGAGAAGTTGATAAACTCCTTTGTTTTTTCTCGTCTGGACTATTGTAATGGTCTTTTAGTAGGAGTATCTAGATCATTACTCAACAAACTCCAATATTTACAAAATTCGGCTGCTAGAGTACTGTCTGGGGTCAGGGCTGGGGATCATATTACCCCTGTCTTGAAGTCTTTGCATTGGCTCCCAGTCAGGTACCGTATTGATTTTAAAGTCCTTATGTTAAAGGCAGAATAGGCAGGAATTATCTAAAAAAACTTTTTTACAAATTTGTTTAAACTGACTTTATATATCGATGCATAAGTGGAATGTGGGTACTCTGAAAAAGAGAGCACAAAAATCGAGTGTCTGTATACCTCTCAGCACTGTTTTAAACACAGCTAACTTTTCCATTCACTCCACCCCCTCCCTTCTGGGTTTCTTCTTAAGCCACTCCCCCAAAACACATGAACGCGCGAATTACCTCAGACAAGCGGAGAGGAAGGAGCGAGGTGCATGTAATAACATCAAGTCACAATCACATGTAATAATACACCTAACTTTATCACTAGGAATATAAACAGATGGCTTTTATAAACGGATAGCTTTTAGTACTCACTCAGCCAGTGTTTTGCATGGAAGAGTTTCTGTGATGAAAGCATTGTTGACTCTGACGAGGACTACACTCCGCAGACAATACCGCATCATCGACTCGAGGAAAAGCCACGCGATATTTCCTCTCGTTTGATTGCTTCATTTATTCCTTTTTTGCCTTCGCTGACTGGATATGCAGGTACTGTAAGATGTGAATGCAGTTTCTGTGAGTTGTGAGTGCTATTTCTCTGCTGTACTATTGCTCTGCCTATTGCCTCGTGCACGTTCAAATCAATCGGGTGTGCGCATGTCTGGGCAGATCCCATAGCAACGGGTGGAGCCATGGTCGCGAGAGAGAGTGATATTTGAGCAAGCTAATCATATGTTTCGTCCCGGATGGAAATAATTAACTGTGTTTAACACAGTCGTGAGAGGTCTACAGACACTCGAGTTTTGTGCTCTCTTTTTTAGAGTGCTTACATTTTGATTATGCATTTGTATATGGGGACGGGTTGGACAAACTTGTAAAAAAGTTTTTTGGATAATTCCTGCCTACCCTGCCTTTAACCTGTAAGGCTTTGCATGATCTGGCTCCTCACTACTTAACTGATCTTTTAATGCCTTATACTCCTTGTCGTAATCTGCGTTCCTCTCAAAGTGGACTCTTAGTTGTGCCTAAGACACGGCTTCGCTCCAGGGGTGATAGAGCATTTTCATCCTATGCTCCTAAGCTTTGGAACTCTCTTCCAGCTGACATAAGGGAAGCAAATACTTTAGAGACTTTTAAATCTCGTCTTAAAACGTTTTATTTTAGGATTGCTTATACTTGATTATTTTATTTTCCTTATTATTTTTGTTATCTATATTTTTTGTATTTTTAATGTGTTGTATTCTCTGTAAAGCGCTTTGAGAAAGTCACTTTTAAAGGCGCTCTATAAAATAAAGGTATTATTATTATTATTATTATTATTAATCAATAACACACAAGTCAATAACACTACACCATTGTATGTGTTAAAACTCTTCTAGTATAAACTGCCAGCAATAAACAAAAATACTAGTTTGTTCAAATACATTATTGGAATGAATCTAACACCAACAACTTAAATAACAAAGCAATTTCATCCTTAGTAAACAAACAAAAGTTTAGAACAAACTGATAATAAAAAAAACCTTTGTGACAGTTACATTGATGTGTGAAATGTAGTTTGCCCAAATTGCCAGCTATACACAAATACAGACGTTTTCATTGAAATTAATATATTAGCATGAATTGAAATTTAAATGAATTACCATGGGTAAATACAAGTTTAAACCAAACTGAACTTAAAACTTAGTTAATTAGAAACTTCATGTGTATTTGAAACCAACTCGACAGCCAGCCGACAAAGATACAAGTTTCAGTTAAAGTATTATAGCATGAATCTAACTTAGGTAATTTCAAATAAAACGAAAAATTAAAACAATACAATTAATAAAAATGAAGAAAAATAATCTAGGTGTATGAGAAAGTGTTCCTATTCAGGATTGTCCCCAACAAGAAGTACTGCTTTCCAGCCTCTCTTTTCTTCTCAGCTCCTCTTTCCATAGATGTAAACATAACAGCAGCCCACTGTTATATAAAAGAAAACAGATGCAAATCAATAATTGTTATAAACCAAAAGCCATATAATAAAATAATTAAAAGCATAAAAATATACTTCAAAACAGACAGTTAGATAGAGAATTAGAAGATGAACCTTTAAGGATGAACTGCTTCTGTTTTCTTCCTCAAGTTGCTTTTGAAGGAAAATGTCTGCGCTGAATGTTTAAATAAAATGAAACATAGCTTACCCTTAAAGAGGTACTTTTCATTTAGATACAAAGCAAATGAGCAAATGAGATATGTTCTAAGCATGTACTTAAAATATATTATATTAGGAATATCCCAATTATTATTTACCAAGAAAATTAAGTCAAATCAATACAAATGAAAGAGGAGTGAGTAAATGTCACAAGCCAAGGGCGGGCCGCTAATGTTTAAGCCACGCCCCTTCTAAACTTCCACCTCGAGGAGGTCCCCAAAACCAACCCAATGACCAGACAACCACGAGGAACAGGTAAGTATAAAAATATTCTTTATTTATTTAAATATTTAAAAAGTACTGGGGATTGGGGAAAAGGGAAATTAAAACTAAAGTCCGGCTCTGCCTTCCAGGGGGGCCACGAGCAAGTGAGTGACAGGGGGGTGGGGGTTGCGTCGGGGAACGGGCTCCCGCCTCTGGTTCCCTCTGCCCGTGGCGCGCTCCTCTTCCTTCCTGGAGGCAGAATAAATCAAAGTCAGTGTTTGTATGAGCTTGTTCCTATTCCGTGTACCTGTGGCTCGCTCGAGGCGGTTCACCGCCTATCTCGCACAGCTCCTCGCTGATCGACTCACTCTCCTTCCCTGCTCTCTCCTTCTCCACAGATGATTGCTGGGACACCAGGACACAGTGACTCGGCTTCCAATGGTTTCTCTCACCTCGTCGCTGACTACAGCTTTGGGTAGGTATGGTTCTCTCCACAGTTCGTTATCTCGACATTCACACTGTCTCTCTCTCTCCACAGATGACTGCTGGGACACAAGGGCACAGTGAATCGATTTCCAATGGTTTCTCTCACCTCGTCGCTGACTACAGCTTTGGGTAGGTATGGCTCTCTTCACAGTTCGTTATCTCGACATTCACGCTGTCTCTCTCTCTCCACAGATGACTGCTGGGACACAAGGGCACAGTGAATCGGTTTCCAATGGTTGCGCTCACCTCGTCGCTGACTACAGCTTTGGGTAGGTATGGCTCTCTTCACAGTTCGTTATCTCGACATTCACGCTGTCTCTCTCCCTCCACAGATGACTGCTGGGACACAAGGGCACAGTGAATCGGTTTCCAATGGTTTCTCTCACCTCGTCGCTGACTACAGCTTTGGGTAGGTATGGCTCTCTTCACAGTTCGTTATCTCGACATTCACGCTGTCTCTCTCTCTCCACAGATGACTCGTCGCTGACTACAGCCTTGGATAGGTATGGCTCTCTGCACAGCTCTCACGACACACTCCTCTTCTCTGTTGATTAGGCAGTTTTAACAAGCTATATTTCACTTAACAGGGCGGCGGACTTACGGTGGCTGGCTACGCGGTGCGTCCACTGGACAGTGGTTTCCTAGGTGGCGCCGGGGGCCAAAACCCTCTCGGCGAGCTCGTTGGTCTATAGAGGGGCGAGAACCGTCACGCCGGCTCACCGGGTCGAGCGCTGCCCTTTCCTCGAGACCCGTTGGTCGATCGAAAACTGGACCGGGGCGCCCTTTCGTCGAGACCTCGGGCCGGCGGATCTCCTTCGCCTCAGGCTCTATGTTGATCAAAAAGACACAGGTAAGGGAGCAATATCATGGATAATACTCACGCACCGTCAGTAGCACAGTTCTTCACCGCCACTCCTAAGCTCAAGTCCGCCGAGCGTTTGGCTGGGAAAATACTTCGAGATACACTCCGTGATTTGAAGACTGAAACACACTCACAGCATAATCATGTACAGGTCTTACTCTAGGACCGTTCTTTCCTCTTCGTCGTCTCAAGAGCGAGTGACTGGAGGCGGGGGTACGTCAGACAAGACAACAGCAATCCCACTGCAATACACAGCATTACACGGCACCACTTCAAGTGAAAATTTCCACATCCAAAACTCACCCACCACTCAGTGCACACATTAGAAGCCCGTCTTCCTGTACTTTGCTCTGGACGAGAAGGTAGCGATGGTGACACGGCCTAGTGTTGGTTTTCGTCGCTGGAGTTGGTTTCCTCACACAGACCCTTCGGCTCACCCACCACACTAGCTCAGGGGTAGGGCCTTCCACTCTCTTTCAGAAACACTCAGAGAAACATACAGGTCAATCATATACACAGCACTCCCATAAGAGGGTTTCCATTACTCACAACTGCTGTAATTTCTCCGTTTTAGATTGCCTTCACACTGCAACAAATTTCAGATGCACAGATAGGGCGTTTTCCAGCCACCATCAACACTTTTCCACAGACGTATACTCACAACGGTGCGTCTTGCCTTCGTTTCTTTCCTCCAAGATCAGCATTCGTTTAATCCCTCCACCTATAAGGTCTTCGGTATCTTCCTCAATGTAAGTCTAGAATCCAGACGAGAGAGAGAGAGCAATACAACAATCCAGCACAGCGTACCCGGTGAGCCTAACTCAGCGCTCCATACACACCAACAACAGGGATACTAAGCACACAAACTGTGGTTCAAACTGCTCTAAAATACTCTCCTGAATGTCGTCCTCATCCAATCACCCGGAGCTCCTCTCAATAACTCTCAGCTGTATGTAATTCAGCTGATTACAGCGATCGCGGCGCTACCGGATGTCCGGTGTCTTCTCTTACCGGCCCGGGCGGAAACATCCGGGCGTAACCAAACTTGCCCAATTTTTGGTTCCGCCTAAAAGATCGTCACTCCTGTGACATCCTCCCCCGCCAATGCATTCCAGTCCCTGGAATGCCTCGGCGTCGTCCACTCACCGTACCGGGCAGGGGGGCGTCCTCGGCTCTCCCGTTGGGAGCGTCTCACGGGTGACTCGGGTTCGACTGGCTCGGGTACTACCTCTGGTTGCATCTGGGCCGCCGGGGGTTCAACCGGCTCAGGTACCAACTCAGGCGGTATCTGGGCCACTGGGGGTTCAGCTGGCTCGGGTGCTACTTCTGGCTGCCTCTGGGCGGCCGGGGGTATCGCCACCTCAGGTCGACCTGGTACCACAGCCCATCCCTCCATCCAGGGGGCCGCCGGTACTGGCTCTGTGGGCCCCTCTATCACAGCCTCGGGGTAATTCGGACAGGGGCGGAGCATGTTCCGATGTACTACGCGTTCGGGGCCAGATTTTCCTTCGGGCCGAATGGTGTACACCGGCTGTCCCGGTCTCTGCTGCTTGCACACCACATACGGGATAGCCTCCCAGCGGTCGCTTAGCTTTCCCTTTCCTTGCCGCCGGTTATCCCTCGCCAGAACCCTCTCACCTGGTAACAGGGGGGCATCTCGAGCGGTCCGATCATACAAGCGTTTGTTCCTCTCTCCTGCCATCTGTATCTTCCTAGAAACTTGTTCGTACGCAAAGTGTAAGCGCTGGTGATGGCGCCCCACCCACTCCGTCACACTCACTTCTTCCCGGTCTGCTGCGACTCCCAGGACCAGGTCAGTGGGCATCCGTACGTGCCTGCCGAACATCAGGTAAGTAGGGGCATACCCCGTCGTGCTATGAACACTGTTATTATATGCTTGCAAAAGGTTTGGTAAAGCACTCACCCAATCGCTCTGCTGCCGTTGATCTAAAGTCCCCAGTAGCCCCAATAGGGTCTGATTGAACCTCTCACAGCTTCCGTTCCCCTGGGGATGATACGACGTGGTGTGGGTTTTGGTACATCCATACAACTGGCATAACTCACGGATGACCTTAGATTCAAAGTTTGCCCCCTGGTCGGAGTGCAGGAACTTGGGACACCCAAATGTCTGGAACACATTTCGCCATAGAGCTGTGGCGGTGGTGTTGGCTGTCTGATCGAGCGTCGGGACGGCCCAGGCGTATTTAGTGAATAGGTCAGTGATTACCAGAATATTTTGATATCGATCTTGAGGGCGGCCCAGCGTCAGGAAGTCCATTGCCATTATGTGGAGGGGGGCTTTCGCGTGAATGGGTACCATCGGTGCTCGGGCCTCCCGTCTGGATTTAAACAGCATGCACCGGGGGCAAGCTTGAATTAAGTCGTGCACAGACGCCTCCAATCCCGGCCAATAGAAGAATCTACGCAGTAGGGATACGGTCCTCTCCTGTCCCTGGTGTCCCAACTGGTCATGATAGACTGAGACCAGTGCGTTTACCTGGTTGGCAGGCACCACGATCTGGCACACTTCTTCGCCCACTTTCGGATCGCGGGTCTTCCTACAGAGCACTCCCTCCTGTAGCTCCAGCTTCTCCCACTGTCCCAACAACTTCTTTCCAGTCTCTGTCTGGGCCAGCCTCTCCGCTGGCGTGGGCCGTCGGCCCTGCTCTACCCACGTCCTCACCTGACACACGTCCCGGTCCTGGGCCTGCCTCTCTATCCAACGGCGGGGGTCCCACCCCCAGTTCCCTGGTGCAACTTCCTGCTGGCCTCCTGGCGCCTCCACGGCCCCTATCATGTAGCCCTCCTCACGGCTATTCTCCCTTCGATACCCCTGATGCCTGGGGCTCTTTCCCTCTGGTAGTCTGGAAAGGACGTCCGCGTTCGTGTGCTCTCGTCCAGGCCGATACTGCAGCTTGTAATCGAAGTTGGCCAGCTGAGCCACCCATCGTTGCTCCACGGCCCCCAGCTTCGCCGTCTGTAAATGTACTAGAGGGTTGTTATCGGTGATGACTGTCACCTTAGCTCCCCAAAGGTAGTCCTTGAACTTTTCGCTCAAGGCCCACTTCAGGGCCAGCAGTTCCAGCTTGAAGGAGCTGTAGTTCGCGTCGTTCCTCTCTGCCGGGTGGAGACTCCGGCTCGCATAAGCGATCACCCGCTCCGTTCCCTCTTGCCGTTGGGCCAATACTGCCCCCAGTCCCAGGTTGCTCGCGTCTGTATATAAGACAAAAGGTTCAGAAAAGTCAGCATACGCCAAGATGGGAGCCTGTAACAACTCCTGCTTCAGCCTCTGAAAAGCCATCTCACAATCATTGTCCCAGTTAATAGAGGGCGATCCACGGCCCCGGCTTCGTCCCGTGCCAACCAGCAACTGGTTAAGAGGCTTGGCAACCTTCGAGAAATCCTTAATAAATCTCCTATAGTATCCCACGAACCCCAGAAAGGATCGTACTTGCCTCACAGTCTTAGGTGCGTCCCAATCCTTTACTGCAGCGACTTTCTCGGGGTCCACGGCCACCCCCGCTGCGCTGACCACATGGCCCAGGAACTTCACTTCCCGCCGCAGCAAGTGGCATTTGTCCGGCTGCAGCTTCAGCCCGTACCTTTCCATGGCGCGGAAGACTTCCTCTAGGTGCCGGAGGTGGGAATCGAAATCTGGGGAATACACAATCACATCATCCAAATATACCAACACTGACTCCATCAACTGACCTCCAAGACAGCGTTGCATCAAGCGTTGGAAGGTGGCCGGAGCGTTGCAGAGCCCGAAAGGCATCCGGTCCCATTCAAATAGTCCGAACGGGGTCGTGAAGGCGGTCTTCTCCCGGTCTGCCTCGGCTACTTGCACCTGCCAATATCCACTGGCCAGATCTAAGGTGGAATACCAGGCCGACTGCGTAAGGCTAGCGAGGGAGTCTTCGATTCGTGGCAAGGGGAAGGCGTCTTTCTTAGTTACCAGGTTCAGCTTGCGATAGTCAACACAGAACCTCCAAGCTCCTGTCTTCTTTTGTACGAGCACGATGGGGGCCGCCCAGGGACTACTACTTTCTCGGACAATACCCCGGCTCAACATGCCCTGCAGGAGTGTACGTACTTCCGCATACAAGGTAGGTGGGATCGGTCGGTATCTCTCCCTACTTGGCCCTGCATCCCCGGTGGGGATGTGGTGTTCCACCACCCTGGTGCACCCGTAGTCCTCGTCGTGCCTCGCAAACACATGTTGCCACTTCCGAAGGAGTGCCTGCAGTTTCTGTGCCTGCGCCTGTCCCAGGTCGTCCCCTTGCAGCGACTCACCCGCTAGGTGCTTTGGCACACCTCTCCCCTGGTTACTCACTGGGGCATCCATTTGGGTCAGGGCCACCTCGATCACAGTGGGGCACACCTGACGAAAACTGACGTCCCTCTCTTCCCTCACCTGGTGAGGTGTGACCATCGTCAGCCGAGCCAGTCGTTGATGCCGGTATAATTGTACCGCATAAGGGTGCTCGTTTCGTACTCTTACCGGGATTCTCCCCCGGTGGACCGCTGCTAGTCCCCGTGCTACCTCCACTTGTGGACAGTCTGTATGTGGCTCTACCAACACCCACTCCTCTGGGTTCGCTTTCCGAAGGGGCACTCTTGCCCATACGATAGCCTCACTCCTAGGGGGAATAGACAAAGCAAAACGACACATTACTCTTCCCACTTCCTCCCGATCTCTACGAACCTGATTCAGTTGGACCCGACGGCAGTCGGCCATTACACGCTCCCACTTGGGTCTCTCAGTAGGTGAGATCCTCGGACCAGGCCTAGCCTGGAATATCTCCTCCCAGCATTCGGAGAGGACATTCATGCCCAATAAGGCTCGGTGGGCGCCCAAACACTTATCTTCGACAATGATCACACCTTTTTGGGGGACGACTACCCCATGCACCTCAAGATCCGTCAGGCGATAGCCAATGTAGGGGATTTCTAGGCCATTAGCGCCCTTCAACGTCAGCCAGGGGGCCTCCGCTCCTTTTGTTCCTCCCTGTCCGAATATCTCCTTGGAGAGGCTTTCTGCGAACATCGTTACCTGTGAGCCCGTGTCTACCAGGCACTGAATCCATTTGCCACACACTTTTACTTCTGCCACCGGGCTATGCCCGACCATCTGTTGCCTAGAGCTGTCCCTTCTTCCCGGGTCTTCTCGAGGGGTCCCGGCCACACGACCCACTGTGGCCGGTCGTCCTAAAAACCCCCCTCTGATGCCCTGCGGGGCCCACACTGACGGCTATAATGTCCTGGCTCACCACACCGGTTGCAGATCGGCCGTCCCTGCTCATCCCATTCGAAACGGGGCCGAACATAGCGGTTTGGGCGTCCAGGTGGCTCCCGGCTGCGTCCAGGTGGCTCTCGGCTCCTCTCCGAGTATGCTCGCTCTCGGGGTGCCGGCCTTGGTTCCTCCCGCGCCTTACCTTGGCGCAGCTCTCCCAACAGAGCACTAGATAATTCTGACATCTGTTCCCGGACATCCTTCAAGAGTTCTGCTTTCAGAGCCTGCTTCCAATCCGCACGTTCTGGTTGTGTTGGCACGCTCTCATTTACAGCCGCGCATACTGGGGTCTCACTCACCTCTACCTCATCGCCCTCCAGAGCTAGCGCCTCCTTCCTTAGATCTTCAAATGTGAGGCCGGGGTCCCTCCGAAACTGGACCCTCAGGCTCTGTCTCACGGGGCCCTCTTTCATCCCCAGAAGGAACTGGTCGCGCAACAAAGTTTCTCCGTCGCCCAGCCCATGATCGCGGCGGGTCTGTAGCCGGGTGAACTGTTCACGCAGTCTTAGGGCAAACGCTCTAATGGGTTGTCGGGGGCCTTGTTTAATATTAAAAAATTGGGAACGGAGGACGGCTACAGGGGTGTGGTCACCATATTGCTCGGTGAGAAACTGGAATATAGTTTGGGCACTGGTTCGGACAGCTTCAGGGGCGGCCTGTACTTCTCGCCGCGCTTCTCCCTCTAGGGAGTTCAGCACGAACTGTAGCCGCTGGGCTACACTAAGGCCTTGTAGGTCGGCTAAATACTCTAACTGAGCCTTCCATTCCGTTAGCCGTACTCCCGACTCTGTCCCTCCATACTTCTGGATCCAAGGGCTGCCCATAAAAACAGGCACCGCACGGGGTTGGGCTGCGGGCCCCGCGTTGTCGGTCATTGGGCTAGTCTGGTTACTCAACTCGAGGTGGAACCCTGCCGACTACGCCAAAATCTGTCACAAGCCAAGGGCGGGCCGCTAATGTTTAAGCCACGCCCCTTCTAAACTTCCACCTCGAGGAGGTCCCCAAAACCAACCCAATGACCAGACAACAACGAGGAACAGGTAAGTATAAAAATATTCTTTATTTATTTAAATATTTAAAAAGTACTGGGGATTGGGAAAAAGGGAAATTAAAACTAAAGTCTGGCTCTGCCTTCCAGGGGGGCCACGAGCAAGTGAGTGACAGGGGGGTGGGGGTTGCGTCGGGGAACGGGCTCCCGCCTCTGGTTCCCTCTGCCCGTGGCGCGCTCCTCTTCCTTCCTGGAGGCAGAATAAATCAAAGTCAGTGTTTGTATGAGCTTGTTCCTATTCCGTGTACCTGTGGCTCGCTCGAGGCGGTTCACCGCCTATCTCGCACAGCTCCTCGCTGATCGACTCACTCTCCTTCCCTGCTCTCTCCTTCTCCACAGATGATTGCTGGGACACCAGGACACAGTGACTCGGCTTCCAATGGTTTCTCTCACCTCGTCGCTGACTACAGCTGTGGGTAGGTATGGTTCTCTCCACAGTTCGTTATCTCGACATTCACACTGTCTCTCTCTCTCCACAGATGACTGCTGGGACACAAGGGCACAGTGAATCGATTTCCAATGGTTTCTCTCACCTCGTCGCTGACTACAGCTTTGGGTAGGTATGGCTCTCTTCACAGTTCGTTATCTCGACATTCACGATGTCTCTCTCTCTCCACAGATGACTGCTGGGACACAAGGGCACAGTGAATTGGTTTCCAATGGTTGCGCTCACCTCGTCGCTGACTACAGCTTTGGGTAGGTATGGCTCTCTTCACAGTTCGTTATCTCGACATTCACTCTGTCTCTCTCTCTCCACAGATGACTGCTGGGACACAAGGGCACAGTGAATCGGTTTCCAATGGTTTCTCTCACCTCGTCGCTGACTACAGCTTTGGGTAGGTATGGCTCTCTTCACAGTTCGTTATCTCGACATTCACGCTGTCTCTCTCTCTCCACAGATGACTGCTGGGACACAAGGGCACAGTGAATCGGTTTCCAATGGTTTCCCTCACCTCGTCGCTGACTACAGCTTTGGGTAGGTATGGCTCTCTCCACAGTTCGTTATCTCGACATTCACGCTGTCTCTCTCTCTCCACAGATGACTGCTGGGACACAAAGGCACAGTGAATCGGTTTCCAATGGTTTCTCTCACCTCGTCGCTGACTACAGCTTTGGGTAGGTATGGCTCTCTGCACAGCTTTCACGACACACTCCTCTTCCCTGTCGATTAGGCAGTTTTAACAAGTTGTATTTCACTTAACAGGGTGCGGACTTACGGTGGCTGGCTATGCGGTGCGTCAACTGGACGGTGGTTTCCTAGGTGGCGCCGGGGGCCAAAACCCTCTCGGCGAGCTCGTTGGTCTATAGAGGGGCGAGAACCGTCACGCCGGCACACCGGGTCGAGCGCTGCCCTTTCCTCGAGACCCGTTGGTCGATCGAAAACTGGACCGGGGCGCCCTTTCGTCGAGACCTCGGGCCGGCGGATCTCCTTCGCCTCAGGCTCTATGTTGATCAAAAAGACACAGGTAAGGGAACAATATCATGGAAAATACTCACGCACCGTCAGTAGCACAGTTCTTCACCGCCACTCCTAAGCTCAAGTCCGCCGAGCGTTTGGCTGGGAAAATACTTCGAGATACCACTCCGTGATTTGAAGACTGAAACACACTCTCAGCATAATCATGTACAGGTCTTACTCTAGGACCGTTCTTTCCTCTTCGTCGTCTCAAGAGCGAGTGACTGGAGGCGGGGGTACGTCAGACAAGACAACAGCAATCCCACTGCAATACACAGCATTACACGGCACCACTTCAAGTGAAAGTTTCCACATCCAAAACTCACCCACCACTCAGTGCACACATTAGACGCCCGTCTTCCTGTACTTTGCTCTGGACGAGAAGGTAGCGATGGTGACACGGCCTAGTGTTGGTTTTCGTCGCTGGAGTTGGTTTCCTCACACAGACCCTTCGGCTCACCCACCACACTAGCTCAGGGGTAGGGCCTTCTACTCTCTTTCAGAAACACTCAGAGAAACATACAGGTCAATCATATACACAGCACTCCCATAAGAGGGTTTCCATTACTCACAACTGCTGTAATTTCTCCGTTTTAGATTGCCTTCACACTGCAACAAATTTCAGATGCACAGATAGGGCGTTTTCCAGCCACCATCAACACTTTTCCACAGACGTATACTCACAACGGTGCGTCTTGCCTTCGTTTCTTTCCTCCAAGATCAGCATTCGTTTAATCCCTCCACCTATAAGGTCTTCGGTATCTTCCTCAATGTAAGTCTAGAATCCAGACGAGAGAGAGAGAGCAATACAACAATCCAGCACAGCGTACCCGGTGAGCCTAACTCAGCGCTCCATACACACCAACAGCAGGGATACTAAGCACACAAACTGTGGTTCAAACTGCTCTAAAATACTCTCCTGAATGTCGTCCTCATCCAATCACCCGGCGCTCCTCTCAATAACTCTCAGCTGTATGTAATTCAGCTGATTACAGCGTTCGCGGCGCTACCGGATGTCCGGTGTCTTCTCTTACCGGCCCGGGCGGAAACATCCGGGCGGAACCAAACTTGCCCAATTTTTGGTTCCGCCTAAAAGATCGTCACTCCTGTGACATAAACAACAATTTATGAGAAGAACCATATACTGCACGACTTCTAAGGTCTTCACAATTGGTGTCAGACTTTATCCACCTATGAGAAATTCAGCTTTGTAAATATAATTCTAAAGATTTGTCAAGTATTGATTTTGGAAGCAAACAAATTAACATTAAATTAAACGGTGGCCCTGATGTACTCTCACTAACCTGAATGTCACCTCCTCCTGTCCTGTCAGCATCATTGTCCCACCTCTTTACCTGAAGCAAACACAGCAGATGATTAACAGAAAATTATTTCACAGTATTTCATATATTCAAAATATTTGTATTTTTACCATTTTCCTTTGTATTTAACAATGCAATTCGGGTAACTAAAGTAATGTTAGGCTATTGTCAGTTCTTACTCACCTAATGAATGAAACCACTGTCCAGCCCTCTGTATTAATCAGCTTTCACTGAAATCACAATGTGACTATTTAGCCATATAGAGCAATCTTTTGATATATAAACACTAAGATGCAAACATGAGCCTCAATATTTAATTTACCTTAATGTGTCTATTGTAATATACACCCCATCATCCTTCTTTTGTCCCACTCCAGAGTCTTCAGATCTTGATAAACACAGACCTGATACACTTTCACAAAAAAATTTAATTAAGCATTACAGAAATACATGTTCAAATAAATATTTTTAAAATAAATGTTCTAACATCACGAAGACCAGATAACCAAGTTCGATTACTTCATTTACAACCTTATAGAAAACAGCTAATTTAATATGAATTTATGTCACACGGACAATATAACGCATCCCAGCTAGAAATAAAAAGTTCTAAGAACGTTCCCTGAAAGTTCCCAATGTTCCCAAAAACATTCTGCCAAAAAGCGGCCAGTTTTTTTTAAGTTCTAGGAACGTTTCTGTTGTCTGAACGTTAGAGTAATGTTACATTTTACCATTTTTAAACGTTATGACAATGTCATGTTCTAATGTTCACACAATGTTTAAAACAACAACTGTTTGTTATATTGACTTGTTTAATTGTTATGTAAATGATAGAGAAACATTGCATTTTATTATTTTAGAAAACATTATTTCTGAATGTTCAGTTAATATATTGCTGTAGAAAACTCAATTCACTTACTAGGTTTAGATGTTGAGGTTTTGTTTCATTTTGGGTCACCCTTGTTGTGATTCGTGTTTGTTTTGGTTGGGCTCTTGACGCTTGGCTTTTTGCCTGCTGGTTTTTTTCTGGTTGTGTTGACTTTGTGTTGATGCACCACATTTGTTGTGAAAAGTTATTAGTGTGTTTCTGTGGTTGTTGGTGCATGGTGGTGGGGATCATCGCCTAGTTCATTTACTAATCAAAAGTTTATTTTCTGCCAGTAATGTATATTAGATCCAACTCTTTCACAGCAGTTTGTCATTAAGGAGTTTTAGAAACTTTGGACAAAAAAAATCCGCTGTATAGTTGGGATGCACAAACATCAATAATCAGACTATGAATCTCAACCATGGTGACAATTAAAATTGTTAAAAAAAAATCCTTATTTATCCATGCTGCAGTGCATGCTGGGAGTTCTGAATGAGGTTTGTAATTTGTTAATACCCAGCATGCATTGCAGCATGAAGTTTATCATTTAATTGTCACCATGATTGAGATTCATAGTCTGATTCTTGATGTTTGTGCATCCCAGTTATACAGCAGATATTTTTTGTCCAAAGTTTCTAAAACTCCTTAATGACAAACTGCTGTGAAAGTGCTGGATCTCATTTACATTTTTGACAGAAAATAAAGTTTTGATTAGTAAATGAATTAGGTGATGATCTTTACCATTATGTACCAACAACTGCAGAATAACACTATTAACTTTGCATGTTCATAACAAATGTGGTGCATTAACACAAAGTTAACACAACCAGGAAAAAATTGCAAGCAAAAAGTAAAGTGTCAAGAGACCAACTAAAACAAACACTAATCACAATAAGGGTGACTTAAAATGAAACAAAACATCAACATCTAAACCTAGTAAGTGAATTGAGTTTTCTACAGCAATATATTTACTCAACATTCAGAAATAATGTTTTATAAAATAATAAAATGCAATGTTTCTCTATCATTTACATAACAATTAAACAAGTCAATATAATAAACAGTTGCTGTTTTAAACATTGTGTGAACATTAAAACATGACATTGTCATAACGTTTAAAAATGGTAAAATGTAACATTACTCTAACGTTCAGACAACAGAAACGTTCCTAGAACTTAAAAAAAACTGGACGCTTTTAACGTTGGCAGAATGTTTTTGGGAACATTCGGGAACTTTCAGGGAACGTTCTTAGAACTTTTTATTTCTAGCTGGGATTACATTACACATGAATCACGTAAACGGACCAGGATTAGCTTAATCCAGGACTAGGCCTTAGTTTAATAAGGAACTATAACTAGTTTTAACAAACATGCTCTACTAAAAAAACATTACCTGTGTGCATTTTGAGGTAAAACAAAGGGCACTGATATATTTTAAGATATGTCATTGCAAGAAGTTGTTTTCAGTTTGGAGAGCTCTTAAAAGCGTTTAAGTCTAGGACTAGTCTAATCCCTGTCCAGGAAACCGCCCCATAAACAAAAACATTTTTATGATTGAAAAAGTTTAAATATTTAAGTTCAGGTACTTACTAGTTATCTTTCATCCTTCTGCCTTTGAAAATGTGTCCGTTATGATTGATTGACACGGCGTAACTGTTACTCCTGTCCTGACGTTAATCCCGCCTATTGGTTAATTTGATTGGCCGCCACTCGGCTTGCGTTAACAGGAAAGCTCGTCTGCTGTTATGTGATTGGCCAGTGGCACTCGCATTTTTAATTTGATTGGCCATCTCAATCATTTCTGACAAGGTGTTCGAAGAAATGCTGTGTTGCAGGAACTGACAAGCGGATGACGTTAAAATACCGCGAGAGCAATTTGAAATCAGAATCCTGCCCATGATCATTTCAGTCGCTCTCGCAGTACTTTGATGTCATCCACGTGTAGGTTCTTGTTGCACTGCATAAATAAACTGTGCATCCTAAACGTAACCCGAAGGTTAACTGTTACTGGCACAAAGATTTGATCTTTTTTAACACTTCGGCAGGCAAAAGCACAGTGAAACATATCGTGTATTTCTACAGTATCTAACACAATGATTGTACACAATGATAGTTTTACTTAGTCATTGAAGTCAGAAATCTTCAGCAGGAATAAACTCCTGCTACAATGAAAATCGCGCAAAAGCAAGTTTAAATCGAATCGATCCATTGTGCTTCTCAAAACTTTTAAATTCAGAAAAAAATCTTCTGGAAGTTCAGGGTCATTTGAACAAAATAATCTTGACCCATGATCTGAAGCCATTATGTGATTAAAATGTAGACAAACATTATTTTTTCCAATATTAACTTCTTTTAATACAAAACTAACATTTTATTTAATAAAGGTTAAATTAACATTAAGATTAAGATAGCCCTGAAAATCCTTCAATTAGTATAATTATTTATTATAAAACACAGTTTTTTTCAAATGTGGCTTACAATCACTAGACTGATCTGGGCCACAATCACTACACTGATCTGGGCCACATACCTCCCACCCACAACTGGCCCAAATGTTATCTGCCATCATGGATCCAGTGCCATCATTGCCACACCTGGCCCATACTTGGCTGACATGTTGCATGCCGTTGCCGGCAGCACGCCAGTAGTGCCATCATGAGGCCACATTCGGGCCGAGTCCGTCTGCTATCTGCGTACAACAACCCACACTGACTAACTGTGTGGGAGCCATTTTATACACTTGGCTCCACCCCTGGATTGAACCATACTAAAATTGGAAGAGGGTTTTCTCCTCCGACTATAGAAACGTGCATTAAATCACTTAAATCGTAAATCTAACTGCCAGGCACTCCTTCTCCATGGTTAAAAACTGTATAAAGTTTATTAAAATCTTGACTCAACAAGAAAGTTTCACTGCACGAAGCATCTTTTAAGTCTATAAAAGCACTTTCACAGTTAGTTGTCCAGATGACAGTGGTGGGCTTATCTTTTTAGCAGTGTGTTTAGTCCCAACAAATGATCAAGGTAACACAAGGTTTTGGGTCTTTTAAATGGATGTGGTGTTGGACAAGGTCTGTTCTTCCAGGTGTCTAGGAACAGTTGGTCCGGGATGCATTCCAGCAGTTGTTGGTGTTGTTCAGTTGACAAATGTTGAAGTTCTAGGTGGCACTCACTTTGATTAACAGGTAAGTATTGCACCATTTCATCCTCTTCCTCTACAACTCGAACCAAGAGCTCTTTCACGGCATCTTGTGGTGAATGTGGCTGAGAGGGACGTTAATGCCACTGTTTCAACATGTTAATGTGGAATGTCTGTAATAGATGTTGTCTGGACACAAGTTTCTTCTTCACCTGATAAGGATCTTGCCATTTTGCTAGAGGCTTGTTTTCTGATGTGGGGAGCAGTAACAAAACTTGATCTCTTAACCAAGAGATCAAGTTTTGTTACTGCTCCCCACATCAGAAAACAAGCCTCTAGAGAAAGGATCTTGATCTGGCTTTTTGTTCATGCCAAACTTTCTGCTTGACTTGGGATTCTTGCAAATTCTGTTTGGCTATGAGAGACAATTGCTGGAGCAGCTCTTTTATTTTAAGGACATAGGACAGGATGTTTGCTTATGTGGCTTGTCATTAGCTTCCCATCGGTCTCTCAAGACATCCAGAGGACCTATGACCTGGTGGGCGAAAAGCAGTTTGAAGGGCGAAAACCCGGTGAATGCCTGGGGAACTTCACGGTAACAAACAGAAGGTAAGGTAGCCATTGGTCCCAACTTTTGCTGGATTCTGACACAAACATTTTAAGCATGGATTTTAATGTTGGGTTTAATCTTTCAACCAGTCCATCAGTCTGGGGGTGGTAGGAATTTATTTGTACTCTCTTTATTTCTAGTAACTGATATACTTGCTGCAGTGTGTGACTCATGAAATTGGGGCCCTGATCTGTTAACACCTCTTTAGGGATGCCTACGTGTGATGAGAAGTGAAACAGTGCTGTTGCAATCTGTTTGGCCATTACATCTCTAAGGGGATAAACCTCAGGGTATCGAGTAGCATAATCACATATCACCAGTATAAATCTGTTACCTCTTTTGCTTCGTTTAAGAGGCCCAACAATATCAACCCCTATTCTCCAAAAGCTGTGTTCCTTCTTGTCTGTCTGTATAGAAGGCCATTCTTTATCAAAAATCTCTCACAACACAGAGAATTAAAAACTGAATCATTGTCAACTTTTTGAAAGCATTCAGACAATGTAGAATCATCTCTTTGGAATTTGGCTAATTCGTTAGGTATGATTAGCTCACTTTCACTGATTTCAGGCTCGGTCAACTCAAACTGTAACTGTTCTGAGCTGTCGATTAGATCTGCAATCCAACTTCTTCTTTTTTGCCGTCTTTGTTCCTTTGGGACCCCTGTCTCACCGACACTTTCTTCAGTGAAAATGTCATTTCTCTAAGGGTACTCTGTACAGACTATTTGGATGACTGGGTTACATTTTGAGCCTCTATTCACTTATCCACACCACACTGTCTCCTGCACAAAGTCTGCTAGAACTGGCATATATATACCTAGCAAAACTGGGTAGGGCAAATTAGAGCTGCTATACCAACATTCATTAAGTAAGGCTGCTTGTTCACCTCAATATAAACTTCAGCAGTGGGTAAATCTGCTTTGTCCCCATGGACACATCAAACTAAAAACTGTGCCCTTAGACCACAAATCTCTGGTAATGTACTGAACCTCTACTAATGTTCTTGTACAACCTGTGTCTACCAGGGCTGTTACGAGTTTTCCATTTAATAACACTGTAAGGGTGAGCTCTCTGGTGGAACTATCATTAGTTACAGGGGTGGGTCTGGGTACATAACAGCTGATTTGGGCTTTTTAAGTGGGCAATGTGGGCTAGTGTTACCGGGTTTACCACAGTTATAACAAATAACATCAGTGTTGTGTAACACACTCGCTTTGTGTAAGCAGCCAACGTTACACAGAATTTGTAAACTAAAAAACTAAGCGGAGGAAAAAGACCACCAGCTTAAGATTGATATAAAATTTTTTTGTTGTTTTCATTTGTAATGAAACTGTTATTTTTTTGGTATTAAACCTTTAAAAGTCGTTTTCTTTGAGTCATGGAAGTAAAAATAGCAGGCTTTTAATTGATGTAAATGTATGGATAGCCCAGATGATCAGTGTAATCTCAAAAAATTATTTACAAATATGCAAGAAAAAGTTTGTACTGTAAAAATACTTTATTTGTAACCAACAGGAGATAAATAATTTACAAACGTGCGGAGAGCCGTTTCAGCACTCTCACAGCGCATGCTGAAACGATGACTTGATGAGCGAGGACCTTGTTCTGCTTTTCCCGTCAAGCTGACTCTCTCTCTTGTCTCTCATTCCTGTCCTTCTGATATTGTAGGAATGATTAGAACATTCCTGCCAGAGCTGCAATTGCTGAATCACCCTTGGGGTTAAGGGTGTACACAGGCTGCACTGGATCTCCACATGTCACACCTTGCTCTTCGGCGCCATCGCTGGTATTTCTGTGTCACTTTCTATCCCACTTCTGACACCAACCGTTAGAATTTGACCGGGGGATAGGAGGCAAAAGTGACACAGAAGCCACTTGTATTCAGGTAAAGGGGGATTTATTAGTGTACATATGTGGTAAAAGCCATTTTAGGGCGCACTCACACTATCCAAACCAAACCGCGCTTGGATGCGTTTGACCCCCAAAGCCTGGTTTGTTGGACTAGTGTGATCGCTCTGTTCCACGCCCGGGCACGGATTGGTTAATCGCGCCGCGGACGGGTTGCAGGGGTGGGCCGGAGCACGGTTCACTTGGGCTCAGGCGCGAAGGCTGTGGTGTGAGCGCAATCGTGCCTGAGCACGATTCAAAAGGTGAAGACGTCAGTTGCGCGACCACTCACCTTCATCTGCCTCCGTAAAAACCTTTTGATGCAAGCAGGGGGTTTACCTGAATGTACAAGCGGCGCACGTGACAGATCAACTAAGCAATATGATGACATGTGAGAGGGCTGTCTGTAGTTGTGCACCAAACGACTCAGAATAAACAACACAGACTTATCATTACGGTGGGTTCCAGTGTTAAGAGAGAGCTTTATTTCCTGCTTTTTTTCAAAACAATCGCATCTTAATGACGAAAGCGCGCTCGGACTCGGATCGATAAAAGTACAGTGTGAGTGCGTGCACCTGGGGGAGTAGGGAGGGGTGACAATCGCGCTGGGGCATGACGATTGATAATGTGGGTGCGCCCTTATACTCTTGGCTCCGGCCCTGGATTTAACCATATTAAAATTGGTAGTGGGTTTTCTCCTCCGACTATAGAAACATACATTAAATCACTTGGCAACAAAGTTTACATTAATGAAAACAAATAAGTACAAACACACAATTTAACACGCATATCAAACATCAATTAAGACTGTAAAAAGCAAAAATAAAACACTTTTATACAGACGTGAACTGGTGACCCAAATGATGTCACAACCAAAATGGCTGTTTAGCATGGTAAGTGTATAAAAGTCCCAGGTTGTATATTGAACAGGTTTGGTTCTGAAAAATGGAAACTGGTAAGTGTTTGCAATCTTTGTGTGTGTGTTTATTGCACAATAAATGATCGTATATAAAGAATGTGTCTGTGGTTATTTCAATGGTTAATGGCAGATGATATGTAGTTTTGTTGTAAAGTAACTAACAGTGATATAAACAACATAAAACATTAACATTAAATTAGGTATGTCCCGATCAGGTTTTTTGCCCTCGAGTCCGAGTCATTTCATTTTGAGCAGAGGTGGAAAGTAACGAATTACATTTACTCACGTTACTGTAATTGAGTAGGTTTTTTTTGTGTATTTTTACTTTTTTGAGTATTTTTTTAAAATCTGTACTTTTACTTTTACGTAAGTATGTTTTGTTTAGAGTATTGTACTTCGCTACATTTTAAACGTTACTGAGTAAAAAAATATTTTAAAAAGCAAGGTGATAAAGACGCGCAACGGATGATTGATGGGCGGGGGAACATGCAAAAAGAACCATGGAGATGGACCAGACAGGCGCGCTAATGCAGACCCGCCTCAGTTCAAATCTTATGAAAGAAACCCCTGGTCATATTTAAGTGACCACTTTCCACTGACGCGAAGCGAGTGTTTCATTCCTATGAAAGGTAGGATTCATGCTCTCGAGCACGAAATTTCAGACCGGGTTTTACCGCTCATTTGGATGACGCGTTTTTAATACAATGCGCATTATCCTCCGCAGTCTAGCAGCTTTGCGTCAAGTCAAACACAACTTCAGAACGTCCTCGAGAATGCGCAGGTCATTAGACGTTGCAGAGAGAGAGAGAGAGAAAGAGAGAATAAAGGTCTGACATTAGGTACCCAGGGAAGCTAAGACAATAAATGTGTCAAAAGTATGACATGGCACTCATCTCATTATATGCTCATTTAAACTAGATATATAGTTTAATAAAATAATGTATGTTACCAGCAATACATTGATTACAACCTTACTGATTGTATTTATAAGCTGCTGACCACTTTCAAAAGTGCATAACTCACATGTAAAAAAATAAAAATAATTCCATAAATGTTTCTTAGTTTAAAAAAGCTTTTTATTTTATAAATTTTTTGTTATTGCACTTTAATTGTAAAGATGTTCCTACAATTAAAAACAACTAGTTTGAGATTTATATCCCCTTGTCGTTTTTGAACTATACTAAAATCCTCCACCTCTCCCCGCTGTAAAAAAAGTTACTTTTACTTTGAGTAAAGTTAAAATTATTTACTTTTTACTTTTACTTGAGTAGATTTTTAGACAAGTAACTTTACTTTTACTTAAGTAAAATATTATTAAAGTAACTTTACTTTTACTTGAGTACAATATTTTAGTAATTTTTCCACCTCTGATTTTGAGTATCTACCGATACCGAGTCCCAATCCTATCGTGGCTCTGAACCGCAAGTAATGAAAAAAAACCCCATCTCGTTATTTCAAGATAATAATTCGTTAAAATGAATTACTAATTCATAACGAATTACTAATTCATCTAATTCTTTCTAACGAATTACTGATTTGTTCTAATGCATTACTTATTCGTTCTAAAATAGCGAGGCTATAAAATAGATGAGCACAAGCTGTGTCATCAGGTTTTTTATTTTCAGGCCAACTACTAAATGTGTGTGTGCTACACTGAAATGCAAATCTCTCTCTTACCTTTTGAACTTCACTTGAGATCTTTGTTAGGAGTTAGATTCCAAGAAGATGTTCTCTCTTTCCGATTTTAAAAGATAAATAGGAGTAAGAAGATTCACGAGCAGTCTTAGTCGTGTTTGTTTTCGCTTTATGGCGAAGGACGGCACACACTTACTGTTTTCTGTGTTTGGGGGGGGCATGCGGTCACGGCTTTACAGTCGGATGAGTGCGCGCATTGTGATTCACTCACGGTAAAAATGCTTCGTGCTTGCCGTGATTATTTTCTAACTGCACCGTCAAATTTAAGATATATTTCTTTGCGTGATTCCGAAGCGCACTCCGGAGTTTCTTCGGTTGATGTGGGGGATAATTATAATAATGACGTTGATGATATCTCTCTTGGTTCTGCTGAGTTTGATAAACCAGCCTCCGGGCGTTCCTAGCACGATAAAAAGTTGGTCGAGGAGGTTCTCGAGGTGGTAACACGCGCCAGGTTGCAAATTGACCCCTGCTGAAAAAAACAGCATACCAGCAAGACCAGCATATGTTGTGTTTTATGTGCTGGTTTGCTAGTGAACACCAGCTAAACCAGCATTAAACCAGCATCAGCACCAGCATTAGCACCAGCTAATCCAGCACCAAACCAGCATTAGCACCAACTAAACCAGCATTAGCACCAGCCTCCCATGCCGGTCATACCAGCATATGTTGTGTTTTGTTGCTGGTATGCTGGTAACCACCAGCTAAACCAGCATAGACCAGCATAATTCCCATGCTGGTCCATGCTGGTTTGATGCTGTTTTTTTTTTCAGCAGGGACTGACCTCGCGAGCCAGAGAACCCCAAACAAAGCAAACTAGCAGATAGGTTTCTAATGACAAAAGGGAGAGGACGAAACATGAGCCTCTCCCTTTCTTTAAGGATCTCCATGGTGAATTAAATAAATCATGGCAAAGACCATACTCATCGCGTGTTTTCATGCCCACGGCGTCAATTTACGGCTATCGTTGGTAAACAAGTGCGGCGAGGCAAAAACTTTGTGAATATTCCCTCATGCTTTTTAACTTCAACGGAGTCAACCGCGTCACCAAATAAACCCAATGGGGAAACAGGGGCATCTAAAAGAAAATTTTTATCCTTCTCATTTATTCCTGAACGATTCAGCCATATAAGCGTCTCTGTGCTTACCAGAGCAGACATAGAACGGCCGATAACGAGCCGTTTATTTAATGACACGGAGAGACAGATCTGTAGTCTTATACGCAACTCGTCAAATGTCTCTTTGTTTAACGTCTTGCCTGCACTCAAATCCTTTAACAGATCAGCCTGGTATTGTTGGACTTTAAGGCGTCCAATGCATGTTCATAATTTGAGAAAGACACAAATATCTAAATTGAATATTTATTGATCAGATATGAAAAAGTTTTACAGCGCGCTGGGTCATTTCAAAGCCACAATCGGCAAGCAAAAGAACCACCAGCATTTGAGGTAACAGTTATTTATAGAGTATGTGACGTCGATCTTCTTCTTAGAATCTCCACCCACAAAGGCTGCTTTTCCTCGTGAATCTGACTCCCTTACCACACCCAGTTTCAGCCTGTTAGGGAAGAAATGACACACACACACACACACACACACACACACACACACAAAGAACAAGCACAGGAGATTCTGTTCTTCAAGGTTGAGCTGCCATGCCCCCATTAGGTTATTCTGTATGCAACCTTCATTTCATTGGTTAATACACATTTATCAAAGACAACATCTTATATTTATTACATCAATTATTCAATGATTAATACTGATTAAGTAAGAAATACATTGCATATTTTATCCTGTGAATATTAAAGCATTGGTTACGCCTAATAGGGCATGCTGTATGGGGGTGGGTTGTTCTCTTTTTTCTCTATTGCAGATACTATTAATCTGTTGCACAGGGATCTCGTCAGACACTTGTCTTTTGTTGTTGTCTTGGACCTCTTGTCAATTTTCAGATTACCTCCGTTATTTATACTAATTATTATGGTGATTATAATTGCAGTTATAACCTCTAGGGCCCACAGAACCTTCCATTTTCCATATAGCTCCATCTCTGTGGAAAAAATACACTTATGCCTATTGGCTAATACTAAAAAAAATTTAAATTCAAAAAGGAAAAAGAAAATTGAAATGTAAAATTAATACTGTAGAATTGTATAAGAAACTTAGAAATTAAATTCAAAAGAAAACATTGAAATGTAAAATTATATAAGAAACTTAAGAAATTCAAAGGTCAATATACCCAGGTCATAATGAATAAACAGTAATTATGATGTTCAGGTCCCTGAACACTTCTTTCAGGATTTCCACCACCTTATGGAAATCCAATTTATCTAGACCACACCCCAGCCGGGGCGTAGATACACTTGTTATTCCTTTTTTCTCACACCAATCTCTCATGCATCTGAGGCTGTTGGTAAAATTCTCATACGTTGGTAAATCAGTACAATTTTGTTTTGTTATTAAAGGGGGGGGTTTAATGGTATTTCAAGCATTCTGACTTATTAACACAGTTATAGAGTTGTTTCCTCATGCTAAACGTAGGCAAAGTGTCAAAAATGCAGTTGGGCGTGTTTCAGAGTATTTCTGTGCCGAATGCACTTCGCCAGGGTTCGTACAAGTTTCGGCTAATTTTTTTCGATTACGGTTCTAACTGACGTTTCAGGGGTTTTCGATACGTATCACTTCTTTATATGGGCTTCCGCCGGAAAACTTCCCCCGGAAAACCCCGCCCAGCCGTCAGTCAGCGGGAGACGCTAGAGCTTGCTAACAGCTTATCACGCCACTCAGCTTTGTTTTATTTCAAAAGTCAACAATGGCACAACAAGAAGTGTGTTTTTGGATGTAAGGAGAAGACATCCAGCCTCATGGAAACAATGGATATAGTTTATTATCCGGATTAGCAGCGGAGTTTTGCGTGTGTGTTTGATGCGGTGGATTTTCAGAACCGGGTCATGACGAGTTACACGTGGTAAGTAAGACTTCTGTCTTATGTTGGAAATAGGCGCGTGTATATTATATAAATGACACGAACATGTAGTGAATCATACGTTATAAGTGTTGTATAGTGTTGCATGACTCGTACTCGCTCCTCCCGTGTTATAACTCCTCCTTCTTCATTTTTTCGTACGTTATCGGAAAGATTCGTTAAAGCTAATCTTTCTTTTATAAATCTGATTAAACTAAAGACTCTTCAGAGATATAAAGGATGTCATACTACTCTATAGGTACTCCAGATTGATATCAGAAATGCAGAAACAGCGTGTGTTACGTGAGCTTTAAAGGAAAAATCAATCTGCCGTCGTCCTCATGGGTAACTGCACATTCACCTGTGTGTTTGTTCTGTCTTACAACCTTTTGTGTACCGTACTTCGCTTTGAATTGTACGGCTATACCTGCTCCATAGGCACAATCTGCACTCACACAGTGTGCTAAAGGTTCTGTTGCTGGGCTGGAAAAAAGTCACCTTTTTTATGCACAATTTTACAGAGTGTTTGTTGACTTTGTTGTTGGTGTTGTGTGAGTGTTACCCCTGATGTTTCACTTCCTGTTTGTTCTCTCTGTATTCCAGCTGATTCACTTTCACTTTCAACACTCTCCCTCTCTTGGACCTGAGTCCTCAGGTCCACACCTGTGTCTGTTAGAAACCCAATCATCATTTGTAACAGCTGGGTCGTTCTCACAATTTCGTTGTGTGGTAGCCTGGCAGGAAAAATGTTTAATCAGAGCAGTTAGTTTGTAGAAATAAACATCATTAGTTAGTGGCATGATTGGATCCTACACCAAGGCGTTCCGTGGGCCTGGAAACTGTCGACCTGTAAGTAATTCAAAGGATGTGAAACCAGAAATCCTGTTAACAGAAGAGCGAATAGACATTAATGCAATTGGCAATGCGTCAAGCCATGTTATTTTTGTCTGTGCACAGATTTTGTCAAGTCAAGTTTTAATGTCAAGGTCAGGTTCATTATTTTAGCTTTGCTCTGGCATTGGGGTGACAAGCAGCCCCGAAACTATATGTCAATTCCAGTGCGTGTTTGTCAATTTTGTCAGATCTAATTTTGTCTTGGGAAACCATGGTTGGGGATATAAGTGGTTTATTAGGCAGTTGACAACAGCCACTTCATTAGGTACCTTCACAGCCTGTAGTATGTGTCAGGCTTAGCTAGCAAGTGTTATAGGCCGGCCTTTCCTGGTTTCAAACCCACCTATACTGCACCAATCACATATGCAGAGTCACTATAAATAATCACCCTCTCTTCACCAGCGTAGTACAAGGCTTTGATAACAGCTATCATTTCAGCTGTCTGTACTGACTGCTTACCCTCCAATTTACCACTCACTCTAGTCACAAAATCACCCTCAACCTGTTCAACCACAGCAAACCCTGCCTTTAGCGTACCATCTGATGCTCTAAAACAAAGCCATCCGTAAATAGCGTAATTACCGGTGGGGGAGTTGTCAGTGGTACCGCGAACAAACCATCTCTCAATTTGTTTGCTTTTTCAGTCAATGGTATGCAGTCATGTGGCTCACCCTCAGTGATTAGATCAGTCATGTTTACACCCTCATGGACATAATTTCAGGTTTGGCTGGCCAGGATTTTTTGGTAAACTTTATCTAAGACACCGTTTTATATATTGGTACATACCTTATTATCTATTGTTTGTTGTTTATAAGGCCCAAAAAAAAAATAAAAAAAATAACATAAGTCTCTGGTCCTTGGTCAGACATAAGGCTCTATCTCTCCATAGTTTAATTAGCCATTCATTTGTGCCCCATCCGTCCGGGGGCACATTACAACATTGACAGGTCATAGTAATTTCTAGGTCCCTATCTATTATTAACTGGTGTGTTGGAGGAATACAGAAATGCGTGCGAACTAGACTGGTTTGCTACCTTATAGGGTAGTGATTTGTTGATAGTCACTTTTCAATTTTACCAGGAACCCATTATCCCCACCGTTATTGAAACTTTCTTTCTTTTTTTCTTTTTTTTTACGGTGGACTATTTAGGCCCATTATCCACTAGGGCTCTTAGTGGTCCATGAGAGGCCCAGCCATTCCTTTCATGGTGGGTTCCTGTGTGCACATCCGCACCACTCCCTTTGGCCCCATGTTGGGTGCATAGGCGCCATTAAATCTGGTTGTGATGGGTTGTGCGATCTCGGTGGCCCCCTGCCATAGCCACCAGCTCCACGCCCGGCACCACCTCCTCGGGGACCCCATCCCCCCGCAGGTGATCCGTTAAGTGGTCTAGCACCAGAATTTTGTGGCTGTGACCAAGTGTTGGGACAATGCCGTCCCCAATGTCCTTCCTGTCCACACACATAACATGTATTCCTGCCAAAACCTCCAAAACCTCCCCGTTTTGGTCTACTACTCCTTCTTGGCCCTCCCCTTCTCTGTTGGTTATATCCCTCCCACGGGTTTCCTGTATAGGGTGGGCCTGTATATGGATCTATGGGCTGATTGGGATATTGGGCGTTATCCTGGACACTAGTTGTCATAGCTACTGGTGTTGGTTGGGCCTGCTGGGGCATTTGTTTCTTTTTTGTGTTGGCCTGTTTGGCCTGTTCTAGCTGCAGTTTCAAAAGCTCATTCTTAATCTTATCTTCCTCTGCAAGCTCTTTTTGTTTGATTTGTTTATGGCCCTGTCTGTGTGATACACGAGATCTCTTTCCCATGTTGTTGTCATTTACATTTCTCTGCAATCTTAATAGAGTTGTGATTATCTCTCCCTGTGTCATAATTGTTTATTCTAATCTGTCCATTTTTCTTTTCAGGGCCTGTATTTCATCAAATTCAACATATAGTTCACCACTATTTACTGTTAACACCGGCTGTTGCTTTGAGATTGAAACAGACTTTTCCTCATAAGGAGGAAGTGTGTGCAGTGAGGGGTATAGTGACTTCACTTGAGGAGGAGCCATGGGTGGGGCTGAGGGTAATGGCTCAGTGCTTCCTTGTTGTACTTCCTTTTGCTTGCTCACAGCACAACTGTCAACTTCCCCTTTTTTCTTTCTAATCGTCTCCACTTCAGCTGCAACCAGAGTGATTCTCGTCCACATTCTCAAATCTTTTTCTAAATCTCTTACAATTGATCCTTTTCCAAACTACTTGCCTTTTTTCATTGCATATACACTGGTAGGTAACCATTCTCATCACGGTCCTTTTAAAATTCAACCAGTTTGTAAAATATTCACATATTTACATTAATAAAACAAAAATAAGCCCTGAATCCGTCTACACTTGTACTGAGTAAATGAAATGATACTAAACAGAGTCCCCCAAATATACAATAGTCAAATATAATATACACATGATATAAAATATGTTTTTCTTCAGATCGACAGATCGATGGAACTCAACAACGTCTTAATCAATAAATGCGTATCATACCATACGAATATCACATCAAACACATGTTAAAAAATCGGTTCACACAATTCTCTGTTATTCCATAGTGTCTAATAATATTACCTTTATGGGCCTTTCACCCAAGGGACCATTCAACCCTGTCGGTACTTTATACTGTCTAGTACAGTAAGGGACTCCAACCCAATTTTACCTTTATGGGACCTTTCACCCAAAGGACCATTCAACCTGGTTGGTACTTTATACTGTCTAGTACAGTAAGGGACTCCAACCCAATTTTACCTTTATGGGACCTTTCACCCAAAGGACCATTCAACCTGGTTGGTACTTTATACTGTCTAGTACAGTAAGGGACTCCAACCCAATTTTACCTTTATGGGACCTTTCACCCAAAGGACCATTCAACCTGGTTGGTACTTTATAATGTCTAATACATTAAGGGACTCCAACCCAAATTTACCTTTACGGGACTCAAACCCGAGGAACCATTCAACCCGTCTCTCTCTTTCTATTAACCTTATTTTTTTAAGTTTTTCAATCTGATCTTTTATTCAATTATTACTTTCAGTTTGGATCTCCTTATCAACACAGAATAGCAGAATTTGATAAAACAGGTTTCTGCTTACCTTTGTTTTAGAAGACCGGTCTTTTGTGTTGAAATGGAGCCCTCCTTCACTCAATCTTAAGCAATTCGAAACTTCTCTTAATCTTCTTTTCCCTCCAACAACGTCGGGATCACCAATTGTTGGACTTTAAGGCGTCCAATGCATGTTCATAATTTGAGAAAGACACAAATATCTAAATCGAATATTTATTGATCAGATTTGAAAAAGTTTTACAGCGCGCTGGGTCATTTCAAAGCCACAATCGGCAAGCAAAAGAACCACCAGCATTTGAGGTAACAGTTATTTATAGAGTATGTGACGTCGATCTTCTTCTTAGAATCTCCACCCACAAAGGCTGCTTTTCCTCGTGAATCTGACTCCCTTACCACGCCCAGTTTCAGCCTGTTAGGGAAGAAATGACACACACACACACACACACACACACACACACACAAAGAACAAGCACAGGAGATTCTGTTCTTCAAGGTTGAGCTGCCATGCCCCATTAGGTTATTCTGTATGCAACCTTCATTTCATTGGTTAATACACATTTATCAAAGACAACATCTTATATTTATTACATCAATTATTCAATGATTAATACTGATTAAGTAAGAAATACATTGCATATTTTATCCTGTGAATATTAAAGCATTGGTTAATAACATGGTTGTCTGTTTGCTTTTCCCCCTCAGGCTTCGCTCTTATCTTGACCATTGCCAGACGTACATTCCTAGCTAATCCTCCTTGCAACTTTTACACAGCACACAAGCTGCTCCCCCTCAGTAACTTTCCACTCTCAAACACAAACACCTAATTTTTACATAATAGCTCAGTGCATATATGAAACACACACAATGTTTATAGAATAAAATGATTAATTAAAGAAATATAAAATGGAACAAAATTAATTTCCACAGTATGCCTGTAATATCACCATAGTATGCAGCGCAGCAGTGACCGGAGTGAGTGGTTGTGGAGAAGGAAGTTGCTATTTGATATATTGTGAATATTTACTTGTGTATATTTTTCGTCATTGTTTTTTTATTTACTTTGGTATTTTGGGTTTTGTTTTTTGCACTTGTAAATATAAATATGAAGAGTTTGGTTCCAAAACGCAATAAATCCATTTTGACAAATTTCGGTAAAAACGTGTTTTCTATACCAAGAAAGTGACAAGATGAAAACCACTATTTTCTGTTACAAACTTTCACATAGCATCTTTAGGTTATAAAAAAATAAAAAATTCAAATCCATAACTTGATTTTCAAAGATTTATTATAAAAACGAATTATTTTTTCCACAAAATGCAATTAATCCATGACAGTTTTTGTTTCAAAATGCTAGAAATCTATTAATTCAATGTACAAATGTGCATTCATCTTTGCCATTTTATATTTATTTAGTTGAACAGTTGTGCACACTGATTAAAAAAATAAACATTAATGTCATCAAAACACGCACTTTGTCAGATCACTGTCATTGCTGCGGTTATACTTGAAGTCGTTGCTTAGCATTTTTCACAGCGATCAGCTGTAAAATGTTTTGGTCCTGCTCGATTTTCGTTGACTTTGAGTCAAATAATGTAAAGTTATTCATAAGATCCCCTGGGGTCAATGTGTTAGCATGAGAAACTTGATGCTGTTGGGAGATAAGCACCAGTCTCCCGAGTGCGTCGCATAAATTATTAGATGTTGATGACAATCTTTCCCGTCACAGAAAACAATCACAGGTTTATCAATGCCATTAAAGTATTATTTTGTTTTGTTTGTTGATCACGAAGTACAAAGTAGATGAGGAAAACTAGGACTCCGTGTACTCAGCGCGCCGCCATTGTTTGTTTACATTGCGTGAATGGTGGGCTGTAATTTCTGGAATGGATTTATTGCAATCTGTAAAAAAGGGGGAGTGAAGTTTATCGCATTTTGGGAAAAAAAGGAGAAAAGATGACAGAATAACATGGCGGATATTGGATTTTGCGTAAAATTAATTATTTACCTTATATAATACTGATTTTGGCAGTAACTAATTTTTTTCAAAAATGGCGTTTATCGCATTTTGGAATCAAACTCTTCATATATCACCTTGGTTTTTTTCCTGATTCACTGTTAATAAACTTTACTTTCTACAAGAGTACAGTTGTGGTCTGAGCCATCATTTTTGTTTTGGGGATTTTTTTCTTTATTATTGGGACTTACCCACATCAAAGGTGAACCGCTGGTGTTCACTTTGTCACATACACTAACTATGTGGATAAGACCCCGGTTTCTTGCCTTGGGTCCCACGCTATGGGGGACTTGTCATCGCAGACTGCTAATGACAGACGCCTCTCTGATGGGCTGGGGTACGACCTTAGAGGGTCATCCAGCTCAAGGGGAATGGGAGGGTCATCAGCTCGGTTGGCACATCAATTGCCTAGAGCTGATGGCTGTATTTCTGGCCCTGAAATACTTTCTCCCCCAACTGAGAAGCTGTCATGTGGACAACACAGCGACAGTCTCATATATAAGTCACCAGGGAGGTCTGCGCTCGCGCAACTTGAACAGGATGAGGCAGATTTTTCTCTGGGCTCAGGACAAGTCCCTGTCACTCAGAACAGTGTACATCCCGGGGAACCTGTATGTAGGAGCAGATTTACTGTCCAGGCAGACATTATCGACTGGGAATGGAAACCCCACCCAGACATAGTGTCTCAGATATGGACCTGATTTTACAGAGAGGAAGTGGACCTCTTGGCCTCTTTTCAGATAGCTCAATGTCTCCTTTACTTCTCTCTGAGTCCCCCAGCCCCCTTGGGTCTGGACGCAATGGCGCACACATGGCCAGACAAACACGTCTATGCATTTCCTCCAGTGGCACTGCTCCTGCAGGTTCTCGCCAGAGTTCACCAGCAAGGCTCTTGCCTCTTACTGATAGCACCGCGTTGGCCGAACAGAGTATGGTTCTCAGAGATAATATCTCTCCTCAACGGCTCGCCATGGGCGGGTCCGGAGAGGATGGACCTTCTGTCTCATATGATAATGCATCCCAGGCCCGACCTGTGGAATCTCCATGATTGGCTCCTGAAGGGTACCAACTGAGGGACACAGGTTTGTCACCTGATGTCATTGACACTATTTTGAGTACTAGGGCTCCTTCCGATTGAAAGAATTATGCCTTTAAATGGGGTGTCTTTGTAGCATGGTGCACGACACATAATGCAGATCCTGTTAACTGCCAGATTGTTTTCTGCTGGAAAAGCTGTCAGCAGGCTTATGCCCATCCACTCTCAGGGTTTATGTTGCCGCTCTTTTGGTTTGCCACGCTTTGGTGGATGGGGCGCCACTCGGAAGGCATCCTCTGCTTGCTCGCTTCACGTTTTATTCGTGGGGCAAACCGATTGAGGCCTCCAGCAAGAACTAAGATCCCTTCGTGGGACCTAGCTATAGTCCTTGAGGGTCTGGTTCAGACCCCCTTTAAACCTCTAGAGTCAGCGTCTGATAGACTTCTGACACTAAAGATGTTTTTTCTAATGGCGATAACTTCTTTAAAAAGAATTGGGGATATGCAGGCTCTAGCGGTCTCGCCATCTTGTCTAGATTTTGCCCCAGGAATGGTGAAGGTGATTTTGCATCCTTATACTGATTACCTGCCTAAGGTTCCCTTTTCGACTGTACATCCGTTCATTCTTGAGACTTTCTGCCCTCCGCCGTTCACCCCGCTGGAGCAGGAGTTATACCACAGATTGTGTCCAGTCCGTGCTCTTCAGACTTATGTCCACCGCACTAGCCAGTGGCGTAAGTTAGGGCAATTGTTTGTCTGTTTTGGGGGCCGCAACAGAGGTGCTGCGGCCACCAGGCAGTCCATATCACATTGGGTTAGGGATGCCATAGCTCATTCCACCAGGGGAGTAGCCTCTTCTACTGCTTTAGTAAAAGGGGCCTCCTTGCAGAGCGTTTGTGATGCGGCAGGCTGGTCCTCTCTGCATACATTCATAAGATTTTATAGCTTGGATGCTCATGTCACTCCAGGGTCTCATGTCCTTGAGTCAACATCTCAAGCTGCTGTCTAAACCATTTGTTCCAAGAAGGGGTATCCCCCACTGCTACTATTAGTAAGGGGTGCCTCCTTACAGAGCGTTTGTGATGTGGCGGGCTGGTCCTCTCCGCATACATTCATACGATTTTATATCTTGGATGCTCATGTCACTCCAGGATCTCATGTCCTCGAGTCAACATCTCAAGCTGATGTCTATACCATTTGTCCATAAGGGGGTATCCCCCACTGCTACAATTAGTAAGAGGTGCCTTCTTATAGGTGTTTGTGAGGCGGCAGGAGCATCCTTTCCGCACCCTCCACTGTTTTTAGCTTGGTTGTTTATGTCTGAGATTTCCTTGCGGTCCTTGTGCGCACACTTACACATCCGTAAGGGGTCCAGACATCTCCAAGCACGGCAGCGTGGGTATTGTCGTTCCCCATAGCGCTTAGCAGCGCAGCATTGAGTAAAGCTTTTGATAGGGAACGGATGGGTTACTTGAGTATAACCTTGTTCCCTGAAAAAGCGGAACGAGATGCTGCGCTGTCTTGCCATACAGTAGATGTCCCAGGACTGGTCTTCAAACGAAAGATCTGATGACACAGCTGGTGCTCATCTATTTTATAGCCTTGCATCGGGTGCGCTGTGATGTCGTTATCAACCGAGGTTATATACCTCCGTGTCAATTCCATTGACGTGTTTACACACTATATTCAGCTGGTCAACAATAAAAGACTTTCCCCATAGCGCTTAGCAGCGCAGCATCTTGTCACAGGTCGGAGCGGACCACAGATGTCGTGAGTCTCGCCCCTCCCTAATTTCCACCTCGAGGAGGTCCGAAGAGCACCCTAATGACCGGACACACAGAGAGCGTAAGTAAATATTAAAACAAACTTTATTAAATTATTTAAAAGATATAGGGAAGGGGGAAAGGGAAGCTAAAATCCAACTCTTCGGTTGAAGAGGCACAGCCTGAGTCTCTCAGACTCTGTCGCAGCGAATCTCAGGTGGGTCCTTCTTCGTTCTCAACTTCTGGCTATGCGACGACAATCAGCTTATTCACACGGTTCCTCTTTGTTCTGACTTGCAGGGAACCTGTCCGGGGTCCGCTCCTTTCCTAGGCGCAAGGAGTATAGATGGTAAGTATCTAAATTGCAAGGTCAAGGGGGTACCTGTGTCTGCACGTGACGAGCTCCAGGACAGCCGGTGGGTTGTACTCCTGTCCGTTCTGCTACCGGTGAGGCCACTGGATCTTCCCTGGAGTCACAGGTAAGTAGACGATACAGTAAGTATATTAGACGGACAGCGGGGCTCCCTCAGCTTACAGGTAGTTTCGCAACACAGCAGGAGGACCTTTGGCATATGGTAAGTACGTTGAAAGGAACTGGGTCTTCACTGGACTTACAAGTGGACGTACAACACAATATGCTGGCTCTAGCTTCGGGGCATAGGGTAGGGCTTATAGGTAACTGGGCCTTCCTTGGGCTTCCGACAGGTGTACAACACAATATACTGGCTTTAGCTGATAGCATAAGGTGAGTACAATGCAGGTAACTGGGGCTTCACTTGGGCTTACGGGCAGGCGTATGTCACAGGTCGGGGCGGACCACAGATGTAACAAGCCACGCCCCTTCCTAGTTTCCACCTCGAGGAGGTCCCAAAGCCACCCCAATGACCAGACACACAGAGTAGAAGTTAGAGATGCGCGGTTGGCGGTTACAGCCGCGGACTCCGCGGATAAACCGCGGATCGGGCGGATGACGTGACGAAAAATAATATTTTAATTAAATTCGGGCGGGTGGCGGATCGACTGCTTGTTATTAGCTGTGTCCTTCTAAGCATGCGACTTTAAAAGGTGAGCACTCTGTCTTTCAAGGTGGCAGCCTCAGAAGTTCGCGAAGAGAACAGAAATGAGACGGTCTAGCCTTCTGAGGACCCATAATTTGTGTCACCTGCTGCACACGCCCCCAGTAGCGCCCACCGCGCCTGTCAGCAGAAAACAGCGGAGACATTTCTGACTTATTAAAATAAATATGTAATCAGAAAAATATTCATTTATTTTAGAAAATATGACACATTGATGTAGATTAAACTATTCAACAGTATATCAAATAATCAACCTTAGAAATATACACAACATAAACAGAATAGGCTAATATTAACACAAAACATAACTTATAATACTAAAACAGTGACAAGAAAAGGTTTCTAATAAATACACACTTTTATTCAATAAAGGTTTTAATTGTTTGGGATAGCCTTGGCTGTTATCCATTCGTTCTATCATTAACATTGCGGAGAAATGAAGACACATTTTGACGTAGCTCTTATCAACGCCGGCGAAGGAGGTACGTGGCAAAATCAAAAAATGAGAATTAAAAACAAAGGAAATAGAAGGTCAAAAAATGGTTGCCTGGAATAAGTTTTACAAAGTGGTAAATCAGGATGACACCAGTGCAGGCTCTGTAATTTGTGCGTTTAATTTAGGCTATTTATTTATTTATTTTTGTCCCTGTTCGCCGATCGGAGTTCACTGCTGATATTCTAGAGCTTTCTAGTCTCGCGGCTGTCATCAGCAACGCCTTGCATCGCCCAGTCAGCGGATGGCGGGCGGGTGCGGTTTTGAAAACCGGTCAGAAACGTTGGTGCGGATGGATGGTGGACGGATGATGAGTTTTGTGATGCGGTTGCGGATGAAATAATAGCCCATCCGCGCATCTCTAGTAGAAGTGTAATTAAAATTAAACTTTATTTAAATTATTTAAAATACTATGGGAAAGGGGAAGTTAAAATAGTTGCTCCTTCTGGCCTCCAGGTAGAGCTTGCACGTGGGGCGAGGGAACCGGGCTCCTGTAATTTGGTTTCTTGAACCCGTGTCGCCCTCCGCTTCTCCTGGAGGCAGAATTAAAAAGAGAGACACAGTCATTAATCTAGTCCGGTAAGGATTGACTACCTGGTACTGAATACTGCAGGGGTTGACGGGGGGTGCACCCAACCCTCTGGTGTCCTCTGCGTGACTGATGCTTCTCTCTCTCGCCCTTTAGGGTCCCTGCTGTGGACCGGAATGGACTCTTCCCAGCCGCCGAAGTAGTTCGACGTGGTGTGTTACTGGCTGTAGGCAGAGGTAAGTATTGCACGGGTAACTGGGTCTTTAACCTTTCTTCCTCAGGTTCGTGGCTGTAAGCAGAGGTAAGAATTACACAGGTGACTGGGACTTTAACCTTTCTTCCTCAGGCTCGTGGCTGTAAGCAGAGGTAAGAATTACACAGGTGACTGGGACTTTAACCTTTCTTCCTCAGGTTCGTGGCTGTAAGCAGAGGTAAGAATTACACAGGTGACTGGGACTTTAACCTTTCTTCCTCAGGTTCGTCGCTGTAAGCAGAGGTAAGAATTACACAGGTTACTGAGACTTTAACTTTTTCCTCCTCATGTTCATGTCTGTAAGCAGATGTAATAATTTCACATGTTACTGGGAATTTAACATTTCCTCCCCAGGTTTGCGGCTATAAGCAGAGGTAAGAATTTCACAGGTGACTGGGACTTTAACTTTTCGTTCGCTCAAACACAATGTTTATTCCACACTACTTTCACTCTGGGGCCGTGGACTTACAGGGTGATGTTCAAACACAGTGTGCATTCGACTTACAGGCCTCCGGAAGGGCAGGGATAGCACACGGCCTACCTGAGGCTCCCTGTGTGTCGAGAGGGCGGTGGGTATGGTCGTGCAGAGCCGAACGCTTACCTTGCTCCTCCTCCACTTATGGTTCCAGAGATACTGAGCAGGGCGAACCTTTGAAGAGGCTCCACACACAAGAGTGGTTAATGCACGCCGATGTTCTAACGGTAACCCTTCATCCAAGAACAATAATCACAAGATGGTTTACTCACACTGGTTTGTAGGTATACTTCACCACTGCCCTCTTTCAGAGCCAAAAAGGATCCGTCACTTTATACTCAGGAAGTCCTATAAACAACTGCCTTTAACCCACGCTCCTCTAGCCTCAACATGCTGTGATCTCCTCACGACTCCTCTGACCTCGAAGTGGCTTCTGTCAACACAAGTACAGCACTACACTGCAAGCTTTAAGTGTACACACGCACAAAGAAGACAAGGACTCACCCACGACACTCCACACACTTTAAGTGAACTAAGGACTGAGCCAAAACTCGACCCGGGCTCGTCGTGTGGTTGGTTGGGCGTTGTTCTTAGTGGAGGGGAAAAAGCGCCTAAAGGATGGACGCTGGACCTCCTGCGTTTACTCCTAATTGCACTCCTCGGCTCACCCACGCTTCTCTCCACAGTGGGGCCGCAAATTTGCGTGCTAGACTCACAACACACGTCAGGTATTTATACCCTCTTCAATACCTCATAGTACAGTGAATAACGTTACTCATGTGAGAGACCAATACTTCACAATGTTGGCTTCCTACGGTGTTTTCCAGTATTACTCTCCGGCTCATCCACACTTCTCTCCACGGTGGGGCCACGACTCTGTTTGTTAGACTCACAACACATGTCTGGCAATGCACTCTTCTTAATACTTCATGTTAAACGTAACTTGTTAATCACACACTGCTGATGACACTCTGCTGTTCTTGTTCCTGTTTTACAGCTTGTCCGCCGCTGTAGATTGTCCTTGACGATAGCTCCGGTGAGTACTCTCCAATGTTACTGTTCCAACAAAGTCAACACATGAAAGCACATCCGCATCATAACGGTAAATATTCCTTAAATACTTAAATACCAGTGACTCGTATCCTTGATGCTTTCTTCACCCAGTCAATACCAACCTCTGTCTCTTCTTATAAAGATTTCGCCCAGGCCTCCACTCTCTCCACACCGGATCGGTTTACGTGACCACACGCAGCACAGCAATGGCAGAGAAAAAACACACCGTTTGTATTTCTAGAGCTCTTCTTATACTCCTTCTCTTTCCTTCACTAGCCAATCTCCAACCACTGTGTTTATTGTGCACACCTGCATCCAATTTGGCCAGATTTGCCTCTCAGAAAACTACCGGAAGTTCCAGTGTTTGCGGTGAGTCATCCGGGCAGAAACCATCTTCGGGCGGAACCAACCTTCCCAACTTTTAGTTCCGCCCATGAAAAAGTCACACTGTGACACGTACAACACCATATGCTGGCTTTAGCTGATAGCATAAGGTAGGTACAATGCAGGTAACTGGGGCTGCACTTGGGCTTACGGGCAGGCGTACAACACCATATGCTGGCTTTAGCTGATAGCATAAGGTAAGTATAATACAGGTAACTGGGGCTTCACTTGGGCTTACGGGCAGGCGCACAACACAATATGCTGGCTTTAGCTATTAGCATAAGGTAAGTACAATACAGGTAACTGGGGCTTTGCTTGGGCTTACGGGCAGACGTGCAACACAATATGCTGGCTTTAGCTGTTAGCAGCAGATAGATATATCTCACAACAGACTATACTGGGCGGTGGACGTGCGGTGAATATACATAGAAGCAGGAAGTAGATGAAACTCACAGTCCTTATGGTAAGGCTATACACACAGCTGGTTTCCTCCTACAGCAGCCAAACTTCTCGCTACTAATATCTCCCACTGCATCCACACTGTTCTTACGTTATTCAGTTATCTCACCACCGCCTCATGGGAAAGAGAGTTCTGAATGTCGCCGACGGCATATAAATGGTGATCTTTGCTTCGCCAGCCTCAATGTCCACTTCTCTCACAGGGGTTCGTCCAGCCTACAGGTGATTATTGACGACACAGCACAACACTGCAGTTTTCAAGTGAATACACGGACAGCAAAGGACAAAGGACTCACCCACTGCACTCCACACACTCTTGGTGAATTAAGGTCACAACCATGACTGATTTGGGACTCGTCCTGGAATTCGATAGACACTGGTTCGGCGGAGGGTCAGTTGTAAACGTTGCCGCCATGACACCCCTGCGTCTTCCTTCACTTGCTGGTTTTCCGGCTCGCCCACATTCGTTACACAGTGGGGCCGTTCACATACTAGGCTACAACTCACACAGGACTCACTGATGATTATACTTCAAAGAAGCCAGCTGTTAGACGATAATTTGGGAATTTGGGGTACTCACACTGTTGCTAATACAAGGTCTCTCACAGCTTCCGGATGAGCTCCTGCTGCCGTGCGGCTGTCGCCAAAGTTGCCTCTTCCGGCAATATTTCCGGTGAGTCTTCCTGGTTGAAATCACTCAGAGAACATTACACATTTTCCTTAATTCGTTTCACAGGTAGATGTTTGTCTTATATACTCAGCCCAGTCGCTGTTCTTTCCAACTCCTTATTTCCTTCTTCGCCCAGCCAACAATATCCTCCGCCTTCTCTCCGCTGCACTTGCCCAAACACTCCAACTCCCTCGTCGGATCAGCTAGAATAAACTGCCCCTTCTGATGTTTTTGAGGCTCTCTTTATACTCCTCCTTTTCTCTTCAATGTCCAATCCGCGATCGCCCCGCTCGCTAATGCACCTGCGACCGATAAAGCCCTAATTTCTCTCCCGGAGTTCCCGGAAGTAACAGTGTTTGGGGTTTACGGTCCGGGCGGAACCAGTCTCCATCATCTTTAGTTCCGCCCTCAAAAAGTTCCGCTTTTTCAGGGAACAAGATTACACTCAAGTAACCCCTTCGTATTGTATGTGCGCCTTTTTATGATATTCATATAGACTTTGGAACCAAATATTTTACTAAAAGAGCATTCAATTGTTTACAAGTATGTCACTTTTCTAGTCTACTTAAATTTTTACTTAGTTTAAATGATGTTGCGTCTTTAAATATCCTTGGTGTCTCGAAATGCAGTCAAGAGGTGCGTTTGTCTTTTCGGTTTTGGCAAAACATCTGTCACTGTCCCCGCATTTCATGCGCGCGAACACACAACAACCAGATCCACAAACCATATAGAGACATATGCAGCGCTGTTCATAATGTATATTTTCACATTTCTTTTAGATCATGATAGTAATAATACATCTATCTTAATTGTAAAGGGTCATGTTTGCCCACTTGCTCTAAATTTAGGTGGCCTTTTTATTAATCTTTTCTTACCCAAAGCCCTCGGTTATTTCCGAACCTAAGGCACGAACGCATCCAACATTAAATGACTGCAAAATGTTTATAGGTTCTTATTCCCTATTGAATAGAATAGTTAACTTTCAAAAGAAACTGATATAAAACAATTGCACTGTGTTGCCAATCACCATCACAAGTGAACCCTTTCCTTTCATTGTAATTCCAAGAGCAACAGAGATAAAGCACAATGGCCGTGATCTGCCCTTTAGTGTATGATATCAGTATTAGCTTTACATAATGAGATGCGATCACGAAATAATGTGATACTTTATTCATTAGAACGAATTAGTAATTCGTTAGAAGGAATTATTATCTTGAAATAACGAGATACGTTTTTTTCATCACTTGCAGTTCAGAGCCACCGTACAATCCGATACTTCTATAATACATAAAAAAATAATAAAGAAGAGAGAAAAACAGAGGATGTTTCTTATTTCATGCCGCACGCGTGGCAGTTTCTGTGTGAGGGTCAAAAGGGTCAAACCCCAGCATATAACGACAGATGTGTTAAAAATAGACTTAAGTAACAAGAAAAACAACATACTGATTCATCAATGTCTTATAAATTAGCCATAGAGATTCCCTAAGCTGGTCAGCAGTTAATAAAACAATCCCTATAGTTAGGTCGTAATTGATTTGTATAATCAAAATACATTATTTTATTAAACTATACAATAAGTTGTATCCAGTTATCTAGTTAACATATTGTAATGAGATGAGTGACCTGGCTATACGTACTTTAATACTTTGTTTCTAGACAACTGTTAAGTTTTTTCGACGTAGGCACCAATCTTCCCTTTCTCTCTATCTCTCATCTCTACAATGTGTATGATCCTGCGCCAATGCGCGTTCTTGAGGTTCTGAGTAAAACGCGGAGCTGCGTACCATGTAGATTAACTGAGCACACAGTGACAAAAATGATCAAGCATCATTTAAATGAGCAATAAAAACCCATTTCTGTTGTGGGTGCCTCGCACACTGGCGCGGATCAGAGTGAGACCTTCAGCCTATGTGATAGGGCTTAGCCCCGGACGGCCCTGGCCCAATTTAAACCCTGCATATGTATCCTATTCCTGATCGGGAGGTAACGTCCGGTTCAAGTCGAGTCTGAAACCATGCGATCGGGCACGATTTCCGATCACATGATCGGATCGGGACATCCCTACATTAAACACAGATGCACAATACACTGCAACATTACACACATCTGTGTATGAAGGCATGCGAATTGTGCTTGGTGTTAGAATATTGGCTGTGTATTAATGCTAACTGTATGAGGCTAGTCACAGTGCCTTAACATCGTATTACACTGTGACATAAGTAATTTTGTCAATTATTTTTAAATTTCCTTTTGTCTGTGTGGCACTGCCTCGACCTCTCCATTATTAGCCTACCCAGTCTCATGTAGATGCATATAAATAGCACAAAGTGTGAAAATTGTGCAATACATAAGGCAACTTCCACTGTGGTGTGCATATGATACGCCAGTCATTCCCATTCCTCTAAACGGTGCTTTTTTGTCGTTTTATTTATTGGTTTCTCAATTTTTTTCTGTTTTTTAAACCATTTTTGCTTGGGTTTTAAACGCAAATCCGTGAGGCTGGGTTCTTTTAGCCTATACTAGAGAGTTGGTTGATTTTCGTGACACGGTATACACATTAATGTATGCATGTACATTAAAAAAATGTCACTTTAATTCCTTGCATTTAATTTCAATTTACAGTTTTGTAATGTACACATAAGACAAAAAAAAATTAGGAAAATTATGAATTAGAAATATGATATCTGGGTCAATGACATTTATCCTTTTTCCTTATCTCACGTGGCCATTGCTGGCCAATTTTGGCCCGCGGGCGCTAGTTTGGGCACCTCTGGTCTAGTGTTATACCTTTTATTTTCATTTTTTTTTTCAGTTTTCAACTCTTGTGTAATTGACAGGTTTTATTTTTCATCATACATTTTTTTCCTTATATGCTTTATGATTATATAATTATTAGGGCTGTGAAAATAACGCATTAATTCGATTAATTAATCTGAGAAAAAATAACGCGTTAAAAAAAATAACGCAGATTAATCCATTCCGTATTGAACCTGGATACATTCTATTTGACTGTAAAATAAAGGAGGTAGACGAGAACGCTCTGGCGGTGACTGGATCATTGACTGGAACATTTACTTATAAAAAAACGGCCTGATGGAAGTGATGATAAAAATAAAGTATGCAACGTCTGCAGCAAAGAATTTGTATATCATAGAGTTCGTCCACTCTAAAGTACCACATCATACAAAGCACATGGATTAAAGTTCTCCGTCCTTACACGGATTTTCGTCAATTGCAAAATTATTAAATTAACTTTTCATAAATACGACGTGTATTCAGCTTTTTAAGTGGGATGTGATCAAAGCCTGGAGTGGAGCAAAATCACGTTCCTCTCTCCACTGTAAGCTTTCTGTAATCACTACGCACCGGATCCACTCCGGGTTTTTTGGCTGTAGCGCGTAAGATGAGGTAAAACTTTATTTCAGCTAGCATGGACATACATATAATGCAGGAAGGCTCCGAAGTTTTGGAGATCGATAAAGGTGTAAAAGACCAATGGAGATTGACTTGGCTTAGCGGAATGATGAAGATTGGGATCAGAAAACCAAATATAGCACAGTATAGGTGTCCTGTATTTTGTGGGTAAACGATTTCTCTCGTACGTGATTACTCGCGTCCCGTTTTTGACTGCTACGTTGATCTAACCAGTGGCTGATAAAACGGGTTTGTTAAACTAGTGAGTACACTTTATGTGGCGCCACAAGAACCAAGAAGCAGATGACATCCAAATCCTGTGAGAGCAGTTTGAGAAATCATAACAGAAGACTGCTTCCTAAATGCTCTCGCTGTACTTTGATGTCATCCACCTGTCGGGTTCTTTATTTAAGGTTTATGTTCAATTGCACAAAAAAGCCCTGCAATTGATATTGCACTGTTAAACTTTTGGTAAATAATCTTCCTGAAGCACTTTATTTCCTTAGCATATTACTTTAGGTTATTTTTGTTGATTGTTATAGCCATTATTTGAACAGTGAAAATACTGTAATAATAAAAGAGTTTTTGAGCTTCATTGTCACTAATGCTGATTATTCACTGATTTATTTAAAAATAAATATTTAATACTTTCACAGCAAAAATTATGTAGGCGATTAATTTAGATTAATTAATCACAGAGTATGTAATTAATTAGATAAAAAATTTTAATCGATTCACAGCCCTAATAATTATATATGATTATAAAACAGAAGGAAATAAATAGAAAAACAAGAAACAAAAAGAAAGAGAAAAAAAGAAAGAAAGAAATACAACAGCTTGCAGTACCCTGTAGGTAAGTTTAGGTATTAGGTAAGATAATGGGATGCAGAATATAGTCATAAAGAATAAGGAATTAATATGTCCTTTCTAAGTAGCCTATTAATAAACCCCCAATATGCAAGCTAATAAATGATAGCTAAGAAGTTGTTCATCATAATATGTGTTACATATTTTTTCTATATTTTATTATATTTATAATTTTTTTTATGATTGATCCCTATATAATCCTACAAACACTTCTGTATGAATACATTTTATACAATGTAAAAAAATGCAATAGCAACCAGGTGTTCGGTTGTCTCCGTGCTTGGTTGATATACTCCGATTGGTCTGCACAGCACTGTACATACACACAATTACTACAAAAGTGAGCATGGTTTCCTGTCGCAAATTTGTGTAAACATCTCTTAAACGCCATTAAATACACAGGGACAGTCATTAAAGGGGACATTCTACAAGACGTTTTTAAGATATTAAATAAATCTTTGATGTCCCCAGAGTACATATGTGAAGTTTTAGCTCAAAATACTCTATAGGTAATTTATTGTGGCATGTTAAAATATGGGGCTGAACAAAAATGCACCATTTTTGTGTGTTTCCCTTTAAATTCAAATGAGCTGCTCAGGTGGGCGGAGTCTTAAGCGGTCACGCTGTAGACATGACAGAGCATCGAGGGAGATTCTCCCACGAATGAAGATAGTAAGCGATGTTAAGCATTATATATTTGAACAAGTTTAAAAAGTGAATCATCTGTTGTATGCATACTAAATACATGTGCCACAGGTCGGAGCGGACCACAGATGTTGTAAGTCACGCCCCTTCCTAGTTTCCACCTCGAGGAGGTCCCAAAACCACCCCAATGACCAAACACATAGAGCGTAAGTAATGATAAAACAAGCTTTATTTAATTTAAATAAAATAGAGCGTAAGTAATGATAAAACAGGCTTTATTTAAATTAAATAAAATGGTTCAGGAAAGGGGAAAGGGAAATGTTAAAAAGTCTCGTCTCTGTCTCCCAGGGAGAGAACAGGGCCAAAGAGGGCTTCAGGACAGGGGTAAGTCTATCCACAGGGGGGAGGGGGGACGGAGCTCCTTTGTCCCTTCTTGTGACCCTTGGTCTTCCTCCTGTGGTATCTCCACAGGTAACTGGGGCTCTATGGTCACTCTGGTGGCTCGTAACAGTGAACAAAGGTAAGTATCTCACAGGTAACTGGGGCTCTATGGTCACTCTGGTGGCTCGTAACAGTGAACAAGGGTAAGTATCTCACAGGTAACTGGGGCTCTATGGTCACTCTGGTGGCTCGTAACAGTGAACAAAGGTAAGTATCTCACAGGTAACTGGGGCTCTAGGGTCACTCTGGTGGCTAGGTTACAGATGACTGGGACTTTTACAGTGATCCTATAATTTCTCTATCGACAGCCGTTTTCCATCAACTACTTCCCTTAGGCGGTGGACTTACGATGACTCTATTGCAACACGGTAAGTAGATGGATAACAGACCTTGTGTAGTAGGACGTCTTTGCTCAGGCCTTCCCAAAGGCCTCCTGTACATCGGGGGAGATCAACCCCGTTGCGCCGAGCCGAACGCTTCCCTCTCCTCTCTTCCGCTTACAGTTCCAGAGATCGGGACAGGGGCGCACCTTTGAAGAGGCTCCGCAACAGGTAAGATTACTCCACACAGCTCTTTACAGTAGTATAACTTTCTCATTGTGTACAGGAACACTTTTGACTTCTACTCACAACAGTCTGGTTTACCTGTGTAGTTCACCACCGCCTACCCAAGGCCGGGAAAATCCCAAGGGACCTGCGAAGGGCGTTTACATCTGGGTATTCCTGCGGGAGTCGCGAAACAGCAGGTATGAGAAAGGTACTTCACCAGCCTCGACGGGCTCTTGTTCCCCACGACTCGTCCAGACTAGAGTGGCTACAGACAACACAAACACAGCATCCCACTGCAGATTTTAAGTGTACACACTCACAGCAAAGACAAGGACTCACCCACGGCACTCCACACACTCTACGTGAAAATAAGATCAGAACCACCGTCTTCTGAGACTCGTCTGGGGACTCGTTGGGCGTTGTAGTAGGTGTAGAACCAGATGTTGGACGTCGCTGTCGCGGCTGCTTACGTCTCCCTGTATTTATACTTCCTGGCTCACCCAGCACTCTGCTCCGTGATGGGGCCGCTCCCCTGTTCACTGCGGCTCACAACACACACTGGCTATTGCACTTCCCACAATGATGTACGGTATGATGTCCGATGTACTCACAGTTGATCTTAATACTCTCTCCTTGTTTTTTTCTCCTTCTAGTGGGCCAAATCCTCTTCACCCCTCAAGTGTTCCGCTACTGGAGATCGCCTTTGATGATACTTCCGGTAAGTTGTTCTCCAAACTGTTATACACAACACATTGATGATGCACGTATGCTATCTCAGTCAAAACATCAATGCAAGTCAAATATACTCAGCCCAGTATTTCCTGTCTCTGTCTCCTTCTTCACCCAGCAAAGGTCAACCTCCACCGCTATCAGACGTGACTTCACCCAGACCTCCGCTTCTTCACATCGAATCGGTTTGTAAGCCCCCAGTTTGCATCTCTGAAGCTCTCTTTATGCTCCTCCGCTTCTCCTCATTATCCAATCCCCAACCGCCGCGTTTATCACTCACACCTGTGTCCAATGCAGCCTAATTTGCCTCCTGGCGTTTACCGGAAGTTCCAGTGTTTGCGCTTACTCGTCTGGGCGGAAACCATCTTCTGGCGGAACCGATCTTCCCCACTTTTCGTTCCGCCCCATGAAATCATCACCGTGTGACACATGTTTATTAGCAGGTGGGGAACACTGTGCAATAAAAATAAAGACTTCTAGGTCTCATGCTGCCAGTGTTTTAAACAGGCACAATTTTTTATTTTATTTAACCTTTATTTAACCAGGTTAGTCTCATTGAGATATAAAATCTCTTTTTCAAGAGAGACCTGGCCAAAATAGCAGAACAAATTAAATCACACAATCACAAAAAAAACACAAAAACGCAAAGACAACTCAAGTGCATTTCAATTTAAATAAAAATGCCATTAATTAAAACATTTGCACGTGTGAGTGGACTCATATTCTATAGATTTAACATAATGTTTAAAATCATTTAAGGAAATTAGACACTGTAGTTTTAGTGATTTCTGTAGGTCATTCCAAGTTGAAGGTGCAAAAAACATAAAAGCCTTTTTGAACAACTCGGTCCTAGCTTGAGGTACATTCAATGAAATAATTTTCTGGGACCGTAAACCATAAGTACTCTGGGCAAAAGTAAGAAACTCGGATATGTAGCATGGCAGTCTGCCTATGATGCCCTTATATATGAAAATATAAAGGTGAGTAAGCCAGCGATTTGATAGAGAGGGCAAATTCACTGTGGAATAAAGTGTACAGTGATGAGTGAGAGGTCTGCAATTTGAAATAAACCTTAAAGCTCCATGAAACACAGCATCCAACATCTGAAGACACTTTGAGGGAGCATTCATATACAACAGATCACCATAATCAATAATAGAGAGAAATGTGGCATCAACTAGCTTTTTTCTAGCAGAAAAAGTAAAACAAGATTTGTTCCTAAAGAAAAAACCTTGCTTCAATTTCAACTTCTTTACCAGATTCTGTATATGAAGCTCAAAAGAAAGGTGCTCATCAATTAAAAATCCTAAATATTTATAAGATGAAACTATCTCAATTGTTTGACTCTGATCAGTTACAATATTCAGGTCTAACTCTCTTTTCCTTGAGTTTGAAAATACCATTACTTTAGTCTTCTCTGCATTAAGCACAAGCTGTAAGCGATAAAGCTGTGCTTGCACTCTATCAAAAGCAGTTTGCAAGCATTCATACGCCTTCCTAATGGTAGCTGCACAACAATAAATGATAGTATCATCTGCATAAAAATGGAAAGATGCATGTTGGACATTTTCCCCTAAACAGTTTATATAAATAGTGAATAAAAGTGGCCCTAGAATGGAGCCTTGTGGGACCCCTTTACATATTGATAGATATTTTGACGTTAAGCCATCAATTTGCGTAGCTTGAGTCCTATCAGCAAGGTAGTTGATAAACCAGCCCACAGAGTGCCGAGATATACCTATACTGATTAGTCTCTGCACTAATATACTATGGTCAACAGTGTCAAATGCTTTGGACAAATCAATTAACATAGACACACGGTGTTTCTTATCATCAAGTGCTTTGACTATATCATTAATTACTTTTATCGCAGCAGTGGTAGTGCTGTGATTTTTCCTAAAACCAGATTGATACTTAGATAAAATTGACTGAGCATTTAAATACTCTTTCACTTGTTCACTAACCAAAGATTCCAACACTTTGGCTAAAGCTGAAAGTTTGGAAATAGGTCTATAATTATTTGGCAAGGTAGGGTCACCTCCTTTCAAAAGTGGCAAAACATAAGCAGACTTCCATACCTTGGGAATTTTGTTTGTGATCAGAGTAAGATTGACAATGATTGGGAATTTTGTTTGTGATCAGAGTAGGATTGACAATGATTTTCAGCATGTTACAATAAAATACACTTCCACAAACACTCAGTTGTTTACTTTTTGACCAAACCACACGAGCACATTTATATGATCTGTAATAAAACAACACGTTTAATGCTTAAACTTTAGAGAAACAGATCAAATGACATGATCAAATGAGACTGACAGAAACATTCGCGTTTCTGTCAGTCTCTCACTCTCTATCTTGTAATTCCTCACATGTATTTGAAACTTCAGAGAAACATTAAACATATTTATGCTTATTGTGTATGATAGTGAATACGCGTTGTTCCCTCGCTCTGTCTCGTGCAGTGCATTAATCCTCGTGTTCATTCATATAAACTTCAGAGAAACATATTAAACAACATACTTGTATTGATGAAAGGGAACCATCGCGTTGCTCTCTCTCTCTTGTTCGTTCGCTCACTCCCTCTCTCTCACTCACTCTCTCTCTCTCTTGCACTAAGGTAACGTTAATCCTTTAGAACATGGGTCTTCAACCGGGGGTATGCCAAATGATGTTAGACCACAAGCTATTTTTTGCTAAAAACGTAAAATATATGTACAAAAAACGTTACATGTCCCCTTTAAGTTGTGCACGTGCGTGGCAGCGAAGGCACACGTTCAGTTCAGCAAGCGGATCCAAAATAAAATATCTCAAGATTATAAATGTACACTCAGGAAGCAGCAGTATCGACAGAAAAGGCATCTTAAAACAGGTAAATTTTATAGGCATGTGTGTCTTTCTTTCAGAAAGTTATTTTAAAATCAGTGCAACATTGTCTCATCTAAGTTAAATTTCTGAACTTGGACGGCTGTTTCACATGGTTCAGATTTAAAGCGCTAACTCAACAGGCAAATGACACCACACTGCATTATAAACTATGACAAAACTATCGCTCGCATTTAAAAATGTATGAAATCCGCCTTTCAAAAAGTTGCCCTAAAGAGATGCGCGCGGACTCAATACATGTTTTCTCCTGAGTCTGATATGAAGCTATGCAGAAAATAAACCTGCGTTACTCAAACTCGTGAGAATGACGATACACAAGAAAGGCAACAAACCTCTGAATTATAAAGTAGCACAACCTCTATCCTCACCAGAATAGAGAGTCTTTGTGCCATTCACCATGGTCAGTCATCTTTATAAACTGAAAGCCCAGGTTCAGGTAAATTCACAATAAAATGAAAATCTATTACACAGCAAATACCTTAAAATAATATTATATTATTATTATTATTATTATTATATTCATATAAAAACTATATCTACTTTAACAAAAAATATGCATGTACAACAACAGCATAATAGTGCCAATGTACTGTCTTAATATAGTATGTCTGTGTGACAATATGGTTTGTTTCTATTTATAAAACAGTTCCAGTCCTTGATTCTGATTGGTCAATAGTTGTACTTTACTCCACTTTGCGTTGTGCCTAATACGAAAAAGCAGCCTCTCGTACCTTACTGATTACTTAATTATTAGTTTTACACATTTAGTATCAGGGGGTCCCTGCTCCATGCCTCTCTAATCTATGGGGTCCCCGACCCAAAAACCGTTGAAGACCCCTGCTTTAGAACGTTAATTCAACCTTTAGAAAGATTATTAAAACTACAAGTAATAAGATTGTTGGTTACTGTTTGTGTTTGAGGGAATGCAAACGCGTCATGCTATCAGTCATTCTTTCTCTCCGACTCTTGCACTCGAGGCAGCGTCATGGTTGGATAGCGCAGATGAAGGGGCGGTATCATTATAATAAGATCCCCTAACTACGTCATGGGGGAGCAAAATTCGAATTACCTATATATTCACATGCTTGTGTGGTGGTTACAAAAATGTTGAAATATATGTGGTGTTAAAAATGTTGAAATATATGTGGTGTTATACATTTTTTTTTTTGGAGATCAAAATTATAAATTTTATGCAACAATGTCTGTGGAAACTATTATTATCTTGTTCTGCCTTGATCGATGATTGCAGTGTTTGATTGCTTTTCCTAGCAAGTGTTGACCTGTAGGGGGAGACGGGCGCCCTGCTCAGAAATACACAGACTCCTTGTGAAGCAGCAGCTCCGTGCCTTGTGTGTTTTCTCTTACATTATTATCTCCCCTCATCAGGTATGGACTATGACTGTTACAAAAATGTGTGTCTAAGATGTTCAAACGTCACAGAGAAAAGTGTTATTGCTCAAATTGGTAAAGTTACTGTGTTTAGCACTTTAAAAGTTTGCTCCGTTCAACTTGTATATTACTCAGATTGAACACGTGCGCCATTCTAATGTGTTCACGTGGTCTTTGAGATAACGTGTTAAAAATAATATGTTATATGTTGATATATATGAAGTTTTACATTATATAAGTACAGATGATAAAGTTTTAAAGAGAGATTGAAGTTGCAAATGGATTGTTGCAAATGTATTTTAATAGTAAAACACACTTAAATCAGATAACTATATACAGTTACGTTCATCTACAGTGTTAATTATTTTGTATAAACAGTGTGATGAAACAATATGATGAAAAAAGATGTTTAAATACAGAGTAAAAGAAATATGATTCTCTTGTTGTAAACAATAGAGAAAGTGTTTGATGTAAGTTTCTATTTTCTTCTAATACATACCACGTGACTAATGATGCTAAAGAAACACTGTCATTTTCAGATTACCTTTAGTGAATTTATTCATGTTTATTTGAATTGATTAATTCATTTGCTATATAACAAAATGTGAACTGTTATATTTCATTCATGTTTATTTGTATTGTGTGAAATAATTCATGAGACACATGTTGCATTACTTGAAAAAGTTTTATTGGTTTGTCAGAAATACACAGACTCCTTGTGAAGCAGCAGCTCCGTGCCTTGTGTGTTTTCTCTTACATTATTATCTCCCCTCATCAGGTGTGAGGGTACTACACTTGCAGAGAGAGCCTTATCAAAACAAAGTTACAGGGTTGCTATTTTTCATGTTTTCTGGGTTGGTAGAAGCACTGGGGACCGATAATAGCACTTAAACATGGAAAAAGTCTGATTTTCATGGAATGTCCCCTTTAAGAAAATAAATTGATCAGTAGTGAAAACAACAATAAAAACCTTGTGATCTACATTTTTAACTGATTAACAAAAAGTCTGCCAGATCTTCATGGCATGTGCCATACTACATGGCACAGAGAAATAGTCGTCTTCTTCCTTCTAACCTCTTTTAACACCAGCATGAGGAGCCTGACCCACACCCCCCCTCCCCAACATGGAGGACATCATTAGGGAGCAAAACTCTGTGAGGAAGAAATGCCTAATTTGTGAAGGTAACAACAACCAAAATGTCTTTTTTTAACAATATCTTTCAATATAGATGCAATGTCACATAACTCAACCCTTATCTGCTTAAGCTCATCTGCTTTCACAGTAATTGCATTATTGTGTCTGAAGGACATCCTCAGGGCATGTTCATATATCTCATATTTGGATCTATTGCTCAGTTGGTGCGGTTCATTTGAGTAAATTTGAATGCTGCCACTTGAACTTTGGTGTGCACTAAACAAGCAAACAGAGACCACTTAAAAGATGGGACCCGGTCCACTTCCAAACAAATGCTGTTGAGGTTTGACTGAGATGTGAACGCACTTGGACAAGAGACAGGGCAATAAACAAAGATCAGGATGTGATATCACAAGATGGGGCGCACTTGTGCTGGGGACCTCCATAGCTGCTGCAGACTCCGCATGGGAGTCTCATTGACACCCTGGGCTCCCCTAGCCCCTAGTACAAAGAAAAAAAGAAAAATAATTGATTGTGCTATTTATATTTTGCATAATTGTGCCACATGCAGTTAAAGCTATGGCCTACGATTTCAAAGATTGTTCATTATTAATAACCTCGATTAGATGCTGGTTATGGTTCTACAGTAAAATCCTAACAATATGAAGAGAAAAAGAATGAAAAAAATCCATTCACTCTAGTAAGTGTACAGCGGCAGAGAAGTTGACCAATGTAAGCTGTCCGGCCGGAGAGCCTACATTGGTCAACTGCTCTCATCCAATCCTCGCTCCACTTAAAACTCCACCTTGCACTTGTCACACAGTGACGATTTCAAGGGGCGGAACTATTGATAGGGAAGATTAGTTCCGCCCGGAAGTGTTTCAGTGGATCTTTTTTAGAAAGAAGACCATTTAGTCAATATATTGGGATAGCTGTAAGGCGATTTAGCAATCAGCTGTCATGACTCGGAGGTGGTTGGAATATGGCGAGACTGTAAAAACAATGGCAGAGTAATCTCTAAAATATTTCCAACACACCGAAGAATCGTTTCAGAAGGAAACGAGGATAGTGTGACAGTGGTGATTTATTGCGATTTAAAGTGGCGGGTCTGTGCTCCGAGTGCAGTGCAGTATAGAAGAAACCCTAAAACGTTTAAATACGCTGGGAATTGAACCCTTAGAAGAAGGGAATCAATTAAAAGGAGCTAGAATCGCGTGCATTTCAAATTTTGACAATGAAGCTGTTCAGTGTTTAAGGAGGAGACTGATCTGAGAGCAACTTGAAAAAAATAAAAAAAAAATAGAAGAAAAAGGAAATATAAATTGATTAAGTTACTTATAAACAGTTAGTTGATTTTATTTTATTTTGTTTTTTATTTCCCCCCTTCTTTGTTCCTCGAGTAAACTAGAGCAGGTTAGAGAGAAGAGAAGCAGAGAGAAGCTGAGAGGCTCCCCTGAAATTCACACACACGCACACACACATATAAATAGCCTTGCTGCTGTTGGGGCCTCCCTTGGAATTCACACACACACACACACACACACACACACACACACACACACACACACACACACAAAAATAGTCCTGCTGTTTTGAAAATACAAGAGACTGAGGGACAAATAATTTGCAAGATAACAGCAAAATGATATCTGTTTGGTATTTGGATAAAAAGAAGAAGAAGCAAACTAAGTTTTTTAAAAAAGGACTGGATATCAATGCATCTATGGATGTACAGTTAAGCTGGTTCGAGTCCCAAAAAGACTCCATCAAGACAAAAGTATTCCCAATACTGGCTGCTAGTTGGATTGTGAAACAAGGAGGAATTTGTTGTGGCATTAATGGGTGTCCAGTTTCACTTGTTGAAGCAATGAAGCCTCAAGTTGAAGCATATAACAAGTTGAATAAAATCATGTCTATTAAATGTTCAGTTAAAGAAGATACAACCAGTGATGATTCATTTGATCCAGATTGGACAAATATAATAACTGAAGCTGAAAGGAAATATTCACAAACACCAGAAAAATCCACAATAACTGTAACACCTCCTCCTTACAACCCAACTTATCCAACATTGCCTGAACAATATAGAAGTTCTTCTAAACCTCTGATGCAGCCTCAGGCTTCAAGATCAAATGAAGGTCCAGTTGACAAAATGTATATTGCATCTGCACAAGCAGCTCCAATAATAATGAGATCTAAATCAGCCCAGCCAAATAGAGACATGCTGCGATGTACACCAGCTCGTGATAATGGATCTGACTGGGGTGATGAGACAAGAGATGATGACATGATCACAATTGATAAAATCGGTCCTGAAAGTTCTTCACCTGCAATTAAAAGAGAAGAATCTGAAATGATGACAGAAGAGAGACCATTCACACCAGGAGAACGTCAAGCCATTCTCACAGCCCTGCCTCCTTTAAAGAGACAAGATCCAAACACAGAGTTTTGGAGAGAATTAGACTCTCTGGGTGAAGCACATCAAATGACATTAAGAGATATACACACTATTCTTAAAGCTAAGATTCCAAGAGACAGATGGGAACGCTTGCCAGCTTCGATAACAACAGCCCAATGGATGGATTTGTGGGTTGATGGCCAGGGACGACCCCTGGGTCTTTGGCAAGCATTAGATGGGTTCCGAAAAGAAATCCAAGAAATCTTAGGCAGCGGTAAAATTCCTTTCACGTCAGTGACATTGATTAAGCAAAAGGATAATGAATCTCCAGATGAATATGCTCTGCGTAAGTGGAATGCTTATGAGAGATGGGCACTCTGTGCTAAGAAACAACCTGACAGAGATGATGTACAGTTTACCGACACACTTGTGGATGGACTGAGCGCAAAATACCAACAAGCCTTGTCACTTGGAGTCAACCCAGGCGAGACATTTGACCAAATTATGCAATGGGCTGGCCGCCTAGAGATGGCTATGAGATCAAACAAGGAAGAAGGAAACAAGTCATATCGAAGAGGAGTGGCGACAGCTCAATACAACATGGACACAAAGAAGAAGCTGATTGTTTGTCTCAATTGTGGAAAGCCTGGCCACGTTAGAAAAGATTGCTGGGCTAAAGGAGGTGGATCAGAAGGTCAAGGTCCATCATTTAAACAGGTCAGTGCGAAAAATTATGATGAAAACTCTCAAGGGAAGACATGGACTGAAGCACAAGTTCGTCAGCTCATTGAGGGAATTATGCGTCCGCAATAGCAATCAGCGGCCCCCTGTATTAATAAGAAAAGAGACAATCGCCTTTTCATCAATGCATTAATAGAGGGCCACCCATGTGACATTTTAGTTGACACAGGAGCAGCAATTTCAATAACAGATCTGAACCTACCTACAACAGATGAAACTATGGAAGTTGAAGGAGTTGGAGGTGGTATCACAAAATTTCGCAAACGTATACAAGTTCCTCTGCAAATACATGAAGATGAAGTCTTATGGACATCTTTCTGGGTGGGACCGAATTCACAAGGAAGCCTTATGGGCATGGACATCCTTCAATTGTTAAACATGATCATATTCACTGACAGCCGTCAAATAACTACAGCAGCTGGGATAATACCACATGAAGATCGCACTTGTAATCTATGGTCTGTTGGTACAGCAAAGCCAATTATTAGAGACTGGGGAAAAGACGGTGTGTGGGGTCTTCTGTGCAGTTTATATCCAGATGTTTGGGCTAAACACAAATTGGATTGTGGCAAAGCCAACATTGACCCCATTGTTATTATAGGACCAATACATGCCCCTCATAAACAGTACCCCATCCGACCTGAAGAAAGACAAGCCGTGGAAGAGATAGTGGCAGACTTGGAAGCTGAAGGAATTATCAGACAGGCTTCATCAACCACTAATAGTCCTGTATGGCCTGTCAAGAAATCAGACAACTCATGGCGATTAACCATCGATTACACAAGACTTAACAGTGTAACACCAAAACCGCATCCTATTGTAGCCAATCCTGCCACCATTCTGAATGATATTCCAGGAAATGCAAGAATTTTTACGGTACTAGATGTACTGTCAGCTTTCTGGTCTATACCTATTGATGAAAGATCTCAAGAGAAATTGGCCTTCACAGTGGGCACAAAACAGTATGTCTGAAATAGACTCCCACAAGGCCTTAATTTGTCTCCTGTTGTATTTCATAGAGCTTTGGACCAGTTCTTAACAGAGCAAAAAGCTGAAATTGAAAGTTCAGGAAGTGTTTGCCTCCAGTATGTTGACGACTTGTTGATTGCAAGCCCAGATGAAAACAGCCATCTATTTGCTTTGAATGTTGTCCTACAAGCCCTTAGGAAAGGAGGATTCAAGGTCAACCCCGACAAAGCACAGCTGGCCAAAACCAAGGTGATCTACTTGGGCCAAGAAATATCTGTCAAGGGGAGGAGAATGACAACAGAGCGTGTAGAAGCATTACGACAACTTCCAAAACCTCTAACAGTTACAGGAATGCGGAAGGTGATGGGACTTTTCAACTACTGTCGTCAGTATATACCTGATTTTGCCAGCATCACTAGCCCCCTTATCGACCTGTACAAGGGAGGAAAGCCTGGAGTGGAAAAGATAAACTGGACACCAGAAGCTGAGGAAGCGTTTACTTCTATGAAAGAAAAACTGACTTCAGCCCCAGCTTTGGGACTTCCTGATGGACGGTTGCCATTTCATTTGTGGACCAGGGTGGGAGATGAGACGTATTCAGCAGTACTGTGTCAAAAACCAGGTGATCGATACAAACCAGTTGGATACTTTTCCACAAAAATACCTGTCACTATGATTGGTCAACCACGATGTATACAAGCCCTCGATGGTGCCACATGGGCAATGGATGCAGTTGAAAATCTGATAGGAGCACAAACTATCATATTGCACACCCCACACAGCATAGTGACACTGTTGAACAACACAAACATCAAGACCATAACTGACGCAAGAAGAGCAAAATGGGAAGCAACTTTGTTAAACAAGGATTTGAGAGTAGAAATCATCAGGGACACTTCTCTTAACCCTGCAACAATGATGCTGGAACCACATGAGGGAATACCACATGAGTGTGAAAAACAAATAGAAGAAGATAGTCTTGGTCCAGTTAATCCAATCCCTCTTGAAAACCCAGACAAAGAGTTATGGGTCGATGGATCTAGTTACTATGTCGATGGAAAACGACATACTGGATGGGCTGTAGTGGAAGCTGATGGAACTGTTGTAAAGAAAGGATCTCTTTCTGGACAGTTTTCAGCACAAGTAGCTGAGCTTGTAGCACTTACGGAAGCCTTTGAACTATCAGAAGGAGATCGAGTCAATATCTACACGGATAGCCGCTATGCCTTAGGCGTGGTCCACGACTATCTAGCCCTGTGGAAAAGACGTGGACTTATCACTAGCAGTGGAAGCGAAATACAACATGCTTCCATAATTCGTCGCTTGATTGCAGCTTGTCACTTACCTAGAGAAGCAGCCGTGATCAAAGTAAAATCACATCAATCTGACAAGTCCAAAGAAAGTCAGGGTAACACGGCAGCAGATGCAGCAGCTAGAGAAGCAGCTCTACTTCCTCTTACTCCTGTTACCTTGGTAAAGGGAAACAGCAAAGATAATCTTGAGCTCCATCTTCTGTCATATCAAATGGAGACAGATGAAGAGAAAGAACACTGGATAAAAGCAGGAGCAAAAGAAGATGATCAAGGTATTTGGAGAATTCCAACAGGACAAGTGGTAATGCCTATCGGAACAAGAAGAGAACTAATGCAGCTGTATCATGGAAAAGTGCACGCTGGAGCAAAAGCAATGAAAGCTCAAATCAGTGAGACTTGGTGGTGGCCACGAATGATGAGAGACATTGATGATTACTGTAGAAGATGCTTGATCTGCATAAAAGCAAATGTGGGAAAATCTGTAAAGGTGCGAATGTCACATGTACCTAGACCTACAGGTCCATGGACACATCTGCAAATCGATTTCACAGGACCTTTATCACCCAGTGGAGGGTACCAATATATTCTAGTCATTTTGGACAGGTTTACTAGGCGGGTTGAAGCATTCCCTACGAAAACTTGCACGGCTGAAGCAGCAGCACAAGTAATGGTGGAGGAAGTCTTTCCCCGCTGGGGTCTTCCATATGAACTTGATTCTGACAATGGAACTCACTTCACTGGAAAACTGATGAAGGAAGCAATGAAATTGATGGGGATTAAACAGAAATTCCACATTCCATATCATCCACAAAGTTCAGGAATGGTAGAACGAATGAACCGATCACTGAAAACATCTCTAACCAAGGCTATTCTGCAAACTGGCCAAGGTTGGCATAAACTATTACCTGCTATTTTGTGGAATTTGAGAGCAACTCCAAACAGAGTTACAGGATTAACACCTTTTGAATTAATGACTGGAAGAGCAATGGTTCTGCCTCCTGATGCTCCACCACCTGCGGGAACAGGAGGAGATTCTACTTTGTTCCAAGAAAAGTTACGACGCTATCTCGCAATGCTGGACAAAGCTATTAATAATACAAAGCTACAATAATAAGAAAGTGCGAGAAGCTCAAAAGCAATGGGACGCAAAACACACCACTACTGATATTCCACATATTCCCGAGTTAGGCAGTTTTGTTATGGTCAAACGCATTGCTAGGAAAGGTTTAGAGCCTAGATGGGAGGGGCCATATGAGATACTCTTAACAACTGATACAAGTGTTTGCCTCAAAGGGAAGGGTGTAGGGACAGATAGATGGTATAATTGGTCACAAGTTAAACCTTGCTTAGTGAATGAACAAAATGATGATAATGTCTTATGGCCTGAGATTTAGCAATGTTCGTCCATTAGCTTTAAAGAATGGGAACAAAGAATTGATGTTTAATTATTTCTCTGTTTCCATTTCAGGAATCAATTCCATTGACATTGATTAGAGATGGTTGGAAATAGGAGATTTTACACATAATACACAACCACATAACAATGCACACTCGCTTACTGATTTTCAACCCTAAGGAATAGATGATTGGGGTTCATTTTAAATGCTTACACATAGTCGTTAATTGACACATAGTATACGGGGACATACCATGGGTTGGGGTTCTTTGTTATTTGTTTTGTTTTCCTTTCCTTTCTTTTCCCATTCTTCTGTCCTGTCTGACTATCTCTTGGTCTGCAATTTCTTCTCCTCACTATCACTTCAATAGGTTGGCCACCTGGGAGTAATGGTGTGGAACTGACGGCCGTAGTTCCAGTGGAGGGAGATGAAGACTTAAAATTTAGTCTTTTATTATTAAATTTATTATTTTATTAAAATGTATTATTTTGATATGATTTCATTATTATATATTATGTATCTGTATGATTTTATTATTATATATTATGTATCTGTATTATTATTCTTTATATTCATAATCAGTTGTGTTATCTTATGGAGTGTTAAATGCATGTGTTGGAATGCACGAGACTATAGATAGTATGGATCACATGTCAGGGGATTGAAAGAGGGCAATACACTTCATTGATATGACTTGTCAGATGTCTACAGTTTGCAAAGCACCATAGAAGTATACACTAAGAATAGTATCTTAATATAGGAGTGGACTGTGCCATGTGTTAGCATGACATATATGTTCTATATTTGAGATGCTTAAGCAACATGTTTTTCTACCTTACATGGAAGTCTTTCTGTGATGTATAAAAGCTCAAACCTTACTGTACCACCCCAGAGAAACTGAGGGATGACAGGGTGAAAGGAAGGAGAATTAAAGAAATGTATAGGCTGTCATAAATAGAACATCTTTACTGGTTTCTCTCCTGACATATATATATATATTAAAGATTTTTTCTTGGCAAGACAATTGGTGTCCGGATCCGTGAATCAAATAATAAAGGGGAAAAGGCTTAATTCCAAGTCTACAGTGAGATACCTACCTGTGTGTGGTCACCAGTGCCTAGTGTGAGCCCCAGTGTCTGAAATTAACCCTCTGTGTTACAGCTATAAGCCTACAGCAGGAGAGAGAGAGACCGTGCTCGTTACCGTGAGATACCTACCTGTGTGTGGTCACCAGTGCCTAGTGTGAGCCCCAGTGTCTGAAATTAACCCTCTGTGTTACAGCTATAAGCCTACAGCAGGAGAGAGAGAGACCAAGCTCGTTACCATGAGATTCCTACCTGTGTGTGGTCACCAGTGCCTAGTGTGAGCCCCAGTGTCTGAGATTGACCCTCTGTGTTACAGCTATAAGCCTACAGCAGGAGAGAGAGAGACCGAGCTCGTTACCGTGAGATATCTACCTGTGTGTGGTCACCAGTGCCTAGTGTGAGCCCCAGTGTCTGAAATTAACCCTCTGTGTTACAGCTATCAGCCTACAGTAGGAGAGAGAACCTGAGGACATTACTTGTGAAATACCTACCTGTGTGCGGTCCTGAGCGACCCCTGATGTCCCCTGGATTCCGTACCTGTGAGTACTTACCTGTGTGCGGTCCTGAGTGGCCAGTGCGAGTCCCATTACCTGTAGAGTAAATTCTTGTGTTATAGCTGTGGTCTAAAGTAAGAGAGAGAGAGAACATGTGTTTTCTTACCTGGTGATATCTACCTGTGTGTGGCCCTGGAGTGACGAGTGAACGTCCCAGCGCCTGTAAAGTAAGCCTCTGTGTGACAGCTATACGCCTACGAAAGGATAGAGAGCTCGAGTTTCATACCTGTGTGACACTTACCTGTGTGCGGTCCCGAAGGATCAGTGTAAGCCCCATTGCTTTATGAAGTAATCTTCTGTGTTATCGCTGTAGTCTACTGTAGAAGAAAGCCTGAGTCTTCGTACTGGTGGAGCACTTACCATTACGGCCCCCCGGGTAAAGGTGAAAGTTCCAGCGTCTGTGGCGGTCACCTTGCCTGCAGAAGGGGAGGGCCTGAGTTAATTTCGTATACTTACCTCTACATCATCCGAAGGCACCAGGTATTTGTGCTCCCTTGGGCGTGAAGACATTGAACTGTTCTGTTTTTTTATCTGCCTCCAGGAGAGAAGGAGGGCGCCACGGGATCAACAAAACAAGGTGGAGGAGCCTTGTCCGTACGTCCCCGCAGTGTCTTGGATCCCTCCTGGAGGGCAGAACAAGAGGCCTTAGTTTTTATCTTCCCCGTTTCCGAGGAAGGGGCGTGGCTTGTTTACATCAGTGGTCCGCCCCGACCTGTGACACACCCGCGTCTCCACCCAATTGCACCCAACCTGTCAACCTCCTGCGACATGAAATTTCTGACAGTGTATGGTAGCTAGCAACATAGCAACAGCTCATAAATGGAGAAAAAACAAACCGACAGCAGCAAGCGGCCACTGCTTGTCCCTACAGTCAAGGTTGGAAGAAAGAGAAAGTCTGTAGAGGAAAGAGCAAAAATAAAAATTGTGAAAAACGCCGGACTCAAAGTCGAATTAATATAGGGTCCCCCATTGACTGTTGGAGGAAGCTTCAGGGAGGTTTGGGGCTGAAAACCGACGCTGACACGGCTGACTTTTTGTTGAGCAGGTAAGCATTTATTTATACTTTTATGCTGTGAGGTGTTACATAAATATCTTTTTATCAGTCTGACAACATGCTCATGCTGCAGGTTGGCATTGGAATGTTAGCCGTTTAGGCTCGCCTATTACGCCTCAAAGTAATTATATTTCTTGAAGTGCTTGAATGTATTTCAATAGGCCTAGCGGGTTTCTGTTCAAGTCAATCGGAATTTGAACAAGATGCGCTGTGTGCTGCTATAACAATTACTCAAAACCTTAAGGGCTCGTTATAGTTGTGCGCAGGTCCTACGGCATAGCCGGGGTTCTGGTGGACCAATTACAGCGCTTGCGGTCCGCGTAGACCTGACACGCTGTTAAAAATTTTGCGAGGTGCACGTCAGGCTACGCAGAGCTACACACAGGCTACGGATAGCCTACGTCGTAGAACTTAGGCACAGCTATAAATCGGGCTTAAGCAATACTAACTAATAATTATTGTGCAATTAATGTGCGCTAGGTAGCACTTTTGACCAGGGTAAACGAGGCTCAGGAGGGGAAATGTATGCCAAACGTTGTTGTGAAAGTAAATGACGTCAATCAGTCCTAATTGTAAGTGTTCAATCCTTCAAGGCTTTATGTGTTCACTGCTTTCAGCTATATCTCTGTAAATCTTGGCAAATCTCTGTTCCGATGTTTACTACCGGTGATCACAGCTCGACTGAGTGACGTTGTTCAGGTTGTTTCCCGGTGGGAGGAATCAGGTAGCACAGAGGGGAGAGGTGTGTGTGTGTGTGGAGGGGCGGGAGGAGTTTTTTAAAACTTCCCAACCGTCTCAGGCTTTCTTGACCGATTTTCAACATCGTAGACTACAGCTTTAAAGGATATAAGTTGTTCCCCTGTCTCTGTTTCTCCGATAAATTAAAGCCATCCAGTTCTCCACTGGGTATAGATCAGGCATGCCTTGGCCCCCAACAGTCACATACACACTCTGCTGGTGAGGGGTGATACTTTTCCCTCTACCTTGAGATCGGTAATTCTTCTTTATGTTTGTAACTGTCCTGTTGGCTGACCCAACTGCATTCACTGCAGCAGTGACATGTTGCCACTCCACATATTTTGTTTTATTAGTAATGCCACTGCTGCGGCAACCAAGCAAAATCACTTGTCTCTTTTCCACCTCACTTACAAGAAGCAATATTTATACCTTGGAGAAATTGCGATTCTTGGCCTTGCCATGATTCAGTATAAATAATCATTCATTTGCAGGCTCATTTTAATATGCATGGCCATTCATGAGGTAATTAACATTGTCTATATATGGATGAATGTGGGCATGTAAAGGGCGGTATTTAAGGTTTTCTTTTAATTATCAGGTAGGCTGTGATTTATTAATGGAAAAGTGTGTGCAGGTCCTTAAACACACCCATTACTGTCATGACTCCTGGGTGATCGGTTGTGTGTGTGTGTGTGTGTGTGTGTGTTTGTTTATTTACCTGCTGGTGACGGCTCCTCATGTGTGCATTAGCCCCGCCCGCTCGTTTCGGTAATTGTTCACTGGTGGTGTCTCGTTAGTGTTTTCCTTTAAATAGAACGCCGTCCTGTTTCTCGTCGCACGCTCATTGTTTCGGTTGGTCACAGTCCTGCTGCCTTGCCTTGTCAGATGTTCTGTTTTTCTCTCTCTTCTCCAATCTTAGGTTCCGTCAATGCCCGGAGTTCACGCGCCTGTGGATGTACATGAACTTGACCTCGAATGAACTCTGCCTGTTTTCCCGGTACGCGGGGACGCGTTTTGATGTGTTTTCTCCTTATCATAGCAGAATCAACTTAAAATACTCCATCATTAATAATCAAACACTTACGTGTTTGACATCATTTGAAACTCTGAAGGGTCCTCTTTAATTAGTGTACATTCACAATAACAAGAGATCTTTGTGTTTTTGTCAAATAAAGAAAATAAACAGGGTGCGCATTCAGACATTTCTGTCTCCGCCAGCTGTCTCTCAAATCACATTACAAAAATTAGTTGAAACTCCGCGAATACTCGTCACACAAACATGATACACATATCCAAGGAAAGCCTGAAATGTCTTCTTTTAAACAAGCTAATTATAATCAAAAACAAATATTTCCTGTTTATATGATCTGCATTGAGGTAAAGAGAGTACCGTTTTTCCTGGCTGAGCTCATTATCTCTAATTCGGTCACGCCCAGAGGCTGTTGACATCGTAATGAAGAGACGAGCAGTTCCAACAATAATAAACAAAGCGTAAAGTTTTATCAGATTTAAAGACTTTACCGCATGTTTGGACTATAAACTTTATACACACACGTGAGGAATATCTTCATTTAACGTTATGTCTGGACATTGAGGAAGAGAAGCGTTTATCTTTAACGTTACCTAAGAAGAAGAACAATGGAAGATGCAGCAATGGAGGAGGATATATTCCTAGTCATTTGTCTTCATTTATATTTGGTATCATGTAATATGTTATGGCTTGTGCAGTTCAGCCTACATAAGCAACCTTAGCAGACTGCACGCTTTGGATTGAAAAACTTTCGCATTGTTTACAAACGAGTACGCGTGATCACGTAATGGCGGATTGCATTGTTACATGCTGTACAGTGTTAGACACAGTTATTCACTTTCGTATCCTTCATGGCCACTTTGAGTAATGCTGCACTGCTGTATCTTTTAAGTGTGTGCTGTAATATGATTCCATGTTTACATGCTTATTTACAAACGAGTACGTGCGTGATCACGTAATGGCGGATTTCATTGTTACATGCTGTACAGTGTTAGACACAGTTATTCACTTTCGTATCCTTCATGGCAACTTTGAGTAATGCTGCACTGGGGGATCTGCTGTAATATGATATTGTTTACATGCAACGCATTCCATACATTGCGCTTTACACGCGACACCGTTTTATTCTGAGCTCCGTGTTGTTTACACGGAGACGCGAGCTCGCGCACACGGACGCCACGTGCGATGTGTTTTTATAGTTCATACTCGCTTACAGAAACGCGTTTAAAACAGAAGCTAGACGATAAGGGGATGGGCATCTGAAAACAGTCATCTGAAAACAGCTTTTTATATAACTAATCATTGCAGATGTTTATCTGAGATACTAATTTAGTTTAGGTACATGATAGTTTATCTGAATGTAGTGCTATCATTTACCCATTGGTTATGTATGTAAGGGTATTTCTGTGGACAATTTATGCTGTTCATAACTCTCTTGCAGGTCTGCATCCCTCTCTTCAGTACAAAACTATGAAGTGGAAAAACATATTGACACTTTTTGGGCATAAAGTTATATGGTAACATGAGCCACATGAAGTTTACAGCTCTGTTGTTTATCAGTTTCTTATACAAGTTAAGTTTTTGAATAGGGTTTGTTTCCAAATAAACTGAAAATGTCCTACTGACCTTCATTTCTATTTTGATTATATTGTTAACTTCTTAATAAACCCCAAACAAACATGTATACATTTGTCCTCACATTCTTTACTGTAGTTCCCTCCTGCCTCATTATGAAGCTCATTATGCGAGCCTTTGTTTGCTAGCTGTCAATCAATCCTTCTCGCATATGGCCCCTCTAAACAAAAAGTGTCTTACAATTTCTAAATCAATATATTGGTTTATGTGAAAGAGTAGGCAGGATGATTTTCACATCATTTTTAGGAAAGTCTTGTTAAAACATGTTTAGTATGGGCTTTGTGGACTTATATCAGTGACTTACAATTTTTGCTTTTTAAAAAAAAACACGCATAAACCTTTTTCTCTCAAAAATACAAACATGTACATACATGTAGCTCATATAATATTTTAGCCCAGTTTGTGCTGAACACAGTGATATGAGACACTTGCCATTATTATGTTTTAAAGCAACTGAAAAAAGACCAAATGTAAGAGCATGTCAGAACCTCTGACAGTGTCCCAAAATGGTTGGACTCCAGAGGGTTAAGTGGTACACCAGTCCCTTCCGGGTTTCAGCCGCTTCCTTGTGTTGTGTGTGTATCAAACTGTCTGCCATCTACCATGAGTGGATTTCTCCCCGTTCTATGACCAGAGTGGATTACCAACTTCCCTGGTTTGTTTCACACTCACCTTCAGTCGAGTGTGTATCATACCCTCTGTTGTGTGTACAAATCACATAACAACCTGTAATGACTGAGGCAGATCAGACACACAATAACTTCTTATATTTCATAAATATAACTGCAGACCCTCACTCAACAAGCAGGGTAGGCACTGTAACATCGTAACACCGTAGCGTCTGTAACACTACTCCCAAACTGCTTTTAACACTTAAAAGCAGAACAGATCTCTTGTGACTATGGCAACACATCAAGATTAGAGTTTTATGACGACAAAAGAATGTGGGAGATTTTGAAACAGACAAATAAACTTTCTATTTAGTCATGCATGTATTCACTTGTTATGGGGGTGCGAAATGGTAGAACAGAACCCAAATGCAGACAGCAGTTTCTCAGGAAGGACTTATATAACAAAACAGAAAACAAAACCCATGAGGGGGTTAAACAACATAAAAAAGATAACTTAATCATAAGGAATAAACACTAAACTGGACAATATACAAGACTACACTAGAACACTTAACTGGATAACACTTGAGTAAGTAAGTAAGTAAAGTTTATTTATATAGCACCTTTCACAGATAAAATCACAAAGTGCTTTACAAAATATAACAATAATGCTAAAAATGTAGACTAAAACTTGCTTACAAAGTAAAAAGAGAAATTTTTCAAAGACTGTAAAACTTAAACTCTAAAATAATACACCACACTACAACAGGAATGACAACATAAAAGCCCAGTCAGCTAAATGCTTGTCTAAATAAGTGTCTTTAGTTGCACTTTAAAAGAATCAGCAGAATCAGCCACACGCAGAGACAGGGGCAACACATTCCACAGTCTAGGGGCCACTGACTGAAAAGAAAGATCCCTCCGAGTTTTAAAATGAGTTTTGTGGACTCAGGAGCATTCCCATGAAGGGCTCTATAAGTGAGGACTAAAATTTTAAAATCAATTCTATATTTAATTGGTAACCAGTGAAGAGAATATAATACCGGTGTGATGTGGGATCTCCTGCTAGTTCCAGTTAAAAGCCTTGCTGCTGAATTTTGAACAATCTGAAGACGATTTAAAACACGTTTGTTAAAAAAAGTAAAAAGTGAATTACAATAATCCAAACGCGAAGAGATAAAAGCATGTATAATCATCTCTTAATCTACATTAGTCAACATTTTCCTCATTTTAGAAACATTCCGTAAGTGATAAAACAGCTTTTAACCATCTGTCCTGAATGTTGATCTAAAGACATGGATTGATCAAATACAACACCGAGGTTCCTGAGGCTTGACTGAACAGAAGAGCCTAAAGAACCAAGATGTTGCCTGTTCCGTGGAATTTTCTTATCAGGGGCAATTATCAAAGTTTCTGTCTTTTTTGGATTTAGTTGCAGGTAGTTACTGCCCAACCACTCTTTAATACAAGACAGACACTCCAACAGACTAGACAGCAAGTGAAACTCAGACTTAAATTACTGATCATATGCTGTATTAATATGATATTAGGCCTAAGGCCTGTTGTTTCTACACAAGGCTATATGACACCCAGTTAAACTTTCGTTTTCTCAGTTAACTTTTGTTTCCTAATTAAAAGAGTCCAGGTGCGATCCTGCGACTATACCCCAATTGTTCTCGGCACGATTATCTTCAGAAGCAAGGTCGAAACAACCGATAAACAAGAGTACGTCATTTTAGATTAGAGAATTTGCCCAGCTGTACTTCGTTACATTAACAATAAGGTATCTGTGCAAGCTAGGCCAAGGCCATGAAAACCAATAAACAGAATATATCATTTTAGATATGAGGCAGGATGCCGCTGCACTTCTGCTGCATCAAACAAATAAAATTAATTGTGGCAGACTGAGACCAATGAGAAGAACATACGTCATCTCAGATAAGAAGTGTTTGATCTTACTGTATAAAAATGGAGTCAGATGTTGGGAGGGCAGATGATCTTTGAGCACCTCTTTGAGGGGTATTGATTGTCTCACTTTGTTGGCTCGAGTGAATAAAGTAATTTTTGTTTGGCACCTGGAACCTTTGTCTCCTGAGTATTTTTCTTATGAAGATTCAAGCTAAGACTTTTTGCCACAATAGACTCCCTAAAAGAACAGTATAACTGAATATCATCAGCATATAAGTGATAAGACACATGCTTAAAACACTGAATTTTCTGTGCAAGTGGTGTCATATACAGTAAAAACAACAAAGGACCTAAAACTGATCCCTGTGGTACTCCAAATGATAAAGGCACAGTGTCGGACATGATTTGGTTTATCGCAACAGAAAAAGTTCGATCAGTAATAAGATGAAAACCACTGAAGTACAGACCCAGATAAATCAATAACATTTATCCAACACTTTAGCAAAATTTTATGGTCAACTGTATCAAACGCTGAGGTAAGATCCAGTAAAACCAACACTGTGTACTGGCCTACATCTGCTGCCATCAGAATGTCACTTGACACTTTAAGAAGAGCTGTCTCAGTTGAGTGTGCTTGGCGAAAACCTGATTGATATTTATCCAAAAAATTGATGGTGATGCAGGTATGTGGAAAGTTGATTAGCTACCACTTTTTCTAAAATTTTGGAAATGAACGGCAGTTTAGATATGGGCCGATAGTTTATAGGGTCTGAAGGATCCAGGTTTTGCTTTTTTAGAATGGGGTTCACTACAGCTTGTTTAAAAAAGAGGGGACCAGTAGAAAGAGACAAGTTTATCATATTAACCAGACAGGGAGCAAGCGTATCAATAGAGTTTAAAACTAGAGTCGTTGGGACAATGTCAACAGGGCTAGAAGATAGTTTCATCTTCTTTAATAGAACCTTAATTTCCTGCAGACTGACAGGAGAAAAACAGGCCCAAGAGTGGAGAGGAGAACCTCTATTATAGATGTACAAGGAAGGAGGAGAAATACTGTCCCTAATGTCTTGCACTTTATTGACAAAGAAATGTAAAAATCTGTTACAGTCAGCTAACGAGTATACAGATACTTGTGGAGCTGGAGGCGTAACAATATTTTTAATAGTATCAAACAGGACTTTAGGATTTTTCTTATTTGCAACAATAAGATTTGTGAAATAATCAGATCTGGCCTGTTTAATCATAACATTAAGAGCTGTGATCAGTTCTTTAAAATGTAATCTATGTACTTCAAGATTAGAGGTTTTCCATAAACGCTCCACTTTACGACAGGTTCTCCTGAGACTAAAGATGTACTAAAGATTAACAATAAACTAGACTGAATAGTAAATATACAATAGACTTGACTTGACAGTATACTCACAGGCATGGAACAAGCGAACAAGCACAGAGCAACAAACACAAGGGCCGTTTCTCAATGTCAAGGATACTTCCTTGGCAGGACTGGTCCTTACAAGTCACTTCCTTTAAGGCTAGGCGAGGCTCCTCTTAAGCATTCGGAGAACACGTAAATTGAACAGGCTAGCAAGTGCGCGTCATTGCGTCAAGAAAGGTTTGCTTTCGGCGCTGCATGCATAGGATTGTGGGTGATTTCAGCGCACAAAGAGCGCAAAGGATACACATATGCATCCTTTCCTGTATATGGGATATTTTTCGAATGAAGGACTCAGTCCTTGGCTGAAATTCTGAGGATCCTCGACATTGGAACAGTCCTTCAAAGGATGTCGATGACGTAGCATCCTCGAAATTCTGGCTTCCAAGGATCCTTCCTTGACATTGAGAAACGGCTAAGGACCTTAAATAGGGGACAACTAATGAGGGCAACAGGTGACAAGTTAAACAATAAAGATGAGGATGACAAGGGAGCGGGGTAAAAGTGACAGGACACAGGAAACACGTGGTCTAATAACAATACTGAGACCACATGACCCCACACAAAACATGAGTCTGTCATGATCCTCCCTCAAGACTAGATAAAAACAAGGACAAGAGGGCAGAATCATGACATTCACTTATAAATGTATAAGGGAAATGTCTTCCCAGGTGGAAAAGTATACACTTCCATAGTGTATTAAAAGTGTTTTATTTTCACACACTAATTTTGTACTTATACTAAAAATTTATCTTTAGTACTTCTTAAGATGCTCTTAAGATCATCTAAGTGTACTTCACTGTGCTATTTTGAGACACCATAAATATGAACTAAAATGTGCTAAAAATGTATTTAGGTACCACTTGTAGTAAACTTAAACCCATCTTTGTATGGAAGTTGAGTTCAAGTTTAATAGAAGTGTTAACTAAATACATTTTTAATACAGAGATAGTATGTTAAAAGTGCATTTTAGTTCATATTCATGGTGTCTCAAAATAGCACAGTGAAGTACACTTAGATAATCTTAACAACATCTTAAGAAGTACTAAAGATCAATTTTTAGTATATTAAGTACAAAATTAGTGTGCGAAAATAAAGCACTTTAAGTACACTATGGAAGTTTACTACTTTTTCACCTGGGTTAATCAACTATTTCTAATCTCATCATGGATTATGCTCTTGGTGTTTATGTTATATCAGTTTATTAAACCAAACTAGGTTAAATGAATGTTTAGTATTACTTACTTAATCCAAATCATATCTAGACCTTGTTTGGTATCTATGTGTTCCATTTTTGATTTGCTGAATGATACTATGCTTTATGTTTAGGAAACTCTTCTTCATAATAATATTATGAAACTTTTTAATATTTCTACCTGAACATCCAACTGAATTCCATATGCAAAACAGCATGTTGGAAGACAAAGACAGTTAACGTTCCCTCTAAAAGTGTGACCTCTGATTGGGTCAGACACCTCTTTAAGATGTGACCTCTTCACAGCTTAAAGACCCCTACCTAAGAACACACCCTGAGTTCTTAGGAGTTGTTTTCTGAGTTCTTATCCGAGTTGTGTGTGTGGAGTTTTTCTTTCTGGATACATTTGAGTCCTTTCAGAACTCTCATTAACTCTCTTATTCCAGCGTACCTCTAAGTTCGTGCCAGGCTTAGGCATTGTCTTTTCATTTACCAAGGATCATCTGCATCAAGCTGTTTTTTTCTCTCATCAATCCTTTCAGCCAAGATCAACTGAAGCCTCATCAAACTACATCAGGGCACTTCCTTTTAATGGGCAAGACATGCAAGTATCATGCTTAGCCTTATTCACTGATGCATCACGCATCATTATCCCCTTTTAACTAAGGTGCATTCGCATTAAGTAACTGATGGCTCGTTTTAGGCTTTGATCTGCTGAATTACACATACTACCATAACTTCATGCTTTACTCTCTTCTCTACTTAAACCTTTACTTTCTTCCAATGCTGAACTGTATGTATGTGTGCAGGTTTGTATGTTAAGAGCAGTATGTGTTTAGTTAGTCAATAAAGTCTGATTTGTATCACACGTGATGTTGTTTGTAGTTCATGCTCATAATCTGGAGTCACTAATCATTAAAGATATCGCTTCCTGCTCTTAAAGCTGTTGGATCAATTTGAGGATATTCATCTCCTTAGCCAAGAGAGCTATATCCTAATATAGTCTATAGTGTCTTAGTAAACATTTGCTGGACGAGTGTTGGCCAGACACCCAAGATCTTTATTTGATCCACATACTTATAACTGATTGCAATCCATTGTAAGTATGACAAGTAAGTACATTTGAGCTTATGTTTGTTTCCCTTAATTAGGATGGTGGAGAATGTTTTTAAAATATTAATAATTAATATAATTAATTATTAATTATCATAAGCCCCTCATTTAAAATCGCTACAACCCTTACTGTTAATCTTTTATAATTTAGTACTTATTTTTACTTGTTTGTTTTTTATGTTTATTAATATTACTATTCTTCATAGCATTCTATTGTGGACAGAAAACAGATAATTTTATTGTGCAGGGAACATGTCTTGTGTATTGTGCATATGACAATAAATGCTTCGATACTTTGAAACTTGAAACTTTAAGAGCATTGCATTAAAAGCAGAGAAGTTCATTGGTTTAAGGAACACACACACACACACACACACACATTCTGGTTTCCATGTTTTGTGGGGACATTCCATAGGCGTAATGCATTTTATATAGCCTGGGTGCCAGCCGATCTTACCCCCGCCCACAAGATTTTGAAAACGGGAATATCAGTCTGGGGTTTCTGCGTTGAGGAGCTACTATGCTTGGACAAATGCTGGTCGAACCAATCAAATTGTCAGGGCGGGCTTTATACGATGATGGACAGATAATCAACAGTAACGTAATGAACCACGTCACGAAAGAGCGCGTGTGTTGAATAGCTGCCGCTGTAGAGTTCAGATGTGTGGATTCTGACATTGAGTCTGTTCTAAAAGATATCGACAGAGCATTGATTTTAAAAGAGGAACAGAGAAACGCGAGCAGGGCATTTGTTGATGTTTTTGCCGTCCTTCCTATTCGGCAAAAGTTGGTCGCAACTGAAATGGCTAACGTTATCATGGCGATGCAACTCAGCGTGCACGACGAGATGGATATAATTAGGGGTCGTTGCCAGCTTCTTTTCGGAAGCCCGGAATCGTGGTTGCTGAATAAGTGGAGGGACATGCTAGGCTCCAATATTTTCAAGCCAACGTAATGGGTATCATCGTGGATGAAGTTCACCTAACGTACAAATGGTAAGAGATAGTCTTACTCTATGACTTAGTAAATACTTCATGTTGTGATATAAACAAAATGTTGTAAACGTAGGTGTTGATGTACATTCGGTAACTCAGTATAATCACAATGTTAGTTTCATTGTAGCGAAATAACTATCAGTTTGGTCAGGCTGCATAGACTTAAATTCAACATACGTCACACACTCCGTTGCTCTTATTGGTCGTAGGTCTATCCAATTGATTGCAGAGGCATTTTTCGGTTGAGACACGCCTCATAATTATAGCTCAATGGAGCGGTATCAGACTCAAATTCTGACTAAAATTGAGTATGACAACGTCAGGCTACATTTTATACTGTACAAACTGTATATTCTATTCCCCTAACCTACCCCATTCCCTAACCCCAACCATCACAGAAACCCTTCTACTACTTCACATTTTCAAGAAACCTTATCCTGTTTGATTTATAAGCTTGTTTCCTCATGGGGACATCAAAATGTCCCCACGAGGTCACAAAAACACTGGTATTCCTATCTTTGTGGGGACAATTGGTCCCCACAACGTGATAATTACCAGGTACACACACACACACACACACACACACACACACTAATATCTAGGTTATATATCTGAAGAGTTTATTTCCAAAACCAGATAACGTTTAATAATAAAAAAGTTTATTATTATGTTATCATGTTTTTATTGTGTTTTATTGTGCTATTTAGCTGTATTTTCTTTTAGATATGAAGGCCTGCAATTTGATTGATATTACAGTTTTTTACGATTGGTTACACACAAAATCTTTTCATGTCACACGATTTTTGAAAGCCCTCACTCAAAGTGCAAAACTACATGCCAAATCATCAAAACCATGAGCTATTTCTCAGTCTTTGACTCAGTTTTCAATTGCATAAAACACTTTTTTCAAAACACTACACAAAACTCTCTACCTAAAACACAAAGATTTATGAGGAAGTCACTTGCTTTCCTTTTCCAAACACAACCAATAAAAATGCTACACTTATTTACCAGGTCACACAGACCACACTCCTCACATGTGCAAACACTAAATGCTTACAGTAACTGATCACTAACCAATCACTGCTTTACTTTACAGTAGTATAGATAGGCCTATAAATAGGTCAAAGGTCAGATTACCTGTTTTGTCAATCTGCACCCCCTCCCCCCTACCAATTCCTGGACCGGGTCACCAGACACAATTTACTGTATTCTACTGTAAAGAATATACTTTTGGTTTACATGTTTATAGTTTTGATGTATGCTAATGTATACAACAGTAATGTTTGAAATAATAAATATTTTCTGTTTCTACATTGCATTGGCGTTTCCGGTGTAGTTGTTACCCATCTCAGCAGATTACTTTTACTGTAGAACATTGTATTGAAATGTAGATATAAGCCTATAAAAGACCAAAGAGCTTTAGATTTAGAACAGCAGTGTTTACATGTATATCCAAAAATGTATTATTATGAAAGAAGTGTTTGCCATTTGATGCAAATGCTTGATTCTGACATGTGTTTGTGGCATTTTAAATGCAGTGTTGCATTTTGAAGGAGATATGTGCTATTTTGCATTTTGTGTGTGCAGTTTTGAGAATTGTGTGTAGAGTTTTGAAAAAAGGAGACTTAGTTTTGAAAACGTGTGTAAGCAATTGGTAAAAACTGTAATTGGAATGCACATGTATATATAGTTTTGGCCCTCTAAATCATTTCATTCAGGTGTTTCAATCACTTCCATGGCCTCAGCAACTCATTTTGGACAATTTTTATGCTCCCAACTGTGGGAACAGTTTGGGGATGACCCCTTCCTGTTTTGAGCATGACTGCACACCAGCGCACAAAGCAAGGTCCGTATGACATGAATGAGCGAGTTTTGTGTGGAGGAACTTGACTGGCCTGCACAGAGTCCTGACCTCAACCCAAAGCGAGGCCTTCTTGTCCAACATCAGTGTCTGACCTTACAAATGTGCTTTTAGAAGAATGGTAAAAAAAATCTCATAAATACACTCCTAAATCTTATAGAAAGATAATGTGGAGATAAAATTTAAGATAACATGACAGCAATTTTATGTAAGATTATTCAGTAGTGTTTAGCTGAAAAAATTATATAGTCTCCCTGTAATAATTTTATCAGTTAAAACTGTCACTGTAATTTTTTATGCTTTATAACAGGTTTATAACAGGTTGAATGTTACTCTACTCCCTAGCCTCATTTATCATATACAGATAGTAGCCTGTACTTAAAAACACGGCTCAAATATTAATATGCAAATTAGTCCCCACTTCCAATGTTTTGCCCCATCTTGGACCATAGATATATGTAAATAAATGCTACATTCGGCAGCTTCAAACACATAACTGCTAAGTAACAGTTTCAAACAGTGCATATGTTAATTATGAATTTACAGCACTTATCTTACAGCACTGATGTAAACAGGTGTGAGCATTGCAGAAACAGAGCTGAAGCATCTATGCAGCATCCATATATAATATCTATGACTCTTAACAGCGTTTATCAACTGTGGGAATGAGAATGTTTCCAATTTAATGGAGAAAATAGTCTCACCAATGGTATTATTATGATTTTGCACATGGCTTGTCTTAAAGCATATTTAAAACACCACATAGATATAAACAACAACAAAAATCAGATTTTCCCCACAAGGGGACTTTTAAGTAAATTATAAGAAAATCTTTATATTTGGAAAACTATTCTTATAAATGTCACTCATAAAGAGAAAATACTGCAATCAATTATTCATCAAGTGTCACAACCTTTATTTTTATTACATTATTTTCATCTACATTTACCTGCTAACCATCATTTTTACTATTACTGTAAGGGGAAATTTTCAGGAGAGGGCTTAGATAAATCTAGTTCTTATATATTAGGACATTTAAGTAGTTTTTACAAACATAGCTTGCAAAACATTTAATGATGTGCATGCTGAGACAAAACAATGGCAGATATATTAAAGATACAGTACACCTTAAAAATAAAAGTGCTTCGCGATGCCATAGAAGAACATCTAAAGAACATTTCTGTTTTACAAAAGGTTCTTTTAAGGTGAAACAAGGTTCTTCATATGAGGTATAAAAGAAGGTATAAAAGAAATGGTTCTTTGAGAAACCAAAAAAGGTTCTTCTTGAACTAGGCTTAAGCCCCTAATTTTTTTTTAACTTTCAAGACACATGAATAAAACTTAATTTTAGTAAAATTCAATGACATCTTACATGCAGGGCCGCTGGAAGTCATTTTGAACAGGGGGTGCTGTGAATTTTTTTTTTTTTTACAAAAAACCTATGAGCCTATAGGCCTATTTAAAATACATTTTAAAAATAAATACATTGAGTTTCACACTACTTTATTGTCATATACACTTTAGTGCACACAGCAGGGTCTGAAACGCACAGACATCAGATTAATATTTGCGCTATTAATCAGAAGCAGAAATACTTATAACAATTCCAGGGGAAATTACTTTCGTTACAACTTCAGACATACATTACATATATATATTTACATACAACATATAATATTATAACAACATATAATATTAAATAAACTTCAAAATTTTCAATGTTCAGACGAACATATTTTACTTTCGTTTCTAAGTTAGGATCACACGTCGATTAACAGTGGTAAAATATTCTCACAATTACATACCTAGATAGACCTTTTTTTACTAAATAGTAGTACTATCGCTGGCCTTTTTTTACTTATAAATAATTCATACATTGAACAAAAATAATAATGGGTTTAGTTCTGATATTGTATACTTTTATAAAGAAATACATGCTGTATAATTACATTTTTAGAATATATTAGGCTTTATATATTTGTACTCTAAAAATACTTTATTTGTTACAAACAAGAGATAAAGAATTTACAAACGTTCTCATTTCACCATATCCACAGGTAAAGAGTCATATACAATACATTCGTGGGGAAGCATTTAAAAATAGATGCATTTGTTTAAAAGCAAATCATTTATTTACTTAGCTACAGATGAAGCAGCTCTTTGCGCCTTCTAACGTCTCGTAATCGGTCATCATTTATGTTTGTGATGCTTCGCATTCATGTATGTGATAACAAACCCGCGTTGTCATCCCGTTAATATGCGCATATTATCAACGCGCTCTTTACTCTAGCAAAAGACACTCGCCTCGCGCATTGCGCCGGTTGTATAATAAAGTCCAAAGTCTCTCATGAGGGGACGAATGCCCAGGGCCAGGGAGTTTAGAATTTCTGTGTGGGCATGCATCAGCCAAAAGTGTGTGAGTCTTTTCTGGGTTCTGGTGAGTGCGTATACCCATGTCTTCAAAAGACGCAAGGCGGAGAAGTGCGCTCGGATGAGGCCACGGAGAAATTAAAATCCAAAATACACGTAATAACCTACGTGTGTCAAAAATAATTTCCTAAAATAGTTATAAGTAATATATAGACGGGGTTGCCGGTTTACAAACATTACAGGGTGCGCGAGCATCCAGGAGGCAGAAAGCACGATTGGTGAGCTGATCCGCTACTGCAACAATCTTAATTATTGAAGCGTTCTTTATTGTTTGTATATAAATAAAACTTGATTTTAGTTGGAACTGTTTTTCTGTCTTTATTTTTGCAGTGTTACTGTGATACATGTATGAATTATAATGTTGGGCTAGTAACGTAATAGTCGCATTTACTGGTATGTTAACATCAGGCACCCAGCACTGACTCTGTTGGTACTATTATACACAACAACTCCTTGGCATTTTGACTTACAGACACAGCTAGCCTACAACACAAGCAACGTCTTTTCTTTCTGCCTCTCGCAACCAGTTAATGACGTCGCCGAGCAACCCATCTAAACATTTTTAAAAATCTCCCTCTCGCCAACAGGGGGTGCTGCAGCACCCGCAGCACCCGCAGCACCCCCACTTCCCGCGGCCATGCTTACATGTGTATATATTGAATTATTATCTTGTGAATTTGTTCTTCTGGACATTTTGGAGGTGGAAGGCTCTGGTCGAAAACTGATGGATGTGTAATTCAAAGCATCTGTGTTTTCATTCTGACATAGGAAAGCAATTATAAAACAATTAGACACATAATTTGTCTGTGAAGACTTGGAGATATGAATGACTACAAATGACTATATATTTGATGGGACAGTTCACCAAAAAGGACAGTTCTATCATCGTTTACTTACCCTCATGTCGTTTTAGACCTGTATGCATTTTTTATGAACACAAAAGAAAAAATATATGATAAGCACACTGCTGCTGGAAACCGTTGACTTTCTTAGTTGGATAAACAAATCCTATGACAGTATTGTCATAAATTATGGTTTTAATAAAATATGGTAAGAACAGAGTTGACGGTTCCCAATGAATTCCATAGGATATTTTTCCTATTATGAAAGTCAATGGTTTTCAAAAACTTGTGCTTATAATCATTTAACAAAAGTTTTTCTTTTGTGTTCATCAGAAAAAAGAAATTTATACAGGCCTAGAACAACATGAGGGTGAGTCAATTAATTTACATATGCAGTATATATTAAAAAACACATGTAAAGTAACATCAAATCACTTACCATCAGCTGACCAGGCGGAGTGTTGTGGATCCCTACTTTAAAATGAAGTTAAATACATAACTGCATGGAAATTGAAGGATGTTTATTTGACTATTCAAATGTGTAAAAAAAGTGTTAATTATAATTCCTACCTTTTTGCTTTTGCTTGTACAACACTGTGCTCAGAAACATAATCACAATCACTGATAAACTGTTTAAAGTTGCTAACACCAGGGTAATTGTACTCCAAAGTGTTTGAAACCCCTTAAAGGTGTCTGGAAACCAAAATGTGTTTGTGTTATCTTAGTGATTTGAATTTAGCAATCTACAAGGAGTCAAAGAAAAGTAACTCATTACCTGTAATGTGTAAATCAGCTTTTCTTCCATCTCCAAATAGTATCTCCCCACATGAGGCCACAGCACAATAGTAAATTCCATCATCATAGTGACTGACTTTGTTCTTGGGGAGATTGTAAATACATTTCTGTGCGGTTGAGTTATCATTAAAACTCATAATACATTGTCCTTTCCTGCGTTCCTGAGTGTATATAATTCCAGGAGGAGACTCTTCAGATTCATGTCTGAACCAGTAAACATTCTGATCTCCTGCACAGCTCTGAGTAAGAATTGTACATTGCATGGCCACTGCAGAGTCTTCTTGCTCCACTGGATCTATTACAGGTTTCTGAAATCCAGCTGTAAAGGCCGGTTTTGAATAATCAAAAGTGGACAGTCAAATTAACAATTACATAAATAGCAACTGTAAAAATAAATGTTAACATTACCTTTAACAATGAGATCCGTGCCCTCCTCAAAGGTTATTTTAAAGTTAAATTTAAAACAATAGTATGTAGCAGTGTCTGACTCTTCTATGTTTAAAATACTCAGATTGAAACTACCATCATCCTTTACTACAGTAAAGCGGGCAAGGTTTTTAAAGTCATTTTCAACCATTAGAGTTAAAGCTCGATTTATTGAAGCAATCAGACGTGGCTTCTCTCCAACTCTAACCTTGATCCACCCAACACTTAATCTTGTTACTCTTGGAAACATACAAGTGAAATCAACACGGTCTCCAGTATTAACAATCTTCAAATGATTTTGACCACTGATGTCTATGTTATCTGAAAACCCTAGAAAACATAATGCATAATTAGAGAGAGTACAATTAGTGATACACATTCTTTAAAGCACATGCATTACGCTTTACTCTTTCAGTCAAAAAACAAAAATGGTTACTTATGATAGGTAAACCATAAGGATGAAAACATATTGAATCATTTTCAAGAATCTGCTCCAAACTGATTTATATAGACTTTCTATCATGAATCATCTAGAAAAAATAAAATGTTACATTATATTTTTATATTATATTTAAAAATTATCTAAATAACCTTCCAATATATTCTGCACCCAGGCAGAGCTTAGATTGTCGTTTAATAGTATGATTGCACAAACAGCAGTCACATTAACTAACTTTGGCCAAAAATGCTAAAAAGTTACATTACGGAAAACTGTTTACAAACTGTATAGAAGATTCCTTTTAGTAAGAGTAACATATATGCAGCCAAGATAAGAGAAACGAAACAGTACTGAAAAAATAAAGTAGCCCTACATGGCTGATTCCTATTGACAAATTATTAATAATAAAAATTTATAAAAAAGTTCTAAAATTTAGAAAAGTTCAACCTTACCCAATCAATAATTACAAACTTTAAGTTTTATGTTTCTCTTTGACACTGAGACTGAAAGAGAGAAAGACAGACTCACTTATATATGCCCTTCCCAACATCTTATCATGATTCTATTGGCTGAGTGTATTAATAACCTTGCACATATAGTATTGTTCATTAAAAAAGATTACAGTGGTTGCAGTCAGCTGTTGTACAATCTCAATGTATTATAGAAGGCGATCCAAATGTATAGAATTTACTGCACACCTGAAACAAAGTTATTTAAAATGCATATGGTAGTTGTTATTTGTATACACAGCAATTGTAATGGAAGAAAAATGTGGTCAAAGCTTGCTGAAACCACAATCAGTTAAATTGTGCATGTAAAAGAATCACATCATAAAGATTTAACATCACAGTGGTAGGACTTTGATTATTTTTACTTAGCCACCAAATGTTGTTTTTGTGAGCAGTCTTATAATGTAAAATAATTTTCATTACTTAGTTTTGGTTGGTCAATTTGTCTCCATGGTGTTACACAACTAAATTGTCACACTGTACATTGTGCTAATTAATTTACACTTGTTCATCATTAATAATACACACTCTATATCCCACTCTTTGGATAAGTCTATTGGTCTACTCAGTGCTCTCAACGTTTAGGGTTGGAGGACAGTGTCCCTCCAGGACCAGGGGCCTCATTTATAAACGTTGCGTACGCACAAAAGAAGGCGTACGCCACTCTCTACGCAATAGTTGTTATTTATAAAAAGCAAACTTGACGGGAAAATGTGCTGTCCGTCACGCAAGCTCTGACCCAGGCGTACGCACAAAAACGGGTGAAATGAGAAATGGCGACACCGACGGCAGATGGAAGAAACACGTGAAAGTAAAAATGACAACACTACCTCTCATAAATAACATGAAGACTTCTGTTAGCAAGTCTTACAATTAACAGCCTACACGAACACCCGTTTGATCGATCAGCAGTGAAACAAAAAAATAAAGAAATCGAAAATTACAACAGAAATTCAAATGAACACATATTTGCTAAAAGAAAAGTGAAATATGTTCTGCAATAATATTGGCATGTTGTGCAATTCATCCTCATAAAGAATATAGTTAACAGAACGAAATAATGTACAAAACTGATATTCTCGTCAATGTGTCCGTCTGGCGGAGCAGATATAGATGCAATTACATAGACAGATAGATAGATAATTAAGGAGATATATAGTTAGATAGATAGATAAATAAATAGATAGATGTATTAATTGTCCACTGGGGAAAGTTGTTTTCATAGTAAACCATATCTTCATAATCTACGGAATTATGGTATTCATGCATATGCCTTTAGTGTGTTTTATTTTTGATAAAACAATGTATGGTGTATGTCTCAACCATTCAGGAAGCAACAAGAAATTACATTTGCGCTGAACAATGTCCCATTTCCACGTCGATTATTACCGACATCTGTAGCTTGTCAGATGCAATTAAATGAATGGAAATAAAATGCCTCATCACAATGCGTAATGCCCACACTGTACCCTCCAAACAACGTTTTTCTCCTCTTTTCCCCCTCGCCAACGATAACTTCTACTTCACATTGAGTGAATTTACGTTTTTTTTTTTTTTCCTCTATGTGTTTGCCATGATTTCGCAATCAATGCATATTAACTTGTGGGCATTTCACGGACTATTTATGGGCAACTATGGGCGTGTCATGAAGCCGCAAAAGCTGCGCTACATTTAGAATTGATTGTGATTTATTAAGGGAAAAATGCGTAGGATGTGCGTGCGCACGGTTTTATAAATCCGAATAATTCTGTGCGTACGCCCGTCCTATGTTTCATCCGTACGCCACTTCTGACGCAAATCCTACGCAAAGTTTTATAAATGAGGCCCCAGGAATGCCCACACCTGCATTAAAGGAATACTCCACTCTTATAAAAAATCCAGATAATTTACTCACCCCTTGTCAGCCAAGATGTTAATGTCTTTCTTTGTTCAGTCGGAAAGAAACAAATTTTAACAATGACACTTTAACTTCTCTTATCCAAAAATAGGCAAAATATGTTTGCTGTAATCCAATAACTATGAAGTTACAAAAGAAAGGTAATAATCTGGGCTGCTTTAATTTCAGATCAAAGTTCCTTAACAATGCCAATAAAGTAAATGTGGCCTCTAAATGTACTAAATGAGTAAATGTAATGTAATTTACTCGTTAAATCCATTTCCCTCCTTGATTCTTTGTATAAAAATAATAGTATCTCGCATACTATTAGCTTGCAAAAGATTGTTGTTTATAATTGTGGATGTAATTGTGCTGCATGTTAATGATTACTCATTCTCTGTTGTCTGACGTTTTCCTATTGTCATTATAGATAGTTCCCTTTCAATACGATTCACTTCGCATTGCGTCAGTTGCTGACGCTATGGGGGAAACTCCTGTTTACTCCGCGATTGATGCCTATTGGTTAACGTCTGTAAAAAAATACAGACCAATGACGTTTGAGCCCGCGCGCGGGATGGCACACGTCCATATATAAGCACGGGATCAAGCATCAAGAGCTCATTAATTTTCTCCTTCAGCGATTTTCTCTCGCTGCTCCGAAGAAGAAGAAGCCTTACTCGCCGTTGACACAAGCCCTGCAGTGGAACCCAGGCCTAGCGTCTTCCCCTGCCGTTTTCCGGCAGCTCGAGTGAGCCTCTCTGCTCTGAATTTCCCCCAAGCGCGTCACCGGTCTGGCACCTCCCATGCCGAGACCGCTCTCATATGCACGGTTATCCTATCTATGTTTCGTGCTCCCCCTGCTGGAGACGAACAAACGGCGAGCCGTGAGACTAAGATGAATGCATAGACTAACGCACACGGGCTCCCTCGCTCCTCACACAGTCAGCCGCGAGATCTCTGGCACCCTCATATGAAGTCCCCGAGTGCATTGCCGGGTGAAGACCGCTCATACTATGCATGGCTGTTCTATCTGTATTACATGCCCCCCTCTGCTGTTCCTCTCTTGCTGAGATGAACAAGGGGCGGAGCCGTAGAACTAAGATAGATGCATATGTAGCAGGGTGACTGAATTCGTTAGTGAGGATTTCATTCACCTGTGCTTAATTTAAGCCCCCGCCCCTTTCTTGGTTGATATAAGGGATGTGTGTTTGTCATATGGCATGCGTCTTGGTATCGGCCTTGTGACGTCATCCGTGGTTGCCGCAGGCTTGGACTGTAAGCTGGCTTCCTCGTCTGCTGTGTGTTGGCTGCCCACGCCACACAGCATGTCATTGACAGCATGGTGTTCATTACTGAACTGTTGCACTGCAAGATGATGCGCGACTGCAAAGCGGTTTGTGCGGCGGGATCATTCTGCGGACTTCCCTGCATAACTGAGAGCCTTTGGGCTATTCGCGAGAGCGTGCCAATGCTGAACTGTGACAGTGTATAATTGCGACTGCGTCGCTGTTTTGCCTCGACGTTTATCCCCTTAGCAACCGTTGTGACTCGACTGCACGTTGCTATCGGGTATTGTGCCCGCTATTCCTCTGACTGTGCAAACTGGTTGGGTGTTTCATCTGGCCCCAGTCTATTTAACTCCATTGGTTTGAAGCTCTTCGTATGTATGTTTAATTGGTTTAATGTCAATTTGTTTTGTGGTATTGGGTCCTAATTATGTAAAGTGGTTAGACCCTTGAAGTATTTGATTTGTTTAATTTTTTGATTGTATTCATGTTTTGTGTGCTCAGTTTTTGTCTTGTTACAGGAGCTAGGGGTTTCTGGAGGATGCAAGCATCGCCGCCATTGGTGTGGTGTATTCACACTTAGTGCTGTGTGTCTTCTACCATTTTAACCCTTCACGTGTGGGTATTTGTAGTGGATTATTTGGGAGAGTTTTCCAAATTTGGCGGCCGGCCTGGACCTCCAGAAAACTCTGCTCTTGAGTTTCTTAAAATTGAGAATTGTTGTGTTTGTGTCTTGAGTAGCTTCTTATTGATGTTGTTGATCATGTTTATAATGCCAGTCTAAATTTTAAAGGGAAATTTCCAACTATTTATTGAAAACTGACGAATAAAGCCAGACATCCCAACCTGCAAAAAGTCATTTCAGGGAGGTATCCCGAAGCCCCCTACCCCCCCCCCCACCCCCCAAAAAATAAAAAAATTAAGGAGGACAAGGATATGACATTTCAAGATATAAAAGCATAATATTAATTTCTAGAGGCCTATGCAATTATTGGTAACACTTTACTAGGCCTCATTTGTTAACATTAGTTAATGTATTAACTAACATGAACTAACCGTGAGCAGTACATTTGTTACTGTATTTGCTAATCTTTGTTAACGTTAGTTAATAAAAATACAGCTGTTCATGGTTTGTTCGTGTTAGTTCACAGTGCATTAACTAATGTTAACAAGATTTGAATAATGTATTAGTAAATGTTTAAATTAACATTAACAAAGATAAAAAATGCTTTATAAATGCAGTTCATTATTATATGTTAACTAATGTAGTAAACTAATGTTAGCTAATGAACCTTATTGTAAAGTGTTACCCAATTATTTGTTAATTATTTTACAATATGTAGATCACTTTTACTATTTATATAAGCTGCTTATAATATTTATATAAACTGTTTTATTTATATTCTATTGCAACTTTAAGCAGGTCTAAGGAGTTTGTTGTTTTCATGTAGCCTTGGCAACTAGTAGCCAGCCTGAAAAATATGCACATGATATTAAACTTGTTGAACTCACCTTCGGGAGAACTGTATATATCTATGAGAAGAGATAAAAGCCCGCCCACACTGACAATTGATTGGTTGATTTACCGGAGCAGGCCAATCAGGATGCTCTCTGTCTTACATGCGCTGAATGAGGCACACTAGCACACACAAGCAAGGTCTCCCCCTCCCTCTCTGCCGTGCGCGTGCTACTCTTTCTTGCTCGCTCTAGATTCCGGGAGATTTTAACTAATTTGCGGGCATCAGGGAGCCGCTATCAAAATGCGGGAGACTCCCGGAACTTCCGGGAGACTTGGGATGTCTGTAAAGCTTTTCTACTTTTTCTATACCTGCCTCATGTCCTCTCACCCACCAACTCAGAACGAACCTGTGTGCCCTTAGGGCTATTTCCCTGGGTTTCCAGGGTGGCGTACTCGATCGTATATTGTCATCTGGTACAAGTGTGGTAAATCTTAATCAATTCTAGTACCCACTCGGTGCCGTACTGCTACACATAGGACAAGCAAATACGGGCGGGCCTATTTGTTTGATAATAGGCTGAGGCCCGAACACCTCCCCTTATTCAGTCCCATCCTATATCAGTGCGCTGAATATTGGTACATTCTTATATACCCCGGTTTTTCTGCCCTTTTAATAAACGGCAAAACCGCGGGCCTCACGGCAGACTTCCTCGCTGTGTATAAGTTCAGTCTGACATCAAACCACCTAGACATACTGCTCTGCTGTGAGCCCCTCTGGTCACCGTCACTACAGAGGCTCGTGCACCTGAACGGCCAAGCTCTGGTCTTACTCGCAGCATAGCTGTGTCGACAGAGAACAGACTGTCTGGGAAAAGAAGGGTTAAGTCGCGCCTCGGCTGGACTGCCCTGAAATGTTTTTTGTGTGCTCTGTTTATCCAGAAACGTTCACATGTAATACTGTCGGTTATGCCTAACGTCACTGTAGTGGCGAACGGTATTGAATTCCTCTCTAAGAGCAATTTCCGTGCTTACTATACTGTGTATTGACACCTCACAGCTGTACGGTGTCTCTAAACACTTTTTTGCCTTACCGACAAGCAGTCAATATACGTGTAAGGATGATAAAAATGATGTTATAAATTGAACGGGTTGATTTAAGTCAAAATATACTTTAAATGTAGATTAGTAATGCATTGGTTTTTTTTTGTAAATCTGTGTTTAAAATGCTGTTTGTTTACTTCCTTAACATTTTGTGAAAATGCACTTTAAATTATAAAATACAGTGTTTGACTGTTTACATAAGTTTCACTTCCTTCTGTTGTAAGTTTAATTATCAGATCGTGATCGATTGCTAATGCCTAGTTCAGCCTGTGTGTCAATAATCCATTGATGTTTTATTTACTTCAATAACACTCTGTGGAAATGCATTTTAAATTACAATATACAGTGTTTGCTTGTTTACATGACTTTCATTTTCTTTTACTGTAAGTTTAATTACCAGTTTGTGATTGATTGCTAATGCCTCGTTCAACCTGTGTGCGGAGCGTGAGGCTGACGTTCGTCCATTACAACATTGGACGTGACTGAAGCTGTATCGTGTCCGTGTCATATTTTTCTATTTCCTCTTATACAGGTAAGAACGAAGGTTGTATAATGTTTGAACAAGTTATATACGTGTGTAATACTGTAAGGAACATGCGTGGAGTAAATGCTAATGATTGTATTTATGTAAGCACATTTAGCAGACTAAACGTAAAGTTTTGGATCAGTGTAGCCTGCGTGCTATCTGTGAAGCACATGGATGAACATGTTGATGTTAAAGCGTGGTGTTAATAGAACATCGCAGCCATCATTTTCTCTGCGTGTGTAACGTTATGTTTTATATTATAGGGATATGGTAAAAGTGTTATTGTTGAAGTTTAAAACAATTGAGTGTTACATGTGAAGAGGCAAGCAGGGATGGGCAGTATTTCAAATACATGTATTTAAAATACGTATTTGAAATACGAAATAGTATTTTGTATTTTAAAGCCTTTGAAAAAAATGAAATGTAATTTGTATTTAAATACATTTAAGATGAGTCTTTGTATTTTTAAAATACTCAAAATACTTTGAGCCAGTCAACCAGTCAGGGTGCTGTTTTCATGCATCAACTAGTTCAGACCAGACACCAGAGTTCAGGTAAGCAAATATATCTGTGCAGCTTTTAGTGGGCAATAATTGAAATGTTGGAGTGGGAAATAAAGCAAAGGCGATTAAATTATTGGGTGTGATGTGATTTGTGTTATAACTGTCGCAAAAGGAAATTCAAATTCACACTTGCACGTTGGTAGGCAGTTGCACGCTACAGTTGCACTTGCACATTGCACGACTGAGACAGAGTGTGGAACGCTGACAAATTGGCCTACAACCACAATTTGTTTATATTTTACTATGTTCTTACCTCAACTTAGACAAATTAATACATAACTATCTTTTTTCAATGCATGGAGAAAGAGCACATAGTTTGCAGCATTTCGACCTCAGCACGCAGTAACATCTTTACAGGAGTAATGATGTTACTGCGCCAGAGGTTGAAGTGCTGCAAACTAAGTGCTCTTCCGCCATACAATATAGTTCTCATTTTTATTCACTTAAAAATCACGTTTTATTTTGTGCCACCATACTTACTTGTGTAACTATGCAACAGTCTTTAAATAGGGAAAACATGGAAGTGTTTGGTGGCTTCTAAATTCATCCCTGTTTGGATCCTACACTCTAAAAAATATTTAACCCAGAGCTGGGTAACTATAGGACAGAACACATTTCTGGGTTAAAATGACCCAAATAATGGGTTGTTTTAACCCAACTGCTGGGTTATTGTTAATCAACCATGTTGAAACAACCCATTATTTGGGTCAAAACAACCCATTATTTGGGTCACTTTAACCCAGAAATGTGTTCTGTCCTATAGTTACCCATCCCGGGGTTATAAACAACCCAATATTTTTTAGAGTGTAAGGAATAAATGGGACTAGGCTAAATGCTAACACATCCATGACATGCTGTGCAAAGGCATGTATTCATTCATCAGGTAAGAACATAGTAAAATATTGAAAAACTGTGTAAACCTAAAAGGCTTTTATGCTTGACGTGCTTTCCATTGTATAATTCTGTGAAATGACAGAGGGCGACTCGTGAGTAATTGTTCTCAAAACCATCAAAAAGCAGCAATGAGAGGAATCAGTTTGCCGAATAATTTGTCTCGTGAGACGTTTGTAAATGCATGGATTTCTTAACATATAAACTGTTTAGGTTGTGGGTCATTTTAACGACACATGAAAAAGTTTTTATGATGTTTTTATAAAACATCACTTTACTTGAAGGGGTGTTCATAAGGCTGACATGACACATTCATAATCATAACATGACACGTGTCATGAATATGAAGGAGATTTTATGGATGTTTATGACAGCTGTCATTAAGTGTCATTTGTTCAATTATGTCATTATTATTGCAAAGATGACATTGTTTGAGATGTCTTTGTTATAACAACTTGACATTAAAGCAACACTATGTAGTTTTTTACCTTTAAATAATGTCTCTAAAATTATTTCAGTGATAGAACAACTTTTAACTGGACAAATTATACTGTTGCTGCAACCTGAGCAGCCTCCTAGCTGCTACAAGCACACTCTGAAAGTGGCGGTGGAGGGTAGGAAACACAGCCCCGCCCCTCCCCCTGCCTGCAGAAGAGTGTCTGATACCAGGCACTGTTGCGCTTTTTAACCACATGGGGGAGCTGTAAGTCATTTTACATGGAAACTACAGTGTTGCTTCAACCCATACATCAGAACTTGCCATGACAACTTGACATTAACCAAGACAACCTAACTGACCACTTTTTACCAGTGATACAAATATTGTCACGGTTGGTAACCGGATAGTGGAAAAATAATAGAAGATGAACCCAAACGCAAGATGTACGAAAATATAACTGTTTATTAACATAAACTAAAACACCCACGAGGGGGTAAAAACAGAAGGGAAACAGAAACACTGTGTTGGAACACAAAATAAGCAGAACACGAGAAGAACTCGAATATGAAAACTGGTGACACAAAAACACAGCTACTACAAACATCAAACAACGCACGCACACCACACAGAGAACACAAGGGCATTAAATAGACAGCACATCAATGGGGAACAGGTGAACATAATTAATCACTTAAGACATGATTACATAAGGGAGTAGGGTAAAAGTGACAAGACACTGGGAATACGTGTTACACATACATGATGTGAATACACACGTATTCCCACATAAAACAATGCTGCCCTGGTCCTGCCCTCTGGATAATAACCAAGGTCAGGCAAGACCATGACAGCCACAAAACACTGGGAACACGTGTCACACAGATATGATGTGAACACACGTGTTCCCACATACACACACTGCTGCCCTGACCTTGCCCACAGAACATAGACCTGATCTACACTAAGGTCTGGCAAGATCACGACAGCAACAAGACACCGGGAACATGTGGCAGCCACACACAGAAGGTGGTCCCACATGTCCCCACACAGAACATGATACTGCCACGGTCCTGTCAGATGCACTCAGACCTACATCTAGCACGGATGTCTGACAGGACCATGACAGTACCCCCCACTTAAAAGACGGATACAAGACGTCACAAACAAAAACAAACAAAAACATTAAACACGAGGAACGAAAGACTGAACAACAGAAGACAACCATGACAACATTACAACAAACAACAAAGGTAAACAGACATACGTGACAAACGGGTTGGGGTGATTTAACAAAAACAATATATGATGAAGGGGTGGTGGGGCAAAAACAGGGGAAACAAAATGTCCATGGGGCGCATAAGTCCTAGGGTCCCGCGGCTGAAAAGCCGACCGGTGACGTGTCCCTGGCTGCGCCGGCGGGTGACGTGTCTCCGGCTGCGCCGGCGAGTGACGTGTCTCCGGCTGCGCCGGCGGGTGACGTGTCTCCGGCTGCGCCGGCGGGTGACGTGTCTCCGGCTGCGCCGGCGGGTGACGTGTCTCCGGCTGCGCCGGCGGGTGACGTGTCTCCGGCTGCATCGGCGGGTGACGTGTCTCCGGCTGCATCGACGGGTGACGTGTCTCTGGATGCACCGGCGGGTGACGTGTCTCCGGCTGCATCGACGGGTGACGTGTCTCTGGATGCACCGGCGGATGACGTGTCCCCGGCTGCACCGGCGGGTGACGTGTCCCCGGTTGCACCGGCGGATGACGTGTCCCCGGTTGCACCGGCGGGTGACGTGTCTCCGGCTGCACCGGCGGGTGACGTGTCTCCGGCTGCACCGGCGGGTGACGTGTCTCCGGCTGCACCGGCGGATGACGTGTCTCCGGCTGCACCGGCGGGTGACGTGTCTCCGGCTGCACCGGCGGGTGACGTGTCTCCAGCTTCGCCGATTCCGAGGCCCTCCTCGTCCTCCTCCTCCTCCCTCTGGACGCAGGGAGTGCAGGGCCGAGACTGGCCCCGGGAGTAGTCTCCAACACCGGAGAGACAGGAATCGACCCCTCCAGCCGGGTAGCCCCGGTCCTAATGGCCCTCAAGCTGGCCTGCGTCTGGCGGGATCCAGCAGGTCCGGTTGGCCGCCGCCTGGCGTAAACTTCGGGTCCGCATACGAGTGGGTCATAGAATTCGTAACCCGACTCGTATGCGGGACGTGAACCCCTTCCCCGTACCGCCAGGCGGCTACCGGCAAACATCTCGCTGGGTTCTGTTGGGTGCGTGCGTTATGTCACGGTTGGTAACCGGATAGTGGAAAAATAATAGAAGATGAACCCAAACGCAAGATGTACGAAAATATAACTGTTTATTAACATAAACTAAAACACCCACGAGGGGGTAAAAACAGAAGGGAAACAGAAACACTGTGTTGGAACACAAAATAAGCAGAACACGAGAAGAACTCGAATATGAAAACTGGTGACACAAAAACACAGCTACTACAAACATCAAACAACGCACGCACACCACACAGAGAACACAAGGGCATTATATAGACAGCACATCAATGGGGAACAGGTGAACATAATTAATCACTTAAGACATGATTACATAAGGGAGTAGGGTAAAAGTGACAAGACACTGGGAATACGTGTTACACATACATGATGTGAATACACACGTATTCCCACATAAAACAATGCTGCCCTGGTCCTGCCCTCTGGATAATAACCAAGGTCAGGCAAGACCATGACAGCCACAAAACACTGGGAACACGTGTCACACAGATATGATGTGAACACACGTGTTCCCACATACACACACTGCTGCCCTGACCTTGCCCACAGAACATAGACCTGATCTACACTAAGGTCTGGCAAGATCACGACAGCAACAAGACACCGGGAACATGTGGCAGCCACACACAGAATGTGATCCCACATGTCCCCACACAGAACATGATACTGCCACGGTCCTGTCAGATGCACTCAGACCTACATCTAGCACGGATGTCTGACAGGACCATGACAAATATAATTTGTCATTAAAATGTGATTAAGTGTTAATACTCTGTTTAATAGTTTTATAACAGCATCATGAATATTCATAATGTTCGTAATGTTTATTAGACCGAATATTAATAATATTTGACATAGTATTAACACTTAATGCCATTTAAATCATGGTTTAATGTAATGTTAACCCACAAAGCTAGGTAGTTTCTTAAGTTTGATAATTATTGTTTATAATTTATAACAAGTTGTGTTGTATTGGTTTATGTGTCAAGTTGTCATAACAAAGATCTCTCAAACAATGTCATCTTTGCATTAAAAATTACATGATTGAGTAAATGACACTTAATGGCAGTTGTCATGGATGTGCATAGGGTCTTCTTCGTGTTCATGACGCGTGTCGTGGTGTGGTTGTGGGGGTGTCATGTCAGTCTTGTGCACACCCCTTCAAGTAAAGTGTTACCAAGTTTTTTTTCTAGTTTTTTATTTTTTACAGGGCAGGGGAAAGCAAGAGGTACGTAAAATAAAATGAAAGTTTCCAAGCAGTTGCACACATCTAAATGCTTTTTGGCATTCAGAAATAGACCCAGATAGATTTCAGCCTAATAGGGATACTTGCACAGAATCACCAATTTCACATGTATTTTGGGTATTTTCAAAATACAAAATACAGTATTTGTATTTAAATACATTTTTCCTCACAGTATTTTGTATTTGTATTTAAATACATTTTTCGACACAGTATTTTGTATTTGTATTTGAAATACATTTCCATGTATTTATGCCCATCTCTGGAGGCAAGATAGTTTTTATTTTTAAGCACAATGCTATTACTGAGGGTAAAATGTGTATTCTGAATTAATAATGACTATAAAACAGCAGTATATATAATTACAGAACATATATTGTGCTGTTTATGGTTCTAAACACTACACAGTGAAGTTACATCTATTTTGTTTAAATAATCTGTTTTATTAAATGTACTTTTACAAGGTTATTTGCCAATACTGATTTAAGATGCGGTAAACACATGTTGATATACTGATTTAAGATGCTGTAAACACATTTTGATATATACTGATTTGAGATGCTGTAAACACATGTTGATATACTGATTTAAGATGATGCTGTAAACATATTTTGATATATTTTTGGTAACATGTTAAAGGTTAACTGAGGTGTTCTAGTAATATGAAGTTATAACTCACCAGCTGATATTTTTCCTAATTGTGTAATTGCTTAAAGAGACATTGTCACACAAAGGGAAAATGACATGTTTAAATGTGATGCTGAGTAATTGTTTTATACTGTTCATGGTAAATACATTACAACATTGGACGTGACTGAAGCTGTATCGTGTCCGTGTCATATTTTTCTATTTCCTCTTATACAGAGGCGTAACATTTGGAGGCACCGCTGGGATTGGTGTGCAGCGTGGTTCGGCGTCTCCAACGGATGTCCCCAGCCGTCACACTTCCCTTTTAAACAACCCAGAGCATCAGAAAGCAGCTGGTGAATCAGCGACAGTGGTATTCCGATCGTCTTGGGCAGCTTGCATGTAATCTGAGGTATTTCTGCATACCAGAAGAGCTGCTATTACTACCTAAAGATTGAAAGGTGCCACTTCATTGCTAACACACACACTCAGCTGGAGAGATGGAGTCGACAGGGTTAGAGGAGTTACAGCTTGAGGTAATAAGGGCACTGTGTCTGTTACCCCGAGAAAGTTTGGTGGAGCTGTGTGACTATCTAATCACTGCCGGAGCAAAGTTTGAACATGTTACCAACAAGGGCCGAACTGCTCTCATCACACTAATTTCAAACCACATACAGAGAGAAGAGCTAGACATGCTTGAGGATAAAGGTATGGCTTATTTACTCAATCTTCAAGACAAAATTTCTGATCTCCAGATAGCTGAGAAAGCTGAAACACCAAAGCAAGTAGGCTAGCAACAGAATGTGGATGAGGAAAAGATATTGGAGGGAATTAAAGCTCTTCAACTTCAATTAGCAAGCACACAAAAACAAAATGAAAACCTAAAGCCAGAAACAAAAGGAATTAAAAGCATTACCCCAACCAGACAGTTACCACAGTGTGTAGCTCATAGTCCTGCACCTCACCCATGGCAAAAGGACTTTAAGATAGCTGGTCAAATCGGTGAGCCCGGTCAGAAAGATAAGCTGACTTTTTCAAGTTTAGCACGTCAAATTGAACATGGCTTAAGCAAAGGGTTTCCAGAACTGGAGATAGTAGATGCAGTGATAAGGGCGATATCTCCAGGCATGCAACTCCGCAGCTATTTGGAAGGCAAAACCAACCTGACCTTACCCACATTGCGGCGAATACTGCGATGTCATTATCAAGAGAAAAGTGCAACCGACCTTTATAAGCAGTTAACCTCAGAGGTGCAGGGCATCAAAGAAACCCCACAGAACTTCTTTATTCGCACCTTCGACCTGAGACAAAAAATTTTGTTCGCTTCGCAGGAATCTGAGTCAGGTCTCCAATATGACCCTGGTTTAGTGCAGAAGATGTTTCTTCACACAGTGTTGACTGGCCTGCAGAATGACAACATCAGACGGGATCTTCAGCCTTATTTGGAGCAAGCTGACATCTCTGATGAACTGTTGCTTGAGCGAGTGAATACAGCATGTGCTTATGAGACCGAGAGGCAGAACAAGAAAAAATTGTCAGGACAGCAAAAACCTGTTACCATCCATTCAGTCCAGTCCAGCGATGCTCCGGCTGAGAAGAATGAAAATCCACCAACCCAACAAAAGTCTAAAGCTTCCCCGTCTGTTCTTTCCCAACTTGAAGAAATTAAAGCTGAAATGGCTCTGTTAAAAGATCTTAAAGCTGAAGTCTCTCACATTAGGGAATCCATGCACCAGCCCCAGCACATGCCTAGACCACCACCGCCAGCAGGGGGGGCCGATGGTGCATCAGGACCATTTTCAGGTCAGCAAGTGCAGGGCCCGGCACAGGGATACTGGTATACTGCGGACCCCAGACGTTGAGAGGGAACTGCTCAGTATCAGCAAAGGTTCGCCCCACAGCCCAGCTTCCCCTTATTAGATCGTGGCCAAAGGAGAAAATGTTTTAGTTGTCAACAAAGTGGAGCCGAAGATTATTGCACGCACTGTTACAGGTGTGGCAGTAGCGAGCACTTTCTGGCGGGTTGTCGAGCAAGGGGACGGAGACAGTTTGGAGATGAGCCTTTAAATGGGGGAAGGTCACTCGCACGGGACAGGGAGTGACCAGTAATACAGCGATGTCCCAGCAATGTGTGAATTCGAGACATGGGGGTGAAGAACTAATTCTAAAGCAAGGTGCATCCTGTAAGAAAATGCTGTACTGTTCTACACCATGTCAAGTCGATAATGGGACAGCACACAAAAGAGAATGTCAAGCACTCACATGTATGACTACAAACACCATTCCAGAAAGTGAAAGAAAGGCTAAAAGGGCGCCATTGGTAGGGGGAAAGCACATGGTTGATTGCTTTATCCAAGGCCAACGTGTTCAGGCTTTGTGGGACTCAGGCTCCCAAGTGACCATAATTGATGAGCGATGGAAAGAAACATACCTGCCAGATGCAAGACTAAGAGACATAATAGAAGTTCTGGATATAACACAGACTTTTGACATACAGGCAGCAAATGGGGAGGGCATGCCATACACAGGTTGGGTTGAGGTAACTTTTAGATTAGCTGCTGGGGCTGCATCCAACAGAGAAGTTCTTGTTCCCACACTGGTATTGAAGGGTGGAAAGCTTGTTCAACCCATCATTGGGTCTAATGTGATTAAGATCATCATTGAAAGTGAACTGAAACAGTTAAACACTACTGACAGGGAAGGGTTAAGTAGAACAGTAAGGGCAGCCTTTCCTGAGCAAGCAGCGGCTTTTGTAGAGCAGGTAACTGCCATTGTAGAGCAAGTTAGCACCACCCCAGTGGATGAGTATATAGTCAAGACAAAAAGGGAGAGGATTAACATACCAAACCGCACATCAGTCAGGGTTGAGTGTCATGTAAATATGGATTCCCCACATGAAGAAAACATACTGCTCTTCGAGCCAAATGTAAACCCCCGCTGGACAGAGGGACTCGAACTATGTGACATGCTCGTGAAAGTAAATAAGGGCAGCAGAAAACCCTCTATTACTTTGTGTGCAGAATATTACAGATCATGACATGATGCTAGCAGGGAAAACCGTAATGGGGACTGTCCAGCAGGTCCAAGCAGCCTACACTGCCTCTATACTAGAGGGGCCCCGCCCTCCACTTTCAGCTACAACAAATCACATCAGAACTGATAACACTCAGACTACAGGCAATGTTTGGGATCCACCTGTGGACCTGGACCACCTCAGTGAGTCAGAACGTGAGGTAGTGAGAGGAATGTGCTTCCTTTTCAAGAACGGAGGATGATATTGGTTGCATAGAAAAACTTCAACTCAGCATCTCCCTGAAAGACACTGAGCCTGTCGCAAAAACATACCTCTCTGTGCCTAAGCCACTTTACCGGGAAATGAAGGAATATTTGAATGACCTCATCGCTCAGGGCTGGGTGGAGAAGTCTAACTCGCCATACGCGTCACCAGTCGTGTGTGTTCGGAAAAAGGATGGGAGCCTCCGACTGTGTATAGACTTTCGTGCAGTGAACAGAAAGACCCTCCCTGACCGCCAGCCCCTCCCCAGAGTGCAAGACATAATGGATGGCCTAGGAGGAAATTCGTGGTTCTCCCTTTTGGACCAAGGCAAAGCATACCATCAGGGCTTTATGGCGAAGGAGAGTAGACCCATGACCGCTTTTGTCACACCATGGGGTCTTTATGAATGGATCAGGATCCCCTTTGGGCTGATGAATGCTCCAGCTGCCTTTCAGCACTGTATGGAAGAATGCTTGGAGGGACTGAGGGATGAGATCTGTATCCCATATTTAGACGACACCCTGGTCTTCAGTAGAACTTTCGAGGATCACGTTGAGAATGTGAGAACAGTGTTACAGCGGCTACGGCAGCATGGGATAAAGTTGAAACCAAGTAAGTGTGAAGTGTTTAAGCGTGAGGTCCGCTACTTGGGGCGCATTGTGTCTGCTGAGGGCAGTAAGATGGATCCGGCGGATACTGTGGCTGTTAGGGCCTTAAAAGAAAAGAGGCCACGGACTGTGGGAGAATTGAGAGCCATCATGGGGCTACTGAGCTATTACAGGCAATATATCAAGGACTTCTCCTGCATAGCCAACCCTCTTTATGCCTTAATGGAATTAGACCCTGGTCCAGATAAGCAGAAGGACGGGAACGCCAGGACAAAAAGAGTGAAAGGAAAGTTTAAAGGGACACCATCACACAAGCCAATAACATGGACTGAAAAACATCAACAGATATTGGAGAGATTGATTGACTGTCTGGTTGAGCCACCAATACTTGGATTTCCCGACTTCAACAAATCATTCATTCTACACACAGACGCTTCACAGCAAGGCCTGGGTGCAGTGCTTTATCAAGAGCAGGACGGGAAGCTTTGTGTAATAGCCTATGCATCTCGCACACTGACCAAAGCAGAAAAAAACTACCGTCTACATTCAGGGAAACTTGAATTTCTGGCTTTGAAGTGGGCCATTACAGAGCGCTTTCGAGACTACTTGATCAGTTCATCTTGCACTGTATATACGGACAACAACCCACTCACATACGTGCTATCAACGGCCAAGCTGAACGCAACAGGACAGAGGTGGGTTGCTGAATTAGCGGACTTCGACATAACAATTAAATATCGTCCGGGCAGAGAGAACTGTGATGCTGATGGCCTTTCAAGAATGCCCTGTGACATAGAGACAATGATTGAAGAATGCTCAGAGGAAATGTCCTCCCCTTCTGTGCAAACAACAGTACAAGCTGTGGAAATGAATGTTTCACACACAGTTTGGTCCATTATGGCTACTGGATGTACGGAAACGGATGAAGACATGCCTACACCCCTTTCAAGAGCAGCTCTCTGTCAAGCTCAAAAAGATGATAAAGATATTGGCCCCATCATCGCCTGTAAACTGTCAAATGAAAGGCCTGTAGGAAAGCAGTTAAAATCATTCAGTGCACAGAGCAGGTGTCTCCTCCGTGACTGGGAGAAACTCAGCTTTGACGGAGATGGAATACTTCATAGAAAGACTGACACCAAGACACAACTTGTTCTTCCTGAAATATACAAGTCAACAGTTATGAGACAGCTCAACAATGACATGGGACACCAAGGTGTGGAACGCACAACATCACTTGTTCGGGATCGCTTTTTCTGGCCACACATGCAGAGAGAGATTGAACACTATGTCACTCAAAACTGTACCTGCCTTAAACAGAAAAAACCCTGTAGAGAAACAAGAGCTCCACTCATGCCGATTGTCACCACTCAGCCATTCGAGCTCGTATCCATTGACTTTCTACACCTGGACAAGTGTAAAGGTGGATATGAATACATATTGTTAATTGTATATCATTACACACGCTTTGCACAAGCTTACCCCACCACATCGAAATCTGCAAAAACGGTAGCGGATAAGATATTTAATGATTATGCGCTGAAGTTTGGGTTCCCCCTGAGGATCCATCATGATCAGGGAGGGGAATTTGAAAATCAGTTGTTTGCACAGCTGAAGAGGAACTGTGGAGTAATGGGCTCAAGAACAACGCCGTACCATCCACAAGGTAATGGGCAAGTGGAGCGCCTGAACAGAACGCTACTGCAGATGCTGAGAACCCTCACAGAGAGGCAGAAGTCAGATTGGATAGAGTCGTTGCCCAAGCTTATCTACGCGTACAACAGCACTCAATGTGAAGTAACAGATTTCTCCACCTTCTACCTCCTGTTTGGGAGATCACCAAGATTACCTGTGGATTTATTATTTGGCTTGACACCAGAGACTGGGACTGCTGATCATCAGGAGTATATGAGAAGGTGGAAAGAACAGATGCAAGAGGCTTATGAGATCACAACGGCAAATGCAAAAAAATGTGCAGAAAAGAGTAAAAGAAATTATGACAGCAAAGTGAAGAGTTCTGTGTTGCACGAGGGTGACCGGGTTCTCGTCAGGAATTTGACACCCAGGGGCGGATCAGGGAAGCTCCAAAATCATTGGGAGGATTGCATTCACAAAGTTATCCGTCAGGTGGGAAAATACATGCCTGTATATGAAGTGATATCAGAACAAGGCAAAGCAAGAGGACGTAGGATATTGCATCGTAACCTGCTGTTGCCATGTGACCATTTGCCGCTAGAAATACAGTTGAAACCAACTAAAGCAAAAAGACAAATCAATGCAGGGACCCCGTAAAGAAAGGGAGCAAAAGCATCAAGAAGCAGACATTGAGGATAGTGATGAAGATGACTATGGATACTATTCGCCCAGAGATCAGCCTTTCCCTGTGATCCAGTCCGAAGTAGAAACAGACAGTCAGGATGCTGACAAGGAAACTGAACAACTTTCACAGGATGCTGAGCCTCAGCAACATGACAGTTGCCAGTTGGAACAGGATATTGGAGATACACTGACAGAAAGGGACATGTCAGGACAACAGGAGATTATTGCTCAAGAGGACACTGCTTTGGAGGAGAGACTGTCCATAGTGCAGTCACCTGTTCAAAGTGAAACCCACTGTGCACATGAACAGCTATATCAGCAACCAGTCAGGGAGAGATGGCCTCCAAGAGTCTTCACATATGACCAGTTGGGCAATCCAGGTTGTTACAGCACTGGACTTACAAGTGACCCCATGCATTGGTACCCACCAGCACCTTATAGAGCCATGCCAGTGGCAAGTGCATGGATGACTCCAGGACAGCACTTTGGCTACCAGCCTGTTGTGGTACCAGGGTACTGAGTATGAAACAAACTTACCTATACACCTACACTATACACTCATTGATGGACTGTTGAACGTTCTGAGTGTGCAACATACTTACCATACACCTACACTATACACTCATTGATGGACTGTTGAACGTTCTGAGTGTGCAACATACTTACCATACACCTACACTATACACTCATTGATGGACTGTTGAACGTTCTGAGTGTGCAACATACTTACCTATATACCTACACTATACACTCATTGATGGACTGTTCAACGTTCTGAGTGTGCAACATACTTACCATACACCTACACTATACACGCATTGATGGACTGTTGAACATTCTGAGTGTGCAACATACTTACCATACACCTACACTATACACTCATTGATGGACTGTTGAACGTTCTGAGTGTGCAACATACTTACCATACACCTATACTATATCCTTATTGATGTACTGTTGAACAATCTGAGCATAAACCAAGGGACAGGCCCAGAGCTAACATGTGGACTACACACACCCTGGACTTTTGAATAAGCCGAGTGCTTTTATAAGAACTGTTACAAAGGTAATCTGGGGACATCATATGTACTGTTTAACTACCTTCCTCATTACCCATCTGTTGGTTGGGATGTCGAGGACGACATCTGTGTTGAAGGGGAGTATGTAAGGATGATAAAAATGATGTTATAAATTGAACGGGTTGATTTAAGTCAAAATATACTTTAAATGTAGATTAGTAATGCATTGGTTTTTTTGTAAATCTGTGTTTAAAATGCTGTTTGTTTACTTCCTTAACATTTTGTGAAAATGCACTTTAAATTATAAAATACAGTGTTTGACTGTTTACATAAGTTTCACTTCCTTCTGTTGTAAGTTTAATTATCAGATCGTGATCGATTGCTAATGCCTAGTTCAGCCTGTGTGTCAATAATCCATTGATGTTTTATTTACTTCAATAACACTCTGTGGAAATGCATTTTAAATTACAATATACAGTGTTTGCTTGTTTACATGACTTTCATTTTCTTTTACTGTAAGTTTAATTACCAGTTTGTGATTGATTGCTAATGCCTCGTTCAACCTGTGTGCGGAGCGTGAGGCTGACGTTCGTCCATTACAACATTGGACGTGACTGAAGCTGTATCGTGTCTGTGTCATATTTTTCTATTTCCTCTTATACAGGTAAGAACGAGGGTTGTATAATGTTTGAACAAGTTATATACGTGTGTAATACTGTAAGGAACATGCGTGGAGTAAATGCTAATGATTGTATTTATGTAAACACATTTAGCAGACTAAACGTAAAGTTTTGGATCAGTGTAGCCTGCGTGCTCTCTGTGAAGCACATGGATGAGCATGTTGATGTTAAAGCGTGGTGTTAATAGAACATCGCAGCCACCATTTTCTCTGCGTGTGTAACGTTATGTTTTATATCATAGGGATATTGTAAAAGTGTTATTGTTGAAGTTTAAAACAATTGAGTGTTACATGTGAAGAGGCAAGCTAGTTTTTATTTTTAAGCACAATGCTATTACTGAGGGTAAAATGTGTATTCTGAATTAATAATGACTATAAAACAGCAGTATATATAATTACAGAACATATATTGTGCTGTTTATGGTTCTAAACACTACACAGTAAAGTTATCTATTTTGTTTAAATAATCTGTTTTATTAAATGTACTTTTACAAGGTTATTTGCCAATACTGATTTAAGATGCGGTAAACACATGTTGATATACTGATTTAAGATGCTGTAAACACATTTTGATATATGCTGATTTGAGATGCTGTAAACACATGTTGATATACTGATTTAAGATGATGCTGTAAACATATTTTGATATATTTTTGGTAACTCATTTTAAAGGTTAACTGAGGTGTTCTAGTAATATGGAGTTATAACTCACCAGCTGATATTTTTCCTAATTGTGTAATTGCTTAAAGAGACATTGTCACACAAAGGGAAAATGACATGTATAAATGTGATGCTGAGTAATTGTTTTATACTGTTCATGGTAAATACATTTCAACATTGGACGCGACTGAAGCTGTATCGTGTCCGTGTCATATTTTTCTATTTCCTCTTATACAGAGGCGTAACATACGCACACGGCCCGCCGTCCATAATTGTATTGTTTGAATAGCGCCCTCTCCGGACGGCCACTCAAAAGCTTACAGCCAAGCGATTTATGACGTTTTTCGGCCATATGGCTGGTTTATATCAGTGGATCCGAAGACGCTCACACCTCCGCTCCGCTCCAATACTGGAGAAATTAAGGGTAATATCAACCTTAAGCGAGCTTGCTACCCGCCACAATGAGTTTCGTTTATGACGCTTGGAAGCGAGCCTAACACCAGAGCGCGCTCACAGTCAGACGTGTGGCATCTCGTTTAAGGCAGGCTCACGTACCCCCCTAACGAGCCACAGAAAGCTGAATATTATGGCATTCTGTTCATAAGACCACTTCAGTTTGACTAAGCAAAGGTCCCGCCCCGAGCTGACGGCCGGGAAGCTTATGCTTTAAGTTATTGTCAGCTCTGTTAAAGGTGTAGCTATGGTAGCAAAGTCCATGATAAAACGTCTATAGTAACTGGCTAGGCCCAAAAATGACCTTACTTGCTTCTTGGTGATGGGCTGTGGCCAGTCCTGTATGGCCTGTAGTTTGGCTTTTTGAAGTTTGACCAACCCTCGCCCAATGGTGTACCCCAGGTAATTTGTTTCATTGAAGGCCAATCTGCACTTTTTTGGGTTCACTGTGAGCCCTGCCTCCTTGAGCGAATGCAGCACTGCTTGTACTCGGGGTATGTGGCTGGCCCAGTCTGGACTTTGTATGACCACATCGTCCAAATATGCCGCTGCGTACCTCTTGTGGGGAGCAAGGACTCGATCCATTAGGCGTTGTAACGTGGCAGGTGCCCCGTGGAGACCAAATGGAAGATGGGTATAATGGTAGAGGCCGTCCGGGGTGGCAAAGGCTGTCTTCTCTTTGGACGCCTGGGTCAAGGGCACTTGCCAGTAGCCTTTGGTGAGGTCAAGGGTGGTTAGGAAGCGAGCATGCCCCAAGGAGTCTATTAAATCATCGACACAAGGCAATGGGTAAACATCGAATTCTGACACCTCATTCAACTTTTGATAATCATTACAAAACCGTACTGATCCGTCTGGTTTGGCAACTAGTACAATGGGACTTGCCCAGGCACTTTGGGACTCTTCAATTATTCCCATCTCTAGCATCTTCCTTACCTCTTCTTGTATAGCTACTTTTCGGGCCTCCGGCACACGGTATGGACGCTGGTTTACCATTTTGCCAGGCCTGGTGTGGATCTCATGTTGGACCACCTCTGTGTGTCCTGGAAGGGAGGAAAATACCTCCTGGTTCCGATCTACGAGTTTCAGGGCCATCTGTCGTTGATCTGGGGACAGACTCAGACCCAGCTGAACCTCTTCTCGCACCAATTCCTTGGTCCCTGTGGGGGGTAGACAGCTGAACATCGCCTCTCTGGTGTGCCACTTCTTTAAGAGGTTAACATGATAAATCTGCTCAGTTTTTCTTTTCCCAGGTTGCCTCACCTTGTAGTTTACCTCTCCCATGCGTTCAATGACCTCATATGGTCCTTGCCAGGTTGCCAGGAATTTACACTTAACCGTTGGCACCAGGACCAGCACTCTGTCTCCCGGCTTAAACTCCCTGGGTTGAGCAGACCTGTTGTAGGAGGCTTGCTGTTGCCGCTGACTGGCCTCTAGGTGTTCACGCATCATGGGATAGATGGCCTTCATTCTGTCCCTCATGTTCCCGACATGCTCGATCAATGTTCGCTGTTGGCATGGCTGCTCCTCCCAGGCCTCCTTGGCGATGTCGAGCAGTCCTCTGGGTCTGTAGGAAAGCAAGAGCTTGAAGGGTGAAAAACCAGTAGAAGACTGAGGTACCTCTCTCACCCAAATAGTATGTATGGTAACAGCTGGTCCCAGTTGCGTCCATCTTCCCCAACTGCCTTCCGTAGCATGGATTTTAGTGTTTTGTTAAAACGTTCGACTAAGCCATCCGTCTGGGGGTGGTAGACTGAGGTTTTCAGCTGTTTAAATTTCAGTAACGTACAGAGTTCTTTCATCACCCTAGACATGAATGGAGTCCCTTGAACCGTCAATATCTCCTTTGGGATTCCCAGACTAGTGGGGGAACAGCTCTTTGGCGATTTGTCTGGACGTAGCCTTCCTCAGTGGAATGGCCTCAGGGTAACGGGACGCATAGTCCAGTTACACACAGCTGCATGAAGTGCTATCATTACAAGCTCGTCCAGCATCTGCTGTGGAATTGGTCACGCCTTGCGACGGGAATCAGCCTTCGGCGCGTGAAACGCACGTTTGTCTCATATCAATCACCTTGTACTGTACATACAGTCCATTTAAGGGGATGATTTTAGCACTGAAGCACTCTCTACCGTGTAATTGTGCTAACGCGGTCCAGCAAACTACGGTGGTTTTCATTATTCACCGAGCCAGGCTGAAATCTCGCCCCCTGTACAAGCTGACAAGTCATCTCCTTATAAACTCATTGCATCGCTTTATAGCTATGTTCAATCAGAGTGATACACATCTTGTGCTTAAACCACCAAGGTGCAGACATATTAACTCGTTACGACGGGCGTGGGGAGATTGCATCCGTGAGACACGACCTACGTGCCTTATGACACGGTGACACGAGCTGCTAGGACCCCTCTCGCGAGGCGTCCTTATGCAAAGTCTGATCTATTTCTGTCCAGTGACAGCGAAAAGCGCCCGTAAGCTCACCTGTATGCACAATATGGTTTTTAATTATATGCGTCCACCGTGCGCTTAGAGAAGCTCACATATGCACGCTATAAGATTTCGGTATACACTAAAGATGCGCTTGGAGAAGCTCACCTGTATACACGGCTGTGTTATCCTTTGTGACACATACATTGGTGTTCATCTGTGTACGTTCACGGTGCGTTGGGTACCCACCGTTACGGTCATCAATCATATCTGTACACATTCACGGCGCGTTCTGTGCACAGATTTATCTATGCGCATTCACGGTGCACTGAAGGGTTCACTCATGTGTGCACAATTTGTTATCAGAACACATGACGGCGCGCTCTACAATCTTGCCGGCCTGTGCACTATAACACTCTGATTCATCTATATGCATTCACGATGTACTCAAGTATTCACCTGTGCCCGTGCAATTTATGGTCAGTACACATTTACGGCGCGCTTGGAAGCTCACCGACCTGTGCACTATAATATTACCTACTGTATATTCTGCCACATATTATAGTCAGATCAGCCGTTCGTAAGCCTCGCAGATCACTCACTAAGTATGCCGGTTACTACAGTGGCTATTTGGATGGATCGTTGAAGCCATCACGCTGGCTCACGCCTTCCTCAATAAGCTATGATGTTAGAACCCACTCTCTGCAAAGTTGGCTTCATCATGGGCTTGGTTTACAGGAGTATCTATTCTTGATATCTGCAACGCGCCCGGCTGGTCTTCGCCGTCTACGTTTGTCAGATTTTACAGCTTAGACCTCCCTGCCCTACGAGCGCAGGTTCTCTCGGCTTAACCATGCACGCGCATGAATGCACTTTATGTGTACATCGGGGTGCGCTCAGCGAGCTCACCAACGTGACTCTGGAATTACTTATTCTCGCACACCCGCGGCGCGCTCTAGGTTCTCACCGTCTTGTGCTATGTAATGTGCATCCCGGTGCATTTAATACCCCACAGTATGCAAGTTAACATTTTATATGGTGCTTACACTTTTGCTTTAAAGCTGTGAATATGCTGGATATAGGGCCACATACAGTGTCTCTCCGGTAAGGCACTTCAGTCCGTTGTGTATGCACGGCGTGATGGGATTATGTTCCCCCATAGCGTCAGCAACTGACGCAATGCGAAGTGAACCATATTGAAAGGGAACGCTTAGGTTACTCACGTAACCCCGGTTCCCTGAAATAACGGGAACGAAGCATTGCGTCTCTGGCCATGCTACAAACGTCTACGCAACAAGTGTTATACGGCTGCACGCTTCAGTTGAATAATAATGAGCTCTTGACGCTTGATCCCGTGCTTATATAAGGACGTGTGCCATCCCGTGTGGGCTCAAACGTCATTGGTCTGTATTTTTTACAGACGTTGACCAATAGGCTTCAATTGCGAAGTAAACAGGAGTTTCCCCCATAGCGTCAGCAACTGACGCAATGCTTCGTTCCCGTTATTTCAGGGAACCGGGGTTACGTGAGTAACCTAAGCGTTTTTTGTTGTTTTGTAGGATATTGAGGTTGTTAAAATGTGACGAAAAAATGTGTGTATCCAAATGTAATTGGTCATTAAAGGTCCGACACTGTGATTGGCCTGTGATTATTGTTTTATGTGATTGGTCAATGCACTAAAAAAAAACTCCATATGGAACTGTAACCATGTATGTATGCCTGAGGAACATCTTGTGATCGAAACGTCGCTGTAATAAACACTCTTTTGCAAGCTAATAGTGTGCGGGATACCCTTTATTTTTATACATGATTGGACTTCATTGTCTCTTTATCCTATGCACCTATCTGGGACTACCAAGTGTGTAACATTGCTCTTCCTCTTTTATACTTTAACACTCTGGGGTCGACGGCGGCGCGGGCGCCGCAAACTCTTTATTTTTCAATCACTCCACAAAGAGACTTAAATTACTCTGCTGATTTTTGACATACAGATATGATTTATACATCATTTAAAACGTTACAGTGTCTAGTTTTTTTCTGTCCACTCCCAATAAAAACAGAATGTTGTGCTTTTCGCAAAATTACGAAAATAAACATGATGCGCGTTTTGTTCTCTCTCCCTCAGTGAAGTCCTTTCAGAAACGCGTCAGAAAAATAAACTGTAACTTAGCGAATACTTGTCGTAGAGACAAAAGATAAATGTCTACATAATGCTTGGAATGTCTGCTTTTAAATGATGTAAGTGAGATTGAAAACAGATATTGTCATTCGGTGTAAACTGTATGAGAAGGTGGAGATGGACCGTATTTCTCCAGTTACCTCATTATCTGTAATGAGAAGAGATCGCCACACCCCCGCGCCATTGAAGTGAACGAGCAGAAACATCCATATGCATGACTCGTGCCTTCTGCAGTCAATGGATACGCAATCCACAATCCATTCTCTCCATTCCTTGTTGTTCCATCCGATTGCACCAAACATGACATCTAAATCCTTATTTACTTGCGTATGTGTGTCAGTATCTCCAGACGCGAGTGTTTTCTTTGTCTTCCGTCAAACAGTTGACGCGACGGGAACGCACATACACAAACACACGAGTAAGGAAACTCGATGCGCTTTTTGGTATTCTTATAAAATACGCGATTACAAACAATACAATCCTTATGTAGTTGCGTCTAAGCGCATATCTCCGCACAGCATGTTTATTAAACACAGGATCACTCGCGTGTGCACACATTCACTGCATTCATGATCAACACGTGAGGTAATGGCGGCGACTGTAAACAAACATTGATAGGTTTATCACACGTGTCCCTTGTTGTGTTTCTAATGATTACAAAAACACAAATAAGAGTCCGATAGGCAGTTGTTCTTTTGAGCTTTTTACTGCACAAAAGTAAACCTCTCGCTGGCCAACCAAACACTAACCCTGTGTTGAAGTGTGTTCACTTTAAGATGGCCAAACAGTACCTTTACCATGATTAGGCTACTATGGTTTTTAAAAGGTAACTTATACTTGTGAAATTAATAATAGAAAATATTTCAATAGAAATATATATATATAATGTGTGTGTGTGTATTTACATTAAATTGAAAAGTAAACCTTATCATTACTACAGAGAAAGTTACATTCCTGTTGAACATCCCCACAAGGCTCATGTGGCTCATTATTCAACTCTTTTGTCTCTCAGCTGTCAATCACTGATTATTCAGGAGCTTTCCCGCCTCCACGCATACAGCCTTTCCCAAGCAAAAGTGTCTTAGAAATTGTAAATCAAAATCTTGCTTTATGTGAATGAGTAGGCCATATGATTTTCACATCATTTTGAAGAAAAAACTCTAGACTACTAGATCCTGTTTTGAAAAGTCTTGGGAAAACATGTTTAGAATGAGTTTTGTGGAGTTATATCAGCGACTTAAAAATGTAGCTTTTTCAAAAACCACGCATAAACATTTTTCTCTCAAAAATACAAACATGTACATACATGTTGATTATATGATATTGTAGCCCAGTTTGTGATGAACACAGTGTTATGAGACTTTTGCCATTAATATGTTTTTAAGCAACTGAAAAAAGCACAAATGTCAGTGCATGTCAAAACTTCCCCAGGGCCCTAAAAACCCCTTAGACCCCAGAGGGTTAACAAAACAATAGAATTTTAATAGATATGCTCATATATAATCACAGTCAATTTCAGCTACCCCATCTCCTCTCACTTACCAGGTTACTCCCTAAACCTGGGTGGGGTACTCTGCGTTCCGGCCAATTATATTGGTAAGAGCCCTCTCCCCAGACAGCATGCCAAATACGTTTACCGATTTAATCTGTCCAATTTATTTGTAAGTGTGAACTCAAGATTTGTCTTTTAATGCATTTCTGATGTGATCTGTTACCAGCCGGAGCGGGCTACTGAATTGCCCCTCCGGCGCTTCCACCTCAAGGAGGTCCCCAAAAGCACCCCAATGACCAATCACATGAAGCAGGTAAGTGAAGTTAAAACACATTTTATTTAAATTATTTAAAATGCGGTTAAGCAAGGGGGAAAGGGAGAGGGAAAATTTAAAAGGTCTCCTTGTCTGTCCTCCACAGACTCTTCGGGAGAACAGGAGCCAAGTGCCAGGCCAAGGCACTACGAAGGAGGGGAGGCAGCCGGGGAGGCGGGGGCTCTTCTCTTGGCTTCTTGAACCCGTGGCGCCCTCCTTTGCTCCTGGAGGCAGAATAAACAGTATTTAGTGGATGTAAGGGATATATGGTGACTACCTGTGCCTTAGTCTTCCAACCGTTCCGCGGCTCGTTCCAGTACTCGACTGTGTTGAATCAGGTAAGTATAATAGAATCCTTCCCGTGTCCGTAACTCACTCTCTCTTCTGTTCTCTCACACAGGGCACCTGAGCCACTCCTCTCCATCCACGACCCACTGGAGTCCACGCTCGTACCGGGGGCCTACTGCAGTCGCACACATACAAGAGACAGGTTAAAGGAAAGCCTTACTGCTTTACAATGGCAAGCTGCTGGAATAAACACCCTCTGCTTTCTCTTTCAGGGTTCTTCGAGGATGTGACTCTACTGGGCCTACGGACGTACCAGGCAGGTGTGGACTTCACTCGGCACACAGAACATGCATCTACGGTCTCTCAGGTAAGTTTAACTTTACTCACTCTAGGATGGCTCAGTGGTCAACAGGACAGTTCAGGTAAGTACAGCTTTGCCTCTGGCTCTGATTTACTCTGCGGTTCACTGGGCGTGCTGCTCTGTAATGACAAGACAGTTCAAACTCATGTAGCTCTTAGCTTGGGCTCTGACGTGGCTCTGCGGTTCAATGGGCGTGCTGCTCTACATTGACAAGACAGTTCAAGTTTATATAGCTCTTAGCTCAGCTCTGACGTGGCTCTGCGGTTCAATGGGCGTGCTGTTCTGCATCGACAAGACAGTTCAAGTTTACATAGCTCTTAGCTCAGGCTCTGCGATTCAATGGGCGTGCTGCTCTGTATCGACAAGACAGTTCAAGTTTACATAGCTCTTAGCTCGGCTCTGATGTGGCTCTGTGGTTCAATGGGCGTGCTGTTCTGCATTAGCAGACATCCAGGTAAGTATGATGTTCAATTCTAATTCAATGCGTTCTTCAGGTAAGTATGGTCTCTAACTTTGCTCCTCCTTCCTCACTCTTGACACATCACAGGCGGATATTACAACATAGGTGAAAAGATTTGTACATCACCTGGCCTTGATCCTCGACGAGCGAGCGCTATTGTTACCTCCCTTCCACACAGTTGCAGCTGGCCCGTCACGTCCGATGCCGTCCAGAGAGGGCAGTGAGAAGGCAGATAGGCTGCGAGATGGTATCTGTAACCAACCCGTCGACTCCGCTTTCCACCTCAGAGTCAGGACGATACCTGTACTGATGGAACAGGCCGCTAGGCTCTTCCTCCACACAGGGCTTACACACAACAGTTAGTTTGCATCTTCACAATTTCTGTACTTCCCTCAATTTCCACTATGATTTCCTCCACAGCATTCAGATCCAGTACTCACTCAATTTCATCCATTGCTGGACACACACATGCGGGGGGAATAGATGGATAAGTCCACGATGATGAACACGCCACAGCAGCTCCACGACACACCTCACAGCGATGGACTTGACCTCTGGACGGTATGGGCAACAGGAGACACGGCACAGCACTGCAAATGCTCCAGGTGCACACACGTCAATAATGCACTCACACACGGCAATCCACACTTATGTTAGTGAAAAATACCTCCAAGGTCCATACCTCCACGCTGGGTCAATACACGTCACTGAGAAGGGAGATGTTTACATTTGCTGCGACAGGCGATTTGGACAGATGAAATGAGCCCCCGCACGGCGCTCCAGATGTCCTACAAACCACTGGCTCTCCCACCGGCTTAGTTCTCCACAGTAGGGCCACTACACAACAACACACTCCTTGCAAATAGTCACTGTCTGTTCCTCCAATGTTTTCAGGACAAACAATAGACCACTGGTACTCATGGTCTGATGATGATTATTTCTCTGCTTTTGTGTTGTTCTCCTTCCCGTAGCAGTCTCCCACAAAGTCGCTCGACTCACGGACTCCCTGCCAGAGGTCGTGCTTCACGGTGGCCTTTACTGCAGATGCATACACACACGTGAGGATGTACTGCTTCAATACGATAAATTTTCTTCCAAACCTGTTTTCCAACAACTTGTTTCTCTGTCCTCTTTCCTCCAGCGGATCTTCTCTTCCGTTCCTACTTGCCCATTTTGCCACAACAATACACTGCTTGCCACAACGCCTGCTCCAACATCCACCAACACTGGAACAAAACAATGAACAAACTCTTGCGTTTCACATGCTCCATTTATACTTCCTCTTCCTTTGAATCTTCCAATCAGTGTTCGCCACGCCGACGCTCACACCTGACGCTGGATTCCGCTGATTTTGTTGCCCTTGGGTTACTCGGAAGTGCCGGTGTTCGGGTAAATCGGTCTGGACTTCTAAGGACGTATTTTAAGACCAATTGCTCACAGCAGCGCGACTTGAGGCTAGTAAGGCCGTCCCAGTTCAGAGGATGATTAGAATGAATAGTTTAATCTACATCAGGGGTCACCAACACGGTGCCCGCGAGGACCACATGAGTCGCCCGCGGGCCTTTTCTAAAAATAGCACAACTCACTAGTGATCTGCGTCCAAAATTTTATTTTATTCTGTTGCTATTTTTTTAATCACACTTGCATTTATATAGATTTAAAAATTACAATATCTTAAAAATATGTTCATTATAAATTAAGTTTAGATAGAACTCTGACCTACTCTAGTTCAAACGTCAGTATTGTGCGCATGACAAAACCGGTCGCCGTGGGGGGGCGCAGCGCTAGCTGGGAGCTGAATACAGTTTCTTACCCCCAAAAAATGGCAGAAAAAAGAAAGAAAACTTATTACTTTCACAACGAATGGGAGGATGAGTTATTTTTTACGACTGTGAAGGAAACCTGCGTGTGTCTCATTTGCGGGGCGACTGTGGCGACAGCAAAGCGGCACAATGTGGAGAGACACTTCATTACGAATCACAAAAGTTACCATGATCACTACCCACCGCGAAGTGCACTACGGGCAGAAAAAGCCCGTGAGCTAAAGGCAGCTTTGGGTAAACAACAGTCTTTTTTCACGAGGCCGGCGAAAAAGTCACAAAAAGCAACCGAAGCCTCGTTCAGAGCTACACATTTTCTGATTAAAAAGAAGAAGGCATTTTCAGACGGAGAAGTTGTCAAAGAAGCAATGATGATAATTGCTAACACTGTCCTTAAAGACGAGAAAAACGGAGCCGATCTAATCTCCACTCTTTCCGACGTCCAAATAGGTCCATCTACGATACCTAGACGAGTGTCAGCTATGTCTGGTAACTTGGTCGATCAGCTAGACCGGGATCTGGCGAAGTGCAGGTGGTTTAGCATCCAGTGCGACGAGTCTGTGGACAGCACCAGTACAGCGCAGCTGTTGGTTTTTATCCGGATGGTGTTTGAAGATTTCTCCACAAGAGAAGAACTCCTGGCACTACTGCCCTTAAAGACAACTACGAGGGGAGTTGATATTTATAACACAGTGAAGGAGTTTTTCGTGCAGAAAAAAGTACCATTGGAAAAGCTGGTAGCGGTGACTACAGACGGGGCCCCTGCTATGATCGGCCGACATACAGGTTTCATCGCTCACTGTAAAGGTGACCCAGACTTCCCAAAATTTCTGCATTACCACTGCATCATTCACCAGCAGGCGTTATGTGCAAAAGTGATCGGCTTTGAGCACGTGATGACTCCCGTTGTAAAAATTATAAACAATATCCGCTCCAAAGCAAAACAGCACAGGATTTTTAAGGTGCTATTGGATGAGATGTCGGCTGAATATGGTGACCTGCTGCTACACACAGAAATCCGATGGCTCAGCAGAGGACGAGTTTTACTTCGTTTTTTTTCACTTTTGGGTGAAATCAAAGACTTCAAGCTGTCCAAAGGCGAAGACGTCTCACTGCTAGAGGACACAGAGTGGATACTTGACCTTGCATTTTTGACGGACATTACTGGGAAACTAAACAACTTGAACTGCGAGCTGCAAGGCAAAGGTAAAACTGTTGTTGACATGATAAGTGCTTTAAATGCATTTAAAGCTAAGATGAGTGTGTTCTCTGGGGATTTACAGAGAAAAAAGGTGCTGCACTTTCCCTCTGTGCAGTCTGTGCTGAAAGACAATGCTTCTGCATCTGAGACATTTGACAAAGTTGCAGAAAAGTACTGTGAAGTCATAAACAGACTTGGGCAAGATTTTGAAAATAGGTTTTGTGACCTTTATCAGCTTGAGCCATGTGTGTCGTTCATTTCCAATCCTTTCATGAATGTGGACACAACATGCTGTGCTGAGCAACTAAGTGCAACATTCAACTTGGATGCTGGAGCAGTGGAGATTGAAATTATAACATTGCAAAATGACCTCCACCTCAAAGCCTACCAGGGTGCACCAAACTTTTGGTGCCTTGATGACACACAGAAGTACAGTGGTGTATGCACAGCAGCTATGAAGGTTGCTAGCCTGTTTGGTTCAACGTATCTCTGTGAATCAGCTTTTTCTGACATGAACTTCATCAAGAACAAACACAGAACACGAATCACTGATGCACATCTGAAAGACTCACTCACAGTTGCAGTGTCAAGTTACACACCAGATTACAATACACTGGTGAACAGCATGCAATGCCAGGCTTCTCACTAAACAAAGAAACAGAGACCAGCTTTTGTTGGTGCCTTGGTGAAGTTGAATTAAAATATTGAAGAATTGTGTTCAATTTAAAAGTTATACAGTTATAATTTTCTTAAACAACAGGGTGTCACTAATTTGGTTGAATGGTGTGAGAAAAATGATCTTGTCATTAACACAGGTAAAACAGAAGAAATTATATTTGAGTCTACAGTAAATACTACTATAAATACAACGCCTGTTTTCATCCATAATAAAGCAATCAGACAGGTCAAAACATATAAGTATCTCGGAGTAACGATTGACAACATGTTGTCTTGGAATGATCATGTTGAGTCTCTTTGTAGAAAAACTAAGCAGAGAATCTTTTTTTCTTCGTCGTCTTAGGTCATTCGGAGTAAGAAAACCGATCCTTCTCATGTTCTTCTTGTCTGTTATAATGAGTGTAACGCAATATTGCAACTGTATTTGGTATAGGAGTTTGCCTGTTAAGTTAAAAACAAGGTTATTTAACCTACTAAAAATCTGTTCAAAGATTGTAGGTCAGCCCCTTGTGCAGCTATATGAGTCAGCATACTATAATAATCTAATGAGACTGGCTAATAATATAGTTACTGATCCTAATCATGTTCTGCACAATGAATTTGAATTACTACCATCAAACCGAAGATACAGAGTTCCAAAATTTAACAAAGTGAAGCTGAAAATTCTTTTGTGTATCAGGCAACCCTAGAACTGAATAAGACGCTTAACCAAAAGTCAAGAGTACTGTGAATGTGATGTAATTGGAGAAGGGTATGTAATGTATAATGTGTCTCTGTGAAGTGTATGTCATTGTTTAACGAATGTTAATTGTTGTAAACCTGGATACTGTGATGCAAGAAAAATTGCAGACTTTGTCTGACAATAAAGTACCATATCATATCATATCATATCATATCATATCATATCATATCATATCATATCATATCATATCATATCATATCATATCATCATATCATATCATTAAAAATGCCACAGATTTGGTCATTAGTTAAAAATTTGACAAGATTTATTTAAAAATATGCAAGTTGATTGATTGTTCTTTAATGTGCATAATTGACTTTTTGAAAGATGGTGCAACATAGTTCATGATTTTTTAAAAGGGATATTTTTTATGACATAGTGATGTTAGTGATCATCTGAATATGACATAGTGATGTTAGTGATCATCTGAAAACAATTACTGAGATTAAATGGCTGTATGTTGATATTTGTTTCTCAACTTATTGTCATTGTTGATAGTTATTGTGAGAAATCATTAACGTGATTAAAGTGTCTTCACATAGAAGTATCATGAATCATTATTAATAATGTATAACTAAAGGCAAACTGAGCAAATTTGTTATTTCAGAAGAGCGTATCAAACTGGTAGCCCATGAAGTAGCTCTTAGTTTCAAAAAGGTTGGTGACCCCTGATCTACATCAACATGTCATACACAGCAAAATCACTGGTGTTAAAATAACACCTACAGTGTCAAATTTAACACCGGCAAAGTGCGTATATGTGTCCACACTACACTGTGTTAATTTAGTCAAAAGTGTAGTGTTAATTTAACAACACCCATTATATGTTAATTCAACACTCAATATTGTTTCATTTTACACTTTATTGAACACTATTCATTGTTGTTTCCATACTACACTGGTGTTGGCACAGAAATACAGTGATAAAAATGTACACTCCTAATTTAAGGTCAACACCAGTGTAATGTGAATTCAACAATGTTAAGTATTAAAATACTGATTAATAGTCACACTTTTAGTTATTTTAAGTAGCACTTTGTTGTTATTAAATGACAAGAAATATTGCAAAACCTATTTTTATTAAGGTAGATCACATTTAATATTTACATTGATACACACAACACTTTGCATTTAACATTGCTTATTTAAATACCTAAGCTACAATTAGAAACAGAATACAGTATAGAATAATGAAAGTTATCTTATACCCCAGCGCAGTGACATGAAAACCACTTAATATAAGGTCTTTAATATATCAAATGAGAGTTAAAAAAAAATTAGCCACCCTACACAAAACTTGAACATTAAAATACACTGCAATTACCTTATTGGCAAGCAGAAATGCCTATCCTTCACAATACTAAAGATTTTTCCATAACAAAACAGACATTTCAATTTCAATAGACATTTCATTTTTCTTAAATACGTTCCAACCTGGTATTTAGTTCTGTAGTTGTTTTACTCATGATGTGGTGGAAGGCTGCATCAGTGGTCTTCATCATGCAGGGAATGGCTTTTTGGTCCAGAATGATGCAAAAACTCTGGATGCAACTTCTGTTCCCAATGCAGAGCAGGCAGGGCTGTGCTGATTCATCCCCCTCAAAGCATGGATTTATGCTCATCACCTAAGAGTGTTTTAAAAGAGTGTATTTTAACCAAGCATTTACTAATCTTACACAAATGTTACTTACTAAAAATGTTTAAATTAACAATATTTGTTATTTATGAACCTGTATGCATTTACATGGGGAGAACAATGCAAGAAAACGTATCAGGTTACGTATGTAACCCTAGTTCCCTGAGAAGGGAACGAGACGCGGCATCGCCATAGCAACGCTTTGGGGAACGCCTCGGCGTGACTAATCTGAAGCATGTGTAAAACATAAACAATGATGAGATAATTGTATACTGACCGTGATGCCGTGCGGACCAGGGGTATAAGGAGGCATCCCACACAAACACACTCGCTACAAGTGCCGAAGCAAGTGCCTGCAGGGATGCAGGGAGTATGGCATGGAGACGCAGCGTCTTGTTCCCTTCTCAGGGAACCAGGGTTACATACGTAACCTGAGACGTTCCCTTTCGAGGAACTCGAGCTGCGTCGCCATAGAAACGCTTTGGGGAACAAGATACCCACACATCTATACTACCAAATGCCTGTAGCGTGTATAACTGAACACAGTCAAGGCAAAAGAACCTGGGACCCTAAAGAGGAGTCTAGGTCTAAATGATAAAATCTGACGAAGGTGAGCGGCGAAGACCAACCGGCCGCATCACATACGTCCTGGAGTGAAGCGCCTGACCCTAAGGCCTTAGAGGCAGCCATACCCCGGGTAGAGTGGGCCCTCACAGCGATGGGTGAGGGTATACCCTGATGTTCATAAGCCAGTGAGATAGCATCCACTATCCATCTGCTCAGAGTCTGCTTGGTCACTGGTAAACCTTTTCTGGGTGAACTCTGGGCCTCGGCACATTGTTCAGCACCTTAGGAACATAACCTGGCCTTGGGTGTAGAAAAGCCTTAGCCATCCCTGGTGCAAACTCAAGACATGTCGGGGATACCGACAAGGCCTGAAGGTCCCCCACTCGCTTTAAAGAAGTAATAGCCAGAAGGAACACAGTCTTAAAGGCCAGAAACCTATCTGGCGAAGTCTCAAGTGGCTCAAATGGAGTCAACGAGAGCCCTTCCAGCACGACCGCTAGGTCCCAAGTGGGCACCCTGGAGCGACTAACAGGTCGCAACCTACGAGTCCCACGAAGAAAGCGAGCCACTAATGGGTGTCTACCCACTGACGAGCCTTCCACATGAGTATGGTAGGTAGAAAATGCTGCCACATAAACCTTAAGGGTGGAAGGAGTTAATCCATCAGAGAAACGCTCCTGCAGAAACCTCAGCACCACATCAGCGGGGCAGTTGACTGGGTCTGTCAGACGAGCCGAGCACCAAGAAGTGAAAGCTTTCCACTTAAGGGAATAAAGTTTCCTTGTGGAGGGAGCTCTGGAGTTAAGAATGGTCTCCACAACCTCAGCTGGGAGACCTGAGTCTATGAGCCTGGCCCCCTCAGCGGCCAGACCCACAGTTTCCACATCTCTGGGCGGGGTGGAAGACTGCACCCCCTACCTGAGACAGAAGGTCCCTCCTGATAGGAATCTCCCACAGGGGGCTGCCAGAAGGGACATGAGGTCCGTAAACCATACTCGGTCTGGCCAGAAGGGGGCTACTAACAAGAGCCGAACCCTGTCCTGGCGAACTCTCTCCAGAACTCCTGGGATCAACGTGACCGGGGGGAAGACATACAGACATAGCCTCAGCCACGTCTGCTCCATGGCATCCAAACCCAGTGGAGCCGCAAACCTCAGGAATTTCCTGTGTTGGGGAAGGATGGAAATGTGGAAATACACATCTTTGAGGTCTATGGTGACAAACCAGTCGCCCGACCTTATTTGTGTGACAATGTGCTTTAGTGTCAACATTTTGAATTTTAACCGCATAACTGAGCACTTTAATTCTCTGAGATCCAGAATGGGACGTAATCCGCCGTCCTTCTTTGGGACAATAAAATAGTTGCTGTAGAACCCTGTGTCTCTCTCGTGTGGAGGAATAATCTCTACAGCCCCCTTGCACAATAGTGAGTTTACTTCTTGTTTTAGATTTAGAACATGCTCGGGTCGCACCGCTGTGGGCAGAATGCCGGAAAACCAACGTGGGTGACATTGAAACTGAATGGCATACCCGTGCTCAATTGTGCGTATTACCCATTTTGATACATTGGGCAGCTTTTCCCACGCTGCAATGTAATTTACCAATCGCTCGAGACTGGTCTCTGGTGTGCTTTGTGTGCTTTGTGAGATAAAGACTGCTCTGCCCTGCCGCGCTACGTGCGGCATAGCTGGCGTCATGATGTGCAGGGGACACAGAGACACAGCGAGCACCATAAACTGAGGTGCATACCACTCTGCCCCAGCAGGGGGAGCCCCCGCTACGTCTGACACTAGGATCTCTTCTTCGCCGAAGCCTTCCTGGCTTGGATGACGTGTCTCAGATCCGACCTCGGTTCGGATTTCCGTGATTGAGCGCGATGTCCGTCCCCCGTGAGCTCTGAGGGGGAGCACAGGACGCCACACTCTGTCTCTGACGATCTCTGTGAGAGTATCTACAAGATGGTTGGGGCAGCGCACGCCCAGCAGGCTCATAGCGATCTTGACGAGGGAGAAATCTTCTGAAAGCCGCAGGTAAATGGCTCTTTGCTTTGGGGGCATACAGGTACGTATTCACAGGTAAGTGGCTCTTTGCTTTGGGCATACAAGGGCGTACTCAGGTAAGTGGCTCTTAGCGTTGGGGGCATACAGGTACGTATTCACAGGTAAGTGGCTCTTTGCTTTGGGCATACAAGGGTGTGCTCAGGTAAGTGTCTCTTAGCATTGGGGCCATACAGGTACGTTTTCACAGGTAAGTGGCTCTTTGCTTTGGGCATACAAGGGTGTACTCAGGTAAGTGGCTCTCAGCGTTGGGGGCATACAGGTACGTATTCACAGGTAAGTGGCTCTTTGCTTTGGGCATACAAGGGCGTACTCAAGTAAGTGGCTCTTAGCTTTGGGGCATACAGGTACGTATTCACAGGGAAATGGCTCTCTGCTTTGGGCCTTCAAGGGCGTACTCAGATAAGTGTCTCTTAGCTTTGGGGCATACAGGTACGTATTCACAGGGAAATGGCTCTCTGCTTTGGGACTTCAAGGGCGTACTCAGGTAAGTGGCTCTTAGCTTTGGGGGGGGCATACAGGTACGTATCCACAGGTAAATGGCTCTTCACTTTAGGCCTACAAGGGCAGACTTAGGTAAGTGGCTCTTAACTTTAACCGTGAATATACAAGGACACAGAAAGTATCCACCTCACGGTCCCTTAAAGGGATGGACGACAGGCCTTAGCCAGGTTGGGGCTGGAGGGACTGGGGAGGATGTGTTACACCCGACAGCTGGTGACTTTTGTACCGGACCAGACTTCCCGGGCAGCGTTCGCTTGGTCACCTTTACCCGTTGACGATATTCCCACGATGACTCACAACCTTTGACTCAACACTGCAATGCTAGCAGAAAACAGACTCACAGTATTACCTCACAATGCTTACACTTCAGTGAATCAGAGAAAAGAAATACACCACCTCTCAGCTTCGAACAAGGGTAGGTTGAGGGTGTGAATCGAACTCTGCTGCCCGTCGGACCTACCATGGCCAGGCCGCCACCACCACAGCGGTGGGTTCAGGTAAGTTGTTTACACCAGGACTGTATGAAGACAGTACCGGAGTCGAACGCTTCCCTCTCCTCTCTTCCAAACCACGGGACAAGAGATCTAGACAGGGGCAAACTTCTAGAAGGACTCCACAGTAAGTCAGCATGCACAGAGGTCACACAATCGTTACTTCGGACAGCAGGCAATACTTTCTAACACTATTCAGTGCACCTTACTTGTAGATGTTACCTCGCTATCTCCGGGGTGGGGGAAAAGGGTCAGGAGTTATGAGCAGGCGTACATATAAGAGGTGGCCACTGCCAGCACAGCGTATGTTCTTCTTAACTGGATTTCCTTCTCGGCCTAAAGGGTAAATGCAGACAAAGGGACACGGCACAGCACTGCAATTTTCAGGTGTACACACGTCAACACAGACTCACCCACTGCACTTCACACACTCTAGTGACTTAAGGTCGGCACTTTACGTTTGGACTGAGGGTTCGTCCAGAGGAGAGTCCAAACCACTGACACAGCGAATGGCCCACAATCAACGTCGCAGCCACAGCAAGATAACATTCTCCCAATACAATCGATACTCGGCTCGCCCACCAATCCTTTCCCGCCGTGGGGCTGCTTACACACTGTTTCACAACTCAAAGCAATTGTTGGCGTTCCATATTCAAGGTAAGATACATAGACGGGTTAATAATTCAATGTACTCACAACTACGTGATGCTAATTTCCTCTCTTTATCCTTCAGATGCTCACACATATACAGCCGGAAGAGTGACATCCGCTGGACACTGTATCCTATAGCAGCTCTTCAGGGGTAAGTATCCCTTCTTTCATAAAGACAGCATAAATCAACAAAGCGCTTCCTCCATCAAGTTTTTCGTTTCAAACCTGTATATTCCTGTCGGCCCACTCCTTCCTGCGCTTTGCGAGTGTCCAAAGTCCACAATACGTCCGTCTCTGTTTCCTCTCCAAATGCCCCAATCGTTCCGTTCCACCCGCAGTATCTGCTGGAAATCAACCACACTTCCTGTATTTCTGATGCCCTCTTTATACGTCCCTTTCCTGTTGAATCGCCCAATCGATGATCGCCACGCTCAGCGACACACCTGTTGCCAATACTGACCAAATTTCGGTCTCCCGGAGCTCCCGGAAATGACTGTTGTTCGGGGAATAGCGTCCGGGCAGAACTATTCTACGCCCACTTTCAGTTCCACCCCTTCAAAAAGTCACTCCGTGACAGGAACATCCGGGGTATTGGCTCAGGGGGTAGCTCTGGCTCGTAGGTCGCACCGCTGGGTTCTCCGCCTGCGGTGGGCAAGAGTACTGTGGAGGGTGAGGGCCTGGGGATGGAGTGAGGCTGGCGACAGGGTTCTGGATGTTATGTGTGCATACGGAAAAGGAGGGTAAGGGAGACCGGACGGAACCAGTGGCCCAATCAGGCTGCGAAGAGGATGGGGTATGCTGGATGGGACCAGCTGCAACTTAAAGACAAAGAGGAAACCGGAATACAAAATAGGGGATATTTATTGAACATGCAGACGATAATCACAAGACGACAGGTAGCCGACAACAACATTGATCAACAAGGAACAGGTACAAGAGGGCAAAATATAATGAGAAACAGCTGTAACATATGATAATGTGATTTACTAAACACAGGTGAAACTAACTAACAAATGCAAAGGAACAATTATGAGAATAAACACAAAGTAACCAAAACCCTTAAACTATCCATCCTAAACTATATTTTAAAATTGCCATGCATTGTTGTACTTTGTTTTTCTGTGTTTTCTTTATTTCTATTTCATGTACTGATTTGGAACAATGAACAATTGTGGAAAAATCTAAATAAAGAAAGAAATATATGAATAAATTAAAAATAATTAAATTGATTGGAGAAGAAGTTGACAACTGTTTCCCTCACACATATTGCTTCACATTCAGCATTGCTCTGCTGATGTTCTGCAGGGCGGAGACTAATCACCAACAGGGGTAAGTGGGTCCTTTACAGTCCCTGTGCTGTAAGTATACCCAACACATTTCCAACAGTCATTCTTGCCCGTACATGCCACTAGTTGAATATTATGTGATTTTGGAAGTGGTGGTCCTAAGGAAGGATCTTTTTACATCTCTGCTAAGACTTTATCTTACTTTATGGTTGCACACTGGTCTGTTATTGTGCCGACATCTCCAAGCCCTTTGTGGGGCACAAAGCGGAATGTTATTGGTTGCTTTATTTGTCAGTCATATGGCCTCTTGGGCAGTCCTTGGCCATTCAAAGCGACCAAGGTTCCCAGACGCGAGGACGCCAACCCCCAAAACTTAATTATGAAGCATCTTTATTTTCTTAAAGTGTGTTAAGAAATAGTAAATTTAGAAATACATGTAACTAGTTTTTTCAATGCTGAACATGTTTCGTTGTTTGGTGCCGGCATCATATGTTAATATGCCAGAGTTTGAAACTAATCCTGTAATTCTGTTCTTTAAAGGGGGGTTCAATGGTATTTCAAGCATTCTGACTTATTAAGACAGTTACAGAGTTATTTCCTCGTGCTAAACGTAGGGAAAGTGTCAAAAAAGCAGTTGGACATGTTACAGAGTATTTCTGTGCCGAATGCACTTCGCCAGGGTTCGTACAAGTTTCGGAAAGTTTTTTCGATTACAGGTCCAACTGACGTTTCGGGGGTTTTCTATACGTATCACTTCTTTATATGGACACTTCCCCCGGAAAACCCCGCCCACCTGTCAATCAGTGGGAGACGCTAGAGCTTGCAAACATCTCACTCAGCTTTGTTTAATTTCAAAACACAACAATGGCACGAAAGATGAAGTGTGTTTTTGGATGTAAGGAGAAGAAATCCAGCCTTATGAAAACAATGGATATAGCAGCAGAGTTTTGCGTGTGTGTTTGATGCGCTGGATTTTCCCAACCGGGTCACGAGTTGCATGCGGTAAGTAAGACTTTTGTCTTATGTTGGAAATAGGCGCGTGCATATTATATAAATGACACGAACATGTAGTGAACCATAAGTTATAAGAGTTGTATAGTGTTGTGGTTCAATCCAATTTGCGCCTGATGCTGCGCACCGAAACATTACATCTACTACCGGTTACTGCATTGTGCAACTGCGAACCTCCTGCCGGCTCATCCTAATTCATTTTTTTGTACGTTATCGGAAAGATTCGATAAAGCTAATCTTTCTTTTATAAATCTGATTAAACTAAAGACTCTTCGGAGATATAAAGGATGTCATACTACTCTATAGGTACTAAAGATTAACATCAGAAATGCAGAAACAGCATGTGTTACGTGAGCTTTAATACCTTACCTTCTTGGTACAGGCACCAGGTATTGTGTATGGAGAGAAATCTAAAACATTCTGGAAGAGGGGCCTGAGAACTAGAAGTGGAGGCTTATAGCCCAACTAGGTCTTATATCGGTCTTATGTAGGTCTCTTATGGGCCACAACAGGTATGCATACAGGCTAATATATTTGTCTCAGTTACCTTATTTTAAAGTAAACCCCTTATACAACTAAATACAACATCAAATGCCAAAGGTATTGCATGAATTGAATGAAAAATTCACACTTTTAAGCAAAAGTTATTTAGAATCATTCGAACATGACTATTATACATTTTACAACTTTTAAGTGCCCATCTCGACTGCTTTTCCACAAGTTAAATAGTTCCATAAAACATATTTTAAAAGTTGTTTGCTCGAAATAGCTTGTAGGAAAAGATTGGGTAACGCTTTAGATTACAGCCCGGAAAGTACTGCGTAAGTACAGCAAATTTACAGCGTATGTTTCAGTAATTATAGTATACTTATGAAGTACGTACGTGTAATTATAAGGGAACAATTTATAATATTTTGGGAATAAAGGGGTAACAACCAGGAAAAATACAAATAATATATGCAGTAAAGTACTGTGTAAGTACAGGGAATTTACAGTGTATGTTTCTGTAATTATAGTATACTTATGAAGTACGTATGTGTAAGGGAACATATTTATAATATTTGAGGAATAAAGGGGTAACAACCAGGTAAAATACAAATAATATATGCAGTAAGTATTTTATAACTAAGGGCTAACTATTTTAATATTACATGGTATGTATGACTTATATAATGTGGGAAATTACAAATTATTAATACAGAAAGTAATTCATAACTTCAGACTTACGATTCAAATATTAGGCCTAAGTGATATGGGGTACGCTACATGCAAAACAATCTTATGTTTGAGAGTAATTTAATAATAATAATACATTTTATTTATAGTGCGCTTTTCTAAAACCCAAAGCGCTACAATGCACATTATTAGATACAATACAAAAAATAAAAGAAAATAAAATACATAAGAAAATAGTCCAACACTGTTTAAAAATAGAAAAAAGAAATTAATGACACTCCATGTATGCAATTTTAAACAGATGGGTTTTTAAAAGCTTCTTAAAACTGGATAGTGAATCCGCTTCTCTGACAGCCAGGGGAAGTACATTCCATAACCTGGGTGCCGCAAAAGAGAACGCTCTTTCCCCCAAAGATTTCAATCTACACAAAGGCTGTTGGAGAGTGAGAGAATCAGCAGACCTAAGGGAGCGAGGAGGCCTGTAACGACTGACTAAGTCACAAATATAGGAAGGGGCAATCCCATGCAAGGCTTTGTAAGTTATAGTGAGGGTTTTAAAAACAATACGCGACTGCACAGGAAGCCAATGCAGACTATAAAGTACGCCTGTGATATGTTGACGTGTTGAAGTATGTGTAAGAACACGTGCTGCTGAGTTCTGTACATACTGCAGCCGTTTAATTGATTTAGCAGGCAAACCAACAAAAAGAGCATTACAATAGTCAATTCTGGAAGTAACAAAAGCATGAATAAGCCTTTCAGCATCAGGTGGTGTGAGAAAAGGTCTAATCCTTGCAATGTTTCTAAGATGATGGAAAGCAGACTTTGTAATACTCTTAATGTGAGAGTCTAGTGTCAGGTGGGTGTCAAAAATCACTCCAAGGTTACGAACCTGAGCAGATGGAGGTACTACACTGTCATCCATAGTCAGATTAAGATTATTACCTTTGTGAATGACTGCTGGTGTGCCAATAAGTAACACCTCTGTTTTCGAGCAATTTAATTTTAAGAAGTTATGGTGCATCCATGTTCTTATTTCCTGCACACACTCAGATAGAATTGTGGAGGTGCGAGTAGAATCAGACTTGGAGCTGATGTAGATTTGGGTATCATCAGCATAGAAATGATATCCCAAGCCATATTTCCTAATAATTTGCCCCAGAGGAAGCATGTAGACACTAAACAATATGGGACCCAAAACCGATCCCTGAGGAACACCGTGAGAGACCTGTCCAATTTGAGATTTATTGTTTCCCAGGACAACAAACTGTGAACGATCAGTGAGGTAAGATTTAAACCAGCTCAGCACAGTACCAGTTATACCAAGCCACCTCTCCAACCTATTTATTAGAATAGAATGGCACACTGTATCAAATGCAGCACTAAGATCTAACAAGACCAAGATGGTAGAGGCTCCAGAGTCAGCTGAGATGAGTAGGTCATTCATAACTCGAACCAGAGCTGTCTCTGTACTATGTCCCTTTCTAAACCCAGACTGAAAAGGTTCAAAAAGCTTGTTGGAAGTCAAGTGTGAGTCAAGTTGTGCCGCAACAACACGTTCTAGGACTTTAGCAAGAAAGGGTAAGTTAGAGATGGGTCTATAATTTGATAGATCAGATTTATTACATCCAGGCTTTTTAAGGACAGGTGTAATAGCTGCAACTTTAAGAGCTTTTGGAACTATACCAGTAGTAAGTGTGGTGTTCACAATGTTCATGATAAAGGGACTAATTGAAGGAAGACACCCCTTTAAAACAACTGTTGGAATTGGGTCAAGAATACATGTAGTTGTGTTCATAGCCATCACCAGTTTCAGAATACAGTTTTCAGTGACAATGTTAAAACCAGAAAATGAGCTTTCCAGGAAACTTGATGGATAAGTCTCAATGGCTGTAGGGCAGGGTAACAAACTGATTGACTTGTGTATATTTTCAATTTTTTCCATAAAAAACTAAGAAACTTGTTGCACTCCTGTACAGAAGAACAGATAGGTAACTTAACCGGTGCAAGAATGCTGTTGATCGTTTTAAAAATCTTATTAGGGTTTGCAGCACCATCACTAATGATAGCCGAATAATACTGTGTTCTTGCTGCTTTTAGTGCTTCAGCATATTCACTCAAATGCTCATCATACATAAGCTTATGGACAGTTAAACCAGACTTCAAGCTGCCTACCTTTCGTCTTAATAGCCCTTAACTCAGTAGTGTACCATGGAGATGATTTACTAAATGAAACAACACGTTCTTTAATAGGGGCTAGTGCATCCAAAGCAGATGACAAAATGAAATTATAGTGATCAACCGTCTCAACTGCTGAATGCTCTGAAATCAGACAGGAGAGACTGTCAAAATTAACATTCTTGATATTTCTAAAATGAATGACCCTTTTATGAGTACTTTTTAAAAGTTGGACTTTTACATTAAAAGTAAGAAGCTTATGATCACTAATGCACAAGTCATTGCTATCAAGCTGATCAATGTCCACACCAACAGAACAGACCAGATCAAGTGTATGACCTTTAATGTGAGTTGGAAATGTCACATGTTGAGTCATATTAAAATAGTCCAACACATCCATGAAATCAACAGTTAGATTACTATTAGAGTTATCCACATGGATATTAATGTCGCCAGTCACAACCATTGTTTCACAAACCGAGCTAAAAGATGTAAGTAGCTCTGAGAGTTCTGTAAAAAACAGAGGGTTTGTGGACAGCATGTTAATTGCTAGAAGCTAGCGGGAGGTCGGTATCTTGGGAAAGTGATAAGAGACTCGGTTAGTTTGGCAAAACACTTTTAGTTTGGCAAAGCCGGATCTCGACTTTCTTTTCCGTGGCATTCTCACCGATTGGTTACTCAACTGTTTTGTCCTATTTTCTTACCATTGTCGTCGCTTCGGTTTAGGGTTAGATTAACATAAAATTACATCCCTACCCAAACCCACCTCTAACCCCAACACCAGGCAATAATTGATTAAAGTTTAGAAAATATAAAAGAATGCATCAGAAAAAATAGTAAAACCAAAACTTACAGTGACATACTAACGCAAACACCAAATCTAACCCTAAACCGAAGCGACAATGGTTTGAAAATAGGAAAAAGAAGTTGAGTAACCAATCCGTGAGAATGCCACTGAAAAGAAAGTCCGTGGCAGGGCCACGGAAATATGCGGAGGTCCGTGAGAATGCCACGGAAAAATTAGCAAAAAATTCCGTGACTATCCCACGGAACTCTGTTAGATCATGTTGACTATTACTTAGTTCATGTAGATTTGTAAAATAAAGCTGTTAAATATTTTTTTAAACTTTCGAAACCATGCTGCAAACTATCTAGCCTGCAAAAAATATCTATATAGCCTGCTGTCTACAAACAATAATATTCACATTACTATACATTTAAAAGGTATAATTTACGGGATTAGCATCAATGTGGTCTCTGTTTTGAGATACAGATGCTCTAGCATCATAAATGTAGTATTTTGTATGCAACATGCAAAATATAGATGTGACTTCTTACCTTTTGTGTTGATATAACGATTGCGAATCGAATCCAGTCGGTTTCAGATTTGTGAATTATCCATGAAAACCATCTAGAATACATCCAATGACCATTTTTGTCCACAAATGCGTATAATCCGTGAAATATAGATATATAGTCTGCAGGGCAGGACTTACCAGGGTGGAGGCCCCTGGGCTTGAATAAATTTTGGGCCCTACACTCTCAGAACAAAAGGTACAAAAGCTGTCACTGGGACGGTACCCTTTAAATGGGTCCTAATATTTACCATTTAGGTACAGATATACTGTAGGTACATTTGTACCCATTATATGCACTCTTTAGGTACAAAGGTGTATTTGAAAGGGTACCACCCCAGTGCCAGCTTGTGTAAATTATCTTCTGAGAGTGCACATACAGTAAACAACCTAAAATAAAAAATATATCATAGAACTACATTTTAGGGAAGTTTCCCGACAGGGTTTAGATTAATCTAGCACTAGGCCTATTGCTAGGTTATATTAGGGCATTCAAGTAGTTTTTACAAACAAACTTTACAAAAAACATTACTGGTGTGCGTCTTGACACAAAATAATGGCAATTATATATGTTAAGATATATCAGTGCAAGATGTGTTTAAATTAAGACAGATCAAACATGCATTTTAGTCTTGCACTAGGATAAGACCTGACTGGGAAACTGCCCCTATATCTCTGTAGCAGAACATAAGCCCAGTCTAAAATTAAATCATGTATTTTTAGGGATGTCACAAATCCATATTAATCATGCACATTAAAAAATACCCCAAAACAACATTTAAAATCATTGTGTTAGACTTAGCTTAAGAAAAGAATGATATGTCTTGATAAACATTCACCTTATTACACACCATATAATGTTATAAACATAATCAACAAGTGTGTTTTTTTGCAAATAGCGTACAAGTGGTGCAGTGTTTAAGAATGAAAAAGAAAATATTTTAGGATATTATTTAATAATTATGACAAGACCATCATGTAATAGTAGACACCAAAACCAAAGTGGAGAAGATGACCATTAATACATTTTTGCATCTGATATGAACGTAATACATTAAAACCTTGAACGTAGATATAAAAATGAACACTTTTCAGAAGTTTAAACTGTGATTCTGTTAAGCACAAGCAAACATGCTGAAAGAGAAACTACAGGTACAGTAGGCTAGCTAGTGGATTATAACAAAAACCATCAGGACATCAACATGCCCATAATTTAGTGAATCCTCACCTCCAGATAAGGTAATAAACTGGACTGATGATTTAAATGTTGACATAGTCATATGTGCTTGGTTAACACTCCGGATTTTCTTAAGATTCGTAGATCTGCTTCACTCGTTTATTTCTCCACAGGGACTGTTTGGTTAGTGTCGTGTAAGCTGCAGACTGCGAGCAGATTGGATTTAATTTGGCGCTACGCAGACCGCTTGGTGATGTCAAAGTACCGCGAGAGCGATAAGAAATCATTTTTCGAATCGCTCTCGCGGTACTCTGAGGTCATTCTTTTGGCTGTTGTTGAACCACATTAATAAATTTACACACATTTGCTTTACAGTCACTTTTGCGCCATGATAATTTGATTTCATATGATGATCGGATCGCGCAGTGCCGCATGAAGTCAAATGCACCAAATACCAAATAGCCGACTGTATATGGGGTTAAGCCCGCCAAAGTAGCAAGTGGAGCATGCAAATGGTGAGTGATTCAGATGTCAATTTATGAATGAAAGTGTCAAAGGTTTGTCACACACTGTTACAAGAAAACACAAAAAACAAGAAAAAACAGAGTTACAAGACCATAGCCTAGTACTCTAGTAATCTTTTTCATACTGAGCGCTTCATTTTCGCGTTGCTCTTTCTCGTAGCGTATTCGCTATTATACTAGCATCTATGGGTTTCAAAAGCAGTAAACTCAGTGCGTCATATTCAGCACCAAGATGACGGACATATATATATTAACGAATAAAATGCAGCACCAAACAATTCCGCACCAACCAATAGGCTGTAAAATAAAAATGAAAACGACTGAACAAATCAAACGAACGCAAGCAAGCACTGAGGCCCCTATTGGCCGGGGCCCCTGGGCTCAAGCCCAATCTAGCCCAATGGTAAGTCCGGCCATGATAGTCTGTTGTTTGCATCAGATTTCGCATGAACTTCTTGTAATAGAAAATAATATCTCCTACAATCTGAGGACTATTTATGTCGTAACAAACTGTATATGAGATTACGCTTTAGGTTCCAATAAACACGCGTTAAAACTTTGTTTTTAAAAGTAGGCGGGTGTATAATCCATAATATCCAAATAGCGCTGTTATTTCCGTGAGACATGATATCAGCAAAGTGACTGCTCTGTGCTCTCTAGTTGGTGGGTGGAGACCTGCGAGTGGGGTGGTGGGTGGGAAAATTCAAACGGAATGTGACGACATGGCTAGTTACGTTACAACGGAGCTGAGTTTGATACCGTGCAATCTGAGACTCAAGGCAGAGGACATTCAGAAACCTGTATCTCACTCAAAACAGCATGGATTGATTTTTTTCCAAGTTTGTATGTGTGTGGAAGCATCAGAGACACAAATGAACACCCCAAAACCCAGAAAAAGTGAGTTTTTCATAATATGGGCATTTTAACTTGATTGTTTGGATACTTGTATTTTATAATGTTAAGCTCCTGTCAAACTTTACTTCGCATAACTTGTTGGAAAGCAGGCAGGCAGAGGATCCAAATGCAGTTACTTTATTAACCAAAAAAAAGTTAAATCTTTGAACGGAATAATACACAGAATTAAAATAAAAACAAAAAGCACAAGCACCACACCCAACAACGACTGAAAATAGACATTTAAAGGCAATATATACACATATGTAACAAGATAACACCTAGGGATACTTTATTAAGCAAGGATTTTTATTAAATTAAGTAATTCAATTGTTAAAACAAAATTAATAAAAAAGACACACAGTACCTTATTGAAAAATCCAGCTAAGACCAGCATAAGCTGGTAGCTGGTTTTAGCTGGTTTAAGGTGGTTTATGCTGGTCCTCCCAGCCTGACAAAGCTGGTCATGCTGGTGGGCCAGCTGGTCTCCCAGCCTGACCAGCTAAGTCCAGCTAGACCAGCTTAAAAAGTGACCAAAACACAGCTAGACCAGCTTGCTACACCAGCAAAACCAGCTAAAATCAAGATGGAGACCAGCTTAAACCAGCTCACCAGCTTATGCTGGTTTTAGCTGGATTTTTCAGTAGGGTATGTTCAAAAAATGTACATGTTATCAACCTATACATTAGATTCATTGTGTTTACACTTGCATATGTGATAAAAACTAATCAAATCCCTTGTGTAGCCCATTTGAGCCCATGCACCTATTTTTCATTAATGACTCTAGAAACTAGGAACCACTTGGGGATCACCTGAGCTCACCAATGTGGGTTCTAACTGTGGAGCACAGGGACGTCGTTAGGCCTATTTTAGGGGGGCTGAAGCTACCTCAAAATGTTCCTAAGCCCCCCTAAATGATTATAAGAACAACAATAAAATTTGATTTATCAAAAACCGTATCCTCATTAATATTTAGACTCAACAAATGTTATATATCCAGCTACAAAAAAAACATCTGACAAGTCGGACAGAATACGCTAGATGACGAGCGTCAAGTGACCAAACCGGAAAACGGCGATCGCTTCCGGTTGCCTGTATGTGCTATTGTAGCTTGTTATTACAAATTGTGCTCCATACTCCAATCCAGTAGGTGGCGGAAAATGCACCTTTAGTTGGTTTGCCAACCGCCATTAAAGCAACACCAAAGAGGTTTTTTTACCTTAAAATAACGTTTCCAAAAAAGTTTCAGTGGTTCATCCACACAAAACAGGGTGAATGGCGCTTTCACATTCGCTTTGCAGCCCTCTATCGGCCAAAACCGCACTAAAGAAGTTTCCAACCGTCGGGTAGTGGTCCTGTAGTTCGAGTGAAAACTACAAAAACTTGCTTTACGGCAGACCTACAATCCAATCAGAGCCAGCTATGCTGCAGTATTTACGACAGTGGTAATGAACATTACGCTTCTAACCTGTAGGGGGAGCAAAGAGCCAGAGTTCTTTAGTGTTGCTTTAAACACCAGAAGAAGAAGCTTGTTATTACACAATACACACACACACACAAACTGATACTGATACACACGCTAGTACGCACGCTAATGGTGAAATAAAGATTGGTAAGTGTCGTGATACGGAGGAGTGAAATTGTAAGTTGTTTTTAATTACCTGCTGGCTGCTTACCTTTAGCTACGTTTTCTTGAGGTAAAGGATTGGGAATATTTTGGTTTGCTACGTCATGAAAAACTTTAGTCTTGCACAAGCAAAATACAAGAAATTGTTAACTTAGCAATCTAATCACAACTCTTTATTCTTTGCCAACAATATAGGCCTAATAATCTTTAAAATATCTCTAAAATAAAATATCTCTAAAAGAGGCATATTCAACAGTATCAATCCCCATAGAATGTTGTTGTCACTGAAAACTAAATGTCATCATAGGGTCCCTGTTAATGCAATACTGTTGTATCCTTCAATTCATTGAGCAGATGAGATGGATATTAGAAAATATTTTAGGAGAGAGAAAGAGAAGCAGCTGCAGGAGATTGGCAGGCCAGTTGATTCTGAGGGAGCCGGACCCGGTGTGATTGAGGTCAGTAATGGTCTATAGGTCTAAGGATTGTTTTTCTTTTCTTTTCTTGAATTTCTTATAACAATAAGCATTTGTTGGCAGGTCTAGGCACTATGCATAGCATACACTAAATTTTTTTTTCATTATATTTAATATGCTAGCCAGTGCTTTAAGTGGGCCGGAACGCGCCGGTACTCAGTACCGCCACTTCTAAAAATAGCTCTTGAGCGTACCACCACCTCTCCCTGAGCCCAGAACGTGCTTTTAGCGTACCGGAACGCTCATTTGCACATCTGTTTAAATCAGAGGTTTTAATCCTTTGGCTGCGCTGGCGCTTTTCAGAGCACTCTTCACAATGTACACTTCCTAATTCGTCCCACCGAGAGCAGAGACTACATTACCCATACACCCTTGAGTTTACAAGTTAAAAGCGCATGCGTTGCCTTTGCTGTCAGTCAGCCTCAACGTGGTGTGGAGAGGTGTGACTCATACCCGTCAAGTATCCCGTTTTGGCCGGGAAAGTCCCGTATTTTACCCTTCTTTCCCGGCGTCCTCCTGTATTAGTATTTTCCCTTAAATCTCCCGTATTTTATCTTCCGTAATTTCGCACGCAAAGGTTGTGATCTATAAAAAGATCCTAAAGATCGCTAAAGATCCACTGATTCCGCTAATCCACTTCGTGTCTTCCCGCCCGCTCCGCAGCATCTCTGTGTGCACTCTCTGCCTGGACGACAGTTTCTGAAGTTCGTTGCATTAACAGGTAGATTTATTACATTAAATCAGCTGTTAAACCGCAGAATTACTCATTTGGAAGTTTGTTTATGTATTTGTAAAATGTAAAAGTGCTAAAAACAGCAAGCAAACAACAACAAAATATCCACATTCTTACTATTATCGCTTGTCTAATGGATTTAATGTTCCCGATCAGATCTAAGTAAATATAAACACTAAATTTGCTGTTGTTGGCACACTTTGTAGGCAAAAATAGAAAAAAACACAAATGCCTTCACAAAACAAAGACAGAGAACGGAAAGGGAGGCTGCTTCTAAAGGCAGTTCAACATTGCAAACATGGATTCAAAGATCCATCAAGCCAGCAGGTAAATCATATTGAATATTTTTTGTCACACTTTAATTCTTGTTATTATATTTCCCATTATAATCACTTGTCTAAGTTGATGCTAGTAATATAACTAATAGTACCACCCCCTTTGGTGCCCTTTTTGGTTTGGGACACTGCCCAACGAAAATTCAATGAATTTGAACGACGTGCACACTAGTTTTACCACCCTCAAAATGGAAAACAATGGGAAAAAATAAAGTGCTGACTTTCTAGTTTTAAATTGCCAGTATTTTGTTATTCTTGAACCCATAGACATGGTCTTGGTGTCATTTTAAAGTTTTTGTTTTTAACCTCTTTCTATCTGAACAACTAGTTTTAGCATTTGACCATGCTGAAAATTTTACTTATATATCTACCTTTTGCACATTTTATGTATGTTCAATAGCTATTTTTAGCTCAAGCAAATCCACAAACTTATAAAAGGATTTATTATTTTTTACAAGCTCGTCTGTTGACTGCTGAATATAAAACCCCTTCAATATAGAAGTCCAGTCAGCAAAAAAAGAAAAAAAAGAAAAATAGAGTCCCGGCACTTCTTTTGGGCCACTTAAAGCACTGATGCTAGCTATATTCTAACTGTTTTAATCATATAATAAATTAAATATTAAATACGTAGATGTTACCTAAAAGTAGGCTAAAGATGAGTAAATGCCCACACTCTCCACAGATACACATGTGAAACAAAAATGAAAGCAGTCATAAAGTACATATTATACAGTAATCATTACTCCAAATCTTTTATTCCTTCCGCCATCAGATTATTGTATTTATACAGTAGCCACTTTAAAAAGGATCCGTATCAATAGCTTACCTGGTAAAGTATGCAGTGATGCCAATTTTTTTCTATTTCTTGTACTGCTTTTTCTCATTTGTTTAACTTACCAACTCTTTAGCTGTCTGACCTCTGTTTATGGACATTTTGGATGTTTCATGTGACCAATTTGCATTTCTAAAGTCATGAAATTAGCATCAGGTTTTTTTTTTATCTTAAATAAAGGATAAGACAGAAGGAGAGGCTGAGGAGGAAAAGGGTCAACAGGCAAGCTGCTTGAGGCAGGATGAGCAAGAGGGTACAGAGACAGAGGAGCTTGAGCAAATGGAAATAGAGAGAGAGGGAGACCAAACTGATCCAATTTTGCAAACACAAGTTACAAATACTGTAACAAATGCTGAGCCCCCCGTCTTCCAATCCTAGTGACGTCCCTGGTGGAGCATTCAAGCTTTCAAATGCAGTTTAGCTGGACTGTGCCATAAACATAATGCTATTGGTTAAAAAAACAGGTCTATTAAATTTTTCCAAACTGTCTTCAGGTTAAAATGACGTCACCACATTAAATAATACTGCACATTCCAAAACACTTCAGTGGGCATTTAAATCACATACAGTATCCTATATTCATGTGTTTAACTGCCCATTTAGTGTTCTTGACAAACATGACACACTAAAATACTGAGTTATCTTGGTGCAGCATATACAACTTTTGACTCCTCATCTTTCATACTTCTTACAGGTCTCCTGGTTTTCTTCTTTCCAAAACTTAGAGCTGCATAGTTCAAGTGTGGATTTTGCTCCTGGAGAGTACAGTAAACAAATTCAATGTAAAAACACAAATATATAAAAAATATATACATTAAAAATGCCATATATGAGAACGTCTCGGTTACAAATGTATCCCTCGTTCTCTGGAGGCAGGGAACGAGACGTTGTGTCGATGACTTGGGAACTCGCTAAAGAGACCAATCTGCTTCATATGTAACTAGAAAGAGCCAATGCATATTGGCATGCAGTGTTTGAATCTGCCTGTGACGCCCCACAAGGAGAGTATAAATAGACGGCAGGTGTGCTACCTCTTCAGCTTTTTGCTTAGGAGCTGAGCATAAGAGTACAGTAACCATGGCGAGGGGACATGTCGTCTCTGTTACATCCGTAAGCGAGGAATTCCTACCAAATCACCATGGGTGCTGCCCCTTCCAGTTTGCAAGGCTCCTGGTCTCTTGCTCTAGAGTAGCCAGAATGCAGAAAAGGCTGGTCTCTGCTGTTCCTGACTAACCCAACCAGTGATGCTTAGATAACACTAGAAAGCGTATCGGTTCCGGCAGTAGAGGAAATTCTGTAGAAGTCATGCCCTCTTAAGAGGTCTTTCACTGGAATGAATAATATGGAATAACCACATATCAAAGTCTCTGGCGTGGCTTCAAAGAGACTACACCACACAGAGATGGCTCTGCCAGGAAAAATGTGGCTCAAGGCTATACCGTAGACAATACACACATGGATCCAGAGGGGTCACTTCATATGGATGCCAGGCCTAGCACAGGCTTTCAAGAATTCAACAATGAGGCTGCCAAGGCGTTGGAGGAAGTGGTAGAATTTGCCAAATGAAACTTGTAGCATTAATCATCCGCTATAATATTGGTGCAAGCCGACACTCAAGCTGGGTCTGTCTGTGCCTCTACCCATTTAAGGTTAGAAAACATGAGGATAACTGCTCGACACAGAGGCTATAGAACCTACTGAACCGCAGCCCTTCAAATGTCCATTAGAGAGGCGCCAGCACTGAAGCAACACTTCTGATCGAGTGCTCTCGCAACCTGAGTAGGTACAGCATCCCCCAAGCTTGGTAAGCGAGGGCAATAGCGTCCACTGAGACGTTCTCTGCTTGGAGACAGCTTTTTCCTTCTCCTGGCCTCCATAACAGACAAAGATCTGTTCTGAGGTCCTGGATCTGCCTTCTCCAGGAGCAGCGCTCGCAGGTTCACCACCTGATCCATAAAAGGAGTCGTAGGAGACATGTAGCCGGTTTGAGGTTTCAAAATCACATAGGAGTCAGTGAGCCCGAACCCGAGGCAAGTAACGCTGACGAAAAAGCATGCAGGTCCCCTTTCCTCTTTATCAAAGCCAATGCAGCCAGTAGCAAAGTTTTCACTGACGAACTTGAGCTGGACTGACTGCAAAGGCTCGAGGGGGCCTTCTGCAGTGCTTTTAGCACCAGGGACAGGTTCCAAGAGGGTATGGAGGGAGGATGAGGTGGATTTAATCTCTTCACGCCCCTAAAGAATCTTACCTGCTATGGGGTCTTGGTGGAAAGAAATTGCAGCAACATAAACTTCAAGAGTGGAGGGAGACAGTCATCGCATGCAAATACTGCATGCCAATATTTATTGGCTTCTTTAGTTACACTCGAAGCAGATTGGTCTCTCTAGCGAGTTCCCAATTCGTCAGTCATCGATGTGACTTCAAAGTGAAGACTAAAAGGGAATTGCATGTCACTCATCTGTAATTGAATTTATCTTTAGATATAAACATTTTAACTAGTTATTTACCTTATCATAATACCGAGACTGGGCACCAATATCTAAGCAAAGAAGACAATCAGTATTATTTATCATTGCAGGGCATGTATTTTTAATTTGGTTGTTGTATATGTATATACTGTAGTTGTTCACTTGGCTTGTTTTTGCTTGTTCTTTTTCTTCATCCTGATTATGGCTACTATCAGAAGAACAGTGAAAAGCAAAATCAAGCTACTTAAGATTAGTGTCAGTGTGAAATAGACATAGCAGGCTCTTGAGGTTTCCTTCATTGGCCCTGTTAAAAAACACAAATAGTTCATATGATTAAACATACACACACAGACATAGAAATAACTTTTCATAGAAAGAAAAAGAGCTGATACATTGTAATTATAGAATTGGAATTAGAACTGGAACATTAATTTCGTACAACAAGGCCAAATTCAAGTACTTAAAATTCTATATGCGTAACACATACCACAATCTTTCTTTGAAATATTTTCTTTAGGCTGATCAGTCTCTTTGAGGATAAAAGAAAGTAAAGTAATAAATAGTCAAATATATTGATGTATATTTTTAAATATACACAAAAAATTTTGTAATATTACCATTAACTATCATTAATTGTGTTTGGTTGTGAAACATCATATAATTTCCAAGAAAACTGCCACAGTAAAAAGTTCCAGAGTCAGAGACCTCCACGTTTATAATCTTCAATGAAGAAACTGTGTCGTTTGTTGACATTTTTATGTGGTTCTTCTGAAAGCCATTTAAATATATGGGATCAACTTGTATTTGTTGTATATACTGAGTAACAATACAAAGTGGTAATAAAGCGTTTGTCTGCTTGAACCAAGCTGTGTAACTGGGCTCTTTCAAGATGTTTGAACATAGAAGAGACACATTAACACCACTCTTCACTGTTTTTACAACAGCTAGGGATGTCCACTTTACAAAGGTGACCCCTGAAACCAATAAAAAATCATTTATTTTGAGATATTAATGCAAATTGTAATGTATTGATTTCATTTTACTGTAATTATATTTTAATATTTTAATCAATCTCATTTAGAACAAACATGAACTTATAGTATGTATTGTTGCAACAAGTAAAATGGAAACCTACAGGACTGAGGTTTAAATCTACAGTTTACTGTAGCATCAGCTGACAGCCTTAACTTTGTATAACACACTGTTAAATACTTTATTTTAAGTATAATCTTGTTAGATTGTTGTTCAAGTTCAACTTTCACAATACGATGTTTAAAAATTGTGGATGACTGAATAAATTAAATTGCAATGTAAATCTACTTTCTGATGACACGGGTAAAAAGCATCTAATGTACTGACCTCAAGACTGCAGTAATGTCAAAACATTTAAAGCTGGGGTAGGCAATATTTCATAAACATTTTTGTTATACGAGTTGAAATTCTAAGCCTAAAATACCATCTTTTTATTACTAGCCTCTACAAATCTGCCTACACCAGCTTTCTGGATTTTTTTTTATCAATATTATTAAGACAAAACATTGGCAATTATGACAAACATAATCATATAGTAGACATCATAAAGGTAAATTTGCCTATTAAAAAGAGTAGGGGAGAGCGGGGTATGTTGTCACACTTTTCACACTGTCTAACATTTACTGAGCACCATACATCAAAATGGTATAAATCTCATACCAAATGAAAGAAGGAAGTCTTGGGCACATATGTTGTATTCATAACATCTTTATATCTGATCTCATTACAGAGTTGTAGACTGTTGAATAGTGACTGTGCACTTGTGACAATTTGCCCCATCGGAGGGTAAGTTGTCACACTAGGGCGGGTAAGTTGTCACACTAGATTATCTAAAAATAAGAACACAACTACTTAATTGTGAATATTGATTTTAATTTTTAAACTCAAACCAAACTGGAAATATAAACATCCGTGCCTGGAGAATCTGGAAAAACAATTATTTCAATCCAAATAATGCACATTTCAATTAAGTGGCAAGACCACTTTACTTTGAACTTTGGTTCAAATGTTCTATGGCTTTCACATAAAACCAGATAACTGAATGGAACGCTGCAGATAACTTGCTTAACTTAACAAGTTTAACCTCTGAACAAAACAGATGCCCTGTATGACTAATAGGACTCATCTCCAGAATCACAATTCTGACACACATAAATTGCCTGGCCTGAGGTGCAATCATCATGGGCCCAATTGTTGCATTTTACACATTTTACCCAGGTCTCCTTTGGACGACTCTTTGATAATGGCTCTACACAGACTAGGCAGAAGCACTCTTCATCATCTGATGATGACTCTTGCATGATTTTTCTTCTTTTAGCTGCCTTGTTTTTCATAGGTCCAGATTTCTGCTTCCCTTTCTTTTGAAACAGCTTTTTGCTAGATTGAGGCTTATTCTTTTCTATATCATGTTTTCTGAGCATGTTCGATGTGTTTGTTTGTACAGGGGCAAGTTGTCAGATGTGACGACTTGCCCCAAAGTCATTGAGACAACTTGCCCCATACTTACTTGTGTGCTAATGTTGTCTAAATCTCAAGTTTAGCTCATCATATCACTTTAGCTAAAGTATCAAAAGACACTTTACGGTCTCCTCTATTTTGTGCAAAATAATCATTTTAAACATTCACACCTAACAAAGTTGTATTGCATAAAATGTAAAGTGATTTTTTTTTACTTTTTAAGCAGAAAAATAAGAAAATTGTGCTAACCTCAGATTACAGTGATCTTGACCACATGTGAACAGGAAGTTCACTATAGAAGAAGAAGTCACATAAAGTGGCTATTTGATTTTTGAGATAGAGCCTCTAGTGTTGGAGTTATTAACAGTGTGACAACTTACCCGTGTGACAACTTACCCCGCTCTCCCCTATCAGAGGATGTGATGAAGAGGGAATCATGTTTGTTAAGATCCAGTGATATCAGTTAGAAAAATAGGAAGGTTCGAATTCAGCTTTATTTATTTGGAGGGGGTGTGGCTTTTACAATGTATTTGTTACCACATACAGTAATGTGACGATATGTGTAATTTCCACTGTATAATATACTTTTAAAAGGGTAATAGATGATAATAATAATAATAATAATCAATGTCGGGGAAGCTACTCTAATACTGTAGTTAGATAAGCTACAAGTCACAGTACTTATTAGTAAAAGTAGTTAAACTACAGGTTTAGTTTAAACTTACAGTCTGCAAAATTGAAAATGAATAGACCCTTGAAAAGGAAAACAAATGAGAACAAAGGACTTAAATGACTTAAAAACACTTATTTCACCTCTTTATAATAACAATTAAAGAGCTCAGGTGCAAAACCTGCCAAGGTGTCTGCCATGTTTTCTTTTAAATTAGCTTTTATAATCAGATTCTAAATGGATTCTGCCAACAAACCACATTTGAAACAAAATTATTTGATGGCTGTATAATATGTGCCGAGAGCATTAGGGTTAATATCATTATCTTATTTTTGACAGAGGTGGCGTTTAGTGGCTTTTGCATCTTAGCTTCTCAATTATGAATTGTTATTTATAATTATTTTCAACAAGCTAAGATATATAATTAAACCATTGCCTTTGTGGTCTGATAAATAGTTACATCTGGATTTCTCTTTCTGTTCAATTGGCAGATGTTTTGCTAAAGCAGTGGCACAAACACAACGTTATTGTTCTTATAGAAAGTTCATCAGACGCACATGCATTGTCATGTTACATGCCTGTCCTGAACTGTGCTTGTCTGGCTAGTAAGTAAACTAACCTAAACGAACAAATACCTTGTGAAAAATAAAAATGTTTTGGTTTCCAAAAGACAAGGGAAGACAGTGAACATGGATCATTGCTATGTAGATTTGGCAGACAGACAACAATTAAAGATTTGCAGTTAACAATATACATTAATGATGGTAAATGGAGTCTAGAGGGAGAAAAATGGTGAAAACAAGGGAAACTGTTCCCTAGGGAACCATATTTCCCGGTCTTGGGTGTGCAGGGGCGGCGTTTGCGTATGGCAGTTGCCATACCCTAGCATTCAGACAAAACACCAGAAATGTTAAATATTTTCAGTAGAACATATCTGAACATTGGTACATCACTTATATGGATAATTTACACGTGTGTTCGACTTCATGCTGTAATACAGGAACCGACATGCGGATGACATCAACGTGCCGCGAGAGCTGTGTGAAAGCAAACTCTTCCGATGATTTCTCGCCTCACCCTCGCGGTACTTTGATGTCATCAGCCTGTCGTTCTTGCAGCGCAGCTTGAAGTCCCTGCAGGAGGTCTCATGAAGAACGCTGCTGTTATAATCTTTATTTTCGCTAGTAAAATCCTTTTTTTGTTTTAACATTCAAACAGACTCGTTCTCCCCCACACTCGCGCTTTGCATACATTATTCCAGAAGTAATATGATTTGCTCTGTGGATAAATAAACATGTTCTCTTCCACTGGGAAATTGTAGCGCAGTCGAAGTGAATTGTATTAATTATTTGCGCGCATTTTTGAATATGGCCACTTGTGGAATAAAAACTGCACGACGACAAAAGGTAAGACTTGTTTTTGCATTTAGCCCTGTTTTACTAAGAGTTTTATTTAGTGTTTTAGTCTTATTTGGTTAAATACGTGTGCTCTATCACATCATTTAATCTTTATTGTGTTTTTATAAGTGTTTATTGGCGGTTGTCATGACAAGTTTGTGTAGGGTATGTTTTGATATTATCTTGTTTTAGTTTATCTGTTGCTGGAGTTGCACTAAGTTAAGAATTACAACATTTGAAAAGCATTTTAAACAACCATGATTTCTATTTTTGTTTTTATTTGTATTGCCTCCGTATTGTTGTCAGTAAGTGCACATCCGTGCAATCGTAGTATGATTTTGTACAGGTTGGTGGAGTATGTACACATATAATGTGGTTTCATAGATTAGTTATTTGAATGGCCTTCTTGTACGAAGAATTTTTGCCATACCCTAGGTTTTCGTGAAACGCCGCCACTGTGGGTGTGATGGCTATAATTCTGCATGAGCAATATCCAGATATTAAAGGTAATGTACCGTCCTCAGAAGTTTGTCTGTACAAAATTCAATAGGTTAAAATGGTGCCTTTGAACTGTCTTTTTTAGATGAATCCCTTCTATAAATACAGGAAAGTCCCATGTCAGAACTCTCACTGAGAAGGAGGTCTCATCCCCAATGTACCATGCAGGAAACTAGTAACTAAGGGAAGTCCCTTCAGTAAAGGGGGGGGGGCAGCTAAGGCTTTTAAAGGAACAGTATGTAAGAAAATTATATCAATTAATCATAAAATGGCCCTTATATGTCACTAGACATATTCTCTTGATTGAGAATAATAAGAAAGAATGCCTTTTCTGAAAGTTTTATTTATAAATTCCAAAAAACGAATAACAGGAAAATTGACCTGCAGAGACACCCAACTAGATGAGAAATAATGAATGTTTTTAAAACTAAAATGTTATAGCCGTTTGCCAGAGCAAAATTTAAATAACCGAGTAGATGTTACATCTAGGAGACATTATCAGGAAACATAATATAGATTTTCACTGCTATGCAGATGATATTCAGCTTTACATCATTTCACATCCTAGTGAAACCCACCAGTTTTCTAAGCTAATAGACTGTATTAGCGATATCAGTGGATGGATGGCAAATAACTTTCTTATGCTAAACTCAATATAAGACAGAGATATTTATTATTGAACTTCAAACAAATTATGTCAGATTATGTAGAAGGCTGCACTGTGGTGCCACCTTCCACAGTCAAAAACCTAGGTGTGATGTTTGACAGCAATCTATCTTTCGATAGTCACATCTCCAACGTCTGCTACACAGAATTTTCATGCCTCGGCTATCCATCTACCTAAAAGCTGCTTGGTGGCCAGGAACTCAATCCGGGCCGAACCGAAGCATTAAAATTACTGCTCTGTTCACCGCCCTCTGGCTAAATCCTTAAAAGGTGGAGGGCTGAAAGCCTGCAACATTATGGGGCATGGAATATTATTCTGAACCTTAGACCTGCAATCCGACCTAGGGTAGAAAGCCTTCACCATGCCTGGAGCGAACCCGAGGCAAGAGAGTGAAGCAGAGAGAGCCAATAAAATTCCTACCCTCTAAAGGGAGGTAATAGCTAGGAGAAATATAGTTTCCAGAGTAAGAAACTTTCTGAAATGGTATCAATGGCTCAAATGGTGCCCCTGATAAGTCCTCAAGGACCACAGACAGATCCCATGCAGGGATCCTAAAATGTCTCGCAGGCCTCAGCCTCCGAGTGCCACACAGGAAACGCATAAATAGATGGTCTCTACTTAATGAGGGACCGACCACTAAGGTATGAAAGACAGATATAACTGCCACATAAGCCTTAATGGTCAAAGGAGGCAGCCCTGCTGCAACTGCTCCTATAAAAACTCCAGAACTGTACCAAGGGGCAGTTAACTGGGTCATATAAGTACTCTTGGCACCACGTAATTAAAGTCTTTCTTCAAATGCGTATAATTTCCTGGTGGAGGGCTCTGGAAATAAAATAGTCTGCACAACCTCAGTTGAGAGACCCATTTCTATGAGTCTGTCCTCCTCAGAGGCCAGACCTAAAAACTCTAGGCTACCGGCCCCTGAAATGGGGAGCCGTCTAGGAGGGAGACCAGGTTCGAAAACCACACTCGGGTCAGCCAACACAGGGCTATGAGCAACAGCTGTGCCTGTGCTGCCGGACTCTCTCCAGAACTCCCGGGAGCTGAGCAATTGGGGAAAGACACACAGGAGGCCCTCAGACCCTTCCTGTGTCATGGCAACCAGTCCGAGTGGGACTGGGTGAAAGAGAAAAAACCAAAGAGTACAATGTGAATTCTCCTGAATTGCAAACAGGTCAGCTTTCGCTTGGCCGAACCTTAGCCAAATTTGCTCCCCCACAAGTGGGTGGAGTCTTCATTCCCCAAGCTCAACGCCTGCCTCAGCAGAACGTCTGCTCCATGTGGGCTTACATAGATTTTGACATTATGGTCTTCCATAGCCACTTCCCGGCCTTAGAGGGATGCATCCATCGTAAACCTGATGTGATGACCCTGAGCCCCCAATATTGGCCTCCATGGGAAAGGAACCATGGTTTCTTCCATAATACTAAGGCACAAAGCATCTGCGTGTGACCTTGATCATGAGAAATGAGTTGCCCCTCGGGGAACCCCATGGTTAAAGGATGGATTCTTTACGAGCAGGAGACAACCGTGCCTGCAGTCGTTGAAATCCATACCACGCCCAGAAAAGAGGTCCTGTGTGCTGGAGAAGCATACTTTTCCTGGCGTTTAGTTGATGGGACATTTTTGGCCCTTTTGGCTTTCCATAACTGATCACAGCTAGAAAGGGATGCGTCTGTCATTAATGTAATGCGCGACAGACCGCACCTAACTTGGGGCCTGTAAACAAATACCCAACATTTTTTCCATATTCTTAGGGCACGAAGACATATGCGCGTAACCCTGAACATGTGAAAAAGCCAACACTGGCCTTTTTGAGAAAGGAACCATAGTTTCTGCCATAATACTAAGGCACAAAGCATTCGCGTGTGACCTTGATTATGCAAAAACGGGTTGCCCCTCAGGGAACCCCATGGTTAAAGGATGGATTCTATACGAGCAGGAGACAGCCGTGCCTGCAGCCGTTGAAATCCATACTACGCCCAGAAAAGAGGTCCTCTGTACTGAAGAAGCACAATTTTACGCCAGGATTGGACATTTTTGTCCTTTTGGTTTCCATAGCCGATCCTCAGTTTAACAGAAATGCATCTGTCATTAATGTCATGCGACAACAGTCCGCATCTCACCCCGGGCCTTAGACAGAAACCCAGCATTTTTCCATATTCTTAGGGCACGAAGACATGCACGCGTAGCCCTAAACATGGTAAAAAGGCCAACACTGGCCGAAAGGAACCATTGTTTCTTCCATAATACTAATGCACAAAGCATCTGCGTGTGACCTTCATCATGAGAAACGGGTTGCCCCTCAAGGAACCCCAGAAATCCATACTACACCCAGAAAAGAGGTCCTCTGTACTGGAGAAGCACACTTTTCCTGGCGTTTTAGCTGATTGGACATTTTTGCCCTATTGGCCTTCCATAGCAAGCTGATCCTCAGCTTAAGAGAGATGCATCTGTCATTAATGTCATGCAGCGACAGACCACACCTCACCTCGGGCTTTGAGACAGAATCCCGAAATCTTTACATATTCTAGAGTACGAAGACATGTGTGCGTAACCCTGAACATCCAAAAAGGGTTGCCCCTCGAGGAAAAACCCTGATTTTAAAACCACCACTTGGTGTGCGATTGACCTAGCTTCAACTCATTTACTTATGTGAAAAATGGACATGACACGAGCAGGAGACATCGGTGCCTGCATCATCGTAGAGTTCCATATTATCCCCAAAATGTGACCACATGTGTTGGGACGAACATACTTTTCTTGGTGTTCAGTCTCAATGCTAGGTATCTAGATGTGCAAATACAACATCTCGATGCTGTGCTGCCATCTGTGCTGACTGTGCTAATATTAGCCAATCGTCAATATAAATAGTATGCAAATGCCCTAAAGATGCAATGGCGCCAGGGCAGCATTTACACATTTTGTAAATGTGTGAAGGGATAGAGCTAGGCTGAAGGGAAACCTGAGATTCTGTGAGCAGGAAAAATCCATTAACAAAAACCAGTCCTCGGATCTGATTTGAGATTAATGTCAGTGACTGTCAACATCATGAACCATAATTTTGTGACAGTTTTGTGTAGCCTTTGAATAAACGGAATTCCAATTCCTGCTCTAAAATTAGGGATGTAGCCTAATTTTTACCAAGGGAACCTGATTTACTGTGCTCTGTACTACGAGAGGCATAGTGTTCACAGTTAATACAGGAGGGCACTGAGAGGTGTGGGAACCCGTAAATGGCGGATAAAACCCACACTCACACTGATAGGGCTTTATACATATATTTGACAATGTTGGAGGCTTTAGGGATGAAGCCACTCATGGCAACATAAAAACATTCTCTAAATATAGCCTATTATGTTTAAAAGCTAGCTGAAGTGCTTGTGTAAACATGGTCAGAGAATGGTCTTTTCCCTGACTTGCATAATAATGGAGATAAGGAAAGAAAGGAAGCCTCTGGTGTTGAGATTGCACTCATTTTGTAAGAAAACTCTCATCTAATTTGCTGGATGACCCTTAGTTACCATATATACCGTCGCAGTGGGCGCCCAATTTGCAAAATCCTCAACTGTGGATAAAACAATTATGCCTCAATAGTTAGTCTGTCTGAAACTAAGCTGATTAAACCACATCACTGTGTGACACTTGCATTACATGTGAATGGCCCCTACGCTAATATGATTTTGTTTTTCTCTCCCTGTCTCGTCCCTGGGTCCCATTGACCCTGAGGACAATGGAACAAACAGACCCAGTTCCGGTAGATGTGAAAGTCGGCACACCTCTGATCTACTGGTCGTCCTTCAATGTGATGCCCAGCTGATGCCTGACCAACGACCACCGGCAGGACCCGCTTAATATCCGCTTAATCTCTGCTTGATCTCCGCTTAATCTCCGCTTAAGCTCCTTATCCGTTTATATGTGTGTATGTACATGTATATCTCCCAAGGGTTTTTCCCTCCTAGGACTTTTATTTTTATTTCCTCGGCTAAACAACCCGGGGTTTTTGGTTTTTTTCTCCTAGGGGTTTTTTTACCCCGGGGAGGTAGCCTGCTTTGGCTTAACTTAGCTTCTTCTTCTAGACGTTACATTAGTAATATGCTCGCTCATAATGTCGCGTCATAGCCGCAGCAAATTTGACTGCTTATGCTATTGTGTATTATGTTATGCTATCTGTCGTTTTTCTGTGCTTTTACTGCTTCTATTAATGTAAAGCTGCTTTGAAACAATTGAGTATTGTGAAAAGCGCTATATAAATAAAATTGAATTGAATTGAATTGAAAACCATCTGGTAACTCTACTGTTAGTTTCCTTGTTCTTGGCCATCCATTGCAAAGGGGAGTGATCAGATACCACTGTGAAACGTCGACCCAGGAGATAGAACCGCAGGGACTCTAGGGCCCAGGTTACAGCAAGACATTCCTTTTCCCCGGTTGAATAATTCTTCTCCCTTGGAAGTAACTTTCTGCTTAGATAGAGAATAGGATGTTCTTCACCGTCATGTGCCTGGGTGAGGACAGCACCCAGATCCACCTCTGATGCATCCGCTTGGACAATGAATTCTTTCTTAAAGTCAGGCGCCACCAGGATTGGACTGGAGCAGGGTGCTCGCTTTAAGTTAACAAAGGCTGCCTCTGCTGCAGGATTCCACTTCACCATTCGTGAGTGGCGTTTGGTTGTCAGCTCTGTTAAAGGTGTAGCTATGGTAGCAGAGTCCATAATAAAACGTCTATAGTAACCGGCTAGGCCCAAAAATGACCTTACTTGCTTCTTGGTGATGGGCTGTGGCCAGTCCTGTATGGCCTGTAGTTTGGCTTTTTGAAGTTTGACCAACCCTCGCCCAATGGTGTACCCCAGGTAATTTGTTTCATTGAAGGCCAATCTGCACTTTTTTGGGTTCACTGTGAGGCCTGCCTCCTTGAGCGAATGCAGCACTGCTTGTACTCGGGGTATGTGGCTGGCCCAGTCTGGACTTTGTATGACCACATCGTCCAAATATGCCGCTGCGTACCTCTTGTGGGGAGCAAGGACTCGATCCATTAGGCGTTGTAACGTGGCAGGTGCCCCGTGGAGACCAAATGGAAGATGGGTATAATGGTAGAGGCCGTCCGGGGTGGCAAAGGCTGTCTTCTCTTTGGACGCCTGGGTCAAGGGCACTTGCCAGTAGCCTTTGGTGAGGTCAAGGGTGGTTAGGAAGCGAGCATGCCCCGAGGAGTCTATTAAATCATCGACACAAGGCAATGGGTAAACATCGAATTCTGACACCTCATTCAACTTTCGATAATCATTACAAAACCGTACTGATCCGTCTGGTTTGGGAACTAGTACAATGGGACTTGCCCAGGCACTTTGGGACTCTTCAATTATTCCCATCTCTAGCATCTTCCTTACCTCTTCTTGTATAGCTACTTTTCGGGCCTCCGGCACACGGTATGGACGCTGGTTTACCATTTTGCCAGGCCTGGTGTGGATCTCATGTTGGACCACCTCTGTGTGTCCTGGAAGGGAGGAAAATACCTCCCGGTTCCGATCTACGAGTTTCAGGGCCATCTGTCGTTGATCTGGGGACAGACTCAGACCCAGCTGAACCTCTTCTCGCACCAATTCCTTGGTCCCTGTGGGGGGTAGACAGCTGAACATCGCCTCTCTGGCGTGCCACTTCTTTAAGAGGTTAACATGATAAATCTGCTCAGTTTTCCTTTTCCCAGGTTGCCTCACCTTGTAGTTTACCTCTCCCATGCGTTCAATGACCTCATATGGTCCTTGCCAGGTTGCCAGGAATTTACACTTAACCGTTGGCACCAGGACCAGCACTCTGTCTCCCGGCTTAAACTCCCTTGGTTGAGCAGACCTGTTGTAGGAGGCTTGCTGTTGCCGCTGACTGGCCTCTAGGTGTTCACGCATCATGGGATAGATGGCCTTCATTCTGTCCCTCATGTTCCCGACATGCTTGATCAATGTTTGCTGTTGGCATGGCTGCTCCTCCCAGGCCTCCTTGGCGATGTCAAGCAGTCCTCTGGGTCTGTAGGAAAGCAAGAGCTCGAAGGGTGAAAAACCAGTAGAAGACTGGTACCTCTCTCACCCAAATAGTATGTATGGTAACAGCTGGTCCCAGTTGCGTCCATCTTCCCCAACTGCCTTCCGTAGCATGGATTTTAGTGTTTTGTTAAAACGTTCGACTAAGCCATCCGTCTGGGGGTGGTAGACTGAGGTTTTCAGCTGTTTAAATTTCAGTAACGTACAGAGTTCTTTCATCACCCTAGACATGAATGGAGTCCCTTGAACCGTCAATATCTCCTTTGGGATTCCCAGACTAGTGGGGGAACAGCTCTTTGGCGATTTGTCTGGATGTAGCCTTCCTCAGTGGAATGGCCTCAGGGTAACGGGACGCATAGTCCAGGATGACTAGGATATACTGATATCCCCTGGAACTTTTTGGTAAGGGCCCAACTATGTCTAACCCAATCCTCTCAAATGGAGTTCCGATAATGGGCAGGGGAATGAGCGGGTTTCTATATGTGGGTTTTGGTGCCACCTGCTGACACTCAGGGCAACTACGGCAGTAGTTCTCTATCTCTCTGTGTACGCCAGGCCAAAAGAACCGTCGCAGGATTCTTTCCTTAGTCTTCTCTATGCCTAAGTGGGCCCCTAGCAGGAGCGTGTGTGCTAGGTTGAGTACGTTGGCTCGATACGGCTGTGGCACGAGGAGCTGTTCAAGCACTTCATCATTTTTCTTTACTACCTGATACACTAACCCTCTATTTATTGCAAAATGGGGGTAAGTGGGGCTTGTCCTATCACCTAACACTACTCCCTCTAATACCTGCACATTTCTTAAGACATTTGCAAGAGTGGGATCTTGTAATTGAGCCATACCATACTGGCCTGTGAGAGGGGGAAGCTCTTGGGTGGCTTGGACGTCTTCCTCGCTAGGGACCGGAGCACTTTCCTGGGTCACTTCATCTTCTCCCGTGTCCGGACCAGTCTCTGTGTCAGTCTGGTCATCTGCCACTCCTGCCAGGACCCAGGTGGGTGTGAGTGATTTAGAGGGTTACACTTTGAGCATTCTCAGGGTAAGTTTTGTCTCTCCGTCTACGAGGTACTCGGATTAGCCTCTCTTGAGTTTCTCTCCAGAGTGGGTAAAAGGCTGGGCAGTCTCGCCCAATTAGGACAGGGACAGGGATGGAATCAACCACCCCCGCCGCCGTGAGTATGGTGCCCCGGGTGGTGGTCATTGTGAGTTCCGTAACGGGGTAGTCTCTGGTGTCTCCATGGACACAGGAAACAGGGAGGATTTTCCCTGGGGTCAGACATCATGGGCTTACCAGGTCCTTACGCACCAGGGTGACCCGGCTACCTGAATCTAGTAAGGCCTCCACGTCCTGTTGATTCACCGTCACCGGGCAGGTGGGGGGTCGATCTGAGCCCCCATCTACGACTCCAACGAGCGAGGCATAACGGTGTGCAGGTGGTGAGCTGGAGGACTCAGCAGTGGGCATAGGTTCATCTGCTGGTTTCCCGCACTGCCAAGAGATATCTCCCATCTCCCCACATTGGTAACACTGTCGAGCTTCACACTCTAGCTGTACTCTCCCTGAACCCAACTGGTTTCTGGCTCCCCCTGGAGCTGGGATAGGTCCTGACATGGCTGGGCTCGAGACCTTGGGGTTCTTTAGTCGAGCTCCTCCTACCTGCAGCGGGGACGAACTCCTGGGGTCTTTTCGTCAAGCCCGCAGCATCTCCGCTGTAGCCTGGTATCTTTCTAATAACCCGCTTCGCAGGGCGCGCAAGTAACGATCCACCACAATGGCCTCCACCACTGCCGCTGCCGTATTCCTCTGCGGATCTAGCCATTTCCTTGTGATCCGGACAAGTTCATGCATCTGCGCCCGAGGAGGCTGGTCTGGTTGGAAGGTCCAGCTGTGGAAGCGCTGGGCCATACTAAACTTGGTGAGCCCATTTCTACTGAGGATCTCAGACTTCAGGGCATCATAGTCGGTTACCTGGTCGGGGCCCGGGGCCCAGGTCCCGGACAGCGTTCAGCGATTCCCCAGTTAAGAAGGGGGCTAACAGGCCAACCCACTGTTGCTTGGGCCAGGCTTCCCTAGTGGCCATGGCTTCAAAGGCAATGTCATCGGTGGCCCCCATCTTAGATATAAAATCACTTGCCTTTATTGGGCGGGCATTTTGGACGATCATCCCTCTCTGCAACTGCAGTTCCTCTGATTTCAGAAGATTGGCTTTCTTTTGCTCCTCCAATAGAGCGGGGTTTGCTTGCATCTGGGCTTGCTGGCCAGCAACAAGGGCTTTCAAAATTTCCTCCATTTTATTCGGTGGGGGGTTTACAGCCAACTTGGAAAACTGGGTGATCAAACTTTCAGTATCCTCCTCTGACATGCACTATTGAAGCTTGAGCAATGCCCGCATTCTCCACCATCTGTGATGTCATGAGAGGCTACACAGTTTTCAGCAGGATGGCTCAAGTAGTGTGAGGAGACAAAGTTAAAACAAAAAAAGGATTTTATTATAGTTTTTGGGAATTAACAACAAAAATCATTCTGGCATCTTGTTGACCTTCAAGAATCAAACTTCAATGAGGTCTCTTCTCATAGTCCTGATTCCCTCAGGTAAATAAACATTCTTCTATTCTTACTTCAGTCCATGTAGATTGTGGTTAACCCAGTAACAAGCCCTTCTTCAGTCTGGTAAGGATTTCCAACGGAAAGGTTTTCCAATGTTAAGTTTCTCCGTTTTTGTGTTACTCTTCTGTAAGTGCAGCTTAGAGTTTTATTTCTCAAACCCCACACACACTGAGTGTGTCTCTCACCCTTAAAAAGCCTTCAGCTCATCAGATCCTGATCAGTCTCAGCTGTGTGGGAATATTGATTTATTTGAGGGGTGACGTTCCCGACTAGCCCAGCAGATGGAGCCATAGCTGTTTGTGATTGAAGCCATCTCAGAGAAATGTACCGTCCCTCCAGGACACAGCCTCTAGTGACATCACACTACTTAGTCCTTAAGCTCTGGAATGATTTACCGAACAATGTTCGAGAATTAGGCACGATCAATTTAAGTCAAAACTAAAGACATTTCTCTTTAGCAAAGCATTCACATTAGGGGTCGACCGATTATCAATCTGTCCGATTATCGATGTCGATATTAAGCATTTTTGCAGATTATCGACATCGGTCATCTCAAAAGCCGATTTGCCGATAAATGAAATTTGTTGAATTTATTTTGTTTCGGATGCAGCAAAGGATTTAGTGAGAGCCGTCGTAACACGGAACAGGGCACTCTTACTCTGGGAACTCCAGTTTACTCCCACAGACCAAAAACATACAAGTTAGGCAAATTGAATATGCCAAATTGTTCCTCCCCCAACTTGTGTATGGATTAACTGGAATGGCATAAAGATATAAACTGATTAACTGAATAGTTCTACTATTGTATGCAATGATTAAATCATCAGAAAATAATACATTTTTTTCATATTTTTAATATAATTTTTATGTATATGAAGAGTTTGGTTCCAAAACGCAATAAATCCATTTTGACGAATTTTGGTAAAAACGTGTTTTCTATACCAAGAAAGTGACAAGATGAAAACAACTATTTTCTGTTACAAACTTTCACACAGCATCTTTAGATTATAAAAACATAAAAAAATTCAAATCCAAAAGTTGATTTTCAAAGATTTATTATAAAAACGGATTATTTTTTCCACAAAATGCAATAAATCCATGACAAGTTTTTATTCAAAATGCTATAAATCTATTGAATCAATAGCCTATATAAATGTGCATTCATCTTTGCCATGTTATATTCATTTAGTTGACTAGTTGTACACACTAATTAAAAATATAAACATTAATGTTATTAATCAAAACACTTACTTTGTCATATTAAGAACCCTGTCATTGAGGTTATACTTAACGTCTTCGCTTAACGTCTTTCACAGCGATCATCTGTAAAATGTTTTGGTCCTGCTCGATTTTCGTAGACTTTGAGTAAAATTATGGAAAGTTTTTCATAAGATCCTCTGGGGTCAATGTGTTAGCATGAGAAGCTTGATGCTGTCGGGAGAACAAGAACAAGACAGGTCTCCCGAGTGCCTCTCAGGGAAATTATTAGATGTTGATGGCTTACGTTTCTTTCCCCTCACAGAAAACCATCACAGGTTTATCAATGCAATTAAAGTATTATTTTGTTTTGTTTGTTGATCACAAAGTACAAAGTAGATGAGGAAAACTAGGACTCCATGTACTCAGCGCGCCGCCATGTTTGTTTACATTGCGTAAATGGTGCGCTGTGGGATTTATTGCGTTCTGTAAAAAAGGGGGAGTGGCGTTTATCGCATTTTGGGAAAAAAGGGAGAAAAGATGACAGAATAACACAGCGGATATTGGATTTTGCGTAAAATTAAGAATTTACTTTTAACTACTGACCTGAGATAATGCTGATTTTGGCAGTAACTCATTTTTTCAAAAATGGCGTTTATCGCGTTTTGGAACCAAACTCTTATAGTTTATAGCTACTTCCTGCTCTTTTTTGTTATAATTAATATGATTGTTATAATTAACATTCCTTAGGGTCAGAGTGAAAAATGTTTCAAAGCATTGAAAGTTTTTGTCAGACCCTGTGTCTTAACCTCTCGACGCGCACTAGTATGTGCACGGAAAAACGTCAGTTTTTTAATGCTGCTAACACTATATATGTAGCCTACTGTGTACAAACAAACAATAATAATAACATTGCTATACATCGTTTTAAAGGTCTAAGGGTTTAGCATCAGTGTATGGTGTCTGTTTTGAGATACAATTGCTCTACATCAGGGGTCTTCAACGTTTTTTGGGTCGGGGACCCCTTAGATGAGAGAGGCATGGAGCAGGGACCCCCTGATACTAAATGTGTGTAAACAGATATTTAAGTAAGCAGTTAGGTACGAGAGGCTGCTTTTTCATATTAGGGACAACTCAAAGTGGGGTAAAGTACAACTATTGACCAATCAGAATCAAGGACTGGAACTGTTTTATAAATAGAAACCATATTGTCACACAGCCATACTATATTAAGAAAGTACAATTACACGACTATGCTGTTGTTGCATGCATATTTTTTGTTAAATTAGATTCAGTTTTTATATTAATATTTTAATAATAATAATAATATATTATTTTAAGGTTTTTGCAGTGTAATAGACTTTCATTTTACTGTGAATTGGACAAGGGCTTTCAGTTTATAAAGATGACTGATCATGGTGAATGGCACATAGACTCTCTATTCTGGTGGGGATAGAGGTTGTGCTACTTTATAATTAAGAGGTTTGTTTCCTTTCTCGTGTATCGTCATTGTCACGAGTTTGAGTAACGCAGGTTTATTTTCTGAATAGCTTCATATCAGACACAGGAGAACAACATGCAATGAGTCCGCGCGCATCTCTTTGGGGCAACTTTTTGAGAGGTGGATTTCAACCTGACTATGAATCTTGCACAAAGCATCACGGTGCATGTTTAATTCATTTTTAAATGCGAGCGGTAGTTTTGTCACAGTTTAAAATGCAGACGCGGTGTGGTGTACAGTAATTTGCCTGTTGAATTTGCGCTTTTTAAATCTGACCCTGTGAAACGCCGTTCAAGTTCAGAAATATAGATAAGACAACATGTTAAGACAACACTGATTCTAAAATAACATTCTGAAAGAAATACACACATTCCTACAAGATTTACCTGTTTTATGATGCCTTTTCTGTCGCTACTGCTGCTTCCTAAGTGGACATTAATAATCTTCAGATTTTTTGTTTTGGTCCGCTTGTTAAACTGAACGCACGCCTATGCGGCCACGCACAAGCCCAACTTAAAGGGGGCATGTAACGTTTTGTACATATATTTTACGTTTTAAGCAAAGAATAGCATGTGGTTAAACATCATTTGGCGGACCCCTTGCAGTCCCGTCCCCGTCCCCGGTTGGCGGACCCCCGGTTGGCGGACCCCCGGTTGAAGACCCATGCTCTACATCATAAATATAGTATTTTGTTACAGAAGTCCAGATGACAACATGCATAAAGTAAGCTGACTCCTTACCTTTGTGCTGGTATAAGGAACGCGAATCGAATCCAGTCTGTTTCAGATGTGTGAATAACCCATAAAAACTCTCAAACAAAGTACATCCAATGACCATTTTTGTCCACAAATGCGTATAATCTGTGAAATATTGATATATTGTCCATTGTTTACATTAGATTTCACATGCACGTCTTGTAATAGATTATAATATACAATCTGATAACTATTTACATCGTAACACTTGTATATGAGATTACACTCGCGTTCAAAACCAGCGGTCAAACTTGTTTGTAAAAGTAGGCGGGAGTATAATACATAATATCCAAACAGCGCTGTCAAATATCGTGACGTCATCTGACTCGCGGGTTCCTCCAATGACTTCATGGAAAATATTGATAGACAGAACGTGTAGCCAATTAGATAACGAATTCAACGATCTTTGTGTGAAGCTTTATTTCCTGGTGTGGATACGGCATTTTATACGCTTATATAAGGATAAACAATAAAAAGAACGAATGTGTATGCATGTAAACAAAATACTTTTATTTTGTGGCTGACTGGCACTTAGAAAAGGCACTAGTCTTACAAAAACTCTTGCAAGAACCTCATTTTTGGGTCTATTGACTTCAAACGTGAAATATAACTTCTTTAGACTTGTGGCTTTGGCATCATTGCATTTCTAGGTTTCACACATATATTTATCATTAAGATTTTTAGTGTTAAAAAATATGTTATGTAAAAAAAATTTATTACAATGTACTTCAGCCTCAGTAACTTTTTTAATTTTTATCTTAAAATTATTTTGAAACATGGAAAACGAAGCTCAAAGTGTCTTCTATCTAATGATACCACAGTTATGCTTATACTCTAAATGGTTTAGCCAAAATACTTGAAATTAGCTATTTTCATGGTTTGGGGCCAGAATGGGGGTGCTTTTCAAGAGGTTAATTTTGACATTAATTTAAATTTTTGCACCAGACATATCAGTATAAAATATCAGTTATCTGTGATCTGTAATAATCGCTATCTGCCCTGAAAAACGCATATCGGTCGACCTCTAATTCACATAACTCATCTTGTAAATATACTTATGCCGCAATAGTTAGCTTGTCTGGAACCGAGCAGATAGTCAACCATTACACTGTATGACACTTGCATGACATGCGAACGGCCCCTATGCTAATAAGATTTTGTTTCTTTTTCCCTGTCTCATCCTTCGAACCCTGAGACTAACAGCCCCAGTTTCTGCTGCCGTGAAACTCATCACCCCACTGATTAACTGGCCTTTCCTTCAACGTGATGCCCAGCTGAGGTCTGACCATCAGCCACCGACCACCGCGCGTTTATATACTATACAGGAAACGTGTAAAAGTGTCAAGTATTTTGGGTAAACTCCCCTTTCACTTGAACAATAGCAGGCAGCTGCAGGATCTCTTAAACAAAAATGAAATTAAATCCTAATTTCTAATTCCTAATTCTAATCAAATGACTTCAGGACTTCAGTCACCTCAAAAAAGCTCAAAATGTGTTTTGTGCCAAGAGAGGTCACACTAAATACTGACTGATGCCTGAAGAAGACACTTAGTTCTGAAATATGTTTTGTTTTTAATTTTGTGAACATATTTCCTGTATTTTCTGTTTGTTACTTAATAAAAAGAGTAAAAACCTAATATGGATAGGCATTAAAACTTTGCTAAACAACAAAGCTGGTGGTGGCTTAAGACTTTTGCACAATACTGTAGTATCCTCTTTAGAATCATATATGTCTTGCTCTCTCTCACAGGTTTTTTTCTTCATAGGACTTTTTCCTCCTAATTGAATCAGGGTTTTTCAACCCCTAGGGCAGGGGTTCTCAAAGTCCGGACTCCGGTCCGGATCCGGACCCGACGGGAACTTGATCCGGACCCGTGTCCACTTCATATTAAAGTGCATTCATTTCTATGTGAATGATTAAATGTGTGCATTTGCTACTTTACAAATCCATATTAAACTTGTAAACCATTCGTTTAGATTTAAGAGTATTCCTGGTCCGAAAATAAAACAAGATATTTAAAAATGTCCTGTGTGACGCTGTAGCCATCACACCCAGATATTATGCACAGCTACTTCATGTACTACGACTTTTGATCAGTAAGTCCTTATCGATCTGAAATCACTGTTGGTTTGATTCGTTTATAACATGCATTTGAAAAAGCAACACTCGTCAAACATAATCTTTATACCTATTATTCTTTATTATCATGAAAATACCTGAGAAGGTTTGAAGAACAGCAATATAAATATATCCTTAAGACATTTCCTGGAGCTGCATGTGTCTGGTTCTTCGTCTGCAGCGCATATTGAGTTTTTGCACGAGTGCGCCCCCTGGCTTTTGGATGTAACGGCATTTCACTGTAATTCATAGAGAAGCATAGCGAGCATCATCAGCCAATTTATAGGTGCACCCCTAATTTTGGTCAGTGTCTCCGTCAACCAACCACACTTTTTTGCCATGGTTTATGCATCTGATGGAAAACAAACTGTTACATTTCTCTAATTAGGTTGCTCTGTATTTTGCACCTGGTTACTTTTGGCATATTTTTTGTGTTTATGTTTAAAAAATGTTTTTACTTTAAATGCAAAATACACTTGTTATGTTTCTCCCAAACTATTTGTGTTAATTTGTTATATAAACAAGTGATTTACATAAAGTTATTTACCATGCTTGACAATTTTGTAATAACCAGTTTTTCCGGACCTATGAAAATGATGAGAATTCAGATTTGGACCTTTGAATGTAAACTTTGAGAACCCCTGCCCTAGGGAGTAAACTGACATTAATTAAACAATTGTGAAAAGCGTTATATAAAAAATCTAATTGAATATAGATGACTGCCAAATTTATCTACTATAGCAAGAGTGGGAAAAAGCCAAGCAAATCGCAGTTTAAAGGTCAAAAGCAGAGAAGAATTAAAGCAACACCAAAGAGTTTTTTTTTACCTTAAAATAATGCTTCCAAAACAGTTTCAGTCGTTCATCCACTCTTAACAGGGTGAACAGCACTTTCACATTCGCTTTGCAGCCCTCTATCGGCCAAAACCGCACTAAAGAAGTTTCCAACTGTCGGGTAGCGGTCCTGTAGTCCGAGTGAATACTACAAAAACTTGCTTTACGGCAGACCTACAATCCAATCAGAGCCAGCTATGCCTCAGTATTTATGACAGTGTACCCATGACAATTACGCTTCTAACCTGTAGGGGGAGCAAAGAGCCAAAACTCTTTGGTGTTGCTTTAAGTACAATACAGAATATGGAAAGATTTTAAGTATGGTATTTAAGCAATGTTCCTAGTGATCACCACAATCTACCTAGTGATTAGAGTCAGATGAGGGAAAGTCTGACAGATGTTTAGCTAAATCAATATCTGCACCTGAGAGAATTTGAGACCTTATTTTGTTGGCTGTGATAGGAGGTTTCAATTTAAGGGCATTCACTGAGGTCAGCAGCGGTGTTGTAAATTGTAAATGAACTGCATTTATATAGTGCTTTCATAGACCAATGGCCATCCAAAACACTTTACATATTGCCTCACATTCACCCATTCAGACACAGGCAGCAGTGTCAGCCATGCAAGGGCCATCCAGCTCGTCGGGAGCAGCTGGGGTTAGGTGTCTTGCTCAAGGACACCTCAACACTTGTGGACCACATGGTGATGGACCACAAACCTTCCAATTTGTAAACAACCTACATGAACCACTGATCCACATGCCATCCATGTGATGTTGTAAAAATAGAGAAAGGTGATCAGGCTTGAGAACTATAAAGAGGGACGAGGCCATTTGTGGAGGCAAACTCAACCTAGAGTTGGCCCTCAGGAGTGATGGAGGAACACGAAGAACTGAAGAAGGCGGAACTGGAGGGAAAAGGTGGCGTCAGGGCTTGAGCCATTATTGGAGGCATCCTCACGCTAGAGCATGCACCTGGAGTTAGCAGATAGGAATCAGGAAAAAGAGTAAGAGAAGGAGGCAGAACTTTCACAGAAACAAGAAACACATTGTTGGACAAGAAGAGTTTGATTTGGGACTTGGCAGCACTTGGGAGTAGGGGTGTAACGATTAACCGTGCAAAAGCACGTTTTCTCTGAATGAATTTTAATGAATTACGGTGATATCCCGGCACATCCCAAAGCCAGGGGGCGCTCACGTGTAGTACGAACGCTATTCCAGGAAATGTATAAATTAATATTTATATCGCTGTTCTTCAAATTATTTCAGGTATTTTCATGATAATAAGGAATATTATGAATTATTTTGTTTAACAAGTGCTTTTTTAAATGCACTTTATAAACGACTCCGCCTCATAATGATTTTAGATTGATAAGGACTTCCTACTGACCAAATGCTGTAGTACACGCACAAGCTGTGCATGCAGCCTTGCGAATCGGATACACGATTAATCGTTACATCCCTACTTGGGAGGGGCCAGATTCTGTAAAACCTCTTTGTACATATTAATTGGATTACATGACCATGCTCCTCCCGAACTTAGTTAAATTAATAAAATGAATGTCAGATGGCTTTAAAACATATCAGTTTATATTTGCTGGGAAACAAACAACTGAAAGTAAGTATAAACTGTATGTGCACCCTTCGTCAAGTTATTTTAGTCACTGTGACTAATGCAAGTGTTGGAAAATGAAAATCATTTCCTGCAAGGTAGGTGACAGGAAATAGCAGCTCAGTGCAGATTGACCCCTGTGAGATCAACTATAAGTTTATACATAAATATATGTAGATACAATTTTAGCAAAAGTGTTACTTTAAACACATGTGGTTTCTGACTATGAGTCCAAGCCACAAATAAAAAAACTCACAGTTAACAGTAAGACTAAGAATGGAAAGAACAAACAGATATGTGCGTGCTCTTCTGTGGTAGAAAGTTTCCATTAAATCGAGGTGAAATACCACCAGGCTTAACTAAAAGAGTATGACATTTGATTACTTTTATGCAATCATGTATGAGTTTCATATCATGTGTTGTAAATAAATACATAAAGTACATGAAGTTTTGGTTAAGACACAGTGGGAACAAATTTAAATAAAATGTTGCTTTTGCTTGAAGCAACTGTTGTTTGTGACCTGTTCCTTGGTTTATTTACCATGTTTATTAGTTCATTCTGTGGCCTTGGTTACTGATTAAGTCCTTATTTGTTACCATTGTCTCTGATTAGTATAACATCATTAGTTTTCTTTAACATATAGCCAAAGGTGCCCCTTGTCTGTTTATTCCTTGTCAGTATTCACTGTAACTTTGTGTATGTTTTTTAAGTGTTCTCCTTGTTGATGACAAATTCTGTGTATTAATCTTCTGCATTAAGTGTTGTTTGAGGCTTTCTTATATGTACACAAACATCACAGCCTCATGGATAAAGATACATTTTTATAATTCACGTTTCACACACTGTATACTTGTCAAAATGCCTTAGTGACTACAAGGTTTGTATAAACTACATTCTCTAATGTTAATGTTTGTGTATGTTTGTAACAGGGCCGTAAGCACAATAGACATTGAGGGGAACATGCTTCCCAAAATAATCAGAACCTTTTATATTTCTAATATACATATATGCCCGAATCTTTTGTTCCCCCCTTCAATGTGATTATAAACTTCATTTCTAGTATAGTAATTTACATTTAAAACATGGTGGTTTCTACCACAGCGGCTTAAATGCAAGACAAATGCTTATAAATAGATGTAAGTTACATCTTTAGATGTGGTAGGTTTGCATTTTGTGTATTACATGAAAGACCCTAGTACGTAGGGGAGACCGGGGCTTGTTGTCTCACGGGTTGGTTGTCACACTGCTTATTTCAGACACACTACATGGTGCTGTGGTACAATTTTGATATCAATTTGTTAGCCTTTAATAGCTTACTCATTTGCATTTGAAATTTTGCTGAGCAGACACAAAACATTGAGGTTAGGAGACAATTTTTTATTTTTATGGGTCAGAGTAAATTTTCATGTTGGTGTTGTTTTTGTGTTGAGATCTTGTAGGATATTAGTCATTCAAAAACAAAACACTCATTAAAAAGCCCAAAGTATTAGCTTTATTTTGAGTCATCTTTTAGCGATCAAGTTAAAGCCATGTGGCAGCTAGCTTATCATGTTTGTCAAGAAGTCAGTTGGGGATGGTTGTCACATAGCTTGCGGGGTTGGTTGTCACATGTGAGTATTGGACATATAGACCTTTTAAGACTGTTCGTCTGTTTGTTTGTTTTTGTTTGCTGTTAAAATAAAATAAATAAAGCATTAAATAAAGAGGTTTTAACACTAAAAATTATTTCATTTTATTTCTCAACACAGTAGACAATAGGCTTTATGCCCAGCTGCACTACTTCCTGAACTTCAGCCAGCTTCTTGTTTCCTGTCTGCCATTATACAAACTGATTACACAACAACAATAATCAGACACACCTGGATTAATCAGTTTGTCCAATAATGGCAGACAGGAAACAATGAGCTGGCTGAAGTTCATAGTGCAGCTGGGCATAAAGCCTATTCAAGTAACTGATCACCCACTTTAATCCCATTGTTTAAACATAAGGGGCATTAATAACAACTATCAAAACGGTTGATTCATTTTAAAACTTATTTGCAGTGTCTAGCTTAAAAAAACAAAAAAATGACACATTATCTGTTTAGATCCCAATTTATCACTGAAATCCTATTGAACCTCTATAGGGACAACCAACCCCATACCCCATCACGGGGTTGGTTGTCACATTGTGTCAGGGTGTCTTTGATGGTTAATTACTTCATGTTACAATACATTCTAAAAGTAAAAAGTATACACATTTAAAAGCCAAGACTCCAAAGTTTCATTTCATGTAGGAATTACTTCTGAAAGATTTTTTGAAGCTGAACAATTCATGCATGAGTAAAAATTGTGACAACCAACCCCGGTCTCCCCTACAATTAGTAAAGAGTTATTTAATTTAATCTTAGTAATGTTATGCATTGCATGGGGAATTTCACCTTTACTTTGAAAAGTTTTTCCCCACAAAATGGACTTGACACTACACTTAAAACGAATGTGTTAAAATAATAAATTAGATGTTGTCCTTAACTTAACACATCTGAGATTGTGACATCTCTGTGTTATTTTTTGAAAAGAAAAAAAAAAACATCTTGTAAAACAACAAATCCCTGAATAATTTATTTAAACACGAAATAACACTTAATGTATTAAATAGGATAACACAAAACAATGTGTTAAACTTAAAAGATCCTTTCTTGGGGTGTATAGTCATATAAACTTTTGCATCAGTTTCTTGCTTATTTTGTGTGACATACAGTATGTGACACATATATAGCATTCACTTCACAGGTTTGTGACCTGCTTATTTAATTACTATAATCAATTTTTTTTATTTATGATCAGGACTACTGAGCTTTCTCAGTTAGATACAGAACGCATTCTATTCATATTTAATAAGAAATGTCTTTTGTATTTGCCTTTGTGCATGCATTTTACATGCAGTGTGGTTTCATCATTTTCCAACCACAGGACTGACCTCTTGTTGTTGTTTTATGGCCCTATCTGAATCAAAACCACAAAAACACCCTTGTTAACAATAACAGGAAAATAAATCACTCTGATCATAGAAACAGAACGTTACTGCTGAGTAACTAAATGCACATTACATTTAAAATATTAATATACATTTAAAAGATGTCAGTATATGATTTAGTGAATTTTCATATTTTTAATATATATAGAAAAATAGTTTGATTATAACCAGTAGTTGAAATACAGTACAATAAAATACAATGGTAAAGTCACCTTTAATTAAAGAGCAACTTATAAAATACAGTTTCAAAACAGCTTTGCAGTAATACATTGAGAAAATAAACACTGCAAAAACTTCAAGGCATATCAGTAGGCTACTGAATACACTTGATACAATAAATTATGTCTGTTTAATCAATATCAAGTTAGTGAACGTTTTAAGTATTAAGTACATGCACACAAAGCATGACTGATAGGGCCTACAGTACACAAACATCCTTAAACTTTGTGTTAATATAATTATTTAATATCTAATCTTAAGCATTTCAATAGGACCCTGAGGCAGATATTGTATACGTGAAACGTTTACTGGTAAACATTAGCAGAATTCCTCAGTTGTGAACTGTCCATGTAAAACACTGGAGTAAAGATAGGGGTTTGAGATGGTTAACATAAAACGTAAAAATGTGTTTATATTGTGCTTACCAGTGTGCAATTAGCTTTGGCTTATACTGACACCTGGTGGTAAGCTAAACCACTAATATCCCGTGTATTATTTATTTTAGAAGTTAGGCTACAGTGTTTCACAATTACTAAGCTACATTTCTTGAAACTGTTGTCCACTTTCTCCAAACCTTAAACACAAAAACAAATCTTCAAAGTACTACATTCACAGAACCTGAGTTAGAGTTACTAACAAAATTAAACAAATAATCGCCTTAAAATCATTAAACTCTACAGAGCATTTATTACACTACATTAAAAAATTCTTGTAATAACACATTGTTTCACTGAATATAATGTGATGTATACTTTAAGTACTCCGAGTTATAGTAAAGTTTGAATATGTGTATCCTGTAAAAATTCAGCGTTTCAACTAAATTCGACATATCAAAGAAAACTCTAAATGAGAACATGTTACAGTACTCAAAAATGTGCAACTGCAAAAACAAAATCAATGAGAAATTAATTCTGTCTCAACATACTATCTGCATGCTGGTCTGACCACAAGCCCTCTTAATATTTTTGGTATAAGCTCAATCATTCCAAAAATATTAGGGTTAGAACTATCATATTTTAACCCAAGCAACGCACACATCTCTGCTGTTTCTAGAACCTACAGTTCTCGTACACATGGGCGTAGATTTAGGGTGGGACGCTAGGGACATGTCCTTACCAATATTCAGGGAAGACTGAATTGTCCCTAGCAATAATTTCGACCAAAATTAATCTGTTAAAGTGGTATATAACCACTGATGTCCGTCTTATTCTTGTGTTTTCTATTTTTTACTTACTATATTTTTTTCAGGAATCATTTAAATGAGATTAAAAATCTTTTGCAATCCCGTTCTGTAAAAATAGCGCTCTATGTGGTACACAAACGGTTAACAGCTTTCGTTCTCTGCAATGCCCGCCTCCGTAACTCACATCGCTAATATGATTGGCTTTGCATTTCTTTAGTCTCGCCTCTCTAACTCACAATGCTAATATGATTTGATTACCATTTCTTGAGTCCCGCCTCTCTAACTCACATTGCTAATATGATTGGATTAGCATTTCTTGAGTCCCGCGGATCCCGCCTCTCTAACTCTTGTCTTATGACTCTCTACTTGTGACAGGATGGTTTCACTTTGTATAACGCGCCAAAGTTCACTCAACAAGACGCGCGTGATTATTCTGGATTAAATATTAATTTCATATCTGACAATACAGAACAGTATAACATATACATATGCTGATTTTCTCAGCAACAATGCAATCCTATAGACTTGACAAGAGGTTTTTCTGAGAATTTTTCTCTAATGTTTGAGACCAGACTGGGTGAGGATAGTTTCTCTTACCTCCCTTAAACTCATCATCTCTCCTTTCTTCTTCCCTTTACACAAAACATTTCTGATGTCCACAGAAGTCAATAGTGATTGAGTCAAAATAAGATTATAATTTAGAAACTTACTTTAGTTTCGTCATGTTTTCATAAGCTAACTCAATTGCTCAATGGACTTTTGAATGCGGTTGTTCGTGGATAAAGGCAAAGACACGCGGACATAGGATTTGTGCATGTATGCGTCAGTGCGCCTGCTACGTCGCTTTTACAAGCGTAAATTGGGTAACTGCATTGCATCCGTTTTTGCCGCTATTATCTTTGTGAAGGAATACACTAGTTAACTGCTAAAATTTTAACTTGAGATTTACACCGGGGCACAAAATATTCAGACTGGGGCATGTGCCGCCTTCCTTGTGTTTTGGTGGATGCGCTCCAGTCCGTTCATTTCCATGGTTTCTCGCGCTGGTTTCACTGCAAACTGCACGCAGCCAATGGGTGTATGAAACCTCATCACGTAGCATAGTGTTCATGGGAAATGTAGGAAGAACTGCCAGAGGGATAAATGTCTGAGAACAGAGCATTATGTATCATGCATGCATTGTCACATGCATCACTGGCCAAACTGGCTAGTAAGTTTTTAATAATACCCGCCAAAATGAATTGTAACCCGCATTCGGCGGGTTGGCGTGTGTTAATTTAGAACCCTGCACTAGACATTAAGAAAGAATTTTCATTTCAAATACTTATATCACTGACAACAGTGGTCCGGCCAGGATATTGTCACTTAAAAAGTGGATTTGCAGCCCTCAATTGATGTTTATGTTGACATGTTGTGTATTGGCCACCAGTTGTGGGATTGCAGTACCAGTTTTAGCCACAAGGTTTGTGATTGCAGTACCAGTTTTGACCACAATCCTACATACTGTTCCTTTAAATGAATGACAAGACAAACATGTTTATGACCACATTTATTTTAAGCTTATTTTAATATTCCTCTGGACAGCATTCAGTCATCTTTAACCAGCATTAACATGTTATGTACAATAAAGAATATTACTCCGTGTAAAATAAGTTCCCTTTGAATCAACTCATCTCCAATTTTAGTTTTGTCTTTTGATTGTAATTTGTGTCTATTCTACCTTTAAAACTCTGTCTACAAAGATGTGAACCTGTCCCCTTTCTGTATTAATAAACTCACTGTAGGCCTATGTGACAAAAAGGCCAATAACCAATTAAGTAATATTTTCCCACATCTTTATCTTCTTTACTACACTTTTCTGTGCAGATTTATAGATGTAGGACTTTCGGTTAATGTGGGCTCTTGCTAATAGACTATTGTTGCAGTCAGAATTCAATCATATGAGAATAATGCAACTGAAGTAAACTTATTTTGACACTTGCAGGTCAAAATAAAAAAATCTGGTATAGGATTCTCTAAAGCACTGTCATCTGAGAAGATTTCTTTACTGGCTTATGTCAAGATATGTCAGTGCAAGTTGTTTCAGATTTGGACACCTCTTTCTTTTTTAGTCTAGAACTAGTCTAATCCATGTCTGGTAAACCATACTTAAGGAGCATCAACGTTTGATTGCAATCATTGATCTCATTCTTGGACATGATCTTACGCAGTCAATATTAAATACTGTATATCGAGATTAAATTTTCACAGAATATTTAACATCATGTAGGGCAGGGGTCACCAATCCTGCTCCTTAATCAGCTGCTTCAGGTGTGTTTGATTAAAGTTGGAGTTAAACTCTGCAGAGAGACCGGCCCTCCAGGAGAAGGATTAGTGACCCCTGATGTAGGGTGATTTCACAAAACAAACTTTAGCTGGGTTCAGCGTCATAAAAAGTTCACAAAAAAAAACTTCATTCTATAGCTCTCGCACTGCAGATGTTAAAAAACTTAGGCGTGTTCTTTGACCATTGTAATAACAAGCGGCCAATCACAGCGTTGCTGATCAATGTTTCTACCATTGATATGTATTGCCTTTTCATGCTGTGCACGAACGTGCAATGATCTCAGATAATTAAATCCTGCCATACTAATCATCAACAGCAGGGGTATTCCAAAAACCGAATTAGCAAGATCATAATTAACGAGTTTGATCTCATATGTGTCATTTAATCTCAGATGTACTAAGCGACGTACGAAGAATGGGCAAGTAAATAAGCTTCAGCTGGTTCAGAACACAACAGCTATTGCTTACTAGTGTTACGAATGACACAAGTCAGAAATCCCAGAGCAGAGGGTATTTTAATGATGTACAATATCAGTGGGTATGTGTAGAAAATAAACAAACAACAATGTCTTCATGTATAAGTGTGTGTGTGTATGTGTAAATGCAAAAGTCACAAAGTGGGAAACACTGAAGGACATCCACTTGAAATACTCTTGATGAAATCCTCGCAGGGCACAGAGAAGGAATCCTGGTGGGAGAGAGAGAGAGAGGCGGTCAGATCTTCAGCAGAGTCCGTGCTGGACAGCGCACTGCAGCGGTCCGAGGAAAGCGCAGAATTACGCGCCCGAAAGCGCACTGCGGCTGGAAAGCGCAAGGTGTATAGCAGCGCTCGGAGAAACCACAGACTAAGAGTCCTTAGCTGGATGATAGTAGATATTCCAATCGGGAAAAACTGATGGCAGGACTGGGAAATCGAAGAGGCAAGGCAGCAGAGAGCTCGGTGAGTAATACAATACGGGAAACAGATAACAAACTCGACAAGACTGGAACTAGACTAGCTAGCGGGCAGGCACATACAAAGACGAACTTGCAAAGAACAAAGGAAACGAGGGGAATTTAAATCAAACCGGATTGGACAATAATGAGAATCAGGTGCGGGTCGCAGGTGAGAGAAGTCAGAGGTAATGAGAACACCAGGTGGAAGACGCGCACGTGTGGAGCTGTCAAAACAAAAACACAACACATAGTGAAACAAAGACAAAGCAGCCAATAAGACCGAAATCATAACAGGACTCCCCCCCCACGACCGCCACCGGGCGGTCCATGAGGAGGCTCACCCCGTCGCCGGCGGAGATCCTCTATCAGCCCAGGGTCCAGAATGTCCCGGGCCGGTACCCAACACCTCTCCTCCGGACCATATCCTTCCCAGTCTACGAGATATTGAAATCCCCTACCCCGGCGACGCACATCCAGTAAAGACTTAACTGAATATACAGGGGCACCATCTATAAGCTGAGGGGTGGGAGGGGTGGGGGCAGAGGGAACAGGATTAAGGTGGGAAAAATACACAGGCTTCAGTTTAGACACATGAAAAACTGGGTGAACCCGACCGAGTGCTGGGGGCAATCTGAGCCTGACCGTCACGGGATTAATGACCTTAACAATGCTGTATGGCCCAAGGAATCGTGGAGCCAGCTTGCGAGAAGGCTCACGAAGAGGTAAATCTTTGGACGAAAGCCATACTTTCTGCCCACAGATAAAGCGGGGCGCGGTTCTACGGTGACGATCGGCCGCGGCTTTGGTTCGTCTGGAAACCTGACGCAACGTAAATCTAGCCTTTCTCCAGGTGCGTTTGCAACGACGGACAAAGGCTAGTGCAGACGGAACCACCGCATCAGGTTCTTGTGACGGGAATAAAGGGGGCTGAAACCCCATGGACGCTTCAAATGGGGACATGTTAAGGGAAGAAACAGGGAGAGAATTGTGGGCGTATTCAACCCAAGGTAACTGTTGGCACCAGGAGCTCGGATATTGCGATGTCAGACAGCGGAGAGCTCTACCTAAATCTTGGTTAGCCCGTTCACATTGCCCGTTGGTCTGAGGATGATACCCTGAAGACAAGCTAGCTGTGGAGCCTATTTGTCTACAAAATTCCTGCCAGAAACGCGAAATAAACTGAGGACCCCTATCTGAAACAACGTCTGTGGGCAGACCATGTAAGCGAAAGACGTGTTCGATCATTACCTGGGCAGTTTCCTTGGCAGTGGGCAATTTGGGCAAAGGGACAAAATGAACCGCCTTGGAGAAGCGATCCACAATGGTCAAAACAACAGTGTTTCCCTTAGAACTAGGCAAATTGGTTACAAAATCGATGGCGATATGTGACCAAGGACGAGAGGGGATGGGTAATGGTTTAAGCAGACCAATAGGGGCTTGATGAGAGGCCTTATTGCGGGCACAAACCTGACAGGCTAACACAAACTGTCTGACATCAGGACCCATAGAGGGCCACCAGAAACGCTGACGTACGGTAGCCAACGTTCTCCGAACCCCCGGATGGCAAACAAACTTGGACTCGTGACCCCACCGGATGACCTCGGAGCGAAGCGCATTCGGCACCCACAATCGACCCGCTGGGCACCCCTCTGGCACTTCCCCCTCCCGGCCGGCCCGTCTCACCCGTTGTTCTAGTCCCCAGCGCAGGGCACCCACCACCCGCCCCTCAGGGAGGATGGTTTCGTCCCTATCAGAACCGGGACTTTCGAACAAACGAGAGAGAGCGTCGGGTTTGGTATTCTTTGAACCGGGCCGGTACGAGAGGGTGAAGTTAAATCTGTCAAAGAATAGTGCCCAACGAGCCTGACGAGGAGATAACCTCCTGGCTGAACGGATGTATTCGAGATTCTTATGATCCGTCCAGACCAGGAAGGGCTCCGAGGTCCCCTCCAACCAGTGACGCCACTCACCCAAAGCCAGTCTGACCGCCAGCAGCTCCCGATTACCTATGTCATAATTTCGCTCTGCTGGGTTTAACCGATGGGAGAAAAAGGCACAGGGATGCACCTTGCCATCCTTAGCAGACCGCTGAGACAAAACGGCGCCTACCCCGACATCCGAAGCATCCACCTCCACAATAAATTGAGCAGCCGGATCTGGAATAGAGAGAACAGGAGCAGAGATAAACCGGGACTTTAAATTATCAAAGGCCTCCTGAGCACTAGAATTCCAGACAAACCTCTCCTTAGTGGAAGTGAGAGCAGTAAGAGGCTGAGCAACCTGACCATAATTTCTGATAAATCGCCGGTAAAAATTGGCGAAGCCCAGAAATCTTAATAAATCCTTACGGGACTCGGGGACTGGCCATTCGGCAACCGCTTTGATCTTGGCTGGGTCGGGACGGATCTCACCTGGGGCAACAACAAAACCCAAGAACGAAACTGACTTACGATGGAATTCGCACTTCTCCGCCTTAACAAACAACTTATTCTCTAACAACCGGCGTAAGACTCGGCGGACATGCTGAGTGTGTTCCTGCATAGAGGGGGAAAAGATGAGAATATCATCTATGTACACAAAGACAAACTTGTTAATCATGTCTCTCAGCACATCATTCACCAGAGTTTGGAAGACTGAGGGAGCGTTTCAAAGCCCGAAAGGCAGAACGCAGTACTCAAAGTGTCCAGTAGGGGTATTAAATGCTGTCTTCCACTCATCTCCCTCTCTTATACGCACCAGATGATAGGCATTGCGTAGATCTAGTTTAGTAAAGACCTGCGCTCCCTGCAAAAGCTCAAACGCAGTAGACATTAAAGGAAGGGGGTACCTATTCTTAACAGTAATGTCATTTAATCCCCTATAATCAATACAAGGACGCAGGGAGCCGTCCTTCTTTTCAACAAAGAAAAACCCCGCCCCTGCGGGCGAGGTGGAGGGACGGATGAGACCGGCACGCAGAGCATCATTAATATACTGGTCCATAGCCTCTCTCTCAGGACTCGACAAAGAATAAAGTCTACCTTTAGGCGGAGAAGTGCCGGGGAGGAGATCAATAGCGCAATCATATGGCCGGTGAGGAGGAAGGGAGGTGGCCCGGGCTTTACTAAACACCTGAGCGATATCCGCATACTCCGCCGGGACCCCGGTCAAATCGACTGCCGGAACCTGAGGAAGAGAAAGAACAGAACCAGAAACAGCAGAACCAAGACATGACACATGACAAGACTGAGACCAAGACAAGATAACACTATGCTGCCAATCAACGTGAGGGTTGTGTTGCACTAACCATCCATGCCCTAAAACAATAGGAGATAGAGATGCATGAAGGATATGCAACACAATCTCCTCACGATGATTACCAGACACAGAGAGACTCACAGGAGAAGTGCAATGTGTAATCCGCGCCATCTGCTGCCCCTTAAGGGACCAGACATCCAAAGGGGATTGGAGAGGGACAACCGGGATACCCCAGGCGCGAACCAGCGCTTCATCAATGAAGTTGCCCTCCGCGCCAGAATCGAGAAGGGCAGTGGACGGGTGATCACGCCCAGCGAAGGACACAATGACGGGGAGTTGGGTACTGGAAACAGGGGAGAGTTTTGAAGAAGTGCCCACCAGGACTCCCGTACTCACTGATGGGCAGCGGCTTTTAACGGGCAGACCCTTGCAAAGTGCCCGGGCTTCCCGCAATACAAGCACAGGGCCTTCTGTATACGCCTCTCTCTCTCTCTCTGTGACAGGCGCAAACGCCCCAGCTGCATGGGTTCAGGCTCGACTGCTGGCAGAGGTGAAGGGGAAGTGATGGTTTCCTCCGTAAACACTCGCTGACGAATGGAGCGTCGCTGATCACGAAGCAATCTCCTGGCCTCGATCCGGAGAGCGAGATCTATGATGGCATCAAGTGAAGGAGGAAGGTCTTGAAGAGCGATCTCGTCCTGAAGATCATCGGATAACCCCTCAACAAACTGGGCTCGGAGGGCCGCCTCATTCCAGTGACAGGCAGCCGCTAAGGTCTTGAACTCTATGGCATACTCTGTAACAGTGAGTCTGCCCTGAACGAAATGTGCCAAACGAGCTGCTGCGGCGTCCCCACGCACCGACCGGTCGAAAAGTTTCTCCATCTCCTCCCTAAACTCGTTAAAAGACCGACAGCAAGGATCATTGGCATCCCACACGGCCGTAGCCCACTCGCGCGCTTTGCCAACCAGAAGGGTAATCACATACGCAACCCGGGTGCGTTCCGAGGCATAGCGGCGGGGCTGGAGGGCAAAAACTAGAGAGCATTGTGAAAGGAAAGCCCGGCAGGAGGCGGGATCGCCATTATATGGAGGTGGAGGGGTAACGTGAGGTTCCGTCTGCAACGGCTGACTGGGCTGGGTGGCATCATGACTGACCTGATCAAGCCGAGCGGAAAGGTCATTCAAACGGGCAGACAAACCCTCAACCTCTTGAGAAGTGGTGGTGAGGCGAGTCGAGTGTTGTCCTAGCCATGAACCCTGCTGGGCGAGCGCCGCCCGGAGGGCATCAACCTCCGCGGGATCCATTGTGGCAAGTTCGTCCTGTTACGAATGACACAAGTCAGAAATCCCAGAGCAGAGGGTATTTTAATGATGTACAATATCAGTGGGTATGTGTAGAAAATAAACAAACAACAATGTCTTCATGTATAAGTGTGTGTGTGTATGTGTAAATGCAAAAGTCACAAAGTGGGAAACACTGAAGGACATCCACTTGAAATACTCTTGATGAAATCCTCGCAGGGCACAGAGAAGGAATCCTGGTGGGAGAGAGAGAGAGAGGCGGTCAGATCTTCAGCAGAGTCCGTGCTGGACAGCGCACTGCAGCGGTCCGAGGAAAGCGCAGAATTACGCGCCCGAAAGCGCACTGCGGCTGGAAAGCGCAAGGTGTATAGCAGCGCTCGGAGAAACCACAGACTAAGAGTCCTTAGCTGGATGATAGTAGATATTCCAATCGGGAACAACTGATGGCAGGACAGGGAAATCTAAGAGGCAAGGCAGCAGAGAGCTCGGTGAGTAATACAATACGGGAAACAGATAACAAACTCGACAAGACTGGAACTAGACTAGCTAGCGGGCAGGCACATACAAAGACGAACTTGCAAAGAACAAAGGAAACGAGGGGAATTTAAATCAAACCGGATTGGACAATAATGAGAATCAGGTGCGGGTCGCAGGTGAGAGAAGTCAGAGGTAATGAGAACACCAGGTGGAAGACGCGCACGTGTGGAGCTGTCAAAACAAAAACACAACACATAGTGAAACAAAGACAAAGCAGCCAATTAGACCGAAATCATAACAACTAGGGCCTAGTCCACACGGACACGGCTATATTTATAACTGGAGTTTTCCCTAAAAAAAATCCCGTCCACACATGCTCGGTTTAAATTAAATATCCATCCACACAATAAAGCAAAAGCACCCTATCAAGCGCTGTCAAGAGCATGCCACACCAGCAGGCGGCGATATAACCCAAATTGTGTTCCGCAATATAGTGAGATAACTGAGCATCTATCTGTGTATATATATATATATATATGTTAGAAGCCCTGTTAGCACAGTTAGCAAGATACGTCCGCCATTGCACAGAAGCATCAACAAAGCAGTCAGCGGCGCACAATCTTGACGTCAAACACAGTGGATAACGACGCACACTCTGACGTCGCAAGGCAAAAACCCCTGGTTTTACTCTCTACACGACACCACTGTAACCGGGGTTTCTTAAAAAGCTCACCCTGGCCGGGGTTTTCAAATATGCTCCGTTTCAGTGCCCTGATACTGCGGTTTCGTGTGGAAGAACGGCCGGACCGCGTGAAAAAACTTGCGGTTATGAAAATACCCGTGTCCGTGTGGACTAGGCCTAGATCAATTATGATTGTAGTGAACATACAACAAAGCATTCCAGACCCCTCCCCAATTGCTACATTTTGACTGATGGGTTAACATAACCAAGTGTCCAGTCAATCAGATAAGGCTGCTCGGACAACTCTTTTATGGCTGACCTCCGTGCCAAAGCGGAGAAGAAGAGGACAAGAAGAATGGTGGCCTACACCATTTCTGCTTATCATCCTTTCAAACCCCCCCACACCATCATCTTAAGAAAAGCAATTTTCAAAGCATTTTTTTTTTGCTTACTAAAGAACAAATCTTTACATTCTTTTACCAATAAAATTGACTTAAAACCATCCTCCATTGACATACTAGTTTAAAGACACTAGCATTCTGAATGACTTCTTTATGTTATGAAACTGTTCAAATAAGCACAGTTATTAACATATGAATGCATGTATGCTATAGTAACATTTTGCTGTCATGTTTATACTTTTTACATTCAGGATAATGCCAATAGTATTTTGGAAATGGTTTGGTAAGTGAAAAATGCAAAAGTTAAACTCTGTATTTTATGCTATGCAAATGCACTTTGTACAGTTAATACAGTTAGTACAGTTGTTACAGTTAGTACAAGTTTTCCAGTGCATGCGTCGCCATGATGAATCTCAAGTCACGCCTCCCTCGTTCTGTAGAGTCTCGCGCTACCTGAGCCCATCTCTCTGATCTGTCTCTCTGATCCTATGCAAATGAATTACTCACAGTGAAGAAAAGTGGGCCACATTCTGTCATGATTCTGCCCTCTTGTCCTTGTTTTACTCTAGTCTTGAGGCAGGATCATGACAGGCCCATGTTCTGTGTGCCTCCACGTGGCCTTTTGGTGGGGCTGCGTGCCTGCATCTCGTCACTTTTACCCCGCTCCCTTCTTGTCAATGACCACCGGCTAAACCAGTTTAATTCGCTTACCCACCTCCTATCCCTACCGTTTCTATATATATATATATAAATATATATTAATTCCTCCCAAGGGTTTTTGTCCTTCTAGGACTTTTTCCCATTGGGTTTTTTTCCTAGAGGGTTTTTAGTCCCAGGGAGAGTCAGCCAACTTTGGCTTAACTTAGCACTTTACTGTATACGTTACATTATTAATATGCTCGCTTGTACGGTTTAACCGCTTTCTCTACTTCTTAAATTATCTATTGATTTTCTGTGTTCTCCTCTACATCTTCTCATGTAAAGCTGCTTTGCAACAATTGTTTTACCCCTTTGTGGGTTTTGTTTTCTCTGTTTATTAATAAACCTGTTTTTGGTGTCTCACAAAGTCTACATTTGGGTTCATTTTTGATCAAACCTGACAGAACGAACATAGCACCATAGAACCTAGCAGACAGTAGTGATGCAAAGTCCGATTCATTTCCACAAACCGGCTCTTTTCGGACAGTTCGGCTCATTGAACCGGTTCAAAAAGCTGATTCACCGGTTCCTGATGTCATCAAGAAATGACATCACTATGCATTTACTGTATCAATGAAACATTCAAATAAAGTAGTTTGTATCAACACATTAAAACATTTTTAAAAAAGTTGTTTTTGTGAAGGCATAGCTGATTTATTGGCTTTCATTCACAAGAAGTTAGTAATGTTTGTGGTCACAGTTTCAATCGCGGATGATGAATAATAAATGCCAGATACAACTGACCAGTTTTGACAAGCAACTTGAATAAGATTCCAAAAAGACACTGATGCACAATTGCGGATATGTACGTATAAATAATAAATAGACATGTGTTAAACTCATTGGTCTTCCTTAAACAACTACAATATGATTTGCATGCACAATAAATCGTACCAAAACTAAAGCTTTTTAATAAAACAAGCATATCAAGAAACTAATAAAAAAAGAAACTCATCCGTCAGCAACTCATTCGTCAGAATCATCGGCAATCCTCGTCTCGGCAATCATTGACAAACTTTGTTTGGTTCTTTTTGAGTCCGACGTGCTATTTCGGCTGTGCGTCATGCGTCATCAACCTGGAACCTATGCCCAAAACTAAAGTTTGATTCAGTTCGATTTGTGAACCGGATCGACCGGTTACTTCCTGAGAACCGGCTCAAAAGAACGATTCGTTCAAGAACCTAACATCACTAGCAGACAGTCATGCAGTGTGCATCAGACCCAGAGTGGTGGAAATCCATCACCACCCAAACGCTCTCCGGCAGTGGGCCCTTTCCACCTCAAAAGGAGCTCTCTCTCAGAAGCTATGCCCTACCAGTAGAGAGCTGTAGGGGGTCTATCCCGGAGGTTTTTGGCAGTGCATATCTGGTGGCTGGCCTGAACGACCCTCCTTCTATTCCAGAGCGAGGGAGTTTAATTTGTCTGCTCTACTGGGAGTTGGTGGGCCACCTCGCTCAGAGACAGCAGCAACACGACCAGAGTGGTATGCCACCTCCTAGGCTCACGTCCAGCCCACTGCCCTCAAATCTGGAGGGTTGCATCATCGGAGTTATGACGCAGGAGGATCACAACTTTGTTTCCTGAGAGCTATGTCCAGCCTGTAAACGCGAGAGGAGGATATCTGACACACACACACACGCACACACACACACATGAGGTGAAACCTCTAGTGTTCTGTGTATATTGCATACCACCCAGTTGTTGCCCGTGTAAAATTCACTAAATTAATTGGTGCCCATGTCAAAATCACTACATGATCTAAAAATATAAACTTTTTTACTGCCTGTCTATTAAGTTTCACCTACATTTTAAAATCCTGCTAATAATGTTTAAAGCTTTAAATGGTCTAGCTCATGAGTATCTTCGCAAACTACTATGAAATGACAGTCTGTTGCTTAAATGCGTACATTACAAAATTTTGGCTTTATAAGTATTTCTAAAATATCAAAATCATCTAATAGTGGCAGATCATTTTCCTACTTGGCCCCTACACTTCTAATGATGGTGTATGATGCAATGATTCATTTAAATTTAAAATGAATTAAATTAAAATAAATCTGTTACTCTCCATACTGGACTTAAATTTAAATGCACTCTCCCAGCCAATATGAGATATCGTATGCGCATTCACATCCATTTTGCTGTCATTTAATGCTGGATGGTAAGTTTGCATCTCCTGGTCGGAAACTGGGGGCTTTGAGCAAAAATTACACCAAGATAAATAAAAATTACCCTTAAATTCAAATAAAAGAGCAAAAATTACTCTAAACAAATACATTAAATCTGTTATGTCTCTGTCATGATTAAAATTATGTGAAAATAATAAAGTGTTGATTACATCATTACATTTTGCTTATTATTTGTAAGTTAAAGAAATACAATCCGCCTGTTACCTTTATGAAAAAAATATATTTCCTTTTTACAAAAATAGCCTGCATTTTTTTAAAGTTAAAACATTATGTTTTATTCAGTCTTTTGGGCAGGGAAACGTAAAGATTAACTAAAAGGAGTTTGTGTTTCTTAAGCCTCTTGATTTAGCATCCTTGAGAAGTTTTGACCAGCACTGATATTTGTGCTTTTTCAGTAACATAATAATGGCAAAAGTCTCATAACACTGTGTTCAGAACAAACTGGGCTACAATATTATTGGAGCAACATGTATGTACATGTTTGTATTTTTAAAGAGAAAAATGTTTATGGGTAGTTTTTCATCATTTAAAAGTTGACATTCCAGGCATTATGTAGACATTTATCTTTTTGTATGACAAGGATTTGTTAAGTTAATTTTGTGACATGCTTTTGAAAGGGACACTGAGGGACAGAGAACAGAACGCGCATCATGTTTATTTTCTTAATTTTGCGAAAAGCACAACACTCTGTTTTAATTGAGAGTGGACACAAAAAATAGACACTTTAACGTTTTAAATAATGTATAAATCATGTCTGTATGTCCAAAATCAGCAGAGTAATCTAAGTCTCTTTGTGCAGTGATTGAAAAATAAAGAGTTTGCGGCGCACATGCCGCAGTCAACCCCTTGAGAGTTAAAGGAACAGTATGTAAGAAATGTATATCAGTTAATCATAAAATGGCCCTGGTATGTCACTAGACATTAAGAAATCATTTTCATTTCAAATACTTATAACACTGACAACAGTGGCCAGGACAATGTCATTTAAAAAGTGGAGTTGCAGCCCTCAACTGATGTTTATGTTGTCATTTTGTGTATTGGCCACTCGCTGTGTGATTGCAGTACCAGTTTTAGCCACAAGTTTTGTGATTGCAATACCAGTTTTGGCCACAATCCTACACACTGTTCCTTTAAGCTGGGTGGACACTCTTTTACCAAGAGACTTTTGACTCATGATGATTATGATGATGATTATAATACATGATGTTACACAGTATTGTGGTACTGTACTTTCTTTATGTCTTGTAAAGGGGTCAGGTTCAAATAAGTCATCAGGTATAAAGAGGCCATGGTATGTGCCCACACGCATGCACACTGTACCATGCAATTTTAGAATCAGAATGGGTTTTGTGACCTATTTTTTGCATAAGGTTATTTGTTGCGACATATCAACTTTAAAGGAAAAACCAGGTAGACTTGCTGCCATGTATTGTTAAACTGTCGCTTCTAATTTTCCCAGAAACTTTATTAACTGGCTTCTCTGCTAATATTAAAACTATTATAAAAAAGATACTTAAGGCAATATAAAGTTTATATAAATGTGTTCCCATTGATCATATAGACTAGGTGATTCCCCAAAATTCAATATGTCTTTTTTGTTTTGTTTTGTAACAAAACTTTAAGAACACTACCACTGTGTTTGCACAAAAATAAAGAAATTCAGATATAACTGTAAGATCAAGCACAAATGCAACTATTTAATTATATATCTTAGTTTGTTGATAATAATGATTAATATCTATTCAAAATTATGATTATTATAAAGAGACAAAGTAAATGTGTTTATATGTCATTTAAGACAGTTTTTTTGTGCTCTATCCCCCCCACCCTTTATGCCTATTCACTGGCAATTTTGCAGATATTTTTTGTGTATTGAGTAGTTCTAAAACAACAATGAAATCATAATTGTATTACATTAGGCTACACTATAACCCAAATCATTTTCTTAAAACATTTACTTAGTGAAAACTACTTTTACAGATGAGTAGCTTCCCTGTAGTTAAACTACTTTTACTGATAAGTAGCTTGTAGCTTATCTAACTACAGTTTCAAAGTAGCTTCCCCAACATCGCAGAGGTGTTCATTAGACAAAATCAGTTGATTTGCTCTGCCATCTGTCAACACATCAGCTCCCCCAGTCACCACAGACAGTTTCCTTCTGGTGTGCTAAGTGTCTCCTTCTTCAAAATGCACCAATGCAGAGAAAACATGTATCCTATAACTGCAATCGTTCTTCTTGCTATTGGTGGTAAATATTTTTTGTGGTCTACTAGTGTATTATTCTTAATGTATTATTAAATCTTAAAAAACTTTATTAGTAATACATGAGCTTTAATTTTAGCTTTTTTTATTTGGACATTTTTACAGGTTGCATCACAGCCCATATCGTAGACCAAAGAAAACCTGTGCAACAAGCCAAAATTGGAGAGAATGTAACAATGGAGTGCTACTTTTCTAATAAAGATTTTAACCTCATTGTGTGGTATAAGCAGGTAGTGGGAAAGCCACAGCCTATAGTTATGTCTTACAATTATGGCAAAAATGTTCTGTTTCTTAAAGGCTTTGAGGATGGACACTTCAGTGTCACAGCTGGAATTGAAACTTACAATCTAAACATTTTCAAAGTAAAACTAGAAGATGTAGCTACTTATTACTGTGGAGTGATAAAGACAAATGCATTGGCTTTTGGCTTTGGAACATTTTTGATGATAACCGGTAAGTAGCGTTTATTACAGTTTTATTATTGTAATACTTTGCATATTATATGTTTCAAACATCACATTCAGTCAGACAATTGTCTAATTTCAGAACTGACCATTATGTTTTGGGTTTCATTTTTTTTTTTAAGGAAAACAATTAGATACAAGACGAATTCTACAGCAACCTCATTTAACATTTCTTTATCTTGGCGATAACATCACTTTGAAGTGTACAGTAAAATTCATGGAGGAGAAAACATGTTCACAAAACAATGTCTACTGGCTCAAACAAAGTATAGCAGAAGTTCAATCCAAAAGCAAAAAGTCAAAAAGTTATATAGATAGAGCTTATTTTATAATGACTGCTGAGCTTGGTGCTGTTACAAAGACATGTATCTACAATTATACAATAACAAACCTCACAATCTCCAATGTTGGGACGTATTACTGTGCTGTGGATGTAGATGGAGAAATTATAATCGGAAATGGAACTAAGATCAGTATCACTGACATGGGTAAAATGTTTGGTACTTTCTAGTGCAATAAAATAATTGTTACATTAACACATCTCAACTTACAAAATGTAAGTTGTTTTGACATTTTGCCAGGGTATAACCATCTTAAATATGTGCTTTGCAGATCAGAAGGGTACAAATCTAGTATCCTTCATCTTGCTGTCTTCAAACATTGTTTCTCTGATTATTACCCTAGTTATAATCAAAAGCAAATATTTTTTGCAGGTAAGCTTCTTCTGAATTAATAATGCAAGTTGTATGTTGTCTGGTCCAAGTTTATTCTTCTATTACCTTAAAGGCTTAATTATTGTGCATCTTGCTCTGTTCAAATAAAAATGATATACAGTAGTTTTGGGCATTAAAGTCAGAAGTGAATCACAAGTGAAAGATGTTAATCACATCTTAATGTAAAGATTAGTAATAATGACATGGTTAATATAACATCTAATTAAGTACATTTTATGTAAGTAAACAGTATATAACCTTTTCTTTAGCTATGACTGAATGGTAGAGGAGATATTTATTGAAAATTACATAAATCAAGCAGCTACAGCATTGTCAGAAATAAAGGTCAGTTCCAAGCTGGCACTGGGGGACTACCATTTTAAAAGATCCTAAATATGTACCATTTAGAAACATACAGTATATACATTTTGTACCAATATGTACCTTTGAGATACTAATGTGAGATCCTTAGGAGCCAGCGTTTTGGTCACATACTGTAGCAGTGCAAACAATTAAACCAATTTGTATATGTTTAAAATGATAAAAGTAAAACTTTTATGAGCTGTGTCTAATGGTAACTTTCTTCCTAATAGAATGGAAATAACACAGCTGTGGATTCGGCTCATGTGGACATCAGTTAACAACAAGAACCATTACGTTCAGAGATGGTAGAGGACATTGATTTACTAAACACACAGAAACCTACTCTGAAAAACTGGGGGGAAATGGAGTGTACACTGGATGACATATAAGATCGGCTTAACTCATTTTGTATATATGAATAATTCTAAATGAAAAAACTAAAATGATCATTCCCTAATTATTTTTCTGACTGTATATGTCAATGCCTACATAGTAAATAAAGGTGATATTTTGCCCAAAATGTTTAATGTAAACGATTGCCTCTAATTATTAATTACATAAAGGTATTCTGAATAGTCACTTTTATAAGTTATGCATGCTGATGTATTATGTTTAAAAATGGAAATGCTAAATATAAAAAATGAAATGCAATAGTTCAGGAAATTTAAACACCAAATGGGCATAAAGGAATGAGTAAAAATAATAAAACTAATAAACTAATAAAAATAAACACACAATAATATGAATCACATCAAAATTAAATTTCTATGAAAAATATTTCACACCTCAAATCCAAAAGAATGAACAAATAAACAAGAACTCAATTTCTAAACAGTCCTACAGCGCAAACCTTTAAGTAGAGGGAGATTTATGCCCAATCAATCAATCAATCAATCAATCAATCAATCAATCAATCAATCAATCAATTTGGCTCCTGCGATGGGTAGGGGGGGGTCTCATCCCTGTTCGTTGAGCTGACTAGATGAACCAGTTGTTGCCAGTGCTGACGGTCTTGTGCCAGCTGCTCTGCATACTCTACATCAACTCCATGTTGTTGTAGGTCGCCCGCAAGGACATCAAGCCATCGGGTGCGAGGTTTACCTCCTGGTTGTCACCAGCCTGTGGCCCTCGGATACAATTGGAAAATAGCTCTCATGGTCAGAAGGGAGGCGGAGGACATGGCCGAGCCAGCCAGCGGGTACAACATTGTGTGGCCAGGGAGGATGCTCTGGGCTGGCACATGTGGGCTCTAAGAATTGGGGCCACCTGATGTTCTCAATGGTTCTGAGAGCCCTGCTATCAAAGCCATCTAATCTTGCAGCCAGTGTCTTGTTTAACCCTCTGGGGTCCGACCATTTTGGGACACTGGCAGAGGTTGTGACATGCTCTTACATTTGGTCTTCAGTTGCTTTAAAACATAATAATGGCATAAGTGTCTTATAACACTGCGTTCAGCACAAACTGGGCCACAATATTATATGAGCTACATGTATGTACATGTTTGTATTTTTGAGAGAAAAATGTTTATGCATGGTTTTTAAAAAAACAACATTTTTAAGTCACTGATACAAGTCCACAAAACCTATACTAAACATGTTTTAACAAGCCTTTTCTGAACAGAATCTAGTAGAGTTTTTTCTTTAAAACGATGTGAAAATCATTCTGCCTACTCATTCACATAAAACAAAATATTGATTTAGAAATTGTAATTTTTTTTAGAGGGGCTGTATGCGAAAAGGATTGATTGACAGCTAGCAAACAAAGACTCGCATAATGAGCTGCATAATGAGCCTTTAGGCACTAATGTGGGAGCGAACTACAGTAAAGAAAGTGAGGAGGACAAATAAATGTATACATGTTTGTTTGTGGTTTATTAAGAAGTTAACAATATAATCAAAATAGAAATGAAGGTCAGTAGGACATTTTCAGTTTATTTGGAAACAAACCCTATTCAAAAACTTAACTTGTATAAACTAAGAAACTGATAAACAACAGAGCTGTAAACTTCATGTGGCTCATGTTACCATATAACTTTATGTCCAAAAAGTGTGAATATGTTTTTTCACTTCATAGTTTTGTACTGATGAGAGGGATGCAGACCTCTAAGAGGTCAAACAGCTTTTAGCATAAATTGTCCACAGAAATACCACATAAGCTTAACGTAACATACATACTGTAACTCGGTGGTTTTCAAACTGGGGGCCGCAAGATGGTGCCAGGGGGCCCCAGTTTTATGACATTTTATGAAATACATTAATTTATCATGAATTCTGTGTAATTAAACCTAAAAAAATAATGCTACTAACCAAAAACACTACTTTTTGTATAATTTAATGTTTTTTTTTTTTATTAAAATGTTAAGTTTTAGAACAGTTTTTTTGTCACAAATTTTCTTTGGGGGCCGCGAAGGAATGCACTGTACACAAGGGGGGCGGCACGCTGAAAAAGTTTGGGAACCACTGCTATAACTGATGGCTAAATATCACTGATAGCGCTACATTCAGATAAACTATCATGTACATAAACTAAATTCAGAACATCTCAGATAAACATACATCTGCAGAGATTAGTTTTAAAAAAGTTGTTTTCAGATGCCCATTCCCTTATCATCTAGCTTCTGTTTATAACGCGTTTCTGTAAGCACGTTATGGTAGAGAAATTTTGAGTGTTTTATCTTAAGCTTAGTATAAATGTTTTATATAAAGTATACTTTTAATGTGTTTTATGATTGTCTAAATCAGGGCTAGTCAACTGGCGGCCCGCGGGCCAAGTGCGGCCCGCCAATCATCTTTATCCGGCCTGCCGGTCACCTTTGGCCGTTTCTCAATCGGAAGGCTGCAGCCTCCGGAAGTCGCATATGCAGACTGCATTCGTCATCAAGTTTAAGTTAACTGAGCATTACATTCACGAATCATAAGCATATTACAACAATTTACGATTAACTAAGAATAATAGTCAACTTTATACTTGTTAAAATTCTGAAATTAGACTTAATGACGTATGCAGCCTCAAAATGCGACCTCCGGAGGCTGCAGCCTTATTGAGAAACGACCATAATCTGATTTAAATTCAGCGTGGTTACTTTTACCTTTACACTGTACAAGACAACACAGAAAGGGGCTGTGCGGGTACGTAATTATCTGATCCAATTCGAGCTTTGGGTGCATTCAAGAAAATAAACTTATGCGACTACACCCATACTACATACACCGCATGTGACGCGGCGACCGGAAGTGATGTACTTCAGTGTGTTCCAATCAAAACTGTGTGCAAAGTTAAAATTATTAATTATTTTTTGTTTTACTTTATCAGTAACACTTGAATACTTTAATTACTGTAAATTATTAACTATATATATATTCGTAGATTAAAGGTTCTCTCCCATGACAGATTTACGATTAAACTACATTTTCGTTACGACTGCCACTAGGGGGCGAACTCCCGACAGTTATATCTGTATGTAATGTACAATGGAAAGGCTGTTTAGCCTATGTATCTATAAAATATTAAAAAAGAAAACATGTAGTGCAATTTTAGTCATTAGGAGAGGACTGGCTATATGTTGTGAATACTTGACATGTAACAATTAATGAAAGTTAAACAGTTATAAACAAAATATGCTTAGGATTGTTGATTTTTTACACTTTTACTATTAACATTTGGCTCTTACATGTTAACCTGCAATTGTTTTTAAATATTAATTAAGAAAATATGAGTTTTCAGTAATTAAAAGGCTTTTAATTTCAATTTTTTTGAAAATGCATGTTTTTAATATGTTTTTTTTTTCAAATATACTACAACAAAAGTAACAAAAATGACAACAACACACACATATATGGTAAAAGTAAAAATATATCAAAAATAAAAATAGGGGTAAAAGTTTGGCCCGCGTCATATTTACGATTTTAAAATCTGGCCCCCAAAGAAAAGTAGTTGAAGACCCTTGGTCTAAATGAATTAAATTGTCTCTCTGTTGCTTGCACATGACAGTGTTTTTCCACAGCTAGGTCCGGATGGGGGACGTGTGACCTTGGTAAGAATAGCATTGTCATAGTCATTGTCATCATCATTTTACCAATGCAGGTGTATACACCCTATGACCAGTATTGTGTTTCAAGCTGTCTGCACAATTCTTTAATAAAAAAAACAAACACATCGCATATGGCAACCATGTGCGCGAGTACTCGCGTCTCCGCCTAAACAACGCGGCGCTCATAAAAAAATGTGTCACGTTTAAAGCGCAATATATGGAATTGCGTTGCATGTAAACAATGGAATCATACTACAGCGCACAGTTAAAAGACCTTGCAGTGCAGCCTTACTCAAAGTTGCCATGAACGATACGAAAGTGAATTACTGTGTCTAACATTGTACAGCATGTAAAAGTTATCCGCCATTACGTGAGATCACGCGTCCTCATATGTAAACAATATATCGAATCATATAACAGCACATGCTTAAAAGACCTTGCAGTGCAGCCTTACTCAAGGTTGCCATGAAGGATATGAAAGTGAATTACTGTGTTTAACAGTGTATGGCATGTAACATTTATCCGCCATTACGTGAGATCACGCGTCCTCGTTTGTAAACAATGCAAATGTTTTTCAATCCAAAGCATGCATGCTGCTGAGGTCACTTGTGTAGGCTGAACTGCACAGGGATATTACATGATAGCAAATATAAATGAGGATAAATTAACTGTTAAGTTACTTACTTCAAATATGAGAATGAGAACGGCCAATGAGAAGGCAGGATCAGCCGGGGAGGTACCATGCTGCAGAAGAAGGCTGAAGTGCTCTTTCCAGCGTTCGAGGCAATTTGCTTCAGTTGCTATAAGGTTGCCATCAGAATGTGGCAACAAACTGAAGACATGGCTCATGTTGTTATTATTGGCTGCAGACTCTAGGTGTTTAGCTTCTGCTTGCCAGAACTTCTCCCCATCCTCCGCTATGGCCACATTGCACTGGCGGTTCAATCTCCGATACTCATTTCGGTCACCTTGATGATGTTAAGTGTCCTCTCCAATATTCAAGGCTTTTTCGGGGGAGATCGAAAGTGTCTGAAGACATTGTGAGCTGACTGGATGACACTTTCCTTAAAGGTCTGCCAGTCGTTCACCTTGTCAGTAGCCAGGTTGTCAAAGGTGTGGCGAATGGCACAACCAGAGGCTGTGGCAATGTTTGGATCACTGAGTAGGGATGAGTCCAGACAAGGCCGAGTCTTGGTGTGCTTGTTGGCTAGCAGCTTTAACCTGAGATGGCCACCAGCATGAGATGGTCTGTGTTGCCAAGCTCTGCTCCTCGGTACATGCGGCAATTGGTGACCACCGGCTTCCAGCGTCGAGAGATAAGGATATGGTCCAGCTCTTTCCTGGTGCTGCCATCTGGGCTGGATGTCCAGTAACGGATAAGCTTCCAGGGGTTATTGTAACACAGAGGTTATTGTGGTGGCAGAGAAGGAGAAGGGGGTTACTGTTGTCATTTGTGAACTTGTCAGCAAAAGTTGTGCAGACAGGTGAGCCTGTGGACCGATCACTGATGGATAGAGTGGCATTGGCATCGGTAAGGATGATGGTTATATCGTGTGGAGGCTTGGCCAACAGCCTGGTGGAGTTGGTCAAAGAAAGGGTCCTTCGTATTACTCATTAGTGACATCGGTGGGATCATAAGCAACGATTACTGTCATCTGGCCATGTTGGTGGAGAAAGCGGGCCTATAATAATCTGTCGCTCAGGGGTGTCCCGCTAATTAGGGACTTGCTGAGGTCCTTTGGGATGCCAAGTGCCACGCCATAAAGACCTTGTCCGTCTCTCAGGCCACTCCAGAAGTAGCAATGTTCACCTGTTGTTGTTTTGCCATTGCCGTGCCATCGAACTTCACAGAGCCCTGCCAAGGAGATGTTATAGTGGCAGAGCTCTTCGGACAGCAGGGTGGCAGCTTCAGGGCATCTGGGCAGTGTCTGGACATTCCATGTGGCGACTCGGGTCTTACAATGAAGGTTGATACGTACTCTTTGGTCGGGGGCAGGCTGGGGTCTGTTACCGTGTTGGGCAGTCCAGCTTGTTTCTTTGATCGGTTTCACAACATACGTTTTTTTTTCCTGGGTTTTCTCCAGTGATCAGCCCTCCGCAGGATAGTCGGTTGGTGGGGCTTCCACCATACAGTGTACCGACGGGCTGGAGTCTTTGTTTGTCTGGAACCTACCCTGGAGACCGGCCAGAACCTACCCTGGAGACCGGGCCGAACCTACACTGACCCTACCAGGAGCGACTTCCTGATGGTATCATTCTCCAGGGTCACTGGAACGTGCAAGCCCCCTCGCCACGTCAAGGCCAGACCCGAGAGAGAGTCTGAGTAGATCATGGAACGCTATGGAAACCACCTACTAAGAAGGTTTCATTGGTGGCATAACATTATATGGACAACTGCCAATGTTTTCACATATCGAAGTCTCTGAGTAGTATCAAATACCTGACAGAGACGCAGTGCTGTCTTTGCTTAAGGAAAAAGTGGGTTAGTAGAGGGTTAGTATCCCCCCACGGAATATGCATATGTGGGAACCCACAAGGGTAGTGGAGGAATGGCAAAATTTTCTTGTTGTTCAAGAATTTAAGGCACAAATGTAGTGCCATACGGTGCTCCAAGCCAAAACTGATTTCTCAGTGTTTTACCGGTTTGAGGTAGTCTTAGCCTCAGACGTCATGCCCACAGAATGTTGGCTAAACATCTGATGTTTATCATACACTTTCCTGGAAACCCTGTGGGAATGTCGAAGTCATCTTTTGATTGGTTGAAATAAACTGGATTTCCAGGAGACACAAGTGTCGCGATTAGTTTCGGTCCCTGGAAAACAAAGCTCTGATGTTCCATTGAGGAAGAGAATCAGTCGTGTTAAAGTGGATAATAATGACCAGTTATCATGATCAGCTGAACATTGGATTCTCAAAAATATGCAAAGTTTGTGACATATACTCTATGCTTGATGCAGTTAGTCAAAAAGTTAGGTCCTGAATTGCTTGTAGGCATTAAAAAGTGAAGAGATATGCTTCAAACAGATGTTTAACAGGAGCGTCTTACTTGATGTTGTTCTATGGTGACTAATTTTGTTTATTTAGATACTATTCGGTTGCAGCTGGTTATTTCAATAACTGACTTGTCAAGTTTGATTTGGAAGTTTTTTGATTTGTTGCCAGCCGGCACGTTATTGTGGGGAGTCCGAAACGTGACGCTAGACGAAACCAACTGTGAAACCAACTGTGTTTGACATGTCAGTCAAACAGCTCGTGTGCGGGCTTTGTCCAGAAAAAAAGAAGAAAAAGCAGCGAAAAACACCAGACCTTCAGTATTGAAGGTCTGGCTACACGAGACTAAGTTTGAGGTAGGAACACATGAGGATACTGGCTTGACATGAACACTATAGAATTTAGTAAACGTGTTAGATGTCGCCCAACTCTACAGATGTCTGTCAGCGAAGAACCATGAGTTAACGCCCAGGATGATGTGACACTTCTCGTGGAGTGCACCCTAAAATTAAACAGGTATGGTGTGCCCTGCATTTGATAAGCAAGGGTGATCTAATATCCGGTGAGACATCCTATGCTTAGTGACAGCTTTCCCTTTCTGCTGTCCACAGTAATAGACAAAGAACTGGTCTGAGGTCCTAAAGCTTTGATTTCAGTCTACCTACAGCCACAGTGCATAACAAAGCCAGGGCTGGGTCTGCCTCCTCCGGGGGCAGCACTTGTAGGCTCGCCACCTGATCTCTGAAAGAAGGGTCTTAGTGTTACCCGACAGCATGTGCAAACTGAAGGCACAAATCGTCGACCAAAAATGCATGGAGGTCCCCTACCCTCTTTAGTGAGGCCAGTGCAACCAGGATTGGAGTTTTCATAGAGAGAAACTTGATATTCACTGACTGCAAAGGGTCAACCTGCCTTTCTCCCACTGACCTGCCGTTTATCGAGTCATGGTGAGCGTAGATAGCAGCAATGCCTACTTTAATAGTGAAGAAGGATAACCTGCTCTCCAACAGATAATGAAGGAATGAAAGCACACGGTGATCTGGGATCATGTCCTGGTGGGCCAATAAGGAGCCACCAGTAGGATGCTCTCTTCATCCTCCCTAACTTTGCACAGTGTCTGTTAAGTAGGCTCACTGGGGGAAATACATATTTGCACAGGCCCCGCGGCCAGCTGTTTGGCAGTGCATCCAAACCGAGTGTTCCCTCAGTTAATGAATAAAACAGGTGACAGGGGAGGCAAGCAGGTCAATCTGTGCCTCACCGAAACGTCTCCAAATCAGCTGGACCGACTGGGGGTAGAGTTGCTATTCACCGGGGCGCGCTGCTCGTGTGCGTGCATCAGCCGCCACATTGAGCAACCCCGGGATGTGAACAGCACAAAGGGACCTCAGATGCTTCCAACTCCACAGGAGGAGGTGACGGACGAGATGCAACAGGTGACGAGAGTGTAACCCACCTTGGTAGTTGACATATGCAACAGTCGCAGTGTTGTGCAGACTAGTACAAGAGAACTTTATTAATCCTGATAGTAAAACTGGTTTGCCATCGAGTCTGAGGAAGGGCCATAAAAGACCTGAAACATCACTTAATAAATCACGTAAATGGAAGCTCTTCGTTGTGCCGATCTTTTCTTTGTTACTTGTACTATATATTTAATCCTACATTCGTACTTGACATGGATGTGCGTGATTAAACTGTTTCTCTTGCCATCAACTTAGAACATATGTCACAGGTCGGGGAAGCGGACCGCCCCTGTCGTGGGTCACGCTCCTCCTATTTCCACCCCGAGGAGGTCCCAAAACACCCCAATGACCAGACAGACAAAGAATTAAAATTTAACAACTTTTATTTAAAGATTAAAATTTTAAATAGGGGGAGTTAAATACTTAAAAACACATCTCAGTCCTCGGGCCTTCATAGCAAGGGGGGGGGGGGCGTTTAGGAGGCTGTGGGCCCTTGACTGTGGGCAAAGGCAGGTATTACACAGGTGACTGGGACTTTTACTTCTCCTCCTCAGGTTTGTGAACAGGTGACTGGGACTTTTACTTCTCGCTCCTCGAGCCTCAACGTGCTGTGATCTCCTCATGACTCCTCTGACCTCGAAGTGGTTTCTGTCAACACAAGCACAGCACTACACTGCAAGCTTTAAGTGTACACACGCACAATGAAGACAAGGACTCACCCATGACACTCCACACACTTTAAGTGAACTAAGGACTGAGCCAAAACTCGACCCGGGCTCGTTGTGTGGCTGGTTGGGCGTTGCTCTTAGTGGAGGGGGGAAAGAGCACCTTAAGGATGGATGCCGGACCTCCTGTGTTTACTCCTAATTGTACTCCTCGGCTCATCCACGCTTCTCTCCACAGTGGGGCCGCAAATCTGTTTCTCCAACTCACAACACACGTCAGGTAATATACCCTCTTCAATACCACATAGTACGGTGGATAATGTTACTAACGTGAAAGGCCAATACTTCACAAGTATGTGTTGTGTCCTGTTAATGATGTTAGTGAACACTGAGGGCGCTAGTGAGAGAAGAAGGACTGCTGTTTGTGTAAAAGGAGTAGAAGAAGAATAAAGTTGAACAAGAGTGTATTACATGTCTCTCGGCTCGTGCTTAAATACTTGATAAAACACCACATCTTTGGCGACGAGGATGGCTATTAATGTGCCTTTACCTACACCGTTCATGCCTTGCCCCGGCGAACCTGCTATTCCCTTCCCTACATGGCTGAAAATGTTTGAAAATTACTTGTTAGTGATCGACGCAGAGGGGGAAAAATGGCCAGAGGCAAGAAAGCGTGCTGTTCTTCTCCATGCACTTGGCACCGAGGGACAAAGACTATTTTACACAATACCAGATACAGATACTACATATGCTACTGCTGTCGATGGACTCAAAAATCATTTCGTCCCTAAAGTAAATGTGATTGCAGAACGTCACAAATTTCGTCAGAGGGCACAGCGACCAGATGAGTCAATAAATCAATATCTAGCAGCTTTGCGAGAACTGGTTGCACGGTGTGAATTTGGCGATATGGAAGAGCAAATGCTTCGAGATCAACTGATAGAGCATGTTGCCAATACACGCGTACGAGACAGACTTTTGTTAGAAGCGGATCTGACTCTGGCTAAAGCTACTTCGCTGGCTCTGCAGATTGAAGCGGGGTTACGGAATGCGGGCGTTCTTGACGACAATACTACTAATACAGCGACTGCCGTGTCGGTGAGAGCCGTACATAAACAGCAGAGGAAGGTCCGCCAAAAAGAACAAAAGACACCTCCTTCATCAATGGCGTCCGCGCCTACCATTAGTCGCCGCTCATGCTACCGTTGCGGATCTACCAGCCACCTAGCAAATAAGCCATCATGCCCGGCTGTTAAAGTGACGTGCAATTCATGCGGAAAAGTGGGACACTTTTCCAAAATGTGTCGATCCGGACGAAAAGAGGTGCGTGAAATAGTGATAAACGAACTGACTGTGCTTTATATGACTGATACTGTGCAAGATAAAATTCTGTGTACTGTACAAGTGAATGCAAATGGCCATTGTCATGACGTTGAGCTAATAGTAGACACAGGTTCATCCGTCTCTATTATTCCAGAGAGCATTTATCAGACCTTTTTTCCTACATGTGAACTTTTTGAGCCTACAGTGAACCTGTTTACATATTCTAGAGAGAAAATACCCGTTAAAGGGTGTATGCATGCCACAGTTAATCATGATGGACATTCTACTACAGGCTCATTCCTAGTGGTAAAGTCAGGCACTGCTCTATTAGGGCTAGATTTAGTAGTGGCATTGCACATGCGTATTGAGGGCACAGAAGTTATTACACCTGAGATCCAGGTACAGGTAATTGGCTGCGCAAAGGGATTTGTGCACAAAATCCAGCTCAAACCAGGGGCTGTGCCCGTACAACAAAAACTCAGAAGGCTTCCTTTTGCGGTGAGGCAGGCCGTGAGTGATGAGCTCAAAGATCTACAGGAAAAAGGCATCATAGAATGCATTGATGCATCTCCATGGGTCTCTCCGATAGTGGTGACACGGAGAAAAGATGGAGGAAAACTGCGTATGTGTGTTGACCTCAGGGAACCTAACAAATCCATTGTCAGTGACTGTCACCCATTACCACACATGGAGGAGTTATTCTCTGAACTGAGAGGAGCCACAATCTTCGCTACCATTGACCTGGCCTCCGCTTACCACCAAATGTTACTGCATCCAGACAGCCGTAATATTACTGCATTTATCACACATGATGGTCTTTTCCGTTTCTGTCGGGTCCCCTTTGGCCTTGCTTCAGCTCCATCAGCTTTTCAGAAGATGATGACGACCACACTAGCAGGCATACCAGGAGTACAGGCATATCTGGATGATGTGATTTGCTACGGAGCCACTCAAAAGCAGCACGATGCGAACCTACAGAGGGTGCTGCATGCCTTGAACGAGGCAGGACTTCAGCTAAACATGCAGAAGTGCAAACTCAACCAGACTACTTTGCGCTTCCTAGGCCACACCATATCTAAAGACGGGCTTCAACCAGACCAAGATCAGATCGAAGCTGTGGCCAATGCACCTGCTCCACATGATGCATCCTCTCTGCGATCCTTCTTGGGTCTGGCATCATGGTACAGCAAATTTATTCCAGATTTTTTAACTGTTGTCGAACCGCTACGTCAAACACTCAGGGAGTCTACAGAATGACAGTTTAACTGGACTGCTGAGGCTGAGCATAGTTTTACGGACATTAAGAGACTGATAGTTAGTAGCCCGGCCCTAGCACTATACGATTCTGCACTACCTACATATGTAACTACAGATGCTTCTGATTATGGGCTAGGGGGTGTACTTAGCCAACTTCAGTCAGATAACACAGAAAGGGTTGTAGCGTTTGCGTCTAGAACGCTTTCGCCGGCTGAAAGAAAATATTCCACTGTTGAACGAGAAGCATTGGCATGCGTTTGGGCAGTAGAAAGGTGGAGGACATACCTTTGGGGACATCACTTTGTCTTACGCACAGATCATCAAGCACTTACCACCCTGCTCACATCCAAGGGTACCGGCCGTGCTGGATTGCGAATTGCGAGGTGGTCTGCAAGATTACTTTGCTTTACATATGATGTTGCTTACCGCCCTGGGAAACTGAATGTGACTGCCGACTGCCTGTCCAGGCTTCAACTACCTACCACAGGGGAAGATGAAATTGAACCGGACATAGTAGCAACCGTTTTCCCGGAATCTTTGCATGCCATATCTTTGTCAGAATTTACCACAGCATGTGACACTTGTCCTGAATTGATTCAATTGCGACAGCAAATACAAAATGGCTGGCCAAAATGCAAAAAGAATGTAACAACAGAGATGGGTGCATACTTCAATGTTCGAGATGAACTGGCTGTAGATAAAGCATTCGTCATGAGAGGTAGTGACCGTTTGATCGTGCCTTTATCACTGAGACCCAAAGTGGTAGACTTGGCACATGAAGGGCATCAAGGAGTGGTGCGCACTAAACAGAGACTGCGAGAGCTGTATTGGTGGCCACAGATGGACAAATATGTACAGAATAAGATAGCTTCATGTGTGTCATGCCAATACAATGACAAAACAGTGAAAACTGCACCTGCACCACTTACACCCGTCGAATTGCCCGATGGACCATGGGAAAAGGTGGCCATTGACATAACCGGTCCTTTTGAACGTGCTACATGGGACTGTCGTTATGCCATCACACTCACAGATTACTACACCAAATGGCCAGAAGTGGCGTTCGCCTCTACAGTCACAACAGAGGTGATTACCCGGTTTTTAGCTACAGTGTTCAGTCGGGAAGGAAACCCGACCCACCTAGTTTCCGACAATGGATGTCAATTTACCTCCCATGCATTTGCAAAATTTTCTGAGAGAGAGAGAGATTAAACATCTGCGCTCCAGCGTCTACTACCCAAGAGCTAATGGAGCGATTGAGAGATTCAATAGGGTATTGAAAGAGTGTATCCAGACGGCAGAAAGAGAACACAAGCCATGGAAACAAGCAGTGACACAATTCTTACAGATTTACAGAGCTACACCGCATGCCACTACAGGTGCTACTCCATTTGAGTTGCTGAGAAATAGGAAGATGCGCACTAAACTGAACATCTTGCCTGTTGCACACAAAGTTACATCACACACGCAAGTCAAAGAAACTGTGAAACAAAAACAACAAAACAGTAAGGAGTATACAGACAAAAAGCGAGGAGCAAAAGTACCCACCTTTCAAGTGAATGATGCTGTACGAGTCTCCAGACCAGAACATGTTCACAAGGGGTCATCCAAATACACAGAGCCGCTGACAGTCGTAAAGAAGATCGGACCAAGTACTTATCTTCTTAGTGATGGTCGAAAATTGAATGCTTCAAAACTGGCGCGTTTCTCAAAGGAAGCTCTAGTTTGCAACAGTGAGAACACTGAGAATATACTGGATGGTCTCACTGTGACTGAGAATGTGAATGTTGGGCAAGAACCAGGCCCAAGACGCACTCCTAGAATCCGAAACCCACCTCAGTGGTTAACAGACTTTGAGAGATGTATACTGATGTGTGAATGATGCAAATTGAAAAACAATTATATTTCATACTGTTCTGTGAAAAAAATGCTATTCATACTGTTCTGTTATGTGAAAAAAATGCTATTCATACTGTTCTCTGGTCAGTTATGAAAGCTAAGAGAAGAATAATTTAAATTCATGTTGAAATTTAAGTATAGGATTTCGGGTATGATCCTTAAAGTTAGGGTTATTTTACAGCTGTTGTGGGAACCAGGTTTAATTGACTAATTCCTTTAAGAAAAGGGGAAATGTTGTGTCCTGTTAATGATGTTAGTGAACACTGAGGGCGCTAGTGAGAGAAGAAGGACTGCTGTTTGTGTAAAAGGAGGAGAAGAAGAATAAAGTTGAACAAGAGTGTATTACATGTCTCTCGGCTCGTGCTTAAATACTTGATAAAACACCACAGTATGCAATTGGCAATACTTCACGACACTGTTTGTCTTCCAGTACTACTCCCCGGCTCGCCCACGCTTCTCTCCATGGTGGGGCCGAACGCTGATTATCAAACTCACAACACACGTTTGGTAATGCACTCTTCTTAATACTTCATGATAAACGTAGCTTGTTACTCACACACCACTGATGACGCCCTGCTGTTCTTGTTCCTGTTTACAGCTTGTCCGCCGCTGTAGATCGTCCTTGACGATAACTCCGGTGAGTACTCTCCAATGTTACTGTTCCAACAAGGTCAAAACATGAAAGCACATCCACATCATAACTGTAAATATTCCTCACATACTCAGCCCAGTGGCTCGTATCCTTGATGCTGTCTTCCCCCAGTAAATAACAATCTCTGTTTCCTCTTATAAAGACTTCGCCCAGGCCTTCGCTCTTTCCACACTGGATCGGTTTCCGTGACCACGCACAAAACAAAAGACCTTCTCAATCGCTCACTAGAGCACTGAGGCATAATTAATGCCTCACTGAAAGAGCTTCTGAGTCCATTAAAAACATTGTGTAGTAGATGGCCTTTAAAAAGCAAGACAAATTTTAATTTCAACCTCATCCTCTTCTCCATCAAGTGAGTCTGGGATTAAGACCAATAGCTAAACCAGCTCTCTTGATCAGCTTTTTTATCCTATTTTGTCATCAACAGATAAGCTGCACCCATCAAAGTACAGCATAAAAAGGACACTAGCTAAGATCCCTTGATAAAAAACCATCTAAAAGCTTTGGCTGATGCCAAAAGATCTGAGTTTTCTCAAAAAGAAAAGTCACTACGGAACCTGCTTCATTAGGACATTAGTGTTCTCTTTCTAGTAAAATTTTTCATCCAAGTGGATGCATAAAAATGTATATGACTGCACAAATTCTTTCTTCTACATTCAGTTTTAAAAAGTTTGACTCACACCAGTTGGAAAAAGACTGATCCTCCCTTCTGTAAGCAAGGTCATCGCCCTGATTAAGTGGACCTACTAAGGCAGTTTCGTCAGAGAATTTTTGTAAGTGTGAATAAAAAGGGAGATAGAACTGCCCTGAGGTGCTTCAGTATTAGTTAAAATTAGTTAATATCAGATTGACAACTGATTTACACAGAGCAAAAGCAGAGTGCATTTTTTTCCAGTATGCATGTTAATGAATGAGTGCATTTACACCGGTAGCTGTAGTAGCTGTTTAGTAGATCATGATATTTTGGTTTGCATACCAATACATGAATGACTGCCTGACACACAATATATTATTATATTTATGATAACAATTAAATGATTCATTAGTTATAAACTACTTGCTGTGAATACAGGTGCCAACAGTGTTTGTTACTGTTGCTAATGCTAAGAAGGCCCTTCGTTACCGGTTGCATATGTCAGATTTTTGAATGACTCAGTCAGAGTCAATGTAATGTAAAGCATTAGATCAAATAGTCCAACTAATGGAAGGTTTGCAAAAAAAAATATATGCTCCCTTGTGTATTTTTTAATATTTCTAAAATACAAAAATACAATAGTTTATTTTGTGACTGCTGTATTTTGTAGTTTATTTTGATACACTTAAAACGAATGTATTTATTATTTTATTTTAAAATACATTTTGATGCAGTATTCCCAACCCAGCATGCACACCCCTACTGTCATCATCGACACAATGTCCTATTCCCTCCATCAGCGAACCATGGTTACAGTTGTAACTGAGACATTTTAGTGTGTATGAAAGCGTAAGTAAATGTACATGTGGAACGTAAAAATACACACGTATTCTCATGAGATCACTTTGGATTATACATTTATTTTTTAATAAAAGCATCTGAACTCATGAATGTTAAAAACAACAAAATCTGTGTTATTTTTAGGACAACACAATAAATGGGTTGTTCCAAATTAGACACATCTCTGTGTTATTATTGTAACAACACATTTTCTTACTCTTAACACAACTTGTCACATTTATTTATTTTAACACAAAATCAACACAACATGAGGTGTTCAAATGAAACAATGTGTTAAATAGCATAACAAACAAATGTGTAAAAAAAATTAACACATGTTTTTAATTGCAAATGTAAACTCTATAAAACTATAAGACCATGCAAACATCAGTTGACAGATTTTTTCACTTTAGGAAAAGTATGTTCACTTTCAGTCGGTCACTACGACATCACGTCATGACCGACGAATTGGGAACTTGCTTAGAGAGACCAATCTACTTCGAGTAACTACTAAAACGCCAATGAACTTGGCATTGAGGTATTTGCATAATGCCGGCGCCGCCCCGCCAGGTGCGTATATAAGCCGCAGGTGCAAATATGGAAATTAGCTATTTTCGCTTCGAAAGCCGGCAGATCTACTGCTATCGAGAAGCGCTCTCACCTGCTCGGGAAGACGCTGCTGGCTCGTAGTTGATTGAGGATTCCGGCCTTTGCAGTGGAAGCTCGCGGATCTTCACCTCAGTTTGAACTTGAGTCTGAGTGTGTGCATTGCCTCTCCCTGCGCGCTTCATCAACTCAGCACAGCTAAGAGTGTTTCTCCTTTAAAAGAGCAGCACGGGTGGAATTTGCGTCTTTTTAAAGACAGCCATTCTCTCGTTTCACGGCGGGGTGCGTCTTTTCGTCTGTGCAGTTCCGGATGCGGCAAATGTATGGGTTCAAAGATGTTCACAATCTCCGTCTCTCGTGGTGGGCGTTCAGCACGCTGAGACGGCGTTTGTGGAGGGTTCATGTTTTCACTGCGAGAGCATGCCCTCACGGATATGCGGAGATGGGTTACGTTCCTCCAGGAACGCCCCGCCCCTTCGGTTGACCTCTGGCTCTCAGTGCTGATCTGCAGCAGCGGTTCCAATGGAGAACGGTTGGCTCGTGTTCTACGAGACTGCCGGTATCTGTTGGTCCCCCCATACATGTTGCTGCATTGGAGGTGGGCAGTCTGTCTCTGAGGCTGACTCGGATCTGCTTCCCCCTTCGTGCTGGGTTGCACACCCCGAGTTTGATCCTGAGATCGGAAGCCAGGTGCCCCCTTCCGGTTCATCTACGCTGCCACCTCAGCCTGCTCCTTGCAGAGGGCGCATGTCAAGGCTATTATTGTGCTCTAGGCAGCGCTGAGGAACCCACTGTGACAAGCCCGCCCTGCCCGCTCAGCCTGCCACCTATGGAGGTAAGAAAGGTCCAAGCGGTCCTGGAATCCGGGAGACCTGGAATCGGATGGGATCACTCTTCGGGAGACGGTGAACACACCGCTCCTTCCCCCGGTGGAGGGCCGGGTGGAAAATCCTTGGTTTCATTCTGCTGTTCTGCCAACCGGTACCCACAGACCACACTAAGAGTGCATTCCTCTTCCCTCTTCAGGTCTCCTGAGGATTGAGAGAGCCGTGAGCGGGCACACACCAGCTCACCCTCCTCCTCCTCTATCGCCAACGGGTGTTTTCCGGAGTCTGCGCTCTCCGCGCAGGAGACCAGAGACCATCACACTCACCGGAGTCTGCACTCTTCACTCAGGAGACCAGACAACCATCACCCTCAGCGGGCTCAGGTCAGTGTCACACCACACACTGTAGTTAGCGCACGCACCGGCAGTCACACCTGTTCCGCTCAGCTGCCCCACCGTGAGCTCTCCGGTAGTGCCACTAATTCCACTCGCACGGTCTCTGGGGGCTTGGCTTCAGCTGGTCCCGTCCCGTTGGTTATTACGCATGATCCGCCTCGGCTACGAAATTCAATTCAACCGGCACACACCCAAATTCTCGGGCATTCATTTCACTACAGTGAAAGCGTCCGATGCACATGTACTGCGTGCAGAACTCGATGTCCTCCTGGCGAAGGATGCGATCGAGCTGGCCCCTCCAGCCGAGATGAGCTCAGGCTTTACAGCCTGTATTTCATAGTTCCAAAAAAGGGCGGTGGGTTATGACCGATCTTGGATTTGCGCGTTCTGAACCGGACTCTCCAAAAACGATCCTTCAGAATGTTAACCCCGAAACTGATATTTCAGTCAATACGCCCCCAAGATTGGTTTGCAGCGATAGATCTGAAAGACACGTACTTCATGTGTCCATTCTCCCTCGCCACAGGCCGTTTCTTCGCTTTGCGTTCGAGGGGCGGGCATACCAATACAAAGTTCTACCATTCGGACTGTCTCTCTCTCCCCGTGTATTCACGAAAGTAGTAGAAGGAGCGTTAAAACCCCTGAGAGAGCGGTGTTCGCATATTGGCTTACCTCGACGATTGGCTTATAATTCCGCGTTCTCGGCGGTCGCTTTGCGAACACAGAGACTTAACGCTTCGGCATCTCGCCCGTTTGGGTCTTTGGGTCAACTGGGAAAAGAGCAAACTCTGCCCCACGCAGAGGATCTCTTTTCTCAGCATGGGGCAGACTCGATCGATTTATCGGCGCGTTTAACAGAAGCGCGCGTCCAGTCGATTCTGACTTGGCTCGGTTCATTCCGAGGGAAGAACGCGGTCCCTCTGAAACAATTTCAGAAGCTCCTGGGACATATGGCAGCAGCTACGGCTGTGACACCACTCGGGCTGCTTCATATGAGACAGCTTCAACGTTGGCTTCACGATCGAGTCCCGAGGAGAGCGTGGCACGCTGGCATCCATCGTGTAACCATTACACCTGCGTGTCGCCTAACATTCCCCCCGTGGTCAGACCCCGCGTTTCTCAGGGCCGGTGTGTTCATGAGCCAGGTCTCACGGCATCTTCACCCAGATGCGTCCGACACGGGACGATACCCATTGTCGCCTATTTTAATCACTAACCGAGGGCAGCCTCGGCGTGAATGCGTTGGCACACAGCTGGCCGCGGGGGATGCGCAATACGCATTCCCTCCAGTGAGCTTATCGCACAGACTTTGTGCAAGGTCAGGCAGGACGAAGAGAGCCTTCTACTGGTCGAACCTTACTAGACGACCACGAATTGGTTTCCAGAACTGATGCTACTCGCGACAGCCCCTCCCTGGCGAATTCCCCTGAGGGGGCACATTATGGCACCCGCGCCCCGACCTGTGGGATCTCCATGTATGGTCGTTGAGCGCGCACAAGGTTTAGGTGATTTATCGCAAGCGGTATCTAACACCATCGCCGCAGCGCGAGCGCCGTCTACTAGACATGCGTACACGCTTAAATGGAACCTTTTCGTCGATTGGTGCTCTTCGCAATGAATGTCGTGCTTACATACCTTCAACACCGGTTAGATGGTAGGCTGTCACCCTCCACCATTAAAGTTGACGTCGCCACTATATCTGCAAATCACTCTTTAATAAACAGCAGATCGGTTGGCCAGCACAATTTAATTATTAGATTCTAAGAGGCGCACGAATGCTGCATCCTTCGCGTCATCCCTCTATTCCTCCTTGGGACCTGTCCATGGTGCTGAAAGCCCTGCAGGGACCCCGGTTCGAGCCTTTGCAGTCTGTGAGTCTGAAATTTTAGTCAATGAAAACTCTGACCCTGCTCGCATTGGCCTCCGTTAAGAGGGTAGGTGACCTCCATGCATTCTCCATCGACGATTCGTGCCTTCAGTTTGGTCCTGCTGTCTCAAGCGTAACACTCAGACCCAGACCAGGCTACGTGCCCATAGTTTCCACCACTCCCTTCAGAGATCAGGTGGTGAGCTTGCAAGCGCTGCCCCCGGAGGAGGCAGACCCAAACATGGCTTTATTATGTCCCGTACGCGCACTGCGCCTCTACGTGGATCGCACACAAAGCCTCAGGACCTCAGACCAGCTCTTTGTTTGTTACGGTGGTCAGCAGAGAGTGAAAGCTGTCACTAAGCAGAGGATGTCTCATTGGATAGTTGATACTATCGCCCTTGCTTGTAATCTGCAGGGCATTCCTTGTCCATTTAAATTGAGAGCTCACTCTACAAGTAGTGTTGGCTCATCTTGGGCACTCGCTCGTGGTTCCTCGCTAACAGACATCTGCAAAGCTGCTGGTTGGGCGACACCTAACACGTTCATTAGGTTTTACAGTGTTCGTGTCGAGCCGGTCTCCTCTCACGTTCTCTCCTCATCTGGGAGATCACTGAGCACCGGCTCGCATGTCGGCTTGTAGCCTCCGACTGACGCTACACAATAACTGTCAGTATGGAAGGCCATCCAGTCAAAATGCGTAATGGTTTGATTGACTCTCCTCCGCTGCCCTGGCAGCCTGATGTCGCGGAGCATCCGCTGTCAGCCTCTCACTAGCTGCATCCTTGCGAACATGTGTTTGGCTCTGGCATCCACATTGCGTCCCACCTGGTTCCTTTGTGGGTATTTTTCCGTGGGGTTAATCCTACTAGCCCACGTTTCCCTCAGCAGAGCACTGCTTTGCTTACACAGCCACGGCTGTCTATTACCTCAACTACAGTTGACTTTCGCCCACCATCAGCCCAGGGCGGTGGCTTCCGCAGCGTTCCTATCCCGCTCAGATAGGGCGCTTCCCAATCACTGGCACTACTGTGGGGTTAAAGGAATATCTAGTGCCCGGCCTTCTGCCTTAAAACATAATTCTCCTTTTCCTTAAGTGGAACCGGAGAGGTGGAAGAGGTTAGCCCTCAGTGGCGTTTTGGTAGGGATTCCCAATTCGTCGGTCACGATGACGTCGTAGTGACCGACTGAATGGGAACGTCTCGGTTACGTATGTAACCCACGTTCCCTAAAGGAAGGGAACGGAGACGTCACGTCCCATCGCCACAGGGCTGCTCCCTGCTGTTTAGGGCCGGTCGCACTTTCCGGCTTTCTTAGCGAAAAGAAGCTAATTTCCATATTTGCACCTGCTGCCTATATACGCACCTGGCGGGGCGGCGCCGGCAAATACCTCAATGCCAAGTTCATTGGCATTTTAGTAGTTACTCGAAGTAGATTGGTCTCTCTAAGCGAGTTCCCAATTCATCGGTCACGACGTGACGTCTCCGTTCCCTTCCTTCAGGGAACGTAGGTTACATACGTAACTGAGACGGTTTGCGTCCAAAAATACTGTAAAGGGCAGTATTTCTTTAAACACAACAATGGATAATGTTAAAAGTCCTCCAACATGAAGAGGATATGCAAATGTATTTATGGTTCTGGCTGAAACACCAGAAACAATTACTTACAGTATATACCTGCAAAGATGCGTTAAAACAACACATTAGTGTTGGTTCTGGGACAACACACTACTGTAAATGCTGTGATGTTTCAGTTTATTAAGACACAAACATGAATGTTGTGTGTTTAAACCAATGTTCCATTTACTGAAAACTCTTCATAACATGCGCACTTAGCATAGTGCCGTCTATCCATTGTACTACTGTCTACGTACAGCGCATTCAGAACAATCTTTTTACTGAGAACATTACAAATGCGTTGTCCCAGAATCCACCCATCTCTGTGTTATTTTGAAACAACACATTTTGTGTTTTATTTTAACACAAAATCAACAGAAAATGACACACAATGTGTTAAAGGTTTAACACAAAAAGATGTTTAAAAAATTAACACATTCTTTCTAAGAGTTCATGATGTTCACGGTGACTTAAAATCTCTTTATATCCACTTCTCTGGAGTTGTAATGTAATAAAGATCTTATAGAGCTTATTTTTACCAATATGGAGGTTCTGCTGGAAGCCTGTTGTTTTTCAGATGTTTTTCACAATATATTTAATGTAAGCCTACTATAAACAAAAAGTAGGTGTAACATTGTGTAATTTATAACTGGCAATTTCAGTTATTACATGTTGTTTTACATAGTAATTACAAAGTTATTGTTTTGTGCTATTGACAATTAAAAGTATAAATTCAGTAAATTGTAAAGATCACTTAAAATAAGTGCACTCTCCTTAAAGGATATTTTACATTAATGAGGCAATCACACTAATTTTTTGGCATAAAATATAGACACATAGTATTTTCTATAATTGGTAACTTTTATATGTAATTTTGAGACACATTTTTATACATTTGAAATGTATTTATTTTTTTATATTTCAAGTAACAAAATGTATGCCTTTGCCTTTTCAAATAATGACACATGTAGCAAGCTGATTTACACAATCACATGCATTGTATTTATTAGTTGTATTTATATATAGTATAGTTGATGGAATTGAAAGTGGATTTTATGAATTATCTATAGATTATCTTATTATTGTCCACCAGGTCCCTCTTTAAAGATCTTGCCACTGTGGAGAAAAACTAGCTCTTGCAATTCTTTTGGAATGCATGCAGTACCACAATGTAATTGTGGCGATACCGATTAAAAACAGTAGTGTTCTTACAATGGAAAGAAGAACAATGGTAGAAATCAGTTCTGTGGAATCATCACCTGAAATGGCAAAATATTGTATCACTTTCACATTTCAAAAAAATCATAAAATGCTGCTTTTTTTACAGTTACCAAAAATTACAGTTATAAAAACAATAAAAAATTTAACATACCTGTTAAAAGTGGTCTTGTACTATTACCAAATAAAATCTCCCCACATGCAAAAACAGCACAGTAGTGAGTTCCTGATTTAGAAATTCTGAGGTCCTTTTTTGATAAGCTGTAGACACATTTACGTTCTCTATAACCAGCTTCAGAGCTCCACTCACACTGAGCATTACTTATTCCGTGCACCTTAATAATTCTTGGTTCCAATGTGTGTATGAGCCAGTAGACACTGTGGTTTCCCAAACAACTCTGATTGAGAACTGTGCACTGCAGACTTACTAACTCTCCAAGGTCAAATGGATGTAAAGCGTGTTGTTGAATAGCAGTATAGTTGTATACATCTGCAAATGGTAGGTAGAAAAAAAATAGGTTATAAACAGCCTTAATAAAAAAGCTATAAAATAACCTTCCGATAGCTTGGTCAAACATCAGAAGTTCCAAAATAACATTACCCAGAACAAGCAATCTTTAAGAAACATCAAAAACAGTATGAGAAGATAAAGACATTGCAATTAACATTATACTACTGCTGAATATGTTTGCTAACAGAAAACCTACTTGGATTGCATTTTAATTATGATGAATGTTTTACATATGCATGAAAATTTGCTATAGAAAATCACATGACCCACAATCATACCTTGAACTATTAACTCTGTCCCCTGTATAAATTCCAGTACATTGGAATATGAGCTTCCACAGTAGTATATCGCAGAGTCTGAGAACTGAAGATTTCTTATCACCAACTGATACAGACCTTTACCAGACAGCGTGGAAAAGCGTGAACTATCCCTGAAATTGTGGTAAAATGTAGCTTTCTGATCATATTTATAAATGGTGAGGATAAGTCTGGGATTCTGCCCAAGTTCATGCTTGTACCAAGAGAAGTGCATGGCCATTTGGCTATGGTAAAAGCAACTAATATAAATGGTATCTCCAAGTTTAGCAAACACAGTTCTGTTATCTAGTTGCGTTGCAATTAGGCCTACAAACAAAGCAAATTAATGTCATTTATATCACATGATGTTAAGGTAATATATTGCAAATATAGTTTAATTCAACAGTTTCCATAAGTAAATAGAAATATAAAGATAAAGAGACTACTTACTGACTGGAAAGAGAAACAAACAAACTATGTTAATCATCTCTGAATTTGTTTATCTGAAGTAAAAATCAGGTGGAAGATGAACATCAATGCCCTGAGAAATGGGAGCAGACAATATAATCTGTTTGATGTCACTTGAAGAAAGGTACACCATGTGTCCTATTTTCACTTCTGTTTTTTTTTTAGAGGTGATTATCACATAGTTTTAATATCAGTAGCAAATAGCACAATCAGCAGCAACAATAAAAAATAACTGTATGCATGAAAAATTAATTATCAAATTTAGATATAAAAAAACTATATCTAGGTTAAGTATTTCTAAAACAAAGAAATTAAAGCATACATTCAGGCAGTATTCTGGTTGTGGTTTTCTGCTTGTAATGTGGTAACCTGACCTTCTTTAGTTCTAAGTAATTGTTCCTGACCACATATATAGATGATGATAGGAATTTAACATGTGACCCCAAAAGTGAATCGTAATAAAAACTGTGACCTGATTTTTATCAAAGGCACATTTCGTGCAAAGGCTTCCAGCTCAATCTGACCCAGCTCAAAAACTGGCAGATGGCTATATACAAAATAAAGGTTTGTGCAAAGGCAAAAGTGTCAAAAAACTATAATCGGGCCAAATTGTGTGTGTATATATATATATATATATATATATATATATATATATATATATATATATATATATATATATATATATATATATATAGGCAGTGAAATGGGTGCACCTTTTGGCTGCATAACCAACAGAAGTACATGTTGAAATGCTCCTACATTTCAAAGTCGCTTTAGATTAAAGTGTCTGCTACATAAATAAATGTAAATCTATCAAGAGCATGACAGAAATGACCAAAGGAAAGGGCACTGACTCACTCCTCAATAAACAAAAAAGGGTTTTTAAACAAAGGCAAGCTAAACCAGGAGAAATTAAAGGAATAAAATAATAATTACGTTATCTGCATTTGTTTTTTTTCCTTCCTGTGATTTTGCTTTACGTTCTCCACAAGGACGTACAAACACTATAAAAAATAATATGCCATATCTACTCAAAATTGTGGGAACAGATTACAAGCAATACTATTATTAAAATTGAGTTAGAATTACGCAATGAACTCCTTAATAATATAATAACCCATTCAAAAAGATAAAAAAATATTAAAATTTAAACTAAAATATTGGGTATATTGGACAAAGAACTAGCACTATACAATAATTACTACTCAATTAAATTATTTTGATTTAACATTTAATTATATTAACATGATTTAAAATGTTATTAATATTATTAATTATATTGATGTCACGTATCCACTGTAAGGAAGGCGAGGAGTCAAGAATAGGAATAACATTTAGGTTTACTGATGATCAACATTACATAAATGGCATACGCATTAGACAATAAACGAAAAAGGATGAACAGAACAGGGAGTATAAATGAAGAGTTCGGTTCCAAAATGCGATAAACACCATAAAAAAATTAGTTACTGCCAAAATCAGTATTATATAAGGTCAGTATTTAAAAGTAAAATCCTAATTTTACGCAAAATCCAATATCCGCAGTGTTATTCTGTCATCTTTCTATCTTTTTCCCAAAACGCGATATACGCCACCCATGCTTTTCTACAGAACGCAATAAATCCACTCCACATATTACAGCGCACCATTCCACGCAATGTAAACAAACGCGGCGCGTTGAGTACACGGAATCCTAGTTTTCCTCATCTACTTTGTACTTCCTGATCAACAAACAAACAAAAGCAAAATAATACTTTAATGGCATTGATAAACCTGTGGTTGTTTTCTGTGACGGGAAAGATTGTAAGTCATAAACATCCAATAACTTACACAGGAGGCACTCGGGAGATGGGTGCTTGTTCTCCCGACAGCATCTGTGAAGTTTTTTTGATTCTAACACATTGACCCCAGGGGATCTTATGAAAACCTTCCATTATTTTACTCAAAGTCAACGAAAATCGAGCAGGACCATTTACAGCGGATCGCTTTGAAAAATGTTAAGCGACGGCGTCAAGTATAACCCCAGCAATGACAGTTGCAAATTAAGTGTTTGATTAATGCCATTAATGTTTCTTTTTATAAGTGTATACCACTAGTCATATATGAATATATCATGGCAAAGATGAATGCATATTTATACATTGATTGAATAGATTTATAGCATTTTGAAAAAAACTTGTCATGGATTTATTGCATTTTGTGGAAAAAATAATTCGCTTTTATAATAAATCTTTGAAAATCAAGTTATGGATTTGATTTTTTTATGTTTTTATAACCTAAAGATGCAATGTGAAAGTTTGTAACAAAAAATAGTGGTTTTCATCTTGTCACTTTCTTGGTATAGAAAACACGTTTTTACCGAAATTTGTCAAAATGGATTTATTGCGTTTTGGAACCAAACTCTTCAAATACACAGAGTAATGAGGGAGCTTAACAGGTACAGGTGAAAGTAAAGTAATTAGGACAAACGATAACAGGTGAAGTTAATACAAGACGACATGTGACAATTGAGTGTTTAATATTATATTATTGAGAATTATTTTTATCTGATTTCAGAATGACAGACAAAGATTAATCAATTTTTTGTCAAAAGATCAGGAAAGCATCTCATTTTAAATGGTATTTTTAACAGTGTAAACTTCAAAAAGTACTTTACAGTCTACAGAGAAAAGCGTCCACCTTTCCTGAATACGAAAGGTACCATTTTTGTTTTCTGCAACATTGATCTCACTCAGAATACTGTACTGTAATCTGTTTATAACACTTTAATGAAATGTATACAGCTTGAATATTGAAAAAATATATACATTAAATTCTTGGTTTACTTGTATATTAAAATGTTTTGAAAAAATCTGGAAGATATGTGCAATGGAATTCATCATAAAGAGTTTGTGGCATATTATGTGTGTTTAACATCATGTGCAATAATAACGAAAACTGATAATGTGTCTGTAATGTTTTGTGGATAAGGCAGGCGGAGGCAGTGGATCCAAATGCCGATGACTTTAATAACAAATAATAACATAAACAATAAACAATAACAATAATATATAATAACATAAACAAAGTAATACAGAATAACACTGGGAGAATGAAACCAAAACAAACCAAACCTGTAAACGCTTAGGTTACTCACGTAACCCCGGTTCCCTGAAAACTCCCGGAAACTCTTGTTTACTCTGCGATTAAAGCCTATTGGTGAACGTCTGTAAAAATTACAGACCTATGGCGTTCGAGCCCGCGAAAGGGGCGGGACTATGCCCTATAATAGTCAGAAAAAGAGCGCCATAACTCACTTGCATTCGACTGAAGCGCTTAGCCGAATGAAGCTCGCTGCGTAGGCGTTTGTAGCACGGCCAACTTTGCAATGCTGGTTCCCGTTATTTCAGGGAACCGGGGTTACGTGAGTAACCTAAGCGTTCCCTTTCAATGCGGTTCACTTCGCATTGCGTCAGTTGCGAATACCAGCCGGCTGCGTTGCAGATATCAAGAATAGATACTCCTGTAAACCAAGCCCATGATGATGCTAACTTTGCGCAGAGTGGGCTCTAACATCATCAGGACATAGCTCATTCAGCGAGGCGTGAGCCAGTGCGATGGCTTCAACGATCCATCTAAATAGCCACTGTTAGTAAACGGCAGACTTAGTGAGTGATCTGTGAAGCTCACGAATGGCCAATCTGACTATAATATGCGGCAGAACGGTTCGTGTAACGTGGGATTATACAGATACCACAATAGTGTAAACCCAGGTGAGCCCTCGAGCGCACCGGGGATGCATATAAGTAATGATAGTGCACAGGTCGGTGAGCTTCCCAAGCGCGCTGTAAATGTGTATTGACAATAAATTGCATCATGAATGCATATAGATGAATCAGAGTGTTATAGTGCACAGGCCGGCAAGATCCTAGAGCGCGCCGTCATGTGTCCTGATAATAAATTGTGCGCACACAGGTGAACCCTTCAGTGCACCGTGAATGCGTATAGATAAATCATTGCACAGAACGCGCTGTGAATGTGTACAGATATGATTGATGAACGTAACGGTGGGTACCCAACGCACCGTGACCGTGAACACAGATGAACAACAACAGTGTGTATGTGTTCTGACAGGATAACACAGCTAACACAGATAACACAGCTAATCCACACATGGAGTAGGTTTAACCACGAGTGAGCATCACTTGTTAAGGGAGGTGATAACTTCAACGATCCATAAATAACCTGTGTTCTGTTGACAGGTGCGCTAGTGAGTGATCTGTGACGCAGACGAACAGCTGATCGTCTAATGTATGTCAGACGTATCTGTCATTCAGGACCTTGGACAGTTCCAGAGCGCTGCGCCTCGGGGACCATCCACATCTGAGAAGTGACAAGCTTGTGAATTAAATAGAATGGTCGGCCGTAAAAGCGTGGTTCACTGTTATCGCCGCCATATAGATATTAGCGTAGGGGGAGAGAGCCGCCGTGCACGAGCCTCTATAGTGAGGAGAAAAGTGTTCCACACCACAATTCACGAGGGTTTAGACTTTTCGCCGTCACCAGACAGGGATAGATCAGACTTTGCATAAGGACGCCTCGCGAAAGGGGTCCTAGCTGCTCGTGTCAACGTGTCATAAGGCATGTAGGTTGTGTCTCACAGATGCAATCTCTACATGCCCGTCGTAACGGGGGAATATGTCTGTACCTTGGTGGTTTAAGCACGAGATGCGTATCACTCTGATTGAACATAGCTTATAAAAGCGATGCAATGAGCCTATAAAGATGCCTGGCTCGGTGAATAATGAAATCACCGTAGTTTGCTCGACCGCATTATCACAAATAACACAGTCGAGAGTGCTGCAGTGCTAAAATCACCCCCTTAAATGGACTGTATGTACAGTACGAGGTGATTGATATGAGACAAACAGGCGTTCCACAAGCCAAAGGCTGATTGCCGTTGCAAGGCGTGTCCAACCCACAGCAGATGCCGGGCGAGCTCGTAACGAGCTACTGAAAGAGATCTCGTCGCCGACTGTGGGACTGAGTGTAAAGCAAAATATGTGTTCTGCGCTTTGAGAGATTGTGTGTGCATCATGTGTCATGCCAAAATAAGTGCCTGCTGCCTTGAACTTAAACTTGAAAAGAGACGCTCGTGTTTGCCAGATACTCGCATAATCTCATACGTAATCAGAGTTTACTATTAAGGGAGTGTCTTTTTCGGACTATTATAGGGACTATCCCGCCCCTTTCGCGGGCTCGAACGCCATAGGTCTGTAATTTTTACAGATGTTAACCAATAGACTTCAATTGCGGAGTAAACAGGAGTTTCCCCCATAGCGTCAGCAACTGACGAAACGCGAAGTGAACCGTATTGAAAGGGAACTACATACAAACAACGACTGATACAGGACAACTGAAACACTGGGGGCACGTTCAATCTCACACGCAAGACACTCCCTTAATAGTAAACTCTGATTACGTATGAGATTATGCGAGTATCTGGCAAACACGATCGTCTCTTTTCAAGTTTAAGTTCAAGGCAGCAGGCACTTATTTTGGCATGACACATGATGCACACACAATCTCTCAAAGCGCAGAACACATATTTTGAAATGACGAACCACACACATGACAAGCTACATACATGTTGTGACGAACTTCGCATCGTGCACTTCAAAAAAAGAAGTCACCAGCCGCCACTGGTATGTTAAAAGCACATTTTAGTTAATATTAATGGTCTCTCAAAAAAGCACAGATTTTGTGCTATTAGATGTTCTTAGTGATTAGTGGTTAGTGCCCATATTATGAAAAACTCACTTTTTCTGGGTTTTGGGGTGTTCATTTGTGTCTCTGATGCTCCCACATGCATACAAACTTGGAAAAAATCCATCCATGCTGTTTTGAGTGAGATACAGGTTTCTGAATGTCCTCTGCCTTGAGTCTCAGATTACATGGTTTCAAACTCAGCTCCGTTGTTACATAACTAACCGTTTTGTCACATTCAGTATGAATTTTCCCGCCCACCACCCCACTCGCAGGTCTCCACCCACCAGGAGCTAGAGAGAGCACAGAGAGAGCAGTCACTTGATACCCTGTGCTGTCATCATGTCTCACGGAAATAACAGCAATTTGGATATTATGGATTATACTCTTACCTACTTTTAAAAACAAAGTTTTAACGCGTGGTTATTGGAACCCGGAGTAATCTTATATACAGTGTGTTACCGAAATGTGATGTAAACAACAGACTATCACAGACTATAACAGACGGTCACTATGTATCTATATTTCACGGATTATACGCATTTGTGGACAAAAATGGTCATTGATTGTATTTTATTGGACTTTCATGGATCATTCACACATCTGAAACAGACTGGATTCGATTCGCGATCGTTGTATCAACAAAAAAGGTAAGAAGTCACATTATATTCTGCACGTTGTCATCTTCTGTCACAAAATACTACATTAGAGCATCTATATCTCAAAACAGAGAACATACATTGATGCTAATCCCGTAAATTATACATTTTAAATTTATAGTGATGTTAAAATTGTTTAAGTTAGGCTATACAGATATTTTTGCAGGCTAGATAGTTTGCAGCGTGGTTTCGAAAGTTAAAAAAAAATTTAACGGCTTTATTTTACAATTCTACAAGAACTAAGTAATAGTGCTTTGCCAAACTAAAAGTGTTTTGCCAAACTAACCGAGACCGGGCCTTACCGCCCCAGCTTTTCTGAAGAGGCTAACCCCCGAGCCTCTAATAACTGTACGGTCCGGACCTCCCGCTAGCTTCTAGCAATTAGCACGCGGCCCACAAGCAGTATACATCCCCCGCCGGGTCTTCATTTCTGTAATTTGCGAAAATAATGCTTTTGAAAATGTTTTATAACTGGATGGAATATGTTAGTATTGTCCAGGGAAAACGCGTTTATTGTTGAAACTCCTACATCACAATTTACTCTAGAATCATTGTGTGTCATGAGTTTCTTCTCCTGTAGTGTACTTATTAGTGATAATTTTCTGCTTGATTTGTCTGTTGGCAACATAAACCGTTAATAATAATAATATATAAAATAATAACACAGTATGGTCTGTACTGCTCACGATATCACTATGCACGTGCACATGACAGTAGTGGGGCGTGATAAAAAGGAGCAGCAGCTCATAAATATGTAATGACTAGCTCAAAACGGCACAATCTGAACTGCCCTGAAACAGAGGTTCCTAGAAATGGGTAACAATCTTTTCCTACAAGCTATCTCGAGCAAACAACTTTTGAAACATGCTTTATGGAACTCATACACCTATTTAACTTGTGGAAAAGCAGTCATAAGATGGGCACTTTAAGATTATCTTAAGAAGTACTAAAGATGAATATTTAGTATATTAAGTACAAAATTCAGCTCGCAAAATCACCTGGGATGGCATGTAGTGTCATGAAATCATTTAAGCACATGCTGATGGAATGATGTAGTTTAAAGCTCCCAATAATACAAATTCATTTGAGAAGAGGAAAAAGAACTGCAGCAGTAAAATAGCGTGCCTAGAAAGTGAATAGAAATGTAGCTCCTTGTGAAAAATACTGTAGTATAGTATACTGTAGTAAATGGACTACTACACTGTAAAAAATGTGCAGCATAACAACTTGGGTTTGCAAATCAATTCAACCTACTTTTTGAAAAAGCAACACAAAAATATATGTTGATTTGACAAAAATGCTGGTATCTTTTTACAGTGTTATGGTGTTTTTAAATGTACTATACTATCATACAGTAAACCTAAAGTAAGCACATATTTACCAAAACTATGAAAATACAAATGGGAATGTGCCAAAAACTAATTTAACCTGTGATTTTATGATTCGGTTACTTGAAATGTTGTGGTTAGAGAAAAGTATGTGCAATACACATACACACAGTTCTCTCTGCTGTGCATAATGACATCAAAATAACAAAATCATGTGGCGAGTTGCATTGTGTTCTACTAGTGCATTCTACGTGTACACCCCATCGTACATCAAAACCACAAAAAAAACAAAGCTTTTTACACCTCTTTGTAAAAGAGGTAAGAAAAACATTTCCTTATGTTCACTGCTGAGTGAGGCCAATTGTAGATGATAACAATGTCCTTACATTATAATACAGAATAAATAATAAAACTCTTGGAAAAAAGAATCAGCTCAACCAAAACCTTTAACTTGGAGTTGGTCTATTCTTAAAAGCTAAAATAATGTAAAAAAGTAAATCTCAAAATGCAGATTTAATATGTATAGTTAATACTATTGTGAATATTTCTGCTGGTCATGTGATGTTTTTCTCATCAGTGTAATCAATCTTTCAAATTATAAGCACACTGTAAAAAAATAAAAAGTTGTCTTAAAGCCCCCCACGTAAAACTGCACTTTTGAATGTGTTTCTAGCAGAAAATTAGTCACTAATGTGTGTGCAGAAAAATCCTGTTATTTTACAAATCTATCTATTCTGCTTTGTCTAATCTCCTTTAAACTGGACCAGTCACACAAAACAGGCTGTTGGGGATCACCTATGTGATGTCACATTGATACCCCCCACCCTTGACCGGTCACAGACTCTGCCTTATGTTCAATCTTCTGCCAGAGACACGTTTTGATTTAGTTCAAACACATGTGTAAGTGCTTTATCCAATACTTTGCATACAGGGAGGGGAACAGAAGCTTTCTCATTGCAGCCACAAATGGCTATGTTCAACATTGTATAATGAAAGATATGTGGTGTATTTTGAGCTGAAACTTTTCAGACACATTCTGGGGGTACCAGAGACTAATTTTATATTGCTGAAAACACCCAGGTTAGGGGCCCTTTAACTTAAGTTTTCAATATTGCAATATTGCTGCACTGCTTTTTTGAGTTTACTCAACTCTTGTGTGTTGTAGTTCACTCAATTTAGTAAGTAATGTCAACTTAAACCAACAAGCTGGATCAACTTAAACTGATTAGGCAATAAGCTAATTTCTAATTACTTAAATACTCTCAAATAAGATTACGACTATATAAACACCAACAAGCTGAATCAACTTAAACTGATTAGGCAATAAGCAAATTTCTAATGACTTAAATACTCTCAAATAAGATTACGACTATATAAACACCATTCCAGCATCTATCCATAAAGTTAATCCACACACAAGTTGGGTAAAGGGCAATTTAGTATATCCAATTCAACACCTTGAATGTTTGGGAGTAAACCCACAATGTCACAGAGAGAACATGCAAACTCCACACAGAAAGGTCTCCTGAACAAAGTCTTTGTCTGACTTAGCCTTTGCTTAAAACAGAGACCTTTTTGCTGTGAGGCAACAAAGATGCACACAGACCCACTGTGCCGCCCTCTACACTGAGCACACAGTTCTCAATCATGGTAACAATGAACAAACACCATTCTTTCAAAAAGAACTCTAAATCCAAAATATAACTAACATTAACAAAAAAGCCAGCAAACCTTAAAACAGTAATCTTTTTTTAATAAATATTAACCAAAGAAGTGAACATGTCACGATGCATGCTGGGAACTATTCAGACCAATTGTTTGTTCGGACTACTTAGTTTGGCAAGTTGGGTACACTATTTGAAGAAAAATTACATATCTAAGTCAAGTCAACAAAATAATATTTGTTAGCAGGGTGATTATCCTAATTTGATTCAGTAAACACATATAATAAATTGACCCCTTCAACAAAAAAATATTTGTTCAAGTTACTTTATTATCTTTGTTGAAAGAACATTTTGAAGTTGGATTTTTACAGTGATGTAAATAATAGGAAGGTCTTATTACAGCTTGTTGCCCTCCATTTCCAGACTTTCAGTTTGCATCACAAGATGCAGGTCTTAACCGATACCATTAACCTTCTACAGTGTTAAGTTTGTGGTCGACATGTGCATCTTTAAAAAGAATGGAAAGAGTCGGTCTTTGTGGTAGAAAGTTTCCAGGTGCATTTTCTGCTAAAAAAAGGAACAATATTCTAGTTAAACAGTACAATACTTGTTCTGACTTAGGCTACCACAGAGGTTTTCTGAAACCTCATACCACATAAGACCCACAATAAGAATCACAGAATAAAGTGGATTCCCACTTTATTATATATGGATTTGTATGAGGGCCTGAGGGTTAGTAAAATATTACTTAATTTTAGTAGAAGTATTTAAGTAGTGATTTCTCTATAACCTCAATACCACAAATTATGTAACATAATGCATTTTGAAGCAAAAAACGTCATTTACAATATTTCATATTACAAAAACAGTAGCATTATACTGGAAACACAGTCCTAGTCCTATCTGACAAAACCTTTAAAAGTTCACAAAAGGTTTAACCATGTATCTTTAAAAATGGGACATCTCACATTTACAAACAAATGGTGCCCTTACAGTCGACCAATAATCTAATAACAGTTAGTTCCAAATTAATGAGAGTTAGTTGACATGTTGTTTCAAAGTTATTTAAAGTTAGTAATGTCTAAAGTAGACTATCAAAATAAAGTGTACAAATTATATTTTTATATGTTTTTACATATACCATTTACCAATTGAATGGAACAACACATTTAGATTTTAATACTTCTATCCAATTAATGCATTAATCATTCAACAAGAAAAGCAGGGAATGTGTAGTATCAGTTTTGCGTTTGGTGACAAGACAGATTACACTGTATAAAATTTGCTGTAATTATGCAGCTGGTTGCCAGTAATTTACTGTAGAAGACTGAAAAGACTGAAGATGTTTCATGTTCATTTAACTTTGAACAAACTGTTGCCAGTAAATAACATAAATGTAAAATCTACAGTAAGTTACTGGCAGCTAGTTGCCAGTAAAACCCAGTAATACTGTAATTTCTACAGAAATATTTTACAGTGTAGCCAAGATGAAAGGATGTTGTTCTTTGTCGATAAAGCATGTACACCTTTTAGAAAGGATGTGTTCATTTTTTGTGTTAAGCTTTTAACACATTTTGTGCAATTTCAACACATTATTTGTAACTTTAACACATTATGTGTCATTTTGTGTTGATTTTGTGTTCAAATAAAACTCAAGTTGTGTTACAAGTAAGTTCAATAATAACACAGAGATGGGTACATTTTAGAACAACGCATTTAGTGTGTTATCCCAGAATCAACACTAATGTGTTGTTTTTAAAACATTCATTCTAAGAGTGTATGTGTTGAAACATAATCAGATGTTAATAAAATGTAACATTCTGTAATTTTGCCTCATATTTATCCTATAGATTTCTTGTCTTCACAGCAAACAGATACATTTTATCGTAACTGTCTCAATATTTATGGAGGACATTGTATATACATATGTATGAAGAGCTCAGATGAGAAGAACACTTTAACTGCCTTTGACATGTTTTATATATATAATACATACATATCTTTCTAAGGTCTTTTCTCTCTAACACTCTCTCTATGACACATGGTTGGTTCCAATGTCTATGAATAGCAGAATGTATAAGATCAAAGCAATGAAGCACAACCCACTCCTGCCATTACCTCTTTTATATGAATTCTTGTTAAGCATTTGAGGCAAAAAATGCATAGAGATTACATCGAACATGACTAGACTAATATACATATTATGTTTTGTGTTTAAACAGTGTAAGTATAAACTTTTTGTACTTGTATTTTACTGCATGCTATAACAAGACTTTATATAAGATCCTATATTGTAATATTGATTTTAATCTTTTTAGGTGCATTTTCTGGGAACATTTCGTTGCATTTGTCACAACCAGAGATATCAGTGAATGTTCAACCTGGAGACAACACAACTCTTAAATGCTATGCACCAAAGGATGGTCTCTTTAAAATATTCTGGTTCAAATTTCAAAATTCTTCCACTCCAGTTCTTGTAGCAATGGCTCAATCAGACAAAACTGAGATAATACTGGGAGAAACATTTCAGAATCCTTCAAAGTATAGACTGACATGGAACAACTACAGCTTTAATCTCTCAGTTCTTTACGTTGAAAAAACAGACTTCGCTGTATACTATTGTGGCACAATTTTGTACAATAAGATTTACTTTGGAAATGGAACAACACTGGTGTTTAAAGAGCATTTTAATGGTAAGTGGTAAATGAAACAAGAGATACCTTAAGATTAGAAGAGGTAGATTCAACGCACACTGAAATATTAAAAAATTATTAGTTTACAGATGGATATTACATATAACTAAAATATATTTGTTGTTGTTATTATAAAAGAAGTGTATTTACATTTACAGGAACAGAACGAACACAAGAAAAGGAAGACAAATGGAGTAAGTCCCCTGTAATTGTACAACCCAGTCTCACGGCAGTTCGTGACATAGTCACGTAATTTAATCTATTGATTCGTGTTCATGGACACGATTTCCCCCTTTTTTTCGTGCTAGTCAGAACGACTTTCAATCTAATGTATTTCAATAGGAAGTATTTTTCGTGCCTGCAGCACGTTTTTTTGTCCTATTATTTTTTCGTGTTTTCCAGCACAAATTTAATCTAATGTATTGCAATAGTATATACCCGGGAGCTGTATTGTTTTACTTTATTTGTCATTAATTTATTACACTTTAAGCGCTACTTTACTCAACATTTAATCAGGAGACGTTTATCCTTTTTTATTTGTTTAATATTCTGCATGATGATCGACATTGTAAACCATCGTCAGCAGTACATAATTGTTAATTTACGAGACTGCAGAGTTTTGCTACTGCAATCGTTTCCAAATGTTGCCGTTTTTTCTGAGAAATATTGATTTTTTTTTCGATCGGTTTCGTGTGTCAAATACAAGATTAAATACTACAGTACCCATGAGCCTTATCGACATCTACTATGGTGAAGGCACCAGCTAAAACTACATGTGGGCCCGCTGCAGATTACAATATTTTCTCAACACATGAACACTAACGTGTGCTTGATAGTTCAACAATACGATATTATGGCCATCAAATTTGATTGTTTCTACTTTGATTGTAAAAAAAGTCCGTTTCGGACGCCTGCATTTCCCAGAATCCTCTCTGCCTCCGTTGCTATGGAATCTGAGCCAGTCCTCTTTGCTATTGGGTAATTTCTTCTTCGGTACTCGTAATTGACTGGGATTCTCTCATTAAGCGTAAATCACTGTCCAGGTAAGTTTAAAGTTCACTATTTGTTTAAATGTTATAATTGACGCCTTTCTTTTGGCATTAGGCTGACATTGCCATACCCGTACGAAAATTAACCATGTTTTTGTGGTAAAAGTGTAGTAACCACGGTTTGTGTGTATCGATTATTTGCAAAATGGTTTTACTAAACCAAACATGGTTTAACTTTTTTTCAAATCCATGGTTATTTCTTAACTGTAGTAAAACAATGTTTAATTTTCGCAAGGGAAGTCTAACGTTTCGTGTTAGAGAAGTAAAGTCCCATTAAGAAGCTAACGTTAACCTAGTTTAAGTTCCCTGCTGAAAAGAACAGCAAGTCCAGCATAATTATGTTGTGTTTTGGTGCTGATTTGCTAGTGAACACCAGCTAAACCAGCATTAGCACCAGCTAAACCAGCATTTGCACCAGCATCCCATGCTGGTCATATCAGCATATGTTGTGTTTTGGTGCTGGTGTGCTGGTGACCACCAGCATAGACCAGCATAATTCCCATGCTGGTTTGATGCTGTTTTTTTCAGCAGGGTTATCAACATTAGGGTAACTTAACGTGGCCATTGCTTTATTGTGTGAGCTTAATATAGTCTAAAGTTTTAATATTTGTCTTATAATATTTGTAAGAAAATAGGAATCCCCACTATTGGGGTACACTATTTAAGCCTTATATTAGAGCTAATTTACATTACATAATAAACATTTTCTGTTCTCCCTGCAGATCCTGTCAATCGAATCACCTGTTACAACTTAGATTTAATGTTGCTTATTTTATAAACCCAAATGCAATTTTAAGACCAATCTATCCTCTCTTTCTTTATCATTTTCTGTCTATTTCTTGCAACCTATCTCTACATACTGCATCTGTTGTACCTGTCTGTCCAGCTGTGTGTTTGTCCTTCTGTCTTTGTCTGCTTTGCAATGGCCACCAGATATACCCCTCACAAACAGGATCCCCACTACCAAGTGGGGAGGCTCATGGCTCTTGAGCTGAACCATGACCACATTCTAGCTGAAGCCAAGGTTAGAGTTTTTATTTACCTGTTAGTTTATACTTAAACATAATGGATGTGGGACAACTTAAAATAAAAATGATAAATATGGAAAAGAGATGAGTGTTGAAGATTTCATACGGTATATTGTAATAGCAACTTATTTAGCAAGTAACATCCTATAATGTTCCGTGGCATTTTTAAATAAGGTAATGTATTTTGGAAAAGAGAGGTTTCATCCTCTGAGTTTCAGAGACTTGGAGAATCTATGCCAAGGCTCATTTAGGTTATTCAATACTTACACTATGCTGTGTTTCCTTTTAGTTGTTGCATGTCTTTCACGTCCCGTACCTTTATTAGTCTTACAAGAAATATTCACTTCAACACACAGAGAGCAGCTGTGGAGACGAAATGTTTATGCCCTAGAAGAGACCCTTCACAGACCTCTAAAAGGATCTTTGTTGGCTGGGGCAAGCCGAGGGGGAGGCAAGGAGGGTGACGCCAAGCCTCAGCTACAGGGTATATCTGAATTATTTCAGATTTGTAGGAAGTGAAATGTAATTTGTGGACCAAATCAAATTACGGAATAACATTGTAATTGTATTTGAGTATCAACAGTTTAAACCATTTCAATATGACAAAACACATAAAAAATAGAGTATAACACTTAAGTATACTATCATGTCAAGTACTTGGTAATGTCTTTACCAAATGCTTAACAGAAATACATCTGATTTCATAAACAGTTCTGTATATAAGTTGAAAAAGATCATGTATGTAGTGATAGCCTAACCTGTTCTGTGTACTGTTACAGGTGAATTTTACAGGGTTGAGTGCTTCCTGTCATCCAGTGTGGAGATTTCACCTAACTGTACCCTCAGCAAAACTAAATCCTCATGAGGAATTTGGTAAATCGCATTGATTAATTTGAGCTTAATATTATTTAGTCAATAATATTAAACTTGAATTACTTAAAGTATGCTTGCTAAGAATAAATGCACAGTGCCCTGCTTTATGGTTTAAGATGCATGTTTTTGGGATTTGAGAAACTTGGATAACCAGATAAAAACACATTTAAGAGTAAAGTAAATCTAGGACCTTCTTGCTGTGAGGTGATGGTGCTAAACATTGAGCCACTATGCAATCCTATACAAAAAAATCAAACCTAGAATCCAACTAAATCTTGAGTAGTTCGGTTTAGTGTATTATTTTTTTATGAGTTATTCATCTAAAATAATGTTAATTTCTTTTTCTTCCTAGGTGCAGAGAGTGGTTCTGTGGGGACCCTGAACCCTTTTACGTCACAAAAAACAGCCACTCCACAATAGGGAATGTGTAATTAATAGTTTTTTTAAAGGCATCCGTCCAACCAAATGCATCATGGATATTGCACTCAACACAAGGTATGTTCTCACAAAAGCCCTAATTTTGATGTTTATATGTGTCTGCAGCCAGTAACAGGTAATCTAAACTAGTGGTTTTCTTTCTTTTTGGCAGTGGGCAAGATGCCAGACCGCTGTTGTAAACGCACAAACGTAATAATGCTTTCAGGCAAACCAGTCATTTTAATTACCATCAATGGTAAAACCAATTCACAGTTTAGATTTCCATTTTAGATTTGATGTTTTTCACACTATGTTTTGATGTTTTCAATATTGTGGCATTGTGCTTACAATTGCAGTAGAGTCAAAGTGCATTGTATAGCACATCACAATCTGTTGCAAAGCAATTTGGTGAATTAGCAAATGATACTATTCGAGGAGTTAGGCAGAAGGAGTGCTATACTGGGATTATATAAACTTATAAGATGTCTGTTAAACATTCACAATGTGCAGAATGAATTAACTGTTATAAAATATAGTATGTGGTAAATGTTTTTTTATTTTTTTTCCAAGGGCGTTTTGACTTGCATCAGCCACTGTATGTCTGTTAAACATGCAAACAGCAAAGGACCCCAGACCTGAAAGACCTTCTGAGGAGTGGATATTGACCAGCTTCAATAATCACCACCACACTTTACATACTGGACCTCCTGATCTCCTTTCAAGAACTCAAGGTCATCTCTCCAAGATTCTCCAGACAAGCCTTCTCAAAGCTGCTGGAAAATTGCACGAAGTGTGGAAGAAGAGTAAGTCTAAATGTTATCATTTTATTCAAAACTCCATAAGCAGACAATATCACAATTACTATTTCATTCTATATATCTTCCAGTCTGGATATATCAACGGCGATGCACTGCAACGCAGCTTCTTGGAGTTTTCATACGCTTCATTTGAAGCAGACCAGCTCTGGTGTGGTGCTCCTTTCACCTGCCCAGCCTGAACGCTAGAATTGTTGGCTGCTTCAGCAGATGGAAACAGAAAGCTATATCGCTTTTGCTCAAACAGAAGGTGGTCTTTATTCCAGTATTTTTATTGGTTTATTTATTTACTTTAATTGATGGATTTCCTATTTTTCTTTCTTAGCTCTGGTGATCCTGTTTTTGTGGCTGAAGACATTGCGGTGTCTAGATTTGTCAACACCATACAAAAAGCACTGAAAATGCAAGTTTTAATCATAACTTGACAAAATAGTTCTTGTTCGGAGTTGATTTCTACTTTTGCCTACCAAGTACTCCTAAATCAAATTAGGATAAATGCCATATACTGTATTGTATGACACCATCACTTTAATTTGATTTGTTGTGTGTTTCATAGACTGTGGCTTGCAAATATTGGCCATTTGAAGAAAGTTGCTAGTGTCCTTCCTGATCTTCAGGAGCTGGGCCCGGTTGCATAAAGCACCTTAAGTTTTTCCCTTAAAGGAGCATTTCACCCATGGAAACATTAATCTTTATTAAAAGTGGATAATATTTGTAGTCGAAATGTAACATAAATTTAGAATTTGGTGCCTATTTATGCATGCATTGGTCTCCAACAAGGTTGCCTTGTGAATTGTCAAAGCACACTCTACTAGCCTTAATTTTATTTTATTTATTAAACAGGACTATTTATTTATTACATATTTTTATATTAGCTTGGCTTCTTTTATGTACGTTAACATTTTAAACTATTATAAAACATTAACAAATAAAATAAAATAAAAATCAAGTAAAACCAAAAAAGTTTTTAGTAGACTATTTTAAAAAAAGTGGCCCTGCAGAATTGTTTTATCCATTGTGGTAGCCCTTGCTCACAAAAAGGTTGGGGACCCATGCTTTAAGGCAGGGGTCAACAATCCTGCTCCCGATGGGTCGGTGTCTCTGCAGAGTTTAGCCCCAACCCTAATCAAACACACCTGAAGGGCTGGAGCTAAACTCTGCAAAGACACTAGCCCTCCAGGAGCAAGACTGGTGACCCTTCCTTTAAGGCATATATTTTACTTATCTTCAAACCGCTTGCTTTTGCTTATATTTGGTGATGTAATGATTCTAGCAGAAAGTGTTCTAGCAGTGGTAGAGCTCAAACTAGATCATTAGGACCCACAGCTCTGCATATTTTGTATGTTTTCCTTAACTGACACACCCAGAACTCCCTTAATGAGCTGATGATCTAAATCAGTTTAGGGAGACATGCAAAATGTGCATAGGAGTGGATCACCTGGGTTTCAGATCATCAGCTCTGAGATTATGGAGAGATCCATAAACAGAAATTGGTTTGTCAGTTAAGGTAGACCTAGAAATTATGCAGAGCCGTGGGTCACCTGGGACAAGATTGAAAACCACTGGTTAAGGCAGACAACATAGATCTTGGATGTCATTATCCAAATAAGGTAATAATTCAGGCCATGTCAAATAGTTTCTTTTCAAAGGGTTCTGTGAAGCTATGCATGCAAATTCATGTCCAAGAAATTATGAGAATTGAAACTTTGTCACATGACTAAACATATTGAAGAACTCAAACTAATTTGGGCACTATTTCTACATAAAATAACTAAATAAAAAAGAAGCTTTGTGTTTATTTGTGTATATAATAGGCCTTCGAAGTGCTCTCTGAAACTAGGCCAGGGACAGCTTGAATCAGTGAAAAAATTTTTTTTTTATCATAGAGCTATACCAAATGCATCTTTGGAAAGGTCTTGACCTGGGGAGTAACATATGTGAGTGTAAAGATTCTACATGGCTCATGCTTTCTAAATTCTGACCCTTAAACCTTAACATTTTACCATTGTTGAAAGCTTATAATCCAGCAACAAGAATGTTTACAGATGTGAGACCAATAGTTATACACAGTTCTGGACCTCACTTATCACATGAGTAGTCACTAATGGATACCATCCAAAAGTGCAGTACAAATAGCCCATAAGCAATTTTCACCCATTTAACAATTATACTTTTAAAATCTGACAACACTAATGTTTTCCCCACGCCCTAAAACCCCTAGGAGTACCATCAGTTTTATATTACCACTTTCTAATTATGTTGAATATACCAATGTATTTAAAGACTACAATTCCCAGCAGAGACACGCCCTTGAACTTTTTACTAAGCATGCAAATCGGTGTCCATATTTGAAGTTCTTCAGACTTGAATTAGGGTTAGGGCTATAAAATGTATTTATACTATGCGTTTCAATAACCTACTACAGGTAAAACATACATTATACTATATAGCGAGGACGTCAGTTTATTCGTGATATTGTAGAGCGTTCAGCCTTCTCCAATGTGCTTATAAACTACAACATCCAGAGTAACGCGCCATAGAGCTTCGTACAAAGCGTACAAATCAGCCATAATACTTGTAGTTCTTCCGGTTTTCAGAGCGTGAATATGGTTATACGGATTTACTATTAATAAATCATCGATATTTTAGTTTAAACAGCCGAAACATAAATTATTATTTTGTATTTACATGTTCAGGTTGAAAAACACGCAGTATGTCAGTTCATTCGGGGTAGTTTAGCTACTCTAGAACTGAATTCAAGGTCAATGTCGGCGGGTGTTACTGTAGCTACACTTCAAATAGCGATATTATATTAAACATTAAATACTTTCAAAAGGTATGTCTACTCTCCAGACAAAGACTTTCAGTTCACAATAGTTGTTAACTAGTGACAAAAACGGTTTAATGCTAGTATATAATAGTGATCCAGATAAGTGGCCTATATTTATAAGTATTATCTCTAATTGGCATTTCAAAACCATCCACTTAAAACAACCTAAGGCAAAGTTATTTGTTCTACTTTTTCATAACCATGTCACCGTCATATTGTGTTTGGAATTAATATGATGTATGGAATAGTGAAAACAAAAAGGATTATCTTTTGCAATATTTGTGGTTCTTCACAAAGATACAGGTAAAAGAGACCAAACGCTTATTGATTGCTTAATTATTCACTAGAAGCTTAAAGAGTGATCAAACAAATGCATAAGTGAGATGCACAACAAATTTAAATGATGCAGCCTTTGGCACATTGACCACATGTAGGTGCAGAGAAATGCATGATATATAAAGGAATCCTCAATTGGAGTCTAAACACTGGTGGTGGTGGTGATGGTGATGAAGAGGTGAATAGCAATGCTCAAGCTCCTGGTGAACACGCACTGGAAGGATACCTAGGAGCTTAAAGCAATGAGGACTGTCTGCAGATGGAAATGGGGTGAAAGAGAGTTGCATCGCTTTACCCTGAAATGACAACTGACTACAGCAGAGAGTTACATAAGATGAGAGTAAGATATGATTGGTTTAGGAAGTAACAACATAGAATAGCATAGTGCAGGTCTATTCAAATCTTACCCTGGAGGGCCAGAGCACTGCAGATTTTAGCTCCAACCCTGATCAAACACACCTGAGCAAGCTAATCAAGGTCTTCATGATCACTAGACAATCACAGGTGGTTAAGTTTGATTAGGGTTGGAGCTAAACTATGCAGTGCTCAGGTGAGGTGGCCTTTCTGTGTGGAGTTTACATGTTCTCCCTGTGTCAGCATGAATTTACTCCGGTTTCCTCCCAAAGGCCAAAAACATGCTAGTTAGGCAAATTGGAAATGTCAAATTGTCCCTCTCACCATGAAAATAGCCATAGATGCTGGAATGGCGTAAAGAATAAAGAAACTCCATGCGTCACATTTCTTGAATTTCTTGAACATTTCCACCTTTTACCACTACAGAAGCACAATACGACTTCAAATGCAGCACAGAAAAATGTAATAAATAGTCAGAAAGCAAAATGGAATTTTAGTGTAATACAATTTTTATTTAATTATTTTAATTAATTTGGAGAGAATCCGTTGGCTGCCAGGGATGGGTCCAAATCTCATCACTAAAACAGAAGAGAAAGTGTGGAGCACAAATTATAACATGTCTTTTATAAATATAAGTTTCTTTTTTTGTCATTTGTGAAACAGTTCAGATAAGAAAATTATTGTAGCCAAATAAAAAAACAAACAAAGTTTGTGAATAAATAAATAAATAATGCATGCATTAATTGATAAAGCAAGCAAACAGAAGATTACATACCATACTGGACAGGGCTCCCAGTCCACCAAAATGTCTGCTTTGCCCTATTAAGGAAACAACAAAACAAAAAAAGCAAACACATGAATTTCATTTTTAGCATGATGTTTAGATTATGTTTGGCTATAGGCATTAAGTTTATGTAACACAGTGGGTCACTGTTGATATTTACAGCATCTGATCATGGATTTTTCTGTTCCTTCTTAGCCTGTAATTCAAAAAGACTAAACACAGAAAGTATCTACATAACAATTATGATATCAATGTTATTTATTACCCACAAGGAAGTATTTAAATCCTATATTAGACTCTGCATATGGTCTACACTATGCATTTCTTTTATGACTGTCTAACCTTTGTGACTGTTGTTCCTCTGTTATCCCATTCAAAGTACATTTCATAGTATTTTTAATATTCAAATTATCCCAATATATTGAAATCTTAAAAAGTAGCCTAGTCACAAGCCTGTAGTAAGCACATCTAATCATTCAATTGTGTCTTTATGAAACAAGAAAAACTATGACCATATTTAACACCTACAGCTACAAGTATAAGTGTAATAATTGACTCCGGTCCTTTGAATTATTTGAAAATAATGTACACCTGCGGTGTTATACTTCACTTTGCATCATGCCACATTACCACCTTGAATGTGCATTGTTTTTGAATATTCAACTGCCCGTCATCAATTATTCCTAACGTAAAAAAAACATAGGAATAGTAATTTTGCACTTAAGATTTTTTTGCATTTACAAATGACAATCCACATTGTGTGTTTTTTGATGTCTTGATGACACATGACAAAGACACCTATTTTAATGTCAGAAAACCCTATAACATGACATGTTTGAGTTCATTTTCGCAACTTGATTTCATGCGTCCTGCAATGTGACCATTTCACATGCACACAATGCAATGTTGATGCTGAAAATATATCAGCCTTAACCTGAATAAAGCTCTATGGGAAAACACTGGACAACAGGTAGCGTTAAGGTAACCCATATGTTAAATACTTGAAACCCAGATATAAATGGCAACTCTTAAAATCTGTCTTAATTACCTTGGCCCTTCGTAGTGCTCGCCTGCTCCTGCTGTCCTTCCATAGTGTTCGCTGCCTCCACATGTCCCTCTGTAGTGCTCGCCTGCTCCACCATGTTTGTCATCTCTTCCAGTTGTTTGGATTCTCCAGTGGGTCACAGGGTGTGAGGTGCAGTGTAACCAGCTGATCAAAATGCCACTGGAATCCTGGGTCCAACCTGTGCAGGTTAAATCATATGATGTTTTAAAACATAAGACTTTAAAGGGATAGTTGACCAAAAAATGAAAATTCTGTTATAATTTTTGATCCTCATGTTGTTCTAAACCTTTATGAATTGTATTTCTTCTGTTAAACACACTTTGTGTTCATTAGAAAAAAGAATCCATTTAACCATGTGATTGGGCTGTGCCTCTTAAGTGTTTGAATCATATGGTCTAATTTTTCCAAACCAGATTTATTGGCACTTTAGATTAGAGCTGAGGTAATGATAGACTACTGGATGTATTAGATATGTGCAAATCTATATTTGATTGATTCTATAGGACCATAACAAATACAATATATCTTTTGATCAGGAAAAAACAGAGTGCTTATATATTATCAATTCAAAGAATAACACCAAGTGTGATGTTTGTTTAAAGAAAAATGTATGCTTATGCTTTCAAGTTAGCAGCAGCGTAAGTGTATGATGTCTCAAGCCAACATTTGATGGTTTCCTTTTTTGTGTTATTTCTGCTAATGGTCCATCTGCATTGTAAGCTCTACATTTCATATACAACAAGAGTATAATGAGATTCATTTTCATATGATTCAGTAACTGAGTGACATACAAAAGGACTTTACAAATTTCAATTGATGTGTGTCCCTACAAACAATTGTTTAAGTCAGTGTGCCTAAACATTAAAAATTATGTTGTATGTGGGCTGAAAACAAATAAAATATGGCTTCTACAAAAAAAAAACATTCCAAACATAATAATTCCTAAGTTAACATAGTATGTATTCAGGTATATGCTTGAACCAAGTTAACTATGGGTACCAAATCCCATCCGCTTGTTTGTCTGACATCACACAGCACCGCTTCCGGGTCCAAAAGCTCTATCAGATGCTGAGGAAACAAAAATACTGATATACAATCACAATTCTAACCTCTCTCTCTATGTGGACATCCCAGATGATCGTTCAGTCATTACAAGGGTAGTGCTGTGAGCCTGGAGAATGTAGTGCACAGTGTGAGTTTATAAAAGCTTAGCTTAAATGCATGAAATCAATAAACTACAATGTTGTAAATGTCTGTTTAGATTTCACTCAAAATCAGTGAAGGCGTGGACCTGGAAACGGTATTCCTTACGTCACAAATTACCAAGTGGATTGTAGGCCAGTGTGCTGCAAGCTATAAATAGAAATGGACTTAAAAGTATCCCATGCACAACTATCTTAACTGTCTTAATTAATATTCATGATATATCGATCAATCACATAATCATAGTAGTTTGCTATCAAAATAAATGCCATAATTCTTCATCCCCAAATCTTGTGCAAATGCTTTCAAACCTCACAATACTATGCAGGTAAAAGCAGTGGACTGTAGAAATTGTTTGAGTCAGTTGTCTTATAAGTTGTTGTTTGCCAAATCTTACAGAATGGTTTGATGGAGTGCTGTTTGACTGTGTCTAAGGTTAGATAAATATTGAAATACTTCAAATGTTTCGAAAAGATCCAGTGTTGTGCTAACAAACTTTGTGGTTATTTAAAAACAAAAACCTCTCCCAACATTTTACTGTCAATGAGTTTAGGTGTTGATGACTGAATTTCAGTTTTATGGAGTGAGCTATCTTTTCAAAGGGAACATTTCACAAGACTTGGCGTCCCCACAGTATGTATGTAAAGTTTTAGCTTAAAGGGATACTTCACCGATTTAGCATTCAGCTTTGTATCTGTAGAAACCCGGCAGTATTACTGAATGACCATGTTTCCCTCCCTCATTTCCCCCTGAGAGGAGAGATATCTGCATTTTGGTTCTGCAAAAAAGTCCTCCGATGATGTAATATGACGATTTTTGCATCATCGGAGGACTTTTTTGCAGAACCAAAATGCAGATATCTCTCCTCTCAGGGGGAAATGATGGATGGAAACATGGTCATTCAGTAATACTGCCGGGTTTCTACAGATACAAAGCTGAATGCTAAATCGGTGAAGTATCCCTTTAAAATAGCATATAGATAATTTATTATAACATGTTAAAATAGCCACTTTGTAGGAGTGGAATCTTTTGACATCACAAGGGGAGCCAATGACCTATTTTTTCCACATGCTTGCAGAAAATGGTTTCCGTTACCGTGTTTTTTTTTTTTTTTTTCATTTTCTAGGTTGATAGTAGCACGGGGGACCCAATTATAGCACTTATACATGGAAAAAGTCAGATTTTCATGATATGTCCCCTTTAAGATTTTAAAATTGATCAAATCGTTTGCCTACTCAACACAAGCTGTGAACTGTGACTTTACAAATACAGTGCATGCATCTCACCTTCACAAAGGTATTCATAAAAGGAACCGATCTTCTGAAGGTAGTCCTGGGCATAGGCGATAATCTCTCACACTTAATATTTTGCTTCTTGGTCTCTTTTTCACGAAGCAGAACTGGCTTGTATCCAGTAGCATGGAGTTTTTCAAGCTGCAATGACAACATTGTGTATTTACTGAATGGAATATTGGTTAATGTCATTCAGGATATTTTTACTTCATGGTGAGCTTAGCTTTTGTATAACCAAGTATGTGAAAACAGGAAAGAGTAATACATTAAAAGAAAACAGCAAAAACATAAATGACATCATAAGGTTATAATAGAACTTTCTGTAACGTTAGTAGGTTTGGCTGGTAACTATGGTAACTATTGTGCAATTGGACAGTGACAATCTACTGTATAGATTTATTCAAAATAAAGTCCAAACGTTAATCATTAAATGGGTTGCTTTGGATGAACTACAGAATCTACAATAGTAGTATGAATGCAGTCTATTTTGATAATTGTCATTCAGAGAATTCCCAAGTGTCACTTATATTTTGTTGTGGTAGATAATTTAGGACTGTGATGTGTTAAAGTGAAAATGTGTTTACTGAAGAGAATTGCCACAAAAAAATATATATATTAAAAGAGATATACAAGAATATGTAAGAAATTCTACTTACTAGGGCTGCACGATAAATCGCACATGATTGTCATGCGCATCTCGTCAGTAAAGCCGGTTCTTTGATTAGTAGTACACCAACATCACCTGCTTTGAGATGGAGCAGCATTTACTACACAAAGCCATAGTTACCTGACAACCGGGGCAATTTCGCATTAATTATCGCCTGCGATATGTATGTGATATGTTCCAGCTTGTCAGTGAACTATGGCTTTGTGTAGTAAACAATGGCTCTTAAAAGTGCCTTTGGGTTTATAAAATAAGCAACGTTAAATCTAAGTTGTAACAGGTGATTCGATTGACAGGATCTGCAGGGAGAACAGAAAATGTTTATTATGTAATGTAAATTAGCTCTAATATAAGGCTTAAATAGTGTACCCCAATAGTGGGGATTCCTATTTTCTTACAAATATTATAAGACAAATATTTAAACTTTAGACTTTATTAAGCTCACACAATAAAGCAATGACCACGTTAAGTAACCCTACTGTTGATAACCCTGCTGAAAAAAACAGCATCAAACCAGCATGGGAATTATGCTGGTCTATGCTGGTGGTCACCAGCATACCAGCACCAAAACACAATATATGCTGATATGACCAGCACGGGATGCTGGTGCTAATGCTGGTTTAGCTGGTGCTAATGCTGGTTTAGCTGGTGTTCACTAGCAAATCAGCACCAAATCACAACATATGCTGGACTTGCTGTTTTTTTCAGCAGGGAACTTAAACTAGGTTAACGTTAGCTTCTTAATGGGACTTTAATTCTCTAACACGAAACGTTAGACTTCCCTTGCGAAAATTAAACATTGTTTTACTACAGTTAAGAAATAACCATGGATTTGAAAAAAAGTTAAACCATGTTTGGTTTAGTAAAACCATTTTGCAAATAATCGATACTCACAAACCGTGGTTACTACACTTTTACCACAAAAACATGGTTAATTTTCGTACGGGTATGGCAATGTCAGCCTAATACCAAAAGAAAGGCGTCAATTATAACATTTAAACAAATAGTGAACTTTAAACTTACCTGGACAGTGATTTACGCTTAATGAGAGAATCCCAGTCAATTACGAGTACCGAAGAAGAAATTACCCAATAGCAAAGAGGACTGGCTCAGATTCCATAGCAACAGATGCAGAGAGGATTCTGGGAAATGCAGGCGTCCGAAACGGACTTTTTTACAATCAAAGTAGAAACAATCAAATTTGATGGCCATAACATCGTATTGTTGAACTATCAAGCACACGTTAGTGTTCATGTGTTGAGAAAATATTGTAATCTGCAGCGGGCCCACATGTAGTTTTAGCTGGTGCCTTCACCACAGTAGATGTCGATAAGGCTCATGGGTACTGTAGTATTTAATCTTGTATTTGACACACGAAACCGATCGAAAAAAATCAATATTTCTCAGAAAAAACGGCAACATTTGGAAACGATTGCAGTAGCAAAACTCTGCAGTCTTGTATATTAACAATTATGTACTGCTGACGATGGTTTACAATGGCGATCATCATGCAGAATATTAAACAAATAAAAAAGGATAAACGTCTCCTGATTAAATGTTGAGTAAAGTAGCGCTTAAAGTGTAATAAATTAATGACAAATAAAGTAAAACAATACAGCTCCCGGGTATATACTATTGCAATACATTAGATTAAATTCGTGCTGGAAAACACGAAAAAAATAATAGGACAAAAAAACGTGGTGCAGGCACGAAAAATACTTCCTATTGAAATACATTAGATTGAAAGTCGTTCTGACTAGCACGAAAAAAAGGGGGAAATCGTGTCCATGAACACGAATCAATAGATTAAATTACGTGACTATGTCACGAACTGCCGTGAGACTGGGTTGAATTGTAAGACATATCAAAAAGACTGGTAAAACTTTGCGTGATCTTAAAACAAACAAAATGTGTTGTGGTGTGTTGATGTCTAAGTTCGTCTGAATAATTTAAAAAACAGACTGTTATCTTACCATAATCTATATTTTATCTCAACAGGGGAACATATTTTTTTCTATGCCGTGCTGATATTGGTAACAATAACTGTGGTGTCAATACTTCTTAACATTATCCTGTTTTACATCTCAAGGACATACAAAACAGGTAAAATCTTTCTGTCTGTTGGTATTTTCCAACAATACAGAATCTTTATTTTTCTTTATTTTACTTTATCTTTTTTAATTTTTAGGCATGTCAAATGGAACAACTCAAGCAAGTCAAAAAGTAAGTGTAGTACTTACCCAATATCTTATGATTATATTTGCTTACAGTCAAATGCCTTAAGCCACCTTTTTGCTTTAAAATGAACTGAGATGTCAAAACTCTCCATAATCCATAATTTTAAGATATCAGAATCATCAGATTTTTGAGAAAAGTCAGATATTCTGAACAATTTCTTTAAAAATCATTTTCAGCAAAAAAACAGAGGAACTGGATTATGCAGCAATAACATTTCCTCACAATCAACGCAAAACCAAACAAAAACTGAGAGAAAACCAAGACACTTGGGTAACATATGAACCTGTAAGACACCAAGAGAGTTAGCGGTTATGTCATTATCATTTAAAGTTATTACCAAGCCTTTCACTTTCAATTCTATGTGTTTATTATGTTTTACATGGTGGTTTTGTAATTAGAAAAAACAGATGTTCAAGTTTACATTTAAATGTCAAATTATGTATTTTAATTTCCTTCATAGCACCTTGCACTGTTGCAAAGCAGCTGTTCATAATATATTTTAGCACTGGGGAAATAGTACAAAAACGTGAAAACTTTGAAAAAGAAATAGTAGTTTATAGTATGTTATACTATAATACTATATACATGTTGTCTATGGAAAATCTCATAACAATTATTTAGAAAATAAGATAATATCCATTCTTGTAACATAAAATGACAGTTTTGACCTGCACATTTTGTACAATGTATTAAACTGGTTGTAATACAATATTTAAAAATATTTGTGTGCTCAATTGCTCAATTTTTAAAGACTAACATAACACTATAAATGTTATATTATAAATACACTTTCAGAGAGTGCAGTCTGTTTTACAATGAAATTCTCTGTAATGATTTTAATTTAAATATGTGTGAGGGGAAAAGGGTGTTTTTTCCAAAATCTTTCTTTGCTGAAGTACTTTGTTGATGGAACACCATAAGAGGAAATGCATGCCTTAGAAGTCCAAATGGTTTCTAGTGGCCTAAATATTCATCTGAATATCCCTTATAAGTTATAGAAACTACTAGCAACATAAGTATTGGTAAAGTCTCTTTTGGGAAGTAGAGACACTTGGTGGCCATCTTTGCAATTCCTCCGGGCAGTCTTTTCAGTCAAGCAAAACTAAAGTTATATCTACTTAAATGGGGAAAGACATCTCTAATATTGCTGAAATCACAAATTAAACAAAATTTTTCCGACCAACAATAAAACCTGACATCAACTGCAGGGGTGCCGTTGACACTGTTGAAAAAACAGCAATCTACCCCCGCATTTCTGCTAAGGGAAAAAGCCTACACTAGTTGCTATATATATATATATATATATATATATATATATATATATATATATATATATATATATATATATATATATATATATATATATATATATATATATATATATATATATATATATATATACAGTGTGGCTCGAAAGTTATAAAAAATAATCTATAATGATTCTTCTTTTAAGCTTTAATAAAAAAAAAATCACAAAAATATAATGTTTCATTGAGGTAAAACAATTTAAAGTGAAGGGGAAATTACATTACAAAATAATACTCACTGGGCATAAATATTGGCACCCCTTTATTTAATCCTCTTTGCTACCTCCATTTGCAAGATACCAGCTCAGAGTCTTCTTTAATAATGTCTGATGAGGTTCATGGCAGGTGATCTTGGATTATTCCTCCATACAGAATTTCTCCAGACCCTTCATATGTTGCTGCTCTCTACTCTACAGTCATTTTCCGTATGGTTCAAGTCCGGGAACTGGGATGGCTATGGCAGGAACTTGATTTTGTGTCAGGGACCCATTTTTTATTTACTTTGATGTTTGTTTGGAACCAATGTCTTGATGAAAGATTTTACCCTGACCCATTATAAGATTTCTAGCAGAGCATCTGTTGGTATTTGATATAATCCATGATGAAGTCATGTGTCTAAATAAGATTTCCAGGAACTCTGGTATAAACGTAGGTTCAAAACAATGACTTATATTTAATATATTTATATATTATATTATATATAGTATATTTAACTGTAGACATGGAGCCATTTTTAATCCAATGTGTTCACCAAAACCATATTGTGGTCCTACTGTCAAAAATACTCTTCTTCGTTTCATATGGCTGCAAAACCAAGTCCTATTTACAGTTTTTCTCAGTTGCTTAAACACATTTCTTGAAACTATGCCTCATATTCTCAAAACCGTAAACACAAATCCATAACATCTCACACAATTCTCCAAAACACTTAAAACCATAAACTCTTACTGAAAAACTCTTCCCTCAGCCAACACAAACAAGCTTTCAAAAACACACACACTACAACATAGTATTACACAATGGTGCAATAAAATCCAAACAATATATCCAAATCTGATAAGTTATGTTGCTTGTGGTTCTCCCCCTCAAAAACTTTTTCACATAACCAAAAAAGACAATTAATGTATGCATTAGCACATTTTATTAAGTCATGTGCTACATAGCACAACGGTAAAAAAATAAAAAATAAATGATTCCGCTTTAACATCCTGTCTTTGTTCTGGGTCAGGCCAGAGAATCTCATCCACATCACAGGCTATATTGGCCCTAGCCAAACAAATCCTCTTGCATGATCCACCCCTGGCATACATCTACTGATATGTCTATGAGGCTGTTTACACTTGGCATTAACATGCATTTTCGTCGATCGGATCACAAGTGAATGACGGTAATGCCAGGTGTAAATGGTGTTCAAAACGTTTTGAGCTCGTCCACTTTCGACCACTTTCAACCACATCCAGAGGTAGTCGAAACCACTTTCGATCGGATCGCTTTGGAGTTGCGGAACGCACATGTGGTTGAATGCGTTCGAACAGCCACAGGCGACCGCCTTCTCTCCGCCCATTTATCTAATCTGAGGTATTAAACACAAGTTTTACGTCTTTTTTGACTTCTGGCGTGAACATACGGTGAACAGCGCTATTTTTAGCCTTTCATTGATAAAACTAAAGCGGCTGATATCCGTAGTTTTGTTTTGAAAGCGTGTGAAAGTTGCACGATCCTATTTCATCAATTGCGGTGAAAATTCAGAGAAAGCTCTTACATACACAAGTACAAAACACTGTGCAGCATGTTTACTTGCTAAACAAGCAGTGGACTCCGACATAATATTACTTTGCGTCCATATAAACTCATAATTACTCCCGTTCGCGTTTGAATGACAGCGGAGAGACTCGCCCACTGTCTCGACAGACCACCCCCTGACAGTATTCAGGACAGAAGTGGTCAAAGTGGACAAAAGAGACGGATTTAAATACCAGGTGTAAACGTTATGTGACTCTCTCATCCACTTGTGATCCGATCGATGAAAACACATCTTAATACCAAGTGTAAACAGCCCCTATCTGTATGCAAGGCAATTTGATGCATTTCTTTATTACAGTAGCATAGTCCAACAGTGTATGCACTGTAAAGTTACTGTTCAGAGCAGTCTCACTTTAAGTACATCTACCTGTTTCCCTCCCTGAAGGTTCTGAAGATGGAGGCAATGAGGAAGTTACTCAAATTGGGCTTTACTGCTCAGTGTCCCTCATTGTCATAGACATAACCACTATTGGTACCCAGTCTCTTTGGTCTTGACGATGGGCCACATGGCCTCATCCACATCACATTCAATATCCTCTCTTGCATTGCACCTAGGGAAAAATCTTCTTGTATGCCTTATCCAACCTAATATTCTTCTGCACCTGTTTCTTGGGCAGCAGCAGTCATTGCAAGGGCACTTGCTCATAGAGATGGTGATCATAAACCTTACACCTCCAAGCACTGAAGAACTCCTCTATGGGATTCAAAAATGGGGAATATGCTGGGAAAACAGCATCATCATAAGAGGGTGTACCCCAAACCACTCATTGACAAGGCGAGAGCGGTGGAAAACCTTATGCCGAGTTCAGACTGCATGATTTTCAAACTAGTCGGGTCACCTGTGGTTTCACACTGCGTGATTATCTGGGGTAGAGTTCAGTCGCTGCTGTTTCAGACTGCATGATGTTTTGGCGACAGGGGTTTTCATACTGCATGACTTTACCGTAAGAAGAATCGCCAATAACTTTGTCCCGTTCCACAAACTACGTCTCACAACCAAACGCACGCGAGAAGTGACGCGAAGGAAACAACGTGAGGTCACACGTGCAAAACACCTAAGTTCTCACGGGAGACTGGGATTATAGTCGGATTGCGATTTTGGAACTTTCGTGTTCTTGTGAATAGTATGCCATACAAACCCGTTTGCCACTGAACCTGCATTAATGACGACAGTGGGGCCTCCAGCCTTAGTCAAACGGGTTGGCACGTATGGTTGGGTTGTGATTTTGGCGCTTTCTGTGTCTTGTGAATAGTATGCCATACACACCCGTTTGCCACTGAACCTGCATTAACGACGACAGTGGGGCCTCCAGCCTTAGTCAAACGGGTTGGCACGTATGGTTGGGTTGAGATTTTGGCGCTTTCTTTGTATTGCGAATAGTATGCCATACAGACCCGTTTGCCACTGAACCTGCATTAACGACGACAGTGGGGCTTCTGGCCTTAGTCAAACAGGTTGGCACGTATGGTTGGGTTGTGATTTTGGCGCTTTCTTTATATTGCGAATAGTATGCCATACAGACCCGTTTGCCACTGAACCTGCATTAACGACGACAGTGGGGCTTCCGGCCTTAGTCAAACGGGTTGGCACGTATGGTCGGGTTGCGATTTTGGCGCTTTCTTGTGTCTTGTGAATAGTATGCCATACAGACCCGTTTGCCACTGAACCTGCATTAACGACGACAGTGGGGCCTCCAGCCTTAGTCAAACGGGTTGACACGTATGGTCAGGTTGCGATGTTGGCGTTTTCTCGTGATCTTGTAAATAGTATGCAATATAGACCCGTTTGCCACTGAACCTGCATTAACGACGACAGTGGGGTTACAGGCATTAGTCAAAAGGGTCAACAGGTTTCATTTTCTCTTAAAAATCGGAAGGTGACCCTTAGTTACCATATATACCGTCGCAGTGGGCCCCCAATTTGCAAAATCCTCAACTGTGGATAATATAATTATGCCGCAATAGTTAGTCTGTCTGAAACTAAGCTGATTAAACCACATCACTGTGTGACACTTGCATTACATGTGAACGGCCCCTACGCTAATATGATTTTGTTTTTCTCTCCCGGTCTCGTCCCTGGGTCCCATTGACCCTGAGGACAATGGGACAAACAGACCCAGTTCCGGTAGAAGTGAAAGTCGGCACACCTCTGATCTACTGGTCGTCCCTCAATGTGATGCCCAGGTGATGCCTGACCAACGACCACCGGCAGGACCCGCTTAATATCTGCTTAATCTCTGCTTAATCTCCGCTTAATCTCCGCTTAAGCTCCTTATCCGTTTATATGTGTGTGTATACTGCCCTCCAAAGGCTAAGTGCAGTATCTACGCAAACACTGAAACTGAGAAAAATGGCTTTAAAGTTTTTTACACCAGCCAGTCAAACATGTTACTGCAATTTTGGCACACACATTTCTCTGAAATGGGACAAAATTTAACCAGGAGACTTTGTCACAAGACACAACAGATCTCACAAAGCCCATTTTAACCCTTAACTCAATTTTGACCAAATGCGTAGTTACTGCGCTTTCGCTTTGTAGGGCAGTATACATGTATATCTCCCAAGGGTTTTTCCCTCCTAGGACTTTTTATTTTTATTTCCTCGGCTAAACAACCGGGGGTTTTTGTTTTTTTTCTCCTAGGGGGTTTTTTACCCAGGGGAGGTAGCCTGCTTGGGCTTAACTTAGCTTCTTCTCCTAGACGTTACATTAGTAATATGCTCGCTCATAATGTCGCGTCATAGCCGCAGCAAATTTGACTGCTTATGCTATTGTGTATTATGTTGTGCTATCTGTCGTTTTTCTGTGCTTTTACTGCTTCTATTAATGTAAAGCTGCTTTGAAACAATTGAGTATTGTGAAAAGCGCTATATAAATAAAATTGAATTGAATTGAATTGAATTATTATTAAAAATGGTGGCTCGCAAGAAGCATACCATATTGCATGTGCGCTCATTTGCAGCAGAAAGAAGAAGAAATAAAGATTATGAAGGAGGAAATGTTTTGAGAGACTCCTTCCCGAACTTCCAGCTGTCCTGTATGTTGCTCTCTCATTGGCTGTAGGTCATCGCTGATGTTATTGTCAGTCAAAACACATTTCACACGGCATGATTTTGAATCGCCGACTGTTCCAGATATTTAGCATGCCAAATATCTTACGGGTGTCGGCGACTCGTCGGTGATTCTCTCCGAACGCGTTTTTTATAATTCACACTGTGTGATTGTCACTCGCTTGCACGAGCATCGATTTGCCTGTGATTTTGGGCATTTGTCGGCGAGTCAAAATCAGGGCTAAAATCGTGCAGTCTGAACTCGGCATTAGACCTCCTCCATCCATGCTGGCAAAGAACAACACAGACGGGACGTGGCATCTTTTTTATAAGGCCTGCAGACTGGTTGCTATTTAAAGATTTGTGTGAAGGAGTGTCAAACAGGTGCTTCAGCGATATCATACTGATCTAGGTAGTTTCTTATAGTTAGGAATAGATGGTTTCTGTTTGGTTACCATAGCTAAAACAATGGAGTTTGGACTGCTTGAATGACATCTGTGTTTAAAGGGACACTTCACCGATTTGCATAAGCTTTGTATCGTTAGGACCCAGTCATGTTTTTAAATGGCCGTGCATCATTCCCTCAGTTTCCCCTAAGACGGGAGAAAAACAGATTTAAAAATCATCATTTTGCATCATTGAAAGAAGGAACTGCTACAAACACTCATTCCTTATTTTTCCAAGGTGGGGGCTATTTTTTACCGTTGTGCTGTGTAGCACATTACTTAATAAAATGTGCTAATGCATAAATTGATTGTGTCTTTTTTGGTTATGTGAAAAAGTTTTTGAGGGAGAGAACCACAAGCAACATAACATCAGTTTTGGATATATTGTTTTGATTATATTGCACCATTGTGAAAAATGTATTGCTTGTATTGCACGACACTCACGGTACAGACCTATTACAGATCAGTGGGTGGGATTTATATAGCCTATGTATGTAAATATACAAACACAGACGGAAAAAAATTAGCCGTCATCTTTATGCTAAGCTAAGCTAACAGACGTTGTGGAGCGAGCCAGACTTCATGTTACAATAATAGCGGAAGGTAATCGATATGATATGGAAGAGGGTGATTTTGCAAGTGTGGTGCTCTAATCCTGTTCATTGCACCTTTATGAGCCACAATACAGCAAAGAGCTGAGCCAGATGGAGGAACAGAAGCCCGAGGAGTAGGCCGGAATCGCCTGGGCTTCAACTGCGTAGAGAAGCCCGGGGAAGGCGTCGCAACCCTTGGCCCCTGCTGCGTAGAGAAGCCTGGACTGGCTCGATCTTGGACGGACTAGTAGTGACTGTACCCTCGCTGTGTTTTTTGTATAACATTTCCGCATCAGATCAGAATATGGACGTTTGCTTGGTGAATGGTGACAGGCACTTTGCACGTGTTTATTTGTTTAGGACGTGTTTTGCTTACGAGCACAAGCGCTGAACCACTGAGTGCGGTGGTCGCGTTTGTGTGCAGGATGCAGGGATAAACGGACGTCTCTGAGCAGTGTTTTATATGTCTATATTGTGAAAGCAATGAGGCCAATATAACACAGATGTAATTACAGTAAACAAGAGACAAAAAGAAAATTGGTAAAACTAAATAAACATTTAATATGCAAAGTACTTGAAAAGACATTTGTATTGCGGATCTGAAACCTCACGTTACTGTTTGAATAAGACTTTGCTACACACCAGACCAGAGTGTTATTGTGTGTGACAACGTAACATCACGTTTAAAAGTAAGTCATGATTGGTGTGTGTCAGACACAGTGGCGGCTATTTTCTTTAGCACGTTTTACTAACGTGGCATTTATGTACACTATTGCATATCTGAGTGGTGTTCCGATTAATGGGAGTGGCTTGCAGAGCTGTGCATTGTGGGAGTTGTAGTTTTTCATAAAAATGTGTCTTACAGTCATGTTCTGTCTTTTCTCTGTCAAATAGGCACAAAATTCTAAATTTATGTTACATTTCGACTACAAACATGACCCACTTTCAATAAAGATTAATGTTTTTATCAATGAAATGGCCCTTTTTTGCAAAAGGGTGGGGAAAATGTGTCAATCCAAAGAGAAAGAGTTAACACATTTGCAAGACGTGTCTTCTGCTTTGCTGAGATAGTGATGATGAAAACTGTGTGGATCCTAGTTTCTTTAACCAGGTCAAAGCAATCAAGAAAAACTGTATCTGTCACAGGTCGGAGCGGACCACCACTATCTGGAGTCTCGCTCCTCCCTCTGTTTCCACCCCGAGGAGGTCCCAAAACACCCCAATGACCAGACAGACGAGAAGTCTAAAATTTGACAAGGTTTATTGAATTAAAAGGGGAGGGGGTAAAGGGGAAAATCTAAAAGTGACTTCTGGAATCAGATAAGAGCTGGGGGACTAGCGTGGGTGCCCGGACTCGTCCTCTCAGACTCAAGGGAGCGTGGAAGGAAATGCCTTTTAGTAGGCCTCGTACACAGCAGGTAAAAGTATGCCTGGTTTGTCTTCCTCTCCTCACCAGTGGAAGGCAGGTAGGTACTCCAGACCTTTGTTCCTGGACTTACAAGAGGAGATAACAGGTGAAAGTGTACAGGTACATATGCAGATAGATACAACAACTATTAGCTGTAGGATATCTAGGGGGCTTACAGTCCATACACTGAATTCTTTGTGTTCAGTGTGCCGCATTTGTTGGACAAACAAGCATACAGGTGACTTTTTGACTCTGGACTTTTAGCTTTAGGCAAACAGGTAAGTACACAGGGCTCTTGACGTTGGGCAGACAGGTGAGTACACAGGTCCTTTAACTTCGGGCGTACAGGTGAGTATTCAGGTAAGTTTAACTTACGGGCTGGCAGGTGGATACACTGGGCTTTAGCCCTGGACGTAATGGCGGATAAACTGGCCATTTAGCTTTGGGCGAACAGGAGGTTTTACAGGTGAGTATTCAGGTAAGTTTAACTTACAGGCAAGCAGGTGGATGCACTGGGCCTTTAGCTCTTCAAAGCACAGACGGGTGGAGGAGACGTGTGTAGACACAACCAAGTCGTAATGCTCCGCTTGCGAGCAGACTTACGGAGAAGTCCCAGGCGCTTTCACTTTCCAACATTCAGGTCCCGCGTCCATACGAGCCCTTAGCTCAGGCCTGTAGGCTGGTAGCAGAGGACACACAACTTCACTCACAATTATCAACTCCACTAGATCTACAGCAGAACATACAACACCTCTTTACCCAGGCAGAGGAAGATGGAACTGGTCCTTTGATCGTGTACAGGTATGGAAGCAACCGTCCAACGCCACCACTCGGCTCTTCATACACAGGGCTCTTTCCTCGGCCTTGACTATATGACTACTGACAAACACTGAGGACAGCACAGCACGACAATTCTCCACGTGTACTCACTTCAATAAAATCACAGAAACGCAATCTTCAAACTCACAGTGAAGAAATGGCCCTTTTTTGCAAAAGGGTGGGGAAAATGTCACAGTGTCACAGCTTCGGCCCGGGTTCGGAGACCCGGATAAACAAACGACAGAGGCAGGAGGACAGCATGTGAAAGTGTAGAAGCCACGATCCTAGGACTCCTTCTCCTCCGCTAACTTCCACACACACAGTAACTGAAACAGACTGGGTGATGAATGAATACTTAATGTTGCTCCACAAAGAAGAATTTGGGCGATGGTAGGGCAAGGATAAGGATGGCGGTACACCACAGAAGGGGTTCTTATGTATCACACTGTTCCTTTCTTTGCACAGTACCTCACAACAGACGTCCCAATCCTCTGAGGTTTTTACCCAGCGGACTATGTCAAACTCCTCCGTCTCCGTGTCCTCTCTTTTGGATCCACTTGCTACGTTCATTCGACATCTCATCTTTCCTTCGCCCAGCATGTAAATCCACATAAAATGTCTCCTCCAACACACCGAAAGCTTTCACCTAAATCCCAGCGCACATCGGAACAAAACTTCACGCCTCTGGTCTCTTTGTTGCCCTATTTATGGGCTTCCTCTTCTCGTAAAAATCTGGAGAGTTTGGTTCCGCCCGGAAGTGTTTCCGCCTAGACGGGAGATCACGAACACCGGAACTTCCGGTAAACACCGCGAGAGGAAAATCAGCTAATTCAATGCAGGTGCCGCTGATTAACACTAGCGGTTGGGGATTGGAAGAAACTACAAGCAAGGGAGTATAAAGGATCATCCAAAAACACAGTTAGAGTTCGTTGCTGGAGTCGCTGTTGGTTCTGTGTTGGCGCTGTTGCTAGAGCTTGTACACTTTCCAGGCTCGGCTGGCGTGGCTGTGTGGGACGAAGAAAATCGCAATCGCTGTGATCTGGAATAGAACAGAAAGAGGATCGGAGTTAGCGTGAGTGATTGTTTATATGAAGAAACTGAAAGCTGTTGAAATCCTTGTGTAAACACTGCCATAGGAGTGCAACGCCTCATCGTGTGAAGCTGGAAGTACTGGCCTGTGTGCAAGTGTCGAAGGGGAAAGCAACAGAGCAGATTCTACGGTGACTGTGAGTACGCAAATTGTGATTGTGGGACGCTGTATGTTAACCCGTTGTGTGGCAGACTACCCCAGAAAAGGGAGGACGGCCCTACCACGGAACAGTGGGTGGGAGAGCCAGAAGAGGACGAGTTTGGGCTGCTAAAGCTTCATGAACGTAGACTGGGCTGTGCTAACAACGCCAATCGAACGCCGGTGAAGGAGAAGAAGACGGGGCTCTTAAGTGTTCACTTGAGTATGGTTGGTGAGTCTGTATTGTTGTGGGAAATTCCCTTTGAAGTGGTGCAGTGTCTTTGCTGTGTGTGTATCGTCAGCTAAACCCCCGCCTCCATCCCCTTTGTCGTGGAAGAACGGAAAGGCTGCCGGCACCAGTTGCTGTATATTGCTTGACACATGCTGTGGGCGAGCCCCGAGTGTAAATATTTACCGTGGTGAAAATCGGCGGGCTTCTTGTGGATCTGGGTTGTTCTGTGGAGTGGTGGTGAAGAGTTCGACCGCTGGAGACCGTGTGAGTACAGCCAAAGGTACATGCTTGCTTGTGTATATCTATTCATAACCTCTACTGTTGCGGATTGAGGCGGAGTTAGACCCCACCTGTTCCGAAGCCTCTTCAAAGGGGCGCCCCTGTCCAGTGCTCTATAGTCGAGGAAGTGGAGAAGAGAGGGCAGCGCTCGGCTCGGTGCGACAGAGTGGTATTGTGCCCTCCGCAGTAGCAGCAGCCGTCGAGAGGATTTGTTCCCTGACGCCATCATCATCACATCGTCTCGAGGCCTCGGGCGAGCTGTGAAAATACGGTCACTGTAAGTCCACCATTTTCTACTAACCCAAATGAAATGTATGCATGAACTGATCGTCAATTGACCACGAGTGTTGGCCTGGAGAGAAAGTGAAACCTTACCTGTACCATACTTACTGAATGTCGTCTCACGCTGGAGAGGTGCGAGAAAACCCCAGTTGTGTATTTAACCGATCTTTGTGTCCCAGCCAGCAGCCTGTGTAGAGAGAGAAAGTGGAACCTTACCTGTACCATACTTACTGTATGTCGTCTCACGCTGGAGAGGTGAGAGAAAACCCCAGTTGTGTATCTAACCGATCTTTGTGTCCCAGCCAGCAGCCTGTGTAGAGCGAGAGAGAAAGCGAAACCTTACCTGTACCATACTTACTGTATGTCGTCTCACGCTGGAGAGGTGAGAGGAAAACCCCAGTTGTGTATCTAACCGACCTTTGTGTCCCAGCCAGCAGCCTGTGTAGAGCGAGAGAGAAAGCGAAACCTTACCTGTACCATACTTACTGTATGTCGTCTCACGCTGGAGAGGTGAGAGGAAAACCCCAGTTGTGTATCTAACCGACCCTTGTGTCCCAGCCAGCAGCCTGTGTAGAGCGAGAGAGAGAAAGCAAAACCTTACCTGTACCATACTTGTTTTATGTCGTCTCATGCTGGAGAGGTGAGAAAAAACCTCAGTTGTGTGTCTAATCGATCTCTGTGTTCCAGCTAGCAACCTGTGGAGAAAAGGAAAAAGTGAAACCTTACTGGCACCATACTTACTGTACGCCGGCCCCCGTTGGAGAGGTGAGAGAAACTCCAGTCGTATGAGCTAATCGATCTTGTGTGTCCTTGTCCGTAGCCTGTGGAGAGAGAAGAGGGAGGTACTCATGATTGGAGGAACACCAACGAGGCTAGCCACAACACCACGTATTGGAGAGCTACAGTACAAATCAGAGGAAGGGTATGCTTACAAAAAGAGCCTGTTGACCCAGCACTTATATTGTCTATTTCCATTCTGCCTCCAGGAGGAAGAGGAGGGCACCACGGGATTCTAAAACCAGGGGGAGGAGCCTGAGTTGCACACCCCTCGCAGTGTCTTGGATCCCGGACACCTGACCCCACCCCCCCCTTACTCTTCCGACCACGGCCCACCTGGAGGGCAGAACGAAGAGTTTTAGTTTTAAGTCCTTCCCCCCTCCCTTTCCATTTCCCCATATCCATTTTAATTAAATTAAATAAAAACGTATATTTTTTTATACTTACGTGCCCTTGTGTTGTCTGGTCATTGGGTTGGCTTTGGGGACCTCCTCGAGGTGGAAGTTAAACAGGGGCGTGGCTCAATTACATTAGTGGCCAGCCCCGACTTGTGACACTTACCTTGAAATGTAACGGTTGCTTTTCTGAAATTAAACCCGAAATATTAAACCTTGATGACGTATGAAGTCGACCAACGCGACTTCCGGAGAACGAACTCGAAAACATGTTTGGGACATGTCCGGCAGAACTGACACGAATGGCCACCCTACACCTGATCGATATAAATCTTGATTGTTCTTGCCCGGAGTAGCCGGAACCGGTCGGGTGTTTGTGGAAATCGGTCCGGGCGGAACTATTTCCGCCATCTTTTGTTCTGCCTATAAAAGTCACTCCGTGACATATCTATCTACTAAGGGATCAGAACGCTATCCAACATTCCCTTTAAACGCAAGGGCGCAAGTTCCATGGCGGGTTGCTATTATTATGATGGATTTGATAGGCGCACGCCAGGAGCAGTTCACAGCCGAGGAGACCGACGTTCTTGTAAGAGCAGTCAAAGACAGAGAAGTTGTTTTGTATGGGGATGGGAAAAACCCGCCCAAATCAGCGTCGGTTAAACAGGCGTGAGAGGAAATAGCCGCAATTGTCTCATCAGCTGCGCCAAGCACTACAATAATGTCAGGAGACGGGGGGATCCCAAGCTTGCCAGCATAAATCGGGCACGCCGGGCACACAGGAGGACATCGCTGCGTCCACCCTCACCGCTGAAAGGGTTTGGGGGCTTTGAAATCGGACACAAGAAACGCAAGCAAGGTCCAACCCCAAAGTACACTTACAAATCAAGTTCACATACATGAAGGTTTCTTATGAAAACATTTTAATTATTATTTAGATAAAATAAACGTAATACAGCCACACAACAAACTTATGAAAATATTTTAATCGTTATTTGCATGATAATTGTTTAACGCTGCCACACAAAATAAATAAAAACTATCACCATAATATGCTCACCACAATGATTTTCCTTATCTCATGTATTAATATTTTTTATTGTAACAATTTATGATTGAATGATTTCCCTTATCTTATATTTTTTATTGGAACAATTTATGATTTGCAAACATAACTGTTGCATCTGTGTAGATTAGATAAGCAATGCGCGTTGTGCAGGCTATACATTATGGTCAAGCATGCGCCCTTAAAATAGGATAATGAACCACGCGCAACGCGCCACTGACTTTAGACTAGTTTTTTTTTTTGGTTAGTAGCGCAATTGTTTTTTGAAACTGCAAAATAGCATAAGAGATGGTTTGTGCCGGAACACGTCTCCTTTTTTGCGCTGAACCGCCCAGGGAGCGCAAGTTCATTCCCTAGTTTGCCGATGTACGTCTGTGGAGGGAAAAACCCGCTGTGTACAAAATGATACATGCGTCACTGACAAAGTCAATTGCGCTGGGTGCAAGATAGTCCCCTTAGTGTTTCCAGCTTGGTAATTGTTTTCTAATTGAGCCTAAGCTGTGCTGACTTGAGTGAACAGTATTGAATGCTAGTGCTTTCCATATGACCACATGTTGTAAGCACTGAGAAATGTAGGGATTTGTGTGTAGAGTTTTGAAGTAACAGTTCACCAAATCTCACTGATGTGTTAAAGCAGGGGAATAGTGTTTATAGTTCTGCACAATGGGTGTGCTTTTTGGCCATGTTGAAACAACCCAGCAGTTGGGTTAAAACAACCCATTATTTGCTAATTTTAACCCAGAAATGTGTTCTGTCCAATAGTTACCCAGCCCTGTGTTAAAAACAACCCAATATTTTTTAGAATTACTACAAAAAGATTTCAGCTTACAAAGCAGCTTACTAAACAATACATATGTTAAAGGAAAACCCCACCATTTTTTTATATTTTACTATGTTCTTACCTCAACTTAGACAAATTAATACATACCTCTCTTTTCTACGAAAGCCGAGAGAGGCCATGCACTGTTATTGTTTCTGCTTTCTTGTTTTCTCGTGATCACGACTTAATTTCTCGTTATCTTGAGATAACAAAAGTTGCTTTCTCATGATCTCGACATAACAAAAGTCGTATTCTTGAGATGTGATTAAAGCTTACGTGTACTCGATAGAACGTGTTGTTTTGTTTGTAAACAGCAAAAGCACATTTTGCTAAATTAGCATGGATAAACAAATGAGATTTTACTTGGATCAGAGATTCGCTCAAACTGAAATAGATTTGTCAATATTTACAATTTTACAGTGGTGAATTTAGGGACCGTCTTTAAGTTACTCAATAAAATACACTAGGGGTGGAACGGTACATGTATTCGTTTCGAACCGAATCGGTACGGGGGTCACGGTTCGGTGCATGAATTTTAACTGAGAATACACGGTATGAAAATAAAAAAAACTTGCGTGCAAAATAATTAATGTAATGCAGAACTACTGTTAGATCCACGGGTTCTTTATGGACAGCTAAGCTTTTGCCCCGCTTTAGCTCTGAAGCTCTGATTGGCGCCGATGCTGCCGAGCTCCGCCTATGTATGCGCTCTATCAGAGCCCGTCTACATTCTGGCACTCTGCAGTTTTTTGTCAGGTCGACGCCGGTCCAGTCAGTTACTAGTGAGCAGCGATAGCGAGGATGGCAAGTGGTGTTCCACAAGAGTTAGATGCTCCGCCAGCCTCTTTAAGATCGCAAGTTTGGCAAAACTTCAGTTTTCCAGTCAGTTACAATAGTACAGGCGAGAGAGTGGTGGAAAAGACGAGGACTGTGCGTCGGCGTTGTTCAGCAGTTGTTAGGTATGTTAGTGGAAATACATCTAATCGGGGCTCTCAAGTCTCACGCATTCACCTTGACACACACGCATTTCAGTCAGTTCACACGTGACACTTTGTATTTCTCATGCTGAGAAGTAGGAGATAAATTGTCCTGCTAATATACAATTAATGGACGAGGCGCAGTTCTGTCGAGTTCAGCTGCTTTTTTAAAGTGTTCTCAACTTTACGCAGCGGCATCAGTGTCAGGGTACCGCGAGAAATCTTGCGGAGGAGGCTGATTTCAAATCGCTCTCGCGTTACTCTAACGTCATCCACTTGTCGTTTCTTGCAGCGCCTCGTGAAGTCGTACACACCTATTAATTCATCCTACAAGCCTATTTTTTTGTTCTTTAGTACATTAATATGAAATAAGACCAAAATGTAATTTTAAAATGTATTTAGGTAACACTTGTAATACATTTGAACCCATATTTGTATGAAAGATGAGTACAAGATTACTTAAAGTGGTATACATTTTTGAAATACGAGATAGTATCCAACACAGCAGGAGACTCCTATGCGGATCCGAGTTCAAGTCGCCAAACCCGCGTGATTGTCACATTCGTTTTGGAGCCGCACAGAGGATCAGCTCCGCCTCCGGCAGTGGCGTAAATTCTACTGTCAAACAGCGGATCCTGAACGGACCCATGTCGGATCCTCGGACGCGCCTTTACTGAACGGTTAAACAATGCACACCTGTCAATCGAGACTTTCGTGCTGGGACATGGTTCAGCTATACCCTCTTTTGAGTAAGTATTGATTTCTTGATATAATTGTGGCAGTAAACATTGTTTTTTAATCATCCTGTATACTAATGATTGGAATGGCGTTGATATTAGGAAAACTTGAGCATGTTCACTAGTGGATAATGGTTAAGCCAGCTGTGCATTATTAAGTTTACATGTTGGCAATTTTGGTGTAGTGTATCTGCCATCTTCTTTATAATGAAAATTAATCTTTGGCAATTTACTCATTGTTTGACTCGGTTCAGACTCACGGTCACACTGCAAGATGCCATGTGACCTAATCAGTGACTAAATGAATGCAGGTGTCAGTCAGTGACTAAATGAATGCAGGTGTCAGTCAGAGCGACTGTGTGGTTGGTAAAGACAATCTTCTCGTCTGTTATTTTGAGCGTCTGGTGATTTAACCAGAGGTGTGTAACGAATTCCATTTACAGTTTGGGTAACTAGTACTTTTAAAGTGATTTTTAAGGATACATTTACTCAGGTACATTTCTAGTGAGAAAACTGTACTTTTACTTCATTCGGTGGCATTACTATGATAAGCATACTTGACTTTGGATGCTACATACCATAAACATCTGTCTGTTTGATTACAGGTGCTGTGTTCAACCTGGCAACAGATCGGGCAACAAGGAGACGTGTAATGGAAGAAATGATTAAATAATAAAAAAACATTTTTGTTGAACAACTTGTCTTTCTCCAGTTATTCATTGTCAGATGTTTTAGCTGTGCATAGTGCAGCATTTCATTGAAGTTGTAGCCTAATAGATCAAGTATTTTATGTTTGCATTGACCTATAAAGCACTAAATTAGGTTTTGACCAGAAAAAGAATATTTTTTAACAAAAACAGAATATGCTATAACTGTCCATAAATTCGTAACGGAACCGCTCCGGAGTCAGTAGCTCCGGTCTGCATCCGTTGCGGATCCGTCCCGAAGCTTATTTCAGACTTTTAATGAGTCAGTTGCGGGTCCGCGGCAGATATATGAATGAATTTGCGCCACGGATGCGGAGCGGATACAGCACGAGGCCACGGCGGGTCCGCGATCCGCCTTTATTGCGGATCCGTCACTGCGCGCAAGTGGACACCGACACGGGTCCGTTTCGCGGGTCCGTTCCGGAAGCCGCGATACCTCCGCGACTGATCCGCCACGGAGTCCTTTTGCTGTGTGGGTTGTTTCCTGTCTGCCATTATTGGACAAACTGATTAATCCAGGTGTTTCTGATTATTGTTGTTGTGACTACTGAGGTCAGGCACACCTGGATTAATCAGTTTGTCCAATAATGGCAGACAGGAAACAAGAAGCTGGCTGAAGTTCAGGAATTTTATTTTAAGATGTGTATGAACAGGTCTTTTGGGCTTGATTGTATCTGTTTTAACTTTTATTGTCAAATAAAAACAAACAAACAAACAAACAAGTAGTGCAGCTGGGCATAAAGCCTATTGTCTACTGTGTTGAGAAATAAAATGAAATAATTTTTAATGTTAAAACCTCTTTATTTAATGCTTTATTTATTTTATTTTAACAGCAAACAA